>NC_090267.1:119146459-120441959 GCF_040414725.1 Anabrus simplex | reverse complement strand
AGGTTTGTAGTGGAACCCAGGCATTTGGCATGCTATCTAGTGATCAGAAATTGTACGCCACCACTTCTCCCAACCTGCCAGCTAACATTCTGATGTTAAAAATTTCTTCCACCACTAGTTAATCACGGTGTCAAACCATACAGAAATGACACCTTGGCGATCATGTCCCCTAGTCGAGCTGTGCAATGCACATTGTTCCACGTCCTAGTAGGTATGTCACTGATACAGTAACTTGATATACCTCTCTAGTTAATGTACTTAGGACATATGTCACTCTAACCGCAGCAACAGACGGACCACCACAGACAGCAGTTAGCGCTACAAAGACAAGATTAATTTCGTGTAGCTATTACTAGCCGATTGCAGCCCTTGTAAGGCAGACCCTCCGATGAGGGTGGGCGGCATCTGCCATTTGTAGGTAACTGCGTGTTATTGTGGTGGAGGATAGTGTTATGTGTGGTGTGTGAGTTGCAGGGATGTTGGGGACATCACAAACACCCAGCCCCCGGGCCATTGGAATTAACCAATTAAGGTTAAAATCCCCGACTCGGCCGGGAATCGAACCCAGGACCCTCTGAACCGAAGGCCAGTACGCTGACCATTCAGCCAACGAGTCGGACAAAAAAGACAAGATAATATGAGAATAGTGGTTTGCCTATTGCAAGGCTTATTCATGCCACATTCTAGTTCATATTCGTAACAAGTAGCTGTTGACGCTAGTGTAAACTGACCAGACGTCTCGGTTTTGGTTGGACAGTCCCACTTTTAGACATTTTCTCCACTATCCCCTCAAAAACTTCGGGAATGCTTAAATATCCCGCTTCGGCAAAATTGATTTACATTCTCAGAATAACCGAGATCTCTGTCTCAGCTGCACTGGGCTGCACTGAAATTAGTTCGAAGATGGTCTGATGTGGAAACAAGTTGTAATTTTATTTGCAAATCAGGGATATTTTGATAGAAAGCAGTGGAGTTTTCATCTGGCCCGACTAGGTCCGTGATTTTTAGCTGAAGATAGTAAACAGTGGAGAGGGACGGATACTGTAGTACCTACTGTGTATCTGAGAATTTGCAATAATTATTCTGTGTTCACAAATACAAAATCAGATGAACGAATGTAATATTCTTGTAAAAATCATAAAGGACAGCTATTTCTTTGAAAGCTTGCAATTTTAAAACGTCTGTTTGCAGTGATTATATTTTAGTAACACATTTTCTCTATTCATTGTCAAATGTGATACTTGATGGTACAAAGAGAAGTTTCGAAAACAAAGTTGTCCTTGAGTTTTTTGTTAGTTATGTTATTTGCTTTACGTTCCACTAACTAGTTTTATGGTTTTCGGAGACGCTGAGATTCTGGAATTTAGTCCCACAAGAGTTCCTTTAAGTGCCAGTAAATCTACCGACACGAGGCTGACGTATTTGAGCACCTTCAAATACAACCTGACTGAGCCAGGAACGACCCTGCCAAGTTGGGGTCAAAAGGCCAGTGCCTCAACCGTCTGAGCCAATCAGCCTGGCACTCTTTTTTATTACATTATTTTCCGTAATACCATTAACATCAAGCCGTCCCTGAAACCTCGTGTACATATTAGTGTTTGTCGGTTGATCAGTGGTAAAGAGATTGAAATTACAAGTGCATTTACTTTATACTCTGACGTAAGCATGTCTTTTGTCATAGTTATCTCTTAGGACTACGGGTTATCTAAAAATTTGCTGCACGAAATTAGTGTCACTGATGTGTGATGCGATGTTACCTAGTAACCGTACAGGCTGTGATGTGAAGTATAGATGGACGGACATGACTGAGAGACATAATTCTAGAAAGCTCTTTTATGAAAGAGGCTTCATCTCATCGTACTCTAGCGAACTGATTATTGCATTTCTGGTAGTTTCACAGAACCTGTGTCTGTTCCCGCTTTGATGTACTGAATCTTACACTCGTAGACTCCAAATTGTCCGCCTCTGGGGTGTAGTGGTTAGTGTGATTAGCTGCCACCCCCGGAGGCTTCGGTTCGATTCTTGGCTCTGCAATGAAATTTGAAAAGTGGTACGAGGGCTGGAACTGTGTCCACTCAGCCTCGGAAGGTCAAACGAGTAGAGGTGGGTTCGATTCACACCTCAGCCATCCTGGAAGTGGTTTTCCTTGGTTTCCCACTTTTCCTCCAGGCAAATGCCGGGATGGTACCTAACTTAAAGCCACGGCTGCTTCCTTCCCACTTCCTTGTCTATCCCTGGGCGAGTTACTGGACATTCTCCCCAGTTGTATCCCCTGACCAAATGTCTCACACTCCAGGACACTGCCCTTGAGGCGGTAGAGGTGGGAGTTCTCGCTAAGTCCGAGAGAAAAAGCAACCCTGGAGGGTAATCAGATTAAGATAGACTCCAAATGCCATACAGATGTCTCTCGAATCGTTAACAATTTGAGTTCCATTTACTGAAAGATTCATGATTGTTTTATTTTTCCCAAAGAGAAATTAGACACCATCTTATTTTACATAGCGAGTTGAACATACGGTGAGGGACGCGAAGCTGCAAGCACGCATTCAGGAGGTAGTGGGTTCGAACCGCACTGTGGACAGCCCTGATCATGTTTTTCCGTACTTTCCCATTTTATCATACCAAGCGAATTATGGGGCTGTATCTTAATTAAAGACACGGCCGTTTCATTCCCACTTCTACCCCTTTCCTATCCCGTCGTCGCCATATAACCTATCTGTGTCGGTGCGACAGAAAGCAACTTGTAAAAATACACGCACACACCATTTTTACGAAATATAACATAATAAAAAAATTCTCCAAGAAATTTTATATAAGCAACTTTTATAAAATATTCTCATATTACTCTGTCATATATATTTAAAAATATCTTTAATAAATAGCTTTAGGTTGCGCCGGCCAACAATTGCCTACCATGAAAGGATTTCTTTCTCGCTCAGAAATATGCTACTTGTTTACCAACTCCGACAGCTTGTTGGCGACGACGGGATAGGAAAGGAATAGGAATGGCAAGGATGTAGACTTCATTAATTATCAGCTCCAGCATTTTTCTCCTGTGAAAATAAGGAACCACGCAAAACCATTTTTGAGGCTATCGGTGGAGAAATTTGAACACAACTTTTGCCGAAAGTAAGCTTACAGCGGCACTACCCGAACCCGCGTAGCTGTCTAGCTCGGTCGCTCGCAAGTATGAGTTTAGTTAAAACATTCATTTGCCTCACAGAGGCACCAGCTGCTTATTTCGACAGGACCATGAGGAGCAAATTGCAGAGTTGGAAAATGTAGCCAAATTTGCGTGATGTTATGTCTGCATGGTTAAGACTGGTGACATTATTACCTGTCCCAATCCGCTTCATGACTACCTATTATATCCAGCCACTTCCTCCGTGATGTTCTCATAAATTATGCCTGCTTCTCCAACGCTTCATTAGTCCTGTGCACGGTAAAAGTAATTTGAGCGAGATATTATCACGAAGGATCTCTCTTCTCTCCACCCAACTCGTTCCTACACCCCTCCTCCAACTGGAATTAGAATGTCCGTCTACTGCCTACGCGGGTAAGTGGCTTGGAAATGATTGAGTGGGCCAGTTAGCTCCGTGCAAAACAGGGAAATCCTATTCTGCCTCCAACTACTCCTTAGTTCGTTCGTACTCGAGGAATGGAACAGTGCTTTGATGGAAGATCGTGCCACTATTATCATTCCTTTTCAATAAAGTAGCTGAATAGTAGTTCATCCAAATGATCCTTTGATATAAATTACTCAGTATAAAAGTGGTAGAGTGTCGACCGAAGACCGCAGATTCGAACCAGAGCCCTACATGAGCACATTAAGATCGTAAGTTAAATGAAATTGTCTGACGTCCGGCTAAGACGGCTAATCATCGAATGTTTCTGTGATGTAGTATTGCACATTGAAACAGAGTATGAAAGATTCGGCCATGTCTGTTCACGTTAGGTCATCTTCCTTTGCCCTAGAAACGTACCGTCACCAATACCATCGTTAAGGCGTAAAGTCTATATGATCTGACAGTGGGGTTATTCGGTTCGATACCCGTTGGTTAAAAAAATGTTCACGATCAGAATGTTGTCCGGCAAGGTAGAAGTGGTGGTATGCAATTTATAATCACTAGATAGCGTGCCAAAACTTGGATTCAATTTCAAACCTCTATAGAATATTCATATGGAATGAGGGCATATGACGCTCTTGATGACAATTCGTCTGCCGGATGGAGACCTTAAGTCCTGGTATGATTCGACAGGAGTAGTCTATGTGCCGATACCGGCTTTCACCCTCTTCTTACCTCATTAAATATGGCCATCACACCACGTCGAGACGCGCGAAGTCACCAGCGGGCGTCAAACAGAAAGACCTGCACCAGGCGAGCCAAACCAGTCTCCGGACACTACCGGCATTGAAAGTCATACCGTATGCGTGTCTCCAACTCATGTCCGGTTTCTCTATGGGATCGAGTATGAAGTGAGATGAATCTTCGTAGTAAGTTTTACGATCGTATGCCTTTCCTGACGTCAAGCTCATCGGAGGAATTCATGCGATGAAATCAATGACGTGATATGTAAAACCACAGTCGCTTACTTCCTAGGTCTGTTCTATTCTGTCCCTGCTAAAAGACCTGTCTGACTCCTTGCCACGTAAAATCAAGAGCATTTGTATTATTACAAAATAAATAATTTCCTACTAATATTCTTGCATCCTCAAGAAGGCCACGTTTCAAATTTCTATGTTCAACGTTCATTTTTGTGCCGGCTCCGTGGTGTAGGGGATGCGTGCCTGCTTCTTACCCCGAGGTCCCGGGTTCGATTCCCGGCCAGGTCAGGGATTTTTACCTGGATCTGAGGGCTGATTACAATTGAGGAGCTAACTGACGTTGAGATGGCAGCCTCGGTCTAAAAAGACAAGAATAACGGCCGAGAGGTTTCGTCGTGCTGACTACATGACACCTCGTAATCTGCAGGCTTTTAGGCTGAGCAGTAGTCGCTTGGTAGGTCATGGACCTTCGGGGCTGTTGCGCCATGGGGTTTGGTTTTGAACGTTCATTCTTATGTTAATGTTGCTAAGATTGTTTTTGTTACCTCATAGTATTTTAATTGTTTAGTGTAAACGTCAATTTTAAATTTTATTATTGCTTCATAATAATAATAATAATAATAATAATAATAATAATAATAATAATAATAATAATAATAATAATAATAATACCCATGTGGGGATTTACCGGTTACCTCCATCGGGCGCGTCCTATTGGAATTGGGGAAGCTCGCTGGCTCTGCCGCCAGAAGAGTCAGATGGTAGTAGGGAAATAAAATACCTTCGTGAAAAAAGAACTGGCCCCTTGCCAGGGTTACGGCGAAAACTGGTAAATGACCAGAAGCCAGAAAACATATTGAGGCAACCTCTAGGGCTAACAACCCTAGTTGTAAAAGGATGGGTACCCGTCCAAAGCAAAGTCAAGTCAAAAAGCATGATGCCACAACATTTCAAGAAACATACCCCAGGGGGTAAATCTTCGGATAAATCCCTCGTCGTGAACGCCACGGCGCACGAGTCTCGTTCGGATTCTGGGGGAGACTCGACATCATGCAAGAGACGAGTCGGAGCGTCTCGGTGTACCCCGAAGAGTCAAAAACTCAGGCCAAAATCTAAAACCTTTCTAGCAACTTTCAACATAAATTCACTTACACAAACTGGCAAGCTGAAAACCCTCACCAAAGCTCTTCATGAAAATCAGATATCCATAATGGCCCTACAGGAAACAAGGTACCCAGATGAAGAGATTTTTGAATCCGAAGGCTACCGATTTTTCAAGAGCAAAGCGCAAAGAGGAATCCTCAATGGAGCTGTGATGCTTGGAACCGCGTTTGCTGTTAGAACCAAGATCCTTAAATCGGTTGCAAATTTCGAACCTGTGAACGACAGATTGTCTATACTCACAATTAAATGCGCGAACAAAACCTACGCCCTAGTTAACGCACATGCTCCTACAAACGATAAGAACAAGTCTGATCCAGACGTTGACAATTTCTGGGACCTACTGGATGAAAAAAATAAACAAAATCCCCAAACACCATGTCAAGCTTCTTTTGGGTGACTTCAATGCCCAACTAGGTCGTGAACAGAAGTACAAGAAAGTTATAGGAAATTACCCTGCTCACAAAAGAACCAATCCCAACGGCAAAAGACTGGTGTCCATTTGCGAAAATCACAACCTGCAGGTCATATCGACCCACTTTCGCCATCTACCCAGAAAGCAAATGACTTGGCGTTCTCCCGTCCAAGCTCTCGGGGAGTTCCAAATTGATCATGTTGCAATCTCCCGGAGAAACAGCCCTGAGATTATGAATGTCAAGGTAAAGAAAGGCATCAATGTGGCCTCAGATCACTATATGTCTCTTATCAAATTCAAACCAATTCCCGCAAACACAAGGAAGACAACAAAACAGATCACACGCTTCGACAATGATAAACTTCGGCAAAGGGTCGAGGAGTTCCAGGAGAAGGCTAGACCAAATGACTGTGACTTTAACAACGCCAAAAGTCTCCTTGTTGAGGCCGCCAAAGACGTTACAGAAATCAAGAGAAGCAAAAAGCATGCCTTGTGGAATAGTACCTGCGAATCAGTCCTCCAAGAAAGACTCAATGCGTGGAAACATTACTACTCTACGAAATCAGAAAATGATTGGGAAACCTACAAAACCCAACGTGCCCAAACAGCTAGGGTGTTCAGAACTGAGAAATGTAAATACGAAAATTATCTCATTGAAAAGATAGAACAAAACGTTAGGAAGAATGAAAGCAGAGAGTACTACAGAGCCTTCAAACGCAAACTCGCTGGCTATAAACCACCATCTCTATGCTTTGAGCGAAAGGACGGCACACTGGCGACGTCAAATGAAGAAAATTGCAGCATTCTGGCAGATTACTTCAAGAATTTACTTAATTGCTCTAAACCGCAAAGCGCCATTGAGACCAAGGAACCCTTACTCAGGTACCCAGATTCCAGACCACCCGACAGAGAAGAAATCAAGCGCCACATTGCCCGTCTCAAAGATAACAAAGTGCCGTGGGAAGACTCAGTAGTAGCAGAACTATGGAAATATGCCCCAGAGAAATCACTTGATATCTTGCAAAAGCAAATAGAAGAAATTTGGAACAAGGAGACCCTACCCGAAGATTGGAAAATAGCTTTGATCTATCCATTACACAAAAAAGGCAGCATGAAGAACATCGACAACTACAGAGGAATATCTTTGCTACCCGTGACTTACAAAATACTATCACTTGCCATCCTGGAGCGTTTAGAAGCACAAGTCGAACATCAAATAGGTGAATACCAAGAAGGGTTCAGAAAAGGTCGCTCAACAGCTGAACAGATCCAAAATCTCAAAACGATCATCAGCTATTGTACACTAAGCTCCAAGCAGTATGTGTCTGTCTTTGTGGACTTTAAGAAAGCGTACGACTCCATTGACCGGGAAGTCCTGTTAAACATCTTAAATGAATTTGGAGTTGATTTGAAACTGCTGGCATTAATTAGAGCCACCCTGACCGATACAAAATCCAAGGTGAAGTTCCACGGATGTCTCTCGCATTCCTTTGACATCAAAACAGGAGTCCGACAAGGTGATGGGCTATCCCCGATACTCTTCAACTGTGTTCTTGAAAAGATCATCAGAACCTGGCAGGTGAGATTACAGGAAACCAACTACAGTCCATTGAGAATAGGAACCAAAGGCAAGAGGATCGCAACAGACTGCTTAGCATTTGCCGATGATATTGCTGTTCTCTCAAACGACATAGAAGCCGCTAGAGCTCAAGTTGAAATTTTAAAGGAAATTGCCGAACAAACTGGTTTGCAGATATCGTTTGAGAAAACAGAAGTAATGACTAACATCAAAGAGGCTCCACCAAAACTCCATACAAAATACGGGGACATCACCCGAGTAGACAAATTCAAATACCTGGGTGAGATCATCATGAAAAATGGACTGGACAAAGAAGCACTTCAGGAGCGAGTACGCAAACTGGAAATAGCCTACCAAACATCCCGCACAATCTACAACAAAAAATGACTTTCCCAAAACACTAAGATACGTCACTATGAAACAGTTCTGAAGCCAGTAGTTCTATATGCGGCCGAAACCCTGTCTCTAAATGCCAACAAAGGACTCCTTGAAGAACTGGAGAAAAGAGAACGCAAAATTGTGAGTGGAATCTTGGGATCAAAGTACAGAAATGGAATCCATAAAAAGAGATCCAACGAGGAAGTCTACAGCAAAATAGAGAAAATTACCGACACAATCAGAAAAAGACGGGCACGATTTTACGGTCATCTGAAAAGAATGGACGGAAGAAAGTTAACTAAAGAAATCTTTCACTTTTTTTATTCAAAAACCAAAACCACAATTCCCTGGTTTAGAAATACCAAAGAAGACCTGCAAATGCTATATATCTCAGCTGAAGACGCCCTTAACAGAGATCTCTTCCGCAAGGTAATATTGACGAACGGGCTAAACCGAGATGAGCAACCTAAGAGAAGACACGGTGCCCCTTGGACAGAGGAGCGTAAGCAGGCCCACTTACAAAGAATGAGGGAAATCTGGGCTCTAAATAAGGTCAAGTTCAGTATCAAATGCAACAAGACTTAACGTGGTCCTTGATGGCCCCAGCGAATTATATATATATATATATATATACTAGTAAGATACCCGTGCTTCGCTACGGTATTATACTGAAATTCATAGTTGAATGGATATCGATTTATATATAATCCGTCAAAATTCGAGATCGGACTCGTTTTCTGAGAGATTACGGCAAGTTCCCTCCCATTTTTCAATCTTTCTTTCCAGCAATCGATTTCGTACTTCCCGGGCTAGGACCATGTATTCCACCCGGTCAGTTCGGTCCCTAAAAGTTTGCCATCTTTTGCTATAAGCATTTTTAATATGGATCAAATTCTTGAGGGGATTCGGCGTGGTGTCTTCTTGGGTGCCTTGGCGGTACTGAACCCGCGGCCGGACTGGATTTGTAGTCATTACCCGTCCAGACCCGTTTCCAGCGCGGTCCGCACATTTGACGACGGTCCAGAGTATTATTATTATTATTATTATTATTATTATTATTATTATTATTATTATTATTATTATTATTATTATTATTATTATTATTATTATTATTATAGATGTTCTGGACCCCATAGCAAGATGCAAGACCGCTACTTGGCGGTAAATTCCATCTGCTGCCATTGTCATTTTTGACATTGTGACCAGCACCATTGTCGCGCGTAGGCAAGTACGCGGAATTTCTGGCGATACGAATGACATACTTCCGTGCATTATTGACCTTATTATAGAGGTGAACAATTGGACAGTCAATCTCATTCCTATCGTTTATTTCACATGTTTTTAATTTTTATTTATATGCCAGGAGAATCTACTGTAATCAAAGAACGTTCTCCGAAGGAAAAGATGGCTCTTGAAAACGAACTCAGGAAAGATTAAAAAATGATCGGTTTATGCTCAGAATAAGTACATCGAAAATCCACAGCCTGTTTCCAGTCATTCGACAGGGTCAGAAATGGAATGAAAAAACAGTAAAATCAATTGGTCTAACCTCCTTTTACACCCCACCGTCGTTAGTTTCATTCCTCCCCCCCCCCCCACAGAAAAGAAAAGAAGGCGTGTTTTTTTATATTTAAAAGAGATTCCAAACTCCAATGTTCACGTCTATAACCTTCAGTTTTGAGATATCAGTATCCCCATAAAAATAATTCACTTTTTTCACATCTTTCACACTCCCCCCCGCCCCTAAGTGAATTTTCCTGCAACAAACTCGTTTCTTTAATTGTAAAGTATCTTCTAAATACCAATTATTACGACTCTAACTTCTTCATTTTTTGATTTATGTGTCCTCATGAAAGGAATTCAACTCCTTTTCACTCCCGCCCCCCCCCCCCCCCCCAAGATTATTCTACCCCAAAACGCATTTTTCTTTGATTTTAAAGGAGATCCAAATACAAATTTTCACGCCTGTAACAAACATAGCTTTTATTACATGTAAGTATTCTCATACAATTAAGTCTATTAATTTTTCAATAATTTCACCCCAACCCTCATTGGATTTTCGGAAATTACGCGTTCCTTTACTTTTTAAAGCAGATTCAAAACATCAAATTTCACGTCTGTAACATCTTCATTTTTGAGATATCAGTAGCCTAATTAAAAGAAATCAACACTATCTTCAGTCACTTTTACCCCCCTCCACCCAAGTGGTATTTCCGAAAACTAAAAATACATGTTCCTTTATTTTTAATAAGATAAAAAATACATTTTTCAATTCTGTACCATGTTAACTTTTTTGAGATATACTGTAGAAATTCTCATTTCAAAATTTCACCACTTTTAGTTCCCCTTAAGTGGAGTTTCCAAATACAAATCGCCTATGTTTCTTTACATTTACAGGAGATTCCAAATACACACTTTTTACGTCTGCAATATTTTACGTTTCTCAGATATTCTGTAGATGTAGTCTTTCAAAAAATTCACCCCAATTTGTCACTCCTGTTCAACCACCATTAATTGGATTTTCCAAAAGCAAAACAATACGTGTGTCTTTGTTTTTAAAGGAGATCCCATATACAAATTTTCAGTTCAGTAATACCTTCAGTTTCTGAGATATATGTATCCTCATTAAAGGCATTCAACCTATTATTCACCCTTTTAAACACATCCTATTGGGATTTACAGGAAAAAAAATACGTTTTCCTTCATGTTTAAGGGAGATTCTAAATACCAATTTTTACATCTGTAAACTTTTACAGTTTTAATATGTAGACACACTTATTTTAAAAATTCACCCCCCCCCCTTTTCATCCCCCATTATTTGGATTTTCCAAAAATGAAAAAATCCCTGCTTCTTTAGTTTTAAGGTAGATCCCAAATACCAATTTTCAGGTCTGTAATATCTCCAGGTTCTGAAATATAAGTAGCCTCATTAAAGGCATTCAACCTTTTTTCACCCTTTTCCACCCTTCCTATTGGGATTTTCCTAAAACAAAAAAATACATGTTTCTTTATTTTTAAAAGAGATTCTAAATACCAATTTTTACATCTATAAACTTTAAAAGTTTTGAGATATAGATACACTCATTTTAAAAATTCGCCCCCTTTTCACCCCCCCATTAATTGGATTTTCCGAAACTAAAAAAATACGTGTTTCTTTATTTTTAAAGGAGATCCCAAACACCAGTTTTCAGGTCTGTAATATCTTCAGTTTCTGAGATATAAGCTTTCTCTTTAAAGGCATTCAACCACTTTTTCACCTCTTTTTACCCCTCCTATTGGGATTTTCCGAAAACAAAGAAATACGTGTTTCTTTATTTTTAATAAACATTCTAAATACCAATTTTTACATCTGTAAACTTTAAAAGTTTTGAGATATAGATGCACTCATTTCAAAAATTCACCCCCCTTTTCACCCTCCTATTATTTGGATTTTCCAAAAACAAAAAAAAGCGTGTTTCTTAATTTTTAAAAGCGAACAAAAGTTCCAATTTTCAGGTCTGTAATGTCTGCGGTTTTTGAGATATAAGTACCGGTATCCTGATTAAAAGGCATTCAACCCCTTTTTCACCCTCTTTCACCCATCCTATTGGGATTTTCTGAAAATAAAAAAATACGGGTTTCCTTATTTTTAATGAAGATTCTAAATACCAATTTTCACATGAGGTATAGATACACTCATTTTAAAATTTCGCACCCCGTTTTCACCCCCTTAGCGACGGAATATCCAAAAATCCTCCCTTAGCGAGCACCTACATCTTAATATGAATATATCCTCAAAATTTCATTCATTTATGTCCAGTAGTTTTGGCTCGGCGATGATGAATCAGTCAGGCAGTCAGTCAGTCAGTCAGTCAGTCAGTCAGTCAGTCAGTCAGTCAGTCAGTCAGTCAGTCAGTCAGTCAGTCAGTCAGTCAGTCAGTCAGGACAAGTTACTTTATATAATAATAATAATAATAATAATAATAATAATAATAATAATAATAATAATAATAATAATAATTACACTGTTCTTTCTTTCTTTCTTTCTTTCTTTCTTTCTTTCTTTCTTTCTTTCTTTCGTAATCGTTTTGTCCTCGACGGTTGGTTTTTCCCTCGGACTCGGCAAGGGATCCCACCTCTACCGCTTGAAGTGCAGTGTCCTGGAGCGTGACACTTTTGAGTCGGGGAATACAACTTGGGAGGAGGACCAGTACCTCTACAGGTGTCCTCACCTGCTATGCTGAACAGGGCCTTGTGAAGGAATGGGAAGATTATAAGGCATAGACAAGTAAGTGGTAAGGAAGCGGCCGTGGCATTAAGTTAGGTACCATCCTGGCATTTGCCTGGAGGAGAATTGGGAAACCACTGAAAATCATTTCCAGGATGGCTGAGGTGGGAATTTAACCCACCTCTACACAGTTGTCCTTGCGACGATGAGTGGACCCGGTTCCAGCTCTCGTAGCACATTTCAAATCTCGTGGCAAAGCCGGGAATGGAACCTGGGCCTCCG
The DNA here is from genome assembly GCF_040414725.1 of Anabrus simplex. Classification (NCBI taxonomy): domain Eukaryota; kingdom Metazoa; phylum Arthropoda; class Insecta; order Orthoptera; family Tettigoniidae; genus Anabrus; species Anabrus simplex. Next base: position 120,429,391 of record NC_090267.1, on the reverse strand, counting down.
GGGGAGGCAGCTGATCATGTTAACCATTGCACCACAAAGGCGGACAATGATAGTAATAATAATAATAATAATAATAATAATAATAATAATAATAATAATAATAATAATAATAATAATAATAATAATAATAATAATTTAAATTGTTTCACGTGGCTATTGCTGGCCTGAAGTCCTCGTAAGGCGAACCCTCCGACAAGGAAACTCAGTGTTACTGTGGTGGACGATAGTGATGTGTGTGCTTTATGAGTTGTAGGAATTTTGGGAGCTGCAAAAATACCAAGCCCTCAAGGCAAGGTACGAACTATTTCAGTTTAAAATCAGTGACCCGGCCGGGATTCAAACCCGAGGCCCTCTGAACGGTAATTTACTACGTTAAATATTCAACCAAGACGCCATAGAACAATAACATTTATTTTTCGTCCCTCTAACTACTTTTATGATTTTAGAGGAGCCAAGGTGCCGGAATTTTGCCCCTCAAGATTTCTTTGACGTGCGAGTATATCTACCCTTCATGCGGATGATGTATTTAAACACATGCAAGTACGCAGAAACAGATCCAGGATCGAACCCACCAACTTGTTAAATTTATATTAAATATAATTTCTTATCTTAATTTAAATTTTTATTTCATTAGTATTCTTGCCTTCATTTCAATATTAACTGCAATTTTAATTGTATCATTTCATCTTTAATTTTATATTAACATTTATTTTCTTCTTTATGATAATCTTTTTTGTTGAGTGGTCAGGTGCAAGTCTCCAATACATACAAGGTATGTCCATGCCAACTCGATTACAAATATACGCTATTCTTTTTATTTTGCATTATTTGCATTTCTCCGTTTGTGTTTTTTTATATTTGAAGACCATTATCTTTGAAATTGGAAATCGCTCCGTCATATTTTAGAGAATTTTGCCTCTTTAGGTCATTTTGTCCCTTTTGTCCTTTTACCATATTGTTTTATGATATTTCCAAGCCTTAACATGTAGTTATATAAATATTTAAATAAAAACTTTCAATACAATATCAAGTAGTCTTATTACTATTCTTTCGAGTCTTTATACCTGAAACATATTTATATTTTAAATTTTGTAGAAATGAATTACTCAAGTTTTTTGTTATAATTAAAAAACATTTTTAGCTTTTAAATCCACATATCTTTCATTATTTCGAGTTTGCACACCGTTTATTTTTCAACTAATTTTCATTCCATGGTGTATTCTTTGTCTTCAATCAGCCACCAAATTAAAGGTCTAAATTATGTATTTTGTAAGTTTGTGTTTAAGCTATTATTTTCTGAAGAATTTTTAAACACCGGGCGAGTTGGACGTGCGGTTACGGGCACGCAGCTGTAAGCTTGCATTCGAGAGGAACTGGGTTGGATCCCCACTGTCAGCAGCCCTGAATATGGTTTTCCGTGGTATCCCATTTTCACACCAGGTTAATGTTGGTGTTGAACCTTAATTAAGGCCACGGCCACTTCCCACTCCTGAGCCTTTCACATACCATCATCACCATAAGACCTATCTGTGTCGGTGTGACGTAAAACAAACTGAAAAAATTAAAGATAACTTTTACTTTCTATAAACCGAGCTCTATAGCTGCAGTCGCTTAAGTGCCGCCAGTATCCAGTATTCGGGAGATAGTAGGTTCGAACCCCACTGTCGGCAGCCCTGAAAATGGTTTTTCGTGCTTACCCATTTTCACACCGCGCAAATGCTGGGGCTGTACATTAATTAAGGGCACGGCCGCTTCCTTCCCACTGCTAGGCCTTCCGTCTCCCATCGTCGCCATAAGACCCATCTGTGCCGGTGTGACGTAAAGCAACTAGCAAAGAAAAACCTATTTAAAATACATTTTCTTAACTTTTAGGTCATTTAACAAAGTTATTTAAAAATGTAAGTGCATTTTATAATATTCTTTACGTCTTCAAAATGCGGGCCTTACTTATTAGTATCTCAGAAAGTTATGTATTCCAGTCATTACGCAATACATTCAGATACTCCAGTAAATAAACATGCCTAGTCAATGTAACCGTTGGCATTTCTAATATCCGGTGTCTATCTGAACTAGGCTATCTACAAGTGCCGTTCCGAACAGCACTGCATTAGTGGTACAAGGTGACGAGTCAGCTCTCAATGCTGTGCTAGACGTTTTGAGAATTGCGGGTATAAGAATTTGACTTTCTGCTCATCGCATTGTTGTCAGTGTTTTGTTTGTTCTCCCCGTCTCCTCCTAGAAGAGAGCTTTAGTGTGATTATATGCACTTGAAGAATGGACGATTTTATCTTTATTTCTTGTATGTACTTTGCGCTGTCAATATTCATATTACTATATGTGTGCTGTGAGTTTTCTTTGTACATGTGGGATAGCCAAATGTTGTTACAACAAAGGTCAATTAAATACAAAAATATCCGGTGGAGTAACAATTAAAGGACTGTCGCGTTCTTATTGCATGGATGACAGTGCCGTGCAATTTTACTTCCGTCAAGCGTATTGGCTACGAGATTCGTGCCGTGTAGCTGTTACCTTTCATCAATCCTAGCAGGATCAAGTGTGACATTTTGGGCCACAATTTTTTTCTTTGTAAGAAACACGAAAATAATAATTACTGTCACTCCAGATGCGTACAATCGCATGAAGTGGGAATCATTTAGTTATTCATCCTTACTAACTGCACGAGGACTTGCCTTCAAAACTGGCACAAAATGTCATCCACAGTGAAATCCAAATTTATAACTAATAATACTCAAGTTAATTTTTAATGAGCGCGCAGGATATCATATCAGTGTTTTTGCTATGCTTGTTTCATTAATACTGCAATAATAGATCTGTATCTACTAATGAAGGTGAAAGAAGAAAGTGCAAAAGCTGGACTAAGGTTGAATGTCAAGAAAACAAAGATCATGGCAACTAAACCTATCACCTCCTGGCATATAAATGGTGAAACAATGGAGGTTGTTCCTAGTTTCATCTACTTGGGCTCCAAAATAACTGCTGACGGTGATTGCAGCCATTAAATTAAGAGACGCTTGCTCCTTGGGAGGAATGCAATGGCCAACCTTGATAACATTTTTCAAGAGTAGAGACGTAACTTTAAGAATGAAGATTCGTGTAGTGAAGGCTATGGTCGTCCCAGTAGCAACGTACGGAAGCGAGACCTGGACAGTAAGAAAGGCGAAGAATAGACGCATTTGAACTATGGTCTTGGAGAAAACTCCTTAGAGTTCCGTGGACTGCGAAGAGGTCTAATAAGTCCATATTACAGGAAATCAACCCAGGCTGTTCACTGGAAGGTCAAATACTCAGACAAAAACTAAAGTACTTCGGTCATATTATGAGAAAACATGATTCACGGGAAAATACGTTAATGCTGGGGAAGACTGTTGGTAACATGAGAAGAGGGCGGCAACGGATGAGGTGGATTGATGGCATCAAGGAAGCCACGGCTCTCAATTTAGAAAGACTTCGGAAAATAGTTCACGACAGGAAGAAATGGCGCACTTTGGTCTATGGGGTCACGGAGAGTCGAAAGCGACTAAACAACTAACAACAACAACAACAACAACAACTTACAATTTTTTCAACAATCACATTCAGTGGAATAACAGTGCACGTTGTGGTCATAACAAAAAGTTTTTTTTTTTTTTTACGAGCTAAATATGACTTACATATGCCTGCGTCTGCTATCCACCGCTCATCGTCTGAACTATTTGCTTTCCAAACAAACAGTAACGGCTTTTTCTTCGCGAAAATCAAATGATCATACATTCGTCTCCCGCTCATGGCCATCCATCAACGGCCACTAATTTCAGATGGCAACCAGCCATAAGAAATAGTCAGCGCGGTTGCTACGTAACATTGTCTGACCATCCATACATACCTTATAGCACCACCTCCGCGGTTGCTATGGTTACACTACATTTTGTCTCGTCACGTTAGGCAAATTTTCGGATGATCCTCAGATATAAGACACATTTATGTCAAAAATCAGATGAAGTCTGTAATAAAGATTTTGATGCATTTTCAAACACAGTTGAAAACGTAACACAAAAGGAAATTAAATATTATTATTATTATTATTATTATTATTGTTATTATTATTATTATTTATCTTTACATAGAATCTAGATTTCAGATTGTAACTATTTCCTTTCATTTCCTTAGTGTTTCTCGGCAATAAATTTTGATAGGTGCACAACAGGTTTTACCTTTTTATTCCTACTGTGCTTTATAGTTAACACTGTAAAAATATATTTACAGTTAGTGTAAGACAGACTTCAAATTTTTTGAAGTGAACTGAAATAGTAAAATTTGGCTTTTAACTGTGTTGAATACTGTCAATTCAAAAAAGTACCTAATATAAATGAAAAATACATGGGCACAAAGTGTCACCCGTGGTCCAACAAGGAACGGTTCATATCTTGGACTTGCTAGGATTTGAACCTCACTGCAGGCAACTCAGAAGATTGCCTTCCGTCGATTTCCGTTTTCACGACAGACAAATGATGGGGTCGTGCCTTAATTAAGTCCACGGTCGCTTCCCTCCCAGTTCCAGCTTCTTCCTATCCCATGGTTTCCATCAAACCTATAACCTGTAAGTCTGTGCAACGTTACATCATCATCGTCATCATGTCCGACTCGTTGGCTGAATGGTCAGCATACTGGCCTTCGGTTCAGAGGGTCCCGGGTTCGATTCCCGGCCGGGTCGGGGATTTTAACCTTAATTGGTTCATTCCAATGGCCCGGGGGCTGGGTGTTTGTTCTGTCCCCAACATCCCTGCAACTCACACACCACACATAACTCTATCCTCCACTACAATAACATGCAGTTACCTACATATGGCAGATGCCGCCCTCCCTCATCGGTGGGTCTGCCTTACAAGGGCTGCACTCGGCTAGAAATAGCCACACGAAATTATTTAGCATATGTTCTGCCCACTCCCACCTTCTGATCTTTATGCAATTCGCAATGCTTAGTTCGTTATATAGATGATAAAATTCATGACTATATCTTCATTTCCAGACACCGTTTTCCTCCACTGTCCCAATAATTTGCCTCAAAATCCTTTTTTTCAAATATGCCGAGCTGTCTTTCATTAGTTTTTCAGAATGTCCAGATCTCAGCACCATATGTTAATGCATGCTTAACTAAAACTTTATACATTAGGACTCAAGTTACCTCTAACAACAGCTTAGACTTCAGTTGTTTGAGGCCATCGTAGCACTTGTTAGCAGACAGTATACTTATTTATATTTCAGAACTAACATTGTTCTTGGAATTAACTTCTGAGCGAAGGTAGGTACGCACAACAACAAATTTCTACGAGCCAATTTCTATTAATGTAATTCCACTAGGTTAGTCTTCCTTGGCTACGGGCACGCACTTATTGTTCCTTCATTAACTGTAAATTAACATTTCTTGTGCAACGTTACACCAATGGCAAAGGGAAGTTTTACTCTGGAGGGAAATGACGGAATTCAGTTTAAAACGAAGGGCGTAAGACACGTATGTATGGAGATATTAGTTAGAATGTAAGATGATACTGGCAACAAGGAGGCGTTTCTTGATGACTCTGATGATGAATTATTGTTTGATGAAGATATGGAAATTGTGAATGTGCTTTGAGATAGATAGTTTAAACAGGAACTCGTATGTGTGTTACGCCATTCCTTACAAATAACGAACGTTCGTAACTACGTTTGGGTCAATGCGATCGTAACAAATGTTGGCCAGACCTGCGAAGAATTTTGTGTGCAGCGTGGCTTTATAATGAAAGTGAATCATGGGCAAAAGTCACAGCAGAAGAAAACATATAATTTTTTGTAATGTGGTGTTGTTGAAGAAGGCTATGAAAATGAGATGGATTGATCGTTTCATATCAGAAAAAATACTGAATCGAATTGGTGACAGAACAATTAGGAATATCTGACCAGAACACATTGTTGATTTATTAATGTATTTAATTTGTATTTATTTATCGCATGATATATCTAGGTGATTATAGGTACACATATATGGAATTATGCGCGCACACATATGTAAACAGTGTGAAAGTTGATCATCTAGGACAGTTAGCCACGGCAGTGCTGAAGATGAAACCCTTATCAAGTCGTTCCAGTCTCCCTAAAACCAACGATTTCGGCACTCTTCTGCTATATGAGTATTTTTTATATTTCTGGGGATCATACATACCCCACTTGTGGACTGACGTTCTTCCTAGGCCAGTTCATACGCCGATCAATCGATACCAGACGGCTCTTGGCAGTTGAGTTCCTGCATGAAGTTAAGTGAGGTCACTTTGATCGATTTGGTGATTTCTGAGATCGGATACTCATATTTTCTTAAACATTTTCCTTGATTTCGAATGACCATTGGTTAATGGTGCGTCAGCACAAAATGGCTTTCCGGAATTCAGACGCGAATTTGGAGAATCAACACCGTATTGAATACATTGGTAGGTCCCTGAAAGTAGTGAATTTATTTGTTCTACACTCTGTTCTAAGCTGTGGTGGAGGTATATTGTCCAGTATATAAACACATCATGGTTGTTGAACTTATGGTGGCTCTTATGATCTTCACTGTCTCGCGAAATTATATATCCACTCTGTTTACATAAGTACTGGTATATCGTAATAGACAAGAGAACATACTAACGTCATTTGCATTTTCGATCGGAGGTTTACGTCAAAGTAGGAAAGGGCTGGTAGTGACGGTGATCTTGCGTGTAAATGGGAAACCATGGAAAGTCCTCTACAGGGCTGCCGACGGTGGGATTCCAACAAACTATATCCCAAATGCAATACAAGCATCAATTCTGCTTTGCGTACATATAGGCTTTACGAGAGGAAGAAAAGGTAGAAAAGGGAGAAGAAGAGGAGATAGATGGATTAATTATTGATTATAATTATTGTTTAACAGGACATGAAACTTCCAGGACTTGTTCAGTTACATTTTCACGAAAGTGTTGGATGTAAGAACGGTAGGGGATGCCCAATGCATGAATATAACTAAAGGATTGGAGTAGATATACGCTTCATTAGTTACGTAGTAATTAATAGTTTAACACAGAACAGGATGGCATGGAAGGCTGCATGAAACAAGTACACGGACTGATGACTCAAACGGCAACAATGACGACGACGAAAGTAATACACAACATTAAGTTACACCGTAACAGCAGAGTTGCGTGAGCTAAAAAGAGATTTGTTTATACGTAAACATAAAATCTAGTTTCATGCCAAATTTGCAGCGCGATATATTTCTGAATCACATGGGACATTTTATACACAGTAGCTGGAAGGCGCTGACAGTGAGAAAGCACCTGCAATCCAATACTTGAGAAGATTTAGTCGTTATTTTCACGCAGAGTGAGCATTTTTCAGTGCCATTCCCTGCATCTGGTTGCCATCGTATGATCAATGACCCTCCTTCTAGCTTCAGGCACAAGAAGAAAGCAACATTGTAAGATATCCACACACAAACACAACACACGAAAGGAATGTCTTCCTAGATTGTAATAATATTATTTATTTACACACTTTATAGCCCACCTGGTAGCCATGATCGTCGACGCGTCAAGAATATACGGTCTTCTGACACTCTGTTTAGTGGTTCGAGTCCGACTCTCATTGGTCGAAATAACTTTCACCATCAGAAAGTTGGCCGGTCTCACCGCTGGGTTCTCTGCTTCATAAACCGGTCACTCCATGTGAAATTTGTGCTGGACAAAGTGGAGGTGGGACAGGTTTATCTCCGGCTACTCCGGTTTTTTCTGTTATCATTCATTCCAGCAACACTCTCCAATATCATTTCACCTGTCAGTCATTAATCATCGCCCCAGAGGAGTGGGACAGGCTTCGGCAACCGGCACAATTCCTATCGTTGCCGCTAGACTGGGGCTTCATTCATTCAATTCCTGACCCAGTCGAATGACTGGAAACAAGCTGTGGATTTTAGTTTTCAGAATGTTGGCCGGTAGGTTAGGAGAGGTAGTGGTATACAATTTACGAGGGTGAGTCAATAAATAAGTCGCAAACATGTGTGTGCCTTATACCTTTCCAAATTACGCACGCAAGTTTTGCCAGCAGATGGCAGCAAATGTATGCATGTCGTACGACATCTCGCAGGCACTCAGTCAGTCAGAGGCTGTTAGTATACGATGGCACATGTGTTGCACCACCGTACACGAGAAGAACAGCGTGCAGTTGTGCGTTTTTGTGGGCCAAAGGACTGTCCGCAGAAGTAGTGCATTGCGAAAAGCATCCCGTCTATTTTGAAAACTGTTTCTCACGGAAAGCTGTGTTCAATTGGGTCCATAAATTTAACCATGGAAGGAAAAGCATCAGAGATGGGGAGCGCTTGGAACATCCACCGTACAGTCGTGACTTAGCCCCCAGTGATTTTCATCTGTTTGGACCAATAAAATATCATTTAGGTGGCCTTCATCTTGAAACAGATGATGAAGTAATCTATGATGTTACCCGTTGGGTGCGACAGCGACCAAAGGACTTCTTTGCTGCTGGCTTTCGAGGACTTGTAAGGAGATGGGATAAGTGCCTGAATGTACAGGGTGAATATGTGGAAAAGTGAAATAAATGTCAGAAAGTTTCTTTGATTATTTTTGCCTCAATTCAGTTTTGTGAATTATATATTGACTCACCCTCGTATAATCACTAGATTGCGTGTTAAACGCCTGAATTCCGTGCCAAACCTCTCCGCAGTTTTCGTATGGTGTGAGAGTAAATGACGCTGAAGATGGTTGATTCGTCCGTCGGATCGAAACGTAAAGCTTTGAGCAGACCACTTCGCATTGCACGACAGGAGTAGGCTACGTGCCGAAACCATCCCACATCCAGAAGCGCAGGTTGCTCATGAGCGTCAAACATAAAGACCTGTACCAGGCGAGTCGAGCATGTCTTTGGACACTCTCGACATTAAAAGCCATGGTTAAGTAAGAAAGAAAGAAAGAAAGAAATATGTAAGTAAGTAAGCAAGCAAGTAAGTGAGTGAGTAAGCAAGCAGGCAAGTACACAATTAAATTTAACGACGCTCTGTCTGAGCCGGCAAAGCCATGCTTTGACGTAGGTTCGATTCTCCAATAGGAAGTCGGAAAATTTTGAAACAAAGTTCTGAAAAAGCACATGGTCTTGAATTTCGCTCACTCTACAGCATTCTTGGAGGGCAAACGTTGGCGATCACAGAATTAATCCCACTTAGCGCCGAGTTTTTTTACTTGCAGTGGAGGGGCAACTTCCTCGTTGTACTTTCCCTTGAAACAATAATCACCGACTGCACTAACTCACGAATAGAGTAGGCCTTTGCGTTCCATTTCTCCAAGGGTCTTCAGGTCACTACGGAGATGGCTTTTCTATGTTTTAATTACCGAGCGAGTGGCTGTGCGGTTTGTGTCACGCAACTGTCAGCTTCCATTTGGGAGATGGTGGGTTCGAAACCCATTGTAGGCAAGCCTGAAGGTGGATTTTTGTAGCTTTCCATTTCCACACAAGGCAAATGCTGTGGCTGTACCTTAGCTAAAGCCACGGTCACTTACTTTCCTTTGCTATCTCTTTCCTCCCTTCAACGCAATAAGACCTATCCCTGTCGGAACGACGTTAGGCAAATTTTATATATTAATATTTTCAATCCATACTTCGCGGTAAAATTTAGCATTAAATGGCAATCTTGGTATCAGTTTGACTTATTCCGCCATGACGCACGTTATTCATACTCAAGATGGATTTCAAGAGCTGCGTCACATGCTAGAATATTAAAGAATTTTTCTTCCTGCATAGAGACAAATACAGAAGTGTTTGTGAGAAGAAAATCCTTGCAGGTGGAATAGAGTATCTTGAAGAGAAGTAATGCTACCCCATTCTCTCATAAATATGTACCTTTTTAAAAGCAATACATTAAACTGTATGATATGAAATGACGTATTTTTTTAGTGCCGGGAGTGTCCGAGGACATGTTCGGCTCGTCAGGTGCAGGTATTTTGATTTGACTCCCGTAGGCGACCTGCGCGTCGTGGTGAGGATGAAATGTTGACACACACACCCAGCCCCCGTGCCAGCGAAATGGACCAATAACGGTTAAAATTCCCGACCCTGCCGGGAATCAAACCTGGTTCCCCAGTGACCAAAAGCCAGCACGCCAGCCATGTAGCCATGGAGCCAAACATTAAACGGAATGACAGGTAGTGGCTCAATTTCACAGTAGCACATACATATTTTTTTGACGACGCAAGTACATAAATGAGCAGATATTTGGAAAGTAGTGGCTGGGATCTAGCATTTGATTCAAATGAGAAAGAAAAGAAGGAACCCGTGAACTGCCATCTCCAGTCCCACCAATAGCGGGTCCAAAAACCCACCATCCACCACCTATTCAATATTTAATCTATAATACCCCTACTATGCAGCCAGCTTTATCGATGATATAATAGAACTTAATTCAATGAAACGGTCACTTGTTTGTTATTCAATGGGACCTAACATCTAGGTAATCGGCTTTCATTCAGATTAACTGTCCGTTAACATGCACATGGGATATGCATTCTATTCAAATTCCTCACCAAATCTCAGCACAGCGTATTTATTATTATTATTATTATTATTATTATTATTATTATTTGCTAGTGTTTAACGCCCCAGTAACACACTGAAAGTTTTCGCGACGCAAGTATGGGAGAGAGATAGAATTGCACGGCCGCCGACGATGGAATTTGAACACACCATCTCCCGAATGCAAGCTCACAGCTGCGCTACCCTAACCGCACGACCAATTCGCTCGGTATGGGACTTATTGATAACTATTTTAGAACTTAAGTTTGGTTTTCTTGGAAGGTTAATACTGAACCAATGACCTTGACCACCAAGGGTTCAATATCGAGGAAGAAGTGATTTAATAATTCCATGTCAATAGTTGAAAGATCAAAGGGATTTTTCTCATGTTGCATACATGGCACATTATGGATTCATATTCGTTTCACAATAGACATGTTACTCTGTACATTAAATCCATAAACAAGTGTCTTTCTAATTTCTTTCCACTTATTTGCCACCAATGAAAACGTCAATTCTTGTCTTCGCCCTGTGGTGATGGAGCTCTTTCTCAGGCAAACCTTCAGTGGAGTTGAGCTGAACTAATTCGAAATCACTGGAAATGAATGCATAATTCAGCCTACTATCGTCATTTTTCCCCTCAGTCTTTCTATCACTTCAGGAGCACTCTACGTAGAGATCACTTCAGGCTACTGGTGGAAACGTGTGTACATATTCCTGTCTTTGTTGTAACAAAGAAACACTTCACATTTTGTACAATGTGAACCCACTGCACACAGGGAAACTGTACAGGTCCTGTATGGTATTCTATTTGTGCCAGTGATCAGTTGAGTTTTCAAAATGTTCGTTTGCTTTTATGAGAAAACGAATTTCAGACTTCAACACAATGCAACATGATATAACCTCTTCCAGCTCACCTGTAGATACTTCAGTAAGTCCACAGTGCCAACAACCACTGAGTATCCGAAGTTCAAGTCATTATATTAACATAATTGAAAACATGGAAAGTACACACTAGTTCATGAAATCCCCGCAGAAGCGCCTATCATTTTAGAAGCATTGTTGTAGGTATGCTACACCATAGTCTATATTATATACAACTAATAGTTATATTAAACATTGTACCTATTATACAACATTTAGAAATAAATGGTTAAACGTAAGCAATACCATTTGTGACACACATTATTCGAGAAAAAAATAAAACAGAATAATATAAAATAACGTCGAATGTTAGTGAGGATCTAGCCATAAAGCCAGGGGGTACCAAACTGGAAGGAGCTTTCCATCTCTGTAAGAACATTTACAAGTCCAAATCCCTTTCCCTCTCTTCAAACTTCGAAACTATGAAACCGTAGTAAGACCTTCCTAAATGTATGCCTCAGAAAGTTTGAACATGGTTAGAAAAGCGACAACTCAGGAATTTGGAACTTAAAGAACGAGAGATTCTGAGAAGAGTCATGGGCCTCATTAAGGAGGGAGGTGAATACAGAATCGAGCATAACAACGAGCTTTACCAACATGTAGAGAGCAAAACATCAGCTGATCGGAACATCTGTCAACCTCCAGTCAAGGACAGCCAAAACATTGCGTCCTGGAGTGGGAGTGAAGTAGGCTCAGGATAGGAAAGCAACCCATAGCGCAAAGATGAAGTAGTACTGGGCTAAGAAGAAAGCTCTCCTGATTTAGGAACCGCGTGGTGAATGGGACCACAACGAGACAAGAATGAAGAAAAATAAGATAAAATGGTTATTTTCTCTAAACTTGCTGTCAATAAAGTATATATATAGTACCAGTGATGCCGGTACAGCATTCGCTTTGCATCAAATATACCGAAGTATTTCTACCGGTTGTGAATACGAATACTGTATAACTTCCAACGTGGTGCAAAGGACGTGTGCCTCGCTACATCCTCCCACACCCAGGTCCAGCTGATATTGTACTTCATTTTAATATCTCCACTAATTATTATGGTACAAAAAAACCGCAGAGTGGCAACGTAAATGTTTTAATAATTCGTACAAAACTCACTCGATTTTATGGCGATCGTAACAATATTGTGGTATTTATTAAAGGTTTAAGTAATCCGATGCAATAATTGAGTCGTGAGGCCCCGCTTCTGGAGCTCAAAGAAACCTATATCAGATATCCAGTCAACGATCCGCAGCCCTGCATTGCTAGTCAGCACGACTAGGTCAGACATATATCGCTAAGTGACGTCAAGTATTATGCAAGTGATCAGCTGAGTTTTCAAAATATGCGTTTTCATGTCGAGAATTTAGTTATTTTCTACGCTAAGCTTATAATTCTCTCTAAGTGTTCTTATAACGGTTTCATAGTGTGTTTAATTCAAGCCATGACGTAAAATCCTAGGATGAATCTTATTTCGTTCTTCGGGACAAAACTTGTAACTTTCAGTGATAAATTATTTCTTCGACGTAGTACTAGAGAACTTACTAAAACATTACTTAAACGCTGTAAATATTTTTCAGTTTTTATTTAATTGTACAGATTACGGTTACGAACTTGCTAATATTTTCTCCTTGTACGACTTCTACGAACTCGTGCTGTTTTGTTGCGAGATTAGTGTTTTTTAACGACGAATAGTGTGATTTATTTCAAGTTAACATTGAAACAACTTTTCCACGTCTCGCATAAAAATGACTTGTATTTACTTTCAAAATCTACGAACCTTTGTTTTCTTACTCTGCGCTCTTAGTAATGATTTAACTTTGAACTTCGCCAACTGTAAATAATTTAACTCATCTTAACTTTTGTTTATTTCGAGACTTTTGTTCTCTTCGTAAATTCTACGTAAGCTCTGCACTTGTAAATCTGTCTTTGAGGTATAAGGGACAGACATCGGTCTTCGAGGAACACTCACCATAGGATACGTGGTTCTATGGTGGTGTCAATTGGAGGATATGCGGTTTTATGGTGATCTCAAATGGGGATACGTGGATCCGTAGTTTACGAAGGCGTCATGAACGATTTCTAGGAGTACGCATCATCGTAGGAAGCTACAAGTCTCCTGCAAACTTGATAAGAACACTATTGATATAAACCATAACTTAACGAGATTTATGCAAATTTTTGGAAATAAATCTCCCTCTGTACCCACTCTAATGGTGTACCTCACACGCCCATTTTCTAATTGTTCACTCTCCTCAAGGTAACCTCATGTGCAGGCATTTATTGTTAGAGTATGTATATATATATATATACTAGTGTCCGAAAGTTAAGCATAATCACTAAACGAAGTCATACCGCCTGATAGGAATGTCAAACGGATTGCTGAACAAACGGAACCTCCCTCACACACCATATGTCACACAACTTGTCCCAAAAACAGTGTCAGAAAGGTACCGATAACTAAGGTACACCTTTGACAACAACTAACAAAACTTGGCAATGTCTTCCACAAAAAAATATGCTGTTAATAGGGTGTATGGTTACCCCTAACAGCCACACATGCTTCGCAGCGACGTGGCATGCTCTCTATCAGATGGTCCAAGAGCTCTTGTGGTAGTCGATCTCATTCTTCCGAAATGAAATGAAATGTAGTATGGCTTTCAGTGCCGGGATATCCCAAGATGGGTTCGACTCGCCAGGTACAGGTCTTTCAATTTGACACCTGTAGGCGACCTGCGCGTCGTGATGAGCCCCCGTGCCAGTGGAATTAACCAATTATGGTGAAAATCCCCGACCCAGCCGGGAATCGAACCCGGAACCCTCTGAACCGAAGACCAACGAGTCGGACATTCCACGGAAAGGGCAATGCAAAGGTCTTGGAGGGTCCTTGGTGGAGGCTGACGGGATGCAATTCACCTCCCAAATGCACCCCAGGCATGTTCTATAGGATTCAGACCCGCAGACCTCGCTGGTCAGTCCATACCATGAATGTCTTCCCCAGCCAGATATTCATCCACTTGCGCAACGCAGTGTGGTCGGGCATTATCATCCATTAAGAGGAAGTCTGGGCCAACCGCACCTCTGAAGAATCGAACATGTGGTCTCAGTACCTCATCCTTGTATCTCCGGGGATTAACAGTGTTTTTCGGACCACCCATGAAGATGTGCAGGTCTGTACGGCCATTCAACATAATGCCACCCCACACCATGACGCCACCACCACCACCATACTGGTCCCGTTCCACGATGTTCCTGTGGCTGTATCGGCTACCCGGTCCTCTCCTGATTAATGTGCGACGGGAATCATCCTGCAAACTGAAGTGGTATTCTGTGAAGAGCACATGCCTTCATTCATTCATGCTCTAGTTTCGAAGTTGACAGCTCCACAGTAAGAGGGCCCGTCTCTGTGCTGGAGTGAGGGGGATGCACACCGCTGGACGTCGGGCAAAGAGCCCTGCTGTTCTGAGCCTCCGGTACACAGTTTGCCGGGAAACAGCAACCCCTGAGACGGCTGCAAGCTCCGCCCACAATTGCCTTGCTGGTGTACTCCGATTTCGTCGGGCTGTTAAGGCCGGATATCGGTCCTGCTGTGGGGTGGTTACCCTTGTACGACCTGGTACTGGGCTACGACTAACATCTCCTGTGTCTCGAAATCATCTCCAAAGCCTGGAAATGACACTTTGTGGCACATTCAATTATACGGCGACTTCAGCCTGTGTCTGGCCTGCTTCCAGGCGGCCGAGTATTCTATCCTGCAAAACGGGGTCCAAATGGTGTCGTTGTGCCATTATGTTGTCACGTTCACCACGAGGCTACACTCCTCACACTATCACAGGGAAAACACGACTAAGGGAATATGGGGCGCAGGCACAGGCTGTGTTTACCTTGTGGTTACTCCACTAGCCAAAACAAGGAACACTCGTTTGCTATACAGAGCACCGAGCTCGATAGCTGCAGTCGCTTAAGTGCGGCCAGTATCCAGTATTCGGGAGATAGTAGGCTCGAACCCCACTGTCGGCAGCCCTGAAAATGGTTTTCCGTGGTTTCCCATTTTCACACCGGGCAAATGCTGGGGCTGTACCTTAATTAAGGCCACGCCTTTCCTGTCCCATCGTCGCCATAAGACCTATCTGTGTCGGTGCGACGTAAAGCAACTAGCAAAAATAAAGCTATACAGAGCGAACACGTAAGGTTGGTAGGTGCATATTTCGTGCGATTTGCGGTCTATTTCCTGTTGCCCTGCTTACTCGTAACTTATGCTTAACTTCTGGACACTAGTGTGTATATGTACACATATAATAGACATCTGACCCATCCCTCACCAGCATGACTCAAGGGCTTTGTTGGAGCATTGATATCTAAGTGTCATTCCTGACAATCTTCTTTTTTTCCGAATGCTAATTAGCCATCGTAATCCAGTCACCAAACTGGTTGGCAGGTTTTTGCGACTCGTTCTCATATACCTCTTGGCAAGAAATTTTCCTTTGATAATTCATTTTTCCAGGTACTTATCCCCTCTTTTCACAACGTGACGAAATAATTGTTTTCTTTTCCATTATACATTAGGCTTTCTACCTTCACATCCTTGATGATGGAATCATTTGTTCTCCTGGATACTCATAGTTTTCGCAACACCTGCAGCCAACACACACTTCGACGCCAGTGGTGCGGTTTTCACTTTTAGCGTTCACTGACTACGTTTCCCAACCATATAAGACAGCTGAAAATGCAAGTGAATTGACTTAATATTTTCTTTGTATTCGCGGTTATTTCTCTCTTTGGCTCCACTATCCGAAAGTTTTTTCGTGGGTGCATTTCAAAGGAGAATACATCTCCTAATAACTTCTCATAGCCTATGGTGACATCTATGTATCAGTGAACCCACGTTAGTGAACCGACGTATTCTTTGGATTTTGTTTGATAGTGGAGTAGGGTGAATCCCTTAACCTCCTTTTGTACCACAAGTTTCGTCTTATTACATTAAACTGTCATACCAAGGCTGCAGTCACCATGTTGTACACGTTCTATTGAATAAGAAAGTTCCACTTCATTTCTCGTTGAAAGTTTGGTAGCATCTGCGAAGCGTAGATTACTGATTTTATTTCTACTAAAAGAAATCACTTATTTGCATCCATCCAGGGCATGTTTTCTAACATATTTGCAATAGATGTTAAGAAGCTATGCTGAGAGTTGTAGTCTTTTTTCTGCATATAAATCGATAAATTTAGTTTGTTCTGCAGATTGGTAGCCTTTAAAGTCTTTCAGAAGATCAGTTCTTCTACAATTTAATGTTCTGTATGTAGGGCATATTTGTAAAGTCCAAATGGGTTACCAAACTGTATGGCTTAAACTGAGAGAACTGTCTGAACGTTTTGACAAACGACATTACCTCCACCTATAGCCAGATAGAAATCTTGCGACAGAATGTATGGAATGACATCTGACAATGTTGGAATGCGGGTGTTACATTGTAGTTATTTCCATGGTAAGGATATGATTCGAGCTAGGTGAAATCCGTCATGTTCGGTTTTTTCTCAAAGAAACATCTCTAATTCATCTTGATGTAAGGAGAAACATTAACAACATGCACTACAGTAATTATGACTGTCGACCCTATGTAAATTTTATTCACAAGGTGCATTAGCATGTTCATTTAAAATTTATATTCCTTTCCACACAGCAATTTCATCTGTTGAAGAAAGGTATACATACTAGTACACAAATAATCTTTAAGGCTGTTATGGCCCTGATTTAATAACTATTTCACCCTAGACTTTATTGTGAGATATTAAGCTGTTACCTGTCTAGTTTAAGGATCAAACTGGCGCCTAATTCAACATAAAACCAGCTCCCTGGTGAACTCCGGAATACAAACCGGCCGTATTGTTTTCTTTTATTCTTGTGCTATAATTTACACTCAGCGAGCCCTGCTCTTTATTTCCTAGATTTTACTACTGCATCCCCGGTAGCAAAAGAAAATTGTCACGGGCATTAACCGTGATTTATGAGCTCTGAAGAATAAAAAAAAGAGCAGCTTGGAGAAAGGAAGTGTGTCACGAGAACAATAGCTGCTACAATCAGGACATCATCACCAGTTTAGTCTTCGCACGCATTAAGGACGTTCTCCTGTTTAGTCGGGACATTAAGCCAGAGTGATATCACTCCATACGCGAGCGTAAATGTTGCTATTAATAAATATTCTTTATCCTGCTGTGGGTGGGCCCTGCAGAACAGTGGCGTTCAAACTGTGGTTCGCGTACCACTAAGGGTACGTGGGGTTGTCTCAAGGGGTACGCAGATTTATCGTATTTTCTGTATTCAGTGAGCAGGTAAAAAAGCTGAGTTTGCTCATTTTCAATAAAATCTTGTTTTGATTTAGTGGGTTGGTCTATCAGAGTCCTCTTTCGGAACTAATCATTCTTACATGTGTGTCAGTTTGTACCTCTCATTGACTAGGTATGTAAAAATGCTTACTTATGCTGAACTGCTCTTTTTTCTTTTTTTTTCTTTCGAAATCCACTCATTCACTTAGATTTTTTCAGTAGCAGTGAATATTGCACGCCTTAAATAGTAATTTTTGCTTCAATAAAACTCGTATATATACCGTTGCTAGCCAATGAAAACATCGTAATTCCACTCACGAGAAAACCACGTTTCTCATTCGCTCTTCTGAAGCCTCGTTGAATTACCTGAGGAAGGAATAGAAGACTCCAAGGGTCAAACAACTGGGCTATCATTAAGCAATGAAAATTCTACGAACAGTTCTTCGCCCATTGTAGACCGCTCAGTTTTGGACTTGTTTTTTGATGGAGGAATGGGCTGATGTGGGAATGGAGCGGAACAATTAGAATGAATCGAATGCAGGCATTATGAGCCGTTTGAAATTTAGAACCAAGTTATGTTATTATACTACATCACCATAATCAAATATTGGTATTATTAGTCCTTGAATGAGCAGTTTCCTGGTTTTGACAGGTAGAAAGTCCCACAGTTTGTAGAGTGAGTTTAATGAACTGAATACACGTTGACAAATTTTTGTTACGTGCTCTGATCAACTTAATAATCATTAAAACTTTTTCCAATGTTCTTAACGGAGTCTTTCAGTGTTATAGTTGTTTCATTGATCTTGATAACCGGTATACTGATGCTTTCTAACATGGCATGCACTTTTCTAGATCCTATTAATATGGCTTGCGATTTTACTGGGTTTACCTTCAGACAGTGGCTACTGGTCAATTCGTTATTGTTAAATATGTCTGCGTTTAATTTCATGGTTGCTTCTTGTATGTCATTCGGCTTGGTATGAATATACAATTGAATATCGTCTGCGTATAAGTGGTATTTACAGTTCGTCAGTTGTTCTGATAGGTCATTCATGTATAGGGAGAACAGAAGAGGTGATAACACCCCAACCTCTGCCATACCATCTCAGTGTTTGGCCATTTAGACGTATTGTCACCCAATGACGCACATTGTTTACGTCCACTGAGATAGGAACGTATACATTATTAGAAAATGTCATCATTTCTAATTTGGCTAGTAAAACGTCTTTGTCCACGCAGTCAAATGCCTTTGTAAGGTCGAGAAGAACTATAATTGTTATTTGTCCGTTATCCATTGCTAGATGAATGTCGTTAGTTACATTTACTAATGCTGTGTTGGTACTGTAATTATTCGATCTAAACCCTGATTGATATTTGTCCAGTAAGTTGTGATGTAAGAGATAGCCTGTCATTTGTTTGTGTACTAGTTTCTCCAGTACCTTTCCTAGTACAAGGAGGATACTAACAGGGCGTTAATCGTCAAGGGTTATGGGGGTACTATTTTTCGCCAAGGGTTGGGTGATGGCATTTTTCCAGTTCTCAGGAAAGATTCCCGTCATGAGAGAGCTGTTAATAATGTGCGTTATTGTAGGAAGAATGATGTCTAGAATTTTTATTTAAAGGGACAGGCTTATTCCGTCATGTCCAGTAGCTACATGCTCTTTAAAAACCTATTTAATACCTGCCCTACGGAGTTGTTTTTAGTGAAATTAGGTCAAATAATTAGTTAATAATAACTAAACAGAGCATTGTTGATCTAATGATATTTTGCTGAAATTGAAAACCTTGTTCAGCCTTACACATAGATGGACCCCCGGACCTCACAACACCGGTAATGTGATAACACCCCAAGTACCACGACGGCTGCTTAGGGTTAGAAATGAAATGCATCATTGTACCGAGAGAATGGTCTCAGATCACCGGAAACTGGAGAGGATTAGTTTAGTGTAACCCAGTATACAAATATACTGAGAACTACCTCCTCCTACCTGTACACACATCCGTACCTGTCTTTAGTTGTTTCTAACAGTTCTGTGTAGTACCTTTTGGTCAAAATTGTTAAACCACGGAAAGCCACTTAAGTAAAATCATAGCCGAATATTTGTTTTTGTCTGAATGAAAGAGAGGCTTGGTGCATTATTTATTCCTTTTTGACACTTACGATATTTCTCAAACCATAAGAATCGTTTAATTAAAGACTGACCTTACAACAGATACGACAACTACTCCAATAATTCAAAAATTTCTAGTTGCAAAAGTTGCCGAGATAAAGGGACATACATTCGGCAATTACACTGATGAAATAGAAAAAACCAACATTCTGCAAGTACTTTTTGCGGCATTGTACAGTTAGATTTTAATAAATTGTAAAATAAATCAAAGTAGAAGGCAAAGGAATGCAATGTAATAACAACTATAATAAAAATAATGATAATGATAATAATAATTAATTTATTCAATTAGTTTTTAAGTCCATGTTACATCCAATGATTCTACGCATTTGTATACACACTTCTTGCACACCATTTACGGTACCAGGACCGCCTCCATCTGGTCCATCATTGTTTGCAAGTCCTCCGTCCACAACTCGTTATCCAAGTTGCTTCGTCTGAAGTCAATTAGCATACTCTCACACGTTCTTTTTAGTACAATGGTCTGTAGGTAGGCCTGTAGCTGTTTGCTCACTTCCAATTTGTCCATGTGCTTCTTGAACAAGTTGGTGACTAGCCCGTCCCACGTTATTACCACAGGGACCATCGTCACCTTGGCTCCGTTGTACATAAGTGAGAGTTCGTTGGCTGTTTTAGGATATTTTTGTTTGTGATTCCAACTTCAATTAATGGGATTTCATTCTTTACAAGGTCATGTATCATCAGATCCGGTTTATTGTGTTCAATGCGAAGCTCAGTCTGTATGATGACGTCTGACTTTATTCTAATTCGCTGATTGGATATGACATTTTCAACTTTATAGTTCTTTATTTTCTTAGAATTATTCAACCCATACTTTTTGGTGAACATGAAATGCAAGCATCTGACAACATCAATGTGGCGTTTCTTGTAGTCCAAATTAAGCATTCGTCCACATTGTGTTGCCAGGTGATCTAGTGTCTTATTGCCCTGGTTGCAGTGTGGGCACCTCTGGAATATACTCCCATGACTAAAGAAGATGTTTCTGTCTTGTATCTTACAAAACATTCCTTCTTCCTGTGGAGATATATTCCCCCTCATTAGCCATAACGATGACTGTTTTACGTCAACAAATTTCTCCTGTTGTTCACGGAACAATGTGGAATGCATTGACTTAGCCATGCTTCGATCCATTCGCATCTGGTTTTGTCTCTGCTTAACTACTTTTACCGTGACATCGTTTCCTTCCTCAATTAGGTACTTCCGTTTCAAATGTTCTTCAATCAGTCCAAGATGGGTTGCATTTCTTCTTTCACTTTCTGCGATAAACTTCGTTCTTGTATTTGTTGCCAAATATTTACATAGTTCTAGTAAAATCAATTCGGCCTTCTCAGAAATATTTTGTAGTCCTCTTCCTAACTCATGTCTTTTCAGGTACAGTCGTTCCATATTACCTGCTGTTCTGACGATATTATGCTCTCTCAAGATTCCTCTCACCTTCAGATCAATGTTGTTAAATTCCTCGTGCTCATACGGGATCAGGCCAATATAATAGTTAATAGTTGATAACGCATACTCACTTATTGCTGCAAACAGGTTTCTCGCGTTCAACTTTGTTTGGCATACATTTGTTACCCGTGATTCGACCTTGTTGGCTATGATAACTTTATTCTCGGGTTTAATTACATAATAATAATAATAATAATAATAATAATAATAATAATAATAATAATAATAATAATAAATCTTTAATATACTTCTCAGTAGACCTAAAGTTTTTTAAAAGTGGTTCCAACAGGTGAGGAAGGAATTCAACATGGCTGAACTCTCGCGACAGGACATCTCAAATCGAGCACAGCACCGGTTATAAATCAAAAACTTCAAGGGCTTCCATGAAGATGTGAAGCAGAACAGTTGTTGTACGACGGGAAGCTGCCGAGGAAAGCATGGGGCGAATTTTGGCCTCAAAACAACACTCCTAAAAATGTAAAACATTTATTTAACGTGGTCTTTAATGGCACTAAACGAATAATAATAATAATAATAATAATAATAATAATAATAATAATATACTATTATGGATAAGGTTGACTGTGCTATTCAACTTTTACAAACTATTCCCAATTATGATGAGAATAAACAATTGAAAATTTATTGATGGACAAATTAATGTGCCCCTGATCTCAAAACATAATAGACAGTATGGCAATAGAACCATGACAGTAGCATCTTATTTATATATTCATTCAGTGTCCCCATATGAAATATGATTTATGTTTTCAACGCACCCTCGTACCTTAAAAACACCAATTTGTAATTTGACTACGAGGAAAACAGGCCATGGTGCGGCAAACTCTGGTGTTGTGCGACAGTTCCTTACATTGACGGCATGGGCAAAGTGTTACATGGAATAACATCCATTACAAATGCTTAACCCTGCTTTCCAAGCAGGAATTGATTTCTATGAGCTGACTAGCTGAGAATTACAAATGAGTTTCTGTAAGGTACGAGGATGCGGTAAAAACATTAAAACATTTTTATGACCGTATATAATTCGAGTAGTAAGCTAATGAAAGTAGACAACTTTTGAAAGCACACACATGGAGACAAAATCTACCGTGATCAGTTTCAGCATCAGCTATCTAGAAACCTCAGGTGTCACTGAGGTGGAATATTAGAAAAACTGAGTGTGAAGTAGCTTCCTATTACTTTCCTCGTTGAGCCAAGAGGGCCTGCAACATTTCGATCTACTAAGCCTACTAATATGACTAGACAGACACCAACGTACCCAACATGCAGTCCATGCACATCATTAATCATAAGGGTTGAAGCATTGTATTACTATAGCCTTACATTGCTCATGCCATAGTCCCTATCATAATGTCAGACCCGTTTCTTGGTAAAATAAACCAGGGGTGTTTACTACATAATAATAATAATAATAATAATAATAATAATAATAATAATAATAATAATAATAATAATAATAATAATAATAATTCGAGTAGTAAGCTAATGAAAGTAGACAACTTTTGAAAGCACACACATGGAGACAAAATCTACCGTGATCAGTTTCAGCATCAGCTATCTATTATTATTAATATTATTATTATTATTATTATTATTATTATTATTATTATTATTATTATTATTATTATTATTATTATTATTATTATTATTATTATTATTATTATTATTCGTTTAGGACCATAGGACCATGTTAAATAAATGTTTTACATTTTTAAAAGTGTTGTTTTGCGGCCCAAAATCGTTCCATGCTTTCCTTGGCAGCTTGCCGTCTTTCCGTCGTCCAACCACTGTTCTGCTTCACATCTTCATGGAATGTATTTTATTTATCACGCTGCTGTAGTCTCTCACGTTAGCCTCGGGATGTATTCTCTAGGCAGACCGGTAGAGTCACGTGACGTTCAACGCGTAACGTGCGCGTCACAGCTTCGGATATTCAGCTCTGAAAATGTGTAAGTGGCCGAAGGTTATGCTAAGGTCCTACTTTATCCAGCCAAACATAGCTATTAATGGTGTGGAAGTAAGGATTTTACGGTGGGCTGCTACATACAATTCAGAAAGTTTGGCAGACTAATAAACACAATACTCTCTCCTGGCTCAGTGAGGAAGCAACGGCAAGCTACTTCACTCTTCATTTCTTTAGAAAACCCCTTCGAAAAAACGTGCCTTTTCGGTGACCATCAATGGAGAAACTGTTCGGGATCGAACCTACTTTCAGGATGAGGACTCACATGAGCTGAATTTTGATCAACAAAACTGTTAGGCAAACTGCATATTTCTGAATATTAAACAATCTTTCATTACAGAAGTGTGGTTTGAAACATACAGATGGTGTACCACACCCACCATCTATTTCCTACAACTAACATACATTTACAAATAATCACAAACTATGATGCTCAAAAATCAACATCTTACAATCCTACATAGAGATCTATTAGTTTGCCATATGTAATACAGTACTGCCTTTCTAATTACCTTTATATCACAATAGGAACAATCCACAGATTCCCCAACACTGTTCAGTGTCCACAGTGACTGTATTAACCACGAGCTTCTCTGGTGTTAGTTATGCATTTGATCTTATGAAAGGTGACTCTGTGTCTTGTGTTTCGTACCGGAACATGAAGTGGTACTAGCTGCAGGAGCTACGGACAATCTATTCAATTTCTTATGCATTTTATTGTGAACAATGCTTTAGTACATTTGCAAAGCAGCAGTAAATTCTCCATTTTCAGCTGTTGGCAAAAGTCGCTTTAAATCACTCACTTCATAAATTTTACCTGCACACTCTCAAGTGAATCAATTAATTATCATAGGAATGGTATCCACATTTCGGTACCACATTCCAACCCTGACCTAATATAGAAAATACGTAGAGTTTTGCTGTACTTGCCGTCCGTACGTTCAATGTGCTTCTTTGTAACAGCAGAGCTTGAAGGCCTCTTGTATCTCTTTGGGAGTGACAACTTTGGGAGCCAAACACGGTTCCAATTCTCCGAACACACATACAGTACTGTATAACATTCTGGTCAAGGACTGTTTATACTGATATCGACTTCACTTCCATTGCTACAGAATCTCAGAGGACGAAACACATAACATTCACAATGGAGTCACAGACTCCATCCAATTTACCCAACCCTTTTGGTTCTCGGAGGCTTTACTGCCATTCGAGATGGCGTAACCGTTGCACAGAGCACTGGGCAAGCGAGTTGACTCTTTGTTCCTAGCAGTAAAAACCTACGAAAAACATACAATAACAGTAATTCAAATGGAATTAAAGAATATAAAATATATACTTTACAATAACTGAATACTGCTAATTAGAAGATAAACATTACCGTCAATCGTTGATAAAGCTCTGAATCTCTCCCTTTGACTGTCCAGGCCAATTAGAGCTCACCCCGGGGCGAGGAATGAAAACATTTCACCATGTGTATCTATAAAATTTGTATAGTTCGCGTAAAGGGGGTGGTGGTGGTGGGTATTATTGTTGTTTTTTTTTGCTAGTTGCTTTACGTCGCACCGACACAGATAGGTCTTATGGCGACGATGGGACAGGAAAGGGCTAGGAGTGGGAAGAAAGTGGCCGTGGCCTTAATTAAGGTACAACCTGGTGTGAAAATGGGAAATCACAGAAAAAAAATTTCAGATCTGCCGACAGTGGGGTTCGAACCTACTATCTCCCGAATACTGGATACTGGCCGCACTTAAACGACTGCAGCTATCGAGCTCGGTATTGTTGTTTTAAGAAGATGTACAACTGGGCAATCTTTTAACACTTCAGTCGGGCTGAGTCGCTTAGACCATTGAGGCGTTGGCCTTCTGAAACCAACTAGGCAGATTCGATCCGGGCTCAGACTGGCTGTATTTGAAGGTGCTCAAATACGTGAGCGTCGTGTCGGTAGATTTACTGGCACGTAAACGAACTCCTGCGGGACTAAATTCCGGCACATGGGGGTCTCCGGAAACCGTAAAAGTAGTTAGTGGGCCGTATAGCCAGTAACATTATGATGATGATGATAATTGTACCGGGAGATACAACTCAACCCCCCGCATTTAAAAGAAGCGCCTTAAAGAACGCTCTCTCTCTCTCATACAAATCTTGATACAGCTACGGCATGAAGTTGGGACTTTGACCAGAAGATGTCAGCATTGAATTATTGAGTAATTGTGTTATCGTGAAGTTGCCTAAACTGTCTGTATTTATTGATTATGTTGTGGTTTACGTCAGGAAGTTTGAACTTTTTTCTATAGATGTCATTACAAAAATCTGAGGTAATGCACTCTGGTGCAAGGTAAAATAATGATTTAAATACGTTTTGTGTCATTATGCTTTTTCAACTAAATTAACATTCATTTCTTTTGTTATCTCACGGTTTGCAACGTTCCTTTCTCATTCCGCCAGTTTTTGAATCTGGGCAATCACTAATTATCTGGAAATATTTTTCTGCCAATCACTGGCTTCTTGTAGGTTTTTGGTTTACCCAATAAAAATTAGAGGGTGTGTCCGGATTTAGTCCAGAACCCTCCAACCGTCCCCTCGGGTATGTAAGCTACCTGGCTACCACGGCTTTTGATCGTCGAATTTCTGATAGTGTGTGCGTTAAGACAGGCAGTTCATCAGCTAAGGTAATGGCCACCAGTCATATCTCTCTGTAGCTAACTCCGCAGGCTTACACGAGGGGAAGGTTCGAATTTCTAACTATGTAACCACCTGTTTTATAAAATGTAAATTTTCTTTCGGCTAATGTAAAATTTCATAAAGTCTTAAACTGTAAATCGGAGATAGAGAGTAAGTTACCCTCTTGAGTTCCCCTTCAATTTAATTTGAGGTGACTACGAATTGGTAACTGTTTCTCTTTTCTGTAAAGCGTTTAATTAACTTTCATTATAGTCACCTCAGTAGCTTGGGATTAACATCTGCATCATCGGGCCGAGAGCCCAGTTAGGGTTTTATGTTTAATTTTCTAGGAGTGCAAGTGTACGTCTCCATTCATTTTGTGTTCGGGCCAGTAATTTAACCTTTTTTCTTTTCCACGAAGGCCCAGTAGTTTGGTTACTAGTTATCCCTGTGTACTAAATTGTAACATTGCAAGTTGGGCCTAGAGAGGCCAGAAATTTGTATGATTTTGTAAGAAATTGGGAGCGCAATCTCCTTGGTTAATGCTGGAGAGCATGTAAGCTCTTTTCTGAGATTGTTGTAATATTGAGCGGTGCCTTTGGAAGGCCGTATTTGTAACCTTTGGAGTAATGTGCTCTTGTTTTGGGACATTTCTCCTTGTCTATGTAAACACTTATTGGCGATATTGTAAAGTTGGAAATTAAGGGCTTGAAGCCCAAATCGGTTAAATTCCCTATTCTTGGGTTTTCAAATTCTCGTATCTTGTGAAGGAGCTCGTTAAATTTGAAATTTGCAAAGAAACATAACCTTCAATTTTAATGTATTAAGTTTATCTTTAATATAGTAGATAGACCCATTCCACCCAGCACCTTCTTTCTCCTTTTTCTGCTCGACGAAAACACGGTAACAATAATATAATATAATATAATATAATATAATATAATATAATATAATATAATATAATATAATATAATATAATATAATATAATATAATATAATATAATATAATATAATAATAATTATTATTATTATTATGGGAATTCCGTAGAGCACAGAGGTGTAAGAAGGAACGGGCATGAGTGGGTGGAAAGAGAAAAGATCAAAGTTTAATTTAAATCTCTAAAATTTAGAAATGAAATTTTTCCTCTTTTTCCCTTCTGAAGTTAAATCTAGATGAATAACACCAAATAACAGTTGGACAGATAAAGCTGAGGTCTTCAGCTCTAGTAACAATAATAATTATAGAACCCTAAAATAATCAGGTACACAATAATTTACAGAGTGACCTTGAAGCTCTAATGTTACGAAATTTTCAAAAGAGCACCACTGCTCCATTCTATTGATCCTGTAGGTGAGTACTCTCCAAACTTATTATAACCAAGCCTCTCCAAGGCACAATCTAAATTTTGCATTAGGTCAAAAACAAACAGTAATCACTGCCTTTCTCTCTCGACAGCCTAAGTTACATTTCAACAGGAAAGTTAAACTTTAACAGAGGCAATAAGTGCCCATTCTCCATGGCCTTAGTGAATAAAGAAAAGACTTTATATATCGGCCGAAAACGAAAATATTACGAAGCGAACACTTGCACTGCCTCGAAATACACTGGACTGATTATAAAAACCCTATAGGGGCTTATGGCCCGAAGTTACAGAGCCTAAGCCTATACTACAGAGGTGAATAGATGGAGAGGAAGAATTAAATGCCAAAAAAGAAGAGGTAACATTTAATTTTTTAAAATTCAGAGTCACCCCAATACCAAGTTGAAAGGGAATTACGAGAAGATTAACACTCCTTATTCACTAAATTAGAATAAAGTCTTTGTTTGAAAATTTACATTGAAAAGTTAATGGATTTACATTACGAAAGAATGTTGAAACCTTCCTCTCAAGTCAGCTTTCTGAGACTATCACATGATTAAAAGATGTCTGACATTACCTTCAGCTGATGGTCCTTCCTATGACGGCCGAGGATTTCCCCCTGCCTCCGCTACGAATACAATCTAAACATCTTGACTGGCGCGATGGAAAGGACAACATGGCCCGAATGGTCCCAGCTTTTATAGCGGAGAGGAAGGTTCCAGAACTCTCTGAGCCGAATCCCTGAGCACGCCCTCGTTTTATATTGCCTAATTTAATAAATATCCAATATTTGTGATTGGTGGAAAATTTACATGAAGAAGGAAGAGATAGCAGTGCTAGTAACCCAAGAACATAGATAATAATCTACAAACATTAGAGTATTTTTAAACTAGAAACTAAAAATTTATTTGAAGGTTGATTGTCTATCTTCCCACCAGAGGGGGTACATAAGTCGATAGTAGAGACATCAGGAGATAAAGTTCGAAACTTCTTCAGCTAGCCAGTTCACTGATCGTATTACCTGTGCCATTCTAAAAGGCGCTCAGTTTGAATGTACGGAGTGGGTGTACTTCCGGTACAATTATATTATTATTATTATTATTATTATTATTATTATTATTATTATTATTATTATTATTATTATTATGATTATTATTATCTTAACACTAACCAAAAGGTAAACGGAAGAGGACTGACACTTCGAAGGATGAAGGTATCGGAAAAAGACATGAAATGGCCAAGAATGGTGTGAAAATCAAACACCGCTATGTATCGCGAACCTAATACCACAAGGGTCGGAAAAGAACAGAATTTGACCAAAAAGAAAAGATGAAAGAGAGGAAGAAGCCTGAAACAAATAAGTAGAAGCAATGCAAAATTCAACTAGCTGTGCTTGTAGTACGCCGAGCACTGTGCACAGGGCAGCCATCATGAGTACTGTAAATTTTGTTGTGATAGAAGTACCATCATAGATACTGTGCTTCTTAAGAATACCAACCTGCTACATCATAGATACTGCATGTCCTAGTTCCCGCAACCAGCAGGCAACACACATGGAGAAATACAAATACATGCATGTCGGCGAAAATGAAATCAGTGAGAAGAGCCAAGAAAGTTATCACAGCGCTAATAATCATAATAAGCAATGGTTTTATTCCAGGGAGATTGTATAACTGCCTGATCATTCTCATATCCGCACCCCCTCAGCTATATTTAACTTCAAAAATCAGTCTTATCAGCCACCTGTCACAACACTCGGGAGATCTTAGGACGGAACATCCAATGCATGACTCCACCATATGAATGATGAGAGTTGTTTGTATAAAGCGTCTGTGTACATAATATCGTCGCTGTTCGGCAAAACGTTGTATCTCACAATTCTCTTCACCTCCATTATTTTCCTTAAGACTGGTCACACCTCCCAGCCGTATATGGATATGCAATCCATCAGAATTCATTGTGTTCATTTTCGTATGTTAACGTATAAAGGAAAATGAACCGTAAGTACATTATACTGTAAGGGGGCATAAATAAGTCATGCAAACGTACATTACTCGAGTGCGGTACCGTAAGGTTGATTTTCCTTTACACTTAAGCAAAGGAAAATGAACGCAACGAACATTGTTCTGATGGACTGCATATCCGTATGTGGCTGGGAGGCGCGACCAGTCTTAAGGAAAGTAATGGATATGAGGTGCATTGTGAGATATAACCTTTTCCCAGAACAGTGACGATATACAGTATATATATATATAAACAAACCGTGAATCACCTAAAACTTGCACCCCAAATATTTCTGAAATGGAAGGTGCTATTTATGTACTGTGTAACCAAAGGCTCATTATTGTAGACCATACACAGATTTTCATAATTATTAGGAAGTTTAGTTATTTTAGAATTAAATTTTCTCAAATGGAACAATTCCTATTGACGGTAATACAATATAGTGTAAATTAGAATGTCAGTATTGTTTTGTTCTTAAATTTCAGGATGCTAGTACTCGTACAATAAGTGTGGGAGCCTTAGTAGATTGAAAATTGTAAATACCACCAGTGGTCTGCTCCATGTGTCAGCACTAACTTCTCCTGATGTAGAAAGAGAATTGGCCTTCAAAGATTATGTTAAAAACGACGAACACTAGCTGCAATTCACGCTTCCAGTCTGCCATGTAAAGACTTACGCATATGTTCTAGCATTTCATCAGAAATTTCATCGTAGGCTGCAGTAATACGTCGCTTCATATAATCTGGTGTAGTCGGTATGTCTTCGTAAACAGTTTCTTTCAGTTTTCCCAGAGAACAAATATAAAGGGGTCAAATTTTGTGAACGTTCCGGCCAATGTACAGGTCTCCTGTGCCATATTCAACGTTCTGGAAACAATCGGTGACGAGAAGCATTAGTAGATCGTGCACTACGCGCAGGACAACCATCAGGCCAATACCACATGTTCCTGCTATCTGCACTGGAAGGTCTTTTGTGGTCTGTTAGGATGTTGAGATACGTTAGAGAATCCAGTATTCCTTCCATAGAACCAGGGCCTATAAGGTGATGGTTCAGTATATGACACCCCACATTTAAACTCCATTGACGCTGGCGTTCCACATGATGAAGCAAAGGGGATTGTTTACGGACCCATATTGCATGTTTTGGAGGTTTACATGGCCTTGATTTGTAAATGTTGCTTCATCACTAAACAACATACATTATAAATTAATGTTCATGTCCAAAAGTTAATACGTTTCTCAAAATCATTTCCATGCAGCTCTTGATGGAGATAGACACGATAACGGGAGAGAACGCGTAATACACTGGCCTTATATGTGTCCACATTCTCGTGCCATTGCACGGAAACTAATGTGCGGATCTACAGCAACAGCCAGTATAACATTAATTCCACCCCCTTCTACAGTCACTTGTTTGTTTCTGTTACGGTTTCATGGTGTTACACTTTCAATTTCATGCAACTGGTTGAAGAGGTTCACAGATAATTGTCGAGACAGGTGACGTCTATTGGGATATCGTTCTGCGAACAGAGCAAAAGAACGAACAGCTCCATCACTCTCTGAATGACTTGAAGGAGGTTCGCACCGTTCAGGATAAAGGTAACATGTCGATAAGGCAATTAATAAAATTATTAATATAAACGAACACAAATGAAGCAAAGAATTATTAATGGCATCTGCCCAACATTCGGATAAGCCACGAGCTTAGCCGTAGCCTTCACCAGATCCTCTCGTGAACATCTTAAAGGACACCTGCTTCAGTTCATGATAAGGGCAGTTTTCCTCACTCTCCACATTCACTTCGAAAGTGCAAGAAAACCACCAATTCATCATGCTTGTTTTTTTCTACCGATCTCAACACTGTTCCATTTCTCAGTCTAAAATTAATGTGATGAATCAGATAGAGGATATAGTGATGATTAACTCCTGTAATTTATCTCATAAAATCATCTTTATTTCTACCCGAGAAAAAAAACCGAAATATCTGGATGATATAATCTTTTATTACTGTATAAGTGCGAAATACCACTCAGTCACCCATCATGGTATCTCAGGAACTACCCAGCCGATGAAAGTGATATTTCATGTAAAAGTCCCTCTTAGGTCATACGTGACACTATGAAACTTTTTTTATTATTTCTGTTCTTAAAGGTTAAAAACAAGTGTATAGTATTCATATCTTGGGTCGCAGGAAGACCGTATTTTCAAAGCCAGCAGTTGGTAACTCCGTTTCGTTTTGTTTTGTTAGTTGAAAGTGAAGTATTCAACGTGTTTAATGTCGCAAATATTATGTAAATATATTTTCTTTAAGAATGCCTGAGGAGTGTGCATTTGATGACGAAGTAGTGGTTCCATACAATGCGGTGGCTGTCAGAGTAGATGACAGTTGCCTTTTCCTTGCTTTCATATTTAATATACGGCAGAGGCGAGCGTAGTCAAGATGTTAGAGTTGAGTTTATTAAACCACATGTCTTCCAACACACAGTAGTGATTCGTGTAAGAGCGAGGCCAAGTACTTGACGGAGAAATCTAAGTCTAGCTTGTTCGGTATAATGGTTGGTAACGGGATGTTTACTCAGAAACCCCAGAATTTTGAGCACTGCTAGATTCGAATTCACACTTATTTGGCAAGTACCGAGCTCGATAGCTGCAGTCGCTTACGTGCGGCCAGTATCCAGTATTCGGGAGATATTAAGTTCGAACCCCACTGTCGGCAGCCCTGAAAATGGTTTTCCGTGGTTTCCCATTTTCACACCAGGCAAATGCTGGGGCTGTACCTTAATTAAGGCCACGGCCGCTTCCTTCCCACTCCTATCCCTTTCCTGTCCCGTCGTCGCCATAAGACCTATCTGTGTCGGTGCGACGTAAAACAACTAGCAAAAAAAAAATTATATTTGGCAAGTAAATAGTGGCAGGAGAATCATTTCTTCAGAACGTACTAATAGTTTCTGCAGGACATACTAATGAATACGTCCTGTGATTATAAACTTCTTATCTCTAGTCTTTCAAGGCGTTCTGTTACTTATGAACATGACCGTACATACGGGATCATTTTATGAGTTTCATTAACAAAATATGAGCGTAATTTCGCTACTTAGCTTAAGGGAGAAAAGGTTTTCTTTCGCTTTGAAAGTGGGATAAGTGGAATTTTCCTTAAAATTGAGTAACAATGAAATTAATGCGCATAATAAACACGTCTGACAATGGAAACTTTTAAACTTTTAAACAGAAAAAAAAGAACATATGTCGCTAAGAAAAAGGAAATCAATATCCGTAATAAACACGTCTGGCTCGTAGAAACATTTAAATGTTTATTTTATAATAACGGAACAAAGCAACGATGTGTGGCTCAAACGAAAAAAAAAAGGAAATTAAGGAAAAGCTTTACGCGTCGGTATTCTTCTTCTTCTTACGAAGATAAGTTCTGAAAAAACTTCAAGTCGGGATAGATTCATCAAAAGAGTCGACAATGGCTATATGAGATTCTTCAGCCACATCTCAAACAGACACGGTGCCATACAAAAATGTGTAGAGCAAGGAATGCAGTAGGAAAGCAGCCCCGGTGCAGATTTTCCAGCAGATGGGTTAACGTGTTACAAACCTTGGTTGTAAAAATGCTCCATGAGGCAAATGCGTGGACACAGAAGTGGAGAGAGTAGCGTACTTTTTTCAATAATACTCCTACAGCTAATGAGATCGTGTACTGGCGCCTACAGTACAGGCAATATGCCTTAAACTTTTGTACTACAGTCAATAACTTCTTGGATGGCGCCTACTGTGCAGGCAACACAGCATAGACCTGTGTATGTACTAAAATCGATATGTTCATGGACTGGCGCTAACAGTTCAATGATCACATAGTCTTTTGATCTGCTTTTTAGCGTCCTTTTCTAGTCGTGGTGATCCCGGTGATTTCGACTTAATCATATCAAACATTTCGCAAGCGGATTTGCCTAATTTTTTGGAAGAACTTGGAATTTTCCCGTTGCTCAAACTACAACTTTCAAAGTTCCACTTCTGACATTCAACTAACCTTCGCAACAGAGACCGTAATTCTGTTTATACTGTATGTTCGCAACCGCAACTTGTTGGGACTAGCGAAGGACTGTCACGACAACATCCTGCGGTGTAAATTCTCCGCTGTAGTGCACCACAGCGAAACTAAACGGCCAGTCCACGAACTTAATGGCCACTACGTATTTGACATGACATGCTACCATACCCTATGAAGGTACATGAATTGGTGATAAGATAGAAACAATACGTTTACAGATCCTTCTGTTTCATTCAACGTAATCATGGGGTAGTACTTCATGACATGGAGTGTCATGCTAAGCTCACAGTCTGTTTAAAAAAAAATATTGACATTATGTGTGTCTTCGTCTAGAATCTTGGAAGATTCAAATTTACATCCTCCTGGGTACACAGGTTTGGAGTTCGTTCCTCTTCAGTAGAACTATGTTCCTTACTATAGTGTTTAGTCTGTTGTTGATAATACTGTCATTATATGAGCCTATGTCTACAACCTTCGAACACTCAGGAGGTGAAGTTTGCTCTGGTTACCCAGGGTTTGAAACCATCACTATTCAGTAACTTTCTTGTTATTGTATGATGGTGTCTTATATTACAAATTTCTTCAACACCATATCAATAAAGGAAATAACTTGTTTCCATGTATGACCTGAATTCCACTTGGATGCAGCATCTGAATGCAGAGAAAAGGCTAGAGTAGCTTTGTTTGCCTGTTTTCAGCGAAGCGTGTGATACTGCGGTCTGGCGACGAGTCATCTTTCAAGCTAGGGAATGCGCAGTGTTCTGCGCAGTTCGTAGTTAATTATGTGCACGACCAAGTCGGAGACGAGCTCAATCTCAACTTGCAACTACTTCTACTGCTCTTGTTTCTTTATTCAGAAGAAAGTTGCAAGTTAGTACGAGCTGGGTCATGCTTTAGGCACTGTGGCCGCTCAATGCAGTAGAGTGGTATGCAAATGAAGAGAAGAAACATACTAGGCATAAAACTCGTGTTTCATTTCTGAGGGAAGCATATGCTGATTGTCAAATTTTATCTTATATTCTTATACACGTCACTGGCCCCCAGAAAAGGTACGTTATTTTGAATTACATTTTCAAAAGCCTCATCTGTGGTGTAGTGGTTATTGTGATTAGCCGCCACCCCAGGAGGCAAGGGTTCGATTCA
Organism: Anabrus simplex; assembly: GCF_040414725.1. Taxonomy (NCBI): domain Eukaryota; kingdom Metazoa; phylum Arthropoda; class Insecta; order Orthoptera; family Tettigoniidae; genus Anabrus; species Anabrus simplex. The sequence continues at coordinate 120,394,749 of NC_090267.1, read as the reverse complement.
CGGCTCTGCCACGAAATCTGAAAACTAGTACGAGGGCTGGAACGGGGTCGTTCGGGAGGTCAACTGAGTAGTGGGAGTTTGATTCCTACCTCAGCCATCCTCGAAGTGATTTCCCGTGGTACCCAAATTCTGGTCCAGGTAAATGTAAGGATGGTACCTAACTTAAGACCACGGCCGCTTTCTTTCCTCTTCCTTGTCTATACCTTCCAATCTTACTATCCCCCCACAAGGCCCACGTTCAGCATAGCAAGTGAGGCTGTCCTTGGGAGATACTGATTCTCCTTTCCAGTTGTATCCCCCAACCCAAAGTTTCACGCTCCAGGATCCTGCCATTGAGGTGGTAGAGGTGGGATCCCTCGCTGAGTATGAGGGAAAAAACAACCCTGGAGGGTAAACAGATTAAACAAGAAAGAAAGAAAGACAGAAAGAAGAATGTCGTGAATAAAGTGATCAAAGTTAGCTGATGCTTCCTCTACACATGAATTCAAAAATAACCCTAAATACTGATTAAAACAGGAAAGAAGCTGCAGAACAGAGAAGATCAAGTATACACTCACTGCCATTTTGTAGCAAATAGAAAACCAGTTCACGCGCATATCTTCAAAACACGGCAGTCATCTATGGAGCAAATATTGTTATAGGCCAGGGGACGTGTAAGTCACACATTGCTCTAAAATATTTCCACTGTTTTAATCGTAATTTTTATCTTTCCTTATTACTCTTGGCATCGTATAATTTGTGGAGGTTTGGAAAGAAAGGCATCGGGGTCCGGATTCCGACCGGAGTCCGCCATTTGAATTCTCTGATCTACGGTGTAGGCACAGATTCTAATTGGAGTGCTGTCTTCACCGAGCTTGTTCTCATTGAAGCTCTGGGTTTTCTTGTGTTGCATCGAAGTGGCTTCTCGCTTATTTTCGGCACTCTCTCACTGATATCACTGCTGCACTCCGGGTTGCAAACTCAGGCACTGTGATGACAAATCACGTCTGGTAGAGCAGGGTATATTGGAAAGTGCTTATTAATGTGTTAGGATGTATGAACTTTGTTATTAATGCATGGACAATATGGAAAATCGTTCATCATTTTACGTTATATTCTCTAGGGAATAATCTAATAAAGTAGTAAGCACATTGTTTAGAACTCCATGACGATCATAGAACACAAACATTGTGTAGTGTTTTCAAATAATATTTCAAATAGACTACTTATTTGCTTTTAATTAAGTCCATGTCGGAATCAAACTTCCAATGTTCTACTTGAAGTGGCGGAAACAGGGTGAAAGATAACCCACTTCTTGCTGGGTATGTTAATTTATGTTAAAGTAATGTACTCGTGCATGCAATTTGTCTACCGCAATGCCTGTGTTTTGTACTAGCCCGTTTACTTCGGACAGTATCAGGATCAAATGTCACGTTTTCAAATGTTACAAGAAGGAAATGCTCGCCAAATATACTGTCAGATCAAGTGACACAGTATTTTAAAATCAAGATTAACATTTATGAATAGATTTGCATGACTGTTTCAGTATAAAGCTGCTTCGTTAGAGAACACCGTGATTTATCATTTTAGAGCAGGCAAATAGATATGTCCCGACACAGAAGGTCAATAATAACGGCCGAGAGGATTCGTCGTAATCTGCAGGCCTTCGAGTTGAGCAGCGGTCAATTGGTAGGCCAAGGCCATTCAGGGCTCTAGTGCCATGGTGTTAGGGTTAGTTAAGTAGATATATGACGTATCATGTGTTTAGGATTTAAGTTATTAATAGTAATAATAATACAGTGGCGTGTGGCTTCAGGAGAGGCCTAGTGCAGGTCTTTTGATTTGACACCAGTAGGCGACCTGCGCGTCGTGATGAGGATGAAATGATGATGAATACGGGACATACACCCAGTCCCCTTACCAGGGGAATTAACCAGTCATGGTTAAAATTCCTGGCCCTGCCGGGAATCGAACGCAGCACACCTGTGACCAAAAGCCAGCACGCCATTCATTTAGCCACGGAGCCGTCAAACTTGAAGTTGAATGTCTATTTCGATTACAATGCAGTCGTGAAATTTCAACATTCATTGACTTGGCCCACAACGGGCGACTTGCACGCACTCTACAGTATAATGGCAGTAGCGCCAGACTCGTATCTTAGATCCTTTCCAATAGAACAAATTTGGTGTCCGGTTGGCCTTCTTTGCTCTGTACTTAGCATCTCTTCAACGCGTACTATATATACCTAATAGTTTGAAAATCGATTTCGATTATAACGTTGTCGTGAAAATTCATATTCAAAATGAGATCATAAACGATCGCAAATTGTTGGGAATCGTTCAAGAAGACATACATGACAAGTCGATATTTAGATCTAAAATTCACAAGAAACATGGTGACCTAGAGTACAAGCCAATGCGAACGATCGGAACAACTTCGACAAAGGAGATTAAAAAACCCGACAGCATAAGAATTACAAGATCCTGGGCGCAATGGAAGACAAAGAAAGGCTTCTAGGTACTTTGCGTTGTTTTAATGGGTTTATTCGTTAACAATGATAATGGTTTTCCGTGGTTTCCTATTTGCACACCGGGCAAATGCTGAGGCTGTACCTTAATTAAGGCCGCGGCCACTTCCTTCCAACTCCCAGGCCTTTCCCATCCCATCGTCGCCATAAGGTCAATCTGTGTCAGTGCGACGTAAAGCAACTTCAAATAATAATAATAATAATAATAATAATAATAATAATAATAATAATAATAATAATAATAATGGTTACAAGTACCAATGACTACTTTTACGGTTTACGGAGATGCCGAGGTGCCGAAATTTCGCCTCGCAGGAGCTGTTTAACGTGCCATCATTCATTGATTCATATTTGTTTCCTGGGAGTCATTTCAAACCAGTTTTAGAGAGAAGCATTACGGGCTAAGTGGTCTTAAATGTTAGTGAGATAAATTTTATGGAAGGAAAAGCAGGCAAGTGTACTTCCGGTTAAAACATAAATCCCCAAGACCAACATACTCTTCCAAATCGAAATTTATGATGTGAGAGATCGTAGTGGTTTGAGTTAGCTTTTGAGCATTGCATGACTATCGCAATAAATGACGGCATATGTTAAGAGTTACAAAATAGGAAATATATTCCATTGAACAATGAATGGCATCCATCTCAATGGCTTCATTACACCGCATTCTGCTTGCGGATGTGATGCCAGAACTTACATAGGGAATCTCATGACATATTGAAGTGCCGTTTACTTAATGCAGCTGTTAGAGAGAAAGGAAACATTAGTTACTATTTGAACAAGAATACTACTAGCACTTTGTGAACCAAGAGAACATTCTCCCCCAGGAGTTCAAGCGAGGAATGTAAAGGATTGCTTTACATTCACACAGCTTCTGCACGGTCTTCCTTTAACATCCTTCCTCCTCTCTTCCTAGAAGACGAAATTCACTTTCGCCTTGGGGTAGAGGTTGTCGCTGTTGTGAGTACTAAATTCAGATATTCTACTGAAAAAGTAGAAGGCAAAAGGATAAGGTGAAGAATAAGGAAGGAGAAAAAGTGGCAACAATCCCAACAAAACCGCAGGGCTCTATTCTCAGAGTAACACATAAAAAATTCATCGGGTGCACTTCGGTCGTAATTCAGTATGCTGTGCTCTTGAGTAGGACTGGCTACAGGACTTCAAATGCTGTCAGTGAAATGCAGGGCAAACCTACGTCTCAACCTGTGGTTCAACACATTATTTCTGACACCTGGTGGTCACCAGACGTACCGTAATCCATAGTCAATCTCGTGCGTGGTAGGTCAGTTCCGATAAAAAGGACAGGAGCTAACATCATGATCAGGACGGTAGGAAGTTGAAGTTTGAAATAATAATAATAATAATAACAATAATAATAATTATAATAATAATAATAATAATAATAATGATAATACACTGACTGACAGAGTAAATGCAACATCAAGAAGGAGTGGTTCGAAAGGGATGAAAGTTGGGGAAAAAAACAGAGACGGCACGGACGAATAATTGATGTTTATTTCAAACCGATATGCAGGTTACACAATGCGCACGGCATCGACTCAGTAGGATGTAGGACCACCGCGAGCGGCGATGCACGCAGAAACACGTCGAGGTACAGAGTCAATAAGAGTGCGGATGGTGTCCTGAGGGATGGTTCATCATTCTCTGTCAACCATTTGCCACAGTTGGTCGTCCGTACGAGGCTGGGGCAGAGTTTGCAAACGACGTCCAATGAGATCCCACACGTGTTCGATTGGTGAGAGATCCGGAGAGTACGCTGGCCACGGAAGCATCTGTACACCTCGTAGAGCCTGTTGGGAGATGCGAGCAGTGTGTGGGCGGGCATTATCCTGCTGAAACAGAGCATTGGGCAGCCCCTGAAGGTACGGGAGTGCCACCGGCCGCAGCACATGCTGCACGTAGCGGTGGGCATTTAACGTGCCTTGAATACGCACTAGAGGTGACGTGGAATCATACGCAATAGCGCCCCAAACCATGATGCCGCGTTGTCTAGCGGTAGGGCGCTCCACAGTTACTGCCGGATTTGACCTTTCTCCACGCCGACGGCACATTCGTCTGCCGTGACTATCACTGACAGAACAGAAGCGTGACTCATCGGAGAACACGACGTTCCGCCATTCCCTCATCCAAGTCGCTCTAGCCCGGCACCATGCCAGGCGTGCACGTCTTTGCTGTGGAGTCAATGGTAGTCTTCTGAGCGGTCGCCGGGAGTGCAGGCCTCCTTCAACCAATCGACGGGAAATTGTTCTGGTCGATATTGGAACTGCCAGGGTGTCTTGCACATGCTGAAGAATGGCGGTTGACGTGGCGTGCGGGGCTGCCACCGCTTGGCGGCGGATGCGCCGATCCTCGCGTGCTGACGTCACTCGGGCTGCGCCTGGACCCCTCGCACGTGCCACATGTCCCTGCGCTAACCATCTTCGCCACAGGCGCTGCACAGTGGACACATCCCTATGGGTATCGGCTGCGATTTGGCGAAGCGACCAACCTGCCCTTCTCAGCCCGATCACCATACCCCTCGTAAAGTCGTCTGTCTGCTGGAAATGCCTCCGTTGACGGCGGCCTGGCATTCTTAGCTATACACGTGTCCTGTGGCACACGACAACACGTTCTACAATGACTGTCGGCTGAGAAATCACGGTACGAAGTGGGCCATTCGCCAACGCCGTGTCCCATTTATCGTTCGCTACGTGCGCAGCACAGCGGCGCATTTCACATCATGAGCATACCTCAGTGACGTCAGTCTACCCTGCAATTGGCACAAAGTTCTGACCACTCCTTCTTGGTGTTGCATTTGCTCTGTCAGTCAGTGTAATAACAAAATGCTTCTTCTTCTTCTACAACCTTTCTCCAACTTGGTTGGGTCGCAGGTGTGGAACATGTCGAACATGTGCACCACATCCAGTTTTACTGCCCGATACTTATGTCATTAATAATTATAAATTCCATGATCCAGTGACGAAATGAACCGAGGGCACTCTGAAACGAAAGCCACAATGATGACCATTCGACGAAGGAGCCATAGAAGGACACTAATACACCAGTAGGAACATTACGTTATGTGAACGAATGGTATCCGTGAAATTTCATTATAATTTATGTCCTAAATGGAAGATAATAATTGGTTTACGCAAATCAAGTGTAAAATTATCGGTAAATTAATAAATACCATATCCCGAATTTATATAGATGGTTGCTCATTTTAATCAATATCTAGTTGTAATCATAGCCAGCACAGCAAAACTGAATACGAGGCCGTGATGAGTCATGATTATTGGGCTTAGGACTAGAAATGAAGATAGTATTGTGGGTTGCTGAATGAGTTTTACATGGTCTGAGGGAGTGTGTACCACAGACCATGTGTTGAAATGAATGATTTACTTGACAGCCAAAACGCCGAGACCTCATTCCGTTCGGCAAGATTATCTGCCAGGTATAAAGCGAGGAATTTGTATCCCAGCTGAGGAAAAGGCCTTGAGTGATAGTTTTTGCACAGTCCCGTTACTTGAGAGGGTGGAAGCACGGATACGGTTCTCTGAGCCATACAAATAAAGATTGTAACTTTCCCTCTGTAGCCAGCTGATTCATGTATGGATACGTGAACCCTCGAGGAACGCTTGCACGCTGGAGTGCAGCCCATTGCCTAACCCGATGTTTGGTTGATCTTGGGAGCGATTCCCGCTCTTTCCATCTAGGACCAGTGTGAATGATTATGCATTTAATCCACAGAATATTACCATAACTGCGATACGTATTATCAAAGAGGAGCGTTAGATTACAGGTGGTCGATGTTAGCTTGGAGGTTATGATGTTAAGCACTGATGGATTGCCATGACTGAGATACATATTATCAAAGAGGAGCGTTAGATTACAGGTGGTCGATGTTAGCTTGGAGGTTGTGATGTTAAGTATTGATGGATTGCCGTGACTGAGATACATACAGAGAGGAGCGTTAGATTACAGGTGGTCGATGTTAGCTTGCAGGTTGTGATGTTAAGTAATGATGGATTGCCATGACTGAGATGCATATTACCAAAGAGGAGCGTTAGATTGAAGATGGTCGATGTGATCCTGCAGGTTGTGATATTAAGTGTTCCGGGGTTACTCGTGGAGCAGAAAGAGGTTAAAGAAGGTGACGGGGTGAATGGGTTTAACTACAATGTCAAAGTAATTTTGAAATTTAAACTGAGTGTTATGTTTTCAGAACTTCAATCTTACTAATTTTTCATGTCAATATTACAGGTACACATAGCAATTCTTAAACAAGATTAGGAAAAATCCTAGATTCAGAACCTTAACACTTTGGGCTTTGAGCCCCTAGTTTTACAATTTCCTGAGCTACAAGCTCAAAATTACAAAAGAGCACAAGTAATTCAGGGGCAGAAATTCTCTACTTCAATAGCACTTGCTCTCCAAAATCTGAATATCCAGCCTTCCAGAGGCACTCTTTACAATGACAACATTTTGGAAAAGTGCTAGCAGGCTCTTAGTTTCTTCTAGCCTATTCAAGGCAACATCAGAAAATTATAATCACTCGCCCATCAGTGCACAACTTACAAATTGAAAGGTAATGTTATACAGGTGTATCTAGTACCCAACAGACAGGGCCTTATCGGAAAAGAACAGGTTAAGTAAATGGCCCGAAACACATACTGAATGGAGGCGTGTGCTTGCACTTCTAGATATGAACATTAAAACAACCTAAGGGGCTCTAGGCCGATGAAACAGGGGCTATTCCCAAACTACTGAGGTGACTCGTATAGAAATTACTTTACCACATTACAGAATGAAAACCAGTTATAAAAATGTAGTCACCTCAAACCAAGGTGAAGGGGAGATCGACAGGGTAATTCGCTCTCTATCCCCGCTTTACAGTTAAAGAGTTTACGAAGTTTTAACATTAGCCGAATGAAGATTTACATTTTAGAAAAGTTGGTTACATAGTTAAAGATTCGGACCTTTCCCTCGGGTTAAACTGCGGAGGTAGCAAGAAAGAAATGTCATGTGGCCATTACCTTGTAGAAGTTCTAGCAGCTGATGAAAGAGGCCTCCCGCTTTGACACACGCACTCAGTAAGATGACGATCATTTGGCCAAGAAACGTGAAAATCCGCAGTTTATAAACCCTCATGAAAATTCGAGATCATTCAGGAATAAACCAGCCACACCCTCTCAATTTAATTGGCAAATTCAAAGTTACACTTCCGGATCGAACAAGAAGCCTGTGATAGGTAGAAAATTAATTACAGAAGTTAGGAATTGTCTAGATTCAAAACTGGCGGAAAGAAAAAGGAAATATTGCCAACCCAAAAATAAATGAGCATCAATCAGTTACAAAACTTAGAAATACAAAACTTCTTTAAATAATAAGTTCTTGCACTTTGCACCAGAGTGCATTATCATAGTTTCTTGGTAGTGTCATTTGTGGAGAAATGTCCAGACTTCTTGATGAATGTCAAACAAAACAAGTATAATTTCAGTCAGGTTAGGCAACTGCACAATAACAAAATGACATCATATTTCTGTGGTGATATCTTCTGAGTAATGTTCTAAGTTAGTGTAATTAAGTTTCACTGTTTTGCCACTAGAGGAGTTCGTTTAGGCGCTGAATTTAAATGCGTGGCATTGGGGTGTACCTCCAGGTACATTAGGTATTGATGGATTGCCGTGACTGAGATACATATTATCAAAGAGGAGCGTTAGAGTACAGGTGGTCGATGTTAGCTTGCAGGTTGTGATGTTAAGTACTGATGGATTGCCATGACTGAGATGCATATTATCAAAGAGGAGCGTTAGATTACAGGTGGTCGATGTGATCCTGCAGGTTGTGATGTTAAGTATTGGTTCTTTTATCAAACAGACCTCGTCTCATCGAAACGTAGAGAACTGATTATTTCATTTGTGGTGGTTTCAAGTAACCTGAGTCAGCTTCCACTTTCGGTACACTGAATCATTCACTTGTCCACTCCAAATTCCATACAGATGTCTCTCGAAAATCATTCGTTAGATGCACATACATGCATCGTTATCAGTTTGGGTTACATTAGCTGAAAGACAATATTTATGATCATTTTATTTTCTCAAAGGCAAATTTGACATCATTTTTTTAGTTCTCATTCCGTATCCTGAAGTGGTAAGGGGAACCACTTAGAGAGTAACGTCCACTCTTTGACCAGGACATGTGTGACGGCGATTTGAGGTTCAGTGAAGGATGGGAAAAGATTGGCTTTGCCCTAGGAAAGGAACTGCCCTAGCTTTAGCTGAAAATGAGAGTGGTAAACAACAGAAAACTATTCTCAGGGCAGTGAAACTGTGGAAGCACTCCACTCGCCTCCCGAATGCAGAGTTAGCTATGTTACTTCTACTACAACACAATTTTTAAACTGCAACGCCATAACTCAAACCAGGGAGATCTGAATCGGTGAAACCGTGGCCTATAATAGGAACTCACCCTGCACTCTCCTAAGTGCAGGAGGATGGAAAACCACGGGGAACTATTCTAAGGACAGCTGATGGGGTGGCGGGGAGAGCCCCTCACCGTCTCCCGCATGCAGATCTGTAGAGCCATGGTAGAGCCGTTTACGACCGAAGCCAGCTTTGAATCCGCCAACGTAAACATGTTAACATTACCTAATTAAAATTAAAATTCAAATAAATTTTCCAAAATACATTCATTAAGTTAAGTATACGCTGTCAGTCTTTCTTCTTCCTCTTCTTTCAGTATGTTTTTTCAATTTCTTTGAGGTTAGAAATTCTGTCGAACCGTTTTCACGCCATGTTGATACAAACACCCAGACAGATGAATATTGAACGGACTTTCATATTTCTAATTCGAAATAAGTGAGACCTATAAGGCAAAAATTTGAAGTGTAGTGTTGAAATCATCATTTCATTTACGTAGATACCAATTCAGCATTTTAATATACCTTACGCCCATACCTCAGGAAAGGAAAAAGTGTTTCACTGTGTAAAAACATGTTTACGCTAGCGTGTTTACAGTGTTTTGCTTTTTATTTCTAAGCTCCTATTCTGAACCCTTTCCCAGTCGCCTGTAGATTGGCCCCTTCGGTATTTTGAAATTTTCGGGAATTTTGGGACTGCCTCAATTATTCATGTCTGTTTAGATGTCTATGCACAGGATGACCCAAAAGTTCGTTCACATTTAACGAAGCAATGCTTCACGTAATATTGGAGGTAGAGAGGTAATAATTAATACACATAATTGGCATGGCATGGCATGGGGTTTTATTGACACCAAAATAAATTTCAGTAAAGCTTCACTAACAGTGGTAACGTCAACATGACGCGATTGAAGGCGCAAAGACAGCTCCCTTTTCACCGTACAAGGATCTCATGTGGCACCACTGACGTGTTGCTGTCCAGCGCCATCTGTTGGTCGTTCTGCATACTTCATTTCGCTGTCAATAAAACCCCATGTCATGCCAATAATGTGTGTCAAGTATTACCTCTCTACCTCCAATATTCCGTAAAGTAGTGCCTCGTCAAGTGTTAACGCCCTGTACATCACTGTACATCAACATTAATTTATTAGTGTAGATTGCAACCTTAATATCACGAAAATTTCTCTCTAAACTACTTGCTATAGGTTAGAAATTATTTTGGCCTGTCAAGAACATCTAAACCTACGAACAATTTACATCCTCACTTTTGGAATTAAGTTTCCCACAAGAGAAAAACTTATTCGACACCAAACCCGTATATATACGTTTTGATGCAGTGTGTAATTCACCGATCTCATATATGAACAAAATATGGTGTCATGGTTTGACATATCGTGGAAATGCTCAATGAAGTTCTGTACGGCAGATAAATCACATACATTCAGCTCTTGTTGACGAAGAAATTGAGTGTTTCCCCATAAATAGTGATTCTGGACCGGTATATTTTGATAATGAAGGTAGAGAATATACAAGAAAGTGCGAGACAAAGTAGTAATGATAAATCTCATGCGGAATTGTCGCACCCTCCTAAGATACATTCTTTTTCCCCCAGATGTTAATGAATTTGATAATACCAGTTCTTGGATCAACAATCTTGTATTATATTTCAGTAACAGTATCACGTGTTAACATGCCAAGCTCTACATTCGGTAGGCGAGTGGGTTCGAACCCCACCGTCAGCTGTCCTGAGATATTTTTTTCCCTTTTGCACTCCCGAGAAAATTTCTTATTCATAAGCCACGGCGGATTCCTTCCACTTCCTTACCCAGTTTCATTCACTATCATTAATTTCATATTCATTATCTTTTAAACTGAGGTTGGAATCAGGAAGGGCATCCGGCCGTAAAACAAGGTGTAAAATGTAATCTCACTTCACCTCCGACCCCGTATTGGGCTGCGGGGCTAAGGAGATGATATGCATTCCATTAATAGTAAAAGTAAAATTTATCTGTAAAAGTGCTCCTTCCTCAAAAACCCCGGCCTAGAAGGTTCGCCGGGCCATCTAAACTTGGCAGTGGAAAGGAACGCTTACGCTTGCGTATTTATGTTGATTTGCTTGTAAGCCTCAATTTTGAATCCCCTTCCCAGCTCGGATCCTTCACGGGGGTTTGAGAAGCTACAATTTCTCTAATGATCTTGGGGGTTTCTATGTTGCCTAGAAGTTCCTCATTTTACTTCAATAACTACATACCGACATTCATTTATTAACTTACAAACTAAAAGTGGTTACATTACTGAATGATTAACGTGTATAAACACTAATTATATGGTGTGTGTATAAAGAATATAATGTAAACGCTGAGTTGCGGTGAATAGACGCAAGCTCGGAGACTCAGTTTTATAAGTATGCAGTTTTGTCATGCATATGCATGAAGCTGTTGAGTCTTGGAGTCACCAGAACTCTGTCATGTCCGGGCTTTTATAGATCTACCTTTGCTGGTGGACGGACTTCATTTGAATTTCCTCATCTCGTCTGGCTCCACAATTTAACCCTGTGCTTCATATACATGTTAAATTTAGCCACTTTTATAATGTGCGTCCGCCCTGCAGATGACCTCAGGGGGAGAGGGAATTAATACGTAACTCTGCAGACCTCAGTCGAGATACATATTACTTGAAGTAAGCCTATTCAGTTCACACAAACCATCTCATTAATTTGTAACAAATATAAATGTTTTGAATCAAATTAAGGACATTTAATGAAAACTTTTTATGCTTTCAGATGGTGTCAGACCCTGAATTAGGATTTAAAACATTACTTTATACCTGATTAATATGAGACGGAACAAGATTCAAATCCAAGTATAAAATCTTCAACATAATTACTAAGGTTCAGATATTAGGAGAAGTCATGTTTCTTTACTGAGCGCATGTTACCCGAAATCTGAAAAAAATAATTTTGAATAATAGGACCCTGAATCCGTTCAAAGCAATTTTAAGTTGCATACGAATGCATATTTTAGCCATTTTTATTGTTTTGGTCATATTTTGGTCAATTTAGTCATATTAGGTCATATTTGGTTACATTGTGAACATTAAATTTTAGGCGGTTTTTTAACAAACTACATGCTATCTGCATCGAGTTTCAAACAAAGGATTTTACTGTAGTAGGTGAATTTCTTCTTCATTTTCTTGGAACAGATAGGTAGCAGGTTTAGAAGATGTCATTCCGAGAAAGAGATGCAGCACGAATGTACGCCAACAGATACCAAGAAACATGCTAATACTTCATTTGTAGGTCCTTCTGTAGATGGATAGGGTGAGAACTCCGCCTCAGTGCTGAACTGAATGAGTGTATCTATAATGTACCTATAATATTGCTCCGTTAGTTTGCATGATTAAATGTGTCTGCTGTATTATCGCTAATAACATTTTGGCACTTCAATATTAGTAATACTCCAATACTTGCTACCTGTCTCCAACATGAGGCATATTTTGCTTCTTTTAAGTCATATTTACCTCGTTCTAGGGCATATTTGCTTGCATATTTTATACTTCTTGAAGTCACAAATTTTTGAACGCTAATAATGGCACATTATTTCACATCAGTCATTCACATGTATCCTATAGGTAAAATATATTCTTTCTCCACCGTTTTACCCACATTCTAATGTGGTAGTGGATGCGATCTGTGTTGCAATGTGTTCTAGGTCCCATATGAGAACAAATATATTTCAACTACTGCGTGTTTCTATGGTAGTTGAGATAATGAGGGATGTATGTAAGTGAAGAACTTGGTATTAAGAACAAATAGAAACACTCAGTCAATGAGCCAGGGAAAGTGAAAACCCTAGGATACTACGCCGATCATCAACGAAGGTGCTGGACGTCATTTGATGATGATGAGGATGATTTTTGTTGTTTTAAGGGGCCTAACATCGAAGGTCATCGGCCCCGGACGTCATTTGTATCAACTATAAATCTACATTATTTCGGAAACATCATTAATATGGATCATCTGGTATCAATGTATTGTAACATTACAACGTTTTTTTAACAAAATTGTAGGATGCTTGAAGAAAAATGAAAATTTACAGTCTTTTTCCAGTCATTTGACGGGTCTGGAATGGAGTGAATGAAGTACCCATGTAGCGGCGAGAACAGGAATTGAACCGGCTGCCGAAGCCTGCCGCACGCCTCTGGGGCAATGAATGACTGACGGATGAAATGAAATGGTATTGGAGGATGTTGCAGGAATGAAGGACGACAGGGAAAACCGGAGTACCTTGAGAAAAACCTGTTCCACCAGCATAAATCTCACGTGGAATGACCCGGATTTGAATCATGGAATCCAGCTATGAGAGGCCGGTGCCCTACAACGTGAGCGACGGAGGAAGAATGCTTGAAGAAATATTTACAATTTGTTTTACGTTGCAACGACATAATTATGTAGGTCTTATTGCGACAATAGGAAAAGGGCTATAAATGAAAAGAAATCTACCATGGTATTGATCAGCTTGGTGTGAAAATTGCAAACCGCGGAACAGCATCTTCAGGTCTGTCGGCAATGTGATTCGAACCCACCAACTCCCGAAAGCAATGTGACAATTACGTGACCGGAATCGTTCAGAAACTCGTTGGTGCTTGGAGAAATAAATACCGAGCTTGGTAGCTACAGAGGCTTAAGTGCGCCAGTATCCAGTATTCGAGAGATAGTGGGTTCGACACCCACTGTAGGCAGTCCTGAAGATGGTTTTTCCATGGTTTCCCATTTCAACACCAAGTAAATGCTGGGGATGTACTTTAATTAAGGCCACAGTCGCTTCCTTCGCACTTCTAGCCCTTTCCTTTCCCATCATCGCCTTAATATCTATCTGTGTCGGCGCGATGTAAAGCAACTTGTAAAAAAAGAAAAGAGAGAAGAAATACATACATAGGCCTACATAATGAACCCGTACCGACTCTGGTACAAATTAAATTTGCGTGTGAGAGTCATACCTGCTCAGTGCTTTGGAATTTCTAAAAATACGAGCTCCGGGGCAGATATCGGTCAACACGTGTTTGGAGCAGCGGTATTTAAAAAAATTAAAAAAATTGTCTGTGTATTTCAACGAAAGGAAATTTGAGTTCTTTCTGAAACTTTCAGAAATTTCGCCAGTGCTTTCTAGCATAACCTTGTATTTTTCGACATGATGTCGTTAATAAACAATCCCCGTTCGATTCAGTTCCTACCGAGTTCGATAGCTGCAGTCACTTAAGTGCGGCCAGTATCCAGTATTCGGGAGATAGTAGGTTCGAACCCCACTGTCAGCAGCCCTGAAAATGGTTTTCAGTGGTTTCCCATTTTCACACCAGGAAAATGCTGGGGCTGTACCTTATTTAAAGCCACGGCCGCTTCCTTCCCACTCCTAGCCCTTTCCTGTCCCATCGTCACCGTAAGACTTATCTGTGTCGGTGTGACGTAAAGCAAGTAGCAAAAAAAGATTCAGTTCTACATCATCATAGGTGGAGTTGTCCGACTCCATGGTTAGCGTGCCAGCTTTTAGTCACAGGGGTCCCGGATTTGGTTCCCGGCGGGGTCGAGAATTTTAACCATATTTGGTTAATTTCACCGACACGGTAGCTGGGTGTATTATGTTGCTTTCGTTATCATTTCATCCTCATCACAACCTGCAGGTCTCCTACGGGAGTCAATTAAAAATACCTGCACCTGGCATGCCGAACTTGTTCTCGGACACTTTTTCTTCATAGATGTCGGCGGTCTTCAGGGCGATCTCGTTCTTCTTCTCAGCAACTCAAAAAAGAGTGGGGGGAGGGGTACGGAGCCCATACCATTCTCGTAAATCCCGTAGCTAAGATATTCTCCTTCTTCACCCAAATTTTCTTCTTACAATTTTACCTTGTATGGTAAGTTGAAGGCCTCTATATTTATCATTTCGAATGATATGGCCAAATTACTAAAGTTTCTTTTTTAAGATCTTGGACATGATCTCTAGATCTTTGTACAGGCGTTGTAGTAATTCAGTGTTACGTATTCTGTCAACCCATGATGTTCTCAGCAGGCGCCGGTAGCACCACACCTTAATGAACGAAGTTTTTTTGTGGTGTTCTCTGTTAGAGTCCAAGTCTCGGCACTATAAAATAAGACAGAAAATACATAATGCCGAAGTAAACGCCGACGGAGATTACTCTTAAAGTCGCTGTTACAGGGAAGTTTGGTCAATCTTTTGAATGCAGTCCTTGCCTGTTCAATCCGGGATCTAATTTCAACAGAATTGTTCCAGTTATGATCAAGTACGCTGCCGAGATACTTAAAGCGTTGAACTTGCTCTAGTAATGTGCCAGCTACTGTCAAGTTAACAGTTTGAATGACATATTGCTGTTGAGTTAGTTTGCCACACAATTCACGTTCTCATTCATTTGTCGTTCTTCAAGGGAACAAGTAAAGTATCGTTCTCTACAGACGGCCACCGTTGGAACACATAATCCACACAAATATTTGGACGATTGTCTTTGCTGCAGGTTGAGACTATTGTAATTCTACAAGACTGATCACCATGCTCAAGGTCGAGTTCCAGTTATCAAGATTAGAAGTACACAGTGTTTTTTCCACCAACGTGTTCGAAATGGGGAGTTCGTGATCGTTAATGTTCGGATGTTCAGGAAAAGTCACATTTCACTCCAGAGGTCATTTTACCCGAAATATGAAAAATAACTGGTAAATAGCACTTTGAAGACGAGCGACGTACATTGTATGGCATTTGTGATGTTCCGTGAAGGACGAGCGACGTACGCCGTACGGCATTGAGTTCTAATGCTTATATATCCGCAACTTACTGTACTACAAACGTTAGCGAGTGCTGAAACACATTCTGCAGTGCTTGTAGTTCATAAAAAAATACCAGGTAGCTGCACATCATCGGAGCTTAATTCTATTATGGTGTTAAGTTGGTATTGCCGAGGCAGCTTAGTAGCCGCATAGTCTCGCGCGGAGGACGACTAGACCAATTTCCACAATTAATGAGTTTTTGATCATTTCTCAATGATTAGTATGTATGTATGTTGTGTTTCATAAATATATCATGGTGTGCGTCCAATATGTAACATTTCATGTTTTTCATATGAATTGTGAAAATTTAAAACATTGAAAGTAGGAAAATGGGTTTAATAATTTATTTATAAAAGTTAATGGTTTTGCTCCAGTTTTGAAGAACAAGGTGTGGATGCATAGCTCAGATGTTTATGAACGCAAAATAGGACTTTTACTATTAGTAACGTCATTAGTTATTTTTGTACAAAAATGTGAAAATGCACTACAATTCTCAGTCCTTAGTGTCCACTTGCTCAGTCTTCAATGTTGCATATCTGTGAGATCACAGATGCGCGATTGTAACAGTGTAACCAACTCGCTCGGTTATAACCATCTTACTATAAAAGAACGAGTGTTGTTAAAAACCTTATAAGGGAGAGCGTTTAAAAAATCCCGGCATGTTGCCAAGAACAAGAATAATCAGCTGGTGGTCAAGACAAAGACAAAGACACCTCCGTACAGGCCACGAAGGCCCTTGGAGGAGTTGAAAGTAAAGGCTTCCACCATTGTTAACCACGGCACGTGATGGGGTAGAGTGGTTAGCTGCACGCCCAGCCGCCTTTGCCCCCAGGAATTACCTAGTACTCATTTTTGGTGTAGGATGAGTTAACCTCAGGGCCATATGCACCTCCGGAAGTGGAAATCTCGTTTTTCAAATTTTACGATTTCCTGACGGGGATTCGAACCCACGTCTTTCCGGGCGAACCGCCTCGGCCAGGTAGCCCCTAGACTGCTGGTGGTAGTAGTGATTAAGTGGAAGTACAAGTAGGCAACCCTCCTCTATATAACACTAATCAGAGAGAAAAAATGGCAAGGATCTGACACTTCGGAATATGAAGGTATCGGCCAAAGAGAGACTAAGGCCACGAAGGGCGTGAAAATGAAAGACTCCCTAGGATTCGCAAAAATAATACCATCGGGCTCGGAAGAGAACAGGAGTTCACCAGGGGAGGTTCGATAGGATAGTTGAAAGCAGAGAGCCTGACACAATTACGTGGAAGTAATGCCAGGAATCAGCTAAGGGCCCCGTAGTCGCCAAACCATTCTCCCAAGTTGAGAGCTCCTGGAGACCCATTTAGTCACCTCTTACGAGAGGGAAAGTTTACCATGGATGCCATTCTACCGCCGCCACCCACAGAGTGTCAAGAATAGGCACTTTTGAGTACGAGTTATTAATTTTGTCTTGACCAGATATTGCCAGGATTACGTGAATGAATAGAACAGAATGTACACAAATAATTGAACTGTATAACAACTTACATTTTAGTTATCAACGTTTTAAAGTACGATCCATCAAAATGTTAATATGTATCTTATTATTATTATGGTCACTGTTAATAGTACTAAGGGACATATATTTTTTTTTTTTTTGCTATTGGCTTTACGTCGCACCGTCTCATATATGTCTTATGGCGACAATAGGACAGGAAAGGGCTAGGACTGGGAAGGAAGCGGCCGTGGCCTTAATTAAGGTACAGCCCCAGCATTTGCCTGGTGTGAAAATGGGAAACCACTGAAAACCATCTTCAGGGCTGCCGACAGTGGGGTTCGAACCTACTATCTCCCGAATACTGGATGCTAGCCGCACTTAAGCGACTGCAGCTATCGTACTAATTACACACAGGTGTTAATACAATGTCGTAAGCCCCCTGAAATGAAACAACGAAATCCATGGAAACGCGGAGAGCCGCTCCAATGAGATCAAAGTTCTATCAACTAACAATTCGAGATTTGAAACACGAAATCGAGTCAACTTGCGCACATACGAAAATGTTCAAGTTAACTTAGTGGATTATTAATTAGATACGACCACACTAGCACGGTCCATAGCAGTACCACTGACAGACTATGACGCTACAATAACATTTAATTTTGATGTTAAAATTTAGAATACTGAAAGTGCGGCTTCAAAACCTGCCAGTAAACAAATTCATAGTCTCATAATGTTCAAGTCTTGTAATCACTGAACATGGCATCTACCATAATTCCATATGAATTAAAACCATAACAACAACAAAATTAGACTTTCATAAATCAACAAGCATTGATTGCAATTCGAACGACGACTTTGAGAGGCTAGAAACTAAACAATTAAGCTAACACAATCCATCTGTTTCCCTTCTTGTGTGTCTATTCATGAATGTTGTAATAATAATAATAATAATAATAATAATAATAATAATAATAATAATAATAGTCCCGGGCTGAGTGGCTCAGACGGTTGGAGCGCTGGCCTTCTGACCCCAACTTGGCTGGTTCGATCCTCAAGGTGCTCAAATACATCAGCCTCGTGTCGGTAGATTTACTGGCACATAAAATAATTCCTGAGGGACAAAATTCCGGCACCTCTGCATCTGCAAAAACCTTGAGAACTAGTTAGTGGGTCGTTAAAGCAATAACATTAATAATAATAATAATAATAATAATAATAATAATAAATATACCAAACCCGTGGGAAATGAAGTTCATGAAGACCCTAGGCTTGCCAAGACGACTGCTGCCTACCCAGATGGCCTATGTATATTGAAAAGCAAAATGGTCAGCCTGACGATATCATCAGCCATATTACTTGGGTTTATTGACTGCATTCATTGACTCTCACATCAGACAACTTCCACTGGACCTTAAGAAGCAGAGAAAGTCCAATTCCAGCGATCAGTCCATGAATATGTCTAATAACTCGGACTCGAACTCGAAACCTCTGGTCAAGAACAAATCACGTGATCCTTAAACTATGGGCTGCCATAATAATAATAATAATAGTACCGGTTGGTACACCTATACGCCGCGTATTTGAATGTTCCGCCTTGAATTACTTCTACCGGAGAAACTCTGAACTTTAACAACTGAATTAATTCAACAGTTCCCCAGAAGATGCCACTGTGTGTATTTCGATTAATTTTTTTTATTTGGTTGACCAAGAAGTGTGGACTTTCTCTGACAGATGTCTCTACAGAAAAACTATGATCATGCACCCTGGTGCGAAGGGAAGGAACTTTTGAAGAAATTTTGTATTCGAAAGTTTGGCTTTACTAAATTTTGTTCTTTCATTTTTTGGGTTGGCAATATTAATATTTCATTCCGCCAGTTTTGAACTCAGCCAATCCCGAATTTCTTTAATTAATTTTTGACCAATAGTGTCTTTCTTCTTCGATGTTGATGTACAACTTTAGCTACCCAATAAGGTTGAGTGGGTGTGTCTTATTCATGAAAGGTCTCGAAGCTTCCACGAGGGTTTAAAAACTGCTGATTTTATCGGCTCTTCGCCACTTCAACAACATCTTGCTTAGTGTATAGAAGCATAGCAGGGGGCGGGAAGCGCCTCTTTCTTCGGGGAACAGATCTTCAACAAGGTAATGGCCATCTAACATCTTTTCTTGCTAGCTCAGCAGTTTAACTCGCGGGGAAGGTTCGAAACATTTAATATGTAACCCATCTCTTTAAAATGTAAATCCCTTTTCAGTCTATGTAAACACTACAAATTTCTTCAACTGTAAGTCGGGGATAGAGAGTGCTTTACCCTCTCGAGCTCTCTTTCATTTTTGAATTTGAGGTGACTATGTTTTCGTAACCGTTTTTCTCTTCCTTCTTAATGTGTTAAATTTATTTTGTAGACAAGTCACCTCCATAGATTCGGATTAGCCCCTGTGCAATAGGCCTAGTGCCTCTTAGGTTTTAAAAGTTGTATTTAGGAGTGCAAGTACTCGCCTCCATTCAATCTTGTATTTTGGGCCATTAATTTAACCCGTTTTGTTTTCCTTCCTGAGAAGGCCCAGTAGATTGGGACGAGGTACCCCTCTGCCGTTATAAGTGGTGCCTTGATGGCAGTTAAGTGTAATAAGCTGTTATTGCCTTTAATAGGCTTGGACGATTGAGAGCGGGTCAGCTCTTTCTGGTATTTTGAAAGGTGCCTCTGGGAGGCTTGACATTACGAGATGGGAGGAAATGCTCCATGTAATTAAGAGTTTTCTGCCCTTTGGTAATTTGTGGTTGAGAGCTGAGGGGTCAGGAATTGTAACTTGGGGCACGAAGCCCAGAACTTGTTAATAGCCGAAACTCTTGTTTTCGTTTGTAAAATCATTATTGTACCTGAATTTTCATAGTGAAAAGTTGTTAAATATTGTTGTCTGTTGAAAATATAACCTTTATTTAAATTTTAAATTCATCTTTCGGACTTGGTTAGACCCATTCCAACCCGCGCCTTCTTTCACCTCTTCTGTTCCACCAAAACACAGTAACAACAATAATAATAATTGTACCGGGTGGTACACCTCCACGCCGCTAATTTAAAATGTGCGCCTGTTGAAACTCCCCTGCTGGAGGAGGGCTGAACTTTATCTACGCTGTTAATTCTTTACCTTCTCAGAAGATGTCACCACGTGGAAAATTTTGAGTTTTTGAACTGTGTCATTTTTGATGTGTTTTTGTTTCGCTTGAAGTAAGAAGTGTAAACTTTCTCTCCTAGAGGACACTACTGAAGATCAACAATAGTGCAACCTAGTGCGGAGTCAAAGAACTATTTTGTTGAAGAAAATTTAATTTCAAGAGTTTGTTATTTGTTAAATTTCTTTCTATCTTTGTTTAAGTTGGCAATATTTACCCCTTTCTTCCCCTTGTTATGAATGTATCCAATCCCGAAATTCTTCTATTAATTTTTGGCCAATCTGGTGTATCTTCCCCCAACTTGTATCGGTTGCGGGGTCCTATCCAATAAAAACGTTGAGGGAGGGTGTTTTCATTCCCCTAACGCCTAGAAACTTCCGCAAGAGTATATAAACTGCTGATTTTAGGGTCTCCGGGCCACTTCTGTTCCATCTTTCAGTGTATTAAGTACATAGCAGGAGGCGGGAAGCGCCTCTTTCTTCGGCAGCGGTCAACAATAAGGTAATGGCCGATTAATAAATTCTTTCTTTTCTTGCTCAGCAGTTTAACTCTCGGGGCGGGTGCGAAGCGTTCTACCATGTAACCTTTTCCTAAAATGTAACTACTCTTTTCTTCTATTCTCTTGTAAAGCTACATACTCTCGAGCTCCCACTCATAATGTTTTGAGGCGAACTTATTTTTTCTCAACCTATTCTTCGATAACGTAAAACAAATTGTTCTTTTCTAAGTCACCTCTGTAGTATGGGATTAGCCCTTGCATCAGTGGCCTAAGAGCCAAAGTAGGTCTTAAAAACAAAGTGTATTAGGAGTGCAAGTTCGCCTCCTCTCAAATTGTTTTAGAGGTCATTTAATTAACCTGCTTTTCATTTAATAGACCTTAGTAGATTGGGTATTTTACCCATGTGTTTATGTCCGTTGAGGACAACTTGAAGGTGGAGTTTGGTGTGGCCTGGGAGAGGCTTAAATTAAAAAGCGAGTGGCTCTTTTGGAAACGGAGTGTTGTGTGCCTCGAGGAGGCTTAACTGTGTAATTTGGAGCAAGTGCTCCAGGGTTTGATTGGGGTCTTCTGCCCCTTTGTTAAAATTTGTATATCGGAAAGTTGGGCTAGTTGCTCAAGAATTGTGAACTCAGGGCTCGAAGCCCAAACTCTGTAACCCCTGTAATTGTACATTTCAAATTGTGTTTCGGCTACTAAGTACCTGTTCTTTGTTATTACTTAATATTGAAAAGGAAATATAACCTTGTTAAATTTTACATTAACTTTGATTCCGTAGTTTGAGACCCATTCACGCCCGCACCTTCTTACACCTCTACCTACCACCAAACCTCGGTAACAAGTGGTAGCAGAGCGTGGTTGAATGGGTCTCAACTTAGCCCCTTTTGACGGCTAAACATTGTTTGTTCCGAACTCTAACCATTTTCTCAGTTGCTGGAATTTTTTGATTTTTTCCAAATTGTTCTGTCATCATGCCCGGCCCTCGCGATGTTCTCCTTCTTAACTATTTGCGCAAGGAGGAGTTGATCTATGAATTAACTATCAGAAATGTGCAATCTGGAGGCACGGTTGCAGTAGACACTAACAAGCTTAGAGAGTCCCTTGATTTGCCCATTTCCATCCCCAATTTGGGAGAGAAAGAAATTGACGACTCTCTTTCCACGATCACGGAGAATATTACTGGGCTAGCTTCTGTAGTTAGTTTTTTTGATGAAAATGATCCGTCTCCTAATCAAATTAAGCGTGTGCAAGGCAGGCTATATCATTTTTCGAATAGGGTTAACGATCTGTTGTCTCTAAAATTGAATGACGTTCAGAGGAAGGAAGCTAGTACGCTCCTGGAAAATATTTCCGAATTATCTAGTAAGGTCACTCAATTGTTAACTGGGGAAGTTCCTCCCAAATCTGATCAACCCACCATAGTGAATGCAGGTAGTGAGGAAGCGCCTCCCAAGGGAGAAGTTGATAGGATAACCGTTGCTGCTCAAACTATCCCTGCCCCATTGGACAACGAATCTGAACGTCGTGCATCATTGAGTAACATCCGTTCTGAATTAACTTCCTTGCCACTTAAACCTTTACCTACTATGTCACCCGGGTTTAGCAGCTTGCCTCATCCATTAGCAATGTTGCTCAGAGGTATATCCAAGTTTTCTGTTAATACCACCAGTGACGTAATTTCATTTTTAAGATTTCTAGTGGAATTTTAGGATCATGCCCTCGTGTTTTCTCTTTCTCCATGTCAAATTTTGCAAATCATCTATCCCTATGCAATTGGCATTCTCTCCGACAAAATAGTAAGAGCCATAGCTGAACAGTCATCCATCGAAGATTTTCATGCACATCTACTTGCAAATTTTATTCCTGCCCGCGCGAGGTCATCTCTGATTCAGAAATACTATTATCGAGTACAGAGGTTGGATGAAAACTTGGCTGATTTCATACAGGACATTAAGTTTTATACTAGGGTGTTTGCCCTTCATTTTCCTGAAGATCAGATTGTACAGGCTATTGTAGAGGGAATTTCACCTCCCTATAGGTCATATTTGTGTTTCGCGGCGTGTCCGCAAACCTTCTCTGAACTTGAAGCATTGGCCGTCTCAGCGGAAGGAGTTAGATACGCCGATTTTTTGCGTGTCGCGAAAGAACCCCCGCCTTCCTTTAGTAACACTCGGCCTCCACCTCGCCGACCAGTCAATCCCCGTAAATGTTATGCTTGCGGGTCACCTGACCATCTTCGCAATAAATGTCCATTGGTCAAAAGTAGTAGGGCAAATAATGGAGCTAGTTCAGCACAAGGCTGTTTTAAATGTGGGGCCTTCTCACATATCGCCAAGAATTGCCCAAACTCAAATAGCACCCCCTCCTGCTCAACTTCTGGTGCAAATTCCACCTATACCAATAATAAAAAGTGACTAGTGGCTTCGGCTGAGTCGACTAATCCATCTTCCCGAGACTCAGCCCCTAGTAAACAGATTGTAAATGCAGAGAACGATCAGCCTTCAAGTTCATCTTTTGAATGCCCTAAAGAATGTCTTAGGATTGCGGCGGATACCCCCGCACCTGTTCCTTTTCTTAAGATTGAGTTAAATAACGAGCCTATAACAGCTCTCTTAGATTCAGGCAGTGTTTGTTCGATTCTTTCGGCTGAATGGTATTCTAAATTGAAATCGGTTTGTAAACTTCCTGACTATGTCTCTTCTCCTGTTCAATACGTTTCGGCTAATTCATCTCCATTAGAAATTCTAGGTTCCTTACTGGTCAAAATTCGTGTTTTTAAGTTTACATGGAAAGTTAAATTGTTTGTGGCCAAGCAATTGTCTTGCCCCATTATATTGGGAGCTGACTTTATTTATCACACTGGTCTTGTGCTCGATCTCAAGTCTAGGTCGTGCACATTCAAATTTGCTTCTAGTTGTAAAATCCCACTATTAAAGTGTAATTCTGTGTCATGTTCTTCTATTTCGCCTACCCAGGATGAGATGTTGTTAGACCTTAGACATCTACCTGAGGAGCAGGCCGATAGTATTCGCAAACTGTGTCAGTCGTTTCCCGAGGTGTTCTCTGATACTCTTGGTGTTACTGACCTTATTGAATACAAAATTGAGGTCACGGATTCGATTCCTGTACGTTTTCCACCTTATAGGCTATCTCCACCTAAAATGAAGGCTCTGAAAGAAATTATCGATCAGATGTTGAAGGATGGTATTATTAGGCCCGCTAAGTCGGCGTATTCATCGCCTATTTTTCTAGTCCCGAAACCCCAAGGAGGCTTCAGGCCTGTCATTGATTACAGGGCTCTCAATCGGAAGGTGGTGTTGCAATCTGTGCCCCTTCCTGACCTTCATTCTTGTTTTTCATGGTTTCGTAAGGCCAAGTTCTTCACCATCTTGGACTTAAATCAGGCCTATAATCAAATTCCCCTTGCCGAAGAGTCTAAACATCTTACAGCGTTTGCCACGGACTGGAATTTATACGAATACAACCGCGTGCCTTTCGGGCTCCCTACGGGAGCAGCTGTACTCACTAGGCTGCTAGATAGGGTGTTCTCCGACATCAAATTCGAGTACTTATATCACTACTTAGATGATGTCGTCGTATTTTCAGAGACTTTTGAAGAACATCTAGATCATCTGCGAGAGTTCCTCGATCGCCTTCGTAAGGCTGGGTTAACTGTTAAGTTGTCCAAGGTTGCCTTCGCTAAGCCCTCTATGTCCTTCCTAGGGCATATTGTGTCACCTGATGGTGTAGCAGTCGATCATTCTAGAACCCAGGCCATCCGTGATTTCAAATCTCCCAAGGACATTAAAGGTATCGCCAGGTTCATTGGTATGGTGAATTTCTTCAGGAAGTTTATTCCTAACTTCGCTAATAGAGCGGCGCCCTTAAACCTTCTTCGTAGGAAAGGCATCAAATTTGAGTGGGGACCTTCTCAACAAGCCGCTTTTGAAGACCTTAAATTAGCTCTCTGTAATGCCCCTGTACTTGCTATGCCTGATTTCTCGAAGAAATTCATCGTCCAAACCGACGCGTCGTCGTCAGCGGTAGCGGCAGTCCTTCTTCAAGAGACTGAACTAGGGAGGCGACCCATCGCCTATGCATCTAGGACTTTGTCGGCTCAAGAAGCCAAGTATTCCATCTATGAGCTCGAAGGTTTGGCAGTCTTATTCGCCTTAGAGAAGTTCCGTCTCTATCTGGAACATGTTAAATTCGACCTGGAGACAGATAATCAAGCCTTAAGCTGGGTCTTAGGTAGACCGCGTCGTACTGGTCGTATAGCCCGTTGGGCCATCCGTATTTCTGCCTTCCAATTTGATGTCAGGCATATCAGAGGTACTGAAAATGTTGTTGCTGATGGACTCAGCCGTATGTTTTCAGACGACGTTGATAACCATGAACAGGTCGGCAGTTCATCACCTCCCGAGTCCATGCTCTCTGAGGTTAATGCCATCCTAACAGATGCTCCCATGCTTTTTAGAGATATCGAGAAATACCAACGCGAAGATCCGACGCTGGCTCCGATAATGGAAACCCTTTCTTCTGGGGAACATGTTGTCCCTTATGTTCTGAGGAATGGTGTTTTATGTTGCCCTTCGAGGCATGACAAGATGATGAAGGTTGTCGTTCCAGCTGTTCTTGTGCCTATGATCTTCAAGTACTATCATGAGACCCCATTAGGGGGGCATCTTGGAATCTTTAAAACTCGTGAAAAGATTCGTGAAATGTTCATATGGAAAGGTATGGACGGTGAAATCCGTGAACTAGTAAAGGCTTGTAAATCCTGTTTGATTAGTAAACCCACCATGTCCACTAAAGTAGGCCTTTTGTCTTCTCATCAAGCGTCGCGCCCCATGGAACGCCTGTATATTGATTATGTAGGACCCTTCCCCCAGTCGAAGGGAAATGCCAACAAATTCATCTTTGTATGTGTAGATGGTTTTACCAGATTTTCTTGGTTATTTCCGACTAAGCTGGCTACCGCTCAGTCCACCATTACCTGTCTAAATTCTATTTTTGCTTCTTTTGGTCCGTGCCAATATATTGTATCTGATAATGCTAAGGCGTTCACATCAAATCTTTTTCGTAAATTCTGTTTTGACTTGTCCATCTCTCATGTAACCACTTCTGCTTATTACCCTCAACCATCTCTGGCTGAACGGGTTAATCGTAATCTCAGGTCCGCACTTATCGCCTATCATCATGAAGATCCTTCCAGGTGGGACACGTCCCTGCATTGGTTAGCTTTTGCTTTGAATTCGGCGGTTCATGAATCTCATAAGTTCACTCCAGCTTCCTAGATGTTCAAGTTTGTTCCCAACACGCCGCTCTCTAACCTCTGGTCTCTGAGTGACATTCTACCCGAGACAATAGATCCAGATAATATTAAAGATCTTTGGAAGAAGGCTAAAGCCAATCTTAAAGTGTCTCATGAAAAGGTTAGAGAAAAGTATGATCGTGGACGGAGACCCACCACCTTGAAGGTAGGTGACCAGGTGATGGTCAAGAATTTTGTTCCCGCGGGCAAGCTTGCTCCCAGATTTCATGGGCCATGCATTATTCTTGATTTCCTTACGCCGGTTACGTTGTTAGTAAGCAATCCAGCCACCGAGAGGATATTTAGGGTTCACCTGTCCCAGGTGAAACCAGTGTAAATTTTGTGTCAACTTGCTTCATATAATTTGAAAGGAATATGAAGGTTATATTTTTTTTTTTTTGAGTTCCACTCTTAAGGCATTCTGCTCTTTCTATTTTATTTTATATGTAAGCATTTCTTGTAAACCTTCCCCGATTGTTAATCTGCCATCCTGTCCTTGTCACGGCCATTACCACGCTCCCGTCTCCTGCTCCACTACACACAGTGGCTGGCTTAGATGAAATGCCATGGATATCTCCACGCCGCTGGCCCCTCAATCTCTCTACATGCCTGTGCCCTCAAAAGATACATGATGGTCCAACACAATTCTGCCGCCTAGTTTTAATGTTTCAGTGCCCCCGCAGCCGCGCGGCGCCGTGCGGCAACTGGGCCCGAGGACGGGCCCCCTCGGCCCCAGCGAGGACGACATGTGCACGGCGAGCCGGAGCTCTCCTCCCGGCCAAGGCTGATGTGCGGCGCACGACCTGCTACTTGCCCGCAGCCTGTATATGTTCACCGCGGGCGCGGCGTGCTTCAACACCTCTGCTCCCCTCATAGTGCGGGCGAGCGGTATCTCAGGGTACTTGAGGGGTCCGAGCGGCCTCCCTTTGGACGCAAGCTGCAACGGCCGGTCTGGCCATCCAACTTAGCCTACATCAACTACATAGACATTCCTGTTCAACCTTAATACCGTTTCATGGGAATTCAACAGCAATATTTGGTGGACATTGCAAAATGTTTCATCACTTTTAAGTATTAAAAGTTATCTTCAGAAATTCAACTTCTACAAATATAAAGACTTTACTTCATCCGCAACAACAAAATTTTGAATTTGAGAAAAACCAAATTAAGTAAATCTCATAAATGCTTCTGCAATCTATCTTCATATTCACATCATAACTTGGAACTTGTTTCAAACTGACTTCAGGTGTCATCCCTGGAGGAACTTTTGGGGGGGGAGGTCTGTACCGGGTGGTACATCTCCACGCCGCTAATTTAAAATGTGCGCCTGTTGAAACTCCCCTGCTGGAGGAGGGCTGAACTTTATCTACGCTGTTAATTCTTTACCTTCTCAGAAGATGTCACCACGTGGAAAATTTTGAGTTTTTGAACTGTGTCATTTTTGATGTGTTTTTGTTTCGCTTGAAGTAAGAAGTGTAAACTTTCTCTCCTAGAGGACACTACTGAAGATCAACAATAGTGCAACCTAGTGCGGAGTCAAAGAACTATTTTGTTGAAGAAAATTTAATTTCAAGAGTTTGTTATTTGTTAAATTTCTTTCTATCTTTGTTTAAGTTGGCAATATTTACCCCTTTCTTCCCCTTGTTATGAATGTATCCAATCCCGAAATTCTTCTATTAATTTTTGGCCAATCTGGTGTATCTTCCCCCAACTTGTATCGGTTGCGGGGTCCTATCCAATAAAAACGTTGAGGGAGGGTGTTTTCATTCCCCTAACGCCTAGAAACTTCCGCAAGAGTATATAAACTGCTGATTTTAGGGTCTCCGGGCCACTTCTGTTCCATCTTTCAGTGTATTAAGTACATAGCAGGAGGCGGGAAGCGCCTCTTTCTTCGGCAGCGGTCAACAATAAGGTAATGGCCGATTAATAAATTCTTTCTTTTCTTGCTCAGCAGTTTAACTCTCGGGGCGGGTGCGAAGCGTTCTACCATGTAACCTTTTCCTAAAATGTAACTACTCTTTTCTTCTATTCTCTTGTAAAGCTACATACTCTCGAGCTCCCACTCATAATGTTTTGAGGCGAACTTATTTTTTCTCAACCTATTCTTCGATAACGTAAAACAAATTGTTCTTTTCTAAGTCACCTCTGTAGTATGGGATTAGCCCTTGCATCAGTGGCCTAAGAGCCAAAGTAGGTCTTAAAAACAAAGTGTATTAGGAGTGCAAGTTCGCCTCCTCTCAAATTGTTTTAGAGGTCATTTAATTAACCTGCTTTTCATTTAATAGACCTTAGTAGATTGGGTATTTTACCCATGTGTTTATGTCCGTTGAGGACAACTTGAAGGTGGAGTTTGGTGTGGCCTGGGAGAGGCTTAAATTAAAAAGCGAGTGGCTCTTTTGGAAACGGAGTGTTGTGTGCCTCGAGGAGGCTTAACTGTGTAATTTGGAGCAAGTGCTCCAGGGTTTGATTGGGGTCTTCTGCCCCTTTGTTAAAATTTGTATATCGGAAAGTTGGGCTAGTTGCTCAAGAATTGTGAACTCAGGGCTCGAAGCCCAAACTCTGTAACCCCTGTAATTGTACATTTCAAATTGTGTTTCGGCTACTAAGTACCTGTTCTTTGTTATTACTTAATATTGAAAAGGAAATATAACCTTGTTAAATTTTACATTAACTTTGATTCCGTAGTTTGAGACCCATTCACGCCCGCACCTTCTTACACCTCTACCTACCACCAAAACTCGGTAACAAGTGGTAGCAGAGCGTGGTTGAATGGGTCTCAACTTAGCCCCTTTTGACGGCTAAACATTGTTTGTTCCGAACTCTAACCATTTTCTCAGTTGCTGGAATTTTTTGATTTTTTCCAAATTGTTCTGTCATCATGCCCGGCCCTCGCGATGTTCTCCTTCTTAACTATTTGCGCAAGGAGGAGTTGATCTATGAATTAACTATCAGAAATGTGCAATCTGGAGGCACGGTTGCAGTAGACACTAACAAGCTTAGAGAGTCCCTTGATTTGCCCATTTCCATCCCCAATTTGGGAGAGAAAGAAATTGACGACTCTCTTTCCACGATCACGGAGAATATTACTGGGCTAGCTTCTGTAGTTAGTTTTTTTGATGAAAATGATCCGTCTCCTAATCAAATTAAGCGTGTGCAAGGCAGGCTATATCATTTTTCGAATAGGGTTAACGATCTGTTGTCTCTAAAATTGAATGACGTTCAGAGGAAGGAAGCTAGTACGCTCCTGGAAAATATTTCCGAATTATCTAGTAAGGTCACTCAATTGTTAACTGGGGAAGTTCCTCCCAAATCTGATCAACCCACCATAGTGAATGCAGGTAGTGAGGAAGCGCCTCCCAAGGGAGAAGTTGATAGGATAACCGTTGCTGCTCAAACTATCCCTGCCCCATTGGACAACGAATCTGAACGTCGTGCATCATTGAGTAACATCCGTTCTGAATTAACTTCCTTGCCACTTAAACCTTTACCTACTATGTCACCCGGGTTTAGCAGCTTGCCTCATCCATTAGCAATGTTGCTCAGAGGTATATCCAAGTTTTCTGTTAATACCACCAGTGACGTAATTTCATTTTTAAGATTTCTAGTGGAATTTTAGGATCATGCCCTCGTGTTTTCTCTTTCTCCATGTCAAATTTTGCAAATCATCTATCCCTATGCAATTGGCATTCTCTCCGACAAAATAGTAAGAGCCATAGCTGAACAGTCATCCATCGAAGATTTTCATGCACATCTACTTGCAAATTTTATTCCTGCCCGCGCGAGGTCATCTCTGATTCAGAAATACTATTATCGAGTACAGAGGTTGGATGAAAACTTGGCTGATTTCATACAGGACATTAAGTTTTATACTAGGGTGTTTGCCCTTCATTTTCCTGAAGATCAGATTGTACAGGCTATTGTAGAGGGAATTTCACCTCCCTATAGGTCATATTTGTGTTTCGCGGCGTGTCCGCAAACCTTCTCTGAACTTGAAGCATTGGCCGTCTCAGCGGAAGGAGTTAGATACGCCGATTTTTTGCGTGTCGCGAAAGAACCCCCGCCTTCCTTTAGTAACACTCGGCCTCCACCTCGCCGACCAGTCAATCCCCGTAAATGTTATGCTTGCGGGTCACCTGACCATCTTCGCAATAAATGTCCATTGGTCAAAAGTAGTAGGGCAAATAATGGAGCTAGTTCAGCACAAGGCTGTTTTAAATGTGGGGCCTTCTCACATATCGCCAAGAATTGCCCAAACTCAAATAGCACCCCCTCCTGCTCAACTTCTGGTGCAAATTCCACCTATACCAATAATAAAAAGTGACTAGTGGCTTCGGCTGAGTCGACTAATCCATCTTCCCGAGACTCAGCCCCTAGTAAACAGATTGTAAATGCAGAGAACGATCAGCCTTCAAGTTCATCTTTTGAATGCCCTAAAGAATGTCTTAGGATTGCGGCGGATACCCCCGCACCTGTTCCTTTTCTTAAGATTGAGTTAAATAACGAGCCTATAACAGCTCTCTTAGATTCAGGCAGTGTTTGTTCGATTCTTTCGGCTGAATGGTATTCTAAATTGAAATCGGTTTGTAAACTTCCTGACTATGTCTCTTCTCCTGTTCAATACGTTTCGGCTAATTCATCTCCATTAGAAATTCTAGGTTCCTTACTGGTCAAAATTCGTGTTTTTAAGTTTACATGGAAAGTTAAATTGTTTGTGGCCAAGCAATTGTCTTGCCCCATTATATTGGGAGCTGACTTTATTTATCACACTGGTCTTGTGCTCGATCTCAAGTCTAGGTCGTGCACATTCAAATTTGCTTCTAGTTGTAAAATCCCACTATTAAAGTGTAATTCTGTGTCATGTTCTTCTATTTCGCCTACCCAGGATGAGATGTTGTTAGACCTTAGACATCTACCTGAGGAGCAGGCCGATAGTATTCGCAAACTGTGTCAGTCGTTTCCCGAGGTGTTCTCTGATACTCTTGGTGTTACTGACCTTATTGAATACAAAATTGAGGTCACGGATTCGATTCCTGTACGTTTTCCACCTTATAGGCTATCTCCACCTAAAATGAAGGCTCTGAAAGAAATTATCGATCAGATGTTGAAGGATGGTATTATTAGGCCCGCTAAGTCGGCGTATTCATCGCCTATTTTTCTAGTCCCGAAACCCCAAGGAGGCTTCAGGCCTGTCATTGATTACAGGGCTCTCAATCGGAAGGTGGTGTTGCAATCTGTGCCCCTTCCTGACCTTCATTCTTGTTTTTCATGGTTTCGTAAGGCCAAGTTCTTCACCATCTTGGACTTAAATCAGGCCTATAATCAAATTCCCCTTGCCGAAGAGTCTAAACATCTTACAGCGTTTGCCACGGACTGGAATTTATACGAATACAACCGCGTGCCTTTCGGGCTCCCTACGGGAGCAGCTGTACTCACTAGGCTGCTAGATAGGGTGTTCTCCGACATCAAATTCGAGTACTTATATCACTACTTAGATGATGTCGTCGTATTTTCAGAGACTTTTGAAGAACATCTAGATCATCTGCGAGAGTTCCTCGATCGCCTTCGTAAGGCTGGGTTAACTGTTAAGTTGTCCAAGGTTGCCTTCGCTAAGCCCTCTATGTCCTTCCTAGGGCATATTGTGTCACCTGATGGTGTAGCAGTCGATCATTCTAGAACCCAGGCCATCCGTGATTTCAAATCTCCCAAGGACATTAAAGGTATCGCCAGGTTCATTGGTATGGTGAATTTCTTCAGGAAGTTTATTCCTAACTTCGCTAATAGAGCGGCGCCCTTAAACCTTCTTCGTAGGAAAGGCATCAAATTTGAGTGGGGACCTTCTCAACAAGCCGCTTTTGAAGACCTTAAATTAGCTCTCTGTAATGCCCCTGTACTTGCTATGCCTGATTTCTCGAAGAAATTCATCGTCCAAACCGACGCGTCGTCGTCAGCGGTAGCGGCAGTCCTTCTTCAAGAGACTGAACTAGGGAGGCGACCCATCGCCTATGCATCTAGGACTTTGTCGGCTCAAGAAGCCAAGTATTCCATCTATGAGCTCGAAGGTTTGGCAGTCTTATTCGCCTTAGAGAAGTTCCGTCTCTATCTGGAACATGTTAAATTCGACCTGGAGACAGATAATCAAGCCTTAAGCTGGGTCTTAGGTAGACCGCGTCGTACTGGTCGTATAGCCCGTTGGGCCATCCGTATTTCTGCCTTCCAATTTGATGTCAGGCATATCAGAGGTACTGAAAATGTTGTTGCTGATGGACTCAGCCGTATGTTTTCAGACGACGTTGATAACCATGAACAGGTCGGCAGTTCATCACCTCCCGAGTCCATGCTCTCTGAGGTTAATGCCATCCTAACAGATGCTCCCATGCTTTTTAGAGATATCGAGAAATACCAACGCGAAGATCCGACGCTGGCTCCGATAATGGAAACCCTTTCTTCTGGGGAACATGTTGTCCCTTATGTTCTGAGGAATGGTGTTTTATGTTGCCCTTCGAGGCATGACAAGATGATGAAGGTTGTCGTTCCAGCTGTTCTTGTGCCTATGATCTTCAAGTACTATCATGAGACCCCATTAGGGGGGCATCTTGGAATCTTTAAAACTCGTGAAAAGATTCGTGAAATGTTCATATGGAAAGGTATGGACGGTGAAATCCGTGAACTAGTAAAGGCTTGTAAATCCT
Source organism: Anabrus simplex (assembly GCF_040414725.1). Classification (NCBI taxonomy): domain Eukaryota; kingdom Metazoa; phylum Arthropoda; class Insecta; order Orthoptera; family Tettigoniidae; genus Anabrus; species Anabrus simplex. The sequence goes on along the minus strand of NC_090267.1, from coordinate 120,361,850 downwards.
GTTTGATTAGTAAACCCACCATGTCCACTAAAGTAGGCCTTTTGTCTTCTCATCAAGCGTCGCGCCCCATGGAACGCCTGTATATTGATTATGTAGGACCCTTCCCCCAGTCGAAGGGAAATGCCAACAAATTCATCTTTGTATGTGTAGATGGTTTTACCAGATTTTCTTGGTTATTTCCGACTAAGCTGGCTACCGCTCAGTCCACCATTACCTGTCTAAATTCTATTTTTGCTTCTTTTGGTCCGTGCCAATATATTGTATCTGATAATGCTAAGGCGTTCACATCAAATCTTTTTCGTAAATTCTGTTTTGACTTGTCCATCTCTCATGTAACCACTTCTGCTTATTACCCTCAACCATCTCTGGCTGAACGGGTTAATCGTAATCTCAGGTCCGCACTTATCGCCTATCATCATGAAGATCCTTCCAGGTGGGACACGTCCCTGCATTGGTTAGCTTTTGCTTTGAATTCGGCGGTTCATGAATCTCATAAGTTCACTCCAGCTTCCTAGATGTTCAAGTTTGTTCCCAACACGCCGCTCTCTAACCTCTGGTCTCTGAGTGACATTCTACCCGAGACAATAGATCCAGATAATATTAAAGATCTTTGGAAGAAGGCTAAAGCCAATCTTAAAGTGTCTCATGAAAAGGTTAGAGAAAAGTATGATCGTGGACGGAGACCCACCACCTTGAAGGTAGGTGACCAGGTGATGGTCAAGAATTTTGTTCCCGCGGGCAAGCTTGCTCCCAGATTTCATGGGCCATGCATTATTCTTGATTTCCTTACGCCGGTTACGTTGTTAGTAAGCAATCCAGCCACCGAGAGGATATTTAGGGTTCACCTGTCCCAGGTGAAACCAGTGTAAATTTTGTGTCAACTTGCTTCATATAATTTGAAAGGAATATGAAGGTTATATTTTTTTTTTTTTTGAGTTCCACTCTTAAGGCATTCTGCTCTTTCTATTTTATTTTATATGTAAGCATTTCTTGTAAACCTCCCCCGATTGTTAATCTGCCATCCTGTCCTTGTCACGGCCATTACCACGCTCCCGTCTCCTGCTCCACTACACACAGTGGCTGGCTTAGATGAAATGCCATGGATATCTCCACGCCGCTGGCCCCTCAATCTCTCTACATGCCTGTGCCCTCAAAAGATACATGATGGTCCAACACAATTCTGCCGCCTAGTTTTAATGTTTCAGTGCCCCCGCAGCCGCGCGGCGCCGTGCGGCAACTGGGCCCGAGGACGGGCCCCCTCGGCCCCAGCGAGGACGACATGTGCACGGCGAGCCGGAGCTCTCCTCCCGGCCAAGGCTGATGTGCGGCGCACGACCTGCTACTTGCCCGCAGCCTGTATATGTTCACCGCGGGCGCGGCGTGCTTCAACACCTCTGCTCCCCTCATAGTGCGGGCGAGCGGTATCTCAGGGTACTTGAGGGGTCCGAGCGGCCTCCCTTTGGACGCAAGCTGCAACGGCCGGTCTGGCCATCCAACTTAGCCTACATCAACTACATAGACATTCCTGTTCAACCTTAATACCGTTTCATGGGAATTCAACAGCAATATTTGGTGGACATTGCAAAATGTTTCATCACTTTTAAGTATTAAAAGTTATCTTCAGAAATTCAACTTCTACAAATATAAAGACTTTACTTCATCCGCAACAACAAAATTTTGAATTTGAGAAAAACCAAATTAAGTAAATCTCATAAATGCTTCTGCAATCTATCTTCATATTCACATCATAACTTGGAACTTGTTTCAAACTGACTTCAGGTGTCATCCCTGGAGGAACTTTTGGGGGGGGAGGTCTGTACCGGGTGGTACATCTCCACGCCGCTAATTTAAAATGTGCGCCTGTTGAAACTCCCCTGCTGGAGGAGGGCTGAACTTTATCTACGCTGTTAATTCTTTACCTTCTCAGAAGATGTCACCACGTGGAAAATTTTGAGTTTTTGAACTGTGTCATTTTTGATGTGTTTTTGTTTCGCTTGAAGTAAGAAGTGTAAACTTTCTCTCCTAGAGGACACTACTGAAGATCAACAATAGTGCAACCTAGTGCGGAGTCAAAGAACTATTTTGTTGAAGAAAATTTAATTTCAAGAGTTTGTTATTTGTTAAATTTCTTTCTATCTTTGTTTAAGTTGGCAATATTTACCCCTTTCTTCCCCTTGTTATGAATGTATCCAATCCCGAAATTCTTCTATTAATTTTTGGCCAATCTGGTGTATCTTCCCCCAACTTGTATCGGTTGCGGGGTCCTATCCAATAAAAACGTTGAGGGAGGGTGTTTTCATTCCCCTAACGCCTAGAAACTTCCGCGAGAGTATATAAACTGCTGATTTTAGGGTCTCCGGGCCACTTCTGTTCCATCTTTCAGTGTATTAAGTACATAGCAGGAGGCGGGAAGCGCCTCTTTCTTCGGCAGCGGTCAACAATAAGGTAATGGCCGATTAATAAATTCTTTCTTTTCTTGCTCAGCAGTTTAACTCTCGGGGCGGGTGCGAAGCGTTCTACCATGTAACCTTTTCCTAAAATGTAACTACTCTTTTCTTCTATTCTCTTGTAAAGCTGCATACTCTCGAGCTCCCACTCATAATGTTTTGAGGCGAACTTATTTTTTCTCAACCTATTCTTCGATAACGTAAAACAAATTGTTCTTTTCTAAGTCACCTCTGTAGTATGGGATTAGCCCTTGCATCAGTGGCCTAAGAGCCAAAGTAGGTCTTAAAAACAAAGTGTATTAGAAGTGCAAGTTCGCCTCCTCTCAAATTGTTTTAGAGGTCATTTAATTAACCTGCTTTTCATTTAATAGACCTTAGTAGATTGGGTATTTTACCCATGTGTTTATGTCCGTTGAGGACAACTTGAAGGTGGAGTTTGGTGTGGCCTGGGAGAGGCTTAAATTAAAAAGCGAGTGGCTCTTTTGGAAACGGAGTGTTGTGTGCCTCGAGGAGGCTTAACTGTGTAATTTGGAGCAAGTGCTCCAGGGTTTGATTGGGGTCTTCTGCCCCTTTGTTAAAATTTGTATATCGGAAAGTTGGGCTAGTTGCTCAAGAATTGTGAACTCAGGGCTCGAAGCCCAAACTCTGTAACCCCTGTAATTGTACATTTCAAATTGTGTTTCGGCTACTAAGTACCTGTTCTTTGTTATTACTTAATATTGAAAAGGAAATATAACCTTGTTAAATTTTACATTAACTTTGATTCCGTAGTTTGAGACCCATTCACGCCCGCACCTTCATACACCTCTACCTACCACCAAAACTCGGTAACAATAATAATAACAATAATAATAATAATAATAATAATAACAATGATAGGCCGGTTTGCATAAGACGAGGTGACGCGTGATCAGCGCTACGAATCCTCTCGGCCGAAACTCTTGGCTTGTCAGATAGCTCGTCAATAATTGCACCCTACGGGTCAGGGTAACCACAGTAATTCCCAACTAGTCAGTTAAATACATCTCAGGGTATCCTTGCCTCCAGAAAAATGGTTAATTTTTCTATGTTTGGTTTTACGTGTGTCCGAGGAGAAATACCGGTGCCATGAGCAGCTCAGAGAAAGTAACGATGCAATGCGCGGTGTAGAGAAAGTAACGATATCCAATGCTCAGTAGTTGTTTCGTAAACGCAAATTTCAGTCATCCATTTAGAAATAAAAAATATATATATTCGCACAACGAGCACCTTACATACTAAATAAAACTATTAACTACCAATATAAATGAAAACTCACTTCATTATATAAGAAACTAATCAAGAAACACCTTTATTAAATTGTCAAGTTTGGCAAAAGAAATGGTTAATATCAAGTATGACTATAATCTTCAATTATCAACTTAATAAATTAATATTTTAATCAATGAATCAAATATGTTAGGTCAGCGCTGCCTATTTCCTAAACTAAGCTTCCATCTGAATACACTGAGTAACGTATTTCTGAAATGAATTATCTTTCTTTCTAAAAATTACATATGGTTACTTAAATATGTTATATCACAGTCCTTTGGCGACGGTCGAAATTCATTATTCCAATAAATTATTCCATCAATCACGGTATGATTATATAGTTCATTAAAAATACAACCATCACGTTGTTTAAGTCTCTACGAAAAAGAATTGAATTTGAATAATATGTCCTGAATACAAATATCAGTGACCTATGTTATGTTGAAAAGTATCTGAGTATCTGAGTATTTGAGTATTTGAGTATTTGAGTATCTGAGTTCGTTGGTGCAGGTTAGCGTGAAGAAGATGAAATATTGAATGACGCACTAAGTTCCTCGGTCCTATTGCCATTTAAATTACGGCTCCTAACTAAGTATTCGCTCTAATAATATTCCGTATTAACAAAACATCGATGGTATCCTGCGTAAATGTCAATTAAATTCCCTATTCTAGCTAAATAATTTCTTATGTATCGTATACCAGCTCAATATACATATAGCCAGTAAGCATTTACCATATATATGTGTGCTAATGCCAACACAAAGATATTTCAATACTACATTACGTTACTACTTGCATACACGCTTATTCTCCCATGCAATATCCATTCATTCAGTATATGACATAACCATGTATTCATTTATTCATCACCGGTTGTTATTCCTGTCAAACCACTTTCACACATCATTAAAATATATATAATATTACAGTTCGTACCTTGCTGTAGTTCCTCGCTGGGGCATACTTATATTCTGTAATGGCACTGCATGTGCTCCAACATCACATACTAAACATATCAAATACGCTTTCCTTCCTATTACTCTGCGCAATATATCATTTCAAATATTATACACACTTCTATTATCTCACCATTAACCTCCAATTCAATTCTTATTTAACACATTTAGCATTCACAACTAGCGCGTTTAGCCTCCAATACTTAATTATACAATCATATGTATCCCATGAATAGCGCAGAATTCGTTCCTCAGAACGCATTTTTAATCTTGCAATTCCGTATATAACCCCAAATTCAGTATCTTTCGTTTCAATAAAATCATACAGCAAAGAGTATGGTAACTAGTCTTAACCAATTCAACGTGCATCCCTCTGTGACGTAACCGGGTTTGACTATTACTACATCACACATGGACCTTCCTAACTAACCGGGATTCTTTGAAAACAGCTGTAGCACTATGTCGTACTTTTAAATGGTATTCCTTCATCCTTGGATAAAATAATGTAGTAACACGCTATCACCTCATAACGAGATGTCAACTTAAATATTTCAAATTGCACTTTCTTATATTCACAAGCACACTTAATTATCTCATGCTTAGGCTATTCAGATCTACTGTATATACTGGTAATACTCCACATAAGAAATTATATTACTTAATACTATTACTTAGCTCGCCATTCAATATCTCGGGCCTTAGTTGCTTCTCGGTGCGGTCGAAGTCCTTGGGTCAGGAACTGGGCAGGATTTTCCACCAGTGGTACGTCAGGTAGAATGACCTCCTCCGCATGGGTCGGGTGGTTTTAACGGCCAGGACGACATCTCCCTCCAGGTTGGTCTATGCCGATTTAGCAAGCCATCATCTGCTCAGCAAGACAGTAGACAAAATGCGATGACTCTGAAAAATATAAGCTCATCATAGCTCTGCGTAGAATATATATTTTATGATGATTGCTTCCTTATTTTGTTTTTCTAGTAATTATTTTCACTCAGAGTGGCTTAATCTCGAGCTCTTTCGTCTCAATCAAGTTCCTTTTTTCAAACGGCTTTGCGTCTGAGTAACTGGACGTATTATTCTAAGCTTCAAGATTTTACTTGCTCTTTCCAGTAATTTAACGCTTATCTACACGATTCGCTCAGAATTTCCTTGTTTTCAGCGTAATACTTCTCGCAAAATGTTGCTAATATTGCTTATCTTAGAGTGCGAAGTTCAGAACGTCTTGTTCTCACCACGTCAATTTTTCAAGTCAGTTTTAGTAATAATCTGTTTATCCTTCTTATTTTTTTAAAAACAATTCTATCGATTCTGCACCATTGTACACCGCCTTCATAGTGGTAGGTTTTAATTAGTCAAGGCCTCCTAGCATACATCAATATCGATATCTTGTCATATATTTCTTTGCCTTGGCTGGCCTCTACCTTCCGTATGCGCCATTTTGAATACGTCCAGTAAATGCATCGGGTACATAATGGTAAGCTCGTATGCTGAACGGACCTCGAACCAACTCCTACGTCCAGGTAAAATTATCTGGCCTGGCCGTGAACAGAACCTCGACCTGAAATGGTAAGAGGCAGACACGCTACCCCTACATCACGGAACTGAATAATAATAATAATAATAATAATAATAATAATAATAATAATAATACATAACAAAGTCTGTGATTGAACATGTAACATGCTAGCCTTTGGTTCACGGGTTCCCAGGTTCGATTATCGGCTGCGTCGGAGTATTAACTTCCATTCCTCTGGCTCGGAGTTTCGGTATGTGTCCCGTGTTCAGCATTAGGTAGGTCCCTATCCTCGCAGATGCGCAGGTTGGCCATTGGACGTCAAGTCGAAAGACCTACATCCGGAGACCACATGCTATTACTGTACTAGGGCCTAATATAACAAAAGAATTTTCATGAAAGTATATCATTGTAAGTTAAAAGCTCTCCTGAAAATAACATGATCTATTCCTGGCGGTAATGCACTATTTCCCCAGTTCGAATGAAGCGGTGTGTCTTTGTTGGTGAAATGGCCAGTGGATATGTCACTCAGCCACCTCCCATTCCGCCGGCGGATCTCCGTATAATCCGCGCCTGATGAGCAGGTTTAAGCTGTCTCTTACGTGTAATCAGGCAGCGGGATATCGTCGTCATGTACCTCGCGTTATTTCTGCAGCTCATTTGCATCAAGGATTTGTTCTGGGTAATGTGAGCTTTATAGCGTGATGGAGTCTCCGGACAATAATATAGGAAATCTTCAGATAAAAATGAAACTAAGCTATCTCTTAGTAAAATGTACGCTGACAGCATTCAACTCATTCAATCATTCAATCACTTATTCATTCAATTCATACATTTACAACTTGTTTTATGTCGCACTAACACAGATAGGTCTTATGCCGACGATGGGACAGGAAAGGGCTAGGAGTGGGAAGGAAGCGGCCGTGGCCTTAATTAAGGTACAGCCCCAGCATTTGCCTGATGTGAAAATGGGAAACCATGGAAACCCATCTTCAGGTCTGCCGAAAATGGGGTTCGAACCCACTATCTCCCGAATACTGGATATTGGCCGCACATAAGCGACTGCAGCTATTGAGTTCGGTAATCATACATTCACTCATTCACTCATGCATTGTCCCAGACTCATTTAATAATAAAATCTTTCTCCCCAGTTGGTAGTTATCCGTGACTGGGAGAGAGACCTCTTTTCATGCATGCATGAACCCAGTCATTCATTCAGCCTTGCATTCATCCATTCAATCACTAATTCACTCATTCATTCATGCAGGCAATTCATCCATTCATTCAGTCAGTCAGTCATTCGTTCAGTCATTCAATTAATTTATTTTGTCTACTGTAAACTAAGGATAACATTGTTCTGACTAGTGACGCTAATAAATACTTGCATTTGTGGCGGGTTGAAGGTTTATTATTATGTTTATTTATTTATTAAAGATAAAAAGGGATCGTGTAAGCGGCATATTCATGTGCAGGGCAACGAGAGGTAAAGCGTGGATGGTAGAAAGGGGAGAGATTTAAATAGCAGTCAGCAAATACAAGGACACTATGGGATGAACAAGAAGACGCAAGTTTAGACGAACAAAAAGAGATGTATTGCAACACAAGACACAAGAAGTCAAGAATAGTACAGCACAAACTTATCGAAAAATTAGAATACTTTTCACATCAAACCATAAAGGAAATATAGCAAAGCTCGGTGATAGGAACAATTTGGCCTTCATCCGAATAACGTTTACAAATACATTATTTAAACAGAAGAGATTTTTCCCAACCAACTGTACAAAGATAAATAAGAGATATTAGGAAGGATAATGAAAAGAATAGAATAGGAGGATGAATTAAAGATCAGCATTTTTAAGTTACAATATCCGGGCATATTACAAGAATTGACCTGACTAGAAAGTAGTACGCTATTTCAATATCAAGTTCCAGATGCATTTACCCCAATAGGATAAATGTAAACATGTTCAAGGTAAGACTAGTTAGTTAGAAGGATGTAAACTAACTTGAAGTACCAGAAATTTTCGAGAGTACTGACACACAGAAAGTTTACTGTTACATTAATTAAAACTGCTCTTCAAACAAAGGAATTAAACATTCAGCTGCTCTCTCATGGATACATAATCAAGTACAACCACTCGAGAACATAGTCATTCGACGTTTACAATACCTCAGGTCGAAGAATAAGCCTCATATAGGTGTTAAAATTTACATCGGTATGACACAAAGGTGTTGCCCTCTCTCCAAAAGCCGAATAACTCCTCGAAATAGTAGGCTTTTTTTTTAAACGGGGGACCCCCGTAGCCCGCTCCCCCGGCGTGGCAATCGACACAATCTACATTGCCTCCGACATGCTATTAGTTCTAAGTAGAAAGAGATAGCAGGGAGAGTGGGAAGTGATACAAGGAGTATCTGCCTGTTTCCATGTTAAACACGTTACCAGGCGAGTTTGTATTGGTAGGATGGTGTTAAGGTGTGGTATTGAAGGGCCAGGGAAAAACCATATAGGCTGAAAATAGAAAAGCCTACATGTAAAACCTGACATCTTAGAGAGCTGGTTATATAGGCCAGTTGGAGAGGGGAGGTACAGGGGAGACAATGACACTAGAAATGCCGAGAACGTCCTTGAAGAGTGTAGAGTCGACGACGTCATCCAGGGTTGACGCAGGTGGCAGTATTCTGTAGCTGTGGCAGTGTGCGATGTCAACCTTCGAGAAGAAAGCAGCGAAAAATGACGAATGCGGTGGAGGTGAGTTGACAATGTTACATAGTAACACAAATTAATAGGGGTAAGATACATGTTGTCCTAAACTATATAACAACGTTAACGTCTAGGACAAAAGTAATAAACAATTAAAAATTCATCGAAACTAAAATTTAAAGGTCGGGTGTAATTATTGAGTAGACGTGATTGTAATATTTAAGATAGTAAAAGACAAATAAAGTGTAACAAAACTATGCCTGTGTCAAATAATTTGGATTGCAATAAATGATTACTCTCTCCTAAGTTCCTGGTGATCCGGAACTAGGGGTGGGAGTATTCAACTTTTTTCTATTCTATATTTAAGGGCAAGGGGCTTCCTGTAGGAACGGAAGGTAATGGATTCCACTATTCGAAAACAAGCCTAGGGCTAAGTGCCTCTCCAGAAGAAAATGTCTCGTTTCTAAATTTATTGACTTACTGATTGGTGTACAGAACACATGTGTACCGTCTCTGGTGAGCAGCCAGTAGATAAATCCGAGATCCAAAAAGCTTCACGATTGACAAACAGTCAAAAGTAACTTGAATATATTAACACGTTACCGCATTAAATTTTAATTTTCATCGATGAGTGCGAGAGACAGATTGTAGATAGAGGTAATTTTACGGCACTTCTTCAAACGGTACAGTCAAAAGAACATATATACCTGTGATGAAATGAAAGTGAAACGAAAATCCACAGCCTTTTTCCAGTCACTTGACCAGGTAAGGAATGGAATGAATAAAGACTCCAACTAGAGGCGAGGATAGGAATTGTGCCGAATCCCAAAGCCTGTCACACTCCTCTCGGGCAATGATTTAATGACTGACAGATGAAATTAAATGATATGGGAGAGTGTTGCTGGAATGAAAGACGACAGGGAAAAACGGAGAACCAGGAGGAAATCCTGTCCCGCCTCCGCTTTATCCAGTACAAAACTCATATGAAGGTACCAGGATTTGAACAAAGGAACCCAGTGGTGAGAGGTCAAAGCACAGCCGCCTGAACCATAGAGACTTATTATACTAGTGATGCCTTTCCATGAACTTAACTTTTTGGTATTAAAAAATCGAAAGTAGGCATTTGTACAAGGGAAGATATACATGAGATATATATCTCTCCTAGTGTACCGTCACCCTATGGTCCTACAAGGAGGTTTGCAGGAGTATGGACTTCGGCTAAACAGGATGTTAGTTTCACTAGCCTTCCAGCTGTGCATTCGGGAGGCGGAGAGGCTAGTGCCCAGCGTTGGCTGTCCTGAGAATGATTTCCCGTTATCTTCGATTTTCTTAAACTAAGATAAATGCCGAGACAGATCGTCCTTTTATATGCGACGGCCGCCAACCCTCACCTTTTCCGCAATTCAAATCCGCTTGGCCTGTGAGAAAGCGCAACCCTCTAGGAGGCCCACGTACCGCTTCAGGTTGGGGAATGAAAACACTTAATAGCAGTAGTGTCCTGCTCCTTCGCCGAATAGTTAGCGGAGTTGCCTTAGGTTCAGAGTACCCCGGGTTCGATTCCCCGCCGGGTCACAGATTTAGCTTCAAATGGCCCATTTCCTTGGCTCTTGGCTTGGGTGTATGTGCTGTCGCCAATATCCCTGCAACACTCAAACCATACGAAACAAAATACTGCGCAACATCAAAACATATATTCCTACACATGACAGGTGCAGCCCGCCTTCGTCGGAGGGTCTGCCTTATGAGGGCTGCACCAGGCTAGAAGTAACCACACGAAATTATAACAGTAGTAGTATCACAGGATCGAGCAAGGCGAATGCTGGGAAAGGTCTTTCTGTAGGCCACAGCCGCTTCCTTCTCACCTTCTCCGCATATCAGATCACACTGCAATACATCACCTGACCTGAGAGAGACCGTCACTATCTCGGAGGCCCACCATACCATGCGATAGAATGGCCAGTACTGTTGGCCATCCATTCAAGTGCTGACCATGGAGATATCACGCAGTCTTCGGGGTGGATCCGCAGTAGGTACTTGCTGATTCTTCATTTTTTCTAATACGTTCTAGAGAAATATAGTGCAGCAGTTAAGAGTTACTGTATATTTTATCTCTAAAACTACGGGGAAATTCGAGATAAACAATTCAGTGTGGCGTGTTGCTGTTAATACATAGTTCTAGAGAGGAGAAAGAAGTTGAACAGAGGACTCTTAATGTTATGAGCCAATAGCGTGCATGCGCTGGGTGGTTTACTCCTCAAGTACAAGTATTTAGCCCACGCGGTTGGGACTATAAGTCGAATAAATGTGGTGGAAATGTTATGAATTAAATAACAAAATAATATTAAACTTTCGAAATGTTCGAATATAAATTTGAAATCCATATCACTTCAACATATTTTCACACAGTTTCAGGCTCAGGAATTTTCTGAACCAAATTATACTGCAAGAAGAAATCTTTAAGTAAAGGTATATATAGTTGACTGAAACATTTGTAATCACTTCTTAATTCCTGTCCTGGAAACGCATTGAATACAATCATTTACAAATCTAGATATTTCTTTCTAAAATATTTGTTGCTATTCACGCCACTTAGAGAAAGCAAAAAAAAACCAAACAAACAAACAAACTAACTAACTAACTAACCGCATAGTACAACAGCCCTAACGGACGTTGGTTTACGAAGCGATTGCTGCTCAGCTCGTCAGATAGCTCCTCAATTGCGATCACATAGGCTAAGCAGACCTCTAATCAGCCCTCAGATACACGTAAAAATCTGTGACCTGACTGGGAATCGAACCCGTGGTCTCCAGACACATTACAATAAAACGCGTTGTCAGATTTCATTGCACTTAACCAAGCACTAATTCGCTGAACTAGCGGAACATTTCAATAACATAGCATAGCATTCCTGTCCTGGAAACGTATTGAATACAATCATTTACAAATCTAGATATTCCTTTCTAAAATAGTTGTTGCTATTCACGGCAGTTAGAGAAAGCAAGCAAACAAAGAAAGAAACAAACAAACAAACGAACATAGCATAATATGTTACGTTATCTTGTCTGCTCTTTTCTGTTTCGCACATACTTATGTCACCTTCTGCACGACATCTCCTCTCGCGGACAATACAAAAGTAATGCGTTTTACATGAAGAGCATAACTGTAGATATTCATTACTGCATTAATGCATGCACAGAACCTACCATTATCTTCTATCTTAATCTGTTTACCCTCCAGGGTTGGCTTTACCCTCGGATTCAGCGAGGGATCCCAACTCCACCGCCTCAAGGGCAGTGTCCTGGAGCTTCAGACTTTGGGTCGGGGGGGTACAACTGGGGAGAATGACCAGTATATCGCCCAGGCGGCCTCACCTGCTATGCTGAACAGGGGCCTTGTGGAGGGATGGGAAGTTTGGAAGGGATAGACAAGGAAGAGGGAAGGAAGTGGCTGTGGCCTTAAGTGAGGTACCATCCCGGCATTTGCCTGGAGGAGAAGTGGGAAACCACGGAAAACCACTTCCAGTTTGGCTGAGGTGGGAATCGAAACCACCTCTACTCAGTTGACTTCCCGAGGGTGAGTGAACACCGTTCCAGCGCTCGTACCACTTTTCAAATTTCGTGGCAGAGCCGGGAATCGAACCCGGACCTCCGGGCGTGGCAGCTTATCACGCTCACCACTACACCACAGAGGCGGACACCTACCATTATATAAAATAAAATGTTCCTCTGCAAAGTACAGTGACAGAGATGTTTTTTTTCTTTTTTTTTCGCGATGACGAACTTTTTCCCCAATGTAGCATAAAATAGGAGCCGTCAACAGAGACTTACGGTTATGAGTAATTGCTGCAACTTCCGCCTACATGGCTTCAGGAGAAGCAGAAAACATGCAAGAAACGGATCCATCACTCATGGCCAGAACGTAGTAGCACACCGACAGATGTTTATGGCAAATATCCCGTTAATTATAAAACAAGATGACTTATTTCTTGCAATAATACTTTGCCATAGTTGTGATCTAGGTCTTCGAATGGTGGCTTTACACCATGAAAGATCTCAATCTTGGTGTAAAAGATGCAACACGTTAACTCAGCCGACAGAAAGTAAATGAAATAAGTAGTGCGTTTAAATATAGAATAATAATAATAATAATAATAATAATAATAATAATAATAATAATAACGCAATTTTATGTAGTACCGGCACCTTTTTCATCGAAAGATACAAAGAAAACGGAATTTTATATTATTCGGAATATTCAATATTCTATCTAATTTCCTTCATGGCTTAAATCAAGTTTGTTTGTCCGCTTTTGATACGCTGCTATACAGCAGATATAATGCGTGCGAGCACATAATTGAAGTCTATGTAAACTGTGATTAAAAATGATCATTGATGTCCCATTAACCAATTCATATCGACATTTCGGAGTTAAAGCGAAAAGAGGTAATCTTCGTCTTGTTCTTTCCTATCCTTCCACATTTTTGGCTAGCAAATGCAAAGTTATCATCTCCGTAAGGGTTTGACGGTAAAGACCTGCACCATCCGTAACCTCGGCACTTGGTGGGGTAGAGTGGTCAGCTCTACGCCCCGCCGCCTTTGCCCCCAGAAATTAACCCGGTGCTCATTTTTGGTGTAGGCTGAGTGAACCTCAGGGCCACATTATTAGGTACGGGAATGTAATACAAGAGGGACTGGTTTTTTCACCCTTCAGCAAGCAAACTGTTCTTCTCAAGGACAACCTAATGATATCTCTATTGCACCAAGTGCCATTAATACCACCGTAGAAGTAAATAACTACTAAGCGTCAATGTTAATCTCGGATTAATGTGTGTTTAAATTTAACTGCTTTCGTTGTTTTAAAATAATCTGAAAAACACGCAGTTCACAAGTTAGAGAAGTGAAATTAATAAAAAACAAATTATTTCCTACCGGTGTGCAATATACTGAATCAGAGTACAATGAATCAAGTGAATGTGAAAGAAAACATCACAAGTACTGATAGATGTATTGGAGTTCACGAGGGATACGATTCTGACCACGATAGGCCCAATTGTTGGACATCAACTCAGAAAACTTACCTTCCAGAGAAACGACTAACCTTATGAGAAAAGTAAAATGCTAGGTTGTAACGCGTTCCAAGATTTTACAAGTTTAGAACAATAAAAACATGTGGAAGTGGAGATTTATTCAGAGTGGGCCAGTAGTAAAATCAGTACCTTTGGAAGAGAAGAAGGCGATACATCTGGAAATACGAAAAACAAGTGCGAGATTCAGTTTATGAAGAAGTTCGAGTGAGTACCGTCACATTTTTCTTAAAATAAGCACTAATAGTAATAATAATAATAATCTTTGGCCTTCTTTCAGTGGTCAGAATAGCGAGAGCCGCCCAGGAAATTCTTCCGGCTCGGAGACAGGGTGTTTGTGTTTATCCTAATAAACGTGTTATTTACATACAACACGTTACACTACCAACCATAGCAGAAAATGTAGAAAATCGTCCACACGAGAATGACGTGAAGAAAGTCATCCGACCATAAATCTAGGTTTAATCAACATGTAGCTCCGACCTCAGGAAATTTGAGATAGAACAATGTTGCTATTAATTATATTACTATCATACGATATCATGTGTAGGAAATTCGCTTTGACACCTTTTCTGCTATCTGCGTGTCAATTTCGACATTATGTCTCATCAGAATCGGAACCATCATATTGTTGAGTTTTCCTTTTCGGTAAACACCGAATGTGTCGTCCGAGTAAATGAACTTGTATGTATCCTCCCCCCATTCAGCACCTTCTGCCGGGTTTAAACGAGCAGTCTTCGTATCCAGTGGCCAACACTGTTCAAGAACTTATGGACAGAGGGACAATAATAATAATAATAATAATAATAATAATAATAATAATAATAATAATAATAATAATAATAATAATAATAATAATACATGCTTGACGACTTCTTACCTAATACGGGTTGGTTACGGAAACTTTCTCAAATTTTAACAGTTATTTCAATTTACAGCGTTGCAATGTATTTTATATATTTATATACACCGTAATTGCAACGTCAAAATGTGCCGCCAGTGCTTTTAATTTTACCTTCATAGTTCTTATGTAATTTTTGATATCACCTAATATTATAAAACTAGCAAGATACCCGTGATTCGCTACGCTTTTAAACTGAAAGTTATTATTCACTGTCCACTGTCAGCAGAGCCTGTAAAATACGCCCTCAATTCGTAAGTCAAACGGTTTTGGGGGAATGACTATTTATTTTCTGATCTAACCCTCATTTGAACCCCATACGGAAGAACTTGAATGTTTTAAACCCTATCTTATTTAACATCTGGGATGTGAAAGCCACCAGTCTATGAAAATTTTATTTTGTACGTCGAACAGTAATGGAGGAATGAATACTATTTTAAGGGGTAAATATTTTAAAATATTTATTAACACCTAGGTTACAGAAGTCCACCCTTAATTAAAAAATTAAATTCGTGCCAGGAACGGTTTCGGAAAATGGATCTTGTGTTTTTGAGAGTCAGCCACCATCTAAACCCCTTAGGGGTATAGCCCTACGATATTTTACAGCTAGGACATAAAATTACAACTTTGCACGTGGTTTTGGAAGAATGCGTAATTTCGTTTACGGAGCTAATCTCATTTGACACTTTAGGGCTGGAACGTTAAAAAAATATTTCCTATTTCACACCTAGGATTTAAAATATATACCGCTAATTGGAATTGTGTCTTCGTGCGTTAAAGCGTTTCTGAGGAATGAATGAATATGTTTGTTTTCGGATCTTAACCCCTTTAACTCTCTGAACGGGTTAAATTTGTTTGAAGCCTTCTGTAATGTAACTTCCAGGACATCATTGGAAATTTCAACTTAATTGAAAGAGTTTCATATAACCACTTAGGGGTGTATTGTTTAAAGTCCACTTCCACTCATAAAAAGAATTCAACTCCTTTTACATACCCTTAAGTTGATTTTCCCTATTCCCCCCCCCCCCACAATAACAGTTTCTTTATTTTTAAAGGATACTCCAAATACCAATTTTCACGTCTGTGTCATCTTCAGTTTTGCAGATATCAGTAACCTCATAAGAAATAATTGAACCCCCTTTTTCAGTCCTTTTACACCCACAAGTGTTTTTTCCTGAAACCAAAATACGTGTTACTTTATTTTAAAGGTATAAAAATACCAACTTTCACGTTTGGAATATGTGTTGAGTTTTTGAGATATACTGTGGATATGCTCATTTTAAAAATTCACCCCTTTTGATATTTCCCCTTGAGTGGATTTTCCGAAAACGAATTATGCGTGTCCCTTTACATTTACAGGAGATTCCAAATACCAATTTTCACGTCTGTAACCTATTTTGTTTTTGAGATGTACTGGGGGTATACTCATTTTAAAAATTAACCGATGTGTCACTCCTGTTAACCCCGCTATAAGTAGATTTTCAAAAAACAAAATATACGCGTTTATTTATTTTTAAAGGAGATTCCAAAAACCAGTTTTCATGACTGTAACATCTTCAGGTTCTTTTTTATAT
Source organism: Anabrus simplex (assembly GCF_040414725.1). NCBI lineage: Eukaryota > Metazoa > Arthropoda > Insecta > Orthoptera > Tettigoniidae > Anabrus > Anabrus simplex. The sequence goes on along the minus strand of NC_090267.1, from coordinate 120,345,385 downwards.
AAGTATCCTCATAAAACGTATTCAACACCTTTTCACCTTTTTCGCCCCCCTTAAGAGGATTTTCCGAAAACAAAAAATACATGTTTCCTTATTTTTAAAAGAGATTTAAAATGCCAATTGTCACGTCTTTAAACTGTTGAATTCTTGAGACATTGATACAGGCATTTTAATAATTCACCCCCCCCCCCAAGCGACGGTATATCCAAAAATCCCCCCCTTAGTGAGCACCTACATTGTAATATAAATGTAATCCAAAAATATCATTTCATTATTTTCAGTAGATTTGGCTCGGTGATGTTGAATCAGTCAGTCAGTTAGTCAGTCAGTCAGTCAGTCAGTCAGCCTGTCAGTCAGGACATGTTATTTTATTATATCGTCCCTGTTTTGCCAAAAGGGCGAATGTTACAATGCTCTTCCTATCCGTTATTTCCCTTAAGACTGGTCACGCCTTCCAGCCACATGTTGATATGCAGTCCATCAGAACAATTTTCGTTGAGTTCATTTTCCTATGCGCGTGTGTAAAGGAAAATGAACTTTACTATACCATACTGACGGAACGTACGTTTGCATGACATTTACTGACTCCTAGAGTGTGATATATTTACCGTTCATTTTCCTTTACACACGCGCATAGGAAAATGAACTCAACGATAATTGTTCTGATGGACTGTACATCAATATGTGAATGGGAGGTGTGACCAATCTTAGGGGATATAATGGATAGGAAGAGCATTGTCACATTCGCAGTTTTCGAAGAACAGGGACGATATAGATGAGGTGAGACTTCAGTATCTGGTCATCCAATATAATCAGATAGGCTATAGTGGTAGTGAAACTGATAAGCAGGCGTTCTTAAAGACTTTGGACCTATATGAATAACACTCAACACTGAAACCAGAGGTGTAAGAATGGGATACCACGAAAAAATCTCTTCAGGGCTGCTGACAGTGGGGTTTGAACCCGCCATCTCCAGAATACGACACAAACAGTACAGTCAACTTGATGTTTCCAATCCAGAGACAGTTGGGTGTAAAGACTAAATTATTATTTTTAGAGTAATGTCAGGTCTTGTGTGGCCTCTTCTCTTTTCAGAGAGCGACTCATAATAATAATTTTGAATTCTGAGGTGTTTCTAGTTTTGTCGACTGGTCGAACATTTTCCTGCTACCCCTTTTCTTGTCACACCAACACGATAAATATTCGTAACACTCTGATAGGAAAAAGTCAGGACTGAAAGGGTATCGGTTAATAATGTTATAGGTTTGCGATATTTGGAGACACCGAATTGCTGGAATTTTGTATTGCAGGACTCCATGCATGTGAAAGAAAATCTACCGACGTGAGGCCTGCGTATTCAAGCAAATTCAGATACCACTCAACTGAGTTGGGATTGAATCCGGCAACTTCGGCTCAGAAGGGCAACGCTCCACCATCTGAACGACTCAGCCTGGCGTATAATACGGGAATATGTCTGGTGTTATGGAGATAAACCATTGCTGTTGACGGTAGGGCCTGCTTTCCATATTAAGATTTCACACGGCACTTGCCACGGTACCTCAAACATGTTTACAATACGCGCTGAAGGCTAAAGTCTGAGACACATAAGGACCCTATACCCAGATCAGGTTCAATTTGTCCGATACGTGGCATTTACCATGTCGGTCAGTTTTACGACTTCACGTGCAAGATCGGTAGTGTATTTACATCGCGTGCCTTGATTTTCAAAATAAAAATACGGGACACAAATTAAAAGTTGACACGAAACTATAGTTTGTGTAAACATTCGTTATTAATACACACAGTTCAAAAATTAGGGGAATATATTTTTGAACGTATGCCATGCTCCACAAAACAATATCTCACATCCAGGTATATTACCAACTAAACCTTTATTCTTTACCGTTGAAGTATACAAAACAACATCTATGGATTCGCGTTCATTTTCAGAATACAAACGAAAATCTCCAAATAGGGGCGAAAACAAAGTGATAACAGTTCTCCATGATGGATTTTTATCACAGTTGGAGAGCTTCAGTATGGTGTATGTCCTCCACGAGCATTTATCACAGCTTGGCACCTACGTGGCATGCTCCGTATAAGTCGACGGAGGTCACGTTGCGGTATCAGGTCCCACTCTTCAATGTGAGCCTGGTCGAGGTCTTGGAGATTCTGTGGTGGAACAGGACGCCCACGAACACTTCTGTCAAGTCTCTCCCACGCATGCTCAATGGGCTTAAGTTCGGGACTCACTGCTGGCCATTCCATCCCTTGAAAGTTCAGTTCTCGCAAGACAGCTCTGGTAATGCGCACTACATGAGCCGTGGCGTTGTCGTACATGCGTACGAATTCAGGGCCAACACCGCACGCAGCAATCAACACATGCTGTTGCAGTATCTGCTCGATGTACCCCGCAGCGGTAAGATTACCACGGACTACGACATGATCCGTATGGCCATCAATACTGACGCCACCCCCATACATCACAGAACCTTTTCCGAATCGGTCACCTTCCTGGACAACATTTGGCATATACTGCTCACCACGGCGTCTCCATACACATTGACGTCCATCACGCTGTGTCAGGGGAAATCTGGACTCGTCTGTGAACAACAGAGGTCTCCATTGTCTAAGTTGTCAGTTGACGTGGGTACCGGCAAACAGAAGGCGAGCTGCTCGATGTTGCTGCGTTAAACAGGGCACTCGAAAAGGACGTCTGGGTCGTAAGGACCTTTCCTTACTGCCTGGTAAGACACTGTGACTCCAGTGACCCTTCTGAGGTCTTGTTGCAGTTCTCTGGCAGTTGCTGAACGACGCCGCAACGCACAGATGGTCGGATATCGGTAATCCTATGGGGTTGTCATGAGTCCACAACCTTGTCCAACCCTCCTTGTGAACTGGCCTGTCTCATTTTTCCACAAGCGTTGAATAAATGACGGAGAGACACTGAGATCCACAGCAATACGACGAAAAATCCATCATTCCTGGATCAAATTAACGGTCCCTGTGACTTAAAACCTCGTTAAGATGTCTCATTGGATGTGCTGGTTGACGTACAATGCTCAATGGTCCGCAGTAGTCGGTGTACCTCACAATGAAACACGGACGCACGGCTATTCACTATGTTTTGAGGGATCACCTGACAGTTTAATGCATGGCTAGGCCTACAGATAGAGTATAACTCCGATTTGACATACCCTGAGTAGCTAAGGTCTCAAGGTATGCTGCACGACCATTGGAACCCCATCTACCAAATTTACGTTCACGTACCAGACGTTACAAAACATGTCCTTCTATATTTTTTACTGTTTATTTTATTGTTATTACATGTAAACTTAATATAATTTAATTGTTGTTTAATTTCTTAAACTGCTTTGTCACATTAATATGTTACTAAAAATCACATCACCACCATGGTAGATTGAAAAAGTACTTTTACACACCGTGAAACATAATTTCTTGCTTTGTTGTTCGAAATGCAGAAATGGAAACACAGCTTCAGTTTGTAAATAAAAATACACTTTCATTTTGACATTTTTATAAAACCATCAAGTAACTGGTGACTCTAACCACGCCGCAAGCAATAGTCAATGCACAAGGAAACCGGAAACGACGAACTGCATGTCATGTTAAAACATTACGTACCACCAACCAAGAAGTTCAAAATTTGTGTCTTTTTCAGATTATTTTATTTATTCTATGTGTATGATCACAGCTGATATAAACTTCGTTGTGCTAAACGTTACTCAAAAACACGCTGCCTCAAATTATACGGAACTATTAGTAATAAATGGGTCAATTTGTGGCCAGTATGTATTTTGTCTGGTCCACGGGACACTTAAGGGAAACAAGGGATGACATCATAAAATACTGGACGTCTGGTCATTCTAAATTACATAAGCATGGTAAGGTACCAATTGCAGCTACCGAACGCATTCGAATTTTGTGATATTGCAGCAAGAAGGATGGCGACAAGTGGTTGCCGCTGCTCGTGATGGAGTGAGTCAGATTGATACCTCCAGAGTTTGGAAAATATTTAGAGAAGCGGGAACGGCTGATGATGGGCAACGGACGGGATACAAACCTAAATCGACTTGCGGGAAAGATCGGTTAGATTTCAGCGCGTCGTCAGCCCACAGATTCGGATACCTCATTCCACCAGAATCGACGGAGGGCACCGGAGTTAATGTGTCAGATGAGACAGTGCGAAATCAGTTGCACGACAGACGATTGATATCAAGGCACATGTACACATAGGTTGCCATAAACCACACCATAGGGCACCGCGTGGATGGTGGACAAATACTCTGAGCCCATGACATCAGGAATAACTCATGAGGTCTCCATAAGTTATTAGTGTCTCTAGGCGATCCAGTGAGAGGGGTAACAAATCCTTCATCCTGTAGCATCATAGACAGCAAGGGGAATGAACATTGCTCACGTCCGCAGGATTTACCTCTATATGGCACTGCACGTGTTCCCCGGGTGGTGCTAAGCGAGCAAAAACATATCGGTGGCCAAACTAGCAACAGTCGTTGATCTCCTGGCCAAATGGACTCGGAGAGAACTTCTGCAAATGGTCCTTCTCAGGACTAACCTGCAAAGATACTAGGACCTTCTTTAAGAATGTGCCAAATACATACCGAAGACATATTCAGATCGAAGAGTGAACATCTTTCTAGAATCCTTCTTGAAAACATCGATTTAGTGACCATTCAAGAAACTCATACTGCGACTGAGGAACAGCTAAGATCGAGAGGAAAGATCCCTGGTAATATCGCTATTGGGGCAATCTACCACCAGACGTATGGGGCAGCAACCTATGCTCGTTCGAATCTACGAGATGTTCGGCTCATTTCAGCAACGGTGACTGACGATGTTCACGTGGTAACTGTTGAGATATCGGGCACCAAAGTGGTAAATGTGTATAAACCACCATCTGTGGCTTGGCCAAATGAAGTGCTCCTCACCCAGAATCATCCAGCAATATATGTCGGAGATTTCAATAGTCACCATTCGAACTGGAAATATGATGTTACAGATGAATATGGCTCTCAACTAGTCACCTGGGCTGAAGCTAATAATCTACACTTGGTTTTCGATGTGAAAGATAGAGCAACCTTTAAGTCAGCCCGCTGGAAGAGAGGATACAATCCTGATCTTTGCTTTGTCACTGAAGATGTAAACGGTATTGTCCTGCCTACTACAAGGAAAGTAACGGAAAACTTTCCCCACAGTCAACATAGACCTGCCATGATAACTACAGGAATACAAATACCTTAGGTTAAAAGCCAAGTGAGATTGCTTTTCATAAGATCTTGACAAATGTGTCCGATTCATACTGCCTATTCAGTCTAACTACGAACGTTTTGCTGGACATATTATCTCAATTGCCAGGAAATATATTCCAAGAGGGCTGCAGAAAGAGTATATCCCTGGATGGAATGAAACTTGTGAGACACTCTATGAGGAATATTTACAGGGTGGAGTTCCTGAAATAGCAAGTGCTCTGTTACAGAGTTTAGATGAATCTCGACAGCAGAAGTGGAACAATACGGTTGAGACTATGGACTTCAAACAGTCCAGCAGAAAAGCCTGGAGTCTTCTCAGGAAACTTACCGGAAACAGAACCTGCCACAAGAGAAATTGTTGCATCATCCCCAACCTAGTAGCCGAACATATTGTTAATATGTCACGAGCGCCCTCTGATAATAAACACACCGTCCAAGTAAAGAAAAACAACTTGCAGGAGAACTCTATATACTCGGAACCATTTTCACATCTGGAAGTATATACTGCTATTAAAAGCCTCAAACCTGGTAAAGCTGCTGGCTTTGATGGGATATTTCCTGAGTTTCGGATACATAGTGGTCCAAACACAAGACTCTGGTTGGCTAAATTATACTCTAATATCTTATCATCTGGACATCTGCCATATGAATTCCGGGTAAGCAAGATCATTGCAATTCTGAAAACCGGTAAACCGGAAGACCAAGTCGATAGCTGCCGACCAATAGCATTGCTGAGTGTTTGCTATAAACTCCTTGAGAGACTTGTGTACAATAGAATTAGTTCGGTCATTAATGAAGTGATCCCGATAGAGCAAGCTGGATTCAGGCAGAACCGAAGCTGTGTTGACCAGGTGCTAGCACTAACAACTCTCATTGAGGCTGGTTTTCAAAGGCGTACTAAAACATCTGCAGTCTTTGTAGATCCAAAGGATGCATATGATACTGTGTGGAGGCAAGGGTTGATGTTGAAGCTGCAACGAGTTATCCCGTGCAAAACTGTAATCACACTGATCAACAATATGCTAACTGAAAGGCTCTTCTGTGTCGTCATGTATGATGACATTAATCGTCTTAGGAAACTAAAAATGGCCTTCCCCAGGGATCAGCATTGGCACCTCTTTTATTCAGTCTCTTCATATCGGATATTCCTGAGACAAAATTAGTAAAATTCCCTTATGCAGACGACCTAGCCATTGCCATTCAACATCCATATTTCAGCCATGCCGAGGCCATCCTGACGTCTGCCCTGAATACACTTAGCTCTTACTTCCGAAACTGGAGACTACAACCCAGCATGAATAAGACAGAATCTGCTTGCTTCCACCTCCACAACAAATTGGCTAATACAAAACACCAAGTATTCTTCAATTGCTCAGTGCTAAAGCACAATCCTAATCCAAAGTACCTCGTGGTAACGCTTGACCGAATCCTATCTTATAGAAAGCATCTTGAAAACCTCGGATCTAAGTTGTAATCATATTCTATTTTAATTGTGTAAAACTTCATAGGGTGTTTCAGAGGACACATTACGACGTACTGCGCTTGGCCTCGTGTAATCTGCAGCTGAATACTGCTCTTCAGTATGCCTTAACAGTTGCCACGTGAAGAAAGTCGATGTACAACTTAACACCACCATGCGTATCATCTCTGGTACTCTGAAACCTACTGCAATGCACTGGCTGCCAGTTCTGTCCCATATTGCTCCACCAAGCCTGCGACGTTCAAGAGCCCTTGTTCAGGAATATGATAATATCATGTCCAATCCAACTCTACCCATCCACAGAGATGTTGTAGATCTTTGGAGACAAAGGCTGAAATCCCGTAAGCCACCAATGAAAACAGCTAAGAATCTAAAGGATGCTGGTTTCAATCTAAAAGAGGAATGGAAAGAGCAATAGTTTCGTACAGCTCCGGAGTGGCCAAGCCTCTTTAATCCAAACCACGTCTCAGCTGGTTTCAGTTTGCCAAGAGGAACGTGGGCATCACTAAACAGGTTTCGCACTAATTGTGGAAGATCTGCATTCTCCCTTCACCAGTGCGGCTTCAGGGACTCTCCAGCGTGTGACTGTGGTGATTTAGTCCAGACCATACATCATATAATGGAAGAATGCCCACTACGTGCCTATGGTGGAGACCGAAAAGATTTTGCTGATGTCTCAGTTTCCCTAGTGCAGTGGATAAACAATTTAGATATCCATGTGCAATTGTTCCCTACGTACCATGTATTCTTTGCAGGTTTTTCTTTTGTATAATATTGTATATACTTGTCCATTTTGTAAATTCCATACGCTTAATAATTATAGACAGCAAGGGTGTTCCGTCATGCTTTGAGGTGGGATCATGTTTGGTCCATGTACGTCTCTAAATCCTATCTAGTATGACATCGGGTATTCAGAGCAATTTTCTCCAATCTATAGTTACACGTTTTTTTCGGCCACTGACGGCGAGGACTTTCCATCAGTGGATGATAATGTTCATGCCATTTGAGGAAGCGTGGACAGTCAGTTCTTTGAGAAGCACGGCATACAAGGAATGGTGTGGCGGTCATATTCTGCGGTCATGAGCTGTTTCGAACATGCACGGCGTGAACTAAAGGGAGCAATTGACCACCGTCATTTAGTAACTGACAGAAGGTGCCATCCTGGAATGGGATAATCTGCCCCCAAACAAGCTGAAATCTTTGGTGCTGAGTATGTCTCGCCGTGTTCAAGCATGTATCAGGGCTCGAGGTGGCTATAAACGGTACTGTTCTGCCTAAACAAATTTTGTGTTCAATATCGCACATTACCAGTCTTTGAGCTTTTGTTGAGTTTCTGTTGCTTTTGCACAGTTGACTTCATGTGATTCTCCTACATACCATTCGTAATCTATCTATAACTGTGTAACAATCGTCACCATCGAGTAAAGACGTACATTTCTCAAGGCCTGAGGCAGCGTGGATGAGAGGTGCACGAAGAAGTTCACTGCGTCTCTACCGACGACTCAATGACAAAAGTGGAGATCATAGCAATCAATAAATGAAGGGAATAAAACGATGGCGTTAGATCCCACCATTCGCTTCGAGAGGGACGTGCAAAAAGAAGCAATGTATACACCATGTCTGCCATATCTATCAGCTTCTTGGTCAATGGGTTGTGAGAGGCCTCCTGTGTGGATCAAGAGGTACCCTGACGAAGAACACAGTCTCTAACCTTTAACACTTAAATATCTCTTTTTACAACATAGAGGAAATCTCATTAGAGGTCATAAGAAATTATCTGCGAATTATACAGTTGCATTTATACCTGCAATCGTAACCTTACGATGAATTTTCCAGAAAAATATTCATTATTATAATTACATACTGTAAGTTATGTATTCCAGACCTTTATGCTCGCCCTCACTGGAAGACAAATTCTTAATTTTTTTAATACATCTTACTATTAAAGTACACTAAACCAGAAAATGCAAAACGTTATTGATCCCTAAATAAACAATCCTTATCTCTCCAACCTAAGCTTCAGTTAAGCCAGTTAATTACCAATAAACTAACTATTCTTCCACCTCATTCTGTACAGTTAAACCATGATTACTAGATGAGAACGAGGTTCTTGAATTCTGAGTGTGGGTTGAGCAGTACGGCAACCCGCCTAAGACGTGGTGAATGTATCGGTATTTGTAATGCTTCTCAGGCTTTCAACCCACAGTATATCAAAGTTTCCTCTCAACCAACTCGATGCTGGATTACTTGGGAGTTGAGTTCTCCTCTCCTCTGTTACTACCTTGAGCACTGATGAGCCCAACAGACAAGTCCCTAAGTTACCATAACTGATTTACATACTGAAGGCAACACAACACGGGAGAAGACGAGACGCGCAGCGTGAGGCGGAATATTTTAATTATCGAGATGCGAGAGTACATGGTGACATTTTAGTCATGGCCTCAAATATAATTTCTTTTACAGGTCAATGGTGGAGTGTTGGTAGATCACGGGTTCAATCTTATCAAAAGCAGTCTGAATTTTCAGTTGAAAGAAAGAGTATTCGGCACTCCATGACGTACGATGTTGACATGTATTTCTCTGCAATATGATAGAGCAAAATAGATCGTCGAATGAATTCACTTAATGATCATTGTTCAACCAACTCAGTAATTTTGTTCAATATGATTAATGGTACAGATTTCTAGTTAAGGCTATTAAGGGTTTGCGCTATATATTCCTAGCAACTAACGAGTAGTATAGCTAAATATCTAATCCTGGCTAAACATTTCCTGCTTTAATGTGTGTTGTATCCAGCTCTAACCAGTGAGGACACAGTATATCATTAATGGAACATATTTTTATAATTATTTATTATTATGAAAGTATTATTCATAATGGGTTCATAAAAAGTCAAAGGAAAAGTGTTCCATCATTTGAAGGGAGGAATTACCAGGGTACTAGGCTACTTCTGAAGGTTACCCATAAATAACGACGGTGTATTATCCCAAAACAACAGTAAAGCTCATTGCATCGAGAAATACAACGCGCTCTAGGAATAACGTTCTTGCCAATTTATTTATCCAAAAAATGAAAAAGCATAAGTGGTGTTTGGTTTTCCTTAATTGGGAAAGAGGTGTGGATACTCCTTCATATTCCACTTTAAAAGTAATTCACATTGCAGCTTCTTCCTTCAAATCAGCCATGGATTTCCTTGTACACAATTACAAGAAAGAAAGTACACTTAATATCTCCAATTTTTTATGGAACGACAGTTCTGAGAGTGGATTCGCTTTTCAGGGTCCCAAATGCACATTTCTTCCGACTAAACGTACTCTGCTTAAAAATACCGGCTTTCCTGATAAGCTAGTATAGATACATAAAATATGACAAATGATGTCCAATTAAAACAGACCATGACTAAAGGGATCAGGATAATAATTAAAATGAGACTAGGAACCAACCCACTAACTCGCAATTTTCATGTAGATTCAAATACGACAAGTAAGGTAAGTTCATTTTAGAACACGCTTGCGGCCCAAATGCTTTCAAAGAAGCTTCCAGGACGTCTTCAATTGCCGTTATGTTGCGAAAACCACTTCGCTGGTGTTCGAGGGTCATCAAAAGACAATATCCGTCAATCCGAAATTTTTCATTAATACGATACTCTATTCACTCATACCGTCGTTCAAAATTAAAATAAATAAATAAATAAATAGTTCGCCTCTGTGGCGTAGTGGTTAGTGCGATTAGTTGCCCATCCCAACCACACCCGGAGGCCCAGGTTCGATTCCCGGCTCTGCCACGAAATTTGAAAAGTACTACGAGGACTGGAACGGGATCCACTAAGCCACGGGAGGACAACTCAGTAGGGCGGGGGTTCGTTTCCAGCCTCAGTCATGCTCGAAGTGGTTTTCCCTGGTTTCCCACTCCTCCTCCAAGCAAATGTCGGGATAGTACCTAACGTAAGGCCACGGCCACCTTCCTTTCCTCTTCCTTGTCTATTGCAATCTTCCCCCCTCCCCCACAAATCCTCTGTTCAGCATAACAGGTGTGGCCGCCTGAGCGAGGTACTGGTCCCTCACCCCAGTTCCATCCAGCACACTGCTCTTGAGGCGGTAGAGGCGGATCTTTCACTGAGTCCGAGGGAGAAACCAACCCCGGAGGTTAAACGGATTAAGAGAGGAAAAATAAAATAAAATAAAATAAAATAAAATAAAATAAAATAAAATAAAATAAAATAAAATAAAATAAAATAAAATAAAATAAAATAATGAAACTAACCGGAATGACGGTCGAGATTTTCACGTTGTGGTGGTGGTGGTGGTGGTGATTCTCACGTGATATTATGGTTGAATAACTACTGGACATTACTTTCCCCAGCTGAGGATGAAAATTACGAGTTAGAAGGGTAATTGCTAACCTCATTTTAATTGATCTGATCCGCCACATCAGGGATTGCCTGGCTGATGGCGTGCTAAGTTCACTCTGAAGGACGTGGTTCAGTGGCACTCAGGTTCAGTGAGCCTACATCAAGAATTAGAACCAAGGAGCAAACACGACCAGGCGTAGGGCTAACCACTTTATCTCAGTGCCAAGGACCTGCAAAGGCCTATACGGAGGTAACTTTGTTTAAGTTTGATTCCCTCTATCAACAGCAGTGATTTTTAGGAGGCAATCTTCGAGGAAAATGCTATCTAAATTTAAAGAATTTACTAACATCGGTTGAGTGATTCCAGAGGTTAGCTGCAAACGCAGGCTCACAAACTTATATAATTAGTACAGGAACGTACTTATCCTTGTAATACATAGGTATAATTAATTAATTAATTAATTTACCTTTTTATAGTGCTCAGTCCGGAAGGTAATGATACTGAAAATTACGAGTGGATTGTAAGAAATAACTGAAATTCATTTCTTAACTCTAATAATCACAGGTCAGTAAGTTGTTACTCGTATTTTGTTCCTTTTAACGACCATGTTACTTATTTTATGATCTCTCCTCAGCTTGTAGGAGTCAGTCACAGGCTGCTGTTTTTATTTCTGAGGAAACTCCCGTTAACTTTGAGGTCGCAGATGGAAGTGGAGAAAGGAAGAAATCCATATTTCAAGCCGTCACTGCTAACGACATATCTTGCTGGTTTACGGCCAGTGTCTTTTAAAAGCTATATCCATTATAGGAGTTATTTCTTCCAAGTTTGTGTCATTACGTTCCCAATACCTACAAGTCGTAGAGAATCTCTGAAATATCTCCCATGTAACCACTAAATAGAGAGGAGGAGGACCACTAGAATTAGTCTGACGTCCAACTCCTAGGCGCCAGCCATTAGGACTGTCACTTATCCTAAGACATATAGCCGTCTGGAGATCAAGCATTACAGAACTTCTGCTTGTAGAAACGTTCCCGGCAGATTTTTTGATTGATTTGTTTTGCTATTTTAGGATAAGAAATGTATAAGCTAATATCTGGTGATTTTAAAATCCATTCTACACTTCCTTAACTAAAAACTGAGTGGATTCTCGTACTGAAGATTACCGGACGAGTTGGCCGTGCTGTTAGGGGCGCGTGGCTGTGAGTTTGCATCCGGAGATAGTGGGTTCGAATCCCACTGTCGGCATCCCTGAAGATGGTTTTTCGTGGTTTCTCATTTTCACACCAGGCAAATGCTGGGACTCTACCTTAATTAAGGCCACGGCCGCTTCCTTCCTAGTCCCAGGCGTTTCTTATCCCATCGTCGCCATAAGACCTATCTGTGTCGGTGCGACGTAAAGCCACTAGTAAGAAAACCACTGAAGATTCAGAGGCGAACTTTGTATACTTCGTCTAGTGCTATCGTAGTGTTTTGTAGAATACTTCTTACTTGCCGTATTCTTTCGTAGATAATTTTTCGAATACATACTTTGCAAATGAAACTGTGCAGGGTAAAGGAAGGTGTGTTCGTAATAGAGGTAAGTTCGTGATAAATCTTGGAATAAGTATCATGTGTCCGCTAGAGTACGATGAGAACCAATGAAAATAGCTAGACATCTGTTGGGAACTCAGGGAACTAGAAGTAATGTTGAACTGCTTAGTGTGCTGTAGGGAATTTTATGAAACATTCTCAAAGATTTAACATGAAATTTCCTGTATCAGGAATATACCTCCCTTTACCCTGCGTGTTTCATGGTTGGAGAGTGATATGCACCATTTAAGGCTTTTTGCTGCGGGGAATATTTCCATTTAAATTCGTTCTGACAGGGTAGAAATTACCTCCTTCATTAGTACAATGTCCGACTCGTTGGCTGAATGGTCAGCGTACTGGCCTTCGGTTCATCGGATCCCGGGTTCGATTCCCCGCCGGGTCGGGGATTTTAACCTTAATTGGTTAATTCCAATGGCCCGGGGGCTGGGTGCTTGTGCTGTCCCACACATCCCTGCAACTCACACACCACACATAACACTATCCTCCTCCACAATAACACGCAGTTACCTACAAATGGCAGATGCCGCCCACCCTCATCGGAGGGTCTGCCTTACAAGGGCTGCACTCGGCTAGAAATAGCCACACGAAATTATTATCATTATTATTATTATTATTAGTACAATATCTATTAACCATCGTATATTAAGTTACTATGCAGTAACTCCATGTAGGTCGGTAGATGCAGAGTGGGTTGTTGACCCACAAGTTCTGTACTCTAACCGGCCAACCGAGCAGAGGAGAGGTGGTCACGACTCTACTGTGGCTCTACGCCTCTGCATTCGGGAGGTGGGCCTGGGGCACAGTGCTCCATTTCTCGCCTGGCCTCGCCCGTCGGCTGTCCTGAGAATGGTTTTCCGTGGTTTTCCATTCTCCTGCACTAAGGCGAATACCAGGACAGATCGTAGCATAGGCCACGGCCGCCTGCTCCCTCACCTTCTCCGCACATCTCCTTCACCGCAACAAATCTCCCGGCCTGAGAGACGGCGTCACCGTCTAAGAGGCCCGCCTTCCCCTTCAGGGGAGGAATGAAAACGTTTAGTAGTAGTTAACGCCATGTAAGTGGAGGCGGTAGATTACATCCACGGTATCCCCTACCTGTCGTAGGAAGTGGATCAAATTGGTACCCCAACGATTCATTCCTAGCAGACCATTGCTTTAATTTATTGTACCAGGCTGTTTACATTCTACTTTTCCATCTGTCCTCTCTTGGTCAACGTTATTCTCTTCTGAACCAGACACTCACAGTGATCGAAATCATCACTCTACGTATAGCTGGATAATAATAATAACAACAACTCGTTTTATTCTTCTTGTACCTTAACCAAAGTGTTGGTATAAAGTTTCGGGGCCAAAGAATAGGATTCTGAAATTGTATTGACCTTACTCAGCCAGAGTGACAAATAAAAAGAACATTGGTGGGGATGAGGGGTGTTAACGGTATGGGAGAGGACAAACTATACAAAACAAATATAAGTAACGATTTACTATAGATAGAGTAAGTTGTTTGTGGATAAATAAAATATTATTGCGTTAGAAAAATAGAAAATATTCCTCTTCGATTTGCTGTAGAATTCCCTCCTTTCTACGATTCTCTTGGACCATTCTACCACAAATTGTTGATGGATGAGAGTCTTCAGGATCATCTTCGTTTAATTCTCCGTTTCCAGGTTAGAATCAAGCTACATAAAATTTCACGTATTGTTGTTCTGTTGCACTTCTGCCGTCGGGAATGCACATGACTTAGAAAGGCGGCCACAGTTTTCTGTACATTTTTTCCTGTATCTCAAGTCCTGCCTCTTCTGCCAATTCACGTTTTCCCTTCATGTACCTCAACACAGTCTTATTTTTCGTTCACGGTTCTCTTTTCTGAACTGCATTAGCATAAACGGCTCATTTTGATGGAAACAGTTTTCTGAAACAAATTCATTGATTCAATACCGACACTTCCTTACGGTTAATTTTGAATTAATATTTATCAGACATATGTAAAGGTTAACAGAAATATTCAGTCAGGTTGATGGGGTCGGACTAAGATTGATGCAACATAACAAAGTTTATAAACATCATGGTTTCGCACTATTGTTAAAAGGAACAGGCAAGAAACAGACTTATTTCGTGCAATAAAATGTATGTTAGCGTTTACCTCCAACAATAAGGTTTTCATAGTTCGTAGACAATTCGGTAGATACAGACATTACCATAAAATCTCAACTCTTCAGTAAATGAAGGGATCGAGCAAAGTAGCTTCGCCGTAACGGTGGCTTTGGCTCTACAGATCTGGATTAGGAAGGCTGTCGGTTGGTCCTACCCTCGACTGTCTTGAGGACGGTTTCGCATTGTTTGCCGTTCTGTTCACTCAGGCGATTCTGATACAGTTATTTGTATAGACCACGGACCCCTCTCTCCTCCGCACCAGAAAACACCGTAGCACATCTTCTGGCCTTAGAGGGAGCGTTACCCTCTACGAGGCCCCGTCTTGACCCATCAGGGTACGGAAAGAAAACTTTCATTAGCAGTGGTAGTAGTAGTAGTAGTAATAGTAGTAGTAGTAGTAGTAGTAGTAGTAGTAACCCAAGGCATACCGTTTAGGCCAGGGTCTCTCAGGGTACATGCGCTTAATGCATGCACTGTGCACGGTGCAAAGGACGACTTCGCTTGGTTGACCAGAGTACAGACCTCCACTCCTCGATTTGGAGCAATAGCGCTTGCTCTCTCTTTCCTTACGCCTGTCTTGCTCGCTCCCCTTGTCGCCCACTTCCGCACTTGCCCCGTAGCGCTCCAAATCCCAGCTGAGTTGCGCCGAGTAGAGCCGATCTTAGCAGAGTTTAACCGAGTAGTCCAGAGACGAAGCGTGGGTCCGAGACAAGCCGATCGCGACCGATGTACAGTGCACGGAGCTCTTGCGCCTCGATTTGCACACGTAAGATTGTGGGCGTTTGAGAGGCCCTGGTTAGGGCAGTCGAGAGAACTCGAGGCCTACCTCACTTGCGCCTGCACACTGAAAGCCTAGAGCCGAAAGAAAGCCTCTACCCGATCGCACAGCTAACAGGTATAGTCCAGCTCTCCTACTGGTTGACATGAATTGTCTGCATTTTGTCTAGCTTGATTGGTAATTTTGAGCATTGTCCGTCGGTATTAGATTAGCGAGGCCGAGAGATTATGTGATGCTCACAACTTTCGGGGTCCTTCTCTTTCTTCTGCTAATTCACTGATTCTATGCCCACACGGTGGCCATCATTTTAAAGATGTCAAACAATTAAGGTCAGACACCGCCGTTAGCTTGCTTGAGTTCCGTTGCTGGAAAAAGTTCACCACCAGAAAGTTGGTCCACAAGGTAGGAGGGTTGAAGCATGGGTTCCATTCCAATCCTTTCAGAGATGTTCTCATGGAGTGAGAACATATTACGCTCTTGACGGTGATTCATCCGCCGGATGTGGATGTTAAGTCTTCAGCAGATCCCTGGGTGCCATTCGACAGGCGTAGACTATGTGTAAAGCTCTACAAGGATGCGGATATCGGCGGATATCCGCGAAGTTAGGGTCTTGGCGGATAAAAACTGAATGGCAGTCTAGATAATTTTGATGACAATTTCTAAATAAGTAAGTTTATTCATTTTCACTCAAGTATACTATTATTCTTGCTTTCCTTAGGGACTCTTGACAGTGGTATGGAAGAATGATGATGTATAAAGAACCTTGAGTCCATAAAGCTGTAATTCTGAACGTAGCCCAACTGGCTCCTTCCCGCAATATTAATGGAAGGAAGGAACAAAAGTCAATACATCAGTCGTGGTCGAAAGAGAAAATCCCTCCTAAACCTGTGATTGTGGAGGTTCTGGTGCCAGGTATCAGGTCTGTTGTATTATGTAAACAGATCTATCCGTTCCAATACCTTGGGTGTAACATATTGTAGTTAAATATTTACAATATCCGCTGATAATCATTCGCGGATGCGGATAATTATTTTTATATCCGCGCAGGGCTCTAACTACGTGCCGGCAAAGGGTTTCACCCTCTACACCTCATCATCATCATCACCATCAAGCATCATCAACCATCTCACACAGACATGAGCAGGTCACCTATGGGCGCCAAACAGAATGTCCTGCGCAAGGCGAGTCGAACATATCCACGCACACTCCCAGCACTAGAATCCATACGCTGAAATATTTATTTAAAACGCCTTAATGACCACGGCCGCAGTCCCTGGGTTTGATCTACCTCACAAGGTATGGACAACACTCGATTGATTGAGAACAGGGCATGTACGATGTGGAGACTAACTCTTCAAGTAGGGAGTGCAATCCTCACCAGCATATGACTGCGGTGCACCACGGCAGACCATTCAACATATTAGGGAAGACTACAGAGTTAGAGCTTACGGAGGAGAGTATGAGGAATTTCTAATGGCAACCCCGAATTCCATCAGATACATCCGAGAACTAGATATTTGTTTATAGTGATGAATGTAGTTATGTTTCTCAGCATGTATCCAAAAAGCCATACGCAAAATAAAATTTATTTAAAATATGCTTGAATTTTTAAAGAATTGAACGTCCTCTATTATTGTTAAGGGAGAAAGTTTGCCTAGTTGTGATTCCTCTTCAAACAGTAATCGCCACCGCTAATTAAGAAATATCTATGATATAGTACTCTTTCTCTTCGGTCATGCTTGTACTCGGTCTTATTTATTTATTTATTTATTTATTTATTTATTTATTTATTTATTTATTTATTTATTTATTATAAAACTATACCTGAACTTGCAGAGATCCCTTCACTCTTCCCGTGGCTCTGAGGGGGAAGTACGGTAGTAATTTACACATTGATTCTATTTTTTCTCAAATGTTTGTGTCTCATTCATTCCGTCACCGGCATGAACTGTACCGATTTGAAAGTATTAGCCTAAGTCATATGAGTTGCAGAGTAATTATAGCACATTACAGGGAGAGGTAGTTAAAAGTTACCGACTGTTCAGCCAGTGCTACCACGCAGGCACTCCGGGGAATAGCTTGCTTTCTTCCCGACTGGCGAAGATAGAGTGCGCGGTCAGGGAATGCAGCGAGCATGGTTAGCGGTAAGCGTAAGTGATGTAGGTTTACGATTGGAATTCTTGTTGAGCGCGCGTTATTTATGTTGTGTTCCTACATTTGTATTTTTTTTTCCACGTGGCTTTACGTCGCACCAACACGGACAGGTCTTATGGCGTGGATGGGATAGGGAAGGGCTAAGAGTGGGAAGGAAGTGACCTTGGCCCTAATTAAGGTACAGCCCCAGTATGTCGGGTATGGAAACGGAACACTTGTTGTTGAATTTAATTTAATTTGTGTTAGCTGTCAGTATCGTGACGTACGTAGGCCCTATAATACTGGGCAACGAGTATTTTCAGTTGAGCCATTTCTCCTAAAGAAGACATCGTATGCCAGAATCATATGCCAATTTCCGTCGTGTCCATGGCGCTGGATGCCTTCGAGACCATACAGAACCAAGTTATTCAGGAAAAGTCCAGAAAAAGTGTTTGCTTTAAACAAAAGCATTCATAGAGGAGAAGCTTGTAAATATTCAAGCAAATATGTTACACATTTTAAGCTGATGCAACGTTTGTACCGAGAACTTTCTAAAGCTGCCTTGAGGAAAGGTAAGATCTACATTAGTTTTCAACTTCATCATTGACTCTTCACAAATAATTTAGGCCTTGATTCTTCGGTGGACTGAACGTCCACCATTGTTTTCTATTAGTATGAAGGGAAGATGGTTGACTAGTTGTACTTGCTCTTAAAACAGTAATCACCACCATTAATTAGCTGAAACTTAACGCCCACCCGCGCTACTTCATCTTATCGGTGAGTATAGCAATGGATTGCGGCCAGTCTGTTCCCTGACGTTCCCTGCATAGTGTGGTTACGCTTCAATACCGATCCCTGTAGTATGTAAGCCTTTCTTCGACAGTAACTACAGGTAGGCCCTATGTGAAAATAATTGGAAATTTGAGATTATAAAAAGAGTTCAAATATGATACTTATCATTGTTTTTTTCCTGCGACCTATATCTGGTTCGAGTTTCAGCCTTTCAAACGATCTTATTTTCTCAGTATCGCTTTGGAAAGTAACAGAATTCAGGGATGGATATAGTTCGTATTCACTCCAATAGTTGGGGCTGAAGCAATCACTTCACTGAAAATATTTTTCTTCGGAAAGTACAAAAGGCGTCGTCATGAGAGTTTCTTTGCTTTTATGTTTTATTTACCAAAAGGAGAGGGAGGGGGCGTGATTAGCTCAGTAGCTGATCGTCTGGCTTCCTACTCGGAAGGCTGAGGATCGAATCCTGGTCGATTCTGCGTCGAGATTTTCATCTCAAGAATCACGTGGTAACAGGAAGTGCATGAGGTGTTTACCCTGCAGTACTCGCGTGGAGAAATGAATTACCCAATCTCTTGGAAAAACGACTGCCTTTTTTTTCTATCACTGGCTGTACACTGGGCTGCAGTGTACCTTTCAAGGATGCTATGTGGCACCTGCCAAGTTGTTTGTCATAAATCGTCGGACGTCGGTACGTTTTCAGCAGTGAGACAAATCTGAGTGGAGTAATAGCTTTCCCCATGTGAGCACGGCGAAACTAAATGGGCAAAATCGTGGTTTGTCAGTTTCCATTCTTGCATGTTCTTTTAATGTGAGAACGTGTCAATAGCTACGTTGTTCATGTTAGGAACAACCTTTAAAATGTTCTCCCTAGAAGAATCTTCCTACGATCAATTGAAATGAAGTTGGTGAAACCTCGGACAGCAGTTCGAGCAACACGAACAAGTTTCCCTCGCAATATCGGAGAGTAAGCCTTGGGAATGAGTTCAAAGGATAAAAAAAGAAATTTTCCAGAGTTCTCCTATGCCACTCTTAAAGAGAAAAGCACCGGTATCATCTGGAATATTACCTAGAAATCGGGACAGAAAAAGCAGAAACTCTTGTGAGCTGTGGGAAAAGTACAACTGCCAAGAACATTTCAATACCGTGTGTGAAGAATATTCCTCAATCAAAAACCAAATTGAGTAAAACAGATTAAACTTCGGTGTTCAAGCCGTTATGAAGTGTGATCGATTTTCATAGTTCTAGTTTTTAGGCCTGCATAAGATCAAGCGTTATTATGGACGATATTTTTCTGCCTTGAAGTTTTGACTTTTTTCTTTTTTTGCTATTTGCTTTACGTCGCACCGGCACAGATATGTCTTATGGCGACGGTGGGACAAGAAAGGCCTAGGAATGGGAAGGAAGTGGCCGTACCCTTATTTAAGGTACAGCCCCATCATTTGCCTGGTGTGAAAATGGGAAACCACGGAGAACCATCTTCAGGGCTGCCGACAGTGGGGTTCGAACCCACTATCTCCCGGATGCGAGCTCACAGCTGCGCGCTCCTTACCGCACGGTCAACTCGTCCGGTTTCAAGTTATGTAGGATACCTAGATTATATACGGTATATTTATTAATGGCAATACTAGGAGTTATTTCGATTGAGTTTTCTTCGGTTATAGGATGCTTATTCAGAAACAACATGAAAAGAACATTTTTTTTTTACGTTCTGATAAATTTTCACGAAAGAATGGGTAGAACTGCGGATAAAATTGGTAATTAGCGGTTTTCTAGTTTAGTTTACATGGCTTCCACCTACTAGTACCAGGCTTTTCTCCCATTTTACTGTTAGGCTGCATGATAACTGAGTGGCGTAGCCACTGGTTTCTAACCAAAGCGGTTGTGGTTTGATTTCAAGCCAATACCCACCCGAGGCTTCAACACATGAGGCCCTTGAAATTAAAGTCGCTTCTCTATGATTCAGATTGCAAGAAAAATTTACGTTTCGTGGTCCTAATCTCGAAATCAAAAGTCATGTGAAACATGCTATTTCTTTCTTCTGTGCGGTGTAAAGAGTATTATAATAACAGTCGCGTTACACTTATGTTACAAACTAGGTTACGGGATCAGAAAGAAAGAAAGAAAAAAAGGAAGAAAGAAAGAAAAGAAAGTAAGAAATTACTTCATTGACTGCCAGTACAATCACTTCGTTTTTTGCTTGATTTCGTTCTTGTACGTCATGTGAAGTGCAAAGAATGTAACACACTACCTAAGCGCAACGAATAAATTGTCCTGTAACTGTAGGGTCACCCATATATTCCTGGAATAAACCACACAAATCTGGACATGATGCTCAAGGAGTAATTCGTCGACCTGTGTCTGAGGGATGAAGACGGGGTTATTGTTCAAGCTGGAACGAAAGATGGCTTTGTACCTGGTATGTTCTTACTTTATTTTACTTCATTTTGTTATAGTGAGGTGATCTCTCTTTACATAGTTATGAGTGTATTTAGGGTTTGTAGTACGGATGTAAAGGGGAGGGCACTTAAGTCTCTGATAAGACCCCAACTTGAGTACTGTTCCCATGTATGGAACCCTCACTAGGGTTACTTGATTTCAGAACTGGAAAAGTTCAAAAGAAAGAAGCACGATTTGTTGTGGGTGATTTCTGACAAAAGAGTAGCGTTACAAACATTTTGTCGAGTTTGAGCTGGGAAGAGTTGGGTGAAAGGAGACGAGTTGCTGACTAAGTGGTATGTTCCGAACTGTCGGTGGAGAGGTGGTGTGGAATAACAATGGTAGACGAATACATTTCAGTGGTATTTTAAAAGTAGGTGAGATCACGGTACAATGATAAAGTTGAGGATGAAAATTGGGACAAATATTTGTTTTTAAGAAGGGAGTTAGGGATTGGAGTAGTTTACCAAGGGAGATGTTCAATAAATTTCCAAACTCTTTGCAATTATTGAAGAAAATACTAGGCCTATCCCTGTAACTACATCTGCCACCTGGGCGACTGTCCTAAGTGCAGATCAGTGGTGACTGATTGATTGAAATTGACTGGCAGTAGATCGGAAGTGGCATTATAACTTACCGCTCATTGGGTTCTGTATGTGGTTCTTGATTTTGACTTTCCACTGTTAAGGGATATCTTGGTAATATTTTTTATTTTTTTGCTAGTTGCTTTACGTCGCACCAACACAGATAGGTCTTAAGGCGACGATAGGACAGGAAAGAGCTAGGAGTTGGAAGGAAGCGACCATGGCCTTAATTAAGGTACAGCCCCATCATTTGCCTGGTGTGAAAATGGGAAACCACGGAAAACCATTTTCAGGGCTGCCGACAGTGGGGTTCGAACCTACTATCTCCCGAATACTGGATACTGGCCGCACTTAAGCGACTGCAGCTATCGAGCTCGGTCTCTTGGTTATTAAAAAGATTTATAGGTATTCACTTTAGGCCAATGATTGACTTTAGAGAGGTACTTCAATCAAAACTTTCCCAGTGTATTTTCATATAATATTACTGGGTATTTGTATCAGTTAATTACTTGTATTGTAGGCCTATTTATTACGTTTATTCTGCATTCGACAATCTCCAACTGAATCAGTGCATGATACCTGAATGCATTTTATTATCATGTGAACTTTAAGAAAAGGACGTAAAATGGGATATTCTCTGAACGGAAACCTCAATTCGTGACATGTAGAATACCCATCCGAGGCTTCAGCACGTGAGGCCCTTGACCCAACCAAAACTTAATATAGAAGTCGTAAAGACATTCAACTAACATCTCCACAGAAATTTCTTCCTCAGAACCGTTTCCCAAGAACAGACTTCTATTCCCCTCGCGTCCCCAACTGAATCGTCTTTAAAAATGCTGACTTAAAAACTTCTTCTCAGAAGTCTCTTCCTTCAACTCTTCTATCAAGCAATGTGTGTGTGTGTGTGTGTGTGTGTGTGTGTGTGTGTGTGTGTGTGTGTGTGTGTGTGTGTGTGTGTGTGTGTGTGTGTGTGTGTGTGTGTGTGTGTGTGTGTGTGTGTGTGTGTGCTTGAGGACATGCAACGTAGTTTGTGACGTGAGCTTCGTCGATCTAAAATTTGTACTGCTTAGTCTCAACACTAATTTCAGATATTTTTATGGAAATGGAACACAGTCTTCCACAAAATACATTTAAAGATCTTTGTGTCGCATATTATATTGGTGCAGTACGATGTGCACTCATTTATTGCTCTGCAAATCTTGTTTTCATTTGTTTGTTTGTTTTGTTTTTTATCATGGCTACGCCACATAGTGCGGCCCAGCATCCGTTATGCGGAGAAAATCTTGACCGTATTTTTAGAAGAATCGGATTATTGTTCGTTTCATCGTACTTTTTGATGCTGTATCGAAGAATATCGTGAGGGAAACAAAGCCTTAAACTTTAATTGTGAATCTTTGATGAATATATTTTATTTGAATTCTATGCACTGTATCTGCATTTTGTATGCACGATAAATTTTGTTAAAAGGGAAGGGGAGAAGGTGAAAAATGATGTTCATACCATCAACAATGTTTCCGAGAATGAAATAAATTCTTCTTCTACTTACAAAACGAAATGATAAATTTCGTTTCTGTAGTTAGAAAAGGAACGTTCATTCTGTTAACGAAGGTTTCAAAAATAATATACATTCTTTTTCTGTTAGTAAATTCGTGTCCTTGTCCCGAGGTGGTGCAACTTTTTTTTCAGGTATATCCTCAATAACAGGTTTCCATAAA
The DNA here is from genome assembly GCF_040414725.1 of Anabrus simplex. NCBI lineage: Eukaryota > Metazoa > Arthropoda > Insecta > Orthoptera > Tettigoniidae > Anabrus > Anabrus simplex. Next base: position 120,322,077 of record NC_090267.1, on the reverse strand, counting down.
ATTCCATTAGGAATTGAAATTATTATTTTCGATACGATATAATTTAATTAATAATTCGATAGTTTTATTGCTTATAGAAACACATGCGGCCTACTTAAAACAGTGATATGGCATTGTGCCATATTCCGAGGAGAGTTGCAAGAAAAATAATTTATTACCGTGATTTTGACGATTTTTTTTAACTGTTGATCATCATAACTTTACTTATAAGCCTATAAATTTGTGAAATTACAAGAAGATTTCACTTTTTTTGCTAAAATTACCCATCCTAGATAATAACATTTTGTTAATTAACAATTTTGTATCATTCTTGAGTGCATTCACAACAGTTAGAAATTTTTTGAATAATATAAAATGGTACTTTAATTTTTACTAAAAATAACGGGCATGGTCTCCGGAGAAACCTGGTGGAGGTCTTTCGACTCGGCGTCCCACAGGCGACCTATGCATCTGTGAGAACTGGGGGCCCAACCAGAGAAGAATTCTGATATTGAAGACAGCACAAAAATCCAGCCCCGAGGCGGAGAAATTAACTTATTTAGGTTAATATCCATGGCCGGGCTGTGAATCAAACCCGAATAAAGGCCAGAATGCTAACCATTTTACTACGGAGCCGGGCAATTTTTAATGAACCGCAGTGAAGAATGAAATGGCGAAGGGCTTTTAGTGCCAGGAGTGTCCGAGAACAAGTCCAGCTCGCCAAATGCAAGTTTTCTGATTTGACGCCCGTCGTGATGAGAATGAAATGATGAAGACGATACATACACCCAGACCCCGTCCCAGCGGAATTAACGAATTATAGTTAAAATTCCCGACCCTGTCGGGAATCAAACCCGAGACCCCTGATACCAAAGGCCATAACGCTATAAAGATTTAGCCATGGAGCCGGACAATGAGCCGAACTAAACTCCATGAAAGTGATATTTTCCGTTTACAAATGCAATTTACCCACTTTAAACTATTTGTCATCATGAAACCATTACTGTGGATTCTACAGCACCTTAACAGTAGAAAACCTATAGAGAATCAGCCAAATTTTCACTTTCATGACACTCGAATTTTCTCCTCTTGGCCCTACTGCGTGCTTTTGGCGTGGATTTGAAGGCACTCGAACTACTGTAATGTTACCAGTATTCATTACGAGTAACGCAATATTCTCCAATAATCCTTCATTTTCTGTTACCTGATTTATGAAACCAGGCAAATCGTGAACATTAGGTCCGTCTTCTTTTCTACGTGCAATGTTGCATTTGTGTTACTGGTGGGCATATTTGATCTCGGCTCAGTCCAGTGGTATTTGAAGGTGATCAAATATGTCACATTCTTTAGATTTACTGCATGCAAATATTGCTGTCGAACAGAATTTCAGCACATCTTGTCTCCGAATACCTAAAACGTATTATTCCAGTCTTACTTCAACTCATTTTATACACGTGGCGCTAATCTGATGATAATGTTCCTCCTTTCCGTCTAGTCCTGTGGCGCACGTTTCCGGCTCCACAAGAAAGAAATCACGATGAATGCGTCTCCGTGTCCCGAGCAGGCTGAGGTAATAGATTCCTGTTAGAAAAAATAACAATCGATGAGAGTAAATAAAACAAAAGGGCTTGAATAATGGAAGCCGACACTAGCGCGGGTGGGCGATCACCTGACATCAATCGTCCCTACACGGGTCGGGGACAAATTGGGGCTCATTCGCTTCCACCACCAGCACGCCAGAAGACTTCCTCTAAAGACCTTTCTCCCTGAGATCCATGACCAGAGTGAAACGCTTCTTCAACAAATTAACCCATTAAGACGAATTTATTTCTACTCTCTATACTAACGTTTGTGAGGTTGTATTATGGGGGATAAACTTAAGAGACTTCGGCAGAATGTATCTTTCCCATTCAATCTTTAAAACATTCATTGAACATTTTCACACGAACCAATTAAGGTACAGTTCTAAAAGAAATACTGTGTGCCTATGATGGCTCATTAATACTCTTAAACAGGGATTTACAAAAATATCAAACCAGTTGTCAGAAAAAATTTTAACTTAATTTTTGAACTCTTTAAGGGGCTCTGCAGTCCATAATTCACTGCGTACGAGGTATAATACAATATACCTGTGTTAAACTACTCACAGACCTATACTTTCAAAGCTGTAAATGTTTCGATAAATTCACGAAAGTAGTTTTCATGAAAAGGTACAGAAGTCTTTCAACTTATTAGAAACTGCTGTCGAAATTTCAGTGCATTCCAGCACCATAACCTGGGTCGTTCGGTTCCTAATGGTAGGTTTCTTCCAGCCTTTTCTTTAGTTTCCTCTTTCTTTTCCTTCCACATCATGTATTTCTTTCTCTGAAGCCCCAACTCTTTCTTTGTCAAGTTTGTACATAGTTTTACGGTGCGATATTCGACGGTGTGAATATTGCCACGTCCACACCGCTTCCTTATTAATCATTTAATTATGGGAATTTCTCGTTAACAAAGCTTTATGTGTTGTGTACCAAATTAAAGAGGGAAGCTCAAAGTTCAAGATTCAGCTAAAAAATGGTCATTTTTACCACAGTGGACCACTCTTTAGAGCCACTTCATCGATATCGATCATTCTTTCATTATTATTATTATTATTATTATTATTATTATTATTATTATTATTATTATTATTATTATTATTATTATTATTATTATTATTATTATTATATGAGTTAAATATATATAACATATATAACAACGGGGTAAAGAGTAAGATTGTTAGTTTCACCAACAGAAGAAGTCTCCTCAGATTTGATTACTGCGTTGTGTGGCGGGAAGGTGTCTGTTACGGCGAGGCGATATTATAAAGGTTATACTTAAAATTACAATTTTTAAAAGATAAGGAACATAATACAGGAGCTGGGCAATCCAGAGGTAATCCGTGGATGGTACAAGGGGGAAAATCGGAAAGCATATTTAGTGAAGAAATTACAATGACATTAGGAGATAAACAAGAATTACCAACTTCAAATGAACAAAATAGATGTATTGAAAACACAATACACAATAAGTAGAGAATAGTGCAGCGAAGTTCACGAGAAAGCATAAAGAAAATATCACAAAGCTCGGCAATAGGGACAAATATGATTTGATATAAATAACATGTTTACAATGACTTCTTTAAACAGAACAGATGATTTCCAACCAACTGCGCAAAATCAATAATAAATTAGGAAAGATAGAAAGAGAATAAAAATAGCAGAATGAATTAAAGGTGATCCTTATAAAATTACAAAATCCGGGTCCATCCATCCGTTATCTAAAGGCTAAGCCTCGTCGCTGCAGCCACATCCCACGGTTTTCAGTAGTATTTTCGATCGTGACATAGGAATCAAAACCCAGCTGAGTCATAATGTTCCTAAGGTATGAAAGACGTAGTCTTCCTCTCAACTTCGTGCCTAGGACCTTTCCTTCCCCTTCGAAGACATTGGAAGGTATTCAGTAATAACTGACCTGACGCAATAAAGTTAAAAAAAGCACTGAATGTAAGACCGATGCATTTTTGCTCAATGCGATAAATGTGAACAAGTCCAACAGCAAGACATTTAAGCAGCAGAAGAATACAAAGTAATTTGAAGCACCAGACATTTTCGAGAGTATCGACACTTGGCATAAATGAAAAACAGCATTTCAAACCAAAGGAATTAATATCCAGCTGCTCGATTATCGATACCTAATCAAGTACAACCACTCGATAACATAGTAAGGCAGAGTTCAGAATACCTCATGGTCGAAAGTTAAATCCCATACAGGTGTGAAAATATACATCAGCGTAATACAAACATATCAACCTCTCTCCAACAGCCGAAGAATGTCTCGCCGAAGCAGGCACTGAGTGCAGTTTAAATAATAATAATATTATTGGCTTTACGTCCCACTAACTACTTGTACGGTTTTCGGAGAGAGTGCAGTTTATATGGGGCGAGTAGGAGAGGGGAGGTGCAGGGAAAGGCATGACACACGGCACTTGAAACGCCGAGAACAAACTTGAGGAGTGTAGTCAGTATAAACACTGGCTCGATGACGTCATCCAGGTTTGAGGCGAGTAAACTGCTGACCTGACAGTAGTTACGTAGCTGTGACCGTGTGCGGATGTCAAACATCCGGAAATGATGAATGCGGCGTTGAGAACGTTACAGTTGACTGGGTGAAAGTACTTCATGGGGATCACTGCAGGTACCCAAGTGTTAATACACTGAAGAAAATGGAAATTGCAATACGCAGAAAGAGTCGTGCTACATTGCTGCAATTGAATATGCAGGACGCGTCTTTGGTTGTGATTCGATGATTATATTTTCAGGTCTCTCTGACTGCAAGTTTGGACAACAATCAATACAGGATGTGCCCACCACGTGCTGCAATACATTGATGAATTCGTCGAGGCATGGAGTCAATAAAGCTCTGCATCGCTTCCTGAGGAATTGTGGCCCATGCTTGCTGCACTGCACGGGTCAGTTGCTCCATGAGTTGTGGGTGGCTGAGAACGGTTGGCCAGTTGTCGACCCATCATGTCCCACACATACTCAATAGGACTGAGGTCCGGGGATCTGGCGGGCCATTCTAAGGTTGTGATGTCCTGGAGAGCTTCTCTGGAGATGCGCGCAGTGTGAACCTGGGCATTGTCCTGCTGAAACATCCCTTTAGCAATGTTCGCCATCATAGGGACAACCACTGGATTGAGTACCCTATCAACGTACTGTCGAGCAGTCATAGTGCCCTCAACAAGCACTAATTATGATTTCACATTAAAGCCAATAGCTTCCCAGACCATAATGCTTGGTGTTGGCCCTGTGTGCCTCTCGACAATAAGATCTTAGCGGCCCCTCTCTCCGGTACGTCGGCGCACACGATTCCGGCGATCACTGCGGGCAAGACAGAAGCGCGATTCATCACTAAAGACGACCCTATGCCATTCGTCGACCCACGTCGATCTTTCTCGACACCAGGCCAGCCTTACACGTCGCTGTTGTGCGGTCAATGGAACACCTTCTGCAGGGACACGGGCTCGTAAGCCAGCTACACGCAGGCGATTACCAACTGTTTGTTGTGTAACGTGGGGTGCCACAGCTGCTCGAATTTGCGCTGCTATTGCATGGGGTTCCATTCGGGCCATCCGAATGATGCGGCGATCCTCTCTCACAGTTGTCCGTCGCGCTGGGCCTGTGCCAGGTCTACGAGTGTGGGCACCTTCATTTGACCACTGCTGCCATACACGTTGTACCGTAGATGCCTGTCGGCCAACACGTGCAGCAACAGTCCTTAGCGATAATCCGGCTTCACACAGCCCAATTATCTGAGCCCTCTCAAACGGCGATAGTTGTTGTTGGCGTGCTCTTCTCTGTCGTCGAGGCATGTTTGACGGGGAACACTTCACTGCACAGACTGCAAGTCAACTACGCTACACCAGAGTCCATATACTGGAGTTGATTCCTCCGCTACCAATCACGTGGGGAGACCTGTAGCAACAATCCAATGGGTCTGAAGCTTTGATCGTTTACATACCTACATGTCATCGTTTCATATCTTGAAAATCAACACAAACGACCAATGCCTTCATGGTGTTGCAATTTCCATTTTCTTAAGTGTATAAGAAAATATGTTCATCGGGGTAATCATACTAACTGGGTTGGAAATAAAGGCACAGTTTTTACGTGGTTATGACGGTATTTGGGGGTACTATTATGGATGTATAGGGTCCGGTCTAGCGGTGCATGGGGCAACGCGTCCGCCTGTCACCCAGCATCTAACATCTTTAAAATCATGTAAGAAAAGACTAGAACATTTGGAGGAGAGCTCTAATTGCAGATCAATGATGATTGATCCATAACCATTTTCATTATCCTACTTCATCGAGAGAGTCAAAAGTCAAAAGTCAACTCCGCACAAGCCATGAAGGCCTTTGGAGGGGTGGAAGGTAAAGACTATCACTATCTGTAACCTCGGCACTTGATGGGGTAGAGTATTTTAGCTCTAGGCCCGACCACCTTTGCTCCCAGGAATTAACCTGGTACTCATTTTTGGTGTAGGCTGAGTGAAACTCAGGGCCATGTGCAGCTCCGGAAGTGGAAATTTCGTTTCCTAAATTTTACGTCTTCCTGACGGGGATTTGAACCCATGACCGAACCGAGCACGCCTTTACCGCCTCGGCCAGACAGCCCCTATCGGAGTAGCTCTAAAAGAGTAGAGCTTTAAAAGAGTAGATAAAGTTGTAAGAGTCCATGACCCTTAAAACTATTAAGTACCTGGCATTGACACCAAACCTTCACACTGCATAAAGCTGAAGATGACTTCGAATGAAGTCCAAACTTAGGTCGCTGCATTCGAGTATTTTGTGGTAATGAAATGAAATGGCGTATGGCTTTTAGTGCCGGGAGTGTCCGAGGACAAGTTCGGCTCGCCAGATGCAGGTCTTTCGATTTGACGCCAGTATGCGACCTGCGCGTCGTGATGAGGATGAAATGATGATGAAGACGACACATACACCCAGCCCCAGTGTCAGCGAAATTAACCAATTATGGTTAAAATTCCCGACCCTGCCAGGAATCGAACCCGGGACTCCTGTGACCAAAGGCCAGCACGCTAACCATTTAGCCATGGAGCCGGACATTTGTGGTAAAAACTACATTTAAACATCATCTTTTCCGTGGTTTCCGATTTTCACACCAGGCAAATGCTGGGGCTGTACCTTAACTAAGGCCACGGCCTCTTTCTTCCAGCTCCTAGCTCTTTCTTGTCCCATCGTCGCCATATGACCTGTATGTGTCGGTGTGACGTAAAGCAACTTGTAAAAAAAATCATCATTGTAAATTAAATTTCCTACAACATGCCCAATGCCCATATGCATGTTTACATTAACTCAAACAGTTTGCAAGTTAATTCGGCTTTTGCATGTTGTAATGAGACGATATTTCACATAGCCTACTGTATATAGGCTAGGGTGTAACAATAAGGTAGGTCAAATTTTCAGGACACATTCCTCGTTCGTAGAAGAAGAAAATATGTTTTATGCTGTATTTCCGTGCGAGGAATCGTTTCCTACAACTCTACATAGCAATCAATGTGACAGCGGGTCGATGCATGTTGCAATGCTAACGGAGGGTAATTGGAACATTTCATCTAAGAAGGAGTTTCAAGTGCTATGCTCGTACTTTATGTTCCTTTTCCTTTCTGATAAATAACGTACTTTGTGGACTTGTAGAAAAATAATTTTAACACGAAAAATATTTATTTTTCTTCGCCGGGTGAGGAATGCATCCTGAAAGTTTGGCCTACCTTACTGTAATACTCTGTATAATCTAGTTTTTGCAACTTGCTTTACGTCACACCGACACAGATAGGTCTTATAGCGACGATGGGACAAGAAAGGTCTAGGGGTGGAAAGGAAGCGGCCGTCCTAGTGCCAGCATTTGCCTGGTGTAAAAATTCGAAACCACGGAAAACAAATTTCAGGGGTTCCGGCAGTGGGGTTCAAACGCACTATCTCTAGAATACTGTATACTGGCCGCACTTAAGCGACTGCAGCTATCGAGCCCGGTGTATAATCCTTACAAACAAAATAAATGTGAAACTGTGTCTGCAGGTTTGTGGAATAATCACGTCTGAAGAACTCGATACATCTCGATTAAATTTCGCACACAATTTGAATTTGTCTTGGATTAAGTCCTTATTATCACACTGTACCTTCGAGTGTTATTAAGCCAAGAATGTGACGTGCAAGTCCCAACACAATGTACGCCTGGGACTCTTATAAATGAATTGAATGCTTAAAAGGTCGGTCCCATTCAAACACACAACCCACGCCCGGCTCCATGGCTAAGTGGTAATCGTGATGGCCTTAGGTCACAGGGGTGCCTGGTTCGATTCCCGGCAGGTTCCGGAATTTTAACCTAATTGGTTAATTCCACTGGCACGGGGGATGGGTGTATGTGTCGTCTTCATCACCATCATCACCACCACCACCACCACCACGCGCAGGTCAACTACGGGCGTCGAATCAAAAGACCTGCATCTGGCGAGCCGAACTTGTCCTGGGCACTCGCGGCACTAAAAGCCATACGCCATTTCATTATTTTAGGATATGTATATAGAATTCAGTTTCCTTTCGAAGAGTTCGTATGTATGTTCTGCCTATGTTGAGCAGTTATCCGGGAAAATAGGTTTTTTTCATACATTTTGGCTCAAGGTTTTCTCTTATTCTTCTTAATCTGCTTACCCTCCAGGGTTGGTTTTTCCCTCGGACTCAGCGAGGGATCCCACCTCTACCGCCTCAAGGGCAGTGTCCTGGAGCGTGAGACATTGGGTCGGAGGATACACCTGGGGAGAATGACCAGTACCACGCCCAGGCGGCCTCACCTGCTATGCTGAACAGAAGCCTTTGTGGGGGATGGGAAGATTGGAAAGGATAGACAAGGAAGAGGGAAGGAATCGGCCGTGGCATTAAGTTAGGTACCACCCCGGCATTTGCCTGGAAAATAAGTGGGAAACCACGGAAAACCACTTCCAGGATGGCTGAGGTGGGAACCGAACCCACCTCTACTCAGTTGACCTCCCGAGGCTGAGTGGACCCAGTTCCAGCCCTCGTACCACTTTTCAAATTTCGTTGCAGAGCCGGGAATCGAACCCGGGCTTCAGGGGGTGCGAGCTAATCATACTAACCACTACACCACTGAGGCGGACTCAAGGTTTCCTCAATAAACTAAAATAACAGGTAAACTGATTGTTTATTCATTTATTTATTTCTGAGACCAAAATTGCGAGAAGTCGAATTACAGAGTTCTGCAATAAAAAATACATTTACAATGGAGTAGCACAAAGCAAACTTTAAAAAATTAAATGGATGAAGAATGAGTAAAAACTTATAATGCTAAAAATAGAGGAAAAAATTAAAACCTTACAAAATAACTGAAGAGACACAACAATTAACAACAAAATATAAAGGCAAAAGAAACAACGAGGAAAATTAAAGTTTGTACATAAAACAAAGAGAAGAACTTACTCTATATCTAGGCACAGTAAGATAAATACAGATATAACACATAAGTAACGGTATAGTAAAGTAAAAATAAATATATAAATAAGTATTACATTATGTACAAAAGAGGGGACAGCAATGAGAAGAGAAGAAAAGGAATATGAATAAAATGATCTAGGTTTAAGTTAAGGAAGAATGGATTAAAGGTGGCATGCGAAGGAAAATCGTCCAAGTTCCTGTCTGAAGATAAATAGTTAAGGAGGGTTGCTATACGGATAAATAAAGTTCTTTGAACGAGAGAGAGGCGGGAATACGGAATATGAAGGGGCGGATTAATCCTGGTTTTGCGAGTTGGAACATGTAGGGAAAAGGAGGATGTAGGTTCAGGAGAACGAAATAAAACTTTAACAGCGTTGTACAGGAATCTAAGCTCAGGTACTTTCCTGCGACTAGATAACGGGCGAAGGTTTAACTTATCCAGTATCTGATTACTGCTCAAGTTTCGACAGATACTCGAGCTCTAACAATGGCACAAAAGGATAACTGCACATGCTCAATGTGATTCAGATACAGATTCTTTCACATAATTTATACTTTATGCGTGATTGTGATTTAAGTGTTCTAATCCACATTGCTCCGACGTTTCATTTCATTGGTTAACTGGGATTTAGAGTTTATTGAACAAATAATTAAAACAGGATGATAGACCAAGTGGAAGACGAGAATTCAATAACTGTAGGATGCAAGATACATAGTAGGCTCTGAGGGCGTGGATATTGGTGATGTCAGAAAATCTATACAACAAACCGAGAAGTGACATTGCTCGTGAGGTTATCTTTTGTATATGGGGGACAAATAACAATTTATTGTTAAACAACACTCCTAAGTCATTTGTTCTGTTAGAGTTGGGAACGGGTTACCGAGGAGGGAGTACAGTATTTACTAAGAATAGGACATTTACGAAGTCTAACGTCCCCCTAACTACTTTTGACAGTTTTCGGAGACGCTGAGATGTTAGAATTTCGTCCCGCTGGAGTTCTTATTTTACCTGCCAGTAAATCTACTAACACGAGGCTGACGAATTTGACGAGCTTAAAATACCACCGAATTGAGCCAGGATCGAACCTGCCAAGTTGAGGTCAGAAGGCTAGCGCCTCAACCGTCTGAGCCTCTCAGCCCAGCTGCTAGTATATTTAATACTTACTGAGAACATTTCACTACAAAAAAAAAAAAAAAAAAAAAAAAAACAACACCAAGTTGTGAAGTAACGAACTTAGTTTGGGTGACATGAAATACCAAACCCAAACCCTATGGCGCAAGAGCCCCGAAGGGTCGTGGCCTACCAACTACCGCTGCTCAGCCCGAAGGGCTGCATATAATGGGGTATCGTGCGGTCAGCACGACGATTGGGTGACATGAGCCATCATTAAATAGGACGTTGGGCCATAAAATGCCAAATCAGACCCCATGGCGCAACAGCCCTAAGGGCCTTGCCTACCAAGTGATCGCTGCTTAGCCCGAAGGCCTGCTGTTTGGCATGACAAATCCTCTCGGCCGTTATTCTTGGCTTTCTAGATCGGGGTGACTATCTCACCACCACATAGCTCCTCAATTGTAATCAAATAGGCTGTGTGGTGGATGTTGAACCAGAGCTCAGATCCAGGCAAAAGTCCCTGACCTGTGCGGGAATCGAATCCAGCCAAGCTGCCATGCCGACTCGTTGGTCCAATAAGAGACGTAATATTCATGTTACTATCAAAAATTTTAGTTCTTTTCCATGAAAAATAAAACGTCTCTTTCGAGGACTCCTACAAAGCAGTACGGCTCAATGGCTAAATGGTTAGCGTGCTGGCTTTGGTCAAAGGGGTCCCGGGTTCAATTCCCGGCAGGGTCGGGAATTTTAACCATCATTGGTTGGGTGGCTGGGTGTATGTGTCATCTTCATCATCATTTCATCCTCATCACGACGCGTAGGTCGCCTATTGGTTTCAAATCAAAGGACCTGCATCTGGCGAGCCGAACTTGTCCTCGGACACACCCCGCACTAAAAGCCATACGCCATTTCATTTCATTTCATTTCACTTCATTTCCTACAAAACAAAGGACGAAATTTATTTTGGGAAAACATTTTAGTGGCTGTTCCCATGAATCTCAATATTACATCCGAGAAACCAGATAAATAAAGAAGCACACGAACAGCACGTATTAGGATAAAAGTTACAAAATAAATCAGCAATTAGTGTCGGATATTGGTTTTCAAATAGACTGAATCATGTAATAAACACCAACTACATACCCCCATGGCACTACAGCCCTTGAAGGGCCTTGGACTACCAAGCGACCGCTGCTCAGCCCGAAGGCCTGCAGATTACGAGGTGTCGTGTGGTCAGCACGACGAATCCTCCCGGCCGTTATTCTTGGCTTTCTAGACCGGGGCAGCAACTTCACCGTCGGATAGCTCCTCAATTCTAATCACGTCGGCTGAGTGGACCTCGAACCAGCCCTCAGGTCCAGCTAAAAATCCCTGACCTGGCCGAGAATCAAACCCGGGGCCTCCGGGTAAGAGGCAGGCACGCTACCCCTACAGCACGGGGCCGGCCACCAACTACATAGGAAAGCAGAAAATAATTATACAATATAAATGTTTAACATATACATTACAAATCGACTAAGTAGAAGCCCTTTTTTTAAAAGAAAACATTTTCATGTAGGACCTGCGAAAGTATTGTAGCTTTTTTGAAACTTCATTCCGGATCTCTACTAAGCATATTAACCCTGCAGGAGAAATTAACTGATATTAGACTTAACGTATGTCTTTATTTATAACTGGGAAGAAACCTTATATATTGTAATTTTTTCAAACTCCGTTTCTATTCAACAAAGTACCATTGCAGAATCGTATTTGAATATCCAACATTTGCTTTAAAACTTCGTCATTGAAAGTAATGTGGGACTATTTGTACATCTGAGGTGATTTAGTTATGTACGCCTTTCCTTTCAAAACGTTTCCGAGTTTACTGTGTATTTGAAACGTTGTTTAATCTAGCGGCTGTATATTGCTTTCCCCACCGACATTGTTCTTGAATGAGGTTTCAAATATTTATTCGTATTTCATACTCTGGAATCCCCAACACACACTGCACTCGGAATACATGAGTAGACTGGATTATGAGAAAGTCCAACACAAAACGTATACGCTTTTTGTATCACGAATCGAAATCACACTCGCTATGGGAATATTTAATTCACCGTTTTAAATATTTGTTCCTGAGTCTGTAATTCTACATTCAGGCTTTTTTGATAAAAACGCTAAAACTAGAGAATGTTTTTCTTTTGAAATTGGACACGAAATGCTTTTAGAATATTCATTTCCTCTATAATAATAATAATAATAATAATAATAATAATAATAATAATAATAATAATAATAATAATACAACTTGACTCATAAATAGGCGAATACCAATCCGGCTTCCGAAAATCCAGATCCTGCGCAGAACAGATCCATAATCTAAAAATGACTATCGTCTACCTGAAAATCAGAGCCAGACCATTTGTCATTACTCTTTTTGTAGATTTCCAGAAGGCGTATGACTCGATTGACCGCAAAAAAATTTTTCAAGTTCTCCAAGAATTTGGCCTAGACAACAAGACCCGACAGATCATTGAAACGACACTCAGCGATACGTCTTCCAAAGTGAAGTTCAGATCTGAGATCTCTGAAGCCTTTCAAATTCAAACAGCAGTTCGGCAGGGAGATGGACTATCACCACTACTTTTCAACTGAGCTCTCGAGAGGGTTATCGCAAAATGGAGATATGTTGTCCAATGTAGGGGAATTCATAATGGAGTTCAAATAAACCGAACTCCTAATGGTATCGATATTGACTGTCTTGCTTTTGCAGATGATTTATCTTTTCTTACTTGCTCTCCTGAACTAGCTACTCAACAAATCAATCACCTGCATGAATGCGTAGTTAAGGTTGGCCTCAAAATCTCCTTTACCGACCCCCACTTCATTTCGAACATAATACATGCTCCTGACTACCCACGGTAGAATCTTGAAAGTGGAAAGTTTCAAGTACCTTGGTGAATGAGTTGAATCCAATAATTCGGAGAAGTTAACCATCTTAACACGTGTCAGCATGTTCGAAACAGGTTCTGACTCACTGAAAACATACTACAACAAAAAGTCTATCTCTACAACCCCAAAAGTTTGAATTCATCCAACTGTAATTATACCTGAAGCATTATATGCAGCAGAATATTTAACACTTCGAGCGCGTAGTCTCCTTGAAAAACTGGCAATTAAGGAAAGGAGGATTAACCGAAAAATTATTGGTCCCAGTCTCAAGGATGGTATTTAGAGACTTCGGAGCAACTTAGAATCATACACCCACACTGAAAAGATATGAAGCGTAATCCAGAAAAGAAGGATAATATTTTATGCTCACCTCTGCAGATTGAAAGAATCTGCAAACGTTCGTTATCCTACTCTAGAAGTCTCAAAAAGATTCCTTCTTAGTTAGTGGGGATCGATAAATATATTTTTAAGTATGGAATTTCAGAAACACACATTCAACTCCGAGCACAACTCAAACACAAACATAGACAGGTTCATCAAGAAGAAGTCCAAACTCGACTGAAGCTTGTCCATTCTGATGTGTGGAAGAATGGCAAAGAATCAAACCCCGAATTTCCAGTTCAGGAGGAGACACGATACTCTTATAACGCAGGGAAAGCTGAAAATTATAATTATGATTACTATGATGATGATGATGTTGATGATAATTATATTGTATGTTGTGTCCACAACCCGAAATTTGATTCAGCTGTCAACGACTGCCTGCGCCTTATTGAAGAGGCATACAAGGGAAATGAGGAGAGGACTACGTTCTCTTTGCTTTCCAAACTGAACCAGATGATGGATGCTATTACACATCACTGTACCAACTTCATGGAAATGCCCTAAGAATCTGACCCTATGTGTGGTACATTTACAGCATTCATCATAGGAGCCGGCTGCATTAGGAATAGTGTAACTAGAAATCCGCATACCTCAGTCGCCTTCATGTAGTGCTGTCAAAGGCGAAGGTGTAACAGTATGTTCGATCAAAGTAACCAAGTAATAATAACGGAAACGCACTTTAACGGGTCGGAAGTAGAAACATACACCAGCAAGTATTACCCAAGATGTAAACATGAACTGCGAAACTCGAACAAGAATCGCTGACACTCATCCGAAGTGTTTGCTTCGAGGAGCCACAACAATCAAGGCCTGTTGCTTTTTATTTTTGGATACGGTGTTTTTGCTTATTTCTCTTGTCATATGAAAAAGCAAAAGTGTAGTTTTGAAGTCTTAGCCGAATTTTCAGTTATGACAGAATTTATTTAGAAATGTATTATTTCTGCTGAGGTATTGTGGCTACTCCAACCACTACTCTTATACCTTCATATCTTCCACACAATATAAATAACATTTGTTTGAGCGCCAGTTGCTTTTTAAGAAAAACAACAAAATTCGGTAGAGCATACCTCTTATATCAATTATCTCAAGGCGTGAGGTGATAAACTCACATATCTGGCAATATACAGGGATATGGATCAGGACAATATTAAATTACTGTTGCATTTCCACAATTGAGGATTGTACATGGAGCTGGAATCACTTATTATAATTAAAATAAAACTGAGTTTATGACTATAATTTACGTCACAATGAACAATCATTGACGTCTTTTAATTTAACAAAATATATACATATAGTGAGATTTGCGGTACTAATAAAAGGAAAATTTAATCAAAACAAAAAAAAGCTATTGGCATGAACTTGAAGTGAGATGTGATATCGCCGCTGATTACATTCTTCCTCGTGTTATGAATGCATAACATGTCTGGTGCTTTAATTACCTGATGTCTGCATACACCGCTGTTGAACTTGAAATTCTTTGGAAAACCTATGAGCTGAAGTCGGGAGCCGTCTGCTGTTATCTTCTTATATAACAAGGAGTTGGCCTACATACCATGTACGCGTGTAGGGAGCTCCAATGTAATTACGTCCACTCAATATATTATAAGTAATTGACAATATTATTGAAACATCTTGTGAAGTCCATCCTCACAAGAATATGATGTTTCTTTATCAGCATAGTACCTGTCTCTGCTCGGATACAACCACCACTTGTAGACCTCCTCGATTATTACAAGACCTCTTGAAAACACAACTCTTAGCTCTGACCATCACTCTAAGACCACTTCTTCCATTTGATACATCTGACTGTTACATATGATCGGAACGATATGATCTGAATACCTCACACCACCGTTGCATCGACTTTCATAACCTCGCGATGACGACTCATCTCCCTACTCTCTGTTCATCCCTTCCACTTCAACATACAGTAGCTGGCGAATACTGACACTTGGTCGCAATCACGTGCCCACGCACTGATGTCATCAGTCAAGTGTTGTCTAAGCGTGCCCAAGCGGACTGCAGATGACTAAGTTTCATGCGTCACCGGGAAATCTACTTGCACATAACATTCTCAGTTAAACATAGCCTCGATTGCAAAATACTATGCCAGCTCATCTAGCCAGAGTTACAAGCCATAGCATGACTATATGAAACCAACAAATCTCACTTACTACAATACAGAATAATTACAAACAAATTTCACTTAACCTATGATTAAATACAATAATATATGTGATACCTAATTATTACAGTCTAAGTGATGAGAAACAGAATATAAAATCTAATGAATCGGGTTTATAATGATGATGATAATAATAATAATAATAATAATAATAATAATAATAATAATAATAATAATAATAATAATAATATAATAATAATAAATACTGAATGGAATCTGTAACCCTGTTGTACGGTTACAGTATGAATGATCGTGAGCAGCAATATCGGGAGCATTCCTAATGCGTTTGGATATTATGGAAGGTGCTGCTCTTGTGGCTGAGGCTGGTGCGGTTGCAGCTGCACATTCAGGTTCACTGAGGAAAGCAACAGCAAAACAATGAAGGTAATTTAAAATATTTGAAATAAATCTTATAAATTATTACATTTTGTTTTTTCTTCGATAGGCCTTTGCATTAAGGAACTAGTTAATAAATTAAACCACATTACCTCTCAAGCATTTTACAGTAATTACAGCAATCACAGCAATCGCAGTAGTGGATCTCTATAAAGAGGGGTAAGACAAGCCTGACAAAATGCATAAATCTATAACAATATCGCGCGCGCGTGTGTATGTGTGTGTGTGTGTGTGTGGACGGTAGATGGCACCCACAGTACCCCACACAAGTCGTAAAAGACGACTAAAAGGGGAATCACGTGCTCTGAAATATGTCCGACTTCTTGGCTGAGTGTTTAGTGTTGAGGCCTTCGGTCGAGGGTGTTCCGGGTTCGATCCCGGCCCGGTCGTCTGATTAATACTTCTGGCTCGGGAACTGGGTACTTGTGTTTGCCCCAACACGGTCCCCTTCATATTCCGACAGCACACTATACTATCATCTAGCACAGGAACGCGCATACTCACTTTGTCATTATTGTAATTAAATTTACGTTAAACAGTATACTCCAATATTCAGTTTAATACTATAATAATTGCACCCCTACATATGGGGTTGGCGTAAGGAAGAGCGCTCGACTGTAAAACATGGGCAAATCCACATGTGGGGCATCGTTGTGTATCCGTGACCCCACATATGTGAGAAAACGCGGAAAAAGAATAACATGTTGAAGGGACTCTGAACTTGGGATCATGGGTTAGTCACCACGGCTCTTCTAGTTGAGTTTGGCTCTGTTTGCATTCAGTTGTGTTAGGCTCCTCACTTTTAGTTCTCCTATCCGACTTTTCTTGGTCAACTTTTGTTGTTTTCCGACCCCAATCCTATTATATTTGTGAATCCTAGGGAGTTCATTTTCACTCCATTCTTGGGCCTTTCTTTCCTTTTATCGATACCTCTATTTTAAATGTCACACCTCTTCCATTTTCCTTCTGATGGCTCCTTATTTTTACATGTTCTTGAAAAAATTCACCATCACCGCCACTTTCACTATATATCCAGAATTACAATTTGGATGTAAATAAAGCAGTTAGTGGAACGTAGAAAACAACAACATTATTGTGCTTATATTTCATTTTTTTTGCCCCCGAATACATCGTTTATACCTTGGTTTGGATTCGCAAACGTCGAAAGTAGGTTGTGTTCAATTTTAGTCTGTCAAGAGAAATTTCTCGAAACTTGTTATTTAAGTTCAGGGATAGTCAGGTTTTGCACTAGGCTATATATTATTTGATTAGTACACAGTGACGTAACAGTCTGAAGGGGGCCGAAACAGGAAATGTGAAATTTATATGCTAGTATTAGCAAAATCGATAAACTACACATAATAATATAACTTCTGATTTTCATTACTTTCCCAATGATCTGCATTTAGATCTGTCGTCCAGGTGGAAGATGCCCATCAGTTGCTTACCTAGTCTTTTCTTAAATAATTTCAAAGAAGTTGGAAATTTATCGAACATCTTTACTGGTAAATTATTCCAATCCCTAACTCCTACTTCTATGAACGAATAATTGCCCTGATTATTACTCTTCAGTTTTAACTTTATCTTCATGCGAGGGTTGCGCATAAGTCATTGCAACTCTTTTTATTATCGGGATGCGCGATCTGCCAGGCAAATGGAAAATGACTGTTGGGAGTGGGGAACGTAAGGTGCTGTGGAAAGAATGAATCATTCCGGATATATTTGCCAGATGTGGGATATAAAGGGAAGAAACTGTCAGACAGGAAATACTTGTACTGCAAAATACTCAGCCTCAGAGCGTACAGTAATATTTACGGTAAACCCTCAAATGTAGTCCTCATGATTATCCACAACTCGTTGTCAGTGATGTGGAAGACGTCGGCTACCAGTCGCCTCGCCTTGATTGAATTTTGCAGTCTCATGCTTCACAGCGTTGTGAATGTCCTCTCGTGTCCTAAACCGTCTGAGATCAAAATCGCACGGTGACAAAGCACGGCGGGACTCACTACTGCAGTCCCATTGTCTTGGGCGTCGTACATGTCCAATACAACGCCATCTCGCACTGTGTCCATGAACTATGAGTATCATGCTTTGTAGGACATATGACCATTGTGAGGTAGCCCCGTGGAAAAATGAGGAAAAATAGTTGCTATGATTTATGCCCCAACCCTTGTATCTGACCTTTGGTACTCTTTTAAAACCCCGCTCCAGCTTATTCGTCTGCTAATGTCATTCCACACCATCTCTCCTCTGACGGCCTGGAATTTGGCCAAACAGCCTGTCTCGTAACTTCAAAATATTTCCAGTCTAAAGTGTGTAACATTTTCATAAGGCTACTCGTTTGTCTGAAATCACCCAGAACAAAGAACATTGATTTCCTTTGGATCTCTTCTTCCCGAATCAAGTAATTTTGCCGATGATCTAATACATATCTAATTGGGGTCTTACCAGTGAGTTATACAGGCTCTCCTTTACATCCTCGACCCTAACTAAATATAGGTCCCGCAAGAAGAGCTTGCCAAAGAAAGCTGCGCAAAACATCGCCAGTGTTCGGGTGGACTCGGTAGTAGCACTGCACGCCCCCCTCACTTCGCTAAATCGCCTTACTGCCAGCAGTTGCTAATGAACCGTCTGCGCTGGCGGTCTGGCTAGCTGAACTGTGACTAGCGTTCGAGTGAAATCTCAGCGCGTGTATGTAATGCCTTGTTGTAGTTATAACCAGAGCCAGGACACATTACCCTATAGCAGAGTTGGCGAACCTATGACACGCGAACACGACATCCGTGGCACGTCAGACCACATATTTTAATGTTTCCAACATGTAATAAATAGGTCGAAAATCTAACGTAGCACATTTTAACATTACGCCTTAATAAATTATATCCAGTTAATTCTATGGTCATATTTAAACAATATACCTTATTCATAAAATGTACCTGTTTTTAAAATGCAATTTTTAATACAAAATAAAGTAATAAAACATTCAGTCGAATGGATTTACAAGTTATGCAATCTAATACCTAATTGAAGTCAGATGATGAGTTTAAAAGGAAAATAACATGTGGCACACTGGACAGTAAAAAGTAATACACAAGACCTTAAATAACACGCTAGTTGGTAAAGGTTTGTCATCGCTGCCCTATAGCATAATGATATTGTTGGACATGCAGAATCAGAAACATTGAATGAAATAACAATAACAAACAAAGAGATTAAAAATTATGTGATCGTAAAATAGCGGTTAACTCACCCGATGGCTTGTTCTAGTCCGCATCTTCTGTAAGAGGTTGAAAGCTGTTCATATCGCCTTCACTGTCATCCGCGCTATCACTAACGCTCTCTCCGTCACTGTCACTATCGTCCTCCAGATTAATGATTATTCTGTCTGATACTTCATCCATTATGTGATCGCTCGCAATGTACTTATTCTCAGTGTCGATTACGTGCCTACATCGACTCGACCATTCTTCTGCCCCAATTGACGCAATTCCTTCCATCAGCAATGTTCTTGCATTATCGAGTCTGAAAGTAACATTCCTTTGTGCTACATAATCTTTAACTTGAGCCCAAATCATTTCGATTGGGTTCAAGTCTGAATGGTATGGCGGGAGACGCAAAATCGTATGCCCATATTTAGCAAGTAGTCTGTCAATTTTATATGACTTATAGCGTGATTTATGGGATTTAATCAAAGCGTACAGTTGGGGTTTTATCATCTCTGTAGAAAACGGAATACCCTTATCAGTCAACCAATCCTGCATAACTCTTTTTCTGGATGATGATGTGGGTGCACGCTCACATTGGACATTATGGTACTAGGCATTATCAATCACGACTACAAATTAGGAATTAATCTCTCTGTCAGATATTTCTCGTAGTTTCTATAGTTCATCTCATCGTGATAATCCCCTCTTGTTTGGTTGAATTTGAAAACCAACAAAGCATTTGGAACGAAACCTGCATCTGAAACGGCATGTACCACTGTTAATCGTTGCCCTTTCGAGATAGATGAAGAGTACTGTCGCTCCAAGCACTTGACTTGGTGTGCGAACTATGCAAATATGTCTCATCAGTGTAAACAATAGGCCTACCATCTTGTCGGTACCGCTTTATGCTTTATATGTACTGCACACGTAAGAGCCTTATGTCAGGCTTCTCCATAAGTATTCCACGCATGTCTTCTGTCTTCCTCCAGCGAAAACCTAGGCCTCGAACTAGATTAGTCTTCTTACGCAACCTTTAAACTGTATATCCTCAACCAGTTTCTTACGGATCTTTTCAAGCGTTGATCTCTCGCCTTCGGTATTGTGAAAATTGTGAATCGTGCGCCTGACCGAGCATTTCTCAAAATCGTCTAATTCACACTTCTAGACAGACTTCGGTCTTCACTTTCTAGGCGTTGAACATGAATCCCCTTCACCCCTTTCGATCTCCTTTGCGTCTCGTATTACATTCCGCACGGACCTTTCCGACACACCCGTTGCTTCGGCCACTTTCTTTTGAATAGCACATAAGTTTCCAGTGGGGTGGGTTTCGTTTTTCATGACTTTATACACATTATAAATAACTTCTCTAGTTTGACTGTGTAAAGTTTTAGCACTCCCTAATTTAGAACGAAACGGGGGCATCGCTACTTACACTGAATATTATACTACAACAAATTCACTTTCAGTTACGAAACATAAATAAAATGTTAATAATTCAAGCACATGCTTCTTGCTTCTTTTCAATACATGCTTGATAGAGAGCTGTACACTGTGCTTCTCAGTGAGCGGTTGAGTAACAATGAGCCCGGTAATCAGCATTCGGGCGACACACAGGAGCCCCGCAACGAGCTTAAACTTCGCCAACAGATATTGGTCTCTGCTCACGTCTGAGTTTCGGCAAGATCTTGTTGCGGGACCTATACCCTCATAACCACACTAAGATATCTGGAGCCCTTATTTGCAACCTTATTAAGATAATGAATATAATTGCTTACATTAATCTAAGAACTACGCAAAAGTGTGCATAAAGAAATAATATCACTTCTTGCCGCTAATCCCCTTGTCAAATGACGAAGGTCTTGTTTGGGTCCTGTCGATGACCAGTATAGCATTGCATTTGTGGTGTAAAACTCCGGCCATATTCGTTTCCTCTTCTCTTGTCTTTCTTTTACAGTTAGTCGTGAAGGGCAGTGAGAATCTTATTCGTAGGTCCTCCATCAGAAAAGTTTCATTCGCGAGTTCGTATACTAACCTTGATGGTGTGTATTTGGACAGTCATTGAGCCAACTTTAAGTAACAGGCCTTTGTTTTCTCCAGATTACTGAGGTACTTTATACTGAGATTTTGCCAAATGACTTCCATACCGTAACACAGGATCGGAATGGCTTTAGCCTAGTACTTATAGCATGTTTCATGTGATTCATTAACCTTACAATTAGAAATCATATTTTGAGATTAATCCCGTATTCCTTACCAAACATTTCTTTCTCACCTCAACGATTTTATTTATAAAAATATTCTTTTACGAGATGGCATTTGTATATGTTTTAAGAGTTATCGATGTTACAGTGAAAGTGCGTAAAAGTTTCAATTATCGCACGGAGAGAAAGGAACGAGCTAACAGTCAGGCAGCCGAAGGGCTTTGGGAAAATGTTGCAATGAGCTACGCATATGCATCAGAAGGAAATAAATCCAACGTAATCTGCAAAGGAGTCTAATGCTAAAAGATCGATCACCATACGTTGAAAATATTACCTACGTGCGAAGCCAGGACGACTCGCTTGCTGCTTGGTCTGTCTGTTAGGTCATTAGCCCAGAAGCTGGTTGGATCCTCAAATAGCACCATCAAAGTTTATGCGGTTAGAGATAAACTGCAAAAGCCAATGCCAGTGCCAAAATGATGGGTGCTGGACAAGGCGAGGAGTGAGGTAATTTGCCATTGCTTTCCTCATTGTGCCAGAAAGCGCAATTGCAGCATGACTGACCCTACGAGCAACAATACTCAGCACCACGCATTCCCCAGCAGCTTCAAAATTTTCTCAGCCATGGATGAGACTGAGACTTGGGTAAAAGCTACATTTTACTCTGACCTGTGCCAACAGATAGATGCCAAAGTACTGCATCCATCAAGAAATAGCATTAGGAGTAGCTTTCTGCTTATAAAACGTTTAAGAGTACAGCAGTTCATTCATTTCTCTAGAAAGGGTTGACACGGGTTTGCTTTCCATCTCGTACGAATATTAGTTTATATTTAACCTTTCATTATCCCACATTGTTCGGCCAAGAGAAGCTCGCAGTAATTTAGTTTCGTATGTACAGTAAGTTGAGCTGTAATGTGTTTCTGCTCTTATCTTAGGCCTAATCCTTCCTCATTTAGCCGGCGAGACTACGGATAGTTCGTGTAACTCTATTATAGTCCATTAACATCTGAAATGGAGTGGTACGTAATGTAGGAGAAATTCTGTTATGCACTGTTCAAAGTAACGGTTGTTGGTTCTGATAACAAACTCAGTACTACTGACTGGTTATATTTGCCCAACGATAACATCAACAGTTACTATGTCAACATTTGTAATCGATGAGGATGAACACTGCTTGCAAATCATCTCTTAAAAACTACTCTAAACTTAAGTTACATCTCGTGTTTCATCAGTTGAATTTAAATTACTCTGCAGGGCTGAACAGCTCAGGCGGTGAAGCGCTGGCCTTCTGAGCCCAAATGGACAGGTTTGATCCTGGCTCACTCTGGTGGTATTTATTCTACTTCTTCTTCTTCTTCTTGTGACATATCCTCATTGATTGTCGGCTGTCATCGGGAGAAATTTTTTTGCTAGTTGCTTTACGTCGCACCGACACAGATAGGTCGTATGGCGAGGATGGGATAGTAAAAGGCCTACGAGTAGGAAGGAAGCGGCCGTGACCTTAATTAAGGTACAGCCCCAGCATTTGCCTGGTGTGAAAATGGGAAACCACGGAAAACCATCTTCAGGGATGCTGACAGTTGATTCGAACCCACTATCTCCCGGATTCAAGCTCACAGTCGCGTGCCCTTGACTGCACGTCCACCTCACCCGGTCATCAGCAGAATGTGATTCTTGTTCTCAGCAACTCGCAAAAAAAAAAAAAGTTCTCAGCCCATACCATTCTTACAGATTCCGTAACCAAGATATTCTCCTTCTTTCCCTGCTTCTCCTTTCTTTAATTTTATCTTTTATGAAAACCTGGAGTGGGCTATATTTATCATTTCGAATGGTATATCCACAGTACTGAAGTTTCATTTTGATGTTGTGCATGACCTCTAGCCCTTTGTTGAGGGACTGGAGTACTTCAGTATTACGTATTCTGTCAATCCATGATATTCTGAGTAGGCGTCGGTAGCACCACATCTCAAAGAAGCTTTTTGTGGTATCTGAAGGTGCTCAAATACGTCAGCCTCGTGTCTGTACTTTTAATCTTCTTCTTCTTCTTAATCTGTTTACCCTCCAGGGTCGATATTTCCCTCGGACTCAGCGAGGGATCCCACTTCTACCGCCTCAAGGGCAGTTTCCTGGAGCTTTCAGAATCTGGGTCGGGGGATACAACTGGGGAGGATGACCAGTACCTCGCCCAGGCGGCCTCACCTGCTATGCTTAACAGGGGCTTTGGTGGGGGATGGTATGATTGGAAGGGATAGACAAGGAAGAGGGAAGGAAGCGGCAAGGAAGCGGCCGTGGCCTGAAGTTAGGTACCATCCCAGCATTTGCCAGGAGGAGAAGTGGGAAACCACGGAAAACCACTTCCAGGATGGATGAGGTGGAAATCGAACCCACCTCTACTCAGTTGACCTCCCGAGGCTGAGTGGATCCCGTTCCATCCCTCGTTCCACTTTTCAAATTTCGTGACAGAGCCGGGAATCGAACTCGGGACTCTGGGGGTGACAGCTAATCACACTAACCACTATACCACAGAGGCGGACCTGTACTTTTAATAATGAATGTTAATGGATTTACGTCTCACTAACTACTTTTGCGGTTTCGAAGAATCCGAGGTGCCGGAATTCAGTCCAGTGAATCTACCGACACGAGACTGACGTATTTGAGCACATTCAAATACCATCGGACTGAGCCATGATCAAACCTACCTTCACAGACTGCTCGAAACTTGTTGACTGAATGCACCACGTACTCAAGAAAACGGCTAGCTGTGCTACGATCAACTCCCCTGTCAACAACTGTCGAAGTAACAGAATTCCTCAAGAAAATCTTCCATTGACTTCAGTAATTTATCTATATGTTGTTATCATAACTATAAATATCCCGTGACATGCCTGTATGTGAGACAGGGGTTGTAAATATATTAGCTAAATAAAAATTTAAAAAACTGGGGTCAGAAGGCCAGTGTTCTACGGACTGAGCCATTCAGTCCGGCATCGGTACATTTACTGGCACGTAAAATAACTTTTGCAGGACAATATTCTGGCACCTTTATTATTATTATTATTATTATTATTATTATTATTATTATTATTATTATTATTATTATTATTATTATTATTACATATATCAGAGAATCAGTGGCATTACGTTGGCCACTGGATACGAAAATAATGTGGATTTAAACTTGGTAGGATCATCGTACGGACGAAGGTCCATTTGGCATTCCATAACGTAGGATATCGGCATGTAAAGTATTCTGGTGACTCATTCAGTGTTTACCCGAAAAAGAAGAAATATCAGCAAAAAATCACCCAGCTAAGATCCGACTTACATGGTATCTGATAGAGTACAATGTAAAGTCACAATTGGCATAGGCCTACAGGCAGTCTAAATTGTGGAGGCCATACGATTATGCTAGATCTGGTACTTTAGTAGTGACAAACGTTTTGTATACATTTCAGGAAACAAACCCAATGTCTCTCGCCTATACCACATGTTAGGTCGTTATTTAGGCTACCTCACAATACTGTACTTAGAAATTTCGCTCATTGGCTAAATGGTCAGCGTTGAGGCCTTCGATTCCCGGCCGGGTCGGGGATTTTAATCGGCCCGGATTAATTCTTCTGGTCCGGGAACTGGGTGTTTGTGTTTGTCTCAACACTTTCCTCTTCATATTCACATAACACAACAGAACACAACACACTACACTACCACCACCACAGAAACACGCAATAATAATTACATCCTTCCATATATGGTTGGCATCAGGAAGGGCGTAAAACAGGGCCAAATACACATGTTACACAGTTCGCACCCGCGACCCCACGGGTGTGTGAAAGCGGTAGGAAAAGAAGAAGACCGAACTGTACATAGATTCTTCCGTCCAGCGCTCCACGCATGTGCTATGCTGCGAAGAAGAACGCCGCCTGTGAGCTGGCGGTCTGAAGATGAGTAGCAACGATGTTTTCGAAGGAGTAACAATATAGTAGGATAAACATTGAATGTGTTGCACGTCCTCCCATCATTCTGCTGGACTTTGCTCAGGAGCACGTAGTGTAACCAGTGGCTGTGTTATAAGCTCCGTAAGGTTGGAAAGTGCTAAACCGTCCCCCATACTTCCCGGACGTAAGAGCATGTCGTTATGATTTGATTTCAAAGATGAATGAGCGAATACGGCACTCGCTTTCGGACATTCTTCAGGCTGCAGACGGCTACCGCATTCCTAGCGACGGGTTTTACACAATTCTGGTGAGTACATCGCAGGGCCATATGAATTTCATGCAGCGGTTGAACAAAATAGTATATATGTTGGGTATTCAGCCCGAAGGCTGATTTGAACATCCACAGCTTCGCCAATAGCTGTCATGGATAGTCTAGGCGTCAGCGAAGAGGAGTACCAGGGAAATGAGGAGTGAGGTAGTTGCTATTGCATATCAGTCTTTTTTTCTCTTTTTTTGCTAGTTGCTTTACGTCGCACCGACACAGATAGGTCTTATGGCGACGATGGGACAGGGAAGGGCTAGGAGTGGGAAGGAAGCGGCCGTGGCCTTAATTAAGGTACAGCCCTAGCATTTGCCTGGTGTGAAAATGGGAAACCACGCAAAACCATTTTCAGGGCTGCTGACAGTGGGGTTCGAACCTACTATCTCCCGAATACTGGATACTGGCCGCACTTGAGCGACTGCAGCTATCGAGCTCGGTGCATATCAGTCTGCCAAGCCCACTGGAAAGCATGCACCACCAGACCTTATGAGCGATACCTTCATATCATTCATAGCAGGGACTGGCTGCATAAGGAATGGCCTTACTAGCATCGCTCATACCTCGGTTATTTTCATACAGTCAATGACAAGGATGAGACTGATACAGGTCAATGGAAGTAACAAATCCCAGCACATACCAGAAGATATAGTACACTGTAAACACAACATTTCGCCAGCAAAAGTATAAGAAAATACCAATATTAAAGAACCTAATAGTTTTTCTCCTGTTTAATAAGAACTTCTTCACTTTTATTTGCACCGTATTAAAGTTTTCACATTTTCCGTCAAATATGACTTGGCCAATTTTTATCCACTTTGACATTGATATGCACGCAAGGTATGGATGTAAATTTCATTCCATTCATGGTTTTTACCTTCGATTAGTCATCACCATCATTCTTTGAAAGATGGGAAATACTATTTTTGTTCCCTCAGTCAATATTGTGAACGGTGAATAATCTAGTTGATTTTCCCCATTAAAAACGCCATCACCACCCCTGGAAGTGAAGAGATCTCCTGTGTGCGAGGCGCGTTCGTAGTTTATTTATCGTATACCGAGGTAATCGGTTTTCAATGGAGGTGTTCAAGTGGGTCAATAAATTACTAGCGAGCTGTAATGAGGATCAGGCGAATAGAATTCATTACGCACCGTGTTTGTTTGCAAGCTCGTAACTCGAGTATAGGGGTCACTCTGATCTACCAACAAAACCGTGTCTTATTTATTCATATTGTTATCAATATTTTAGGTGTATTTGTCCAATAACTCACGTGGTAGAAAGGCTCGGTCAGAATTTATAAATTTTGAATGTTGACATTGCATTTAATCTCATATTATTTATTTAGTGTAGGATAAGGGGGAATTGCATTCAAAAATACACTCATTTTAAAGTGCACAAACAATTTACAGTTTACGCTTAGAAGGGAAATCTAAAGATACCAGTTTGGTTGAATATACTATTCCCCTTCTATCCATAGTACTTTTGATATATGCTAAGATGCATTTCAAGGCTGGAAGACAGGTCTTCTACTGTAATTCCTCTAGTTCGGTTCAATATCTACCATGCAGTTTCCGATACATTTCAGTATTTTTTGCCAGTGGATTTACGTCGCACCGACACAGATAGGTCTTGCGGCGACGGTTAGATAGGAAAGGCCTTGAAGTTGGAAGGAAGCGGCCGTAGCCTTAATTAAGGGACAGTCCCAGCATATGTCTGGTGAGAAATGGGAAACCACGGAAAACATTCAGGGATGCCAACAGTGGGATTCGAACCCACCATCTCCCGGATACAAGCTCATAGCCGCGCGCCTCTAACCGCATTACCAACTCGCCCGGTACATTTCAGTATACACCAGTGCTTCTCCGTAGGCGATATCCATCAGACTGCACAGATGTATCCACGATGGTGCGTTAATAATAATAATAATAATAATAATAATAATAATAATAATAATAATAATAATAATCGTCATCATCATCATCATCAAATTACTTTACCGGGTTTGAACAGCTCAGGAGGTGACTACAAGTGACTTAGACCGAGCTAACTAATTTTGACGACACACTCATGTGGAATTAAATTTAAATTTTAACACTGATGATGGACCTTAGTGTCCGAAAACCGGTTTTAAAAAAGTGTGTGCTGATACGGCTGTATATAATTAATAATAATAATAATAATAATAATAATAATAATAATAATAATAATAATAATAATAATAATAATAATAATAAAATAACTACATCAGCACGGTTAATAAGAAATGGCTTTGATATTTTATAATTAATATAATTCGTTAAACCGAGCTGTTATTATTATTATTATTATTATTATTATTATTATTATTATTATTATTATTATTATCATCATCATCGCTTAATTTGTCAGAAATCGCTCTTCGAACTTCGCCACCAACCAAGAAGATATATAATCGAATCGAAGTCCGACTCGTTGGCTGAACGGTCAGCGTACTGGCCTTCGGTTCAGAGGGACCTGGGTTCGATTCCCAGCCGGGTCGGGGATTTTAACCTTAATTGGTTAATTCCAATGGCACGGGGGCTGGGTGTATGTGTTGTCTTCGTCATCATTTCATCCTCATCACGACGCGCAGGTCGCCTACGGGAGTCAAATAGAAAGACCTGCATCTGGCGAGCCGAACCCGTCCTGGGATATCCCGGCACTAAAAGCCATACGACATTTCTTTTCATTTCATTTCATCGAATCAAATGTGACAATGATTGATTTGACCTTGGATTGGATGGAGGCAAGGTAAACAGAGACAATTCGATTCGGCTTTTCATGATTTTAAGGTAAAAGGTATAAACATAGGAGAAAGATACAAATGAATTGGAGATATTTGGCCAGAAGAAGAGCTAGAACGATATGAAACATCTTAAGGACACCCGGGAATTTTGCAGTTAGAATACGAGGGAAGTGTAGGTGATAGAAACAATACGGGTAGCCCAAGATATGAGTACGACAAATAGATTATAAAGTAAATGTAGAATGTGGTAGTTACGTAGAACTGAAGAGTTTAGCACAGTATACGGTTGCACGGAAAGCTACATTAAAATAGTCTATGGACTGTTGACCAAAACACCAACATTATCGTCATCATTCATCTGAATTTGAAGCGAAGGAAAACTAGAGAATACAATTTCCATGATAACCAAGACCAGTTCTCATCAATTTTTGAGGGAGTGTTCGAATGCTTTTGCCTAAGGAAGACATGTGTAACCGAGAAATATAGGACAGTCAAAAATATTTGTGTGTTAGCATGAAGGAATACTTTTGTGTTAATAACTGTACAGACTAATGTAGGACTAATTATCCACATCCATGTCAGACAGTCAACAGGTAACACAGAGAGGTCGAAAGAAAATGTAAAATGCTTAGTCTTATTACTGATAACTAAACCACAACAGTAACTTTCCCAGGAACATCAAAGGCGAAATAATTACGTTTATGAACTATCTGTTCGGGTACATGGCTCTCAAACAGGCGGAAAGGAAAGAAAACAAGGAAGCGAGGAAAATAAATGTATTTGGCTATGCTCTGAAAGGCTATCTGAAAAACACTAAAACGAGGCGGAAGACTGCAGTAAAGGGCGCTGCGAAGAGAAATATGTGCCCCAAAAATGGAGTTGAGTAAAACTAACTAAGGTTGTCAGTGTATCCTCCGATGTGACTACTCCGTGGGCTAAGATTTTAATATTTTAATTCAGAGGGCAACTTGGAGTGATGGTTCGTCTAGTCACTAAAGCGATCCCTAATATGTATTTGTACTGGAGGGGAAAGGGAAAAGTGGAGGCAATGGAGTCCAGACACTCGCAGGCGTTCGGAATTCACAAATAGGATATGGGAGCGGTCAGGTGGCGCTGTTGTCGATGTGAAATGTGCATTTAATGGGTATCGATTTCGGAGTGGTCTTGTTTTGTGAAGCCAAAGTGGTGAGTGTCTATTTCACCACTCTAGAGAATGTTTTCAAAAATTGATCAGCGTTCGTGGATTAAAATCGAGGTTGCCCGTGAAAAAAAGGCATCAGAATGTTGTTGAGGATTATGTGAAGCTTGTGGCGAGAATACATTAACGTATCAGGATGCACAGAGGTATCCACTTGTTAGTTCATTAAATATTGCGTTATATCAATTTTGCTACTACTTTATTTAGAGCCCTCGTATGTAGAGATAATGAATACCATGAAATGAATACGTGTGGTAACTAAATTGTATTTCAGAGATGAACATTGATGCAGGGGACGCCCTTCAGTCTGATCATCTGACCTTCTGAAGCGGGTTGCAGGACCAACTTGAAGATTATATGATAGAGATATTGCCAAGGAATTACGGACGTTTTTCCCCAAGAGAAGAGTAAACAAGCAAGCAGAAGTGGAATACATAACAAAATGACTAATTCAATTCTATGTTTTCTATTTCTTTAAGCAGATCGCCTATAGGCATCAACTCAAAAGATCTGTACCAGGCCCCTCCGGAGGCCACACGCCATTATTATATTTCTTTAATTTGTCCATGTATCCTCCGATCTGACTAATCCATGGGCTAAGAGTTCTAATAGAACACTTGAGTATTTTGATTCGAAGGGCAACTTGGAATGATGGTTGAGCTAGTGACTAAGGTGATGAATAATATGTCTTTATATTAGAGAAAAGGTTGTGTAAGAAACTGATAGAGCAATGATCGTAGCTTTAGTTTTTGCACTGTAATTTTCCTCAATTTGAAAGTACAGAATTAGAGATAATCATTTCAAGGATGAACAGTCGTTGGCTTAGGAGTCTCCTACTTTCCACAAGTCTGTTTCAGTGGCCCCCACGCTTGGCTGTGCTGAGTTGAACAATGAATACAATGAAAATATTTCGGAAATATCAAGATAAGGTAAGTCGTGCCCATTAACAGAGTATCTGCATAAATTTAAATCAAAAGATGTGGAATACTCCACAGTCTGTTGAACTACTACTACCTTCTTCGTCCGGGTTGGACCACCTCAGCGTTCTGTATACCGGCTTTCGGTATTACGAATACATTGCATTGTTCTATATATTTGTTTTGTTTGCTATTTGCTTTACGTCGCGCCGACACAGACAGGTCTTATAGAGACTGTGGGATAGGAAAGGACTAGGAATGGGAAGGAAGCGGCCGTGGCCTTAATAATTAAGGTTCAGCCCCAGCATTTGCCTGGTGTGAAAATGGGAAACCACGGAAAACCGTCTTCAGGGCTGCCGACAGTGGGGTTCGAACCCACTATCTCTCGATTACTGGATACTGGCCGCACTTAAGCTACTGCAGCTATCGAGCTCGGTTATTTATTCTATATGGAGGCGACTGATGAACTCCTATCCGATCTGAGAGAATCAGTATACCAAGAAATCTAAAGCCATCTAGAAGCTGGTGCCTACTCATCATTGTACAACATCTTCCTCCCCAATCCTCGTAAGTCCTAAAAACATCTTTGAAACATGTAAAACATGTTTCTTTCCCAGCGGTCAGCTCGGAAGTTTCAATGCCTGTTCCGTAACTGTGTCAGGGGAAGTTCTGATATTTGATTTTCTGATCTATATAGTAAATTTTTAAAATAGGCACCCCAGAGCTGATTTATTTTGTGACCTTCGTCTTAAAACGTGCTGTTCGCGTGCTTCTTAATTTATCTGGCTTCTCCGATGTTCTCTTAATATTCGTGGGCGCAGCCACTAATATCTTAGTTTCCTCAAAATAAATTTCGTCATTTTTGTCGGAGAACTCTAGAATGTTAAATGTACTGTAGCTGCGGTATTTGCTACAAAACGAAGCAACTGATTTCGACGTGAATCGAAGAACACTTTGTCAAAAATAAACAAACCAAAACACAGAATTGTCAGTTGTACATATGCATTTCTCCAAATTAAATGTATGTTGGGTATTCAGCCCGAAGGCTGGTTGGAGCCTCAACAGGTTCACCATTAGCTGTCATAGATGGCCTAGGTGTCACTGAAGAGGCGTACTGGGGAAATAAGGAGTGAGGTAGTATCCCGTTGCTTTCCTCACTGGGCCAGAAGTTGCTATTGCACATCAGTCTGCCAAGCTCACCAAAATGCGTCACCAACCGACCCTATGAGTGACATTTTCACACCATTCATAGCAGGGACTGGTTGCATATAAGGAATGGCATTACTACTGCCACTCATACCTCAGCCACTTTCATATTGTCAAAGCCAAGTATAAGACTGAAACAGGTCAATGAAAGTAACAATTTTATTCTAGCCCATACCACAAGACATAGTGCACTGTCAACACTATATCTTGCCAGCAAAGGCCTCTAAATTAAATACAAAATTTAATTTCAAAGAAGTGGGATGTTGGAAGCAGAGCCACGAAAATCATCCAGCAAATGAAGCCTGTCAAATACACGTTGTACCTTGGTGCAGTCGTATTTAGTACAGGACATTTTGATGATGAAAACAGGAGAACAGCTGCCATAGCCAAGAATTTCATGATATAATGTTGTTCCATCCACCTGAAAAGTCTGCTCTACTTCCATGCAACTGTAATTATGGAAGTTGTATCTTGCTATCGACTTACGCTGAAGTTCAATCTATTTCTCTATACGACGATGGGAATAGATAAATGTACAATACTCTCGCATTGACATACGGTGGTGAAACTTGGACTATTGATGCTAACAATGGGAAGGAATTTGACCTCCTTAAAATATGGATTCGAACGAAAGTGTACCGCAAATCTCGGACAGACCTTTACACCAACGATATGCAAACAATCGCCTCACCAGTTCTTCTGCCA
This sequence comes from Anabrus simplex, assembly GCF_040414725.1. Taxonomy (NCBI): domain Eukaryota; kingdom Metazoa; phylum Arthropoda; class Insecta; order Orthoptera; family Tettigoniidae; genus Anabrus; species Anabrus simplex. The sequence continues at coordinate 120,289,581 of NC_090267.1, read as the reverse complement.
TTTAGTCACATAAAATGTCCCTTCAAAGGAGAAAGTGGATGAACGCCTCTATGAAATCCAAACACTTTCAGATAGATGTTTGGAACATTCCTTTCAGAAGGATTAGCTCTGGCACAGAACCAGGAACGATGGAGAAATATCCATAACTCTCCAAATGAAGGTTACGATCGCCAGCATTGAGGGACAATGTGAACAAAAATATCGGAAATTGAGCATCTCGCGAAGAAATAGTCCCCCGTATCAGACAATGCTCTTCCTAGCCATTACATTCCTGGTTTCTCCTCCCAGGCAAATGTTGGTATGTACTCCATCGAAACAATTTTCGTTGACTATGTATGTGTGTAAAGGAAAATGAACCTTAAATATGTTATACTGTAGGAGTGCGTAAATATGTGATGCAATTATACATTCCTACAGTACTGTGCGATAACGTGCATTTTTATTTACACGTGCGCTTAGGAAAATGAACAAGACGAAAATTGTTTTCATGGACTGCAGTACCATATGAGGTTGGGAGGCGTGTCCAGCCTAAAGTAAAATAATACATGATATTCTTCGTAACACGCGATATTTTACAAATTCATCCCGAAAATATCAACAACATGCTCCATGTAAGTATATATTATAGATCTTACCCCTTCAATTACCTTGGGGAGCGTTCTCGCCACAGATAAATATGTACCGAAATGCAAGCCGCCACCAAGAAATTTCTTAAGGACAGGAGCTTCCACGACGACAATGAAATCAATGCTGCGGTTCCTAAATGGTTCAAGCAGGAAACATGATATTTAGACCCTATTGCCGCATGGTATCCGAGGCTTCAGCGGGATGTATGTGTGAAAGCACAGTGTGATTTTCCCTTAAGTGGGGAGACCTAGCTTAACACGGGGGAATTAGGCCAATATTCATTCGATTGTTATATATGCTAGAAATGTTGTTGACAAATGCTGCACATATCCAAGTATTGGCATGCTTTAGAGCAATCAGAAGCACAATTCTAATTATAACATTTTCAAATAAAATGTTCAAAATTTCCCGCCTTGTTAACAATATATCACAGTTTCCTTCATAACCCTCTTACTGATTCACGGATAATTATGAATTTTTAAGAGCTTCCTCCCATAGTGTTGTACTACAATCTGTGCCTTGTTCAGATCAAAAGGATTTAAATTAGATTTTATATAACATTTTTATTTTAAAAACTATAAATATTTTCTTGTGCTCGGAATAAAAACGCGACAAAGAATCCAAATCACAGTCTGTGTTAATGACTGAGGTTCATTTTGTAGCTGAAGTTTTGATACACACTTTAAAAAAGGAAAAATACGAAAATTCTTATAAACTTGGAATTTATAAGGGAAACAATGATATACTGTTAAAAAGGCGGGAAATTTTGAACGTTTTATTTTAAAAATATTAAAAATTTTAAATGAATATTGAATTTTCACGACCGCATTGTAATCGAAACAGACTTTCAACGTATTAGGTCGTGTTACGTTCTTGTAGTACGTGTTGAAGAGATGTTAAATACAGAAGAAAAATGGCCAACCGGACACCAGTGGGATCCGAACCCAAAACCTCCCGATTACGCGTCGGTTGCTCTACCAATTGAGCTATGGTGGCCTAGGCCATCTTTGTTCTGTTTGAAAGGATCTGAGCTACAGGTCTGGCACTGCTGCTAGCACACTGTAGAGTGCGTTTAAGTCGCCCGTTGTGGGGCATGTCAATGAATATTGAATTTTCACGACCGCATTGTAATCGAAACAGACATTCAACGTATTAGGTCGTGTTACGTACATGTAGTACGTGTTGAAGAGATGTTAAGTACAGATCCCACTGGTATCCGGTTGGCCATTTTTGTTCTGTACTTAACATCTCTTCAACACGTACTACATGTACGTAACACGACCTAATACGTTGAATGTCTGTTTGGATTACAATGCGGTCGTGAAAATTCAATATTCATTGACATGCCCCACAACGGGCGACTTAAACGCACTCTACAGTGTGCTAGCAGCAGTGCCAGATCTGTAGCTCAGATCCTTTCAAACAGAACAAAGATGGCCTAGGCCACCATAGCTCAATTGGTAGAGCAGCCGACGCGAAATCTGGAGGTTTTGGGTTCGGATCCCACTGGTGTCCGGTTGGCCATTTTTGTTCTGTACTTAACATCTCTTCAATACGTACTACATGTACGTAACACGACCTAATACGTTGAAGTCTGTTTCGATTACAATGCGGTCGTGAAAATTCAATATTCATTGACATGCCCCACAACGGGCGACTTAAACGCACTCTACAGTGTGCTAGCAGCAGTGCCAGACCTGTAGCTCAGATCCTTTCAAACAGAACAAACATGGCCTAGGCCACCATAGCTCAATTGGTAGAGCAACCGACGCGAAATCGGGGGGTTGTGGGTTCGGATCCCACTGGTGTCCGGTTGGCCATTTTTGTTCTGTACTTAACATCTCTTCAACACGTACTACATGTACGTAACACGACCTAATACGTTGAAAGTCTGTTTCGATTAAAATTTTTAAAATTCTGACATTATTGAAGTTGCTTTTGGTTGCTAGGAAGCATGCCAATACTGGGATATGTGCAGCAATTGTTAACAACAATTGTAGCATATTTAACAATCGAATGAATATTAACCTAGTTTATCCTTTGTTAAGCTGGGTCTCCCCCTTAAGACGCTATTGTACCTTATTCCGTAATCATCGCTGTGTTTATTTTGTAATTTCATTGTATTGGTTTGAACGAATTTTATCACCAAGCTGTTCCCTATGATGTTACAAGCATTTTTTTTCTTACAATTATCCATAGGTGATGTATTTTATTACTTTTCAATTCACTGGGAACGAAACCCTTTTTATTAAATTGTTGCTTATGATAGCACGCGTATTTATCAGATTTTCTCAAACTCAGATGTTTATTTGACTTAAACAGGTTTTTCAAGATGTACGTTGTTAAAATGACTTGGAAAGTGATGAATACCGATGGTGCATTAATGAGTTCATACTACTGTACGTACTTTCCTAACTGGGATATAAATTTCAACTTCCCATTTTTCCACCAAACAGCACTTCCTTTGCCAGTTCGGAAACTTGCTTAGTCGATGTGTTATTAGAATTGAAATGTTGATGAGTTATCGAGTAAATACGTCGAGTGCATATTAAATATATTTAATGATTGTTAGTAGTAATATTTTTAAGAAGAGATATTGAAAATGAAAATCCACGACCAGGTCAGCTATGGAATGAACGAAGCCCCCATCTAGCGGCGAGGATAGGAATGTGCCAGCTACCGAAGCCTGTCGCACTGTACTGAGGCATTCCACAGACTGACAGATGAAATGTTACTGAACACTGTTGCTAGAACGAAAGATGGCATAAAGAACCGGAGTATCGGGAAATGGCTCCTTTAGGAGAGGCATATTAATCATGTGGTCAGTGAAGTTTATACACTTTATTTGAGTATCAGTCCCTTAGTTGCATTCGCAAAATATGGTAAATTATTTCGTAAAGTTGATAAAATTCGTTATTTTTCAGGCCGAATATTTTCCTTTTTAGTCATGATGATAATAATAATAATAATAATAATAATAATAATAATAATAATAATAATAATAATAATAATAATTAATATGCCGAAGGAAACCTAGGACCCATTCTGTAAACAATTAAGGGATTTATCAAAACCACAACAAAAAAGTTGCGTGGAGCAGCAGCCCATTAAGACCCTTAGCCTGCCAGGGCAAATGCTGCCCATTTAGATAATCGGAATATATTGGAGTATCAAATGATCAGTTATACATCATTTTGAACCGTATCACTTGGTTTTTTGAGCAGGTCCGCTTCCTACTTAATCTCACGAAGGCTGAGTGAATACTATTCAAGTCCACAATCCAGGATTAGAAACCTTGTACTGGCCCGGAATCGAACATCGTACCTCCAGGCAAGGGCCAGGCACGCTATCTCTACACCACGGCGCTGATATTCAGCGAAACCGTGGTGACGGCATAAATCGAAGATCCAATTAATCGAGCTTCTCCAGAAGAGTGGTACGGTACTTTTTCTCTTCTGCTCGGTGCTAATGGCCTTCTAAAGATTCTTTCTATTATTAATCACATCGAATCATTAGTCATTGGGAACACGAAGTCATGACATGCCAGTAATTTTGGTGGACTTATCAAAGGTATTCTTGCTGACCAAGATTGATGTTAATATTTCTATATGCCACTTGAAAAAAAAGCATGCCATTTGCTTGACAGCACAATGAAGACATTTTGTAGCTAGGGAATGTCACTTTCAAACGATTTTGATATCGAAGAAACTTCCGTCATTACCACAATTCTGTTTATTACCAGGGGACTTTGATGTAATAATGAACAGCGCTAGAGACATTGTAATCAGCAATTCTGAGTGCTTGCTACTAATATTTTGACTGAAGATGAAGCACGGTAATACCGTCCAAAGCTGATTTGAAAGTAGGAAGGTGCAAAGAGTATTCCCAACTAGTTTTCGAGGTCAGATAGCTCAGTAGTTAGCGGAGTTAGCATCCGCCATTTTATGGTGAAATCGGAGCAAGTAACATACGGTAACATTTTTATAAATCGAGTCTGCGACACGACAGCACGTATCGCTAAGTGTCGTTCCTTTCTCCTAAGTGAGTTCAACCGATAACTTTAATAATATTTATGAAAGAACTAGATTAATTGCGTGAACAATGGTGAAGTAATTGTGAATTATCAAATGAGTGGCTGTGCGATTTCGGGTCACGTAGCTGTCAAATTGCATTTGGGAGATAGTGGGTTCGAACTCAACTGTCTGCTGCACTGAATATGTTTTTATGTCGTTTCCCAATTTCACACCATGCAAATACTGGTGTTGTACGTTGATTAATGTCACGGTCGCTTCCTTCCCACTCCTCACCGTTTCCTATCCCTTCGTCACCATAATATCTACCCGTGTTGGTGCGACGTAAAGCAGACTGAAAAAAGAAAGGAATATGAACTTCGTGAAAATTTCAGAAACTTCAGATTCAAGCCTACCATAAATAGAAACGAGTAGAAAGTATTATTCAAAAGGAACTTTTTTCTTTTTTAACAAGTTGTTTTACGTCGCACCGACACAGATAGGTCTTACGGCGACGATGGGACAGGTAAAGGCTAGGAGTGGAAAGGAAGCGGACATGGCCTTAATTACAGCCCCAGTATTTGTCTGGTGTGAAAATGGGAAACCACGGAAAACTATCTTCAAGCCTGCTGACAGTGGAGTTCGAACACACTATCTCCCGAATACTGGATACTTGCTCCACTTAAGCGGCTGTAGCTATCGAGCTCGGTACAAAAGGAACTGAACAAGGCTAAAGTATTCTAAGCTGAGCACGAGGGAGCCTACACACAAGGCAAGAAAATGAGGTGCCCGAGCGCAGCAAGCCGCAACCGAATACGTCTACTACCCCCGTCAATGCTATGGTGATTGATACTCCCGAAGACACGCAAGAAGATATAATCGAATCCATGACTGGACATGTGCTTTTATAAAATTCACAAAAAGAGAACCCAGGCAAACTGTGCATTTACTAGTTTCTGATATCCACGTGACGTATCCTACGTCCAAAAGACTTACAGTCGTGACTGTCAAAATTTTTCATTATCGTGATACTGTATGGCGACACTGGAGACACTTGTGGTTGTACTTATGTTTTAATATTTTGGTAGGAAATAATCTTCCTCCTGTTAACACTAACTTTGGAAGAAAATGTAACAGTAAAGGTTTGTGCACAGTCAGAGTCTTCTTGTCAGGGTTGATCATAAACCTATATGGCGGTGGATCTTAAACTGTGTGGCGTGACCCCCCCATGGTGGAGTCACCAAGTGCTGGAAAGGGGATCATTTCGACTTTTTTGCACAAAAAATGTTGAAACATGTATAAATATATTATTTATATCCAGAAATATATTGTCAATAATTCTGAGGAAATGAATGGGATAAACAATAAATTTGTAAGCTTGAAAAATTACTCTGAAAACAAATTAGCAAGAAAGACTCATGGATCACACTAATAATCCTTTATTATGAAGTACATTTAAGGAATGGTCTTTGTCGCTTTTTAAATCGCAAAGAATGTTTAACTTAGACCCAAAAAGCATGGATGTAACTGATACCTTTCACAACAAATTACTTATGTGAGATAGACTTTTATGATTTACCATCAGTTACTCGAATTATTACTCATAGCTATGTACTGTATTGTAAAAGAACTCTTTCGGACATTGCACCACGTTTCTGAGAGATTTATTGCGTCTCAAAAACAGGTCCATTCCTCATACTGAAGTTTGAGATACAAATATTTGATGTTCTTTTTATAAAACAGTGAATTAAATATTAATTTGAAAATGCTTATATTAGTCGATTACAGTTGTTAGATCTAGTTTTTAAAATGCTGGCCGATAATATGACGCTTGAACTGTATAAACATGTACATCTAGACACAAAGTCTTTTTCTCCAGTGTTCAGTACGAAGATTAGTTCATAGCAGCTTTCCATATTCCTACTCATTACTTTATCCCTCCTGCTGTAGGCGACTGTGTCAGGACTTGTGTCACATTGCTTAATTAATATACGTGACACGTGGTCGTCGTCAGAAATGCTCCCTTCCTCACATCATGTGCAGAAGGCTTCCGTAACATCTGCCCTATCCAGTTGTTTCTTCTGAGTCAGAATATTCCACAATTTTTTTACTATTTTCTCAACGTCACACCGACACAGGGAAGTCTTATGATGACAGTGGGGTAGGAGAGGGTTTGGAATGGAAAGTAAGCGACAGTGGCCATAATTATGGTAGAGCCACAGCATTTTTCTTGTATAAAAATGGGAAACCATGTAAAACCATGTCAGGGCTGTCGAAAGTGGAGTTTCAACACTATCTCCGGAATACAATCCCGCAGATACCTGACCAAAAACCGTGTAGGCAACTCGATCGATTAAAGAAATTGGGTTGAATCATTCTTAGCGTTGCATCACCTCCAGACGTTATTCTAAACTTTGCACATCCTGCTGTCTATGTGGGTGACTTTAACAGCCATCACACCCAATGGGGATACAGATCAAATGACCTTTGAGGAGAAAAACGTACTGAATGGTCAGACTTGTCCAATATTAGCACATCTTCAACCCAAAGGAAAAAAGGCTCCTTTAAATCAGCAAGGTGGAACACAGAAACCAATCCTGACTTATGTTATGTGTCCACTGATCACCAGGGATACAGTTTACCTGTTATTCGTAGAGTGCTCATAAACTTCCCACACAGTCAGAACCGTCCTGTTCTTTTGGAAATAGGCGCTCAAATCCCCATTATTAGATCGTCTCCTCTTCCACGGTGGAATTTTGTCAAAGCTAACTGGACAGTTTCTCTGTTGATCTTGATAGCAGCATAAGATGGATTCCCCCTGTTGTCAACAACTACTGTAGATTTGTTAAAGAAATACTTGCCGCTGCAAAAAGACACATTCCTAGAGGGGTCAGAAAGGAGTACATACCTAGATGGAATGAAATATGTGAAAAACTCTACAGTGATTTTTAAGAGAATGGAGAAACAGATATTGCTGATGAACTAATGAACAACTTCAATGAAGCCAGACGGAACAAGTGGACAAAAACTGTGGAGACTATGGATTTCAAACATTCTAGCAGAAAGGCTTGGAGCCTCTTAAAGAAGTTGGAGAGATCACCTCACATTCCACAGCCCAAATCTGCTGTATCACCTGATCAAGTTGTCAAACGGACTGCTGGATTGTCTAAAGTGAAACCCACGAAAGAACTCAATCGGTTAATAAGAAAAGAACTAACCTTCATGAAAAGACTTATGTCTTATGTCTTATGTCTTATGTCTTATTGGTTCATCAAATATTTCTGCCCCTTTCACCGAAGAAGAGCTCCTGTCTGCTCTGAAGACAACAAAAACCGCAAAGCACCTGGTTTTGATGGCATTCACCCTGAATTCCTCAAGCATTGTGGGAAGAACACAAGGAAATGGTTGTTACGGTTTTTCTCAAATATTCTTATTACAGGCAAACTTCCTCCAGAGTTCAAACGAGCCAAGATTCTGGCTATTCTGAAACCAGGTAAACCTTCCGATTGTTCTGAAAGTTATCGTCCAATTGCTCTAATGAATGTGTGTTACAAACTTCTGGAACGGCTCATCTACAATAGAATAAGCCCTCTAATTTTACGATCGCTCCCAGCAGAATAAGCCGGTTTTAGACCTAACCGTAGTTGTGAAGACCAAGTTATTGAGTTAACAACCCACATTGCAGCTGGTTTTGAAAATCGACTGAAGAGTGGTGCAGTGTTAATAGACCTTACAGCCGCTTATGATACGGTTTGGAGGGAAGCAGTTGTGTATAAGTTTTTTAAACTTGTTGGATGCAGAGTAATGTCACAACTCATAAACAACATGCTATCAGATAGACTGATCCAGGTAGTTATGGATAACAAACATAGTAAAGTTAAAAAGCTCAACAATGGTCTCCCTCAAGGATCCTGTGCTCTCTCCATTGCTGTTTAGTATGCACATTACCGATATACCCCGTACTACATCACGCCAATTCGCTTACGCGGATGACCTAGCAATAGTTACTCAGCAATCCAATGTGAATGAAATAGAAGCAGTTCTGAACAGAGACCTTGTTATTGTGAGCGAGTAATTTGATAAGTGGTGTTTGATACCTAGCACCAGCAAAACGGAAACCTGTCTCTTTCACCTTAATAACAGGCAGGCAAACATTACTTTGAATATTTCCCTCGACAACTCTCCCCTACTACACAATTCTAACCCCAAGTACCTTGGAGTAACTCTTGATCGGACACTATCCTTCAGGAAACATTTAATGAATACCGCTGCTAAACTGAAGACCAGGAACAATATCATTCAGAAACGTGCAGGTTCTACATGGGGAGCATCAGCATCCACTCTTAGGTCGTCAGCACTGGGACTGGTATACTCTACAGCCTAGTATTGTTCTTCTGTTTGGCTGAATAGCCCTTATGTTAAGAATATTGATGTTGTTCTGAATCAGACGATGCACATTGTCAGCGGCGCAGTCAGATCTACTCCTCTTTTCTGGTTGCCAGTCTTGAGTCACATAACACCTCCAAGGATTCGCAGACAAAATAACCTAACTCGCGAGTTCAGGAAGATAACACTGAACCCAAGTCTTCCCTTTCATGAAGACATGGTTGTTAGGTATGGACGTCTGAAGTCAAGATCTCCGCCCATTCAGACTGCAAGGGACTCATCAATAGGAACTTTAACAGTTCTGATGAATGACAATTGGAGTGGACCAACTCAGCTCCAGATGAATGGCAGACCCTCTTTAGTCGCCAACACCCACCACCTGGTTTTAATCTCCCCAGAAGAACTCGGGATCTTCTCAAAAGAGTCCGTACCAATCATGGACGATGTGGGTCATTGTTGCATATGTGGGGTATGCGCTCCTCCCCTGAGTGCGACTGTGGTGAGAAGAAACAGACCATCCGTCATATTGTCACCGAATGTCCTAGGAGGTCATACTCCGGTCAGCTGAAGGAGTTTGTGTGTGCTTCTGACGGGGTTGTACAATGGTTGGACAGTTTGGATTTAAATTTATGAACTGTTTTAGAGATTGGTTGATTGTTTAAGGTGTTATATTGTTTGTTATATTTTTGAATATTTGTATGTAGTGTTATGTACTAGCCATAAGCTAAATAAATAATAATAACCTCCAGACGATCCGGCTCCATGGCTAAATGGTTAACGTGCTGGTATTTGGTCACAGGGGTCTCGCGTTCGATTCCCGGCAGGATCGGGAACTGAACCGTATTTCGTTCATTCCGCTGGAACGGGGGATGGATGGACGCAACGTCTTCATCATCATGTCATCCTCATCACGCCACGCAAGTCACTTGTAGGGTCAATTCAAAAGACCTACACCACACAAGGCGAACTTTTCCTCAGACAATCCCGCCACTAAAAACCATACGTATAAATTTTACTTCCATATCGTAGTATGATCGACTTACGCACAGACACCAGGCATTTTCTAGGGTTCACACTAAATAAAATTTGAAAGTGGGGCTGTCTTAACGAACAAATTAGACTGCAAAAGGGGGAGCTAATATCATATTCTCATGTAATAATACACTGACATACAAAAAGGTATGGGACAGCAGTATTTAAATGTAAAAATCGGTGGCGCCACTTAGACTACCATGACGTTTTGGAAATTTACAGACCAGTACCAGGTGTGATATGAAACCTCGAGATTGATCGTAATCACCGTCTGTGCTGGTTGTGGCAAGGCGCAATGAAGTAACGCCTCTCGAGTGGGATATGATAGTTGGGGGTCAGATGGATGGAACATTTCATTGTCAAGGTTGTGTGTACATTTTATATTCCTATGGAAGGCATTACCGCCCACTGTAAACAGCGCAGTGACCGACCACGGATGGATCTCTAACAAGAAAGCCACACTAGTTCAAATCGTATCCTCATTCAATGCGGAAGGTACCAGGCGCATATCCAGCTGCATGCCAGTAAGATATGAGAGCAGAAGACCTACAAGAGTGACCTTGTTAATACCACGATCCCGGGCACAGTGCCTCACGTTGGCGCATGACGTTGCTCATTGGACCCTGGAGGACTGGTGAAATGTAGGTTGGGCCTATGAATCACTGGTCCAGTTATTCCGAACTGATGGTAGGGTTCGGATATGGCGCAGACCCCGTGAAGCCATGAGCCCAAATTGTAAACAAGAGACCACTCAAACTGGTCATACCGAGCTCGATAGTTGCAGTCGCTTAAGTGTGGCCGGGATCCAGTATTTGGGTGATAGTAGGTTCGAACCCCACTATCGGCAGTCCTGAAGATTGTTTTCCGTGATTTCCCATTTTCACAGCAGGCAAATGCTGGGGCTGTACCTTAATTAAAGCATGTGGTTTCCTTACCACTCTTAGCCCATTCCTGTCCCATCGCCGCCATAAAACCTGTCTGTGTCGATGCGACGTAAAGCTACTTGCAAAAAATAAATAAAAATAAATGCAAACTGGTCATAGCTTCACAATGATACAGAGTGTGTTTACGTGGCACGGGATGAATCTGCTGATCCACTTGAAAAGGCCGTTGGCCAGTGAGTGCTACGCAGAACAGCTTGAGTATCACTTGCAGTCCTTCATGGACTTCATGTACCCCTACAATGGTGAGAATTCCAGCAGTATAAGGCACCTGTCATTGGGCCAAATTTGTCCAGAATTGGTTCGAGGAGCGTTCCGGAGAATTTCAACTACTGCTGTAGCCACCCGGGTCGCCTGACATGAACCCCCATCAAGCACTTATTGAGGCGTGGTGGTGAACTCCATTCACACCCAAGACCCTGCAACTACAAATAGGAGGAAGCTGTGTGTAGCTACCGAAATGGCTTGGAGCAGAATCTCTCGACAGGTTATTTTTCCACTTGTCGAATCGATGCAACGACGAGTTACTGCATTTGGCCGAGCGAGGGGAGGGTCTACACGATATTAGACACCTATCCCCTGACTTTTGGAACGTCGTTGTAATGTTTATAGTCTTACGTCCCACCAACTACCATTACAGTTTTCGGAGAAACCGTAGTGCCCACATGCTTTCTATTACGTGACAGTAAATCTACAGAGACGCGGATGGCGTATTTGAGCACCTCCACATATCATCGAAATGAGTTAGGTTCCAACCTGCCAACTTCGAGTCTACCCTCCGGGCTGCTCAGCGCGTCTATTCTTCATGACTGAAAGACAACGAACGAGTTAACCACATAATATGGACAGCGAATCTGTACCGGTATGCATTCGAAAGATGGTGGGTTTCAACCACCCTACCGTTGACAGCATTGGAGATGGTTTTCCGTTGTTTCTCATTTACATGCCAGTCAAATGTGGGGCTATGCCTAAATTAATATTATGCCACTTCCTACCTAACCCTAGTCTTTTCTTCCCCTATCGTCACTGAAAACCTATCTGAGTTAAGATGACGTTAAAACATTTCTTAAAAAGTTTAAGTTACACCAGACTATTAGATCTCAGATCACGAAAATGGTAAAGATGACAAGTCTAGAATCCTCCTGAGCCACACAAACGACCCAGGTATCCTACTGTTAAAGCGGGTCGTAAGGACCAAGAAACCGTACATATGTTTCAAATACCGCGGCCCTTGGCTTACTTTCTCCTTTTTTTTGCAAGTTGCTTTACGTCGCACCGACACAGATAGGTCTTATAGCGACGATGGGAAGGAAAGGGCTAGGAGTGAGAAAGAAGCGGCCGTGGCCTTATTTAAGGTACAGCCCCAGCATTTGCCTGGTGGGACCTTGGCTTGGTTCACTTAGCCTACGGCCTGTTTTAATAGGAAATCAACAGTTTCTTTCGGCCTTTTCCAAATTTAAACCACTCTTTCACTAATGAAACTCTAACTAAACCCCTGTAAGTGGCCGTTTGTTGAGATGGGAGGTTTTCCTCCTCCACACCCCCTCCCCTCACCTAAAAATTCTCCGACTCTGAAATTGTATAACAAATACCCACTCTCGGGCAGATCGATATTCCCCTGCCAGTCTAAGATCAGAGATTTTACCGACTCATCTGTACTTGTCGGAAACAGATGTGTGAAAGGGCATAGTTTTCGCCCTGGGCTCTCATTTACACGCCCTAAATATACGCTATTGCATTGTTTGTCTTCAAGTGGTTAACAATAGTACATCGTCTATCATTACATCCAAATTCGAATTATGGAAACCTTCCCCCAAGGAACAAAGTTCTCTAGAGCTATTTCTTAAATCGGATGACAATTCGGTGCCGGGAGTGTTCGATGCCTTGCTGGGGTTGAGCTCCATGTACCGCTGATTAAGGGTGTTATGTCTGTGGGTGTAAGTTTAATTGTACGGGATAGGGAAGGGAAGGAAGTGGATGCAGCCTTGAGATAAATTCCATCGCGGCACTTGGCTTGAGTTGAAATGGTATACTACGGAAAACCATTTCGAGGATGGCCGACGGTGGTTTCGAACCCACCTATCTCCCGACAACAGAGCTAGCAACCACAGCTGGCCGTGCATCAAAGCTCTGAGCTAACATGTTCGGTTAGAGGTAAAAAATAAAGCAGTACTATACACATAAATTCCGACATTTTTTTTCTCAATATCTCGATATTGACATCGAGAAAAGTCATCCAGAAAATTCAATCATGACGACGGTTCTCCACCATATCACGCTCTGATGTGTTTCGAGGCAGCTACATATAAATGCGAGACAAAGCATTCGAAGACTTGCATAGGAGATGGGGAGGAATATTTTTACATTTTCTTGTGCGGAGGAAGATTGTTATTGATCTGGAATGTTCAATTCGAATCGAATGTCAGTGGAGGCTGCGAAGCAATACTCGTCTGGTGTCGCATTCTTCGCGGTCCGCTGCTCTTTGTCTTGCTTGTTCTATACAGCGCTGTGCCAGATCGTTAGTTTCATGTACGGGTTGTGTATCATGTTTCCTATCACTGTTCGCTGAGAGTGCAGCGAAGGAAACTACTTGTCTCACTAGCTCTGACGAATTTGATGCGTGATATCTTATGAAATACAGTAAAGCTTACATTTGATAAAATTCTAGCAAAGTTTTATTTATTTTATATTATTATTTAATTTGTTTTATTTAGCACTAGGTGTAGTACCCGGCGTTACCCGGGTAGTTTCGCACTATAGACACGATGTACGGGATTTCAACTGTCAGTGAGACTGTCCCTTTCTCGCCCCCCACTCCTAAGAGATAAAAAAAACTGGATTGTCACCATTCATCACAGTGACCACGAAAACTGTATATTCGACAATGTTTTCGATTATTTTTATATCTCGCTCCCACCTCAGCCTCACCGCAAAGGGGGCTGAACATGAACTTTAAAAATTCGGAGTGCCACTATTCATTTCAGCGACCACAAAAACTATGGATTCGACACTATTCTCGCTTATTTTTAACTAAGGGTGATAGGGATGGCTTACCCCACAGTGCTCATCTCCCGATAGTAAGTAATACGTGTACTAAGTTTGGTTGAAATTGCTCCAGTGGTTTAGGAGGAGATGTGTTATTTACACACACACATACACACACACACATCCATTTTTATATATAGAATAGTAAGATTTTTATACTTCACCCCATTTCCATCCCCGCCTAAAGGAGTCCTATGAATGCCTTACACAACAGTGTATTTTTTCCAGACAGTAAGTCTTATGTGTATCAGTTTTGGTTGGCAGCTATGCCCAAACGTACATGGATAATCTCGCTGCTCTAGAATACTGGAGCTGACGTTGCCATGGTTACGGCAGTTCATTTATTTTACCCGATTCCTAGAGCAGGGGTAGTGTGGTGCCAGTATCACCGTACCGGTTGGTTTTAGGGCCTTAGAACATTGTTTTTGGGCCCGTAGGTCTTTCCGAGAATTTTTTCTTTGCGTCAAAAGGATTAAATTGAGCTTTGTCTCGTCCTAATATGACAAATTGGATATTTTGCCTATATTAGCCTATTATATTATATCTACCCCCGTGCACCCCACCTCCAATTGTTTTGAAAATAAAACACAGCCCAAGGTACCCAATGGCAATGTAGCTTTCTATAGGTGAAGGAATGTTTAAAATCGGGTCAGTAGTTTTTGAGTCTATCCCTTACAAACAAACATACACATTTTTCCTCTTTATAATAATAGAATAGATATGGCTGGCTTGGTACAGGATGGCGTAGGTGTAAGATAATCAGTATAATGACGTTTGGAGAAGATGAAACCAGGTGTCGGCATGTAGTCTACTCCTGTCGATCACCACGATGGTGTCTACTGAAGGCCTCCATCCGACAGACTAATCACTACCAACAACGTTCTGTGAATTCCACCGAGCAAGAACCAAATACGCGCAGAATGCCCGAATTACATCTCTACCATTAAAACATCTAAACCAAAACAAAGACAAACCCATGGCGTCACAACCCCGAAGGGCCTTGATTTACCAAGCGACCGCTGCTCAGCCCGAAGAGCTGTAGATTATGAGGTGTCGTGTGGTCGGCACGACGAATTATCTCGGCCGTTATTCTTGGTTTCTTGACCGGAGTCGCCATCACACCGTCAGTTAGCTCCTCAATTGTAATCACGTAGGGTGAGTGGACCTTAAACCAGCCCTCATATCCAGGTAAAAATCCCTGACATGCCCTGGAATCAAACCCGGGTCTTCTGGGTAGGAGGCAGGCACGGTACCCCTACACCGTGGGGCCGACATTAAAGCATTCGTATCGAAATTTGTTAGATGTCATCAAGGATTATCACAGTTCAACCTCATGAAAATAGGTGAAGATGTGCCGTCAAGATGCAGAATATTGCATAATCACTTCGCGTATTTTGTTTAATATTCGTAGTTGAGAATGGTTCATTGTGATTTTATTGTAATGCAATGATTAAAACCTTATCAGATGTCAATTTCAGCTATTGGAATTTTCACGTTTCTTCAATATCGCTGTGAAAGGGAGTCAGAATAAGGATTTTATATATACAGGATGATCCAAAAATCCGTTAACATTTGACGAGGCAGAACATCACGGAATGATGGAGGTAGAGACGTAATAATTGACACATATGATTGGCATCACATGGGATTTTATTGACACCGAAATAAAGTTTCACTGACAGTGCTTTTTCCGGTAAAGTCAACATGCCGCTATTGCCCTCTCTCATGACAGCTAATTGCATACCGTGCACTGGTCTCATCGGAATCACTGACATGTTGCTGTTCAGCGCCATTCGTTGGTCATTTTATGTACGTTATTTTGGTGTCAATAAAACTGCATATCATACCAATCATGCGTGTCAATTATTACCTCTCTACATCCAATATTCCGTGAAGTATTGCCTCGTCAGATGTTAACACACTTTAGGGTAAATAATAATAATAATCGTATGGCCTCAGCTACCGTGTGCAGACATTTCAATTTGACGCCATCTGGCTGTCTGCTCGTCAATTTTGACGTTCCGTTTTACTCTAGGCCCCTACTAGATGGCAGACCGAGTAAACCGAAACTCTCTTGGGCGCCTATGGCTGAGATTGAATTAATTTTGTCGAGTAAACACCAAATGTGTCACCAGAGATCTTTTACATGCCGACATCGTACGACATGGAGTGTCGAATGGACTTTTTTCCCCCCTTCAAAAATCCGACTACCTCTGCCGGGTTTGAACCCGCTATCTTGGGATCCGGAGGCCGACACTCTACCGCTGATCCACTTTAGGGTCATTCTGTATATATAGATGGTATAAGTACGCAAAAAATGACGACCCGCTCTCGCGTAATTCGTCGTATGTGTAGGTGGATCATCTGTCTTCAAAAGTGACTCCTTCACCATACCTCATATGTAGTCATCTGTGGCTGTTCGATCAGGGGATCTAGAAAGATACGCGAATGGATTTCCACGAGCAATTGGCGATCTCCATACTGTCGCTGATGGAGGTTAAGTGACTCCTCCGCGGTGCGGGCTTAGCTCCGTCTTGCTGCATCCATTGTCGTTGGAGGGTTTAGTCTCTGGCGGCGCCAAACTCACATAAATAACGTAATAATGAGGTCTCTGTAGACTACGTGGTCTACAGCTTTTTGGTTTTATGTGCAGCATCCTCCACGAAACAGTGGCCCAATATTTCACGACCAAACACAGCGCACCAAATCATAAACTGCACACACTGTGTAGTAGTTCCTGTAGTTGCAGCCGGTTCCAAACCCTGAAAATCGAGTTGTTTGTCGGTTGAACTAGCCATCTAGGTGAACACGACTTTCTTTCGAAATCCTTGTGCTGCAAGTCATTGACAACACTCGGCTGCAATACTGTAATTGGGCTCGTTTCTGTTGTTGTTGTTGTTGTTGTTGTTGTTGATGTTGATGTTGATGTTGATGATGATGATGATGATGATGATGATGTCTGTTGTTAAAGGGGCCTAACAGCAAGGTAATTGGCCCACTCGTCGCTTAAGTGTGGCCAGTATCCAGTATTCGGGAGATAGTAGGTTCGAACCCCACTGTCGGCAGCCCTGAAAATGGTTTTCCGTGGTTTCCCATTTTCACACCTGGCAAATGCTGGGGCTGTACCTTAATTAAGGCCACGGCCGTTTCCTTCCCACTCCTAGGCCTTTCCTGACCCATCGTCGCCATAAGAACTATCTGTGTCGGTGCGACGTAAAGCAACTAGCAAAAAAAGAAAAAGGCCCCTAATGAGGTGAAACGAAATAATTATCGAAATAATTAACGAATTATTGAAACCTCAAAATATATCTACTGACTAGAATTTAAGTACAACTAGCAAATGTACCCGTGCTTCGCTACGGTACTCTACATTGTATACGGATATCGAAGTAAATTAGTGCACATTAAGTGAATAAGATTTTTAAATTGGGTTTGTCTTTGCTTTATCCGAGAAGCATTAAAATAGTGCACAAGAGATGTAGGACGAACCCATTCTTATTGCCTGTCAAAGGCGATGTGGGGAGGACTGAAAACAATAGCAGAAGTCCTCCTTCTGACAGTCACTATCGATTTGCAATGTATTTAATACCAATGGCAGACAAACCCTTTCTAGATTGCTACAAATCGACGTCAATGAAAGAATATAGTCGTCATACGGAAGTATAAGGATGTTAACCATCATTTACAGAATAACTCCTGCTAAACGGTAAATCAAATCGATAAACGGATTGTACGATAAGACGAACTTTCTGGCCATATCTTGGGGTCATCAGTTTCCCCCGTACCAAGTTTCAAATTTCTGAGATTTCTGGAAGTGCCTCATTAAATCACGTCTTTTTTTCATTTTTAAATATTTATATATACATCGCTCCAGCCCGACTTGCTTTTATATATATAGATGACGGATAAGCATGAGCACGTTGAAAAGTGCAGACTTCCACTTCGAATTTCATATCTCTTAAACGGTTTATGATATTAGGAAACGGTTTGCGCCATCAGACGCCTCATTTATCGCTCTACATGTTTGTTTCAAAACCATATCCTCGTATCTCCCATATTAAGGGAGTAAATTGAGTTGAAATATTGAATAGGGTGAAATTTGGTTGCATTTTTAACATTTTACATTAATTTTTGCCTACTAATGTATAAGCTAGAATCATAAAATTTGGTACACATATGTCCCTTAATCGAGCCAATGTGCGCACCCAACGTGATGATCCGATCATTATTATAAGTGTGTCAAACAATGAAATATACTTGGAAAAATCACCAAATTTACGAACAATCCAGAAATACGGCCAAATTTAACGTATAAGGGAGAGAGATACGACAAAATGTCACAGGACCAAAGTTGTAGATCACTCCAAATTGAAGGGACACTGTGCCATCCGTTTTGTGATACGACTTACCGTTTACCAAAAAAATAGCTCAAAAGGAGTGTCTGCACAGTCATTAAAATTGCCTCCATATTTCGATATCTTTGGGGGGTAAAAAGTGAGAAATTTGAACATCTTGGAATTTTCCCGTCGGTTAGGGACCAAAAGCTATAATTTCACCAAATTTCAATTGTCTACCTCGTCTGGCAGGTTGTGCCGCCATCTTGATTAGGGGGGATGGGGGATAAAAATGAGGAAATTCCCGAAAATTTTTAAGCCCACGAAACCTATAGGTTATCGTTTTGGATATACTATACGACTGTGTTCTTATGCTGAGCCCAAAATTTGAGCCCCCCCAGCGGGCCCCCTTCAGAGAATTTTGAGAATTTCCGATTTTTCTAGGGATCCTGGGGTCATCAGTTTCTCTCGTACCAAGTTTCAAATTTCTGAGATTTCTGGAAGTGCCTCATAAATTCACGTCTTTTTTCATTTTTAAATATTTATATATACATCGCTCCAGCCCGACTTGCTTTTATATATATAGATGTTGATGAAAAAAAAGTGGCCAGGTATCTATAACAATCAGTGGATCCTATTCACAATGCCTTCTTTTCTGAGATGATGCTTGTTGTCTAAGGGGGTCCAAAATCCAGGTCACCGGTCTCTCATAATGATACTAATTACTAGTAAAGCAGAACCAAGGTGTTCCTCTTATAGTACTAATAGCAGGTATCGCAGAATGATGGTGTTCCTCGCATAGTGATACTAATCATGGGTTGTTATGCCCTGAAGATGGTTTTCCTTGGTTTCCCATTTTCACACCAGGCAAATGCTGGGGCTCTGTCTTAATTAACGCCACGGCCGCCTTCTTCGCACTCCTAGGCTTTTCCTATCCCATCGTTGCCATAAGACATATCTGTGTCAGTGCGACGTAAAGCAAATAGCGAAAAAAATCATGGGTTGTTTCTTTTACACGCTACTGGGTGATTTGGCCATACGGTTAGGGGTGCGCAGCTGTGAGCTTGCATTCGGGTCAAAGTGGGTTCAAACACCACTGTCGACAGTCCTAAAGATGATTTTCCGTGGTTTCCCATTTTCACACCAGGCAAATGCTGGGGCTCTGTCTTAATTAACGCCACGGCCGCCTTCTTCGCACTCCTAGTCCTTTCCCATCCCATCATCGCTTCAAGACCTATCTGTGTCGGTGCGACGAAAAGCCAATTGTAAAATAAATGCCTATATGTATATATTTTCCCTTCTTCAGTAATTCTTATTTCTTCGAAGATTATTTTCTATTCAGAGTCACACATTTTACTTCATAACGTGCTTTTGGAGAAGTTGATATCATGCTCTGCATATGGGTAGAGCACTCGATATGGATATCTCTGATTAATTGCTAGTTTACCTTTATCTCGTTACCAATAAATTACAGTACGTTCATAGCGTGCTTTCCTGATTTGTTCATATATTTCCGCTTGAAACGTTGCGTATTATTTATTGCCGTGTCTGACTCTATGGCTATGTGGTTAGCGAGCTGGTTTCCGCTTCAAAGGGTCCCGGGTTCGATTCCCGGCCAAGTGGCGGATTTTAACTTTAATTGGTTAATTTCTCTCGCTGAGGGGGCGGGGATGGATTATTATTATTATTATTATTATTATTATTATTATTATTATTAATATCATTATTATTATTTATCGTTAATATAAAATGTGTTGGAGACTCTGTCATAAAATCTTAACAGCTGTTTTTCTACCCTGACAGTTGAGAAATGAATCTTTAAATAACAGGAATTTCCTCTTTACTATTTCCATTGTGCTAGGAGAACACGAAGCATTAAGAACTAGGTCAAAATATGTAGAACTTGACAAGGTTGCTCCACAGATTCTAGAAATAATTAGAATAAGCTGACGGTACATTATTTTATGAGGTTAATGGACTTTTTATTCGAAAGGTCGTCTGCAAGAAAGAAGGAAGAATTCTTCTTAGTTACTTCTGAAATCGCTCAAGCCACCTAGACTATTTTTGGTTATGGTTGCAAAAAATGCGACGGTATGTCTTGGACCATTGGAAGATTACATTTTTTACAATGAATGCGGTAGTAAATTCTATACTTGGTGATCACAGTAATGTACATCCAGGGACTGTTTCCGGATATTAGTTATAAATGATAATCCCAATGGTGAAATTCGCTAATTCGTTTTTAGTGAGCAGTGATGACAGTATGGAGGAACCAAATATAGAAGGTCTGTTACATATGGCAGATGACATGGATCTTTTAGATCAGGGCCTCTCAAACGCCCAAAATCTCGCGCGTGCAATCTGCGGCGCAAAGTTCCTTTGCACAGTGCATCGGTCCCGCTCGGCTCGGCTTGGACCAACGCTTCGTCTCTGGGTTACTCGCCTAAGCTCGGCTCAATTCGGCTCAACTCAGCTCGCATTTGGAGCGCTAAGGAGCAAGTGAGGAAGAGGAAGACAGGCGTGGGGAAGGAGATAGACAGGGCTGTTGCTCCAAATCGAGCGAAGTCGTCTTTTGCACCGTGCATATACCCTGAGAGGCCCTGCTTAAGATAAAGGAGATGACATATTAGGCGAATTTCAAAACATGGCTCTGATATTTGAAGTGGAGCCTCTCTCTGACATCAAAGATGATCTAGAGAGAAACGACGAGGATCTTAGCGATACTGATATGATAAAGGAATATTGAGTGATGAAGTCTACTCCAAGAATTAAATAGAAGGATAAGCTCAAGTTTCCTAATATTTCTGCTGAGCTAATGAAGACATTCGTATCTGTTTTCGGAGGTTTCATTAAGTCTCTTGTGTGCTTATTTGCTTGTTATGAAATCTACACCACCTGTATCAAGTGCAAAGTTCCTCCAGGAACCATGTGCTAGAGTTCTTCGGAAGATGGCTACAATGCTGATGTGTGGTGTCGTGAAGCAGTGACGTAAAGTTAATATCATCCTTTTAAAACTCACTTTTAGAAGGATTATTGTAATTATATTTACTGTGGCTGTTTTAATGTTTATTATTTTCGAAATAAACATACAACAACAGCAACTACAACAACAATTGGAAGTCATAGGCATTATGATTGGCGCTAGAGCGACAATTGCTAAGAAGACGCTGAACATCTTAGGAGTAAATAATATTCCGGACACCATTATTCAGGCCATTGCGGACTCTGCTTTGAAAAATTCATGGGCGATTTTTAGACATCATTTGTAATCCCTAATTTGAAGTACCATGCATTTAATTTTCTTTTTAAAATACATTCTGAACGAGACAATCTGTCTGATAGTGAAAATGTTAATCTTGGATTATGATTTAAGCCCTGCTCAATCCAAACATCATATAAAATGTATATTGCTCATACGAACTGATCAGGAGGCCGACCTTTTGATTCACTAGTAGGGGCGAATCAGGTGGATTATCTCTCTGGATGCCTAGATATGTCATTAATTATTCAATGGAGACCAGTTCGCCTACAGTACGTAACCACAAGGATCCTAAAATGAAAAGTGACACATGATGAACACAAAATGTGTGAAAATATATGAAAGTTAATAATTCCATTTTCAATGACGAAGATTCTGGTCCATATATCAGCGTAGAGTACGGCTACATGGCTAAGTTAAGCGGTTAGCGTGCTGACCTTTGTTCACAGGGGTCCCGGATTCCATTCCCGGCCGGGTCGGGAATTTTAACCATAATTGGTTAATTCCACTGGCACAGGGGCTGGGTGTATGTTCGTTCATCACGACGCATGGGTCGCGTAGGTGCGCCAGATAAATAGACCTGGACCTGGCGAACCGAAGTCCTCAGACACATCCCGGCACTAAAGCCATACGCCATTTCATTTCATCAGCGTAGAGACCTCAGTAGCAGAGGGGACTACGTAGGTTGCTAACTGACTCCTGGTGATGTCTATTACCATTTTCTATATCATATTTGGCTGGATCATAAGTACTTTGAGAGCCGGACTGAGTGGCTCAGACGGTTGAGGCGCTGGTCTTTTGACCCGAACATGGCAAGTTCGATCCTGGCTCAGTCCTATGGTGTTTGAAGGTGCTCAAACACGTCAGCCTCGTGTCGGTAGATTTACTGGCACGTAAAAGAATTCCTGCGGGACTAAATTCCACCTCCAAAAACCGAAAAAGTAGTTACTGGGGCGTAAAGTCGATAACATTATTATTATTATCATTATTATTACTATTATTATTATTATTATTATTAGTATTAGTATTTGCATTAGTATTAGTATTAGTATTAGTATTAGTATTAGTATTAGTATTAGTATTATTAAATATTTTGAAAATGTCCAAGAGATACCTCGTACCATTTCCAGACAGCAAACCGCGCACATAATTGTTCTCAGGGCCGATGCAATTTTCACTTAAATACGAGATCCAACGTTCATATTTATTCACCAGCAATTAGTTTCAATACATTACGTCATAATTCAAGCAATTCAAATTCAAAGGTCAAGTGTTTTTATCTAAAATATTTCAGAAATTTTAAAAATTTGTATCTTAAAATTAGAAATTAATTATTTGTCTGATGATGATGATGATGATGACGACAATGATGATGCTTGTTGTTTAAATGTGCCTAATATCTAGGGCATCGGCCCAATTATTTGCCTCATGTCACTGAGTTCAGCATGATAGTCCTGAAATTCCATTGCTCGAAACTTGTTGATAAAGGTGAAATCGGCTAGATATCTTCTCTCTCTTTTGTCTGCTCTGAAATACGAAGCTCGACTCAAATTCTGCCTGTTACAATTTATATCGTGACATATTTTAGTTTACTTGAGACGTTCTTGGGATAGTTTCTACTTTGAACAACAAAATATCAATGCTTCTGGATCACCAAGTTCATCAGTTATTTCATTTCCCCGATATTTTGGAGTGATATCGTACGCATTACAGCGACTTCAAAAGGGCTGATTGAGTGATTTGTAGCATAATCCAAATTACGTTGTTTTCTGAGCTAATACAACCTTAATTAAATAAACATCAAAACTTCTATTACAACATCAATTCTCTTCCAACACAGATACAATTAAAATTACTAAGTCGAAGACCACCCATTCTATTTCCCACTTGAGATCTCGTAGGTTTAACGCTAGAGTTGTTCGCATTTGATGATGGCGCAGGTTTCGAAATAGTTCTCCTTTACAACAGAAGCCAAATATTTCAATCACTCAGCTGTATTCGAGCCTCAGTTATCAGGAAGGAAGGCCAGTGTACAAATCACATCCTGCAACAAACACTTCTCTGTGATAATGTAAAATCTCATCGTCTCGTGATAAAAGTGGCATTATTGCTCCAATGTAGGACAAGAGTCTCTTGGAACAATTATTTTAAACTACCATTAACTTTGCGCAGCAGCTCTTCAATTTGGAATTCTTTCGACACAGCCAGCATGTTCCGACCCATCACATTGATTGGTATTGGTTCTCGAGAATGTAAATGCTCTTGGACGTGAAGGGCGTAGCATCCAATTTAACGTCACTCTGCTGACAATTTGTTGCTAATACTTGTCCACGAGGAGAGCTCCAGTGACTGCTCCGTCTTCTGCTCTCGAGGATTGACATTACAGCCCCATCACGCTCCATCTCACCCATCTTTCAAGGAATTCCTTTATTTCATGTAACTTGTGCATTCGTCTCACACAAGCGATGTGTCTTTGGAAGAGGAATTCACATACCCTGAGATGCTATAGAAGTACATGTCGGGAAGGCTTTGGTCATTGGAGGACATAGTGACAACATGTTATATGGTATTGTATTTCTTAGAGAGTGAGTGGTTTGTAGCATAATCTAAATTACGTTGTTTCCTGAGCTAATTCAACTTTAATTAAGGGAAGAAACAAAGATTCCTAAAGAGAACCGCTCAGTATGTCGGTACCTGTAAGAGGAAATTGCTATAAATGTGTCACTGTAGGGAGCTGTTGCCAAGTATCAGGCGTATTGTATTTTGTTAAAAGATCTATCCATTTCAATATCTTGGGTGAAATATAGTTGAATAGTTGAAATATCCGCGGTTAAGCATTCGAAGATGCGGATGAAGAGGTGCGCATGTGGGAGCGGATGAAATTAGGTAGTTTCACACAAACAAAGTTATGTTGTGCAAAATATACCAATATTGTTATCCCACGTGTTTACACCAACGCTGTTCTCAGAATAGATATTTTTTTTCCAAAGTTTTCATTCCCCTAGAGGGTTACGCCCTCTCTGGCCAAGAGATTGGAGTGGGTCAAGGAGACGTGAGGGAGAAGGAAGGTGGTAGACGAATGACGCGAGATGTGTGAATGCGATGGGAGAAGTTTAGAAGGGAACGCCAGGGGGAAGTTGCATGAAAAGCAGGTGGAGAGTTGCAGTGATATTATTAAGAGATGTGGTGAGAAGGCGGATTATATCTAATGTTGGAAGGGGTGGGAGGAAGTGACTAGATTGGGGAGGAGGTGTAAAAAAGGGGTTGAGGCGGTGGAACAGGAGGAGTGCAGGAGGAAGTGACTAGATTGGGGAGAAGGTGGACAAAGGGGTTGAGGGGGTGGAACAGGAGTAGTGCCAGGCCGGGTCGACGATATGTGTTGTTGTGGGGTTGGTGAAATATTGTGGGTGGGGAGCGAGAAGGCTCCACTCGGTAACGATGTCTATGGATTAGAGAGCCGGTGCTAATAAGGTGGTGGACGTAATCTGGAGTGGGAAGATGGAGTCGCACCATATATGTGGGGCCGTTGACGTTGTGAATCCGGAATGCGCGTCGAGCTGGAACGCCTTCTACTTGGAGTGCCTGCATGATGTCCCGTTCTGAGAAGTCCGGTGCTATCCCCACGGAGAACACAACTTGACATAGCGAGGAAGGAAGGTGGCGGCTGCCGGGGCGAAGATGGTGTGGCGGCGGCGGTGGCGGCGGCGGTGGCGGTGGCTGGGTTATTGCCCTGTGTAGGTGGCAGCGGCGGAGCGGTGGCGGTGGAAGTCGAAGTCGAAATCAGTGTGGTAGTAGGGGGTTGTTGGGGTGCAGTAGTCGAGGAAATTGGCAGGGAAGATGACATTACGGATAAAGGGTGACAGGTCATGACAGTAGTAACTGGAGGTTGGGAAGAGGTGTAGACGGACGTTGTAGTGGTCGTGGTGGTTGTAGTTATAGAGAAGGAGGCAATGATTGTGGACGCGAAGTTCGGGGTTGAGACACGTTGGCGAAGGGAACAATAGATGGGTTTGCGTATATCTGGGCTGGATGTACGAAGGAGTTGACACCACTGCGTAGGTTCTATGGTTAATAGTCGCACCGGAGGCTTGCAGTCATCGCACGGCGTCCTCGTTGTCTAGATTATGGTATGGAAGTTGCGCCATCCTCCAGTCTGTAGATGTTGTCAACTGGAACGCCGGATGTGCGGCGGTCGATGAAAATGTCGTCTTCGGACAGGTCGAGATCAACATCGCGCATGAGACAGGTAGGCATCATTGTTAGGGAGGCCGACTTCCTACTCAGTGTCAGGCCGATATGCTTTTAGTGTTCGGCTACGTAGCTAGATAAAGATGAGCGCCACCCGGCCGAGCAGAACTATTTAGAGCTGCTGTGGAGTTTCGTAGTCCTTAATGGAGAGATGCTGTCAGACGTGGATAGAGCTCTGCGCGGATGCAAACTGTATGGCAGTGCGGATAATTTTGCTGATCATTTTTAAATAAATATGTTTATTTATTTTCACTGAGGTGTACTCCAGAAATATCTCCAAGCGAGTCTTCCATATACATCATGCAATTATTTTTGTTTGTGGTGACTGTTGACATTGGCATGCTGATATGTAAAGAGCAATGAAAATTCGTACCTGACCAAAGCCTAACTGTTTCCTGGCCGCAATTAGTGGAACGAAGGAACAAAGATTCCTAAAGAGAACCGCTCAGTATGTCGGTAGCTGTAAGAGAAAATCCCTATAAACGTGTCAATGTACGGAGCTGTTGCCAATATCAGGCGTATTGTATTTTATGAAAAGATCTATCCGTTTCAATATCTTGGGTGAAATATAGTCTCATAGTTGAAATATCCGCGGTTAAGCATTCGAAGATGCGGATGAAAGATGTACGCATGCGGGAGCGGATGAACGAAGTGCGGATACGGAGCGGATGTGGATAATATTTGGTATATCCACGCAGGGCTCCAGACATGGACATAAACACCATTGGAAACGTGTCGCGCTGAATAGCACAAGAATGGGATCTGAATTTAGAATTCAAAACCAGAATAAAATTGGCATTGTAAGAATTGTCTTTCTGAAACTAAATTGTCTGAAGTCGTGACCTAAGATTCGAAACTCGTAGGCGTGCCGTAAAGTGTTATGTCAATCATATCTGATCTGCATTTAGGGCAGTCACCCGAGTGGCAGATTACCAATCTGTTGTTTTCCTAGCCTTTCCTTAAATGATTTCAAAGATATTGGAAATGTATTGAACATCCCCCTTGGTAAGTTATTCCATTCCTTAATTCACCTTCCTATAAACGAATATTTGCCCCAATTTGTCCTCTTGAATTCCAACTTTATCTTCATATTCTGATATTTCCTACTTTATAAGACACCACTCAAACTTATTCGTCTACTAATGTCGTTCCACGACATCTTTCCACTGACAGCTCGGAACATACCATAGTCGAACAACTCATCTCCTTTTTCTTAATTCTTCCCAGCCCAAGCTTTGCAACATTTTTGTAACGCTACGCTTTTCTCGGGAATCGCCCAGAACAAATCGAGCTGCTTCTGTTTTTTTCCAGTTCTAGAATTAAGTATCCGATACACTGGAACCATACTCTAGTTGGAGTCTTACCAGAGACGTATATGCCCTCTCCTTTAAATCCTTACTACAAACCCTAAATACCCTCATAACGATGTGCAAAGCTCTGTACCCTTTATTTTCATCTATGTGATTACCCCAATGAAGGTCTTTCCTCATATTAACACCTAGGTACTTACAATGGTTCCCATAAGGAACTTTCACACCATCAACGCAGTAATTAAAAATGCGAGGACTTTTCCTATTTGTGAAATATTTGTCACTTTTAACCCCGTTTATCATCATACCATTGCGTACTGTCCATCTCAGAACATTATCGAGGTCATGTTGTAGTTGCTCACAATCTTGTAACTTATTTGTTACTCTATACAGAATAACACATCCACAAAAATCCTTATCTCTGATTCTACTTCTTACTCATATCATTTATATATATAAATGAAAGGCCCGATAATACTGACTTGAGGAATTCCTCTCTTAATGATTACAGGGACAGATAAAGCTTCACCTACTCTAATTCTCTGATTTCTGTTTTCTAGAAACAGAGCCACCCATTCAGTGACTCTTTTGTCAAGTCCAATTGCACTCATTTTTGCCAGTAGTCTCCCATGATCCACCCTATCAAATGCCTTGGAAGTGGGTAGGGTTGAGGCTCTGGTCATGGGGGATTCCATTGTTAGACATGTGGGGAAATTGTGTGGAGGAAAGACAGCCAGGCTATAGTGTTATGTGTTACCGGTGTTGCATTATGGTGTCGTGAGCCGACTTCGGGTATTTGAATCATGGGTGTACCACGTCAACAAGGAGAAGGTACTCCATCATCTTGGGAAGTATTTGGAAGTTTTCAAGCGAATTATTCACTATTTGTTTTACACACAAAGACAGGTTTTATGGTGACCATGGGGTAGGAAATAGCTAGGAATGAGAACGAGGAGACTCTAGCTTTAATTGAGGTATTTTCTCACCAAAAAATGGGAAACCGCGGGTCCATATTTTTTGAACAATGTACACGCCTCTTCTGTGTTTTTGTTGTTTCTATTGTT
Source organism: Anabrus simplex (assembly GCF_040414725.1). Lineage (NCBI taxonomy): Eukaryota > Metazoa > Arthropoda > Insecta > Orthoptera > Tettigoniidae > Anabrus > Anabrus simplex. The sequence goes on along the minus strand of NC_090267.1, from coordinate 120,261,325 downwards.
ATGTCTTTGTGCTGAGATTTCGATATATAGTTGCCTGAATCTCTCTCCTTCTTTTTACAAGTCGGTTACGTCGCACTGACACAGATAGGTTTTACATAGATGATGGGAGAGGAAAGGGTTACGAATGCGAAGGAAGCAGCCGTGGCCTTTAGTAAGGTACAGCCACAACATTTTCCTGGTGTGAAAATGGGAAACCACGGACAACTATCTTCAGGGCTGGGTTCGAGCCCGCTACTTTCCGAATTCACGCTCACAGCTACGCGCCCCTAACCGCGCGGCCAACTCGCTCGATCCTGATTTTCCTGTTCATTTCAAGAACTTTCCACCGAGTTTATTAAAGTACCATGATGTCACCGGTTGATGTCAATTAGTATTTGCAGACGTCAGTGCACTGCTTCTTCAAGGCTGGCAGCGAATTATTCCCTCCTCTGCATTACGGTATCTTTCAAATGAAAATATTATTTTGGTGTATTCGTCATTGTTTTCTTTACAGCTCTTTTTATTGGTATGTGCACGTCCTGGCTAGTGACAAAAGCAATGGCTTAACACGTCAGGAGTGTTTAACGAAGAGCCTTTCAAACAAGGGGCTCTGTTTCGTGTCAGCCATTGACTCAAATATTTTAGGATTTCTTCTTGTGCGGTCTTTGGTAAAGTAATCCATGAGTTTTGATATGTGGGAATAACGTCATATTGCGTGATATATCATTCAATAGCAGAGGCAATAGCTGCAGGTAGTAGGCCTATGGATAATGACGCTTTAATCATTATAATACGTTCCTAGCTGTTACCCGCGGCTTCGCTCGCGTGATTTTGCAATATGATAAAAGTAATCTTTCCTCAGTACTGCACTGAGGCTTTATCTGAAAATTCCTAACGTATTAAAACCCAGTGAAGAATTGAGTTTCATTTACCAAGAACCTCATTGTAAACCACGTTTGTGGTATTGCCTTTCGGGGCTAAGATGACCAGGTTACTGGCAGAGCTAACTCTGGAATATGCGACATAGGACTGTCCATGTGAGAAACAGTCCTCTCTCAAGTCGCTGCCTGCCATGGCCAGTGACTGTCCTTTAGATTTATTAATAGTAATGTCTAGGCACACCTTAAGGGGGAACTGTATTCTTTTAAAATCGAATTCTCTTGGGATTAACGGTATTCATGTGATGAAAGCTGATTATTGTGGCTTCTTCTGAAGAGACACCAATGGTCTAAACTCAACCGTTTAAGAACAAGCCGCGCTAGATATAATGCCATGCTACATAAGTGGGGACTCCATGAACCCCTGCCTGTGACTGCGGATACCCTTTCCAGTCAGTGCAGCACATTATTGAGGAGTGGCCTCTGAGGAAGCATGATGGACCAGCCCGAGATGCCATCAGTGCTACACCTCCCTTCCTGGAATGACTACAGCAACTGGATATTGATTTGTAACTGTGAACGCTAACGAAATTCTTGTCCTTATATATGTTGTGAATTTTCTTTTTCTTTTGTATACTTGTCATACGATCAATAGAGAACCATGAGAATATCCATGTTCATAGCCAAGTCGTCGTGGGTCTAAATGGCGGTATAACCTCTTCAGAATCAACTTATCCTTAGGAGACTGTTTACACCCAATCCGGGAACGCCGGAGTTCTCAATTTTCTTTTTTTTTAATTTTTGTTTAATATTCCCAGCATTCACATCCTATAGATCAATTAAAAGTCATTTTTCTAAAAATTGGATGATTGGTTTCTAAATGAGGGCCTGGTACCGTATGGTACCGCACGGCACTTGACATACCTTTTGGGTGAAACGTAGAAATTGTTACCTCCTTCGAATACCATAAACTTTTATGCTTACTATTGTCACAGAATATCGCTTACAAATTACTTAGTAATAAATTAAAGAAAAAACGGTGTTTATAGGTTCATTTGTGACATCCCTTTGGGAATTTCGAAAAATAATATTAGCTCAGACGAGAAATATCTTTAGGAAATTGGAACGATACTATTATAGACTTCAGGTTTTATTAACCTATTCCCACTTTTCACTAGTTCAGACTGGCAAAAAGTAGTTTATACAGACGCCCACACTACACTGGACGCGTTCTTTGCGGCCGCGGGATTCGAATCCTGCGGCCGCGCAGCGACGGCGTTGGTTTATTGGAACGATATAGTGATGTAGGTCATTGAATCTCGAAGTGTCAGATACTCTAAAAAGAAAAGAAGCGTGAACAACTCTATTTATTTCTCTTCAAAATACCACCCATATATATAGTGTTACATATCTTTCATTTCCTAGTTCTGATGGTGGCAATTGCAGATAGCCACTGACAAGTAAATCCATGACGAATACTTTCATTTCTTCGGGGGTTACTTTCGTATCTTCTTCGTATTTAAAAAGCGCATTCTTGCTCGCTTCAGAGCACAAGAAATTCATAATTTCTTCGTTAAAATTAAACTCAAAATATTTCGGGCAGCATCATATTTCGAAAAGTGGAACATTTAGCACTAGGGTAATGGATTGTTGTGGGAACTAGGTTATCCGCCATACGGCAAAATGGTGTACGAGGTGATGATTTTCTCTTTTCGCGGGCTATTAATCATTATCGGACATGGATTCTCTACTCCTGTGCGGAATTTACTCGCTCAGCACTACTTCAGCTGGTGCTCGGAGTTCACCTTCAGTAAGGTTATCTGCGAGACTCCCTTCCTTTTCCTCAGCCGGATCTTCATCAGATAATACATTACATTCCGGAGGTTCAATGTATATGGCTTCAGCATCAGTATCCTCTTCTTCAATAACATGTAGTACCTCTTCAAGCGTCAAACCACTCGAATGAAGTTCACGTATCATTGGATGCGATACATCGCGCTCGCCACGTGTGTTATAACGTGGACGTATTCTAGTAAAATCCACTATTATACAATTTAAGGCCTCATATAAATCATTATAGGCAACTACAGTATGAATTGTTTCTTTAAAATCGCCCTTAGAACCATGGAGGAGAAAAGGAACAGAGAGGTACGGTAAGCGCCGTACGGTACCATACGGTACCAACAGATTAAATAGTGTCATAACAGCTAACACAGAAATGCTGACCAATTGCTTGTTATTTCAAATCATGCACTGATATTTCAAGATAATAAACCACGCGATAAAAATTGTATTGTGAAAATTTATAAATAAAATAAAGCAACTTACCGTAGACGGGAAGTCATTTTTATTCCTCTCAACACGATCTCAAATTCCAAACAGTTGTTCTCGCAAACAAACGCTCAAAATAAAACCCTATATTGATTTCAGACATTGTAGGGAGTATCACCTTGACATTCAAAAGCGGAGTTGTCATATTTACGTCGCGAGTAATGATCAGCATGAGAAAATCTGAAGTAAAGCGCACTGGTACAATATGGTACCGCACGGCGTTGCCGGGTTTTAATGCTATATCAAGCTCTTGTCTCCTATTAATATTGTAAAAGACCGAGCTCGATAGCTGCAGTCGCTTAAGTGCGGCCAGTATCCAGTATTCGGGAGATAGTAGGTTCGAACTCCACTGTCGGCAGCCCTGAAGATGATTTTCCGTGGTTTCCCATTTTCACACACGCAAATGCTGGGGCTGTACCTTAATTAAGGCCACGGCTGCTTCCTTCCCACTCCTAGCCCTTTCCTGTCACATCGTCGCCATAAGACCTATCTGTGTCGGTGCGACGTAAAGCAACTAGCAAAAAAAAAAAGAAATGTAAAAGAGTTGGGAGGCGGATTAGTAAAGATCGTGGGCCGATGACTTTCGATGTTAGGCCCCTTTAAACAACAAGCATCAAGTAAAGATCGTTGAAGTATTGTGTGCTGAGTGTGGGGAATGTGGAGAAGCTCTTTTGTTCTGGTGGACCGGGAAGGAACACGGAGAGAGAAGAGTGAGACGAGATGCTCCGAGCGATAAAGCCCAATTTAGATCCCTTGGAGGAAACTCAGGTCAGCTACCTGTCGCCTGATGTGCACATTTATTACCCTTAATACCCGCTGCGTGGACAGATTCCTGAGCCTGGGGTTTCTGTTCCTAACGGTTGCAGCAAAGAAAGATACTGCTCCGTATAACTAGTTAATATTGGAGGGGAGGCTGTTGTCCAAATCGGAGACCAGTAGTTCAAGAGAGGTTGAATGATCGTGAGGAAGAAGTGATGAAGTGCTGTGGGATAAGAAATCTCTGTGAAGCGGAAGAGAATGCCTAATAATTTCATAGCATTAGTTGCATATGTTTCTATGCGGTTCTTGAATTGTAATTTTGTATCAAATATTACACCTAAGTAACTACGGTGATGGGCTTGTCGAGTAGGCAATATGAGGTCGGTAGAGGAGATTTACGTTGTGTTATGGCCATGTGGGTGCATTTTTGTGGACTGGGGATACGTTTCCAAGTACGGCACCAGTTCGAGAGGGCTTTAAGTGAGGACTGTAGCAGAGCTGCATCTGCTGCATTCCTGCAGGGGTCTTGGCTCTTTCCTTGTAAAGCAAAGTTACTAGAGGAACACCATGATGCCTAGCTGCAGTACCAACGGGGATTCCTTTCCGTATCAATAAGTGCCCTCTCCATTTCTTCGTGCTCATAAACAGATCAGATGTAAGGCTTTTTAGGCGTTTGCTCTATTAGCCAGCGTTTCGTCTTAGGTCTGACACTAGACTCATCAGATTGGGATGTGTGAGACCCTACCCACTGACCCTGGGGTGTATGCAGGTGAACTTACCACAAGCCCATTATAAGAGGCACAGTCTGATAACTGCACACGGGAGATAAATCTCCAAAATGGAATTATTGCCCGCCTAGCAGTTGCGAATGGAAAATTGTAAGTTCCCATGGAGACCTAAGACGAAACGCTGGTTAATAGAGCAAACGTCTGAAAAGCCTTACATCTTATCTGTTTTTGACATACTCTATAGGTGAAAAATATCTAATTCCGTCCGTGGTAACTTAGAATTTTTCATTCGGAATTGCTAGGCGGGCAATAATTCCATTGTGGAGATTTATCTCCCGTATGCAGTTTTCAGACTGTGCCTCTTATAATGGGCTTCTGACAAGTTCACCTGCATACACCCCAGCGTCAGTGGGTAGGCTCTGACACATCCCACTCTGATGAGTCTAGTGTCAGACCTAAGACGAAACGCTGGTTAATAGAACAAACGCCTGAAAAGCCTTACATCTGATCTGTTATTGACATGCTCTATTGGTGAAAAATATCGAATTCCCTCCATGGGAACTTAGAATTTTCCATTCGTGCTCATAATTAAATAATTTTCGAGTTGGTCCCATCTTTATGCACCTGAATCAAGAGATGAAACAATAATAATTACAAAATTAATCTAGTGCTAGTAGTTGACACCCCCTGTCAACTACTGGATACGCTTATGCTATCAATATGAAATTCTACCAGTTTAGAGAGCATGTCTTTAGGAAACCTGGGTAAAATTAACAAGAAGATTAGTTAGATATGTGAAATGAGCTAGCGGTTGACATGCCTGACAATATCAGTCCATAACGAAGAAGTTAAAAGTTTGAAAGTCCCTCGATATCCCAAGATATGTAAAACGAATATTCACCTGAAGTTCCCTAACAAAAGCGATAAGCATCCCACACTGTTCCAAGTCTTACTGTGAATGACAACAAACATCATGGCGTCACGCCGCCAATTCCACCAAGTAGAGCGAGGTTGTCGCTTATTTTTTGAGGGAACAAATGAAGGTGTCCGTGCATTCGAAAACAAAGCAGTCATTAAAAAATCATACCTTAATATGTCATAATATGTGGCCAGGTGTCAACTACTGGTGCATTTGTTCGGAAACCAATAGCGGCATATGTACCACCCGGTACAGTATATAGATAAAAGTAAATATAATACTTGGGGCGGCACCCTGTGGGTGGGGGCTGTAGAATAACACCCACGGTATCCCCTGCCTGTCGTAAGAGGCGACTAAAAGGGACCCCAGGGACTCTAAACTTTGGAGCGTGGATTGGCGACCACGGGGGCCTCAGCTGAGTCGTAGCATTTCTTCCACTTACTTGTGCCAGGCTCCTCACTTTCATCTATCCTGTCCGACCTCCCTTGGTCAACTCTTGTTCTTTTCCGACCCCGACGCTATTAGGTTTGCGAGAGCTAGGGAGTATTTCATTTTCACGCCCTTCGTGGCCCTTGTCTTCCTTTGGCCAGTAACTTCATTTTTCGAAGTGTCGGACCTCTTCCATATTTTCCCTCTGATTAGTGTTATATAGAGGATGGTTGCCTACTTGTATTTCCTCTTAAAACAATAATCACCACCACCACCATCTTGAGGCGGGTTCATAGGTCTCTGGCATTCATAATAAAGACAATGTGTCATATCTCCTCTACAAGCAATCCGAGGTAAGATTACCTCTCGCCGTAATGGTTATTAACCTTGCGGGGCCTTAGTGAACTTATTCTTTCGAATCCGCTTATCTTCCGCCTGGCTACATAGCCTTTGCTCCAGATGGTCCCGGGTTCGATTCACGGACTTTAATTGGTTAATTAATCTGTCTCTGGGACTGGGTGTATATCTTCATCATTAGAATTCATCTTAGGTAGGGCCAAAACTCACATTTATAAATAGGTCAGCTAGACGCCGTCTACTAGCAAAAGACCTGCACCAGACATCTCCGAGGGCCATACGCCATTAATTACATATATACCGACTGTGTTTTGACAGGAATGAGACTCAAGCCACGTAGTCATCTCGCTCGGTAATAAATTGTCCTTGACGATAATAAATCTTTCTTTCCTCCTTTTTTCCTTTCTTGATCCGTTCATCCTCCAAGGTTGGGTTTTCACTCGTACTCAGTAAGGGATTCTACCGCTAACACCTCAAGGGCAGTGTCCTGAAGAGTGAGACTTTCGGTCGGGGATACAACTGGTAGGGAGAACCAGTACCTTGTCCAGCTGGCCTCACCTGCTATGCTGAACAGGGGCCTTATGGAGAACGGGAAGATTGGAAGGAATAGGCAGGGAAGAGGGAAGGAAGCGGCCGCGATATTATGTTAGGTACCATGCCGGTATTTTCCTGGAGGGGAAGTGGGAAACCATGGATAACCACTTGGAGGATGGTTGAGGAGGGAATCGAAACCCTTCCACTCAGTTGACATCCCTAGGCTGAATGGACCACGTTGCTGTCCTCGCGCATTCTTTCAAATTTCGTGGCAGAGCGGGAATCTAATCCAGGCTTCCGGTGGTGGCTGCTAATCACAGTAACCACAAAACCACAGAGGCCGGCACGTTAATATTTAATAGGTATTATGAATCAACATGCGTTCATCTCTGATTGTTCCCGAAAGTATTACTTTTCTGTTGGTTTTACGTCGCGGTGACTCAGACCGGTCTTACAGCGATGATGGGGTACGGTAGAGAACTGTGAAGGAGGCGACCATGCACTTACTTAATATACAGTACATCATTTGCCTCTTGTCCGGCTCCGTGGCTAAATGGTTAGCGTGCTGGCCTTTGGTCCAGAGGGTCTCGGGTTCGATTCCCGGCCGGGTCGAGGATTTGAACGTTCATTGGTTAATTAAAATGGCTCGGGGGCTGGGTGTGTGTGCCATCTTCAGCATTAGAATTCATCACAGGTAGGTCCCCATTCTCATAGACACGCAGGTCTCCTATACGGCCTCAACTCGAAAGACCTGCACCCGGCCTCTTTGGAGGTCACACGCCATTATTATTATTATTATTATTATTATTATTATTATTATTATTATTATTATTATTATTATTATTATTATTATTATTATTATTTTCCTCCTGCCATTGTTACCATCTGTTTGTACCGGCAATCACTCTCTCTAGTTCCACATATGTTAATAAGATAAAATCCTGAGTCCACCCAACTTTCACTCCCGTACGGAAATTTCGGTCTGAAAATAGATCGGTAGCTACAACAATAGTTTCGTCCGGTAGCTGACTTATTACTTACAGAATACCGTTGATCACAACTGTGAACTCTTTGCATTAGCTATGCTCCTCCTTGATCCAATTTAACTTACTGAACTACGGTCGTGGGGAAATACACATACAAAACACTTGAAATGATATATGTGTTACGATTTTGTATTCACGAACTGACATTCAGTCCATTTAGGTTTCTTCCCTACCAACATTACTTCAGTCCTGGAAATGCTAATTTTCATATCAAACTCACTACACCAATTTTCAAGTTCCAAGATATGAGAATGCAAGCTTTCAGCTCAGTCAGCCATTAAGACCAAATCGTCGGCATAGGCCAAACTGCTTACTACATTTCAACCTAACTGACTCCCTCTCTCCCATTTTATACTTTTCAGTAAGTGATCCACGTAAACTTTGAAGAACAACTACTATGAACCAAGATCATTTTACCACCAACGCGCAGCTCCACGACTAACTGGTTAGCGTGCTAGCTCTTGGTCCCAGGGGTCTCGAGTTCGACTCCTGGCACGGTCAGGAATTTTAACAACCATTGGTTAGTTTATATGGCACAGGGGCTGGGAGTACGTGTCGTCTTCATCATCATTTCACCCTCATCACGACACGCAGGTCGCCTAGAGGCGTCAAATAGAAAAGACGTGCACCTGGCGATCCGAACATGTCCTTGGACACGCCCGGCAATAAAAGCCATACACTATTTCATTTCATTTTCTTTTAACTATCAATTCACACTGCCGCTCAATTTTCAAAATAAACACTCTTCATTAATCTACCCTTAATCCAGTAATACGCTAATGTGGCTAAGATCATTTCAGTTGATACTTGGTGACAGCGAGCAAGTGGCTGTGCGGTTTCGGTCACGTAGTTATCAGCTTACATTCGGTAGATAGTGGGTTCGAACTCCACTGTCAGCAGTCCTGAAGATGGTTTTTCCGTAGTTTCCCTATTTTCACACCACGCAAACGCTGGGGCTGTACCTTAATTAAGGCCACGGTCACTTCCTTTCCACTCGTAACCCTTTCCTATCCCATCGTCGGCATAAGACCTATCTGTGTCGATGCAACGTAAAGCAGATTTAAACAAACGACTTTTGATATGTCTTCTCCAGATCTACGAAATACAGGCAAAATGTAACTGTTTATTCTTCTCGTAGTATTCAATTACTTGGCGCATACTGCAAATCTGGTCCTGATAGCCCCTCTGTGGTATGAAACCACACTGGCTTTCATTCAACTTACCCTCAAACATTGATCACGTCTTCCTTTCTAAAATACCAGTGAACGCATTGCCTGCTATATTGATCGATATAATTCCTGGAAAGCTGCTCTAATTCTTTCTGTTGCATTACTCATAGGTAGGTACAATGATTGCTTTCGTCCAATCGTATGCTACCTTGCTAATATTCCATGTTAATCTTATTACTCGATGGAGCCATTTTATCCCAAATTCAGATCTATTTTCATATGTTCATCCTGCTTTCTGGTAATGTAGTTATTAATGTAGTTAATAATAATAATAATAATAATAATAATAATAATAATAATAATAATAATAATAATAATAATAATTGATATTTGAGAACCGGAAACTCATAACAGAACGGAGCTCTTGAACGAGGTGTGATAGCGTCTAACGAAGGCGGGCATAATTCGATTCCGGACCAAGGTATGCGGGATGTTTGCAATGAAACATCGCATTCCAATGATTGTATGGCTATGATCGCGATATGAACAGTGACTCGAAGTTTGTACGCTAAAAAGTTCTTCCTCGAAGTGTTTTTAATGTATTTCATTGAACAACATAGGTTTTTGTACTTCATCATACATAAAGATTTTCACTCATGCTTTACTCGTCTCGTTGATTCTTATTTTTCCTTAGTTTTCCATTTTTTTGTGGGGCGGCAGTATGTGTGGTCGTGGTACTCTTTTACGACTGTATGCCCTTCCTGATGGCAATAAATGGGATGGGATGGGATGGGATTGGATGGGATGGGATGGGATGGGATGGGATGGGATGGGATGGGATGGGATGGGATGGGATGGGATGGGATGGGATGGGATGGGAGGGTTGTCATTCACTATTGCTGACATGTTCTCTGTACATGAAGTGGTGTATATCCAGTCGAACACATTAACCCGGTCCCCACGACAGAGGACTTAATCAGACACGGTTAAAAGTCCCCTGCCACTGTGAATGGGGTCCGGGACCCTCTGAATCATAGGACGCTATGTTGACCATTAAGATAAGGAGTAGAACACTACTGATATTTCTTTTCATACAATTTTCCTGTACCCACACAGATGTCTTATGACGACTATGGAATAGGAAAGGCCCAAATGTCTGGTGTAAGAAAGGGGAAGCCACGGAAAACCGCCTTCAGGGCTGCAAACAGTGGAATTCGAATCCAATATCTCCCGGATGCAAGTTCACAGCTGCGCGCCCCTAACCTCACGGCCAACTCGCCCGGTCACTACTCATTTTCTTCCAACTTGCTTTACGTCGCACCGAAACAGATACCGTCTTATGGCGACGATGGGATAGGAAAGGCCTAGGAGTAGGAAGGAAGCGGTCATGGCCTTAATTAAGGTACAGCCCCAGCATGTGCCTGGTGTGAAAATGGGAAACCTAGGAAAACCATCTTCAGGGCTGCCGACAATGGGGTTCTCCCGAATGCAAGCTCAGAGCTGTGCGCCCCTAATCGCACGATCAACTCGCCGGTTTCTACTCATTTAATTAGGGTTGATTTATATTTGATCGGAAAGGACACACTGAATGAATGCATTCTTATTCTTGCCAAGAATTTCACTCAGCTACTATCGACCTCCGAAGTCTGCTTCGTGATGGTTTATGACACCATAAAGCCTGTGAGTTATATCACTCACTGATCGTTATTTATAGCTTCTCAACTGGAATATAAACCTCAATTTTTATATATTTCTTGCTGTCGTGACTCTATGGTTCTGTAATGACAAAAATACTTTTGTCACGTTATCTCTTCTCCTTTATCTTGGCCCAGAAGAAAGGTCACTTTGATACAACTCAGACTCATGTCTACCTTGAAATTTTGCAAGTAGGGCCAACACTTGCTACATTCTGGCAATCGCGGTGGTAATTTACTCATTCGTCTCTCACAATACTTAGTGTTAAATTCTTTTTTCGAGGTACTGTAAATCTTCATTTTATTAATTTCCCTTACGGTCTAAAATTTGTCTAGGACGAGGGCCTGTAGAGATGACACCGCATTCTTCATCCCACCAAAACTCGATAATAATTTGTCACAATATAGAACCTAATATTAAAATACCAATTATGAAATACGAATAAGCAGTCAACCTGTAATGGCTTATATAGTTCAAGCAAATCAAATTTCACATATCAGAACTCTCACTTTAGTCGTACAATCAAAGTAAAATTCCTTCACTCATATAGGATCCTCCTTACCTACTAAAAACGTCAAATTTATTGACCCTTGGTCATTATGTTTTGATCGGATGAATCTAGTTCACTGTAAAGGATGAAGAGCGCTGCAATCTCATACTCGCCAATCAATATACTAAATGACTCGAAAGTCACTCAGAATAGAGCCAGTTTACGGCACACTTCTAATAGTTAGCCTCCAATAGTGACTGTTAGTGGAACATGCGTCTCTCCAATATGCTGAACGGGTGTTCATCGTTGAATGTAATTTGAAGACTCGGTCGAACGTTAATTTTCAAAATACCTTTGCCGTTATCTGTATAGACAAATCGACGCAGTATGGTATAATTATTCAACTTTTAAAAACAGTGGCATGAATGATCGTAAGGGATCTGGAAACAACTTTCAGGATTCTAAAATTCTTAAGTTACAAGTTGTAAGAAATCACATAATCTTGTGTCACTAGACCTCGTTCCCTCAGTCTATTATCCCAGTTACCGAGCAGAGGGAGTCTATAAAAGAAAACACCGTACACTCGATCAATGTAGAAATAAGATCGAGGTATTTATGATCCTCAAGCGTAGTAAAGTGAACTGAAGCCCGGAAGAAAGTGTCTTGCCTTTATTGTAGAACGGAAGAGTGATATTGTTAATTAGCTGGCGTAAAAGTGGGGGAAAATAACTATATTTAAGGCTGCCGATAGGGAGTTTCGAACCAACTACTTCCCGAATGCCAGCTCACAGCTACGTGACCAAACAGTGCAGCAAACTTGCTCGGTTTAATGATTTTCAGCTTTATTCTTTCTTTCTTTCCTTCTTTCTTTCTTTCTTTCATTCTTAATATGTTTACTCCCCAGGGCTGGTTTTTCCCTCGGACTCAGCGAGGGATCCCAGCTCTACCACCTCAATAGCAGTGTCCTGGATCGTGAGACATTGAGTCGGGGGATGAAACTGGGGAGAATGACCAGCACCTCACCCAGGTGGCCTCACCTTCTATGCTACACAGGAGCCTTGTGGGAGCATGGGAAGATTGGAAGAGATTAAAATAAGAGGGAAGGAAGCGGCCGTGGCCTTAAGTTAGGTACCATCCCGGCATTTGCCTGGAAGAGAAGTAGGAAACGACGGAAAACCACTTCCAGATGGGAATCGAACACACACACACACACACACACACCCATCCCCCGAACTATCGGAATTAACCAATGAAGGTTAAAATCCCGACGAGGCCGGAAATCTAACACGCGACCCCTTAGACCAAATGCCAGCACGCTAACCATTTAGCCATTGAGCCGCATATTATTTGTAATTACAGTACACGATGGACTTTTTATCACTTACATAAGGCAAGCAGATGGACCCAGTACAGCTAGTCACGTCCTTTTTAACGTAGTGCTCGCCATTTACAGTTGTTCCTTTCTCCAGGAATTCCACATGGGGGTGTCTTTTTTAATGAAAAACGACATCATTACCTTAAACACACTGTTCAATCTAGGACCTCCACACAGCGAGAAGTTGATGTATTTCCACTCACAGCGATGTCTTATTGTTTCGGATTCATAATATTGACACCGCGTCTTCTTCTCTGTCACAATACATGTTAAAACCAGGTCACCCTTCACGAGATGCTGCTGCAGAGAATACAGAGCAATTGCCTGCATCTGAATTCCTGCAGTACATGGCCATGCATTAGACGACTGAATTATAGCTGACCGAGCTCAGTAGCTGCAGTCACTTAAGTGCAGCTAGTATCCAGTATTCGGGAGATAGTGGGTTCGAACCCCACTGTCAGTAGCTCTGAAGACTGTTTTCCTTGATTTACCATCAGACCTATCTGTGTCGGTGCGACGTAAAAAAAACTTGCTTGAATTATAACTGAACACAATCACATCAAAAATTCTCTGGAACTGAATATTAAAATGTTTTCCTGAATGGATGATGGAGGTGCGAAGTCAGCAGTACTCAAAGCCTGCACTTTCTGTGGATGGTAGGGTGTAGCTGCATTTCACGTAATACTTGCTACACTGTCATATGCGAAATATTCACTTCACGTGCAACTGCTCGAGTGCTGATTGCAGGCGCCTCATCCACGCGAGCAAGCACTGCATCTTCCAAGTGGGGAGTCCGTGTAATTAATCGTCCTTCTCGGTCATTATACTGTAGTACCAATTGCCCTGTTACACTTAATCGTTGGAAGAGTCGTGGAAACATGGTGTGATCAGGATATCTTCAACGTGGATATTTGGTTCTGTACAACCGTTCGGCTTCTCTGCCGCTTCCCGTTGTTTGCCCATACATGAACACCATATCTGTAAATTACGTAACTGGGTAAAACTCCATTTGGGTAGGGTTGATCAACGTACCACTTCAACCCGCAAATACAGACAGAAACCTATATTACAGAAATCGCACACCGATCACGTTGGTACACAATACGCCATCTGCATTGGAGTTGTTGAGTTATTATCCTAGTTTCTTCTGCTCGACAGGATTGTCTCCTTTTTTTTTGCTATGGGCTTTACGTCGCACCGACACAGATAGGTCTTATGGCGACGATGGGATAGGAAAGGCCTAGGAGTTGGAAGGAAGCGGCCGTGGCCTTAATTAAGGTACAGAACAAGCATTTGCCTGGTGTGAAAATGGGAAACCACGGAAAACCATTTTCAGGGCTGCCGATAGTGGGATTCGAACCTACTATCTCCCGGATGCAAGCTCACAGCCGCGCGCCTCTACGCGCACGGCCAACTCGCCCGGTGATTGTCTCCTTTATTGTACTCTTAGCACATATAGTGTGCAGTACAGTCGGAGGTATCAGACCGATTTTTGCTTTAACTTTTGACTGCCGGCCGCAGTGGTGAAGTAGATACGGCGTTGGTCTAGTAATCCCAAGTTAACGGGTTCAAATCCGACCAAGGCCGGTGAATTTTAAGGGTGTTTAAAAGCGACAACTCCATTTCGTTGGCTTCCGGCACGTTAGTGAACTACCGCGGGACAAAATTCCGACACCCCGGCGTCCGGACTACGGTTTCTTAAGTTCAATTGATCCACTTGCCGTCCTCCATCACCCATCATCCCGTAATGCTTGTAGCATCATCACGGATACAGCCTGCATATACTGTAACCGTACAACAGGGTTACAGATTCCATTCAGTATTTATTATTATTATTATGATTATTATTATTATTGTTATTATTATTATTATTATTATTATTATTATTATTATTATTATTAACCCGATTCATTAGATTTTATATATTCTGTTTCTCATCATTTAGACTGTAATAATTAGGTATCATGTATATTATTGTATTTAATCATAGGTTAAGTGAAATTTATTTGTAATTATTCTGTATTGTAGTAAGTGAGATTTGTTGGTTTCATATTGTCATGCTGTGGCTTGTAACTTTGGCTAGATGAGCTGGCATAGTATTTTGCAATCGAGGCTATGTTTAACTGTGCAAGGAGATTTCCCGGTGACGCATTCGGCATAGTCATTCTCGGACCGCTTGGGTACGCTTATACGACGCTTGACTGATGACATCAGTGCGTGGACACGTGATTGCGACCAAGTGTCAGTATTCGCCAGCTACTGTATGTTGAAGTGGAAGGGATGAACAGTGAGTGGGGAGATGAGTCGTCATCGCGAGGTGATATAAGGTGATGCTACGATGGGGAGAGGTAATCTGTTCATAAGTTTTCAGTTGATAGGACTCAGTTCATAAGCAGTTGATATCGTGCAGATCATATGTAACAATCAGATGTATCAAATGGAAGAAGTGGTCTTAGTGTGATGGTCAGAGCTAAGAGTTGTGTTTGAAGAGGTAATCATCGAGGAAGTCTACAAGTGGTGCTTGTATCCGAGCAGAGACGGGTACTATGCTGATAAAGAAACATCATCTTCTTGTGAGGATGGACTTCACAAGATGTTTCAATAATATTTTCCAATTATTTAAAATATATTGAGTGGACGTAATTACATTGGAGCTCCCTACACGCGTACATGGTATGTAGGCCAACTCCTTGTTATATAAGAAGATTACAACAGACGGCTCCCGACTTCAGCTCACAGGTTTTTCCAAGAATTTCAAGTTCAACAGCGGTGTATGCAGACAACAGGTAATTAAAGCATCAGACATGTTATGTATTCATAACATGAAGAAGAGTGTAATCAGCGGCGATATCACATCTCACTTCAAGTTCATGCCAATAGCTTTTTTTGTTTAGATTAAATTTTCTTTTTCTTTGTACCGCAAATCTCACGATATATTTCTTTTGTTAAATTAAAAGACGTAAATGATTGTTCATTGTGACGTAAATTTAGTCATAAACTCAGTTTTATTTTTAATTATAATAAGTGATTCCAGTTCCATGTACAATCCTCAATTGTGGAAATGCAACAGTAATTTAATATTGTCCTGATCCATATCCCTGTATATTGCCAGATATGTGAGTTTATCACCTCACGCCTTGAGATAATTGATATAAGAGGTATGCTCTACCGAATTTTGTTGTTTTTCTTAAAAAGAGCAACTGGCGCTCAAACAAATGTTATTTATATTATGTGGAAGATATGAAGGTATAAGAGTAGTGGTCGGAGTAGCCACAATACTTATTAGTTTTAGGATATCGTCAAAGAATGGAATTTATCCCAACATGACACGTGGATCTGCCGAGATGTCGATCTATGCTTTTTATGTTCTGGAGTCAAAACAATGGATTCCGATTATCAAACCATGGAAATATGAGTCGCTGGAAGGAGTGAGTTATAAGAACGGCAGCCTTTACATTCACCGTATTTTCCTTTAGAATTTTAATGCAAATTATCGAGTTCTGGTTCTGATCTAATTATTTTTAGTTCAAAATACTATTTTTAATCGCAAAATTGCATTTATGATTTCTTGATTTAATACTTGTTTTAATAATTTAGTATGTGTTTATTTATACATTGCTTGGAACTTTCGTTTGTGACGTTACACTTCGTCTTATTTAATTGGGTCGTAGATCCATTCATGCAAATCAATTGATAGATCGCTTGGATCTTTTAACAAACAATGAACCTTATGCTGATTCAATACATGGTTCGATGTTATTTTTGATAAAATTTCAGGATACAATATTGGTACTCGCAGAGTAGTTGATTAAGTACTGCTTTGTAATTATATCTCGGTGTTGTCCTATTTTAGGCATTGCCATATCATTACAATGCTATTCGATTAATGCTAGTAATGGAAGTGTGTTCGCAATGTCATTCTCAGTTTTAATTTCGTTATGAAAAACGATTACCCTCGTATACAAAGATTATGTTGTCAATTGATTAATGAATTTTTCTCAAGAAATTTAACGTTGTTTAATCAGCTTAAAATTTAATTATGTTGTAGGAAGAAGAGCCAACGATTAAGAGAAGATAACGTATATCTCTTTCAGTAATGTAAATACATTTCATCACAGCGGACGATAATAAATTCCCACATATCCGTTCCTACTCTGTTAGATGTTTGAAGTGTAAAGCTTAATTTCATGTTTTAAAACTCTTAGGCCGTACCTGTTGATGTATAATATCAATAAATGAATTCAAATACATGAACAGAATTTATTAGAGCCGGTTATAGTTGACTACTTCATAACTTCATTCATCAATTCCTCGAAAAAAAAAAAAAAAAAAAAAGAACAAAAATATGTGTACCTTCTGTTCTTTACATTATTTAAGAGATATAATGTATATTTATTTATTAATATATTCTTTTTGATTCCATATTGGAACTGTAATGAGCAATCATGTCTTTCCCAGCAAGCCAATAGATATGGTAATTTATCAGATTTTGGAAGCCATACGACAGTCTAACGTGCATCGATGATTTGCGTCAAGTTGATAAGGAACATTCCTGTCCTAACCCATTGGAATCTCTGTCCCTGCAGGTGACTACCCTGAACTACCGGCAATTACAAAAAAGAACAGTTGGGTAAAAAATATAAATACATACATACATACATACATACATACATACATACATACATACATACATACATTACCTCATTTGGAGTGGGACATAGGAGATATTCAAGGCATCATATGTCTGTTAAAATAAATTTAAATTTCGCGTGGCTATTTCTAGCCGAGTGCAGCCCTTTTAAGGCAGACCCTCCGATGAGGGTGGGCGGCATGTGTAGGTAAGTGCGTGTTATTGTGGTGGAGGATAGTATTATGTGTGGTGTGTGAGTTGCAGGGGACAGCACAAACACCCAGCCCCCGGACCATTGGAATTAACCAATGAAGGTTAAAATCCCAGACCCGACCGGGAATCGAACCTGGGACCTTCTGAACCGAAGGCCAGTACGCTGACCATTCAGCCAACGAGTCGGACATCATCTGTCTGTGATTGGAGGTGAAGGAAACGGGGCCGCAAGAGTCTAAGGGCTACCTAAGATCGGTATTGCTTTCCCTTACTCGTATCATTCTCATTACTTTCATTATTTCCTATCCTACCTTCCTTAGTCAATACTTACTCCCTTCTGATCCGGTATTAGGTTTGCGAGACCTAGTGTGTCATTCGTTTTCACGCCCTTCGTGATCTTACCGCCAACGGCCGTAGCCGTGTTGAAGCACCGGATCCCGTGAGGTCTCCGAAGTTAAGCAACATTGGGCGTGGTCAGGAGTTGGATGGGTTGCCATGCGCTCTTGGTGGTGGTAAGGGAATGGAGGAGCGGAAAGAAACTGGCCGCCCTACCGCACGTAAACTCCGGCTCAGGAACACCTCTGCGGAGGTTCGGACCTGCCTTCGGGCAGAATAACCCTTACCTTACCGTGATCTTTCCGTTTCTTTGCCGATACGTCCATACCTAGAAGTGTCAAACCAACTAATGTTCCACTTGTTTCGATTTAAGGGGAGGTTATTACTCGGTTGTAACTCTTCTAGAAACAGCTTCACTACACATGTGTATTCGTTAGAGACTTTCATGTCCTCCAGCATTCAGTTAGAAATAATCCCTAACGCTCTATTCACAAACTAGCTCGTACTACTAATAGATCTCATAAATTGAAATCAAGTTACTTACGCCTTCTAATGATTCAAAAGTTAGGTTCTCCAGTCTGCCGAATCTTACTTATGATTAAATAAAATTTAGAAGTCATTTCAAAAAAAGAAAAGAAAGAAAACGAC
This sequence comes from Anabrus simplex, assembly GCF_040414725.1. NCBI lineage: Eukaryota > Metazoa > Arthropoda > Insecta > Orthoptera > Tettigoniidae > Anabrus > Anabrus simplex. Next base: position 120,242,809 of record NC_090267.1, on the reverse strand, counting down.
AAAGCTGTGCTTGAAAACGAAATTACTTAATTAAAATAGTAGCCTAAATAGTTAAAATTTCCTTTTTAATAAATATTTTTAATCGTAAATTAGTTTGGACAGACTCAACAACGTAAAAGTTATAGATTAACCAAGTCTAAAATTAAAATAAATAGCTTCCATAATAATAATAATAATAATAATAATAATAATAATAATAATAATAATAATAATAATAATAATAATATCATTGGCTTTACGTGTCACTAACTACTTTTACGGTTTTCGGAGACGACATAATGCCGAAGTTTATTACCGCAGGAGCTATTTTGCGTAAATCTGCCGACACGAGGCTGACGTATTTGAGAACCCTCAAATACCTCCGGAACTGAGCCAGGATCGATCTTGCCATGCTGGGGTCAGAAGATATGTGCCTCAACCGTCTAAGCCACTCAGACCGGCCTTCCACTATAACAAATTCTAACGATTCTCTAATTCTATTATCTAATAAATAACTGTATTTCTTGTTCATATTTAAGAAGAATCGATTACCTTCGGAATGGCCAGTACATACGCGGTATTTAAGTACAAATGCTATTATCCTTTCTTAATCAGTTTACCCTCCAGGGTTGGTTTTTCCCTCGGACTCAGCAAGGGATCTCACCTCTACCACCTCATAGGCACTGTCCTGGAGCGTGACACTTTGGGTCGGAGGATACAACTGGAAAGAATGACCAGTACCGCGCCCAGGCGGCCTCACCTGCGATGCTCAACAGGGGCCTTGTGGGGGAATGGGACGATTGGACGGTATAGACAAGGAAGAGGGAGGGAAGCGGCCATGGCCTTAAGTTAGGAACCATCCGGGCATTTTCCTGGAGGAGAAGTGGGAAAACACGGAAAACCACTTCGATAATGGCTGAAGTGGGAATAAACCCTCCTCGACTCAGTTGATCTCCCGAGATTGAGCGGATCCAGTTATAGTCCTCGTAACACTTTTCAAATTTCGTGGCAGAGCCGGGAATCGAGTCCGGGACTCCGAGTGTGGTAGCTTATCACGCTAACCTCTACACCACAGAGGCGGACACAAATACTATTATTACAGAACTTTATTTATGTTTACCCAGTCGAGACTAAGTTAAATTTCAATTTTAGGAAATTTCTTCTTGTATTGTGATATTAATTAATGCTCTTAATATTCACATTTAAAATTATTCATCTCTGAACGAGCAAACTGAACAAATGCCGGGGGAGAGTGTAACACTGAAAGAACCTGTATAGCGGTGATAGGCGGCTGCATTGAATAGATTGTAGCATTATGCATGCACCGTCCAGTTCCGAGTGATACCATTCCATTCGGTGGATGAACTTGAAAGGCAAATAAAATTGCATCTAGAATTAAATTCTAAGTAGGTCAACAAGTGGTGGAAGTAATAAACAGTGAATAATGGACGCATAATTTCTCCTTTTCGTTGTAAATGCACCGTGTAACATGCTAAAAGCCTCTGCTATTAAAAACGCTCCGAAACGATGATGAACATTTTGTCTACAGCACCGGAAAGCATCGCATGTGTTGTTCCATTATTCACGCTTCTGATGACAATCATCCATTAGAACTGGAAAAAGGCGGCGGCAGAATTCATGGAGCCAAGCGCGATAGTTGATACTGAATTTTGAGGTGTGATAAAGCGGTAGCAGAGAAGAAGTAGTAATATAAACTCTATACTGATAAATGGAAGTCGAAGTGTAGCAAGGTATACACCTAAGTATAAAATATGGGAAATTGACAGGAATTAATAAGACATTACTGGGGGACCTACAAATGCAAAAGTTGGTATTATAGAGCCCATTGTAAGTAAGAACAGACGATTTAAAAAAAAATCCCTAAACTACCCGACATAATCGAACTGGGATTCAGAATTTAAGCCTTTAAATCAAAACAATTTACAGTTTAAAATGTGTTATCGTGAGAATTATTTCACCCGGTAGGAAAATTCTTTCCAAAATTATAAGGTACATTGAAACTAAGTACTTAGGATCGAAACAGATGTACTGATTTTTAAAAAAACATAAAAAATATATTAATAGGAATGGAAGAATGTGTATCCATATTACTTAATGCATGCTGACATTTCATCTTGAAGAAAGTGTTGGTGATGCTTCAATGGTTTGTTCATTTTTATAACATAATGAACGGACCCCACGTGAACCATTAGTATATATAAAAAGTAAACGAGGGCAGTTAATTATGAACCGATTGTCTCATCTATATCACACACTAGATCGTTACGTAATCTATCACACAATACATGGACTCTCCCATCCAGCTCTCCGCGTATGTGTTCTGCTCCGAAGAACGGCGTCGCCTGTGAATTGGTTGAGTATCCACGAGATTCTCGAGAGAAGAACCACGCAGTTGCATAACGACTGAATGTGTCCGAGACATTGCCTAGCAGAACGTTGATATGGTGGGCAACAGCCTTCAAGGACGGACGCCAATGCGTGGCTGACAAGCCTCACAGGGACGCACTGGAGTAAATGAAGAGGACGTGCAGATTTTCGCAATCAATGCTGACGATTATCAACCAGACTGTGCTTAATTTTCTGAAGGACAGCATGTGCATGAGAAAAAGTACATTGCAATGGATTCCACACCACTTGACGAAATTGTAGAAATGACAACGATTAGACTCTGCACAAATTCACTAAGTAAGTGCGAATGACAGAAGTTCTTATCCCTACCGTTACGCTGGATGAGACATAGACCCGAACATAAATGAATCGTCAACCGAACGAGTGGGGTCATTACGGGCTCACACGAAAATAAATAGTTTGGCAGAACCCCAGCAATGTGAAGGTGAAGTGGATTCTAGTGTATGACAGATGGGGTTTCTCTAACAAATATCTTACCCCAAGAACGGACCGTGACCGCTATGCATTTCTGGAACATAAATTACGAATCAGCGTTGTGAAAGGAACGGTGAAATTTTGTGCAGACCTCTCACATCTTTTTTCATGATAATGCTCAGGCTGAGATGGAGCAATTGGTGGTCGGCGTATACACTCGATCGGGTAGGGATGTGTTCTACCATCACCTACGCTCTCGCATTTAAGTTCGTCTGATTATAATTTGATAACAAAAATTACTTCTGTGCCTGAACTATTCCAGGCATTTTAAAGGGGCACACCACTCTATTCACACAATAAAAAGAAAAAGCGCTGTAACAGATATACTATGGATATCACATTTACCGTCAACGGGTTATACACATTTTATTTTTTCCTTTTTCTTTTTTTTTTACGTCGCACCGACACAGATATGTCTTGTGGCGACGATGGTATAGGAAAGGCCTAGGAAGTGGAAGGAAGCGGTCGTGGCCTTAATTAAGGTACAGCCCCGGCATTTGCCTGGTGTGAAAATGGGAAACCACGGAAAACCATCTTCAGGGCTGCCGACAGTGGGGCTCGAACCCAGTATCTCCCGATTATTGGATACTGGCCGCACTTAAGCGACTGCAGCTATCGAGCTCGGTATACACGTTTTAAAAATTCAGCAAATGAATTCTCACACGATATTTATAGGATAAGATTCATGGTAACATGAATGTAATTTATGCTTTAGTTTTTTTATTGTATTGTTTGTAAAGAGTTTTATGTCAGGGCACAATTTTTTTGATATTAACCTATACGTTTAAGAAGAGAATATTATTATTGTATTTTTAATTTATACGATTTGCTTTACGTCGCACGTCGCAGATAGGTCTTTCGGCGACGACGGGATAGGATAGGGCTAGGAGTGGGAAGGAAGCGGCCGTGGCCTTAATTAAGGTACAGCCCCGGTATTTGCCTGGTATAGCAATGGCAAACCACCGAAAAACATCTTCAGGGGTTTCGACAGTGGGGTTAGAATCCATTATCTCCCGGATGCAAAATCACTGCTGCATGCCCTTAACCGTACGGCCAACTCGCCCGATAGAGAATATTAATTGATTTTCGAAACATGTACTTATTTGTATTAATGTATTTGATGTACTAGCAAATATACTACGTTTTGCATTGTATAGATTTTTTTACTGTTAAATAAACACCCTCGTATATTCATGGTAGAATGTAAATCATTTTCATGCACTCTTCGCAGAAGGAAATACAGACAATATAATGTTGAGTATCATGTCAATTATTCTGCATCGCGAAAGCATCACTCTTTTTAAAAAGAATCTTAATACGCTATAGGCTTATCTAGTCTAACATATTTGAATATAATCCTGTATGTGTAGATCGTAAGTCAATTTAATGGATACATTATGCGTTAACGTCTTGAACCCGTTACAATGTATGAAAAATTAGACATTTTGACGTAATATTCAATTAATGATAATAATAATATTTATTATATTTATTATTATTATTATTATTATTATTATTATTATTATTATTATTATTATTATTATCCACGGTGTCACCTACCATGTACCGACGTCATTAGACTGCTTGAATATCAATTTTCACTGTTCAGTTTACTCTGCCAACATGAAAAGTAGGACCGTTTTAACGAGCTGGTGGTTCAATTTTAATTAATTTTGCGAAAGATCGTAGGACATGGATAGCGAAGTAGATATTTATCTCATCATCAAACATACGACTAGGTCTGCCAAGCTTGAATGTATGAATATAGGATCTATATGATCCTTGATATGTCTATCCCACCTGGACGCAAACGCTGCTTAGGCAGACCCGATGCAATTTCTACACTAACTTGGTGACTGGCCTGTACTGATCACTACACTCCGTTCAGTCCCAACTTCTACGATACCGATAACATAGCAAATCGTCTCAGTCCCATGATTTCTAAGTAAACGAACCAACACAGTCCTCCCATGAGAGCCAGGTTTGTTGTTTCTACCGCTTTTTCCCACACCTTTGGGGTCGTCGGTGCGAACTGCGTCGTACATGTCGATGTGGCCATGTTTTACGGCCGGATGCCCTTCCTGACACCAACGCTATATGGAAAGATGTAATCAACATCGCGTGTTTCTGTGTTGGTTGGTAGTGTGGTATGTTGTCTGAATATGAAGAGGAGAGTGTTGAGATCGACACAAACACCCAGTCCCCGGTCGAGGAGAATTGCTTGTGCTTGTTGTTTTAAGGGACCTAACATCGAAGGTCATCGGCCCTCGAGGAGAATTAATCAGAAGCGATTGAAATCTCCGACTCAGCCAGAAATCGAACCCGGGACCCTCTGAACTGAAGGCCAGTACGCCGAGCATTCAGTCAACGAGTCGGACTCAGGTTTGTACAGAGTCACTTTTATAAACTTAGACCGAACGCACGGTGTTTGTACTCTGGGCTACGGCAGCTGAAGTATGGGAGGTGTGCGGATAGTTCTTGACCTTGCAAGCAGCCTGAACTTGTTCGGCCTGGCAAGCATCAGTCGTCAGTCTGAATATCAGCTGTTAACATAGTGAGACAGTTATCATTGCAACACCGTATTTTCGTATGTAAAAGTTATGATTTCATCTTAATGGTCGTATGAACAGCCATAACTCTCGCTATTGGCATGCAGAACATCCTAATGGTGTATATGAAGTCCCCCATTATGATAGGTAGATTGGTGGTTGGTGTGCTGTTAGTGCAAAGAGAATAATTTGGCCAATTATTTTCGAGACGACATTAAATGCAGAGAGGTACTGTACCATTCTGTTCAGTTATTCACAAATGATATTTAACGCAGAAATAATATTGCACAACATGACGCCAACTGGAAGGGCGTGATGCCATATAGAACGCGAGAACTCAGAAGGTGATTCCCTAGGTTATGCACAAGTGAGAAAGGATATATGTGGAAGGGTGAAAGAGAGATAATAATTTGTCTGGGGAAGCACCATGCCACCCTAACAGTAATTTTAAGCGGGAGCTGTCAGGTTCACCACATCACGGGAATTGAGCGATATCTCCTCCATCTGAAGGTTTTCCGAGATAATGAAGGGATGGAAATTATCTCCAGAATTTTACGAAGCCTACGATAAGTTTAATGCTGTTAACAAATAATTAGATTAATAACTACGTAGTAAGCCGACCACCGTGGGAAACTGTTTAGTGTCTGCATACCAAACTCAAGTTGTTTCCAGGGGCTTTCTCTGGCGTCGCGTGGGTTTCTGCCTCCTATAAGAGCTGAAAGATGTGGAAGGAGGGGATTCATTCGACGATAAGACCGCTGCCCGTGCGTGTCGGGCGTCTGCTTGTATTTACGCCAGAAACCTTTGTTTAGGACAAAGACTGTGAATAATGAGTATAGTGGCGATAACTTAGATTCAGTGGATTGGACATCTATAAACTTTCCGGTAGTAATTCAAGTGTATGATAATATTTAGACGCTTTGCAGTGAGATCGCGAGTTCCTAATTAATTGACGGTAAAGAATGCCGTATTTATAGACTTCATTATGAAGCGGTGAGGGTGAAGTTGCGAAGTGCAAAGAAATACCAATAAAAAACTAAAGCAATCAGTATTATTCCTGCTAGACTTAGGAGACTAGATGAGTTGAGCATGAAATAGTAACAATTGACTCAAATGACTCAGTTTTGGTTTCAAAATTGAGGTCGCAGATAGTCAGTACTGATCTCCATAAGTGAATAAAATATAGCGGGAGATGGTATGCTGTGAATAAATTAGGTATTTCATTCTAGTAAAGACCTGTGACGTGTGCAAGAGACGTGGGATACGGGATCTTCCGGCTACAACCACAAGAAGACGACCAACGAGCCATCCTCACCGAAGAAGACATCATGAACGAGCTACACATGGAGACTGGATGTAGAGGATCGATCCAGGACCATACCACCACCATGATGGCTTAAGCAGGCGTCGTTCAACCCGGACGGGGGATGAAGAGGTCTCCAAAATGATAGATAAGTTAACCATGTTCAATAAGCATGTGTTAGGATTGGGGAATTGTTGCGCAGAAATACAGTAATTAAATTTGTAAATATTAGTAGGGGACGTGATTACAGCTTATCAGGCTATTTATTAAGATGTTTTTTATATTCAAGTGTAAGGCATATATATTTTTATGTATTAAGCAATGATTAAATTAGGTTATGTGATAGGAAGTAGTGTGCCTAGTATTACGGGAGCTTGTTTGTGTGCTTTAGATTAGTATTCCTTAGTATCTGGCGTCGGATAAAATTTACTTGTAACTATGGGTTACTTAGGTTAGTGTCTCATTTCCCTCCATTGAGAAGGATAGTCAGACCTGCGTAACATAGCGTCTGCATGCTGCCTGAATATAATTTTTTTAATGCTTGTATTTAGTTAATCGACAGTGGGTGAATGAAATCACACCGTAGGCTGTGTCATTAATATTTGCGACCCCGTTTTTACTCTGTCAAGCAAGGGCTTGAACCCTAGACCTGAAGGTTACCAGGAACACGTCATATGGATTGACGGTGATGTTTTATGTGAAGGTAAAATAATTTGTGTTATAAATGAGGCCCATGGCGGTCTGTTACTTGTGTTGGATATATAGAATGTGATGTGATTCCTCACTCATTATGTGGCTATTGGTTTGTCATGAGTAGATGAGGATAAAAGCCCTTTTGTGAAGTAGTTCTGAGCGCACGGAAATTAGGCCATGGGGCCACTGCCGGCCATGTTTACATTTTTTATTATAGTGAGGAAAGGTTTCACTGGCGAGACAAGGAGGTCATTCCCCAGCCCTGCACGACGGAGGGGGGGGGGGGATCGCGGCCATTTTTAAAAGGCAAGGTTATGCGGAATTCTTTCTTTTTCAGGCAAAGACGTATGTGTGACAGCGATTCTTTCTTTTGTTTTTCTTTACTTGTCAATGGAGGTGTGTCTTACGTATGAACTTGGCACTAAGGAAGTTGTGTTAGCATATCTTGTAAATACAAAGATTGCTTAATGGACCTGAGTTCGCATCCATATATATACCTCTATGCATGGTAGGGATAGATACGGTTGCAGTGGTAGATTTATTTTAGTCGTAGTTGTAACAGACGAACTTGCTATTTGTGTGTGTACTTCCCAATATGTGCGGCGACCGCTTGCAATGGCTTTATTTCTGCGAGACAATTTTGATCTTAGCATCATGTCTTTTTATTTTGTAGGTCTATTGGTGCTGTTCCATGTAGGGGACACGTTTTCTTCTTGGGTTCACTGATCTACTAATCCGCACAGAATCATCAAGCTATTTTATGTTGTCTTTGGAAATTATAGATGTAAGCCTTTATGGTAATTGTCTTTTGCACTACGAGTGCAATCTATTATAAAGAAAAACTGGTTATGAACACAGAAACTTATGCTTTGTAAAATTATATATGAATCATAACTGAGTTCCTCATTTCATAATTTAGAGTAATAGAGTAATTTTCCTAACCCCCACACTCTCGTCGCAAGAACCCAGTAATTGACCGTCTGCCGACTGCAGCTAGGCTGGTGCATTTATTTAGTAGCAGGTAAGTTCGATTGTGCATTGTTATGCCCTATAGGGTATAGTACCAAGGTCACATTTTGACGCCGTTCTTCCTTCAGTTAATGGAAGAAGAAAAGTCGCGTGGGTGGTTCAAACAAGATTCAGCCCCTGCTCATACAGAAGAAGATTCCCCTTTTGTTTGCAGCCAGAGTGGTCTATAACCCCCCTCCTTCTCCAGATCTAACAGTGTGTGATTTTTATTTGTGGGATGTCCGGCTCCGTGGCTAAATATTTAGCGTGCTGGCCTTTGATCAAAGGGCTCCCGAGTTCAATTCCCGACAGGGTCTGGAATTTTAACCATAACTGGTTAATTCCTCTGACACGGGAACTGGGTGTATGTGCCGTCTCCATCATAATTTCTTCCTCATCACGACGCCCAGTCGCCTACTGGCGTCAAATCAAAAGACCTGCACAAGGCCTCTCCGGATACCACACGCCATTTCATTTCGTTTCACGTATTGTGTGGTGAAATGAAAGAAAATGTTTATCAAACAAATCCTCACACATTAGAGGAACTGAAAGAAAACATTACGAATTAAATCAGAAACATTACAGTGGGAGAACTGACTCGTGTCGGCCAGAATCAGTGTTGCTAACTTATATTTTCAAGATCCGCTAAATACTACTAAAAATCCGCTAAAATTCCGCCAAGAAATCCGATCTCATATAATGGGTAATAATAATAATAATAATAATAATAATAATAATAATAATAATAATAATAATAATAATAATAATAATAATAATAATAATAATAATAATAATAATAATCTGAGGAAAATTCTCGGCCCCCGAAAAACAGAAGATGGATATAGACTGAGGTCACGCAAAGTGACAGAAGACCTTTCCAGCATTACAGCAGACGTCCGCAAAAGACATCTGAAATTTTATGGGCACGTCCGCAGACTGCCGGCAAGTAGACTAACACACAAGATTCTCACCTACATAGAACATCTACAAAATATTCCATGGGTACTGGAAGTGAAGAAGGATCTGGAAAAAGCCCAGACGAACTCAAAAGACACCGCGGACAAAAACCTCTATAGGAAAAAATTAATGGATGGAAAATGTAACCAGAGAACGGAAGTAAAAAAGAAGACTGGAGCAAAGTGGACAGAATAACGAAAAAAGGATCCACGGAGAAAGGATGAGAGCTGTTTGGCAACTTAGAAAACAGAATCGTTAGAGCTTTGCGTGATCTATTGGCTCCATACGCACATAATAATAATACATACATACATTATCATTATAGACTGTTATGCCTTTCAGCGTTCAGTCTGCAAGCCTCTGAGAATTTACTAAACGTCGCCACAATCCTCGATTTGCAACTAGTGTTGTGGCCTCATTTAGTTCTATACCTCTTATCTTTAAATCGTTAGAAACAGAGTCTAACCATCGTCATCTTGGTCTCCCTCTGCTTCTCTTACCCTCCATAACAGAGTCCATTATTCTCCTAGGTAACCTATCCTCCTCCATTCGCCTCACATGACCCCACCACCGAAGCCGGTTTATGCGTACAGCTTCATCCATCGAGTTCATTCCTAAGTTAGCCTTTATCTCCTCATTCCGAGTTCCCTCCTGCCATTGTTCCCACCTGTTTGTACCAGCAATCATTCTTGCTACTTTCATGTCTGTTATTTCTAACTTATGAATAAGATATCCTGAGTCCACCCAGCTTTCGCTCCCATAAAGCAAAGTTGGTCTGAAAACAGACCGATGTAAAGATAGTTTTGTCTGGGAGCTGACTTCCTTCTTACAGAATACTGCTGATCGCAACTGCGAGCTCACTGCATTAGCTTTACTACACCTTGATTCAATCTCACTTACTATATTACCATCCTGGGAAAACACACAACCTAAATACTTGAAATTATCGACCTGTTCTAGCTTTGTATCACCAATCTGACATTCAATTCTGTTGGATTTCTTACCTACTGACATCAATTTAGTCTTCGAGAGGCTAATTTTCATACCATACTCATTGCACCTATTTTCAAGTTCCAAGATGTTAGACTGCAGGCTTTCGGCACAGTCTGCCATTAAGACCAAGTCGTCAGCATAGGCCAGGCTGCTTACTACATTTCCACCTAACTGAATCCCTCCCTGCCATTTTATATCTTTCAGCATATGATCCATGTAAACTACAAACAGCAAAGGTGAAAGATTACAGCCTTGTCTAACTCCTGTAAGTACCTTGAACCAAGAACTCATTCTACCATCAATTCTCACTGAAGCCCAATTGTCAACATAAATGCCTTTGATTGATTTTAATAATCTACCTTTAATTCCATAGTCCCCCAGTATAGCGAACATCTTTTCCCTCGGTACCCTGTCATATGCTTTCTCTAGATCTACGAAACATAAACACAACTGCCTATTCCTCTCGTAGCATTTTTCAATTACCTGGCGCATACTGAAAATCTGATCCTGACAGCCTCTCTGTGGTCTGAAACCACACTGGTTTTCATCCAACTTCCTCTCAACGACTGATCGCACCCTCCCTTCCAAGATGCCTGTGAATACTTTGCCTGGTATACTAATCAATGAGATACCTCGATAGTTGTTGCAATCCTTCCTATTCCCTTGCTTATAGATAGGTGCAATTACTGCTTTTGTCCAATCTGAAGGTACCTTACCAACACTCCACGCTAATTTGACTACTCTATGAAGCCATTTCATCCCTGCCTTCCCACTATACTTCACCATTTCGGGTCTAATTTCATCTATTCCTGCTGCCTTATGAAAATGGAGTTTATTTACTATCCTTTCCACTTCCTCAAGGATAATTTCACCAACATCACTTTCCTCCTCCCCATGAGCTTGACTGTTTGCAACACCACCATGATGATTTCCTTTTACATTGAGAAGATGTTCAAAATATTCCCTCCATCTCTCCAGTGATTCCCTGGGATCTGTTATGAGTTCACCTGAATTACTCAAAACACTGTTCATTTCCTTTTTCCCTCCCTTCCTAAGATTCTTTATTACTGTCCAGAAAGGTTTCCCTGCTGCTTGACCTAGCCTTTCCAGGTTATTACCAAAATCTTCCCATGACTTCTTTTTGGATTCAACAACTATTTGTTTCGCTCTGTTTCTTTCATCTACGTACAAATCCCTGTCTGCCTCAGCCCTTGTTTGGAGCCATTTCTGATAAGCCTTCTTTTTACGTTTACAGGCTGCTCTCACTTCATCATTCCACCAAGATGTTCGCCTTTTCCCATCTTTACACACAGTTGTTCCTAGGCATTCCCTTGCTGTTTCTACTACAGCATCCCTGTATGCCACCCATTCATTTTCTATATCCTGAACCTGCTTACTGTCTACTGTTCGAAACTTCTCACTAATCATATCCATGTACTTCTGTCTAATTTCCTCATCCTGGAGATTTTCTATCCTTATTCGTTTGCAGACAGATTTCACTTTCTCTGCCCTAGGCCTGGAGATACTTAGTTCACTACAGTTCAGATAATAGTCTGTATCATCGAAAAATCCCCGAAAAACTCGTACATTCCTAAAAGATTTCCTGAATTCAAAGTCTGTTAAGATATAGTCTATTATGGATCTGGTACCCCTAGCCTCCCATGTGTAGCGGTGAATAGCCTTATGCTTGAAGAATGTATTCGTAACAGCTAAACCCATACTAGCACAGAAGTCCAGCAAACGCTTCCCATTCCCATTAGCTTCCATATCTTCCCCACATTTACCAATCACCCTTTCGTATCCTTCAGTTCTATTCCCAACTCTCGCATTGAAATCGCCCATTAGCACTATTCTATGCTTGCTGTTGACCCTGACCACGATGTCACTCAATGCTTCATAAAACTTGTCAACTTCATCCTCATCTGCACCCTCACATGGTGAATACACGGACACAATTCTTTTCCTAATTCCTCCCACTGACAAATCTACCCACATCATTCGCTCACTTACGTGCCTAACAGAAACTCTGTTGCGTGCAATGGTATTCCTGATAAAGAGCCCTACCCCAGACTCTGCCCTTCCCTTTCTAACACCCGTCAAGTACACTTTATAATCTCCTATATCTTCCTCATTATCTCCCCTTTCCCGAATATCACTTACTCCTAGCACATCCAGATGCATCCTCTTTGCTGACTCAGCAAGTTCTACCTTCTTTCTTCCATAAGCCCCATTAATATTGATAGCTCCCCATCGAATTCCATTTCGTTCGCCAAGTTGTTTCCAAGGAGTCCCTCGCCTGTCAAATGGGAGTGGGACTCCATTACTCCCATAGGTCCGAGGCTTGCTTAAAGTGTTCTGAGCTCGGTAAATTCATGAAGCAGGATGCTGCCCTACTTGCACGTAATCCAAGTGAGGATCTCTCCTCTAACGGGTTATGGACCACCGGTGATTTTGTGTAGTCCTGGCCGCCTGAGCACAAGGAGGGCCACGACTCAGAATATGTCCGAGATGCCCACTCCCATTCCATAGCAACTGGTATCCCAACTCTCAGGACCACTTACTAGGCCACTCAGCCGTTGCCCATGGTTCACGAACTAGGACGTGACTACAGTAACCCACAAACATGAACCACCACATAATAATAATAATAATAATAATAATAATAATAATAATAATAATAATAATAATAATAATAATAATAATAATAATAATAATAATAATAAAATGTCTGTACTCACCCGATCTGTGAGTTTCACTAGTATTAACCGCCGGCCTGCGAGCCGGCGAGCTAAAACTTGTTGGCGTTTTACTGCCGGGTGCAAACTAGGCGAATCTCCTACCTCAATGGCTACACACAGAACAGGCCAGGTTCATTAAACGGTCTTCCTTCATAGCATAAATATAAATGCTACTTCCTCACAGTTTCATTATCTGTCGTCATTCGTCAACTAAGAGATAAGTACCCTTTCCCCACGATTTACAAATTTATGATACCACGATTTCATAACATCAAATCCAAATAACATGTTTTCCACATGTGACAGCTAGCTCCTGACAAGAAATCCGGAAGAGCTCAGAGACAGACTGGAGTACAATTTTTTTAAGAGTATAGATAAAACGTTAAATTCCCCTATAATACATATAGAATTCCGCCAAAAAATCCGCTGTCCACTAAATGGTATATTTCTCCGCCGACAGTCTTCTAATTCCGCCAAACTTAGCGGAAAATCCGCTAAGTTGGCAATACTGGCCAGAATGTGGTCACCAGATAAAAAGCCTTTTATAAACCAGGAAGATAATACTTCATATAAGATTGCATACAAGCTTAAAGCAGGGTAGGCGCGCGACATAAGTTAGGCTGAGGCAGCTGCCGTGGGGCAGAGTAGAAACACCGTGCGTTCGCTCTGAGTTTACCTGAGAGACTCTGTATACAACGGGAGTCCCGTAGGGGTTGCTATCTTTCCCGCATGCTGCGTGGCCGTAAACGAGAGCGCGGTCACCGCCACATCATTCCCGCAAGCCCGAAAAAGATCAATCAACTTCGATGAATGGGTAATCAGACTGAAAAATATAAAAACATTAATATTTATCCAGTTACATTACATGTTACCTGTAGGGAAGAGTTGTAGCGTTTGATGATATTCTGGTTCATTCTCTGCAATTCAGCCTCATTAATATTCAACATTTCGGAGTTAACTACATTTTAAAGTGTACTGCACTTAACACGTAATATGGAAGACATGAAATGCACTACACCAATCAACTACTGGGATATAGGCTGTAACGGTTCAAATCCCGTTACAAGATGATATCTGTATTTTTATTATTTTATCTGTATTATTATTATTATTATTATTATTATTATTATTATTATTATTATTATTATTATTATTATTATTATTATTATTATTATTATGTCCGTATTATTATGTTATCTGTGATATTGTTACTATTATTGTAATTATCCGTTTTATTCAATTCGATTTTGCAATTGCCTGTTGCTTGCAAGATTGTACTTAGATGTATGCATATATACGTATGTGTAGAATAACACTCAATACCTGTACAGTGAGAATTGTTGTATATATCAGAGATTGGAAGTGACGTTGTTATATTGCTATACCACTGGCGATTCTGCCAAGTCATCGCCACTTCATGGCTACGGCATCGTATTTATTTAGATATGCGCTCACGGAGTTAGCCGCCTCCGGGCTATTTCACCACTGTATGTAATATCTGTCGCGTAGGTGGGAGTATGTCATTGTTATTTCTGGAGATTACGTAGCGGTGTCAACCAACGTCTGTATAAGGTGGATGCATATTGTAGCGTCAGTCATTAGTTATATGGATGCAGTACAGTGAAGAAGTCTACTAGATCAACAGGCCTTAGTTGGTCAGTCAACCAGTGTGAACGAGAGATGGTGAAGACTCAGTGAGCCATTAATTATTGGTCATTGAGAGAGTGAGGCCAAAAGTTGGTTGGTCCGTCACTTAGTGGAAGACACGGACGCAAGGGCTTACCATGAAGTCAGAGAGGGCAACCCTGGACCTACCAAGAGGTAATACCATATTGACTTACAAAGAAGTCAGATGATATGGAGAAGAAGCAGTCACAAGGATGTATCACCAAGTTAGGCGTGACACATCTACAGTAAACACCAGATCAAAGGAATACGTCGTAATTACACTAAAAGTGTTGAAGGTACAGTCAAGTGAATCAGTGAGGGAAATATTTCGTATAAATTGTTAAATGTCCGGTCAAGAAGAATTCAAATTCATGCCTAGTTTCTTTCAGTTGCAATGTCATAATTTCATATTCTCATCTGTTTTATCGCAACAAGACTCACTATTTTTTGATATATTATCTAAAGAATATATATTGTTCTATCAAACGAATTCATAGTTTCATTTCATTGACAGTAAAATATCTTAACCTCAAAATTAATGGGGAAACCGAACGCCAATCTCCTTTTCCCAGAATTTATATGGTATGTTGTCAAAAGTAAGCTTATTACCCCACACCCTAGAGATAGTCAAGAGTCTCATTCTATTATTGCTGTACTGAGTGACAGCTGGCGCCCTTCAAATAACGTATGTGTAAGTAAGCAGGTAACAAGTAAGTGTGAGTACAAGGTTCGATGAGTGTGTATTTTATATAATGAATATTAATTTTCAGATTTTCCATTTTAAATGCAGATTTATATGTTTGTAAAATCAGTCAGACAGTTAGGAAACCTACAAGGCTAAGAAGCATGTACACTGTACTGAATTTTACCGAAGAATGGCAGAGATCACGCCATCACTGCGCGAGCTGTAAGGGTCAGGCAGCTGCTGCGTCATCCACCTTCAACCGAAAATCAGAAAGCCGAGTATTTTTGACTTTATCAATTTATGCGGTACTCGCATAAAAATTGGTAGTAATGTTCACAGGAGGTAATAATGCTCTAAAGAAGACTTCATAAAATAAAAAGATTGTAAATACGCTAGTGGACTACTGACCTGCCTACAATTTGTAAAATCGTTTTTGATTCTTTTTTTTTTTTTGCAAGTGGCTTTACGTCACACCGACACAGATAGGTTTTATGGCGACGATGGGATAGGGAAGGGATAGGAGTGGGGAGGAAACGGCCGTGGCTTTAATTAACCCCACCTTCGGCAGCTTTGAAGATGGTTTTACGAGATTTTTCATTTTCACTCTGGGCAAATGCTGGGACTGTATCTTAATTAAGTTCACGGTCACTTCCTTCCCACTCCTAGCCCTTTCCTATCCCATTATCGCCGTAAGACCTGTCTGTGCGACGTAAAGCAAACTCGTAAAAAATACTCTGAGCAGAAAGGTTCTGTCATCTCGGGTTCAGTATTGCATGAACTACAGTATATCAAGTAATTTTCATTGTAAGTGATACATGTGTTGCGGGTCAGTATTTCTCCCCTCAACATTGTCACATAGCGGTATTTCGAGGCGCAACGACAGTATACTGTGCAGATAGTCCTAAGAATATGCACATAGTACGGAACATTTGGTGTAGCACAGTGTATGTTCAGTACGGAACTCAATGAGGTATGACGTGGGACTTATATATACCGTTAAAATTTCTGGGACTGGGTTAATTTCTGTTCTTTGGAATGAGCTGAGATTATTGATTTACTTTCCAGTTGTTTACATAAACTAAATCCTTTAGAAAACAAATTTTAGATCATTCTTCGAAATATGTTTCATGTGAACGCACAAATTAGATGTCCATGTTCCGAGCTGAAAAGTAGGTAAAGGTTTCCGGGAATTCAGTTTCATTGCTATTTACACTCTCAATGTGACAGATCCGTACGGATTCTGTGGGAGTTCTCACTCCAATAATGTTGTCAGTTGTGTCACGGTCTCTCTCTCTCTCTCTCTCTCTCTCTCACACACACACACACACGCTCCGAAAATTCCCTAACACTAAGGAGGGGAATTAACACTTCGATCTAATGAATGCACCTGGAAAATAAAAGGGGACCTACCTATACAATTATATAAATTACGAAGAGCGAACTCGGATCTGTAAAGAGATAGTCATATCCGTAG
This sequence comes from Anabrus simplex, assembly GCF_040414725.1. NCBI lineage: Eukaryota > Metazoa > Arthropoda > Insecta > Orthoptera > Tettigoniidae > Anabrus > Anabrus simplex. The sequence continues at coordinate 120,225,858 of NC_090267.1, read as the reverse complement.
GTCAGTTTGATTCCGGAATTTGCTGGGATTGAAGTGGAAAACTACCGAAAATATGGCCGAGGAATGGGATTTCAATCTAACTACTCCACTGAAGTTCAAGCCATATTATAAATCTCTATAGAAGTTAGGAACGGATGCAGGGACATTCGCGTAGCATGCTAATAACGTTACTGAAGAGTTTTAAAATTCCTGAATCAACTACCATCTGAAGAGGTTTTGGCTGAATGTAGAGGAAATATCGATATAAAATGTGCGGGGGCACTGCCGAAACCGCCGGGCCCCGTAGTCTAGTGGGGGGGTTGAGGGGAAATTGCTTATCATACCCGGAGGAAGGGATTTTTACCTGAATCTGAGGGCTAGTTCGAGGTCCACTACAACTGAGGAGCTATTAACGGTCTAGAAAACCAAGAATAACAGCCGAGAGGGAGTGGCGACCCCATTGTAATAACAGCCTATATATGTTTCATTCCTTACATCCCTGACCCGGTCAATGACTGGAAAACAGGTTGTAGGTTTTCATTTTCATAGGACTCGTCGAACTGAACACACGACACCTCGTATTCTGCAGGCCTTCGGGCCTGTTGTGCCATGGGTTTTGGTTTTGTTTAGCGTCGAAAGCACGGACGCAGGTCTTCAGGGAGTAGAATACGTCACATGGGTGTTAGAAGCTAGTGAATGCTTGGTCTATCCTTTTGCGAATGTTATCAAATAACAGAACAGTATTTCGATTATTTATCGATTCAATTACATTTTCTTGAGCGAATACCACCAAAGGCTAGAGGAGAGCAGTAGACGTACTCGGGTTCAGCTTGCGGCTATCGGCAGCTTCAGATTTCTTGGCTTGTAGGCCTACAGTATGTAGGCTTTCTAGGCTCTGCTCCGGATTGGGTTTTTAGGTTTGCTCACTTCTCATTTTTTCACCCTCCATGTTTCCATTTGCGGTAGGTTTGAGCCTTCGTTTAGTTAAGATATTGTGACATTCCGGATATTTTCACAAAGTTTACAAATATTTCACAATTTTATCACATACCGGTACCTAAAATACTTTTCTCCCAAGAATAAATGTCGATAAAACTCGCGTAGATAAAACAAACAAAATCTTGCAGTACGTGATATCATATCGCGGTCCTGAGTTATACTAATTTCCCTACACGTTCTCTGCTAGGATTTCACTAAAAAAAGGCGAATACACGCACTGCTCACTACTAGGCTGCATGGCATTGAAACCCATGTAAGTAGATGATTTAGAGTTTCCCTTTATTTTTACTTTTATATGCTTCCTAGCTTTTGTAGTTTAAAATCCATGAAGAAAGTCTGATATAGTCGTTTTTCGAACATACGGGTAAATACAAATGGACCCAGCAATAGAAAGAAATGACAGGCATATTCTTTGCCAATATAGACACAAGTTGAGGAATATAATGGCGAACTATCTCACTCCTCATATTACCTACTGAGCCTCATTTTGGCGCCACCATTGGCTATTGAGATTTTCCTATAATCACACAAACTTCGTGTGTACTTTTTGACCCCCGCCCCCGTGTGTGAGAGTGATAGAATAACATCTACCGTATTCCTTGCCTGTCGTATGAGGCATCTAAAAGGGAAACCAGCGGCTCGTTTGCGACCACGGGACCCTTAGACAAGTCCTGGCATTGCTTCCACTTACTTGTTACTAGCTCTTCACTTTCATGTATCCTATTCCACCTCCCTTGGTTAACTCTTGTCCTTTCTCATCCCGACAGTATTAATGTTCACGTCTTCCTTTGTTTGATACCTTCATATTTCAAAATGTCGGTTCCCTTCAACATTTTTTCCCTCTGATTAATATTAATATAGAATGGATGCCCAGTTGCACATCTTCTTAAAACCATAATCACCATCACAACTACCACTGTGGTATTTGAGGATCCAACCAGCGTCTGGGATGATAACGTAAAAGACACACAGACAAGAAGTATTCTAGTTGATTTCCTGGGAACATAAAATTGTTCAACTCATTCTTGCTTTGAAACAATCAAGATAAGGCGTTCTGGAATTCATTAATTGCAGTGAATTAGTCAATCAATCACTGCAGATCTGCATTTAGGGTTGTCGCACACGTGGCAGATTCCCTATCAGTTGCTTAACTAATATTTTTTTGAAATGAAGTTGGACCGAGCTCCACAGCTGCAGTCGCTTAAGTTCGGCCAACATCCTGTATTTGGCAGACAGTGGGTTCGTACCCCACTTTCGGCAGCCCTGAAAATTGTTTTCCGTAGTTTTCCATTTATATACCAGGAAAATGCTGAGGCTGTACCTTAATTAAGGTCACTGCCTTCCAACCCCTATCCCTTTCCTGTCCCACCGCCCTCGCCATGAAACCTGTCTGTGTCGCTGCGACGTTAAGCACCATGCAAAAAAATAAAATAGTTGCCTAATTATTGATGATCTCGCTTGGTAAAATATTTTTATTCCTAATTCCTGTTCCTATGAATGAATGCGTCCCCCAATTTGAATGCGAACTTTACTTTCAAACTATCAAATTTTCTAGTTTCAATCAATCACTGCTGATCTGCATTTAGGGCTGTCCCACACGTGGCAGATTCCCTATCAGTTGCTTAACTAATACGCTAATTCACGCTTATTGGTCTACAAATGTCATCCCACGCCATCTCTCCACTGACAGCTCGGAACATACCGCATATTCGATCAGCTCGTCTCCTTATTGCCAAGTCTTCCGAGCCGAAAGTTTAATAATACTATCATTCCATTTACGTCCCGCTGACTATTTATACGGTTTTCGGAGACGCTAAAGTGCCGGAATATAATCCCGCAGGAGTTCTACCGACACAAGGCTGACGTTTTTGAGCACCTCCAATTACCACCGAACTGAACCAGGATCGAATCGGCCGAAAGTAGGCAACATGTTTTCAACACTTTACTTTTGTCGGAAGTCACCCAGGACAAATCGTACTGCTTTCCTTTGGATCTTTCCCGTTTCTCGAGTCAAGTAATCACGGTGAGAGTCCCATACACTGGAACCATATCCTAATGACGGTATTACTAGTGATATATACGCTCTATCTTTACAACCCCTAAATTATATCATAATCATACGAATAGGTCTGCAACCATTATCCCCGTTTATCCAAGTTAAATTAAAGGCAGTGTTTATTTCTGTTGTAACACTGCGAGCAGAATTCACTTTCATTTACTGAGGAAGTCCAATTTCTCAATAGAAACTAGGTTAGAAGCCATAAAGTCACACTATTTTCTACAGCTCTTTCATGACAATGAGCTATCGTGAAGTGAATGTAATTGTGTATGCATGTGTTCTACGTCACTTTCGTTTGTCTAACTGAACAAAACTTCCTCTGAACTTGGTAGCAAAATGTAATCTTCAGTGTGGTTTGGGCAACCCTGTTGACGTCACAGAATCGCGTTGTAAGCACGAGTAACTCAGAACGAACGAGTTAAGCGGACTGTAACCAGACATAAGCTGGCCAGCCATGATTCAAGCTAGATACATTCTAAAGAAGGCTTGTAATATTGCTGGCGAGAGGGTCTCAAACGTCAGAAATGATGTAGGGAGATATTCTCCTAGCGAGCGTTGTGATGGATAGCGGCCGCGTTGAATATTTCACACGCCAGGGATGAACAAGAGCCCGTTCCTAACACACTGTTACAGCTAGTAAATGTGTGTTGGATTGTTAATGCATGCGTACTTCAGCTTGGATTAGGGATCTGTGTAAGGCCTCGCTAGAAAGTACGTCACTTATTAAATTATCCAGCGAAGTGTTACAGAGAAGATAAAAGTACAACCAGAGAATCAGGTCTGGTTAAACGAATCTTTCACGGCCATGCCCATAAGGGAATCATAATAATAATAATAATAATAATAATAATAATAATAATAATAATAATAATAATAATAATAATAATAATAATAATAATAATAATAATAATAATAATAATAATAATAATAATAATAATAATAATAATAATAATACCGGGCGAGTCGGCCGTGCGCGTAGAGGCGCGCGGCTGTGAGCTTGCATCCGGGAGATAGTAGGTTCGAATCCCACTATCGGCAGCCCTGAAGATGGTTTTCCGTGGTTTCCCATTTTCACACCAGGCAAATGCTGGGGCTGTACCTTAATTAAGGCCACGGCCGCTTCCTTCCAACTCCTAGTCCCTTCCTATCCCATCTTCGCCATAAGACCTATCTGTGTCGGTGCGACGTAAAGCCCATAGCAAAAAAAAAAATAATACAATATTACGTTCCACTAACTACGTTTATGGTTTTCGGGGACACCGAGGTGCCGGAATGTACTCCGCGGGAGTTCTTCTACGTGCTAGTAAATCTACTGACACTTGTATTATTATTATTATTATTATTATTATTATTATTATTATTATTATTATTATTATTATTATTATTATTATTATTATTATTATTATTATTATTATTATTATTATTATTATTATTATTATGATTATTATTATTATTACTATTATTTACAGTTTTTAGACCCATCTGTGGAGTACGATAGAACCCGTATTATTTTAAGGGTCAGAAACGCTAATTTTGAACAGGAAAGGAGACATTGAAAATGTTGCGATAAAAGAACGTAAAATCAAAAGAAAAATTGTAGGCCTAAAACTCACCGACGGACAATACCGACTCAGAGGCAGACAAGAAATCAAACAATACACAAAAATACTCACAGTGACATTAGATAACTCAGGCTAAGATACTATGGACATATTAAAAGAATCTCCCCGGCAGTCTTACAAAACAAGTACGAAAACTGGAGTAAAGAATAAACAGACACAGTGAAATGGACTGGCGAAATCAAAGTTATTTGAAACAGGCAGGAATTACAGCAGCAGATATTCAAAACAGGGTAATCCTCAGATTCAAAATTCACAAATGGCAAGTTGACCAAGAGAAAAGACCAAAGAAGAAGGCTGGAACAACATCAGTCAGTTACTACTGATCTGCATTTAGGGCAGTCGCCCAGGTGGCAGATTCCCTATCTGTTGTTTTCCTAGCCTTTTCTTAAATGATCGCAAAGAAATTTGAAATTTATTGTACATCTCCCTTGGTAAGTTACTCCAATCCCTAACTCTCCTTTCTATAAACGAATATTTGCCCCAATTTGTCCTCTTGAATTCCGACTTTATCTTCATTTCGTGATCTAACCTACTTTTATAAACACCATTAAAACATATTCGTCTACTAATGTCATTCCACGCCATCTCCCCACAGACAGCTCGGAACATACCACTTAGTCGAGCAGCTCGTCTTCTTTCTCCGAAGTCTTCCCAGCTCAAACTTTGCAACATTTTTGTAACGCTACTCTTTTGTCGGAAATCTCACAGAACAAATGGAACTGCATTTCTTTGGATGTTTTCAGTTCTCGAATCAAGTAATCCTGGTAAAATGAAATGTAATGGCGTATGGCTTTTAGTGCCGGGAGTGTCCGAGAACAAGTTCGGCTCGTCAGATGCAGGTCTTTTGATTTGACACCCGTAGGTAACCTGCGCGTCTTGATGAGGATGAAATGATGATGAAGACAAAACATACACCCAGCCCCCGTGCCAACGAAATTAACCAATTAAGGTTAAAATTCCCGATCCTGCCGGGAATGGAACCCGGGACTCCTGCGACCAAAGGCCAGCACGCTAACCATTTAGCCATGGAGCCGGACAAGTAATCCTGGTGATGTTCCCACATACTGGAACCATACTCTAGCTGGAGTATTACTAACCCTATCCTTTACATCCTTACTACAACCCCTAAATACCCTCATGACCATGTGCAGAGATCTGTACCCTTTATTTACAATTATTTACAATTATTTACAATCACATTTGTGTGATTACTCCAATGAAGGTACTTACAGTGATCCCCAAAATGATATTTCACCCCATCAACGCAGTAATTGAATCTTTTCCTATTTGTGAAACTCACAACCTGACTTTTAACCCCGTTTATTATCATACCATTGCCTACTGCCGACCTCCAAACATTATCAAGAAGGTCATTTTGCAGTTGCTCACAATCTTGTAACTTAATTATTACTCTGTACAGAATAACATCATCCACAAGAAGCCAATATCTGGTTCCACTTCTTTACTCTTATCATTTATCATTTATCATTTATCATTTATAAGAAAGTATAAAGGTCCACTAATACTGCCTTGATGAATTCCCCTCTTTATTATTACAGGGTCAGATAAAGCTTCAACTACTCATAATCTCTGAGTTCTAAGAAATCTCTTACATCTTGCTGTAATCGTACAAGTTGAGCTTCAGTGGAATAACCTTTCATAAACCCGAACTGTCTTCTGACGAACCAATATTATAGTATAATATTTATATTAATATATTTTACAATGTGCTGAATGGTGGAACATCCCTCAAACTCTATTATATTAGTTATACGTCAACACAGAAATGAAAATCATAACCTGTGATTCTGTCGAACCAGTTATTAATTTCGCAAACATGTGTAATATAATCAGAAAGAATGCTTTCCCAAAGCCTACGTGGAATGCATGTCAAACTGACTGGCCTGTAATTTTCACCTCTATGTCTATCACCCTATCCTTTATAAATAGGGCTACTATAGCAACTCTCCATTCACTTGGTGTAGCTCCTTAATGCAAACAATAATCAAATAAATATTTCAGATGTGGTACTATATCCCAACGCATTGTCTTTTGTATTTCCGCCGAAATCTTACCTTTTCCATCTGCTTTTCTAGTTTTCAAATTTTGCATCTTATTGTAAATATCGTTGTTATCATAGGTAGATTGTACTATTTCATTAGTATTAGTCACCTCCTCTATCGGAACATTATCCTTGTAACCAACAACCTTTACATACTGCTAACTGAATACTTCAGCCTTTTGAAGATCCTCGCATACACACTCCCCTTGATCATTAGTGATTCCTGGAATAACCTTCTTGGAACCTGTTTCTGCTTTAAAGTACCTATACATACCCTTCCATTTTTCACTAAAATTTGTATGACTGCCAATTATGCTTGCCATCATGTTATCTTTAGTTGACTTCTTTGGTATATTGAATTTCCTAGTAAGTTCCTTTCTATTTCTCCTTACTTCCACAGCCATTTCTAACAAGCTGTTCTGAAGACAGACAGGAAGCCCACAGTAAAAGAATTAAAGTGATATGGGCACAAATGGAGGAAATGCCTGCCTCTAAGTACTCTGCATAGTCCTTTTGAGCTTATTCGCATATATATATTATTAAAGTAGAAGAGGAAGAAGAATAATAATTCAACACATTATAGATTCTCAGACTTTTGAGAAGTGTGAGTCTATCAGTGGTAACATTTACGTAGTGCAAACTAAGTCACCAAGCTCAATAGCTGTAGTCGGTTAAGTGCGGCCAGTATCCAGTAATCGGAAGATAGTAGGTTCCAGTCCCACTGTCGGCAGCCCTTAAGATGGCTTTCCGTGGTTTCCCATTTTCACACCAGGCAAATGCCGGGGCTGTACCCTAATTAAGGCCACGGCCGCTTCCTTCCAATTCCTAGGCCTTTCCTATCCCATCGTCAACATAATACATATCTGCGACGTAAAGCAAATAGCAAACTAATTCGCAATCTTCATCCAGGTTGTTTTGTAACCATAATTTATTATGTGAGAGTCTCAGCGCCAGCCCCACGGTCTAGGGGTGCCTGTCAGTTATCAGACGGCGCCGGGTTCGTTTCTTGCCTATGTCAGAGAATTCTACTAAGATTCGAGAGGGACTTGAGATCTGATCGCTAATTGGAAGTCCACACAGCCTACGTGAGAACAATTGAGATTTTCTAACAGCGAGATAGTGGCCACGGTCTAGAAAGGCAACAATAAGGACCGAGATGATTCGTCGTGCTCACAACGCGTCACCCACCAATCTGCAGATCTTCGGGCTGATCAACAGCTGCTTGATATATCTAAGCCGATCAAGGCTGTAGAGCTGTAGGAATTGTTTATGAAATTCTGCTCGATTTCAGTTCGATGTTTTGTATTAAACTTGTATTAAACTTTCGAACAATGATAGGAGTGAAGGAAATATTGCCTCATCTGAATCGCGTTGGCTTCTATCTTCATACATTAATAAGCATTGCGATGGTGGCGTATTACTTGAGCTGGGAATATCGAGTCGCCATTTTTGTGAAGACAACAAACGGGATCACGGTGCTGCATTCAGGATTCCACAATATTATGTTTAGTATTCCTTGATTCATGATCTCTTTGAATATCCGTGTTTACATTACTGTAAAACGGCATTCAACTAATCAGAGCAATAAAAATGTGCAGAAAGTAAATTACTGTACGGTAAAATGTCATTTTTGATAATTTTAGTATAAAATAAAAGTAACCTGAGCGAGTTGGCCGTGCGGTTAGAAGCGCGCAGCTGTGAGCTTGCATCCGGGAGATAGTAGGTTTTAGCCTCACTGTCGGCAGCCCAGAGGATGACTTTCCGTGGTTTCCCTTTTCCACACTAGGCAAATGCTGTGGCTTTACCTTAATTAAGGCCATGGCCGGTTCCTTCCCACTCCTAATCCATTCCTATCCCATCGTTGCTATTAGACCTATCTGTGTCGGTGTTACGTAAAACAAGTTGAAAAAAATAATGACAAAGTATATATTGAAGTAACGACCAGGGTGTAAAGAATGTGATGCGGGACGGCTTGGGGCTCCCTCAAATAAAATGTAAAACCTATGAGTAACTAATATAAATTTAAATACATCAGGAAAGTTTATATTGAAGTAACGACCAGGGTGTAAAGAATGTAATGCGGGACGGCTTGGGGCCCCCTCAAATAAAATGTAAAACCTATGAGTAACTAATATAAATTTAAATACATCAGGTAGTCTAGAAATAATGTAATATATTGTCAAATAATATATATACACGGATCATTAATTTTTGTAAGATGACAAAAATAAAATGTTTAATAGGTTTTATCTGAGCGCCTCCGTGCCTTACACGCTAAGTTGGTGAATTGCTAACTATACACCACCTAATTGTTCGTACTTCAAATTGGTTTCATTTTTCTGTAAATACAGAATTCTCAGAGGTCTCGGTTATAATAATTTATTCGGTTGCAACACTGAGTAGCCTAATATATGAACAAAATTAAATCATAAACTATTCAAATACAGTTTGAAAAATATCAAACCGCACAACTGATGAGCCTGTTATTACCTTCGCGCAAAGAAGTGACTGGTTATTATTATTATTATTATTATTATTATTATTATTATTATTATTATTATTATTATTATTATTATTATTGTCAAAAAATTTGTGATGTAAGTTAAATGTTCAGTAATATTTTTGCATAATACGATCTCAGATGCACTACACATCAAATATATATCATTTTATAATATACAAATGATATTTTGGTATCAATTTTCATTGCTGTGGTTATTTTAAAGTAGTTTGGCGCAGGTCTTTTTTGAGGTGCCTGTCGCGGTGTTGCGAGGTACGGCAATACATGGCTAGGTGTCTGTGTGCCCCTGAAAAGCCCGGGTCCACCGGCTATGCAGGCCCTGCAGGCCCTAATGTTACGTCCTTGGTAACGACTGTACCGTTCATAGTAAATGCAGAAGTATCATCGAACTACTGTTGAGTAGGTTTGAAAATCGAGGCCCTGTCAGCAAGCTTAAAACATGATGGCTTCCAAATACGTTACTTTATTAATCTACTGTCATTAGTTAAATACTGGACTGACAAGCGAGGCAAACTATATTGAAAATGTCCCACTAATATACACAAGATATTGGTGGCCTATTTCCAAAGCAGATTTTCGAGATCCAGTTAAAGCTACCTACAAACTTCGATGTAGACAGACTGATATTTGTTACGGAAAGTTATCTTATTACCAGTACTCGTTTTAGCCGGCTGACCCTAACATCATCTTTTTATCTCTCTCCCTCACTCCGCTCTCCTTTTCTTTGAATCAATGGCCTTCTCATATATACAGTTAGCATACACTCCGGTATTTTCTTTCTGTTCCATACTATTAATTTCACATGTCTCGTTATTTCTATATCTTTAGACCTGGATTCAAGAAGGTTTTGGAAGGTAATCCTACACGTCATTATTAGTAAAATGTAACTCGCTCTCTTTCTCATTTTATACACTTAGCATTAACAGCATACTGTATTATACGTCTCCTGATCTGTACTATCTCAAAGCTTGTACGAAAAATGGTGTGATCACGAGGCTCAAGCTGGAAATTGGCACATTCCTTCGATTCCTGTTAGGCTGTGTCATTTTCCCGACAATCCTTGGTCAACACCTGGTTCTTTGTTTCAACCTGCCGGTTTTTCGGTTTATGAGGCTTTCATCGTCGTCGTCGTCATCATCATCATCATCAAAGGTTGGCGTTTATCACGGTAATCTTTGATTTTTATATTGGTATATGGAGAAATGAATACGTGCTCATGCCGTACCAGGCCCTAATGTTCATCATCGAGGAAGATAATAATGCTACTTTTTTACGTCCCACTAAGTACATTTTAAGGATTTTCAGAGACGCCGAGGTGCCCGAATTGTGTCCCTCAGGAATCTTTTACGAGCCAGTAAATTTACTGACATTTGGCTGACGTATATATATATATTTTTTTTTTGCTATTTGTTTTACTCGCACCGACATAGATAGGTCTTATGGCAACGAAGGGATAGGAAAAGCCTAGAAGTGGGAAGGAAGCGGCTGTGGCCTTAATTAAGGTAAAACCGGGCGAGTTGGCCGAGCGCGTAGAGGCGCGCGGCTGGGAGCTTGCATCCGGGAGATAGTAGGTTCGAATCCCCCTATCGGCAGCCCTGAAAATGGTTTTCCGTGGTTTCCCATTTTCACACCAGGAAAATGCTGGGGCTGTACCTTAATTAAGGCCACGGCCGTTTCCTTCCAACTCCTAGGCCTTTCCTGTCCCATCGTCGCCATAAGACCTATCTGTGTCGGTGCGACGTAAAGCCCCTAGCCAGAATTAAGGTAAACCCCCAGCATGTGTCTGGTGTGAAAGTGGGAAACCACGGAAAACGATTTCAGGGCTGCCGACAGTGGGGTTCGAACCCACTACCTCTCGGATGCAAGCTCACAGCCACGCGCCACTAACCACATAACCAACTCGCCCGGTGCTGACGTATTTTCAGCATCTTCGAATACCACCGGACTGAGCCAGGATCGAACCTGTAGAGTTGTAGTCAGAAAACCAGCGCTTCAACCATCTGTCATCGAGGAAGTTCTTCCTCTGTGTTCACCTCCTATCTTACCCAGAGTTGTAACAGCCTGTATTTATTGTTCCCTATCACGTATCCGAAATATAGGCTAGTTTTCTTAACAGAAAATATTTTCAGTTCCAGTTTCTATAGCGTACTATCCATCACATCAGATTTTTTCACTCATACCGACCGACGACAATTGTAACATTTGTCGGTAGACTCACAGATTGACGGCTCCCAGTCTTCCGCACTGTTCCTGGGTAAAAGTTTATCATTCCATTCTGTACTTCAGTGGTGGAAATACGTAATTCCGAAGTTTCAGATCCAAGCTTAGATGGTGGATAATAAGAAGTTTGTTCATTTTGATGGAGGTGTTCCGAGCCTGCGCGATACTTCTCTTAATTTCTTAACTGAGTCTCCACTCTTCATTTAAGCAACATGTAATGCATTTATATTACAAGGCCTAAGAATTATACCTTATTATGTAATGGCTTAGATCTACACAGCTGGCGTCATAATGACAGCAGATAAAATTTTCTGCGTAATGGGATGTGATCTAATTGGGTTCAAAAACTTCATGTGGCATTTTCAAATGTATGGCCACCCTGATTATCGGCGCCCACTGAGTTGTTGCCCTTTGACCTTGGTGGAGCAGTAGTAGTGAATATAGCAACCGTAGTAGACCGAACAGAGTCGATCTCGATGTACCAAAATTCCCAAACGCCCAGAACATCTCACCAAGTGGGACATGAACCATTTCACAGCCTCATTCTCGGGAACTACCCGCTGCAACTGATGTGACAGTTCTCACCACCATACTGATTGTAAGGTGCCTTGGTACCGGGCGATGTATGAAAATTGTCAAGGTAATCATGCCACGCCGTTCCCTGGATGCTCACACTAAAAAGAGGCAATTAAAGCACACCGTACTAAACAGCGCAAACAAAAATACACAGTTCTAGCCCTTCAGACAAGTGACTCAATGTTGAAAACATCTCAGAGATGTGAGCTACGAATTTTAGGTAAATAAAATATAATACATTATTAGAATATACCGTATTCATTATGTATTCCTAAGACTTACAATTCTTTTCTTAATCTTCGTTATACGGTCGATTAGATTAGCAGTTTGTTTTTTCGACCACTACGAGCGCTAATGTGAGTCAATGTACAGTTTCACTTAAGGGTACATGTCTTTGAAGGACCATAATTTTAACTACAAATCACACACAAGATATCACCAGTAGTATGCTTCATATAAACCTGAATTCACTGTACACGTGGATTTAACCTTTTAGAACTATAAAACAACAAAGAAAAATTAGTTAGTCAAGTATTTCAGTAAGTAGCCTAATTTACCCTTCGTAATGAATTTACTTTTAGGAGTGTAGACAGTTTTTTAGGTACCTATATCTTTGAAACCTATCAATAAAATCCACCAATTGTTTTACTGTATACAGAGAATGTGTGTGTGCACAAAGTAGACATGGGCGACATACGGAAAGAAATGAATTAACAGCATTAATTAAAACTTGGTACATAAAAATACAGCAAATTTTTGTTGGGCGTAGCTGAAGTCAAGTTCTTATTTGTTTAAGGTAGGTCCATGATTGTAGTCTACTTTTCTTCAATTATCATACTGATTCTATGTACAAAGTTTCAGCCTTCTAGATTAAGTAGTTTCTGGTCTATTAAATTAAATGTGTCAGAAAACGAAACTTTCGGGAAATTGGACTTGAAGTGTAACTTTTGTTTTAATGAAAGTAGTGGCCTAACCTGATGTGTTTAATGCATTCCAGCCCCACAATAATCTTGGTTCAGAAGTTATTCATCCTCTATCTTCCTATTCATATTCCTTTTTCCAATTCTTGCCTCCTTTCTTGCCTCTTTTCTTCACTAAATCAACTTCTGCATGAATAGTCCAAATATTTCAGTTTATTTCTTGAAGCACTTGATTGCACCTTAACCTCACTCTCACCAAAACCATTACTGGTATTGATTTGTGTTTCTTGCTCCTTAGATGTAAATCTATTTCCGTAGAACTTGCGCCTGCCAGCACCAAACTTCCTAGTCCTCGTCATATCTATGGAATCATTTACTACTTATCTTTCAAGAAAAACTATTGTGATCAACACTGTTGTTTATTTTTGAAAGTTAAATTTACTGTTTTTGCATAGAAATTACCTTTGCTGCCCCAAAGTGACTTGTTCAGGAAATATTATGAAGTTTAAATACATTTGACATGTAAAGGGGCGTGGCAGAGTCCTGCAGATATTTAACATTTGGGCTGTAAAATGTCCTGAAACATTAATAATATGTACTTATTGTATATGGTTGGATTCAGGAAAGACGGGGGGATATTATAAGAGCAAAAAAATCTTCGATTTCTTTCTAAAAATTCGCTTACATGTTCCCTTAAGCCCTTATAACTAAATTCGGTGTGGACATTTTTCAAAAATCAAATAACGCCTCAGGGTACTGAATCAAGGAACACATTACAGAAAGAAAAATGTAAGTTAATTTGGTTAGGATTTGAATCAAAAGGAAATCAAGTAAAGAAACGGGCTATTTTGGGACTTTTTCCAGAACTGAACTTAGACTAGAAGTGATTTTCGAAATGTTATTTGTTTAGTTTGATAGTTTGAAACCTTTCCGGGCCCTTTAGCCCTTCAACTTTCGGCACAATTGAGGAAATCGCTTTTTACGCTTTTGTAGTATGGCGACCGCTAATTTGTGTGTTAACAAATGTTAACATTAAAACACAAAGCAAAAGTTAAGCCACCTTCAGACAGGTCATAAAGACCCTTTTCTTGTAACCTCGGCACTGTACGGAATCGAGTGGTTAGCTCTATGCGCTGCCTCCTTTGCCTTCAGAAATTAATTTCGTACTCGTTTCTAACGTAGGCTGATTTAACCTAAGGGACATGTGCCACCCCAGAAGTAGAAGCCCATTTATTAAATATTTCGATTCTTGACGGGGAATCGAACGCATACCCTTCCGAAAGGAACCCAATAAACACAAAAGTCACGATCATAGCCACACTAACCCTTCATTTCTTAACCGCCCCCACTTCTCAGCCTTTCCACAAATCCTCCTACTCAAGATCAAGTACCTCCTTATAAACCTTGAACTGGAGCCATAGAATGAAGGGAGGGAGACAAGACAGTGCGCTTAAGTGACGCTGTAGCAATAGGCTTTCTTCCAAATTCAATAAAAAATGTAATTAAATACTAATCCAAACTCTAAATCAATTACACATTCCAAGTACATAAACCCTGCACGTGCAAACATAAATATCTTTTAGTTATTTAATTAAGCAACATTGGGAGTGGCCATTTTTTTTTTGCTAGGGGCTTTACGTCGCACCGACACAGATAGGTCTTATGGCGACGATGGGATAGGAAAGGTCGAGGAGTTGGAAGGAATCGCCCGTGGCCTTAATTAAGGTACAGCCCCAGCATTTGCCTGGTGTGAAAATGGGAAAGCACGGAAAACCATCTTCAGGGCTGCCGATAGTGGGATTCGAACCTACTATCTCCCGGATGCAAGCTCACAGCCGCACGCCTCTACGCGCACGGCCAACTCGCCCGGTGGAGTGGCCAGTACCAGGAAGGATGACTGTTTGGGAACACCACATGGTGTTGGGTCAGTCTTTATAAATGTTTAAATCAGTCAGACACGCGCCAGAAACATAGACGTTGTTCACCCTAATTACATATATAATAAGCATTAAACATCTGAACAACAAATTCTTTTTTAAAAATCCAACTCGAAAACAACTTTTTTTTAAATACCATACTCTTGGAAAATTAGTCAGAATTCAACTGTCCAGTAATAATTAAATTTTCACAGAGCAAGTAGCTGTGCGGTTTGGGTGACGTAGCTAAAAGTTTGCATTGGGGAGATAATGGGTTCGAACCCCACTCTGCCGGGCTGAGTGTCTCGGACCGTTGAGGCGCTGGCCCTTTGACTCCAACTTGGCAGGTTCGATCCTGGCTTAGTCCGGTGATATCTGAAAGTACTCAAATACGTTCAGCCTCGTGTCGGTAGATTTACCGGCACGTAAAAGAACTCCTGCGGGACTAAATACCGATACCTCGGCGTGTCCGAAAACCGAAAAGTAGTCAGTGGGACGTAAGGCCAATAACATTAATTATTATTAAGAGGGGAGACCTAGCTTAACACAGGGAAAATAGGCCAATATTCATTCGATTGTTATATATGCTACAAACGTAGTTGACAAATGCTGCACATAACCCAGTATTGGCATGCTTCAGAGCAATCAGAAGCAACTTCAATAATGTCAAAATTCTAATTACAACTTTTCAAAACAAAATGTTCAAAATTTCCCGCCTTTTTAACGGTTTCCTTCATAACTCCCTTACTGTTTCACGGATAATTATGAATTTTTCAGAGTTTCCTCCCATAGTGTTGTACTACAATCTGTACCTCATTCAGATCAATGGGATTGAAATTAGATTTTATATAACATACGTATTTACAAAAATATTAATATTTTCTGGTGCTTGGATTAAAAGTCCAACAAAAAATCCGAATTACGGTCTATGTTAATGATTGATGTTCATTTTGTAGTTGGAGGTTTGATACACACTTTAAAAAAGAAAAAGTACGAAAATTCTTATAAACTTGGGAAACAGTGATATATTGTTAAAAAGGCGGGAAATTTTGAAGATTTTATTTTCAAATATTAAAATTATTAAAATTCTGACATTATTGAAGTTGCTTCCGGTTGCCAGGAAGCATGCCAACACTGGGATATGTGCAGCAATTGTCAACAACAATTGTAGCATATTTAACAATCGAATGAATATTAACCTTCTTTTTTCCTTTGTTAAGCTGGGTCTCCCCCCTTAACTCCACTCTCAACAGCCCTGAAGATGGTTTTCCGTGGTTTCCTATTTTCGCACCATGCAAACGCTTTATTATTAAGCTTTATCTCAATTAAGAGAACACTCGCTTCCTTCCCATTCCTAGCCTTTCCCTATCCCATCGTTGCTGTAAGATTTATCTGTATCGGTTCGACGTAAAGCAAATTGTAAATTATGTTTAATTCTAATTTATTCTAATTAAATTTCAATATACCTGATACTGCGTTCTCTCTGACGGTTAGTAGTGTATCGAAGTTTGACTCTTGTTTTTATTCACACCCCCTATCCTTCAAGAGCAGTATCTGGAAGGCACCACTGTGTATCTCCAGCTCCTCAGTCAGAACTGAAGATATTTCAGTTAGGAGAATATACCAGTAAATGCTAATGAAGGGATTATTATTATTATTATTATTATTACTATTATTATTATTATTATTATTATTATTATTATTACTTTTACTTCATTCGTTTAAGTTTTGTTCTATTCATTTTTGTTTCTTTTCTTAAAACATTGCTCTTTCTCATCTTTTCGGTAGTCCATTATCAAAGAAATTTTACCCGTTGTGTATGAAAATAATCTACTCCTTCTTTCTTCATTAAGTAGAAAGGATCCTCTATTACTCTACGTGAGAATGAAGTAAGAATATGACGCTATTAACTTCCAATTAAATACCGTAGGATCATTTTGAACCTAGCAACAACACTCTTACATTACCGTTTCCCACGATATGTATCAGTAGGAATATGCCACTAATTACGCGCAGCGGCCTGTATACAGACATTATCCTGTTCAACACAAGAACAAAAATAGACCATTTTGGGTCGTTGTATGGAAGTATATATCCTTGTTACTGGCGCGTTGAGAACTAACACAAGGGCAAATAGATTCTACCTGTTGTACACCTATGAGTAGTGCTGTTATAATTCCATTAACGTGAAGAACTTAGAGCACAACATGGACTAGAAAGTTAGCTATTCCACAGGTGAGAACGTGTTAAGACAGCAAACAAGGATAATGTTATTATGGTATCTACACAGAGGCTAATTAGAAATTCAGATAAAGTCTGACACGAAAAAGTAGCACTACGACTCACCTTAATTTTGCTACCTACAATACATTACGGTACCGACAACTCAGACTCTAGTTGGTTTTATTCATGTTTTGTGTACTTATGACCTCTTGCTCAGTCTCCGATAAGCAATCTATTTGCTGTCTCGAGTTCACAGCAAGGTCCTCGACATCACTTCTTCCTCGTCTTCTCAAAGTTAGTTGAATGTACAAGCAAAAGCATTAGCATTACCTCCCCTTTATTTAGCTTTTTCTTCGTTATTATCATAATCATCTTCTTATGAATAGTGAAATTTAAAATCAATAATAATATCACCGTGATAAAAGAGTGAATGAATGGGTAGCTAAATCTCTAGAAAATAGAACTTACGGTATTACAGTAGTTTTACTACTATTATTCATTATCTGAGCCTGTAATAGTTAATAGAGAGCGGGGAAGGGGTCTTCGAGACAGTATTATAGGACCTTTGTGATTTCTTATATCCAAATGATATGAAAAACTGGAATCGAAAATAAAGCCTTTTGTGGATGATGATATATTGCTTAGAGTACTACACGAGTTACAGTTGTGAGCCACTGAGAATGACCTCGACAATATTGTGAGTTGCACAGCAGACAAACGGCGCTGAAAAGTCAGATTGTAAGTTTGACCAAGAGAAAAATTCCTCTTAGTTCCACTTGCTATGTTGATAGGGTGAGAGTACCTCATAGGGATCACTGTAAATACCATTGAGTTATGGAAAGATTTCCAATGGGGCTGTAAATAAAGGTTACAGATTTCTTGAGGATATTTAGGTGTTGTAGTATGGATATAAGAGAGAAGGCATAGCACTGGTAAGACAAATATTAGGACATTGTTCCAGTGCATGGAAACCTCATCAGGATTACTTGATTTGTGGAAAAGATCCAAAGGGAACGCAGCATGGTTTTTTGGTGGATGATTTACAACGAAATGTTGGTAACTATGGGCTGAAAAGTCTTGAGGGTAAGGAGACGAGCAGCTCGCCTAAGCGATATGTTCCGAGCTCTCAACGGAGATATGGTGTGGAATGAAATCTGTGGGCGAATAAGCCTAAGTTTTTGAAAGAGGGAAGATCACGATTTGAAGATAAAATTCGAATTCAAGAAAAGATATTGGGGAATATACTCGTTCATATGAGGGGGAGTTAGGGACTGGAAATATTTATCAGGGGAGATGATCGATAAATTTACAACTTATTTGAAATCAGTCATGAAAGGACTATTAAACAGTTGATAGGGATTCTGTCACTTGGGCAACACTGGTAATTAATTGATTGATTGATTGATTGATTGATTGATTGATTGATTGATTGATTGATTGATTGATTGATTGATTGATTGATTGATTGATTGATTGATTGTCATTATTACCTTTCTACCTATTCTCGATGGTGGGATGTATTTATCATTATCCTAATCATCATCATCATCATCATCATCATCATCATCATCATCATCATCATCATAGGGTCTCGGATTCGAATAAGGCTGGATCGTGAGATTTAATTTTTACACTTCCTTTCTAAACATCTCTCTCTCTCTCTCTCTCTCTGTTGCTTCTTCTCTTTTGTTGTTTCTTTAAATCTTTTTTGACTTCATGAATCCAGGTTGTTGTTGACGTCTTCTTTCAAAGATATTTGAAGATCTGTTTGCTTAACCTGTTGTCATCCAATCTGTATGAATGTCCAAACAACATCAATCGCCTCTTCCACATTGTACCTGTTATGATTTCTGGTATATTTCATCATTACATCTTGATTTCCATAGTTACGTAGTTCTAAGCGAACCAAGTATTTTCCGTATAATTTCTCTTTCTAGTCATTCTGATTTGTTCAACTTGTAATTCACTACTAGACATTCACTCGCGCATAGGCATTCCGATTTGATTACTATGTTGTAGTGCTGTACCTTGAGTTTTTTAGATAAACATATTTTTGAGATCTTTTTCTAATTATACGGTATGCATTTTCCATCTTTTGTATCCTTTCCTCTACAGCGGATTTTTCCAAACCATTTTCTTGAATTGTTTCTCATAAATATTTGTAATTTTTTTCTTTCCTTATTCGACCAATTTCTGTTGTTAGAGACTCTGGAACGTTTCTTATATTTTTCAGAAATTCGTTTATTCTACAGAAATTCTTAAACCTGTTCTGTTAGCTATTTCTTTAAAGATTGACTTGTATTGCTGCATTTTCAGGTTTTCTGAAATAATGGCAAAAATATTTGCAAATGCTAGGCAGTTTATTTCAACGCCTCTGTTATTTATTCCCAGTATTATACTGTAGGTCCTAGCTTGTGTTCTTTCAGTTTTTCCTTCCAAATTTTTACTATTTTCTCAATGACGCTATTGAATAGGAGTAAAGGTAAACCATCACCTTGAATTACACCTGTAGTAATTCTGAATGATTTAGATATTTCACCCATAAATTTTATATTTCATATGGTGTGTGCGAGGGTTTCACGGATTAGGTTTGCCTTACTGTTTTAACTTCTCTCGGATTATTTTATCCAGAGTTTCCCTATCAACAGACACAAAAACGCTTTAAAATAGATAAATGTTACTACTAAGTGTTTGGAGTTAATTAATCTGTGACGATTATGAACTTTAGGTTCAGTATATGTTTTGAGCATGATCTTCCCTTTCTAAATCCACTTTGATATTCACCCAAATGACTGTTGCTTCTACCCTGTTCAGTAATATTGTTGAAAGTATCTTATAAGCCAATGGCAAAAGGGATGTACCTCTATGGTTGCTGATATCTTGCTCGTTACCTTTCTTATGCAAAGGATAACTTACACACTGCTGTTTGTTGAAAGTGAAACACCAAGACCGAGAGCTGTGATCACAATGCAATTTATTCCACATATTAGGGACATGACAAGACACAAATGATTACAATTACAGAACTGTACATGCACGGTGACCGTGGAAATTCAGTACGGCGTAGCGCCACCACGTGCTGCAATCAGAGCCGCTAGACGTCGTGGCATGGAATCAAAGAGTGCCTGAATATGCTGCTGGGGAATACTCTGCCACGCTGTTTGTAAGCGCGTCAATAAATCAAACAGTGGCTGCAGGAGGACCTGAACGAACAAGGTGCCGACCGACCATATCCCAGACATGTTCAAAGGGTGACATAGCCGGCGAACGGGCAGGCCAGGGAAGCAGTGGTATCCGTCCTTCTTTGAAGAAGGTTTGAACATTCCTCGCCACATGCAGCAGGGCATTGTCCTGCTGAAATATGGCGTCTGGAACAGCCTGCAGGAGGGGCAGTGCCTCGGGCTCTAAAACCTCCCTGATGGAGCGGTAGCTGTTCAGATTGCCCTCAAGACGTAGGAGGCGTGATCGCATGGTATAGGCAATTGCGCCCCAAACCATCACACTTGGCGTTTGTCTGCTATGCCGCTCAACAATACAATCTGCCCGATGGCGTTCACCACGGCGGTGTCTAACGCGTATGCGGCCATCACTGTAGGACAAGTTGAAGCAGGACTCGTCCGAAAACACTACATTTTGCCACTCAGCACGCCAGTGTTGGTGTTCACGTGCCCATTGCAGTCTACGACGTGGGTGGTTCCTGGTCAATGGAAGCCGGCGCAATGGCATGCGTGCCACCAGGCCGGCCCTCAGAAGATGGTGTCGAACCGTCGATGTAGACATCCCCACACCCGTTGCAGTGCTCCAATGTCGAGCCACCACCGTGGACGAAGCTGTTCTGTCCGTTACGGCCAAGCGGACAAGATGGCGGTCATCTCGCGCTATGGTCATATTGTGTCGTCCAGTACCCTGTCGGCGTTGTGTACGGCCCTCTTCTCTCCACTGGTTCCAAATACGCCTCACTGTTGAAGCAGCGTACCCTGTACGAGCCGGAATGTCACGGAACAACAGACCCATCCCCCGGTGCCCTACAATTCTGCCTCGTTCGAACGCACTCACATGCTGACATTCCCTCCTGTGATGTCGGCGAGGCGTAGTGGCACTGAGGTACAAGTTTCCACTTCGTATAACGGCTCTGCACTAACTGAGCGTTGCGTAACACTGCCCTGGCTGGTCACACACAGAAGGGCACTGCTGGGCCTACGTGCACGCCATCTCTCTGCAATTTAAATCTTGTATTATGGTTCTAATGTTCTACACGTTCTCTGATTTTGGCGTGTTTGAGACCACTGCTTCTGAGTGTTTCACTTTCTACAAACAGCTGTGTATAAGAGCCACTTTCCAGTCTTTTGGGATATTCTCCTTTTCCAGACTTCTTTAAATATCATTTGAAGATCATCTATGATTTTTGGTTGAGACAATTTTATAAGTTCAGCGGCAATTGAGTCTTCTCCACTAGCTTTGTTGTTTTTTCAGGATTTGAATTGCTTTTTTCAATTTCTTCATCAGTAGGTGGTGGATTTGATTCCAGTTTTCATGTATCTCTGGAAATTTTAACTTACGGTTCGGTTCTTCACAGCTCAGATGTTGATCGAAGTGTTTTGCTAGTGTTTTACAGTTCTCGGTGTTGGTTAGACCCATTCTGCCATTTTCATCTCTGAAGGCAATACTTGGAGCTTAATAGCCCTTCGGATTTTTTCGAACGTTTGGTATAAATTTGTGAATTAATTTCGGCAAAGAGCTCCTTATTTCAACGAGTTATGATTTTTCAAATGATAGTTTAGTACTTATTATCCTTTCAGTTTCTTTTCTTTGCTGCTTAAATTGCCCAAAGTGTTCTTTCTTTCCAGACTATTTCCATTTTTCCGTAGTTTTGTTCTTTCGGTTAGCGCTTCTTCACAAGTTTCATTCCACCAAATTTTATTTTTATTTTTGCTGACCCGAATACGTTCTTTGCTGCACTGTTGATTTCTTAGGATAATTCTTGCCCGTTACCATGTTGAGTTACTTGGATTTTTTCTTGAATTTTTTTTATTGTTCCCGGTGTGATGTTGAGTCTGTCTTTCTTATATTTCATTAATTTATTTTGTCTTATTTGATTTTTATGCCGGCCCCGTGGTGTAGGGGTAGCGAGCCTGCCTCTTACCCGGAGGCACCGGGTTCGATTCCCGGGCAGGTCAGGGAATTTTACCTGGACATGAGGGCTGGTTCGAGGTCCACTCAGCCTACATGATTAGAATTGAGGAGCTATCTGACGGTGAGATAGCGGCCCCGGTCTAGAAAGCCAAGATTAACGGCCGAGAGGGTTCGTCATGCTGACCAAACGACACTTCACAATCTGTAGGCCTTCGGGCTGAGCAGCGGTAGCTTGGTAGGCCAAGGCCCTTCAAGGGCTGTAGTGCCATGGGACTTGGTTTTGTTTATTTGATTTTTATGAGGGAGAAGTTTGAGTTTAATTTTAGAGAGGTAGTGATCAGAGTCAACTTCTTTATTTCTTACTACTTCAACATTCATAATTTCTTTAATACTTCTTTGAGAAATACCCACATGATCCAACATTGGAGTCGGAGATATCCATGTTTAACCTCTCCTTGGTATTTTTCTGAAGAAGTTCGACGCATCCGGGAGATAGTGGGTTCGAATCCCACTGTCGGCAGCCCTGAAGATGGTTTTCCGTTGTTTCGTATTTTCACACCAGGCAAATGCTGGGGCTGTACCTTAATTAAGGCCACGGCCGTTTCCTTCCAACTCCTAGGCCTTTCCTATCCCTTCGTCGCCATAAGACCTATCTGTGTCGGTGCGACGTAAAACAACTAGCAAAAAAGAAAGAAGTTCGACATCAATTTAAAGGTTTTACAAAGACTAATTAGTCTCAATCAATTTTTGTTCGTTCTTTTATGGATATCCTCCTGCCGTTTTCCGAAAAGGATTTTCTCTCACTGTTCGTGCATTGAAATCCCCCAGTCGTGTCACAACATTTAATTTTTGGATTTTGGATATTTCCTTTTACAGAAGTTCCTAGAATTGTTATACTTTATTGGGATTTTTCTCGTAATCTTCATTTAAAGATACATGACAATATTTACAAAGACATTCTTTCTGAACTTGATTTCAATTCTGTTACATTATCTAATACATTTTATGAACATATAAAGCAGTACCTAGTAGTGGCGTTCCTTTCATAATTTTGATTGCTGGTTTACCCTTAATAATTCTATGGTTCGTGGCTTCTGTTACTTTTTCATCCAAAAATCATTTTTCTTGTACTGCTTCATGTTTATCCAAAATAATTTCCATTTGTTTCTCTTTACCAGTTTTCAATAAGGAATTTACAGCCAGAGTACCTGCAAAAAATTTCTTCTTTAACTTGAGTGTGGAAGGATACCAAGGATGCTCCGACTCATCCTTATTGCAAATGCTGAAACTCCTCAGAATCCTAGGTACCGATGCATTGTATAACGCAATGGTGGATTACTCTTCCGAGCTGCCACATAGGGTAGTGCTCTCATACAGCGGATTTTCCATTCTGCAAATAAAATTGTACGTAGTACAGAGTAGGAAGTAAATTCCAGGATAACATCGGATTGTTAGTCCAAAAATTCTATTTTATCTTCGTGGTTTTCTCCGCTACGTTCTTCCGCTCTCTCCACAGTTGGAAGTCGGATATTCCTCTTCCGCCTTCGAGACCGTTGACTGGGTTTCACCTTTAACCCTAGGGTGGGGACCTTACAAGGTGCTACCATCCGAAGCCAGATGGATCCAGAATTTTTTTACAAGTTGCTTAACGTCGCACCGACACAGATAGGTTTTATGACGACGATTTTTTTTACGAGGTGTTACTCATCCCCTTCCTCCTTCCACATCACTTGCAAAATGAGGGCCCGGACTTGGGCTGGCAGTGGCGGAATTATTATTATTATTATTATTATTATTATTATTATTATTATTATTATTATTATTATTATTATTATTTACGATGACGCCTGCTAGGGAGCACGCGTCAATTTTAATTTATACTTCATTGTTGTTTCCTATTCTGTATATTACTATTATCATATTCTTCTACAACCTTTGATATCACCGCCCCACGTAAGCTTGGCGACCGTTGTGGAGTTATTAATCACATTCAGTGCTTATCGCACCACAGTTGCTGTATCGTGGATGTGGAATCACTGAGGGTTCCTTATCCCAGGAAAATTTTCTCCGCTCACGACCAAGTTTCCCGTTTGTCTTGTATCCTGTGATCACTTTTAACAGGATGCTTTTGTCATTTCGACAGATGAGACCGGGAATATGTAGCTTTCCTGTTCCTTAAGTGTAAGACCTTTGCATTAATTCCTGGCACGACGAAATACATCCTCATTTGTGTCACCCAAGTTCTGCGATACATCCACATTTCAAGAGCCGGCAGTAAGTAATAAATAATCATGTTATTGATTTTACGTCCCACTAACTCATTTTATTCGGTTTTCGGAGACGACGAGGTGCCAGATTTTAGTCCCGCAGGAGTTCATTTACGTGCCACTAAATCTACCGACACGAAACTGACGTATTTGAGCACCTTTAAATACCACCGGACAGAGCCAGGACCGAACCTGCCACACTGGGTTCAGAAGGCCAGCGTCTCAACGGTCTGAGCCACTCTGCTCGGCCCGGCACTAAATGAGAGATTTCCAAATTAATTGGGTGGTCAGTGCAAAGCATAGCCTATAAAAGTACATGTTACTAAGAATTAAAATATAAGATTATTTACATCTATGGTATAGAATACTGAATTATAACTGAAATGATGACGTAAACGGATGATAATTATTGAATAAATAACAAAAAATGGTAAGTACTTGGAAGGTAAAAACATATATTAGAAGATATAGGCTAGACTGACTCACCAAAGACTGTCCGCAATCTTTGTAGTAAAATATATCTTTCCTTACTCTTTAATATGCCGGCCCCGGGTTCGATTCCCGGCCAGGTCAGGGATTTTTACCTGGACCTGAGGGCTGGTTCGAGGTCCACTCAGCCTACGTGATTAGAATTGAGGAGCTGTCTGACGGTGAGATGGCGGCACCGGTCTAGAAAGCCAAGAATAACAGTCGAGGGGATTCGTCGTGCTGACCACACGACACCTCGTAATCTGCAGGCCTTTGGGCTGAGCAGCGGTCGCTTGGTAGGCCCAGGCCCTTCAAGGGCTGTCGTGCCATGGTTTTTTTTAACTCTTTAATATACATGTCAAATACATTGCGGCAATAAAAAGTGTACAGCTCAATTATAACATACGATAGAGCGAAATTTAATTGATCCACCTTTTTTCAATACATAATATGTTGTTAATATAATCACAACATTTTTTTATTCAGTACCGGTTTCGGTGTCTTTGTTCACACAACCTGTTTTAGCTGATGATGGACCAGATAAGTAATAAATACGGACCAGACATGAAGTTTTTAATGTTGAACAGCTCAATTATGTTATGAAAATGACACGCATCGTTTAATACAGTTTCTGGTCAACATAACAATTTAAACTATTTCTAAAATAATAGAAAAATACCCTATTATTGGAAACATATAGATAAATCTCTGAGTATCATCCACCCAAATTAAATCACAAAAATAATGAGATACTATGTTTCGGGCATATTATTAACTCCGGACCGACAAACTGCCACAAGGTCACTTCTAATGTTAGAAAGTGCACTCTGTTACTCGAATATTTCTTATGAATTAACTCGTGAAATCAAGTGAATCTGCGTGTGCGGAAATACGTTCAAGTCATTTTCTAGTTACAGATAAAAATTAACCCCAAACAAAATTATGGATGTGAATCATGAAAATGTCTAATATAATTTGAGTCACTACACATTAAATCTGTTGTGAAAGTGGAGTTGAAACATTAGTTACTCTTTCTGTCAGGGCAAGCGATACAAGCATTGATGTAAATTTTCCCTAGATATTAATCTTTACCTGAAAGTGTTTTATGTCATGTTACTGCTTGCGGTAATAGACGTTGATACGCTGCAGAGTTTATGTCGGGATAAGCTTGCGTAATCTTGTTTCCATGAAAACGCTTACCAGCAATTATTTATCCTCCATGCCAGTTACTTTCCGTGACGCTGTCGATCTCAGTAAAGAACGTAACCTATGATATAAAGAAGAATTAAAATATAAAGAATTTTATAGTATTCAGACAACAGCGCATGCATTTGCGGTAAAAATGTTTCTCACGTATAGTGCAAAATAATTTAGGATCTATTCCAATCATTATTATTTTAGTTAGCTATCACTTTAAATAGAAATATTTCTAACTAATGAAGAACAAGATAAAAATGAAAAAGTTAGTGAGTTACTTAAGACCAGTGTTCTGTAAATTCATTGTAATTTTACTGATCGAAAAAATAATTTATAATTGATTAAAATTTTTCTCACGTATTTCTAATACTTTTTTCCCAATATCTTCCTATCACTGCTCAATATTGCCCTTGTAACCGGACACGCCAACAGTTTATAAATTACAACACAGGTCTCCGTCACAACAATAACAAGATACACAAAGAATATAGAGACTCATTAAAATGCTGTGACGGACTAAAAACGAAAAAGTAAACTTCCACAAAATTATACCTAATATTGTGAAGGTGAGTGGTATCTCAACAAATCTAGCATTTTTGAAAGTGGTTGTGGAGGAAACATTTATACATTACCATTGTTATTGAAATACCTGTACCGAGCTCGATAGCTGCAGTCGCTTAAGTGCGGCCAGTATCCAGTATTCGGGAGATAGTAGGTTTGAACCCCATTGTCGGCAGCCCTGAAAATGGTTCTCCGTGGTTTCCCATTTTCACACCAGGCAAATGCTGGGGCTGTACCTTAATTAAGGCCACGGCCACTCCCTTCCCACTCCTAGCCCTTTCCTGTCCCATCGTCGCCGTAAGACCTATCTGTGTCGGTGCGACGTAAAACAACTCGCAAAAAAAAGAAATACCTGTGCCGGGCTGAGTGGCTCAGACGGTTGAGGCCCTGGCCTTCTGACCCCAACTTGGCAGGTTCGATCCTGGCTCAGACCGGTGGTATTTGAAGGTGCTCAAATACGTCAGCCTCGTGTCGGTAGATTTACTGGCACGTAAAAGAACTCCCGCGGGACTAAATTCCGGCACCTCGGCGTCTCCGAAGACCTTAACATAGTACTTAGTGGGACGTAAAACAAATAACAGAAATACCTGAATGTTTTGACTGGTGATCTGGCATTCAAGATGCATAAACAATAAGCGACAACCTTTAGATTGCCTTCGATTTATTCTGTGTGGAGGTCTGAGGCATTATTTTCAATCACGTTAATATCACATGAACATTCAGAGTTTCGCCGACTTTAAAAATAAACTGAACTTCGGCATACAATACGAGGTACTCCATTAGAAATCAGTGGCAGCGATTAAGAGGGTTGAGGGAGGGGGACAAATACACCTCCAATTAATGGAGAAAAACTAAATGTTTATTCCAATTTAGCCACCTAAAACTAGGAATTATTTATAATGTATTTAAATCCTGCGCTCTAAATGTGTTTTGTATGTGGATAAATTCTTGTTCTGCAGCTCAAGTGAGAGGGGAGAAACGTTCACTTCACTAGTTGCTACGGAGGTGTTCACATCGGCTTCTGGCGACTACGTTAATGTGACAAGGCTTCATTTTGCTCCTAATAGCTCAGCACTAATTACCCCTCCACTACCTTCAATCCCCTACTTTCCCCTCCAAGCTCCGAACGTCGCGCAGGATGGAATGCAGAGGTATATTTTTGCTACGGTCATGGGCAATGAGGTATAATTCACCCGTTTGCCGTGGGCAGTCGTCAGTCTGACAGTATCAGTCAGTCAATCTGTCTGTGTATTTCTATCTAGTTTCTTACTGTGTAGTCAAATACTACATGGATTTTTATTGTATAACAACCCCATACATCTATTTAATGTTAATACATGTCTAATTGTTCTTTTGGTGGTTATTGTATAGTTTTGAATTAAAATTATTATTACCACAGTTAAGATGGTAAAATAATGTCATCATTTACTTCTCTATCGAAATTTGCTGAGAGAGCATCAAAAACTTACCATGTTGTAGCTTTCATTTTTCAATTTTCTTGTTTACTCCCGCCCCACTAATATTTCACCCAGAACCCCGGTACTTTTTGGTTTCCATAATTGTTTATTTCTCTCGCTTCTAATTCCCAATCGCTGCTTCAGATAGCAACTAAATCAGGTAGCGACCGCCACGCCACACTTTCGGCCTGATGCCGTGGTGCCTTCCGCAAACTACGGCAGATGTACGTCCACGCGAATCAGACTTTCTCTTCCATACGATATGGTGGTAGTGAATTCTAGTCATGCCGCTACTGCTGTTCCTGCTGCTCGGGCCTCATATACTTGTCTTAGCACGCGTTAGCAGAGGTGGGACAACTGTGTGAGACGTCACTACGCAAATCATTAGATGGAATTTATCGGGAAATATACCAGAGTGTAAGTACTTACTGAGAGAGACAAGGAAATGGTAAATAACGAGCAGGGTTGTTATATTCTCCTAGGAAAGATATGGATATTTTTATCCGGAATCGAAAATTGAAGATATTAAATCACCCGTGCTGATAACGAAACTTGGAGGTGAATATTGAAATTAATAGATAAATCAGATAACAGATCTGCATTTACGTACACATATGTAGGCCTGTTGACTTAATACAGTGACTCTTGTGGGGTAGCTCCAACACGTGTCGATTTTTCATGTAAGACATTTAAAGGAAGACAGTATCCCTCTCAAAATACGAGGGTTGGGGCAAAAGTCATGGCAGTCCGGTCGGAAAATGTGACATATAAGGACGAAGGGACAAGGCTAACTACATGTGTGGACAATGAGTAGCGCTGAAATATCGTAACACACTAATATATTACTGTAGTAAACAGGGTAATATGGCCTTCCCGGTGAAAAAAATGACAACACAGTACACATAAAGTTGACCTGACAAACCTGGGCCTAAAGACCCTAAAGACCCTGTTACTGACACCACACGCTGTCAACGATGTGGGAGGCGCTGAATACCATCTGCCTCAGCATTTTCCGCATCGTGTGTGAATCGGATCACTTGTTGGCCCACAACATTAGCAATGTCCTCTCGTGTTGCAAACCGCCTACCACATAGTGGTTCCTTAATATTTCGAATGATCAAAGTCACAGGGCGAAATGTTGGGAGAGTACAGTGGGTGCTCCAATTATTCCCATCTCCGACGTCGCAGTACCTGCCCTAGACACACTGCTTTATGTAGTTTTGCATTGTCATGCAGGGTCATTGCACTGTCCGCAAGATCCGGACGTTTCTCCCGAACGCCATGGCGTATCTGTCGCACCAGGAAGTCCCTGTAGTACTGTGCGATTACTGTTCTGCCATGTGGAATAAAGTGGTAAACAATGACACATCCGACGTGATACGTGACGATCACCATCAACTTGACTGGGGAAGGATTCTGACGGACCTTCTGCCTCCTTGGTGATCCATCATGTCGCCACTCCGCGGACTGAGTTTCAGTTCTGCTTCGTATGCCCTTGCCCAAAATTAATAGATGGCGTTTATTCGTGACAAGAACTGATCGCCGTCCTGTTGCCAGCGTGCAAGGTGGTCGAAGCATATTGCATAGCGCACTCACCTTTGAACTTCCGTCAGTGCATGCGGTACCAACCGCGATGGGATTTTGCGCAGTTGCAGCTCATTACGCAATATCATCTGGACGGTGTGTTTCTCGATGCCACTTGCCCTCTCTAATTCCATCAGCGTCCATCGTCTGTCTTCATCCAGGAGCTACTGGATGACGGTACGTGTCACGTCGGTCCGCACAGTGACAGGTCGTCCCGAACATTGCTCATCACTGGTTGACACACGTCCTTGCTGAAACTTTCCTACCCACCGTGCTACTGTACGGTATGGTAGCGCATTATTCCTAAGGGCTTCCACTAATTCACTGTGACATTCCACCTCATTTGTCCCTCGGAGAGCGGCTATTTTGATCTAAGTGCGCTGCTCAACACGGGTTACTTCCATCTCGCACGACACTCACCAGCCCACTGATTTCACAGCCCTCGCTATGCTGGCTATCACAGAGCCATCTGTTGTTCTGCATACACACTATGCCTGCAGAACTTCCACACGACACATATAAGTTTGTGATCCGTTCACATATCTACAAGAAAAAACTAATTGCCATGACTTCTGCCCCAATCCTCGTATATTGTTTTCTTTGATTGGGTTTCACTGAACGTGAGTTATTTTGCAGGAATTAAAAGAGAATACTTTCTTCTGATGTTGAAAGAAACGAACGTCTATGTTCAAGGATAGGTCAAATGGACCAAGCCGTTGTTCAGAATTTGTGTTGTTATAGTCAGTAAAATGAACACTATTTAATGCTTTGTAGTTATGAAAAATACATATTCCTATTTTATACGCATTGTCATAGATAAAAACAATAGAATAAGGTACACTAAATGAAATACACCAATAGAAACATAGTATAATCAATTCCGGGTTTATTCCTGCGTGTGATACGGACACGGACACATAAGTGAATTGAAATGAAATGGCGTATGGCTTTTACTGCCGGGAGTGTCCGAGGACAGGTTCGGCTCGCCAGGTGCAGGTCTTTCGATCTGATTCCTGTTGGCGACCTGCACGTCGTGATGAGGATGAAATGATAATGAAGACAACACATACACTCAGCCCCCGTGCCAGCGAAATTAAACAATGATGGTTAAAATTCCCGACCCTAACTGGAATCGAACCCAGGACCCCTGTGACCACAGGCCAGCATGCTAACCATTTAGCTATGGAGCCGAACGGACACATAAGTAAATACACGTTATGTCAGCACGGAATATGTATGTAACTCAAAAAATGAGAGAAAATATTTACGAAAAGTGATCATCTTTATTTATTAGGTACAGTGACGTAAGAATAATGTTCAGATGTTCAATAGGTGACATGTTTCCGACCAATGCTAGACGTCACTCTGGTATATGGTTCACTAGAAGCAGGTAGATACTTTTTCTTGTGACACAGTCAAAGGCAAATTACAACAGCCACCTCATAGTTATGGGTTCACACAATCTACAAAAGAAATGACAAGCAACTTAATTCATGGGGTAAATGACTATCGCAGGTAGGGTAAACTACTGTATTCAAGTAGTGCCCAAGTTATGGATAGTGAAATCATTTACGGTATTTACATCGCCATCACTGTAGGAGTTTTTAATAACCTGCTCATCAAACTATACTATCCTAGTACTGTAAAAGGGAGTTGTAATACTTCAACTCACCTACATAAAACCTGTCATATTTATTTCCCCGTAAATCCGAAATTTTGATAGCTAGAACTAAATTTTTAGATTTCCCTCCAGCCTCGTACTTTCCCCTTAAATGTGTCCCGCATTCACTAATGATCAATGGGATTCCTAACCGCTTATTTACATAGGAGTGCTACAACGTGATATATTTTGGACGAGACAAATATCAGTCCTTTTACTACACACGTTCTGCAACAGGGTGCATTTTTAAACACGTCAAGGACGCAGAAACATGTTTTTATGTATTTATATACGTACAACCACTCCACCTACCAAAATGTTCCGTGTATATGAAATGTTCTTTGAACGATCCATTAGCTGTTAATTGCAACTCTGCTCGGCGAAATACGTCTATAGAAGGCAGGCGGCTATTTGGAAACTGTTGAGCATGCCATCTGCGAGTTTCGGTTGCATTCCAGCCAGATTCTCCACAGATTAAAATTATGTCTGTGTATTCGTCGGATTACGAACGCAAGGGGTTTCATTTGACGGGGAGTGCTGAGAAACATGCAGCGAACGGCCAACCGGTTTTTATCTCCTCATATTCTGACATAACTAACACGCAGGCAGTAATACCCCTGTTATTAGATATCCCATTCATCACTAGTGCCTGAGGGACACTTATAAGTAGAAAGTACGGCGCTGCCGGGCCACTTGGTATAAGATGAGAATTTGTCTAAGTAAAAATAAATTCTAGAAACATTGGCAGTAATCAGTAGATTCTGATAAGAGCAAACAGAACGTGCCGCGGTAGAACAAATGGGAACGTGCAGTTTGCTCAGTCTTATCCAGTTGGAATTACATTTGCATAGTCAACTATACCCTGCGTTCGGAAGCTGCTGGTCTTGGGGGTCTGCTTCAGACTGTTATCATGTTCGCCTAGTAATCGAGATTTGTCTGGTCTGATTCCCGGACGAGGTTTGCCTTTTAAAAATAGTACATATTCATGTTTTATTAGCAAATTCACTTTAATCGATAGATATACCGGTGGCAATTTCTGCTTACAATACTGTAGTAAGGAAGCGAAATGAGATCATAAATTACATAGCAACAATCAATTACATGAAAACAAGGTATTAGAAGAAATTACATTCAATAAACAGAAATAAATTTCATGATAACGAAAGAAAAATTATCGCACAGTTTAGGAAAATTAAATATAAATTAAACTGACACAATACTACCTCTGCTATGTATTCAGTGAATTCTAAACTAAACTATACCAGGCGAGTTGGCCGTGCGGTTAGGGGCGCACAGCTGTGACCTTGCATCCGGGGAGATAGTGAGTCGGACCCCACTGTCGGCAGCCCTGAAGATGATTTTTCGTGGTTTCCCATTTGCACACCAGGTAAACGCTGGGACTGTACCTTAATTCTAAAGACGGCCGCTTCCTTCCCACTAGGTCTTCCCTATCCCATCGTTGCCTTAAGACCTATCTGTGTCGGTGCGACATAAAACAAATTGTAAGAAAGTCTAAACTATAAAAGATAAGCCTTATAATTGCATTACAGAATGAATTATAAACATATCATCACCTAGTCTCCGTGGCTCAGGAGGCAGCGTGCCGGCCTCTCACCGCTGGGTTCCATGGTTCAAATCCTGTTAACCTCATGTGATATTTGTGTTGCACAAAGAGGAGGTGGGGCATGTTTTTCTCCGGTTACTTCCATATTCCCTAAAATATTTCATTCCAATAACGCTATCCAACATCACTCCATTTTTTTTTTTTTTTGCTACTTGCTTTACGTCGCACCGACACAGATATGTCTTATGGCGACGATGGGATAGGAAAGGCCTGGGAAGTGGAAGGAAGCGGCCATGGCCTTAATTAAGGTACAGCCCCGTCTTTTGCCTTGTGTGAAAATGGTAAACCACGAAAAACCATCTTCAGGGCTGCCGAATCATTGCATTCCATTGGCAGTCATTAGCCATTGCCTTACGGGAAGTCGACAGGCTTCGGTAGCCGGCTCAATTCCTATCCTCGCCACTACATGGGGGCTTTATTTATTTCATTCCTGACCCGGTCGATTGTTTGAAAGATACTGTGGATTATAATTTACCTTCACCTTCACCTATTAAAATAGTTCAAAGTAAAGGCAGAAAGGAACATAACTGATATCAGATAGTGACAACTTTAGTTATACTACATATTGCAGAGAAATTCGTGCATAACTTAACCTAACAACTCTTTTTGAACTTGCTGCTACGTGTTTATTACCAGCGCATTCTATGCATTTAGAGAACAAGAAAGCATTTAAAACACACCAAGTATAATGAAATCATAGGCTTACCGCATCACACTATCTAAAGTACTTATCTACAAGTGGCGTACAAAGCACTGAATATTACTGAATTGCAAGCAAAACAAACAAAACAACAAAACGGAGAAGAAAGACGATTCGTGCTTATGGACTGGTTAAAAGAAAATATTAATTTTCAAAGACTGAATGTTTTGACTGGGGTACAAAAATAACCATATTACGTCATTTTAGAAAGGCACACATTTCAGGGAAGAAGAAAGTAGAGCTAAGAGACACAAAGTCGTCTTGGACACATATAAATGAACATGAATATTAATGTTTTAAATATTCTACCAGGACAACGATAACTGAAACGAAATAATGTTATGTGTTATATAAAATTAAACAGTTCACAAGAATATCAAATATGAATTTTCCTTCAAAGGCAAGGGTGTAAGGCTTGAATGAAGTACTCGTAGTGCAAAGATTAGCAAACACAGATGTTCTGTAACAAGTAAGATACCCGTATTCGCTTTTTATACAATTCCCTCACTTCCTTAGACACCACAATAAAGTTCCATATTTATGAAATTCGTCTTGTTTCTCCATCGTTTTTCTAAAGAACATACCCTTGGGGAGAGAAATTTGAACGGGTACCTGTGTACTACTGGCCTACTTTGCCAGTCTTATGTTGATATGTATTATTCGAGCCCTTAATTTAATTGTTGAGTTAAATTGAATAGATTAGGCTAATTAATTAGCGAGATAAAATAATAGAGTGGAGTAGATAATTTACTAAAGGACGGAATTACGTGTTGAGGTAATTAGAATTAGTTTGTAATTGCAGGTTTGAAGTAATTGTGGGTTTGTATAATTATGATCGAAAAGTTGATTTTAGGATTAACTTGATGGATACACAGACTCTCTGTGGAAAGCACAACGTTAACATGCACGGATGGCACAGTATAAGTCAGAGGCATGTGGTTGACCTGAGTTATAACCCATCCATGTAATGACCTCGCCCAATGTTGCTTAGTTAAAACCAAAACCAAACCCCATGGCACTACAGCCCTTGAAGGGCCTTGGCCTACCAAGCGACCGCTGCTCAGCCCGAAGGCCTGCAGATTACAAGGTGTCATGTGGTCAGCACGACGAATCCTCTCGGTCGTCATTCTTGGCTTTCTAGACCGGGGCCGCTATCTCACCGTCAGATAGCTCCTCAATTCTAATCACGTAGGCTGAGTGGACCTCGAACCAGCCCTCAGGTCCAGGTAAAAATCCCTGAACTAGCCGGAAATCGAACCCGGAGCCTCCGGGTGAGAGGCAGGCACGCTACTCCTACACCACGAGGCCGGCTGCTTAGTTAATAGTAACGACGAAATATCCCTGGCTTTTACTGGAATAATATAACTATAAACCATTCTCGTTTGGCGGAGAAATTACTGACACATTGGTTGAAATTTGGAAAAAGTGTAATGCAGCTGGAATTTCGGCAATTTATTTATTTTTATCGTTTCGACCCTTAGGATCTCGAATGACTTGTTCAGCAGGTCTTCGTTCTTCGTAATACCTCTTCATTCTTTCACTCCTCCGATTTCTCTCCCCTTCTGTGATTCGAATCTTGATCTTAGTATCGGTCCATTTATGACCTTCCACGAGCTTTTTGCAAGCATATCTATCCTGCACAGTCGTTAGTGGATATTTATGTATTATACCAATAGCCTTCCAATCCTCCATAACTTCCTTAAGTATGCCACATTCCATCTTCTTTGTTAACCTGTTGTCACTCATCGTCATTAGATGTCCCAAGAAACTCAACCTTCTTTTTTTCTTTGCTATGGGCTTTACGTCGCACCGACACAGAAAGGTCTTATGGCGACGATGGGGTAGGAAAGGCCTAGGAGTTGGAAGGAAGCGGCCGTGGCCTTAACTCAACCTTCTTGATGATGGTTCTACTTCCTTGCCTTGATCTATGCACCCATACTTCAACATGTTTTATTGGCATCCCATATATCTGTTAGGATATTTATTACCTCCTTTTCCTATCGAATATAAGCTCTTTTGCCAAATGTCAAGGTTTCAGTAGCGTACAAAGCAGAGTTTTGGGTGGTCATCGTATAGTGTCCCAGTTTAGCGTTCCTCGTTAGGTACTTCTTCCCACAATTCTTCTTGGCCGTGAATCGTATTTCTGCAGGAGTTGAGCTTTTTTCTACCGCACTCTTATTATTCTGTAGTTTGCTTGTTATATTCTCACCTAGGTACCAGAAACTGTCGACTCTCTCCACAACTTGATCTCCAAATTTACAGTTGTCCTTTGCATTTAGTATCTTGGTCTTCTTGTACGCTATCGTCAGCCCAACTTTCGCCGCAGTCTCGGCTAGATTTGCTACTGCCTTCTACGCATCATCTTCCGTCTCGTGTAGCAATACCATATCATCTGCGAAGGCTAAGCAGTCCACTGTGGCGTTGTATTTGATCTTGCATCCAAGCTGTACACCTTCGATACCCATGGTTTTGTTCAACTGTCTCCATTGTTTCACCAATTCCACCGGAACCAAGTTGGACAGTATTGATGAAAGTCAGTCATCTTGTCGGACTCCTGTTTTCATTTCGAAGCTGTCAGACAGTGCACTCCGGAATCTAACTCGGGCAGTTGTGAATTCTAGAGTGTCCCTTATTAATGCAAGTGGTGTTGTATACAATCCTCTGTCACACAGGATGTCCAGTACTGCATTCCTGTTTACTGAGTCGTAGGCTTTGGCGAAATCAACAAATGTCACTAACGTGACTTTTTCCTTTCCTATGACTGTGTTCTATTATCCTACTATATTTGTAGCACCGCCTCGGCTTCTTACCTTAGTTCCAGTGTTCCCAGAGGAGATTACGGAGGAGTATCTGGATTAGGCTGCTAATGTCTTGACTGGAGAAGTGGGAAGTTGATAAGCTTGTAGGGAGTGGTTGGGTGAAGTTTTGGGTGACTGGGCTTTAAGGAAACCTGGTTTGGAGGCTGGTGGGTGATTTTAGCTGATTATGATTTAGCGCCGGTGGTGAGTTGGTACCGGTGTTTGCTGGTGCGGTATATTTTAATTGCCATTTTATGAATGGGCAACCAGGAACGAAGTGGTGTAGTTGCCTTGACCGTTGGCCCACTTCACCTGGTCCCGAGGCAACTAATAATCAGTGTGGCTGTGATCACCTCCCCATCTGTGGCGGGTAGTTTCTGAGCACGTGGCCAGAGTACTTATATTTTAATGACTGGGTGGGACCACTCAGAAAACGTATGTGATGTTTCCGTGATGCAAGTGGTGTACGGAACTTGAGATACATCAAAAAAGTAGGAGGTTTTTGCCGTCCAAAAAAGGGCGGGTGTAGTTTCATGCTGTCACATGTCCTTAACTCAGTCAAGAAATCCAGCTACTACGAAATTTTAAGGTACCCACCCAGGAATACCTTTCAGTCCAATTGTTTTACCCCCACACAGACCATGGAGATTGGAATGACGATATGTACACTTTATTCAAAGAATACTTCCTGCACACAAGCAACTACACACACTTATTATATACCATCCATTTTTCATGTCAGAGTTTGATATGCTGACTTTGGAGACAATTTCATCCTCTCTGGGGCCATAAAACATAGAAATAGAAATTACCGAGCTCGATAGCTGCAGTCACTTAAGTGCGGCCAGTATCCAGTATTCGGGATATAGTAGGTTCGAACCCCACTATCGGCAGCCCTGAAAATGGTTTTCCGTGGTTTCCCATTTTCACACCGGGCAAATGCTGGGGCTGTACCTTAATTAAGGCCACGGTCGCTTCCTTCCCACTCCCAGCCCTTCCTTGTCCTATCGTCGCCATAAGACATATCTGTGTCGGTGCGACGTAAAGCAACTAGCAAGAAAAAAAGAAATATAAATTATAAATAATTTTAGTTTTATTTGAATACTCCTTCCATGAAATCAGCTGTCAGCCGTTATCTTATGCTGTGTAGTTCATTTCCTGTGTTCGAATAATATGTGCATCTGCATTATAAACAACATATTTCGTTTAATCCTCCCTATTCATTATTTTAATGTCGTGTTTTGGACAAAATATTTCTTAAGGTATACTTTCGATGGAAAATAAACATATAAGTACTGTTAGAAGGAACACGTTCATCAAAAACTTTGTACACTGTGCAGAACGCACGACAAGTTTCCGTTCCCAAGTCTCTTCCGTGCCAAACTCTAATTCATGATAGGATGAGTTCTAGAAAGCTTCAAGAGGCGCGTATTAGTTCTAGACAATTAGATTAAAAACATCCGATATTTATGAAGACCAATCGCCAGACTAAGGTAAACAACCATACTGGAAAGAGGAAAAATTTTATTCGCACGTACGTTAAATGAACGACGAAATTAAGCACTAAATTTTTCAACCAATAATTTTGATGACTACTCTACTGGTTGAGATATGACTGTTCCTGTATAAGACTGTGAAATCCATGAGCCCAGATCAATTCTTGATAATGTACACTGTAGTGCTTAGAGCGCACTATGTGTTCTGATATGGTCTAGAACAAGATATATATATTCTCATTATCTTTGACTGTAGCAGTATTGGATGACTGCGAGATGAACGGTGCCCGTTATGCCATTCCTTACGCAGCCAGCCCCTATGATAAATGTGACATACCTGCGCGTCTGCTTGTGTGGTGGTGGTGATGATCACAGTGAGGTAGTGGGAGGATGAAACCCGGTGTCGACATAACCTCTTTCTATCGGTTAACACCAAGAGGTCTGCTTGAGACGTTCGAATCACCATCAGCAGCTTCATGTGCTCACACTCCATATGAACACTGTGGACAGGTTTAGAATTAAATCCAGGCTATCTAGTTATTAGAAATTCTACCCTGACGGCCTACATTCTGACGGTATTTTCTTTTTCCGCCAACGGTCTAGGACCACGTAGGCTTGACCCTTTACTGATCATGGCTAGCGCGTGGGTTGGGGATAGGTTTATGAAGTGAAAACGTTATTTTTCAGCTATTCGTGCATTTTGCTTGCCACTGAAAGTGGCGATTGTTTGTTGTCTACGAACAGTATGAATGACATAAGGCACATCATAGAATAATATAAAAATACGCAATGTTGTAGTTCATGTCATGAAAATTACTTCTTATTTTGCTGTCTTAATATAGTTTTAAAAGGAAAATGTTCAAGAAGCAGCATTCAAGTGAGTACAATGGACTTTCTTTTAAATGTTTGATATCCTGTGTTAAATTTTTGTGTTGCGGTTTAGCAAAATTCTTAAATTTAATAACGGGTTAATGGTACCTTAGAATGCGAAAATCGCTTTGGTACCTCCCAAAATTTTGGACATAATCCGCTGCTGTTTTAATTTACATTATTTTGCAATATAAAGGACATGAGACTTTAAAGCAATCTGATATTGTATAGCACAGAAATACAGGCTCTAAGAAAGACGGCGGACAGCAGTATCCAGTGAACGTGCTTTAAACTCGACAGTGTGTCATCCTCGGCTGAATGTGACACTTGAAGAGGCCACGAGGAGAAACTGCAACATACTTCACGCCTTGAAAACACTGGCCGCGACGCAAATGGGAGAGACGCTAGCGCCTCCTAATTATTATCAAACGCCGACGCCGTGTTTGCATTATGCATGCTTCAGGCTCACCGTCACAACCAGCTTCCCGTGCGATGGATGGTGAGCGAAGTTTTTACCTTCTCCTGATACAAATCTATCGTAATGGTTCATAATGTCTTCTACACTATGCTGTTATCCACTGTCAAAAATTGGTGCACTTTATTGGTAATTGCATTGAAAGTTGAAGATTTCTCTGAGTTTCAAAACTGATTTACTTCCTTTGAACTGACATTTGTATATATTATAATGAACGGATTATTTTTTGAAAGATTTCAGTTGTTAAGCCAAATATGGGATCATATTTTCACAATAACTTGAACACCTACGTGCCGGAACACAGGTATAGTGTCGGAAACATAATTTCAAGGTCACAGCTTCGATGCCCTCCGAGTAATTCATTTTTGAATTGTGTGAAATATTTTGGTATTTCTCATCATAATTTTACTGTTGATATGACTAAGACTTGCCTTTGCTGGCAAGACCTAGTGTTTACAGTGCACTATATCTTCTGGTATGGGCTAGAGCAATTTTGTTACTTTCATTGACCTGTCTCAGTCTTATCCTTGGCTTTGACAATATGAAAGTGACTGAGGTATGAGCAATGCTACTAATGGCATTCCTTATGCAGCCAGTTTCCGCTATGAATGGTGTGAAAATGTTGCTCATAGGGTTGGTTGATGCATGCATTTCAGTGAGCTCGGCAGACTGATATGTAATAGCAACGTCCGGTTCGGTTAGGAAAGCAAAGGGAAACTACCTCGTTCCTCATTTCCCTAGTACGCCTCTTCAGTGATGTCTAGGCCGTCTATAACAGCTGATGGCGGAGTTGTTGAGGATCTAACCAGCCTTAGGGCTGAGGACCAAACATACACATTATTAAGACCTCTGGTGTCACCACCTAATACCCGGACATCACAAAATGGCCATGTTCCTTCGCAATTTTTTCCTGAAACACTTTATATAAGTTATATTGCTCTGAAGTCAATTTAATTAGGGTTTGTTTCCAATTGCGCCAGCTTGCCACAGCCCCTTTCCAATGTGTCAAATTCTGGACTGCGCATTTCTCCGTTGTAAAACAGGAATGTTTCGTTTCTCTGTACTCCTTAACCCTTTAAGTTTCTTTGGGATATATTCTTCCCACCTAGTATACGCCAGTGCTCCAGGGAGATATCTAGTTCCCAACGTGCAAGGATTATGTAGTTTCATGTGCTGAACACAGGAAGTGCATAAATTGCCTCAGTCATATATTTACTCTTTGACCAGCAAGTCAGATGTTACCAGGTGGGATATATCCCTCTGGTTGCTTGAAGTTCTTTACAGAAGATGTTGTGTTGTAATCGGCGAGTTTGAAGCAATTTATTGAAAACCTAAGCCAAGGAGGAAGTCTAATTGGTAAGAATAGTTTTCTGTAACATATACACAACTAATATTATGCTTTAGTTTTGCGCCTTGAATCATTGATTTACAGTTATAAATGTTAAATATCAAGTAATGATTCAGGTGAAATTTTTGTTTACAAATTTTGATGTTTCAGAAATAAATTTGGATCCTACAGATCACAAGTATCGGACTGCATATCAATGAATTACATATTTAGTTGTTTGTGTATGCAATATTTTGTTGTTCTCTATCATGGCAAAGTTGTTATAGCAACTTGAAGTCATGTATGCAGATTTTTCACACCAGTTTATCAGCATACACACCTTGGTGTACATTTGAAGGCTGTAAGGTACACTTTAGCATCTGGGTATATGATCTAATTTGTAGTATGATACAAATGAACATGTTTACACGCTTATTTTGTAGATTTCCCGTAGTTATTGCCAAGGAATATGGATAATATTGCGAAGTGGCTAGAAGAGGAAATTCCAGATGAGCAGGCAATAGTGATGCTGAAGATTGCTCACTCAGTTCTGGTAAGTTTATTTAGCAGTTAGCTTGACTATTAAAATATTATTACTGTATAGTGCCAACAATTGCAGTGATAGCATTTGGATACATGATGTTGATTGATGAAAAATTGTGTTATAAGCTTTATATTTTCTTTCTCTTAGGAAGGAGATCTAATTCACAGCCAGAAATGGAACCTTCCACAGTGGTGAAGGAAGAGCGGAGAGGAAATGCTGTAGGTCTCTATTGTTAGAACGACCTGAGTCAGATGATTCTGAATTAGGATTATCTGACAACTCGCTGGCTGATCCAGACCGCATACCTGCTTCTCCAACAGCGGAAAGACGTCCATTATTCCCTGCTGTTGTGCCAGACAGCGATTCAACCCTTTCTTCAGAAGACGAATTACTCAACACTGACACTGCTATGAGAAATACTGGAGAACAAAAGCCTCAGCCAGAAAGTTATGCTACTTGTGCAAAATATTACGTAATTTACTAGGTGGGAAATTATTATCCCAATGAACACCCCGAGAATGTCAGCTGTCGGGAAGTGGCAGTGGGATATATATTTCCCACCAAAAATATATCACTAAATGAATATGATTTTCTAAAATAAATATGTATGTATGGTAGTCTATTGTATTTGATTCTAAATATACAATAACATTGATTTTTTTCAGTCTCCCAGTCTTTTGCAACTTAAAGGGACCCAGTCTGGGATGCTGATTTCCATTTGCTTGCCGCGCTCTGTGAAGTTTATTTACATTTTGTGTAGCCTACATATAGTTTGCTGTTGCTGAGTTATTTTATTCATCCCTATAGGGCCTGCTAGTGTTGGTTTTATGTTTCAATTCAAAGCGAAAACTTCGCTGCAGGAAAGTGTAATTGAAAATAACAGTGGTGAACTGCTTGTAGTAGATCAGGTTAGCTCACCCTCAAGTGCTTTGAAATGCATGCTGTCTTTGGCCTGTGAGACTTTAGACATTATTGTAAAAATGCCTAGGAGTGTAAATAGCTCTACATAAAAATTATATAATATATTGTGAAAACATTGCAATACAGCAATAAGCAAACTATGAAGAGAGATTAAATTACAGTTCATAATAGTCATATAATCCGATGTATACTGAAGCAGATTTAAAAATTCTCTTGCAAATGTCAGTACTAAATAGTTGCTAATTTTCTGGTGTTAAAAAGTATTTCAGTTCCTTAATTTCTGCAGATAGTTCGTTGAAGGATTCTGAAGTTCCATTTTCTCTTTATTTAAAAAGTTCTCTCACTTGAAGGTATCCACAACGCACAAAGCATAAAGAGACAATGACGTCTACAAATTCGGATTACAACTATCATTATGCTGATAACATTATTCATATAGCGTCGTTAAAATACAGGAATTATAACTCAAAGCAATGATTTCTAAATCATCGTAAAGCAAACAATGATATAGTTAGCAATTCTAGAAAATCATAAAAAGCACTTCTCAAAAATGTACCACGAATCCCTCGAGCCCTGATATTACTCGTAATACTATCACCTGAATGTCTCTCAATCCAAATACATATCTTTATAACTGGTACGGTCGGTTCACATATCATAATCAACTTTCTATCAACGTCTTCTGGCTGGTCTCTGAAGATTTCGAAATGAACTGTTAGGTCTTACATATATCCAACACCTTGTAGGGTAGGATGTCAATTCTCCTAGAGCTACCGTTATCAACAATTCCGAATACTACTTTGGCCACCTATGACTATTCTTTCTGAGGTAATTTTCTATTGAGGTCAAAATTTTGCTATTCCTGCCGTTCCTCAGTATCTGTTTATAAGGGCAAGATCCCAAAACAATGACTTCTATCCCTCTAACCTTAAAATAGTAATCATCACTACCAACTTTGAGTTGTTTTGCTGTTTCCGAACACATATCTTGAAATATATTAATCACCTCAGCAATTAGTTACAATCTCAGCGTTACGATACATCGGCTAACACGGCAATGGTCACGGCATGGTCGGCTCATTGAGCGATCAGCTGGTAGGCGTCGATCCTTGTCGAATTGGAAACCAACGGACCAACGCTAATTTAATTATGTGGCCTCTTTGAGTACTATTACACTGCCTCACTCAGAGTCTGGTTTGCCTGCAGCTTTCCCTTTCAGAATTTCTAATTACAAATCAGCCATTACATCTATGTTACTTAATGAAATAATGGCGTCTTCTTGGGAAGTCATAGAAGTTACTACTTCAGAAGGCAAGTTTATTATTAATAGTAACGTGAGCTCTTCTGTCCTTCATTTCATCCTTCTCACTCTCACTCTCACTCTCACTCTCACTCGCTACGTGCTAATTATAGGCTTAAACTCATTTCTAATTCCTTGTAATATCCTCTATAAGCCTGCGAATGACGTCATCTAGAGTTTTGATTAATGTCAGTTTAAGTGATATAGGTATTAACTCCCTGGCATATTTGTCATAGCAACTATAAGAAGAGAAATTCATAACTTTCTAATAAGAAACATGTATTAATAATAATAAAAGTAATCCTGCGTACAACCCATGGAAGTAACAGAAATAATTTTCTTTCTTTATTGAAAGGTACCATAGGGAGTCAGAAAACAACATAAGACCTAAAGTCAACCGTTTAAGAGATATTCTCAAAAACCTCCACGTCAGGAGACTGATCAAGGAATGTCCAGCCGTAACCATAGTAATGCCAGCTCAACGTGTCTCATTCAACTCTTCCACAAGCTCGGTAAAAAAAAAAAAAAAAAAAAAAAAAAAAAAAAAAAAAAAATGGCGTATGGCTTTTAGTGCCGGGAGTGTCCGAGGACAAGTTCGGCTCACGAGGTGCAGGTCTTTGTATTTGACGCCCGTATGCGATCTGTAGGATGAAATAATGATGAAGACGACACGTACATCCAGCCCCCGTGTCAGCGAAATTAACCAATTATGTTTAAAATTCCCGACCCTGCCGGGAATCGAACCTGGGATCCCTGTGACCAAAGGCCAGCACGCTAACCATTTAGCCACGGAACCAGACTCTAGCTCAGTGAGAGGCAGTGACCAAAAAATTGCAGTCAACCTTAAAAAAAATGCTTATTTTGTGGTGCCATCTCCGACGTCCTCAAAAATAGCATCTTTAAATATTCAAGGTCTGCTCTGATAGCTTACTTTACAGCAGAATTTTTCTTTATGATGCATTCTCGCACTTCATTCCCTAGAAAACTAACCTCAGTTACAATATAAAAATGGTATTGTTTTTACGCCCCACTAACTACTTTCGAAGGTTTCCGGAGACGCCGAAGTGCCGGAATTCGGTCCTGTAATGGTTCTTTTACGTGCTAGTAAACCTACCAACTCGAGGCTGATGTATTTGAGCACCTTCAAATATTACCCGCCTGAGACGCGATCGAACCTGCCAAGTTGAGATCAGAAAGCCAGCGCCTCGATTGTCTGAGCCTCTCAGGCCGGTAACCTCAATTACATGAATGAGTATAGAATGATTGCTTTCAGGTGCGGATTACTTACTTCAAATCTTACTATGCGTTCCATAATTTTTCG
The DNA here is from genome assembly GCF_040414725.1 of Anabrus simplex. Lineage (NCBI taxonomy): Eukaryota > Metazoa > Arthropoda > Insecta > Orthoptera > Tettigoniidae > Anabrus > Anabrus simplex. The sequence goes on along the minus strand of NC_090267.1, from coordinate 120,181,059 downwards.
CATTTTTCTTTGTTAATTTTAAACGATGTCATTATTACGTATTTTCTTGACGTTGTTTATTCCAACCTGTAGAGATTTCGTTTCAGTAGTAGATTGGAATGGTTCTAAATCTTTCAGCTCACCTTGATCATGGGCTTGGGGGGGGGGGGTGTCAAGTATATACGCTTAATAGTATAAAGTTGGGAAGCAGATTGCATATTTATAGGAGGACAGATGGAATGTCCTCGAACAGTGGAAACATGGAGCCGCTTCAAGAAAGTTCGATAACGTCACTACGCACATGGTGAGAGAAGCCGATGGGAGCTCAATATGCTCAGTATTTAGCAGGAAGACGAAAATGCGATGGTACCAGCGTTTAAAAGGATCACGTTACACGCGATACAGATAAATTTATGTTCCCAATAGTCTGACACGAAGGCCTTTTTTTTAATGCTTTTTAATCGGGGCGTCGACCTATAAAGATCTTTTGCCCCTACTTGCACCATATGATATGAACCTGCGTGTAATTGGAATGGAGGAAGTGTAGAGTGTTGAATGTGAGGAAAGGAAAGTTAAGAACAACACAAACACCCAGTCCCCAGGCCAGGGATACTAATCATTTACAATTAAAAACTCCTGACCCCACCGGAAATCGAACCCGGGGCCGCCGGGTGACAGGCAGACGAGTTGCCCCCTACATCGCGGGGCGTAATACTGTTTAACCTACGGCACTTGATTAATGATTTCGCAGTTAGAAAAGATGTACAATTTAACGAATTGATGTAAATAATTCGCAATAATTTCAAGAAAATATCAAATTTAATTCCATGCCTATTTATGATGGCTTTTGAAGTGTTTGTTGCTATTACCACAACAGTTCATGTGAATTATTTCATTACCCCGAAACTTTGCAAGTGCATCTGTGGAGATATTCATGAACAACATGACACACTGCGGGTCGAGCCCCTCGGGAAATCGCTTGTAACTGTTAATGTGAGCAAACCTTTAAAAAGGTGTAGAATTTTCTTGTTAATACACTTGGTCTTGATAACACTAATGGTGTGAGGAAAGTAAAGGCGATGGTTGTTAATAAGTAAATGAACTCACAATTAAAGCGCAGCGTTCTATTTTGAAGGCAGTACCCCAACTATAGTTTAAGAATATTAATTTCTCAGTCAGTAAATTTGCTACTGAATTCAATAAATGAAGATGTGTGGTGCTTCATTCTGTCAAGAAATATCTCAATTTTTTGGGTAATAAGTACAATATTGGTAATTCACTCTGCTTCATTTCATTAACAGTTTGGCACCTTTATAATTTCCCAGATACATCTACAAAATTCTCAGAAACAGGAAGTCGGTTGTTGCGTTCATATCGTCCCAAGTTAGTATATTATTTTGATATTTATGTATGTACTGTATGTACACTATGTAGGTACACACATATTATATTGATGTTCGGTTGTAAATCGAGAACTGCTAAACAGATTCTTATAGGTATTTCTCCTTTACCTACAGGAACTACTAGGGAAAATTTGTATGTATTAAATCGTCGCTGTTCTGGCGAAATGTGACATCTCACAATGCTCTTCCTATCCATTATTTTCCTTAAGACTAGTCACACCTCCCAGCCACATATGGATATGCACTCAATCAGAACAATTTTTATTGTGTTCATTTTCGTATGCTAACGTGTAAAGGCAAGTGAACTTATACTGTAAGACTGCGTAAATAAGTCATGCAAACATACATTCCTAGAGTGTTGTATGGTAAGGTTCATTTTCCTTTACACGTAGGAATGGGAAAATGAATACGAACGAATATTGTTCTGGTGGACTAAATATCCATATGTGGCTCGGAGGAATGATCAGGAGAATAATGGATAGGAAGAGGACTGGGAGATATGTTTTATCAGACAGGAACGAAATATTCAAAGATGAAAATAAGCTATGTAATAATAGTTTCTAGAAAATAACCCGAAGAAAATAGAAAATGGTGTGAAATTTCCCTCTGGGAAAATGAAATGATTATAAATATGTCTTACAATAAATTAAACTCAAATTTAATAATTTCGTGTGGCTATTTCTAGCCGAGTGCAGCCCTTGTAAGGCAGGCCCCCCGACGAAGGTGGGCGGCATCTGCCATGTATAGGTAACTGCGTGTTATTGTGGTGGAGGATAGTGTTGTGTGTGGTGTATGAGTTGCAGGGATGTTGGGGACAGCACAAACACCCAGCCCCCGGGCCATTGGAACTAAGCAATGGAGGTTAAAATCCCCGACCCGGCCGGGAATCGAACCCGGGACCCTCTGATCCGAAGGCCAGAACGCTGACCATTCAGCCAACGAGTCGGACAACTCACATTGATAACGATTAACGTATTTGTATCATTTCACAAATATAGGTACATATGTCTTTCAGTCATGGCCGTCCATTAGTACTTCAAATCACAGCCTGCACGATCGCTATGTAACATCACGACGCATATTTTGTATAGCTAACTTTGAAAAACAAATTATCAGATGACCCCAACCATGTTAATATCACCACACATACCGAGCAGTCGCTTAAGTGCGGCCAGTATCCAGTATTCGGGAGATAGTAGGTTCGAATCCCACTGCCGGCAGCCCTGAAAATGGTTTTCCGTGGTTTCCCATTTTTATACCAGGCAAATGCTGGGGCTGTACCTTAATTAAGGCCACGGCCGCTTCCTTCCAACTCCTAGGCCTTTCCTATCCCATCGTCGCCATAAGACCTATCTGTGTCGGTGCGACGTAAAGCCCATAGCAAAAAAAATAGTAGTAGCTTCCTTCCCACTCCTAACCTCTTCCTGTCCTATCGTCGCCATAAGACATATCTGTGTCGGTGCGACGTAAAGCAACTAGCAAAAAAAATATATAAAACATTCTACAAACATTTCGGAGGGCGCACATATTCCTCCTTAAATGATAGCCCAGGATAATAGTTACATTTCGCCTTGCAGTAAAAGAAAAAACAACAAAAAATGTAATGTGTAGCTGACAAATACAACTGCGTATTTCTAACATTAACAAGCTTTGGAAGCATTACCTCCCAGAATCTTCGTCTAAAGCCTGAAAGTCAAGGTTTATTTAAGATTTATTTAATCTAGTTCACAGCAATGGATAAAACTGGTACACGTTTGCGTTCCATTGAGCAATGTTCCATGAAATTGAATCATCTGGAGAGAAATGATGATCATGATAATTTACGTTTAAATGCGAATCACACTAGCCACTTTAAAATAAATCATTGAAGGCCAGGAATAGCGAATCGGTGTAAATGTTCAATCTACCATCAAAATAAGATTTTGAATCTCCCTTGTGTTCAGTGAGTAGTGTGTAGGCTGTACCTGACGGCTATATCCATTGGAAAATATCGACAATATAATTGGAAATTGTGATTTGTTTTTGAGGTATGTTTACACAATTCCCGCTCCGGGTGTTCGTTTTAAGCTGGATTATTTCAGAACTGTCACTCGATATCATTACACTTCACAGCCAAATCCCTTGGTATGGAAACAGAAGGTGTTGAGAGCTCTATGGAAACAGACCCCCAGCTTTAATCCACCCACGGTCGGGGGTCTACCAGAAATGAGGGAATAGTTAATATCATATTAGGAATAATTGTACAATGGACAAAATAAGGAATATCACCCACCTAGTAATGTGGATACGTGGTCAAGCAAATTTCATTCTCTTTCTATTAATTTCATGGCATGAATTCTTAGTTAAATACTAAAGTCGTTTACTAGACATAAACTTCCTGATTATTAGGCACATACCAAGGAAATGCTGATTACAGAACAAAAAAGGAAAACCAATCACAAGCGGGGAACCAAACCTAAAATCTTGCAAATGAGCGTCGAATGCTCTACCGATTGAACTATGCTACGATTTGAGCTACATGTTTTGTTCTGAAGCCGGCCCCGTGGTGTAGGGGTAGCGTGCCTGTCTCTTAACCGGAGACCCCGGGTTCGATTCCCGGCCAGGTCAGGGATTTTACCTGGACCTGAGGGCTGGTTCGAAGTCTACTCAGCCTACGTGATTAGAACTGAGGAGCTATCTGACGGTGAGATAGCGGTCCCGGACTAGAAAGCTAAGAATAACGGCCTAGAGGATTCTTCGTGCTGTCCACACGACACCTCGTAATCTGCAGGCCTTCGGGCTGAGCAGTGGTCGCTTGGTATGCCAAGGCCCTTCAAGGGCTGTAGTGCCATGGGGTTTGTTTGTTTGTTTTTGTTTTGTTCTGAACTTGACATCCATTCGGAATGTACTACTTATATTGAACACGACCTAATACAGTAAGCTGAATGTTTATTTGTAGTACAAGCATTCGTGTAAACTAAATAGTCACTTAAATTGCCCCAGAGCGGGAGATTAACGTGCACTCCACAGTTGTGCTAACAATAATGCTGGAACTATTGCCCTGAACCTTTTCAACACAGTGAATATAAACCCAGGTCACCAATGCAATAGGATGCAAAATTAGAAGGGTGTTGGTATGTCCCCACAGATGTCAAGTTGTGCATATAGTGAAAACTAAATATTCACGATAATGTAATTTGTTTAAAGCCTCTTAAATTATTGTAGATTTTAATAGACAACAGGGTGTCAGATATTAGCTTCGCAAGACTCATTTAACGCGCTGAAAAGCCAAGAGCGTCGTATTCCCACTTTTAAACATCGTCAGATGTCATCAACTTCGGTCAGGATCGAACCTGTTACTGAAGGACACCGAATTGCTGAGTAAACAAATAATATTGGTCTTTGTTTACTTGAATCATTGAAAACGGATCTATTTTTATAAATATGTTCATTTATTAATGTTATTTCCTCTCAACCAAAATACATCACGAGGAAGATCGTTTTAAGACTTCATAAATTTATGAATGAATAAGTGATGAGGAGGCTGTATATGTTTAGCACTCTGGAAGTTTGTCAAAGCACGTATGAAAATTTTCAAACAAGCCATGATTTCGAGTGTAATCTTTTAACATGGCTATGTTTTTGCCCTAGGAGTCTATCTGGAATTAGCATAATCAATTTCTCGACATCACTGTGAAAAGCAGTGTTCGTCTACGTATACTAGGTCAGTAGCGTCATCTTCCTCCCTGTGCACTTTCTTCCTGTAACAAAGAGTTTCAGAAAATCTCGTATCAAGTTCTCCTCCTCACTCCAGAATTAAAATCCTTGGAGTGCCCAGAAAACAAACACGGGACCTTGGAAGAAGAAATACGCACGCTACCTACACACCACAGGACTGGTTAAAAATGTTAATTACAGTAATTAGTATAATATTTATCAGGTCTAGAATGCCTTTACTTTTCTCGCAATTGAAGAGCCTTACCACCCTTTTGTGAATATACTCATTTGTCTTTCGATATTTTTAACTCTTCTTCTCCCATGTGGGATGGAATGAATGGAAATCTGTACTCTCTGAACATAGTAAGAGGCTACAAACACGGAAAGTATTTGGGCTCAAACAATCGCATTTACACCACAGTCCCGTGAGGGATCATTTCACGGTCCGTTCGTGCACTGCTGATATTCGTTTTTCTGCAAAATTCTGCAGTCGTTCACTAGAGGACTCTGTACGCCATGCCACATTCGACCTTTGACTGCCGCTACGCCAGTCGAGAACAGTAGAAATGGTGCATTGTGTATGTGAAGTTGCAGTTTGTGACTTTACTTGCGTAGTGAAGCGTGAGATGGGTCGGCGTTTGGTAATCAATCCGGCTAATATATTGCGATTATTAGAGATGAAGTTACGACGAACTGTTTCTCGTGAAGATGGTATTATGGAATGTGCATTTATGACATGTGATGAACTTGGTTTTCGTCACTGTAAGTTTTGTAGTCATTGATATTGCTTTGAGCATTTTATTGAAAGTCCTCAATTGCATTTATAGTTAAGATATCGGCATTGCATCAGACTTCTACAATGACATCTGCAGTGACATCTGCAGCCCCTTTGCAAGGTCTTGCAGAGGAAGACACTCACCAGCACATTGAGCGGTGAGTTATGGTCCCATAACCAAAATTTCATACAGATATATTTGTTCGAGACCAAATAATTTCTGTGTAAGAGGGGGACAATTAAACAATCCGTACCCGTCCTCTCGTCTTCTGAACCCCAAAACATATCGTCCTTGCTGTGCTACTCTTCCTATCCACTATTTCCCATATGACTGGTCATGCCTCTCAGCCAGATATTGATAGGCAGTCCATGAAAATAATTTTCGTTCAGTTGATTTTCCTATGCGCGCGTATAAAGGAAAATGAGCCTTACTCTACTGTAATGTAGGAATGTACGTTAGCATGACATATATACTCACTCCTAGAGTATGATGTGTTAAAGGTTCGTTTTCCTCACACTACCATATTGTAGGAATGTATGTTTGAATGACATATACACACTCCTAGAGTATGATGTCTTGAAGGTTAATTTTCCTTTATACACAAGCATGGGAAAATGAACTGGACGAAAATTGTTCTGATGGACTGCATATCAATATATGGCTGGGAGGCGTGACTAGTCTTAAAGGGAATAATGGATAGGAAGAGCACTGTCACATTCGCGGTTTTAGCACAGGAGGGACCATATATATATATCTATGCTTTTCCGTGTAGCGGAGAAACTGCACTCGCGCGAATTTTCCGAAACCCATTTAACCGAATCCATATTTCTTAAAAATATATTCCTTTTCGGAAACACCTTTATCCGAATCTTTTCCAAATCACTGATAAAATGATATTGGCATGTGGCTTTAGGAGAGTCCTGGTGCAGGTCTCATGAGTTGACGCCGCATAGACGACCTGCGCATAAATCAGGATGGGGCCTTGCCTAAAATGGAATCTAACGCTGAAGATGGCACAAACCTCCAGCCTTCGAGCCATAAAAATTAACTAATGAAATTTCAAATCCCGCTCCGGTCGGGGATCAAACCCCGGACCACTTGGAATAAACACCAGGATGCTCATCATTAAGCCATGCAGCGGACCTCAATCACTGATAGACGTTTCGCATATCTTTGAAGAATTACATGAATACGCTTGCAATGTTACCTGGATTACATTTGCACAAATATATATTGCGTGCAAAAACCTTGAGGGTAGAAGACGTGCAATACCTCTTCGCTAATTGCCATACTTAGGAAGCCAATATCACAGGAAACTTCAAAATAAGCACAGAATCAAGAATGTAATTTAAGTGTTCCATAACATATTTCACCTACATTGTGTTAAATCATTCAAAAATTGATTTTAAAAACTTATTTTCTTTTAGACCATTTATAGCAGTACATTATATCGAAAAATGATTATAATTATCTACAATAGCTATGATAAAAATCAAGATGATATCCTTCAGCAGACAGTGAAAGATTGGCGTGTTGATACATATATATGTTGAATATGTAATTCTACTGCAAACATGTAATAAATTTCATTTTGAATTTTTCAACGTGGGGCTGAGATAGAATCTATTTAATATAACAAATTCTTGAAGGTTGTAACATAGATCTATACCATACTAAAACAATGGGCTGGAACGAATTATGCAATGAAGGCAAGCGTCCAACTCAATTTCCTATGCTGTCAGTTAGACCCAGCGTCTTCTGGTTCTTGGATTTTGGTTCGGTTCATAACCCATAAGCTCTTAGTAGATTACTAGTGGTTTGTTTATGAACATTGTTACCATCATCTCCAAACTGAAGTATACTAAACGAAATCCGAAGGGAGAATTGCCAATGGCATGACATTTATTACTGATTTATCATGTTATTCTTACATTATATGGTTCTCTACGTTTAGATCACTTACAAACAGAAAATCTCTTGCTATAGGCTAGCTGCAAGCGGACGGCCCCAGGAGCCTAAACAATGAGGAATCAGCAATTCATTTCTCAAATATTGCTGTCATAATATGAGATGAAAAAAGAGAAGTAATAATAATAATAATAATAATAATAATAATAATAATAATAATAATAATAATAATAATAATAATAATAATAATAATAGAATTTAAGTCTGACTACCGACTTCTTTTACCGTTTGCCGAGGCGTCGAGGTGCCGAAATTTTGTCCCGCAGGTGTTCTATTAAATCCCAGTAAATCTACTGACACGAGGCTAACGTATTTGAGCACCTTTAAATACCACCGGAATGAGCCAGGATCGAACCGCCACTGTTAGTCTCAGAAGACCAGTGCACTACCGTCCGAGCTCCTGAACCCAGCAAAGGATGGAAAAATAAGTGCCATCTTTAAACTGAACATGAGACTGAGATATTTAATACCTCTCTAAATTCAATTTGTAAGTTATGACCCACAATAAATCTCAGTTTAATACATACCGTAATGTTGTTACACACGCATCGTCTATACCCAAGGTTACGCAGTCGCATTTCGAGTCGGTCGGTTGGTATTTAATACAGCTTAACGCACGACCGATTCATGTAAAAGAGAGTCTGTTTAAAATGCTGCCCTTCGACATCTAAAAATAATCTACTGTAACTCTATGGACGCTACACTCATTATTTCATTCTTATTATTGTTGTTATTATTATTATTATTATTATTATTATTATTATTATTATTATTATTATTATTATTATTATTATTATTATTATTATTATTATTATTATTATTATTATTATTATTGCTAGGGGCTTTACGTCCCACCGACACAGATAGGTCTTATGGCGACGATGGGAGAGGAAAGGCCTAGGAGTTCGAAGGAAGTGGCCATGGCCTTAATTAAGGTACAGCCCCAACATTTGCCTGGTGTGAAAATGGGAAAACACGGAAAACCATCTTCAGGGCTGCCGATAGTGGGATTCGAACCTACTATCTCCCGGATGCAAGCTCACAGCCACGCGCTTCTACGCGCACGGCCAACTCGCCCGGTATTATTATTATTATTATTATTATTATTATTATTATTATTATTATTATTATTATTATTATTATTATTATTATTCGTTTCATCCATTCATGTCGTATCGGCCAACTTTGGACCACGTCATTTCAACTGGCTACTTCTGGCTTTGATGTCTGCCCATTACTTCCGCATGCATTCTCGGCGTCGTTCATCCCTCTCTTGCGTCCATGCCTTTCCAGTTTTTAATTTTGCTCGTCTCGTAAACCCTGGAACTCTTGAAGTTTCTTTTTAAGTGGGATATGCTCCTGGATGTCATGATGTGTGATTCCCACTTCCTCAAGATCTCTATCCACTTCCGTGAACCAAGTACCTTTGGTTTTCTTCTGCTGACATAAGATAATGATGCGGTTGGTCAGTCTTATTGGATGCATTCGTATCACATGTCCCTAAAGGATAATTTTTCCTTTCCACATGGCATCGCTAACTTTCTTTACGTGGATGTATAGTTCGTCGTTAAGCTCTCTTCTGCAATCCCCACTGGCTTTGACAGGACCTAAAGACTTTTTCAAAATCATCCTTTCGTTGGCCTCCAGTTTATTGAATATGTATTCATTGCAAACATTTTGAAGCGTATAAGCCCTTTGGATGGATGACAATGCAGCAGTACCTCAGCTTTGCTTTGAAAGATGTGGACCTTTTGCAGATGCCTTTGCTAAATGGTAAGCCATTTCAATTTTGCTCATGCGTAATATAAATGCTTCTTTCTCTGACAAGTTTGGTGCTATTAGTTCTCCTGGATACTTGACTGTATCTACTAGTTATTATTATTATTATTATTATTATTATTATTATTATTATTAATTAATTAATATTATTATTATTATTAATATTATTATTAATATTAATAATATTATTAATAATAATGTTATTTGCTTCACGTCCCACTAACTACTTTTTTAAGGTCTCAGAGACGCCGAGGTGCCGGAATTTTGTCCCGCAGGAGTTCTTTTACGTGCCAGTAAATCTACCGATACGGGCCTGTCGTATTTGAGCACCTTCAAATACCACCGGACTGAGACAGGATCGAACCTGCCAAGTTGGGGTTAGTAGGCCAGCGCCTTAACCATCTGAGCCCCTCAGCCCGGCATTTATTATTATTATTATTATTATTATTATTATTATTATTATTATTATTATTATTATTATTATTATTATTATTATTTCGAAACCAAATCTCTCGTAGTTTGTTAGAAAAGAAACCATTGGTAGAATCCTACATCTTGTTAACTTTTGTTCAGTGAGAAACGATAATTACAATATTATCTTATCGTAAAATCACGTAAAAAAGAAATTACAATTAAGTTACCATCCCTATAGCAAATATTTTAGTACCACAGATCCACATCATTCTTGCCTCAGGTGGTGGAGGAAAAATTAAAAATACGCTCTGTATCATGTATGATGTCTTAGGACTGAGGATGATTCAATGGTTCCGATTACGTTAATGTTAAAACTGGTTTCGGAAACGATTGGTCAAATAGCATAATCATCTAGTGACAGTAAGAATTCAGCAATGTATCAATAAATATGGCCGGGTTTATTCAGGTTATGGCTTCCACTACAAGCTTTGTAAGAATGAACATTATCATGATTCTGACTAACAATATATTGGTTAAATTGTGCGAATGCGCCGGCGATAGATATCATGCACTAACATGTAATCAAAGGCCAGAATCTATGACCAAATTCTACAGTGAATAAATTCGGTACTTTAGTTTAGCTCTTCTTGTATAATTTTGTTTGTATACATCTGGCCATTATTTGCAATAAATGCTTCATTATTAATTTCACTTTTCGTCATAAAATAAATACATCACTTTAAGCAAGTCACTTCCGAGGGTGCTAAGAACTGAAGTGAACTCAAATTGAGAAGTACAGAAGTAAAATTGTATTAAGCTGGTGCGGTCAAAATGTATGGGACGTAAATGAACGGAAGTTGTTGTTTCTATAACTTTTCTTATGCACAATCCGAAAGAAAAATGAAATATGGGACAAATTTGAAGTGTTCAGACAAAATTTTATTTATATCAGATTTCAGTGTATTGGTTTGGAATCAAGGAAATTTTGAAGTGGTACCTTTTCCAGTATCATTACGAATTGAACGCTGCGGTGCTGGAGCAGTTTAAGCAGCAACTCCGGTCCTCCTTTCGGATGATATTGAAAGATTGATGAAGCAGTGGGATCATACGAAATGAATTTCACTTAAGTCCGTATTGACGATTGATCCGCCTCTATGGTGTAGTGGTTAGTGTGATTAGCGGCCACTCCTGGAGGGCCGGGTCGATTCCCGGCTCTGCCACGAAATTTGACAATTAGTACAAGTGCTGGAAAAAGGTCCACTCTGACTCGGGTGATCAACTGAGTAGAGGGGGGTTCGATTACCACCTCAGCCATCCTCGGAGTGGTTTTTCGTGTGTTCCTGCTGTTCCTCTAGGCAAATGCCGGAGTGGTACCTAACTTAAGGCCACGACCGCTTCCCTGCCTCCTCCTTCTCTATCCTTTCAGATCTTCCCATCTTCTCACAAGGCTCCTGTTCAGCTTATCAGGTGAAGCCGCCTGGGCGAGATACTGGTCTTCTTTCCCAGTTGTATATCCCGAACCGAAGTCTCACGCTCCAGGACACTACCCTTGAGGCGGTAGAGGTGGGATTCCTCGCTGAGTCCGAGAGAAAAACGTACCCCGTAGTGTAAACGGATTAAGAAGAAGGAGAAGAAGATTATTATTATTATTATTATTATTATTATTATTATTATTATTATTATTATTATTATTATTATTATTAATACTACTGTTCATATCGGGACTAGCATCGATCCTACTGTATTGGGTCATCTTTAGCCTTAATTCATTATTAGAAAATATATTATATGCAAATTACAATCGCCAATGACATAGGCTATTATAGTAGAATTGTTATGCTTTGACTTACTGAGATCATATTTTTGTGGTTGCATCTTTTTGTGTGCAAGCAACATCAATTTGAATAGACCCATATGTAACAACAAACATATTATGTCAATAAATCAAGCCATACTAATTGTACTATATTATGTTATTGGTGATTGTTATGTGCTCGTAATGCATTTTCTAATTATGAATGAACCCGTCAAAGCCCAATGTCACCTACAGGTGACACCTAATATTATTAACATATCGTCGTTGCCAGGACAAAACCTCCTATGTGATAATATTTTTGGAGATATACTGACCCGAAGCACATACATTATGAAGAGCGAGAATGCCTTGACAATATGCACACAATATTGCACCTTAGATGACAGAACCTTACCGGCCAAAGTTCTAAGCTATAATATTTCACATAGGAGGATTTGTCCCGGCAGCGACGATATCCTGCTCATCAGGCTGCTTGACCTTTTCTTCCTGTTGGAAGTATTTAAAGAAATGTCTTATAATTTGAAATGGGCCCTTTTTGAACTCGTAGCCTGCACTGATCAGTCAGCTCTCGCTCAGTTAAAAGAGGAAACGGACTGTATTGAAGTGGTGAAGCAACTGCAAGTTATTGTGGCATGAAAAGCGTGTGATATAAGGTAATTTTATTTTGCATTTTTATGCATTTATATTGCTTAAAGGTTCAATAATAAAAGTGATACATTCTTAAGCATTATATTATAATTTAAGCATATGTTATTGCCATGAAAAAGCATGGTGTAACCTGTAGGTGACATTGGTCACATCAAGTAGGCCTTTTTGTCCAGTTTCAATTATGAATATTATCTGATATGCACTTCATGTTTTTCTCTATCTCCAGTCTGACACTGGATGAGCTACTACAAATGTTGGAAGATGACAGTAATAATGCACCCCAGATGATATTATTATGTTTCCTCAAAATGATTGGCAGTTTACGGATGAGGGAGGTGGCGATGAAGCAACTGATTCTGTCGATATCAATCCCCTTCCTGGTAGAATGTCGAGGTTGACAGTGTAAATATACTGTATGTGATATCAGCTTATGATGGTACGCCGATACCTTCTAATGAAATGCAGCAGGCATCTGGTCTTTCTAGGACAAATAAACCAGCATCTTCTACGAAAAGATACAATACATTGTGGGCAGCTACAGAGAAGAATAATTCTTCTTATTCTTATTTTATTTTCCGATTGGGGGAGGTGATGTGCATGAGGAACCTTCTGAATATGACGGACCACAACTGTCTGCAGTTCAGTGTTTTGAGTTACTGCTCATGGAAGAAGAAGAAGAATCTCATTGTGAAAATGTCCAAGTCATACGTTCCGCACAAGAACCATATGCTAGACATAACTGTGGTCGTTGCTAAGCGATTTGGTTACCTCATAGACTTTGAGCTTTACCAAGGGTCTAAATCGGCTTCGAATCCGGGACAGTCCGAATATGCGTCAGGGGCAGCAGTTGTTCTCACACTTGAATATAGGCTACTAGCAAGCTGCGAACTGTAACTATACTGACCAATGTCACCTACAGGTGACACCCGTATATTTTCTTTCTGGACCACGTTTCCTGCAGATTTTTGGTTTTGCATTGTTTTTTGTAGTGTAGCTAATATAATCTGAAAGGAAATACATAGATTTATTTCCTGCTCTGTGTTTGGGCTTTGACGGGTTAAGGCTAGAGATAGAGGCTAGTCCTGATATGTAATAAATAATAACAGTATGAAAATAGCGGTACTGAATAGGTGGACTTTCCCATCCTTATTGATAGTAAGCAGTCAGATGTTTTCCCTCATTCACAGTGTGACTTTTTCTTTTAACAAAGCACTGCATTTTTCTAATTACACTTTGTTGTTTATGCTCGAGGTTACTATTGCTTTGTGGGTATTAATAAATGGACCCGGATGGGTCTCAATTGATCCTTCCTGAAATCTTGCAATCCATTCTTCAGAAGTCCAAATATGTGTTGAATCCAAACGCCGATAGCTGAAATTATATTTACAAGTAGAACTCCTTTGTACAATAGGAACAAGCTCAAAAGGAATAAAACTATGTATTAAAATATATCCGGTAACATAGAGCGAGGGGGTTTGGATTACACTGTTTGCTAAGTTTACGAAGTATTGCAGGAGCACATCCTCCTCCATTTCAGCCGTATATCTTCAAGAGTGTGCTAGTACGTGAGAGGTTTGAGAAGCTTAAACTGTGGTTTCGAAAGATTAGTGATTTAACGAGTTGGGATGTTCCCTAGCGGGGACGACGTAATAACTGGTGTTCTAAAGTATCAACGTGGGGAAACTTGAAAATCTCAGCCAGGTAAAGTATATCACTTCCAGTACCCTGGAGTATCCCATAATGCTTCACTTCGCTTAGCTTTAACACACCTTGCAGTTTAGTCCCTCCTACGAATAACTTAATTTGCGGCGTCTTGAATAATAAATACAAGACTTGGGATTCAAACTGGAAACTTCTAAGGACTCTGTAGCTCTTACCCTTGTCAAGCAATAGCTCATCCTGTCGCTGAATACAAGAAGTAGGATAAACATGAGGAAGCAGTACATGAATATTCATATCTAGGTTGGAGCAGTTCCAGTAAGAAATAGCAACGTTGATCGAAGAAAATGCAGAAATTCAAGTCAGTAATCGGTCATACAATAACAGAGCTGTCAAAAATATTTTAGTGTTCTGTTCTATTATTTATTTATTTATTTATTTATTTATTTATTGATTTATTTATTTATTTATTTATTTATTTATTTATTGTATATGTTGTTTCTCAGACTGTGAAGCCTATTGTTGTGCCAAACCATCTTATTCATTCGGTTATATGAGACACGTAGAAGGCAAAATAATGTCCGTCTTTCATAAACTTTTGACGTAGCTTATTCCTTCAGCCCTTAGTGCTGCTTAACGTTCAGGGGCGTAAGAAACGCGATACGCTCCCGAAAACTGAAATTAAAAAATGGGCCCCCTCAAATAAAATGTAACACCCATGAATTAATATAAATGTAATTAGAGCAAGTAGATCTAACCCAATATATTATCAAATTATATGAACACAGGGATTATTCATTATTATAAAAATATTAAAAGATAATGTTTTAACAGGTTTTATTCGTCTGCCTCCGTGGTTTAACGGCTACACTGCTTATCTGCCAACCGTACACCACTTAGATATTGGTACTTAAAATTGGCTTCATTTTTCAGTAACTACGTACTATACTCATTAACCGACACTGAAGTGACATTTATAAATATTTATTCTATTACAACCCAGAAAACTATAAGAACAAAATTGAATCATCAAAAACTATTCAAATAATATTTGAAAAATATCAAACAGCAAAAGTGATAACTTCATACACCTTCGCGTAAAGAATATTTGCTCGAAACTGAATTGACTGATTGCCACTACACCAAGTTATTGTTGGAATTATACCTTCAATCAGTCAACACTGATATGAATTTAGGGCAGTCGCCTAGGTAGCAGATTCCCTATCTGTTGTTTCCTAGCCTTTTCTTAAATGATTTCAAAGAAATTGGAACTTTATTGAACATCTCCCTTGGTAAGTTATTCGAATCCCTAACTTCCTTTCCTATAAACGAATATTTGCCTCAATTTGTCCTCTTGAATTCCAACTTTATCTTCATATTGTGATCTTTCCTACTTTTAAAGACACCACTCGAACTTATCCGTCTACTAATGTCATTCCACGCCATCTCTCCGCTGACAGCTCGGAACATACCATAGTCGAACAGCTCGTCTTCTTTCTCCCAAGTCTTACCTTGTTTTCGAATAAATGTGTGAACATTGTTAGGCTAAATAATACGCAAACGTTGTGCATAATACGATCTCATGTACACTACACATAAAGAAAGTATCATTTTCTAACTAAAATAGGGTATTTTATAACAATTTTCATTGCTGCAATTACTATTGAATAATTTAGTGCAGGTTTTTTCTGAGGAGCGTGTCGCAGTGTTGGAAGAGACAGCTGTTATGTGTTATACTCAACACAATTAATACAACAGCTTTTATATGCAAGCACATGGCAATTCCTTTACGTACAAATTGTAAAAACAAACTATTCCGTCGTGATCCGATCGTCTGACCATATCCCTGCAGAGTGACATAGGCTGGATACATACACTACTCACAAAAAAGTCGTATCACAACTTTTGTATGAACTAGAGTACACATATTCTGTTTCACATCCATGGTGCACTACAGGGTTGTTCCTTTATCCGTTGGTCACATTAGTCTGGTGGAATATTGAAGTCAAGTACATAACCTTCCAGTCGCAGCAGTTACCTTTGTGACCGCACCCCAAACAGGAGCGGTTCGTGACGTACGGCATGGTCTGTCAGTGCTGTGTGAGCTGTCGTATTGGTAAGCAGCGTCGGCAGGTTAGAGCACAAGATAAGGGAAGGCATGCATGCATGCATGCAGTAACCCTTTTGCAGGAAGCCCGTTTTATGTGCCAAAGTGGCTCGGAGTGTCTCAACTAGTCATCTGCAGGTTGTGTCAGCGATATCAAGAGCTTCACAATGTCAAACGCTGACTTGTTTCAGGGAGAAAGCAGAAAAAAACCGCAACCTGAAGTCCGGTTTCTTCGTTTATAAGCCTTCCGAAATCGCCGCAGTACAGCCAGGAACCTACAAAGTGAGGTAATTAATTCACATGAGACTGTCTTCAGTACACAGACAGTCCCCAATGGACCAAAAGAAGGTCAGCTCAATTCTCGGAGACCGCTTAAAGTGGCCCGGTTGACCCCTCATCACCAAAGATGCTTTCTGAAGTTTGCACAACAGGACGTCATCTGGCAACTCGACACTGGACTCCAGTAGTATTTGCTGATGAATCCAGATTCCAGCTTTCTGGGTCACATGACCGTATTCCAGTCTGGCGACGTCAAGCAGAACGAAATTTACCTTGCAACGTGCAGGAAACCTCCACTTAAAGTGGCGGATCAGCGGTGGTTTTGGGAGGAATTTTCTTGAACTATAAAAGTGACCTCGTAGTCATTCAGGGGCTTTTGACAGCTGTACGCTACATTGAGGAGGGTCTGGAGAACCGCGTACTGCCCATCGCAGGCAATATCGGGCAACATTTCACATTAGTGCATGATGGAGCCACTGCTCATTCTGCTAGGACCACCAGGGAATTCCTTGCAGCTGCTGGAATGCAAGTAATGGACTGGCTCGCACGTAGCCCCGACCTCAGTTGTATCGAACATCTGTGGGATCAACTTTCTAGGCGTATCCAGAATGACCCACAGCAACCCCGCACACTCCATATATATATATATATACATACATGTTTGTGTTTTTGCGAGGAGTCTGTGGACCTCCTTGAGGGCCCGGGCCCATCAGCATTGAAGGCCCTGCAGGCCCTAAGGTTACGCTCCTGTATAGCGTTGAATCCCAGTGTTCTTCTTGATTGTATTTTGTTAGTTCTAAAGATCACATTCTCTACCAAATGTAACCAATGTCCGTGACTGGTCACAAATGAGTGACAGAACATGACACACGAAAACTCGATGATGATTTTTACACTTATAAGACAAACTATTGTACTGTTGACGAATACGTCAGTCTTGTAACATTCATATCACCAAAATAACTTCACTCTATTGTATGTGATGTGGAAGTACTCGTAGATGTTCGAGTCGGTAGCCGTTAAGGGCTTGATTAAACGTACACGATATACAGAAACCAGTGGTGGCACACGACACGAGGGATTAATATGCAGTCTAGTACGACTTAGCAAGTTACCGTACAAGGTTAAAGATATTTGTGACGAGAGAAATAATTGGTAAATTTGAACAAGGTAAAGGAACATTGCTGGAACACATCTTGAGTCACCCGCTGATTATTGAGGTGAGTACGAATGATAAGAAAAGAAGGGAAGACAGAGTTATAAATAAGATAAAGATTACAAACGATGCATTCGTATAAGACAAGAGCTACGTAGATAAGACGTGTTTAATGTAGGATTTAACGACATTAAGACATGAAGGAAATCTGCCTTTATAGTAGATTGATGACTGGTGGACTGTTTAAACTGATGTGGATCACCTATGACGTCTATTCGATATATAAAAAATCCTGCCATAATCAGCTATTGATAACCGAAAACCTTAATCAGAGAACCGGCATAAATAATACGCCATATGCCTAGGTTCGATTTCAACCTTTCCTTATAACAGCTGCCTATTCTAGTTGCAGGAAAGTGATGATAATTTATGTTCACCGATTCTCTTTGGGGATACACGTTATTTAAACACTTATTTCCCCACATAGAGGAGTATAAAGATGGTAGGAAGCGTAATCTTATCAATTTCCTTCCTACACTGCCATTGTGTAAATAATCATAGTATACCAAAGCATTTATCTCAAATGGTTGGAAAGTTGAAATCTTTTAGAAGTCTGAGGCTGTACGAACAAGCATATTTCGATCTTGCTCGAGGTCATAGTGTGTTGCGAAAACACTGCCATATTAGGTAGTAAAGTCGCCGTGAAGTGCGGCTGACAGCGAAGTTCTGGATTCCGATGTGGCAACAAGTTCTTAGATTCGTCCTAGTGAGTTATACAAGAATGCGATTAAGATAATAAACTGTGAACATTTTAGAAAATTACTGCGAGATCCTTTAGGCCCTCATCTTGAAAATAATATTTATCGAGGTACACATCTCCTATAGAACTCTCATTTTCAATCCGCGTGAATGTCATTTGTGAAAGAGCTGTTTTCTATGGACTTCGATATGTTTAAACAACGTGTTAAACTAAATGAACCGAAAATTGAAAATTATTAATCTTACTGATGTTTCTAGCTAAAATATCTTTATGCTAGTTGATAGATGTTGTCAGAACTTTTGTCCAAGTTAACCAGTGATATGTAAGTATTTAGCAAGTTCTCCACACTCAAAGTGTAATACTACCCTTCGGAATATAAGTGCACTCCACCTACCGCTTCGGTGTGTATAGGATGCGCAGCGAAGAGCAGGCCTGCCACTGCTGCAAAATGAGGAGTGAGTCCAGCCACAGCTCGACAGACTCGAGTAAAGAGTAGAGAGGCTGCGGTGTGAAGCAGGACATTACTGACGTGGAACCAGCAAGGCTCAGCTCCTAGCGCCAGATATGTAGCTCTGAAAGGAATAAAGGCAAGAGTTAATAGTATTCACGAAAAGAGAATGTAAACACCCATAATACACTGCTGCATCAAACCAGTCTATGGACTGATTACTCAAACAACAACAATACACTGCATATTCCTGATTAGTAAACATGGTAGTTCTACGCCAAGTATTAAGTGATCAGAGTCAGTACATAATACACTTAGGACTTATACCAGGTTGTCTGAATATTTTTTAATAGCACGCTATTTGTCAGCAACGAGATATATCGTAAGGTAATACTTAAGTTATTCTTAAAATGAAGGGTAAAATGTTCTTTGATAATGCCCCATTTGTATGTCAGAATCTGTTGACAGAAGCCATCCTTGAGTGTTGAAGTGAAAGTTGTAGACTGTCATTTCTGGTAACTTAAGACAAATCTTCCTTGAAAATAGGGTATCCTCTGAGCCGAAGAAGAAATCTATTGTCAGAAAATACGTACGAATAAATCACTGCCTGACTTATCAATCTATTTATTTCTAGGATCGTGCAAATTAATACACACACGGTTATCTTCACTCAGCATGCTGGACATGTGGGTAGGGTAGCGTAGCTGTGGTCTTGCACTCGAAAGACGGTGGGTACGAATCCCATTGTCGACAGCCCTGAAGATAAGTTTGCGTGTTTTCCCATTTTCACACCAGGCAAACGCTAGGACTGTGTTTAAATAAGACCACGCGGTGGCTACCTTCCCAATTCTAACTCTTTCCCATTCTCACGTTGCCTAAAACCTTCGATGTGTTCGTGTGACCTTAAACCACTAACCACTAGCAAAAAAAATTAAAAAGAAGAACAGCAATTATCTTCAAGTATGAATGACCACACTGCACGAATTGCTGTCTACAAAATCAGCAGATGCACAACTAGGTGGTCTACGTGAATGGGCTATAATCCTTCTTGAGAGGCTTCACTTTACTTTCGCTCTGTACGCCATCCATGTCTTCTCACTAACAACAGCTGCGCACAGACATGCTCGAGCACAGGGCTACTGGCCATCACAACAAACGGCTGTTCCTTCATTCGACTAGAGAGAAAATCCATCCCTTATGTTCAATACAGTGAGCTACTCTATACTGACAACGAAGAGTAGTCACATAACAGCAGAAACTCAACAGTGCTCTTCACAACGACAATTAACTCTGCCCGAATTCTGCTCGCACCAGTTGTTCCGCACGCAGACTCCAAGTCGGTCTTCAGACCACGGTAGTACATACACCGTACTTGAAGTAATTACACAAACACTGCTACGCTCAGTACACGGCAATACTCTGACACCTGGTGGGACACTAGTGGCAGCCAGTACTACTGGCACCCCATTCCAACTACTCAACGTATACACTCACTGACTGTTCGTGGCAAGCCTCCTTTCGGTATTCTGATGGCAGAGTGCTAGAATATTCAGGGCTCGGTTACCGATGGAACATTCTCGTTGCACCTTCCGGAATGTGCACGGGGATACCAGGTGAATATAACAACAGTGGAGAGACTGCGCCATGTCCTCGGACCGGCTGGGAGGAATATAATGTCATTCGCCACCAGTGACAATGGCTCACAATCCATTACCTGTTTACACTTGCGCAAGACTCACTGTCCGCGTCCCTCCCCTGACACTGTGATCAATGGAATAACCACGGAAAATTCCTCAGGACTATCCCTTTTACTCCGAAAATTGCACTTGCCTGCTAGCCCCATTTCTTCTCATTTTCGGTCCGAGTGTCATAGTGTTCTGGTGACAATTATTTAGTCTTTTCCAGTTGTGCTTGATATGGATTTTTTTTGCTAGCTGCTTTACGTCACACCGACACAGATAGGTCTTTTTTTTTGCCAGGGGCTTTACGTCGCACCGACACAGATAGGTCTTTTTTTTTGCCAGGGGCTTTACGTCGCACCGACACGGATAGGTCTTATGGCGACGATGGGATAGGAAAGGCCTAGGAGTTGGAAGGAAGCGGCCGTGGCCTTAATTAAGGTACAGCCCCAGCATTTGCCTGGTGTGAAAATGGGAGACCACGGAAAACCATCTTCAGGACTGCCGATAATGGGATTCGAACCTACTATCTCCCGGATACAAGCTCACAGCCGCGCGCCTCTACGCGCACGGCACAGATAGGTCTTATGACGACGATGTGAGAGGAAAGGCCTAGGAATGGGAAGGAAGCGGCCGTGGCCTTGATTAAGGTACAGTCCTGGCATTTGCCTGGTGTGAAAATGGGAAACCACGGAAAACTATCTTCAGGGCTGCCGACAGTGGGGTTCGAACACACTATCTCTCAGATGCGATCTCACAGTTGCGCGCTCCTAACCACACGGCCAACTCGCCCGGTGATATGGAAGTTTCAACGAACAGTCAAGGGAAGCGCTAATCTAACCTAACCTAACCTAACCTAACCTAACCTAAGAATCAGTTAGGTGTCCTGAACACATCTGATGGACTCTCAGAGTCAGTGTAACATTTTCCCCGTACGTAGCTGGCCTGTCGAACACTGTTGGATTTAAATACCGACGAAAGGTGGTGGGGAAACCCTCAGGAATACTCTTGTAAATAAATTTTGTAAGAAATGTTAATTTTTTAATTTAATATTGTGAGAACGTTGCAGGGACTATTTTTGTTAGAAGATTTTACTGTAATTTCATCAGTGGTTCACAAGTTGTTTTTTCCAAATTTATTATAATCTTGTATGTGTATTTTAGTGTTCTTTAACTTCGTCACGTATGGTATTGTGTCACTGTATACGACTGTTGAATGTTGGCTGCATGGCTCCTTGGAGCCCAAAGCCAAAATTTAAATTTTAACTCCTCCCAGCATAAACATACTGCGTTAATTATTGTCGGAAATTCGTGATCTAAACCACCATCAATTTAAAGACGAATTCCCAAGGACTGAAAGTAGGCATTTTTCACTGGGTCTTTACTGTTGTCTTTGATGGTGGATTCGGTGTGATTCATATGTAAATAAACTGCCTTCTTGAATTTTGAACGAAGGCTGAAATGAATGAGGCAGTCGCTCCATATTTGGGCGTAGATGCCAGCAGGATCATATCCGCATACAATATTGTCCAGGGAGAACTGTATTCATATTAAATATGCCCAGGTATTGTCATATATCACCTTGTCTTGAATAGCTGTCGTGGTTATATTTGGCGGAGAGAAGAAACCTTCATTCTGTTTCGCTTGTTCACAATATTTTCCGTACAGATACACCAAGTTATCTGAGAATGGATCTTAAATACTTGACATCTCCAAACAGTATACCTACAAGGTCAGAAACCTCTTCCATGCTGAGCTTCCCAATTTACCGCACGACCGGTTACGGCAACTCATTCATACCTGCAACCATACGCACTTGGAATTCCCTTCCGGTTGCAATTAGAGACATACATAGTATAAATGTATTTAAAGAAATATGTTATAAATGGTACATAGACTTAAGAAATTAGTATTTAATGTTTTTTAATAGTGACTCTCAGAAATGTGCCTTTTGTTATAACTATTATTTAAGTTTAATTATATAATTAATTATATGTAATTAGAAATCTTACTACTCTGTAGTTTCTACATTGTATTGGATATAAGATGGTTTGGCATAACAGCAGGCTTCATAGCCTGAGCCACGCCATGCAAAACAAGTCAATAAATAAATAAATAAATAAAAATAAAACTGTGAAGTTGGTATCGTAAGAATGTATTAACAACGCGTATGAAGAGTAGCGGTGACAATGTTGAGCCTTGATGACTTCAGACCTTCATTCGAAAGCTCTTCCAGTTGCCAGCAGCCTGTCTCACCCTTGAAGGAAAATGAAGAACAGGAATTCTGACTCTTTGAAAAATAAATTAAATAAAACAAAATAAACCAACTCATTAATTTATGCTGTGATTTCAGTTTTCTTTTTTTGATGGCGAATACAAGAAGAGCAAAGGTCGTGAATAAACCTGAGCCCTCAGATGATATCACTGTAGTTTCTCTACGTCATTTCTGGTTCTACTGTTCCTGTTAGCAGGTGTTACGGACTCTAGTTGGTAGAACTAGTGAAATTGGGTTCAGTTCTTGAGCTGTTTGGTGGTGTATCATGAAAATGTTTCTAACAACTGACTGAGCAACGTAACAACGGAGTAGTTCGAGAAATTATTCAGTAGTTCCAAGTAAGAATGCACTCGCTCTCTGAAGTGAAACAAGATATTCTCCAATCAGTGCTTGAGGGCTTTGCTCACTTGCGCTGGTGGAATGAAACTAGTTGTAGATTCGTGGAGGAATGTATACGAAATACTTGAAGCATTAGAACGAAACTTTCCGTCTTAAAAGACAGGATCTGTACAGAAGTTGGTTTTTAAATTACAACTGTTTAATGCAACTGAAGAAAAAGTAACAAGAAGCAAAACATATGTTTAACTGACAACAGTACTGGTATGTCAAAAAAAGATCCTTTTTAAAAATGTAGTATTTTAAATGGAGACTTACACAATTACACAATATAATACCATAACAGTGTAATTTACCAGAAGGACACGTAAAGAATATTATAAGCCCATTAGTGATGACAATAAGGTAGCGGGGACAGATTGTGTCCCCACACCTAATTTCGTCCTCCTAAAGGTTTTCACCAGTTTGCACTGTTGGTACCTAATGTACGTAGCCTCATCATGCCTTGTTGTGAGAGTTGGTTGTGTGCACCACGTTTAGTTTCCGTGTACAAGGAGGATCCCTTGTCCCTGTTGAGCTGAGTTACTGCAGCATTCAAATTAAGAGCCTGTTATTCCTAGAGTAAGCAATGATATGTGTATGAAATATTGGACTGTCTTTCAGTCGTGTGGTGTAGTTACTGACATGTACTGACTGACATGACGCTACAGTGATGTGGTTGGCGTGAGTCACAGTAGCGGCCATTATAATGAATCTGAGAATGTTCGTAATTTCGTCCCCCTTAACTTTGTATTCATGAATTTTATTATTATTTTCAGATGGGAAAACGCAAGAATACGTATAAGGAGGCTATGAATAAGGCTATTAAATCAGTCAAGCCATGATAATATTTTACAAACATGCAAATAAAGCGTTTTACATCCCACGTGCAACGCTGAAAGACTGTGTTAAATGGAATACCAAGGGAACAGTTTTCATAAATGGCCTTCAAGTAATTCATTACGGGGAAAGTGTTTGGTAAGGTTAGAAAGGAAAAAATTAATAAAATTATTGTACTTTTTATAAATTTGGTAGGAGGCGAAATTACGAACACATTTTGGTAGTTTAGGTAATGTAGTGTTTATGTTTATGTCAAATATTGACTACCTTACGTTACGACAGTTTCTTTTTAACTTACCCATAAGTGGAAAATATTCAGTAATATATTACAATTTCTAGCCTTGTCCAAATCTGCTAAGGGGATGAAATACGAGCCCCTTACCCTATACAGAAATTAGAAGTTTCCTACTGGTTCCCTAAAGGAAAAGAATGATTGTTATAAAATAATAATGAAAAATTGTAATTTCTAAGCAAGTATTTCACTAAATACAGAAGTCTAATGAATTAGATGTATTCTAGTCTTTTCTTCCTGAAAATAACTGAATGGAATTCAAAAGTTCACTGCCGCGCTTTACTCATTTATAATGAGATAACGTGAGTTGTTAACAAATTAAGATCATAAACAAAGGCCTTTGAAGAAAACAAGGTGTTTCATAAAGAACTACACATTGGCCTTTTCTCGAACTCATCGCAGGGTGAAAAATTGCATTTAGCATGTTGAAGCAGAAACGAACATCCATACATCTACATTATAGACTGTTATGCCTTTCAGGTTCAGTGTGCAAGATGCGCTAATATACTACGCACCCTGCTCGATCTTCTGCATGCAACGACTAGCTCTGTTCACTCGTTTAGGACCATACCTTCTGAATTGTCTTTGCAATGGTCTATAACAGGTTAAAGATAAACAATGCGAACGACAACAAAATATCTGATATTTATAAGTTTCGAATAATTTATAACAACATGATTAAACATGACGGGAAAATTTTACAGGATTGTGAGTTGTATTATTAATATTATTATTGTTATTATTGTTTATCGTAAAACGCAGAGGGAAAGGAAGCACGTGGGGTGAATGGCTGGACAGGGGATTATTTACAGCAAATATTTACTTTAACAAAATTGGAAATGTTATTCCTTTACTCACTTAAAACCCAAATAGAGTGATCTAATGCTTTTACAAGCTGCTTTACGTCGCACCGACACAGATAGGTCCTATGTTGACGATGGGACAGGAAAGGGCTAGGAGTGGGAAGGAAGCGTTCGTGGCCTTAATTAAGGTACAGCCCCAGCATTTGCCTGGTGTGAAAATGGAAAATCGCGGAAAACCATCTAATGATTTAACAAGACGTAGTTTATTCATATTAAAGAATGAGCTCGTCAGCTCCAACATTACATTGGATTTAGAAGTCCTTAATCAACTGCAAGATTATTTGGGAGGAAATTCCAGTCGTTAACCTACATATGAAATAGCATAATTGCTCCTAACTGTAGCACGTTATAGAGTCTGAGCTCCAAATACGTAGAGGCTAGCCTCAATAAAGCGATAAGTCACTTGTTACATTCTCAATTACACAATTAACCAGTTGAGTGAGCATACTTCATAATGTTCATACACAGGTAGCCCCATTGTGGTCTTATCAATAACAAAATCGGTACAATAAGATTAAGTCCTGTTCTCCAAGGAAACCTAAACGTAAACACGGTTACCCACAAAACCATAAAGAATATACAGGTGCATATTGCCCATTGTACTAGACCTTAAGAAGGAAATGCAAAGGTTACAACAAAAAAACGTTATCAACGAGAGGCAAGGAGGTTAAATAGCAGTACTCCTTAGAAGAATCATCTGGAAAAGACAAGAACCTATGTGGGCTTAGGCCCAATAACTCAGAGACTGATCCCATGGTAAAAGGGTGAATAAAAGGGGAACATATTTTACCAGGAAAAGATGTTGGAATAAGGAGCATGAGAAAGGTCTATGTTCGGTTCTTAGGAGCCGGTACAGAGAAAGTAGTTCATAGAACGAAATAATAGATGTTATTTTGCAAAACTAAATTTATTCAAATGACTTGGCGCATAAATAATTTCATTATTATCCCGCATTGAAAAGTAGAAATCAATTGGAAATATATTCTGTCAAGTTTATTCTTGAATGTTTCATTGAATATTTTGAATTCAGAAAAATTCTTGCAATAAATTAAATTTGAAAATGAACTAATTTTCTTCATGAAATGTGTAAAGTAAATATCACCTCTAGAACTTTCTGGAATAAACATTTGTATTCTTACTAGATTATTCACTTGTAAGACCTACAGTCTCTGTAAATCATTCACTGATAATGCATACAGTCTTTCTAAGTTAAGCATTTCTCAGTATTATTCGAATAATCTACAGTCTTTCTAAGATGAAATTACTTTAAACCTCCTAAAGTCTGTTTAAATTATCACTTGAAATTAAATTATAACTTGAAAGTAAATGGCACTTGAAATTAGATTAGCACTTGAAGTTAAAGTAACACGTGAAAAGAATAAAGTGCCTTTTCAAGAAGTTCGTAAATTTCTAGTGCTATGAATGGTTTCAAAATAATCACTGCTTTTAACAGTTCAAAAGTTTAATGCTAAATGCACTCATATCACCTGAATGTTCATGGCACTGGAACTGGGGAATGTGGTTCTACGAACAGCATCAGGAAGTGCTTCGATGTCGTGAAAACCACGTCGTACCACGTACCATATCCCACGTTGTACCACGTTCCATTTCCGACGCTTTACCACGTACCATCTATCACATTGTACCACGCACCATCTCCCACGTCGAGTCAGGTGTTAGGCTGATATAAGCATTAAACACTCGGTCAAGATTTCTGGTGTCGCTTAATTGTGAAGACACACGAGAAAGTTCAATTGATGATTAATTGTGAGTGTTAAAAATAGCACTACCTGATCAAGTGAATGTTAGCAAATCACTCGTAAACAGTACTCAGAATCGCACTTTGAATCACAGTCTGTTACGTAAAATTATTCAAAGTAATAATCACACTTCGATATAATTATAGCCTTTGAGTGAAATTAAAGCACAGTCTGAAACATTTATAGTTTCAAAGCGCACATCATCGTTCAAATGTTTCCACAGTTTTATGTAGTCACACTTTCTATGCATAGTCAAGTAATACGAGTTTTGAAACACTGTTCGTATGATTCATACTATTTACACATGAGAATAATGTTTCTGTCAGTCAGTCAGAACACGTTATATTTCGTTCAGAATAAAACCTGAATTTCAAAGCTTTAGGAATAACAAGTGCTAGTTCAGTCCATTTACTATACATGTAAGATGTTTTCAAATGATTCTAATTACTTATAACACCAATATTAAGGGGATGTTATGTGTTGTTTCACTTCACTTGCGTTAATATTTCATGGAGATGATATAAAATGTCTTTAATATTTAGTAAGTTATTTGATACCACTGTTCAAATACAAGTATTATTTGGGAAAAGTTGTCCCCACTCGGTTACAACAAGTACTAAGTTCCGAGTTCTCGAAATATCCTAAGTTCTGATATGTCACTGTCCAATGTTAAACATTCATTCTAGCACACGCTGAAATTTTACTAAGTACGGAGATGTCTCCGGAAATATTAGAGTTCAACTTAGCACACGCTGGATTATTTCAAAGTCCGTAGCACTGCAGAAATTTTTTAAGTGCGACGACTAACTTTGAGTAACGCGACAAAGTTTTAGGTTCGACACCTGCACACGGCGACCTTACAATCGGTCATAGTCGAGTTGTAGATTGCAACTGATTATACCTGTCTCTTCGTGGCTCTTATATAGCCGAAGTCAAGGCTGGCTCTCTGATTCTCACGAAATAATATATCCCCTTTCCACATCAATATCATGAAAATCTGTAGGTCGATTTTCTTGAAACTTTGGTCAATTTACACTTAAAATACGTGCTTTACGGTTATGTTCTTTTTTATTTTATAGCTTAAAGGGTTTATCAGATATAAAAATGTTCTAGTACTTTCTGGACTGGTGAGCTGGCTGCACGTGGAGATTACGTCATCCGACATGCTCCCCGCCTGTGACGTAGCGCTCTCTCTCACACACACATACCTTGCAGCTGTGTCTAGAACATTCACTTCGCACGCTGTCTTTAAGTGCTAGCGCCTTCATGTGCTAATAAATTGCGAATTAAAATACAATGTTCCAGGCCGTAGGCATTCCTGGTACAGTATAAAGATCGAGAAAAATTTCATAATTCAGAGGTTGAGAAATTTTAGTCAAGTAGCTCAAATGTAGAAGAGGAGAGTTCCGAAGGTCACTACTCGTGTTCCCTTACATTAAATATTTCCCCAGTAGGGAATATAAATTGAGTAGGCTTGCGAAGACTGCACAAATGGTCCTACATTTCGGCGAAAAATTAAAATATTACATATTAGATTTTAAGGAGAACTGCTAAGATCTTCCCCTCAAAACACCCACCAGCACGTCCTACATTTCGGCCCAAAATTAAAATATTACACATTAGATTTTAAGGAGAACTGCTGAGATCTTCCCCTCAAAACACCCGTCAACACGTTCTACATTTCGACCAAAAATTAAAATATTACATATTAGATTTTAAGGAGAACTGCTGAGATCTTCCCCTCAAAACACCCACCAGCACAATCATATATTTTAACTAAATTGTGGTATTACCTGTTAGCGCTGGATTTTTTAAAGCCGGCCATCCACTGACTCCTGCCTCCTGCCACCCTCTAACCTCTGACAAGTCACATTCTCAATCACCGGAGCAAATCATAACAGACGGCGCGAATGCGCTCTCCTTAAATAGGTCCGCAGGGGAAAGTTCAAGACTGTGTGAGAATCCAGAGCACTGATAAGTTAAATTTCCAAAAACTCTCCCGGGTTCTGATTGGTTAGAGAACATAGTTACAGGCACATGGTAGGCAGATTACATTAGAAGATGAACCCCGTGAAGTATTGAAAACTTAGGCACATAAAAAACAACGGAAAAATGGTTTACCACCTAGGGCAAATTCAATTTCTTCGTAAACTAATTTGGGCTTGGCCCACCAGAAATCGCTAGAAAATAGATAATAGAGCCTTCTAACTATCGGAGAAAAAGTTTTAGGAAAGTCTTAAAAGATCTCAATCACTGTCAGAGATGGCCATAGTGGAGAAGGCGCACATTTTAAATAGCTGGTGAAGATGTACCCTTGGTACAATTATTATTATTATTATTATTATTATTATTATTATTATTATTATTATTATTATTATTATTATTATTATTTTATAACTGACCACTTCTACCAATCCATGTTACACAGATCGTTGTCCAAAATTGCCAACGTTTGGCTTGTCTATCACGCAAGCTAATGCAATTTGTACTTTATAGGGTGGGTTAAATCGATGCAGAATTCAACAAGGAATATTTCGTTAAAAGATTGCACTTTATGATATGGCCACTTTGTATATATCATACCATTTACTCTGGGTCCACTCTGAAACCAACGAATGGCCCTAACAGAGTTATAAGTAGTTCTAGTTTGTTGAAGAAAGAATTTGAACAGACATTTCTCGCTAATCATGCTGTAGTTACAAGAGTATATTTTGTACGTTAGCACGGTATCTCAAATATTTACTGTTCCCTATTATATTCAACCAAACCAAAGCAGGTACTCCACCACTTCACCTCATAGAGATGAGTTCACATAGCGTATCAGCCACAGGGACCGAAGCTCATATGCTAGGGATAGCAGAAAAATAATCAAATATAGAGGTGCATAATGTGATCCTCTTTCTTATCTAAATGGAATATCAAAATATCAAACAGTTGTAGGAAACAACCTGAATTACTGTCAGCAAGTGTTGTTTTGCTACACTACAACGAAATGGCTTACTCAAACAACTGCACATTTCAGTTGTTAGGGCATTAGATTCGGCGAGTACTGGATGATCCTTTCCTCAACAGAAAGGAGCTGATATTCTTTTCTCATGGGCCACTATCTGTATTACCTGTCGCTGACGGGTTATTGAATATAACCACGGTGCTGGTAAGAGAAACCTATCAGATATCAATCCTGTACATTTGAAATACATTGCCATGTGTCCAAACGGTATATTTCCGGTGAGGAATAAATTAGAAAAGAATTAACTGCCAGATGATTTTAAAATTCCGTAAGTAAACGTGTTTCTCGTTAGACACGTACTCATCGCGTCAATTTACAATTATTACCTGTTAACGGAACGTCAACTACACATAAATAAAAAAATAACATATCGTCGCCTAAGAAGCAGTACCTCCTATCTCACAAAGCTCTTCCTATCTATTATGTTCCTTAAGTCAGGTCACGCCTCACAGCCACGTGTTGATGTGCAGTCTATCGGAACAATTTCGTTGTGCTCATTTTCGAATGGTTATGTGTAAAGGAAATTAAGCCTTGCCATACAGTACTGAAGAGATGTATGACTTATTTACTCACTTCTATAGTATACTGTAAGTAAGGTTCATTTTCCTTTATTCATAGGCATACCAGCCAACGGCCGTAGCCGTGTTGAAACACCGGATCCCGTGAGATCTCCGAAGTTAAGCAACATTGGGCGTGGTCAAGATTTGGATAGGTTGCCACGCGCTATTGGTGGGAGTAAGGAAAGGGAGGAGCGGAAAGGACCTGGCCACCCTACCGTACATAAACTCCGGGTCAGGCACACCTCTGCGGAGGTTCGGACCTGCCTTCGGGCAGAATACACCCTTACAGGCATACCAAAATAAACAGAGCGGAAATCGTTCTGATGGTGCTGGGAGGGATGACCAGTCTTAAGGAAAATTGTTTATTAGGCATCTATATACTAGTCCTTCCCATTTCTTGAGAAACTTCGAGTTACAAGTAACAACTCTCATTATTGTTCCGTATTGAAGATGACGTTAGGCATAGATATCAAGGATAATTTAAATTAAATTAAATTAAATTATCCTTGATATCTATGCCTAAACTTCGAGTTTTCAACACGCTTCCTAGCTGTTTATATTAATTTACATTGGAGAATATTATGACCTATCTCTCAGTATGGTCGTCTGATGGTACAAGGAAAAATTATGAACGCGCATCAAAGGTGGGAAAATGAAATACTCGGAAGGCTTCGCATAAATGAACTCCGCAGCTCGAAGAAGGTCTAGGGGTGACAAGAGAAGCCCACACCACAGTGACCAATAACATCAACCACCTCCAGCACTAACTCGTTACTGCAGTTAGTGGACAATATTTCAATGTCAGCGGTCTTTTCTGATGTCGAATTTAACAATAAAAGTTAAATTCACGAATACATCCATTACCATTACTGTACGATGTTCGATTCCCCTATGTTCACTGTGTACAATGTTTAAATTGATCTCATTTGCGGAGTTGTTTGGATATTATTACACCTTGTACTGGCAGAACGTAAATAACATTAAGTATTGCAAAAAATATTTTACACAACTCCTGTTGGAGATTCATAGAAAATGACTCATTCACCCTCTAACGGCAAATATGTGTATTAGAATCTGGATGTTGGGAAAGACTGGTAGACTTCACCAAGCGATGTCTACGGAAAATACTTGGACGTTACACTATTCATGATGAAGGGCTGCGGACTGTTTTGATCAGCATAGAAGCCGTATTAAACACAAGACCCTTTACGCAACATGATGACAGTGGTGGCGCATTGACTCCAGCCCACTTCTTCGTTGGCGATCGACTCACCACGATACCCACTGAGCCAGAACCATCTAGGCGAGACCTTGTTAGAACCTTCAGAAGACTCCAGCGAATGACTGACGATTTCTGGAAGCGTTGGAGTAAAGAGTACTTGCTACTGTTATGGAATTTTCACGAAGTTCGCCAGCCCCGAGACCACGGATCAAGAATCAGGGTTGGTGACGTAGTTTTACTACAAGAGGATACAAGCCGAAGGCACATGTGGAATAAAGCACGGGTCGAAGGATTACGCGAAGGACGTGACGGGAGATCTTGAGCGGTTATTCTTCGCACCTTGGACGGAATCCATGTGACATGGCCTGTCCAGCTGGTCATCCGACTCGAGATAGACCAGGGTGGGAAGGATGCTAGAGATTCATAGAAAAAGGACTCATACACACTCTAACGGCGAATATCTGTATTAGAATCTGTAATCTATTTGTACATAGTTTAGTATTCAAGTATGAACACCTGGTATCTAGCGGAGCTACCGGGAACTGCCATGTCGCTTGTAGTTATGCTTTTGTTTTCTACTGGGTTGTGGTAAGTAAGGATAAAGATGGCAACCGTGACGCAGTGAAGTGATTCAGTGTTTTATTTACTAGTGATATCCCCAACAAATCCTGTCATGTACAACGTCTCAATGAAGCTAATACTAACGAAGATATTTGACAATAATTAACGAGTGTCTGCTCAAAAGACGCTACTCCCACCGTAAGAAAATTTTGGGAAAACGCAAAGAAACGTGTAAATAAAGGCACATGGAACGTACCCATGATCGGGTATGGTACTACTTTTAAGGAATTAAAATCTTTCAACTACTGAAATGCATTTAGACGAAATATTAAAATCCTTTTGGAAGTGGAAATAGCACCTTTTGAACAGTCACCCCTTAATTCTTGTTTCGTTCACTTCCCCAATTCTTAAACGTACTTGTATACTATTATAAAACTATGTTGCCCTGAGCACAACCCAGATATCGTATGTCTCCACTAAAATACCGAGCTTCGAGAAATAATGTGAAGCCGATTTCCTGCGATACTTTAATAAATGAAGGGGCCGTCAGCTTGAGCTGATCCTATTTTCTATTTTCTGTGATGTACAAATAAATATGTCTATGTAATGAACTACCGTCGATTCCTTAATTGTATTACGCCTGCAGTCTTATGTGTTGAAGACAGTCTTACATGGCACGATTTTGCTATCTAATGTATACAAAATTAGAGTTTAGTCTCTACTTCGATGAGAAATTTTAAAAATTCGTATTTCTGTGTCGGTCGTGTACAGAATAAGAAGGAAATGTAATTCTTAACAGCTCGTCATGTCTATGTGTATGCACGCACATCATGAGATTATAGCTGAAGAGAATTGAATGCAAACTGGTATTTAAGGCCAGAGGAGAAGGCACTACAATAGGCCATATTTGTTTAATCAAATTATATGAAATGGTATTCAGGGGAAGGTCTAAACATTAATTGTTAAATAATTCCCCAACTACTTGTCCCATCGATAAAATATAAAATTTGTCAAAATTAATATTCATGCGTTCCTACCGTACGAGGAATGATAATGGATTATTCCATTTCTCAGAATATTACAAATAACTGCAGAAATAGTAATAATAGTAATAATGATAATAATTCGTTTCTAAATTCTGCTTTCTCCAACCGGATGCTACTATGAAAAAATGCCAAAAATACTTGAATACAGAAATGAGTGATAATTTCGTTCTCGTATTTTACATATGAAATTATCGATTTCCTACTGAGTGCCATAAAAATTATTTTCAAGAATTCGAATTGATACTTTGAGAATACATACGACCACTCGTAGATGAATGAATCGTTCGAATTTTTTTACTTCCTGCAGTATTTCACAAACAAACTAGGAATTGTTCCTCAGGCTCCAATCATGAGGCCAGTTACCTTGAATTTTAATATACGATATTTCTCTTGGTGATACGAAAAGCCTGTTCGTAAATAATCCACATTCCGTTGTAGACTTCGATCGGCTGTTCCTCAATATTTTCCCTCCTGATATTTGGATCTATAATGGTGGCAGTCGCTGACCCTGGCTGTGTGGCTACGATATCAACTTTTCTGTGCGATCCGTTAACTAAATAACCGTGTACATCCTTGAGAACCTGATATCGTTTTTCCCTATGAGCTTCAACTATTGTCGAACGCACTGTGTGATGCCAGGGTATCACTCAATTTAATAATGTAGATAACAAAAATTAGGAAGGCCCATTTATTAATCCTTTATCATATAACATACCGTGTGAGCTGCAATATTGATTTTAGATTTTTATTGCCAAGTTCATCAATGTTGCATCTTTATTATCACTATTTTTATATACTTGCGAATTGACCACTTAGGATCACGCTACAATTTCATTTTTTCTTTGTCTGAAGTTTCCTCTTCCTCCAGCACTTACTCATATGGGCGCTATGCTTTCTCTTCTGTTCATCCGTCCAGTCTTTTCCCGTCTTTGCAGTGCTTGAAACGCTTCCAAATTTTGAATCATGTTTCTAACATGTGAACCTCCTGGAAGGTGGAGATCTCTAGATCTTTACGAACTTCCTTAATCCATGTCGTCGTTGTCTCCTTGTTCCACAGGTAGTTGAATCACGTTTTGGTTAGTCTAGATTTCTCCATTCTGTACAAAAGTCCGAGAAATGATAACCTCCTCTTTTTCATGGTCTCTGAAATCTTTTTCCACATTTTTGTAGACTTCATTGTTGTTCCGATGTTTCAAGCCGGTTTCAGTCTGTATTGGGCCCTAGATTATTCGTACTATTCTTATTTCTAGGATCTCCATCTTCTCCAACTTGTAATTCATCGAGAGGCATTCACTTGCATACAGGCATTCTGTTTATACTACAGTGTTGTAATGCCTTATTTTGGAATTCCAGGAGATGCATTTCTTGTTGTAGATGTTTTAGTTAGGGCATAATCTCTCTCCACTTTAGATACGATCGTCTACAGCAGCTTTCTCTAGTCCGTTCTCTTGTATAATTTCACCGATTCTTCTTCTTCTTCTTCTTCTTCTTCTTCTTCTTCTTCTTCTTCTTGCGTTCCGACCTTCTAAGGACCACGTTACAATTTCAGTTCTTCCTCCTTAGCTCCTTCCTTTTCTTCCAGTATTCTTTCAGGCAGCCTTGAAGATGGTTTTCCGTGGTTTCCCATTTTCACACTAGGCAAATGCTGGGGCTGTACCTTAATTAAGGCCACGGCCGCTTCCTTCCCACTCCTAGCCCTTTCCTGTCCCATAGTCGCCATAAGACCTATCTGTGTCGGTGCGACGTAAAGCAGCTAGAAAAAAACGTATTCTTTCATTGTTTCACTGTGCTTCTTTTTCCTTTCTTCAGTCCACTTTGTGCCTGTTTTCTGTTCCTTCCTCCCTTAGAATCCTTTCACTTATAAGACTTTCTTCCTAAAAATCTTTCTTTCCGACAATTCTTCTTCTCGTATGTTGTTCCTTTCCAGGTCTTTCTTGACTTCTTGAATCCAGATGGTAGTTGATTTCCCAAAGGTACTTGAACATTCGTTTAGTTAGTCTATTGTCATCCAATCTGTAAATGTGTCCAAGAAATAGCAATCTCCTTTTTCTTATTGTTTCTGGTATGTTTTCTATGTTCTGGTAAATTTCATTGTTACTTCTTAATTTCCAAAACTCTGCAATTCTTGAGGACCTAATATTTTCCTTATAATTCTTCTTTCTAATATTTCTAATTTATCGAGCCTGTAGTTCAGTGCTAGACATTCCCTGGCATAAAGGCATTCTGGTTTCACTACTGTGTTGTAGTGCTTTATTTTAAGTTTTCTTGATAAGCACTTTTTTTAATAAGTATTCTTAGTTATACCGTAAGCTCTTTCCATCTTTTGTATCCTCTCCTCTATAGCAGATTTTTCTAAACTTGAATTGTCTCACCCAAATATTTGAATTTCTTTACCTTTTCTATTTGACCAATATCCGTTACTAAAAACTTTGGGACCGGGCGAGTTGGCCGTGCGCGTAGAGGCGCGCGGCTGTGAGCTTGCATCCGGGAGATAGTAGGTTCGAATCCCACTATCGGCAGCCCTGAAAATGGTTTTCCGTGGTTTCCCATTTTCACACCAGGCAAATGCTGGGGCTACACCTTAATTAAGGCCACGGCCGCTTCCTTCCAACTCCTAGGCCGTTCCTGTCCCATCGTCGCCATAAGACCTATCTGTGTCGGTGCGACGTAAAGCCCCTTGCAAAAAAAAATTTAAAAAAACTTTGGGGCACTTTTTATATTCGTCAAAAATTTTGTTTTCTCGGCAAAGATTCTCAAGCCTGTCATGTTGGCTGTCTTTTCAATGAGATTGACTTACATTGCTGCATCTGTAAGGCTTTCTGAAAGTATGGCAAAATCACAGATTATTATTATTATTATTATTATTATTATTATTATTATTATTATTATTATTATTATTATTATTATTGGCACGGAAATATTGTTATGTCTTCGTGGTAGTAAACTAAGGGTGGCAGGCGTTGTCGTGATTGTTTTTATAAGGATGCTTTGTTCATAATGAGTCAGGTAACGAAGATGAGTATCGAAATGGAAGATAAAACATGAAGAACATGAAAATGAGTGAGAAAAGGAAGCATAGCGGGGAGGAGGGGTAGATCCCAGGCCTCTTTTGCCGTAAGGAAGCAAAGTATGTTGGCCATTAAAGTCAAAATCCCCCAAAACACATGAACAGTAATATTACAGTGACTGATTATAGGTGTTAGTTGAGGCGGTTCTCTCTCTTCCCTTGCCACCTATCTCCACCAGATGGCATTCTGTTGCAGACATAAGAAATAACTCGTCAATGACGGGTACAGTGCAGCCAGTAATCTATAAATAAAAAGGTCGATACGGTTGGCTTGCAGTGTATGATTAGTTGTGCAGGTACAGACACGGCCTTCCTGGTCTTAATAGTCCATTAGCTGTGGCGGTGGAGTGCCTATAAGGTTGTGGCCAGCCGCACAGAGCTTAAGTGATGGCTTATTAAATACACCGCACTGCACACCTCCCCCTGCCGGAGCTACATTGTCATCAGGGGCAAAGGAATGGCAAGACTTGCCCTATGATATAAACGGGTGTAGGATAACAAGTGACAGGAGTCAAAGTCTTCTCAGGAATCAGCTTGAAATAGTCTGCATCACTAAGGGAAGGTACCGAGCAATGTAAGTTACATTTAGTGGGAACTACTGGATAGTTTCAGAAGAAAATGGGACCAACGGATTTCTATTTGAATGTTATCTTTTAAGCGGTTGCATTTCCTACCTTGCCGTTATAACAGCTGCCTGGAATATGTCCCCGTATCTCTGCAACTTCTGTCTTATTTCAATTTGTAGAACTAAATTTGGCATCTCTTCTAAGTGCACTGTATCAGAATTAAATGATTATTATGGTTGGAATAGGATGTAAGATTTTCTTTTACTTAATCCATTAAGTGCCAGTGTCCATTGTAATTTACACAGGAAATAACGGACTAATATTACTCAACTTTTATTTGCTACTTTCGAAATATCTTGTACGGTATTATAGATTTCTTTACTTCTGCTCTTCGTTACTCAGTACTATTTATTAGAATTTAAAAAATGTACTAATGCTTGCAAGAATGGCTTAATTTGCACTATAGTCGGCGCCAAATGGGAAGCGTTTTTGCCTTCGATTCTATTCAGAGTTTGTTTTCCATGGTTTCCCATTTTCACACCAGGCAAATGCTGCGGCTGTACCTTAATTAAGGCAACGGTCTCTTCATTCCCACTCCTAACTCTTTCCTACCCCATCGTCCCCAAAATACCTATCTCTGTCGGTGTGACGAAAAGCTACTTGTAAAAAATAAACTATTCAGAGTTGTTCAACCAAAGAGCTGCAATTTTGTCGTGTTATTCTACCCGCTGAATTATTTGCACACTATGCAAAAACTCACTCCCGTGAATATCACCTGTACCAGGCCAAAATACGTTTACCTTACAAACAATGACCGGGATTGAAACTGTTTCCCATGTTAAACAAGCTATATCTAAAGGAATTTCAATCTGTCCTATTTTATAGGTAAACAAATTACTTTTAAATGGTATCTTGGATATGTCCATCTCCATAGCGCAATGGTTAGCGCTATTAGCTGCCGTCCTCGGGGGTCCGGATTCGATTCCTGCTGCTGTTAGATAGTTAAAAAGTCAGGAGGGTTGGTATGTGGTTAATTCGGTACATGCAGCTCACCTCCACTGGAGGTGTACCTGAATAAGGGTGCACTACCTTGGCACGAGGACACTGTGGGGATGGTTTCCGACTTTTGACAAACCATAGAGGACGAAATGTAGACCTGTATCAAATCTTCATACATTTCAAATGCAATTTAAAAGCTTCGCTGTTAACAATAAATGTGTCTCGGTCATCCTCTGAAGGAAATGCCGAAGGGGCTTCAAGAGGTCCGGCAGCCACATTACCACGTAACAATATATCGTCGTTGCCGGGATAAAACCTCCTATGTGAAATTCTGTCATCTAAGATGCAATATTGGGTGAATATCGTTAAGGCATTCTCGCTCTTCATAGTGTATGTGGTGCGGGTCAGTATATATCCAAAAATATTATCACATAGGAGGTTTTGTCCCGGCAACGACGATATTTTACCTGAATGAAATTCCTTTCTTTGGACGGGAAGGAAGGAATTACAAATTAATTACAAATTACAAATTAAACAATTCAGTAACCAACGTTACACCACCAGTGATAGTGAGAGCACAAAAAGTCACATAGAGCAGTGTGAAAATGTCAAGAACGCAAAAGCTGGCTTAATGTGTTTTGCTTGTAAACGTACGATATCATCTTTCACTCCTTTCACCTACATATATGAAATATTTTCTTTCTTTCACGAACTGCAAGAAATACTTTGGAATGATTTACCTTGATTTAGTGATAGTATTCACTCACCCGAGCGGCCTGGCTTATTTGACAGAAGTAGGACATCCTCTTCCACTTGCCTATGATCTATAGCAGGGCCTCTCAAACGCCCAAAATCTCACGCGTGCAAATCGAAGCGCAAGAGCTCCGTGCACTGTGCATCGCTCCCGCTCGTCACGGCTCGGACCAACGCTTCGTCTCTGGGCTACTCGGCTAAGCCCGGCTCAACTCGGCTCAATTCGGCTCGGATTTGGAGCGTTACGCAGCAAGTGTGGAAGAGGGAGACAGGGGGAGCGAGCGAGACAGGCGTGGGGAAAGAGAGAGACAGCGCTATTGCTGCAAATCGAGGAGTGGGGGGTCTGCACTCTGGTCAACCACGGGAAGTCGTCTTTTGCACCGTGCACAGTGCATGCACCAAGCGCATGCACTCTGAAAGGCCCTGATCTATAGTATTACGTGACTAGAATACCAAGATGTATATGTAACCTTATGAATTGCTTTATATTTATAACATGTATTCCTTGCCATAACTTCAACGAGACACGCTGATTTATACCATTCCTACTATCGTAACTAATCTCTAGCAGACTGGTATTTCACGAGAATTGCAATATATTTACTTTCACAACTTTGTGAGCGATAATGCGCTGTAGCATTTTCAGTAGTATTACTTATTATCGACTTAATATTCTATCTGAATGATCAAGACATCGTCATGAAAAGAAATCGCCTTACAAGTAGGCCAGACCGAATAGCTCAGAAGGTAGAACGCTCACCTTCTGAGCTGAAGTTGATGGGTTCGATCCCCGCTCAATAAAGTGGTATTTCAAGGTGCTAAAATGTGCCAGCGTCACGTAGATAGATTTACTGGCACACGAAATAACTCCTGCAGATTAATTATTATCGCATCTAATATTAATAATCCTTCGAAGAATATTGGATACATCAATTAACCGACAATTATGAACTGTGGATGGGAAAATGTTTAGTAATGCTCTTAAACTATTTTTGAGCTCTATGTCCT
Source organism: Anabrus simplex (assembly GCF_040414725.1). Classification (NCBI taxonomy): domain Eukaryota; kingdom Metazoa; phylum Arthropoda; class Insecta; order Orthoptera; family Tettigoniidae; genus Anabrus; species Anabrus simplex. The sequence continues at coordinate 120,141,296 of NC_090267.1, read as the reverse complement.
TGAAGTAAAAATGTCATCTCCTTCTGAGGAGAGTTTCAGTTCGCACCCAGTTAAATAATTTTAATTTTAGGAGGATATCCTTACTGAAATTTATATTATTATTATTCGTATTATTTTTGTGGCCTTTTCCCCAATTTACTGCGGTTGGTACTTCGTTTGGATTTGGCGCAGTATTACAGCTTGTTGTTTGTAAATGTAGGGTAATGAATGAAGACGTAAACAGTCATTCCTCGAGCCAGAAGAATTATCTGTACGCAGTTAAAGCCCTTCGTTCCACTGGGTGCCAAACCCGACACCCTAAGAACTTCATTCGCTGATCAATCAGCCAAAAACCCCGACACCCTATTGAAATGTATTTCTAATTGCAAATTTAGTCTTACTTACATGAACTTTTTAGAGTTAATTGATACAATTTACTTGAAGAAAACGGTGAATTTCTGCCAAATAGATCCTTGCAAACAATTGGTCCAAATTGTTGATCTCACACGTGGAACGGTGTTTTTATTCATTAATTTGAAAGACATGGATGAGAGAAGTTAAAGGAATGAGTTATTATATAATTTCTAGTTTCGTTGCAATCCTCCTACTGGCAATATTTTTTAAAATATGTTTTGATTAATATTAATATCAATCATAACATTTCGTATATTTTCATATTTTAATATTATATATATATACTAACTGTAGTAACCGGCGTTGACCGGTTGGGTTTTGAATGTTTTCTTTTAAGATTAGTATTACCAGTTAGTTATGTGTGACCGGGCGAGTTGGCCGTGCGCGTAGAGGCGCGCGGTGTTGAGCTTGCATCCGGGAGATAGTAGGTTCGAATCCCACTATCGGCAGCCCTGAAAATGGTTTTCCGTGGTTTCCCATTTTCACACCAGGCAAATGCTGGGGCTGTACCTTAATTAAGGCCACGGCCGCTTCCTTCCAACTCCTAGGCCTTTCCTATCCCATCGTCGCCATCAGACCTATCTGTGTCGGTGCGACGTAAAGCCCCTAGCAAAGAAAAAGTTATGTGTGAAGTGAAATTTTATAGAATTCCTTTTTTTTGATATTGATTTTTACCATCTAATATGTAGTTTTAGAGTTAGATGTGTTTGGTTTCAGGTTTTAGATTATTCAACTTTCGAGTAAAACTTTATCTTTGTGGAAGCTCGAATTTATTGGGAAGTATTTCATCCTTTCAAAAAAGTGTAAGTGATAACTACATGTATTCATCCGTCGCGGTTTAAATACGATCTACAGGACTTCAGCGGTCTTTGAGACTGTCACCATTCATCCTTTTGACTCCAAAAGCAGTAATCTCGGTCATTTTGTTCTATTTACTATTAAACGCCATCCAGCCTCCCGTCTCAGTGGAGGCTGAACGTGTACTTAAACGATATTCAGAGCGTCAAAATTCGTCTCAGCGACACATAAACAATGGATTCGACAATAATATCGATTATTTTCCATTATTTCTGAATGCCATCCCCTCCGATTTCCCACCCCCGGAGGGGGATGGTATGTTTCATCTCCATAATATTCTTTTTCCAGATGGTAAGTCGTATGTGTACCACGTTTCACTGAGAGTTATCCTGGATCATACCCACATACACCTGTATGTATGACTTAACCATCCAGAGTATCACAGTTCAACTCGGCGACCTCGTAAACGATGGTATTCGACATTAATATAAGTCATTTTCGTTGATTTGTATATTTCACCACCACCGCTAGGAGTGTTATATCCAATAGTATTTGTTTCAGATAATAAGTCATTTGTGTACCAATTTTGTATGAAGGCTATATTGGAACAAACACTCATAGATCCGTAATTTCGGTCATTTTGGATAATTTCCTTTCCACTCCTTGTCATCTCCATGCCGATGGGGGCTGAAGATTGACTTCAAAGACGTATGGAGGGTCACTATTCTTCTCAGCGACCACGGAAACTATGGATTCGACACTATTTTCGATTATTTTTACATCTCAGCCTCTCCCACTCCACCCCTAGGGTTACCATACCTCCACACAGTTTGTCTCCTGATAGTAAGTAATAAGTGTGCCAGGTTTGGTTGAAATCTCTCCCGTAGTCCAGAGAAGTATGGATTAAACATTAATATAGGCCGTTTTTAGTTATAACTACATTTCGCCCCGTTCTCTAGGGCTTCTAGGAGGGTCTTTCCCCCACAGTATTTTTTTCCAGACAGTAGGTATTTTTATAGAGTTTAGTTGACACCTTTGCCAGAACATACATACAAAATCCAAAATCTCGGTTATTCGTACATTTTCATTTTTCACCCCTTCTCGCGCCCCTGCCTATTGGGGCTCAAATTGGACTTCACGACTTCCGGACTGTCACTATTCATTTCAGCGACCCCGAAACTATGGATTCCGCATTATTTTCTATTATTTTTATATTCTACACCGCTGACCCCCACCCCTAAGGATGCTAGGGGTGTCTTACCCCCACGTGCTTAATCTCCTGATAGTAAGTCAAAAGTGTACAAAGTTTGGTTTAAATCGCCCCAGTAGTCCTAAAACCTATGGATTCGACATTATTATTCGTCGTCTTAATTTATACTTGCATTTAACCACTTCCCCTAGAGTTTCTAGGGGTGTCTCGTCCCCACCGTATTTTTCACACATAGTAAGTAATATTTTTACAAAATTTAGTTGACAGCTATGCTGAAAAGTACAAACATACAGGATCATAATAAATCTCGGTGTTTTTGATCATTTTATTTTTGCACTTTTTCTCACCCCTATGTCAATAGGGGCAGAATTTGGACTTAAAAATTCCGGAGTCTCATTGTTCATCTCAGTGCCCCCTATAACGTTGGATTCGACACTATTTTCGTTTATTTTATATATCACTCCCTCGTAACCGCTGACAAGAAAGGGGGCCTAACTTGTACTCATAAAAAATCCGGAGTGTCACCATACATCTGAGCGACCCTGAAAACTATGGATTTGAAAGTATTTTCGACTATTTTTATGTCTCACTCCCCCCTTGCCCCCAAACGGTGCTGAATATGGACTTTAAAATTCCTGAGTGTCACAATTCATCTCAGTGACCGCGAAAACTAGGGATTCAGCACTATTTTCGTTTATTTTTATGTCTCCCCCTCGACCCCCACCCGTAAGGGATAAAAAGTCCAGAGTATCACTATTCATCTCAGTGACCCCGAAAACTGTGGATTCGACACTATTTTCGATTATTTTACATCTCACTCCCCCCCTCGCCTTCCACCGCAAAGGGGGCTGAACTTGGACTTTTTAAAAATCCGAAGTGTCATTATTCATCTCGGCGACCCCGAAAAATATGGATTCAGCACTATATTCGTTTATTTTTATATCTTTCCCCCTCGACCTCCACCCTTAAGGGATAAAAATCCGGAGTGTCACTATCCATCTCATTGTCAGTGACCCCGAGGACTATAGATTCGACACTATTTTGGATTATTTTAGATCTCACTCCGCTCCTTGCCCCCCACATCAAAAGGGACTCAACTTCGACTTTTTAAAATCCTCATTGTGCACTATTTATCTCAGCGACCCCGAATATGGTTTCGACACTGTTTTCGATAAGTTTTGTAACTCATCCCCCTCGCCCCCCGCCTTTAAGGGTGCTTGTGGTGTCTTTCCTCCACGAGGTTTGTCTCCTGATACTAAGTCATAAGCGTACCAAGTTTGGTTGAAATCGCTCCAGTGGTTTAAGAGATGTAATACATACATATCCACATACAATGATATTTATATATATAGACCTACAGATAGGTTACACAGACTCGCCTTTGCTTGTTGGAAACACCCAGTTGCTCTTCGCTAGGAGTGGGAGATAACTCGTGTCATTCCACAGTTGATATTCTACATTTTTCCCAGTTTCTTAAAATATTTTACACATCTAATACACGGCTAGATTCTGTAAACTGGGAAGACCTATCAAAATTGGTCCTATGTCATGAAAGTACGTCTCGATCACGTCATGTTGGATTGCTATTTCTAAATAACCTCCTAGCGAGGGATGGTACTTTATAAACTATGGCGGCGTGTTACCATCCTCCTATATACAGCATTTATTGCTGAACTATCATGATATAGCGTAACCTGCTGTCACCTAGCGACAATCTGTTCATGAAGTCGATCCAATCTTTGTGCGACTTTGCAAGTTAATAAAATTACACAAAATTACTCATAATAATAAGACTACCCAGAGCCTCCGTGGCTCAGACGGCAGCGCGTCGGCCTCTCACCGCTGGATACCGTGGTTCAAATCCCAGTCATTCCATGTGAGATTTGTGCTGGATAAAGCGGAGGCGGGACAGGTTTTTCTCCGGGTACTCCGGTTTTCCCTGTCATCTTTCATTCCAGCAACACTCTCCATTCTCATTTCGTAGCATCTATCATTCATTAATATATATCACTTTGGGAGTGGCGACCCCATCGTAATAACAGCCTATATATGATTCATTCATTACATCCCTGACCCGGTCACTGACTGGAAAACAGGTTGTAGGTTTTCATTTTCAATAAGACTACCTATCCGATTTAGTTCAAACCACTTCCTAATCCCTCTCAGACATAATAAGAACAAATCGTGAAAATTTCAGCAAAAACGGGCCAGTAGTTTTTGAGTCTATTAATATAAAATATAAAACATCCAATTTTTAGATATAGACGTAATGGACACGAACATCTATTAACATTTTATGAGTCTATTTGTATGAAAAAGTTAAAAGAATTCTGGAAACATCTGTTTCACGGTGATTATTTGAACATGAGTAAAAATAACATACACTGAAAGTAGCCTCTGCATTCACGCCAAATTCTCTCACGTTTCATGGATGTGTTGTCATCGTCTCAATCTTCAGTCCTGGGGGATATGGGTTTGAATCCTGGCCTGGTCTAGTGACAGGTGAGAGGCAGGTGTTCTTTTTATCCCCAATATTCCTGCAACTCACACACCAGAAACGACAATAGTCTCCACCATACCAATACGCAGTTTGCTTTACATTTCACACGCCACGCACTCTCGTCGCCGAATTGAGAATCGAATTCTTTCAAACACACCTGTATAATTTTGAAATTCTTCAGAAACATTTACAAGTCTCCTCTCCAGTTCTCCAACCGTGTTAACCGGTGTGTGTACACTACACCTTCAAGGTGGTGCCAAACACAATAATCCAAAGAGTTCACATCAGGTGATCTTGGAGGCTACGGTAAAGGTCATTTTCACCTTTGGCCATATCGGCGCGATAGATGTCCTCTCACAATAGCAGCAAAATGTGCCGGTGCTCCATCATGCATGTACCACATCCTCTGGCGTTGCTCCAAGGCAACATCCTCAAGCAATCCTGGAAAATGATGTCACAGAACCGAAGGTAATTCCATCCATTGAGTTTGTTTGGTCCAATGTACGGCCCTACAATACGATCACCTAGTACGCCTAACAATATATTCAGAGACTAACAATTACCCGCGGCTTTGCTCGCGTAGATTTCGTAATTTGATCAAAGTGATCGTTCCTCGGCATTGTACTAAGACATTACCTAAAAACTCCTAAAGTATAAAAACTCACCGAAAAATTGAGTTTCATTTACCCCAGAAATACTTTGTAAACCATGTTTGTGGTATTACCTTTTGAGGCTAAGACGACCATGCGACATAGAACTGTACATGTGAGAAACAGTTTCTTCTCAAATCGAAAAAAAAAAAAAAACATGTTTCTTTATTTTTAAAGGAGATTCCACATACATATTCCCACATTTGTAACATCTTCAGTTTTTTAGATATACATAAGTATCCCCATAAAAAGAATTCAACTCCTTGATCAGTCCTTCCCAGAACCCACCCCCCATTTAAGTGTATTTTCCAGAAACAAAAATATATGTTTATTATTAAAGGAGATGCCAAATACAAATTTTCTCGTCTGTAACATCTTCAGTTTTTAAGATAAAAGAATCATCATAAAAATAATTCAACTATTTTTCACTTCTTTTCACCCATCTCCCCCGTTAAGTGCCTTCTCCAAAAACTAAAAGGTACATGTTCCTGTATTTTTAAAGGACTTTTCAAAAACGAAGTTTCTTGTCTCTAACATGTTAATTTTCTTGACATATCATGTAGATATAGTGGTACTCATATTAAAAATTCTCACCCACTTCCAATTCCTTTCAGTCCCTTAACTGGATTTATCGAAAACAAAAAATTACGTGCTTCATTATTTTTAAAGGAGGTTTAAAATACCAGCTTTGATGCCTGTTGTCTGTAGCTCCTTCCGTTTTTGAGATAAATGTATACTCACAAATATAATTCAACTTCTTCTTCACTTCTTTCCACCCTTCTTCCGCCTTAAGTGGACTTTACAAAAACAAAAACTACGTGTTTCTTTATTTTGAAAGGAAATTCAAAATATCAGTTTTCAAGATAAAGTATCCTAATAAACATATTTCAACTCTTTATTTACTTATTTCCAACCCCACAGCCCTTACTTCGATTTTCAGAAAAAAAAAAAACTAATGCGCGTTTCTGTATTTTTCAAGCAGGTTCCAAATACTAATTTTCATGTCTGTAACATCTTCATTTTCTAGACATAAGTATCCTCATAAACGTAATTCAACTACTTTTTCACCGCCCCCCACCCCGTTCCCTACCCATTAAGCTGATTCCCCCCTCCCCAAAAATGTGTGTTTCTTTATTTTTAAAGGAAATTCCAGATACCAAATTTTCACGTCTTTAACATCTTCAGTTTTTGTGATGTAACTATCCTCATAAAAAGAATTCAAATACTTTTTCACCTCATCCCGTTTTGTTGACGCCCCCCCCCCCCCCACCCTTCCACAAATACGTGTTTATTTTTAAAGGAGATTCCAAACAGAAATTTTCATGTGTGTAACATCTTTAGTTTTTGAGATATAAGTATCCTCATACAAAGAATTCAACTAATTTTTCAATTAATTCATCCCCCTTAAGTAGTTTTTCCAAAGACAAAAGATTACGTGTTTCTTTACTTTGAAAGAAAATTCCAAATACAAATTTTCATGTCTGTAACATCTTCAGTTTCGAGATATAAGTATCCTCATGAAAAGAGTTCAACTCGTTTTTCACTCCACCCCCGCCCGTTACCTTGGTTTCACCCCACCAAAAAAATGCGTGTTCCTTTATTTTTCAAGGAGATTCCAAATACCAGCTTCGACGTCTGTAACCTTCAGTTTTGGGGTTATAAGTTTCTCCAGAAAAAAAAAATCTAAATTATCTCGCAAATGCCTCGTTTGTGGACCTATTTTTACTAAGACCTTTTCTGCTTCTAGTAGGCTATCATGTACTTACAGCTGTTTAAATTTGCGCTATCAATTATGATAGATGGCTCCATGGCTTGCTGTAGTACCCCGTTGAAGGGACAACCACTTAGGATGTACATAATACCAGTTTTATCCACCCCTATTATTGCTCCCCATATTGTGAAACATATAATTGGGCATGGCTCTCCTTGTCAATGGCCTGTCGTGACGTACTCGCTTCCTCACTCCGTAGCTCTTTACAGTTTCATTTTTTTTTTTTTACGTTACTGTTTACCTTAACTTGATCTCTGCCTACCGATCTAAATAAAAGCAAAGTATCAGCTTAATATTCAAAAAATACTGCAGATGTACAACACTATTTTTAAAGCCTGGCCGAAAAGCTCTCCTTGGCAACTCTCTCTGCAGTCTATAGAGCTAGTTATAAGCTTCTGTACATAAACTTTCACACAAATGCCACTGGTGTGTCCCTTAATTTTCACTGTGCAGGAAATAGGCATAGAACGAGAATTCGCTATGAGCTGTTTTCGTTAAAAATCCAATCATAAGTGAGATAATGACATGTTTTATGTTTTAGAGTCCATCTGAAGCAACTTCATTAAGTGAATTTTGTGGACATTTTATAGCTAAGATCCTACTCGACCTTATTATAAAATGATGTCCTATGTATCACCAGAATCCAACCGTCGATTTTCCCGTGATGCTGTAAGAGAAACTAGTATTAAACCAAACCCGACATCATTACAATGACGTCACTATTCTTGTCAGAATACAATATGAACCCACTGGAATGTAGCTAATAAGATTAATGCTATCATATGAAATGCTCAATCAAGTGAAAATTGTTCCTCACTTTTCACGAAATGTACTATGCTGACGTTCTAACAATATCAAGTTTCAGTGCTAGAATGACCCGACCACAGACGGCAGTGAACACTGCCCCACCGTTTTCCATTTAGTCTGCACACATCTTATGCCTATCAGTACCTCATGCCAGAGATCGAATAGCTAGAAAAATATGGTGTACCAGTGCGTCACGTACGAGTAATTATTAGAACACGTCCGAAACAGAGGAATGGCATGATAAAATAGAGAGTTATCTAATTCACCGACTGCTTCCCGCCAACATTCAGGCAGCCTGTTCTACTGCGATAGCGAACTTCGTTAGGTTAGGTTACTTGGCACGCAGCAGTAATGCCACCTATGTCCAGCCCCGCGGTGTGCGGGGCAACGCGTCCGCCTGTCACCCGGTGGCCCCGGGTTCGATTCCCGGCCGGGTCAGGGGTTTTTTAATTATAATTGATTAATATCACTGGCCTGGGGCTGAGTGTTTGTGTCGTCCTTCACATTCAACACTCTACATTTCCGCAATTCCACTTACATGCAGGTTCCCCTCAAATGGTGAAAGTAGTGGAAAAGATCTCCATAGGTCGACGCCACGAACAAATTTTTTTTTTTTTAAGAAAGCCATCTGTGGGAGATTTTTAAAATTTTGCTTTAAGTCGCAGCGACATGCATAAGTCTTTTGGCGACGATGGGATAGGGAAGGGCTAGGAGTGGGAAGGAAGGACCATGCCAGTAATTCACTTACAGCCCCAGCTTTTACCTCCTGAAAATGGGAATCCTGAGAAAAGTATCTTCAGGACAGCCGTTTCGAAGATGAGTGTCACCAGAAGAGACAAAGCACATCACAGCAAACAATACGCATTGCAGTGTTATTGTTGATCAGTATCCGGCTCCATGGCTAAATTGTTAGCGTGCTGGCCTTTGGCCACAGAAGTCCCAGGTTCGATTCTCGGCAGGGTGGGGAATTTTAAACATAATTGGTTACTTTTCCTGGCACGGGGACTGGGAGTATGTGTCGTCTTCATCATCATTTCATCCTCATCATGACGCGCAGGTTGCCTACGGGAGTCAAAAGACGTGCATCTGACGTGCCGAAGTCCTCGGACACATATCAGCACTAAAAGCCATTAGCCATTTCATATTCATTGTTGATCAGTTTTATGGAGCTTTTGATATTGTAGACCTTCACATTTAATTTTCTTCCGACTCTGGGATATTAGGCCATCCAAACTGAAGGGTTCCTCCTTGAACCTTTCATGACTCCCTCTTGTTTTATTCTTCAAGCGGTTCTCTTCTCCTTTTGATAACCATGTCCATTATTTTAATTGTCGGCGTGGTTTTAGAACTTAAGGCGATGACGGCACAAACCAAAATCCATCGAAAGTTATCACTATTGAACGCTATTTTCATGTTAGCGATGCTCAGCGTTGGTATGGACTAACAGCAAAAGTGAAATGTGAATATCTCTGTTAGTATAGTTGGTACTGTAAAACTTTATAAGGCACAAACGATTGGAAACTGTGTTCTCTATATTTATTGCTACGTTGTATTTTTCGACAGCACGACCAATAACAAATAACATTAATCACAAAGGATGACCAGTACCTTGCCCAGGCAACCTCACCTGCTATGCTGAACAGGGGCCTTGTGGGGGTGGGGGGATGGGAAGTTTGGAAAGGATAGACAAGGAAGAGGGAAGGAAGTGGCCGTAGCCTTAAGTTAGGTACCATTCCGGCATTTGCCTGGAGGAGAAGTGGGAAACCACGGAAAACCATTTCCAGGATGGCTGAGGAGGGAATCGAACACCCCTCTACTCAGTTGACCTCCCGAGGCTGAGTGGACCCCGTTCCAGCCCTCGTAACACTTTTCAAATTTCGTGGCAGAGCCGGGAATCGAACCCGGGCCTCTGGGGGTGGCAGCTAATCACACTAACCACTACACGACAGAGGCGGACTCACCCAGTGTGATGAAAATAATTTATAGCCTAGATTTTAGTAGGCCTACGTTATTTTCAGGCTTTACATACCGATTTGAATTAAATTCTGTTCTCCCATTTTCTCCTGGCTCGGCGTTGGTACGGCCTAAGGAACTAAAATCTAAATCCACAAATATCCCTGTTAGCATAGCTAGTACGGTAAAACTGTATAAGACAAATTGTACTTTCTATAACATTTTTTTAAATGGTACTTATTGATAGAACCACTAATAACATATATTAAATATTAGAAAATTTAGAAAATAAATTTTATGTCACCCCCTAAAGTACCATTTCATCCAGCATGAAATATATATCCTAGATTGTAGTGGCTTTGCATACCGGTTTTCATTAAAATCTTCTCACCCATTTTCTGGTAGCTCGGCGTTCACGTGGACTAAGCAACATGAATATCTCTGTTATACTGTTTTTCCGTACCGTATATGATAAGACATAAATGGTCGGGAATTGTATTCCCTATAACTTCTGCTATATTCTGTAGTATTTAACGATAGAACCACTAATGACATACATATTTCTGAATTAATGTTTAGGCCTTCCCCTATGCTACTATTTCGCCCAACGTGAAGAAAGAAAATGATGTATAGCGTGGATTTTAATGCCTTATTCCCCGACTTTACATCTGATTTTCATTAATTTCCGTTCAGCCAATTTCTCGTGGCTCGGCGTTGATTCGGACTAAGGAACTGAAGTACAAATTTATGAATATCTCTGTTGTCAGTAAAACCGTCTAAGATATAAATGCTCGTAAAGTGTATTCTCTATAAATTTTGTTATGTAGTATTTGTCCATAGGATCACAATACCATAGATATCTGAGAATTAAGTTTTAGGCCTTCCCTAAACTACCATTTCAATGAGCATGAAGATAATTATTTATTGCCTAAAGTATAGCGTGCCTTATTCCCCATCTTTGCATTACGATCTTTATTCAATTCTGTTCCGGCAATTTTACGTGATCCGCATAAAGACATGACGGAAAATTTAAAAGAAATTCCCTTCTTATTGTGGACGCGACCTATTCAGAAATATCATTCTTTCTTAAAGTCTGAGCAATGTCGAAACGAATCTGTTATTTTACATACCAGATGGCCCTCCACCCCCATAACTTTTACTTATAAGTGTCCCGCATGCACTAATAATGAATCGATGCCTAATCTCTGATTTACGGAGGAGCGTTACAACGTGGTATATTTTGTATGTGAAACAAAATTTATACATGTACAGACATTCTCCTCTACCAAAAAGTTTCCTGTACGAGTCATGTGCCTTGAACGATAAATTAGCTCTTAATTGCAAATCAGTTCGACGAAATAAGTGTGTATATTGAAGGCGACTACTTGGAAACTCATGCACATACCGTCTACGAGCTGCGACTGCATTCCGACCAGATACTCCATAAATTAAGTTATGCCTGTGCATTCGTCGTTGTAGAACATACCAGCCATTGTCGATATGTTGACAGCACCTACAGTGCCAGTATACGAAATACCAGCATACTAATATGCGTTCTTAAATGGGGCTTACCAACACAAAGATGCACATTAGATGGGTAGCGCTAAGAGCATGCAGTGAGTGGCCTTCCGGTTGTTATCTCTTCGTATTCTCAAGTAACCTGCCTGCAAGCAGTAATCCCCCTGTAAAAATCTGTTAGTAGATATTCTAATCATCCTTAGTGCATGCGGTCGATGGAGGGCCGCCTGGTATTATAAATGAATCAGCTCCCCCATACCATCATCTTGTTCTGCTACTAAGCTAACGTGTGAGCTAGTCATGAGGGCGATATTTCTCTGCTAGCATTCTGTTTGATGATTCACCTGGTAGAATGATACCCGGAGTGGTGTTAGTTTATACTCCACTACAGAAAAGTAAAGAGAACGAACGAATTAAGACTAATTTGATCAGAAAACTAACTTTGAACTTCAGTAGAAAAGTCAATTAGACACTTACCTGTAACTTCAGTTAATCATTGGTCTGTAAATGTTACAGCCATGCAATTGTGCCCGTTCACAGTTCCAGTGCAGATGTTAGGTTAACTTAGTTCATCAGAACGATAATTAAATGGAGCATGTTGAAAGTTAGTTCAATCTACGATAGCAAAATTGCATTAATTTCCATTGCTTTCCGACTGCTTCCCTTTTGTTTTAAATACAATTGGATCCAGTTAGTTTTGTTTGCCATAAAAAGTCCACCGTAAACACACGAAGCGTTCGAATTAATTAATTCACTTACTAAATAATTGTTTGACATTGTCGAACTTTGACAAGTGGTAACGTGATTACTTCATTTACAGACCTCACAGTCATTTTTTCAAGTGAAATGAGAATTTATTAATGTTCTGCATTTTCGTGTCCGACATAACCATTTACGTCACCCAGCGGAATTCGGCGAAATAAAAAATACAGTTATAATGGGTGAAGGAAAATACCGTACATTCATAATTGGTACTTAACACTGCTTTTATGTCCAGTAAAATATCTTTATTGGATTTGGAATCTACTAAAAGAGTTAAAACGAATGACACCTTCATTGTCATCAAAGCCTATTGCCTTAACTATACCACGTTTGTCAATTATAATAGGCTTTATTAACTGATTTTGGACGGTGAATGTACAGGTAAAGAGTAAAATTGGTGAAAGAGAAACAATGGTCGATTGCCGCTCTAACGCTACAGTAAAGCTAATATTTTTATAACACTAATTACTTCAGTAACTTGCTTATCATTGTGAAAATAAAAATTTTGAGCATACGGTGATGATGGTTGGGAAGTAAATAAGGGAAATAAAATGCAAGCTGGAAATATCATTGATGTTGAACCATTTCAGGTACCGTACTGTAAATGCGATTGAAGTTAGAACGTCGCAGGTATGTCCAACTGGAATTTTCTTCTTGTATATTCAGGGAGTAGTTTCCGACGTGGATAAATTTTCAACCCATCGTACAGCCCCCGACCTGAAGGACCAGTCAGCATTACTGTACTATACCTCAGTCAAAGTGTTCCAGTTTAAAGGCCTTGAAGCCACACCTCCATCCATTACATTTAGAAGGTTAAGATATTCTGGTGGATGATGACCTATATGTTAGACCCCATGAATTTCTTTACAATTGACTTTACTGTACGTCGCACCAACACAGACAGGTCTTATGGGGACGATGGGTGAGGAAAGGGCTGGGAGTTGGAAGGAGGTGACCGTGGCATTAATTAAGGTACATACATTTGCCGTGTGTGGAAATGGGAAACCAAGGAAAACCATATTCAGGGCTGCCGACAGTCGGGTTCGAATCTAGTATATCCCGGGTGCAAGCTCACAGCAGCGCGGCCCTATCCGCACGGCCAACTCACCCGGTGAGTCCCCTTTAAACAACAATCGAGAGATCGTCACTGTTCAGACAAAATATCATTGCTCTTCCTGTTCATTATTTACCTTAAGACTGGACACGCCTCCTAGCCACATATGGAGATGCAGTCCATCAGAACAACTTTTATTGTCTTCATTTTCATATGCTAACTTGTAAAGGAAAATGAACCTAAAGTATATTATACTACAGGAGTGCGTAAACAAGTCATACAAACATACATTCCTAGAACCGGGTGAGTTGGACGTGCGGTTAGGGGCGCGAATCTGTGAGATGGCATCCAGGAGATAGTGGGTTCGAACCCCACTGTCGGCACCACTGAAGATGGTTTTCTGTGGTTTCCAATTTTCACACCAGGGGAATGCTCGGGTTGCACCTTAATTAAGGCCACAACCGCTTCATTCCCACTCCTAGGCCTTTCTTCTCCCATCGAATAAACATCCATATGTGGCTGGGAGGCGTGACCAGCCCCTAAGGAAAATGATGGATTGGAAGAGCATTGGGAGATATTACTTTTTGCCCGAACAGCAACTATACGCTGGTACTGTAAGTAGGCAAGTTAGCCAAGAAGAATATTTCTCAAGATCTGATTATACCCACTTTTTCATATCAGTGTCATCACTGAGATTCAGTAATCAGCTATTCATCCTCTTCCTTTCACATCCGGGATTGCGACTTGCAATAGTGGAGTTCAAAAATTATAATAGCTGGAAAACTATCAATCAGGTGATAATTTCACCTTCATTAGTAGTGAACTCTTGTACGACAGAGATTTCAATTATACAAACAACTTCAGTGAAAATGAAAATGCTTAGCCTGTTTCCAGTCATTCGACCGGGTCAGGAATGGAAGGAATGAAGCTTCAATCTAGCGGCGAGGATAGGAACTGTGCCGGCTGCCGAAGCCTGTCGCACTCCTCTGGGGCAATTATTAATGACTGACAGATGAAATGAAATTATATTGGAGAGTGTCACTGGAATGAAATGCGACAGGGAAAACCGGAGCACCCGAAGTAAAACGTGTCCCGCCTCCGCTTTGTCCAGCACAAATCTGACATGCAGTGAGAGGGATTTGAACCACGGAACCCAGCGGTGTGAGGCTGGCGTGCTGCCGCCTGCGCCATAGAAGCAAACAACATTGATTTTAATTTTAAATACTTTACTTTCCAACAACTACTTTTATGTACAGATGGGACGAATTTGTTCAGACAAGCAAACATGTGACACTATAAAACCCTGGGAAATAGAACCAGAGAAAACAGACAATTAAAATTTTATGAAGTATTGCCAATTTAATATATGTTAGGAAATGAAACTTGAGTTTTCAGTAAGAGATTACCGCTGGATAACTGCTACTAAAATGACCATCATAAAATCGGTCAGAGGCTGTACAAGGCTTTATCATTTATTCAACGAGAAAGAACGTGAAGGAATCGATGTAATATTTTTACGTCTGTTATCTTGTTAAGAAAGAAGCCATTCTTTTTTCAGTGCCGACTCAGTTGATACTACTTGATACAACAACACTACAACATACTTCTAAATGGTGGACAATTTAAGTAGAATGACATGTTTCGTTCTGCAAGAACATCCCAAGTTTCTATCAAATCACCTTTAACCATGCGTATATATTATACAATATTATTTATGTCGCATAAACTTGTCACTGATTGTGTAGAGGTGATATTATGAACAAGCGAGATGAATTATGATCGTACAAGCCCGTTGCTGGCACTTTAGTAAGTTTGCGAATTCTATTAATTTCCATTATCTACAGGTATGTTATGCCTTTGCTGGCGAGCTGTAGTGTTTACAGTGCGCTATGTCTTCTGGTGAAAATGAAAATCCACAGCCTGTTTCCAGTCATTCGATCGGGTCAGGAATGGAATGAAAGAAGTCCCCATCTAGCGGCGAGTATAGGAATTGTGCCGGCTGCCGAAGCCTATCGTACTCCTGTCAATGATTAATGAATGACAGATGAAATGAAATTATATTGGAGAGTGTTGCTGGAATGAATTTGACAGGGGAAACCGGAGTACCCGGTGAAAAACCTGTCCAGCCTCCGCTTTGTCCTATGGAAATCTCACATAGAGTGACCAGGATATGAACCACGGAACTCAGCGGTGAGAGGCCGTCGCACTGCCGCCTGAGCCACGGAGGCTCTGCTATGTCTTCTGGTATGGGCTATAATAAATTACTTACATTCATTGACCTGTCTCAGTCGCATCCTTGGCTTTGACAACATGGAAGTGACCAAGGTATGAGCGATGTTGGTAATACAATTCTTTATTCAGCCAGTCCCTGGTAAGAATGGTGTGAAAATATCGTTCCTGTGGTCGGTTGATGGATGTAATTCAGTGGGCTTGGCGGACATATGTAATAGCAACTTCTGGCTCGGTGTGGAAAGCGACGGGAAATTACCTCACTCCTCATTTCCCTAGTATGCCTCTTCAGTGATGTCTATGATATCTATGACAGCTTCTGTTGGCAAAGCTGCTGGGGATCAAACCAGCCTTCGGGCTGCATATCCAACATGCAACATACACAGCACAGATATTTTATAGTGTTATATTTTTATATGATTCGAACTGGCTGAGAAACTGTACCTGCTTTCTTTTGTGTAATGGGGCCTAACAACTAGGTCACCGGCCCTGGAAAACTGTAAGGTATCTTCACCTGTAATGCACATACCTGAAATTTATAAACGACTCTGGGGATAATACTGCAGTTATACGGTATCAGAACTTCCAAGAACATCCTACAACTACCATTTTCAAGGCAAGAGATATAAAGGCATCGAAGAATAAGAATATGTCATTATGAAAACGGAACTTGCTGAACGATGGTGACATTGATGACAATTCAACTTACTTCAGCCTGTTTGTTCTTCTTCACGTTTCGCCTCCGACACGCTTTGATTAACTTCTTCTTCCTTATGTCCCCCACGGTATTCATTCCTTATGTCCCCCACTGTATTCAATGTCTTAGAGTTAAGAAGCCATTCGTTACTATGCTTTTTATTGTTTTCACTTTCATTTGTAGATACCTTTATTCGTTGAAGTGTCTGAGCATGTCCTGCTTAGATAGAATAATTATCTCGTTACAGTTTTCTTATCACTCCTACTACAAAGTATTTTCCTAAAAAAGTCTTAACAGATTTTCGCATTGTTTCCATACTTTCAACTCTCTTTAGCAACCTAGAAAAACGAATACATAGACAACTAGTACAATATTTGCAAAAGTATTCACTGCCTTACCCTCTCAATTATGTTTTTAGGAAAGGAAACAGCACACCGACAGCCCTAATAATAATGTTATTGTTTTTACGTCCCACGAACTACTTTTGATGATTTTCGAAGACTACTAGGCGAGATGTCCGTGCAGTTAGGGGCGCGCAGCTGTGAGCTTGTATCCGGGAGATAGTAGGTTCGAGCTACACAATTGGAACACGGAAGATAATTTTCCGTGGTTTCCCATTTGCACATCATAAAAATTCTAGGGTCCGCCTCTGTGGTGTAGTGGTTAGTGAGATTAGCTGTCACCCCAGGAGAACCGGGTTCGATTCCCGACTCTGCCACGAAATTTGAAAAGTGGTACGAGAACTGGAACGGGGTCCACTCAGCCTCGGGAGGTCAACTGAGTAGAGGTGGGTTCGATTCCCACCTCAGCCATCCTGGAAGTGGTTTACCGTGATTTCCAACTTCTCCTCCAGGCAAATGCCGGGAGGGTACCCAACATAAGTCCACAGCCGCTTCCTTCCCTCTTCCTTGTCTATCCCTTCCAATCTTCCCAGACCCCCGCAAGGCCCCTGTTCAACTTAGCAGGTGAGGCCTCCTGGGCGAGGTACTGGTCATCATCACCAGAGTATCCCCCGACCCAGATTCTGAAGCTCCAGGACACTGCGCTTGAGGCGGTAGACGTGGGATCCCTCGCAGAGTCTGAGGGGAAAGCCGACCCTAGAGGGTAAACAGTTAAAGAAGAAGAAGAAGAAGAAGATGCTAGGGCTGTACCTTAATTAAGGCCACGGCCGCTTCCTTCCACTCTTAAGCCTTTTCTATCCCATCGTCGCCGTAAGACATGTCTGTGTTGATGCGACGTAAAACAAATTGTAATAAGAACGAAGAAGCCGAGGTGCCGGAAAGTTTTCCCACAGGAGTTCTTTCACGTGCTAGTAAATCTACACGAGGCTGAAGTATTTAAGCACCTTAAAATACCACCGGACTGAGCCAGGATCGAGCCTGCCAGGTTGAGGTCAGAAGGCCAGTTCCTCAACCGTCCGAGCCAATCAGCCTGCCGTAACAGCTCAAGATTTAATTACGGACGACATCAGAAAACCCAAGCACAACAGGAAACTGACTCTTCTAGCTCTTCTGGACTTCAGTAGTGCACTTGATACTATTAGTATCAACATCTTGTTAGCCAAGTTGCAAGGACCTCATTTCAGTCACACTGCAGTAGGACGGTTTACTTCATACCTCACGAATAGAAGTCATCATGTAGTGTTTTTGCTAGTGGCTTTACGTTGCACCGACACAGATAGGTCTTATAGCGACGATGGGATAGGAAAGACCTAGGAGTTGGAAGGAAGCGTCCGTGGCCTTAATTAAGGTACAACCCCAGTATTTGCCTGGTGTGAAAATGGGAAAATACGAAAAACCATGTTCAGGGCTGCCGACAATGGGATTCGAACCCACTATCTCCCGGATGCATGCTCACAGCCGCGCGCCCCTAACCCCACTAACAACTCGCCCGGTAGCCTGTAGTGTTAGACGATAAAACATCAGATTCGAAGAGTAAAATTTCAGACCTCCAACAGGGTTTCATACTTGCACACTACTATTTATCCATGTTATTGGTTTCGTTAATCATTTACTTAACTGTACCCAACATATCTCTGTGCAGATGACAAATCTATAGCCTCTTCAAAATTCAAGATATTGATTCCACTATACAACAACTTATGATCGATTTAAGTCTAATCAACTCCTATGGAAGTAAAACTTTCCCTTTAGTAATCCCGTTAAGACGCAGGCTATAATTATAGGACAGGCACGGACTGAAATCATAGCAAACGTTAAGGACGTTATTAAAATGCAGCTCAACATCCCTTGAATAGAATTGAATATCAGGGGTATGAATATTGCAACTACATTTAAAAGTTAATAATAAATAATGTTATTGGCATTTATGCCCCACTAACTATATTTACGGTTTTCGGAGACATTTAAAAGAGCCATGTGGGAGCTCTTCTGTGACTGAATCAGTGTTAGGTTACGAATTATTTTAAAATCTAATGCATTCGATATCTAAATACTTAGTGTCACTTATTGACATACATGTTAAATTCAGACCTACAAACGAGTATTGTACAGTCACTCGAATCAGCTCGTGGTATTGCATTAGTTCCTCGCAGGCACACTTTTAGAAACAATAATTGAACGTATATAGATGTAATGTTCGTTGAGGGTATCCGCATGATCTGTACCTACATGGGAGGAAATTATTTTGATAATACTGAAAATAAAGCGTGATAAAATATCAAATGTGAGGAACATACAATATCATGCCCACATTCTCTTATTTGAGCGACTGAACATACTTTGTTCTATCTTATTCACAAAAGATTACTATTTCACTGTCATTCAATTAATTTACTTAATAGTTATTTATTATTTACATGACAACAGTTACCATTTTATTAAACTTAGGATAAAATTTTAGCCGGCCAGAAGGTGTAGGGGTAGCATGCCTGCCTCATACCCGAAGGCCCAGGTTTTGATTTTAGGCCAGGTCAGGGACTTTTACCTGGATCTGAGGGCTGGTTCGAGATCCAATCAGTCTACGTGATTACAATTGAGGAGCTATCTGACGGTGAGATAGCGGATCCGGTCTGGAAAACCAATATTAACGGCTAAGAGGGTTCGTCGTACCGACCACATGATACCTCGTAATCTGCAGGCCTTCGGGCTGAGCACAGTTCGATTGGTAGGCCAAGGTCCTCACGCGCCTGTAGTGCCATGGGGTTTGGTTTGGCTTCTGGTTTAGGATAAAACTTTTAAAAATACAAATAAACTAGAATATTAAACGTATACTACGTGTAAATTACCTTATCTCGTTACACCGCATTTCCAGCAACCTTACGGGGTCGTAGGCGTGCACTGTAATGCACATGTGGATTTCAACCTGTTTTATGGCCGTAGATTATGTTAGAATCCTCGACCACGGCAGGAATCGAACCGGTAACCTAAGAACAGAAGTCCTTGACACGGACCATTCAGTCAAGGAGGCAGACTTACGTATAAAATAAGTAAGAGCAATGCCATCTCCCTACAGTCCAGGAGGAGTGGAAGACGAGGGCTTCCAGTATCCGTAAACCCAGCACTATGCTTGAGACGAAGTGGTTAGCCCTGCTTCTGGTCTCCTTTGCTCCCTGAAATTAACATATAACTCATTTCTTGAGTAGGATGAGTAAATCTCAGGGCCATGTGATGCTCCGGAAGTGGGAATTTCATTTCTTAAATGTTTTCGTTTCCTGATGGGTAATCGAGCCCATGTCCTTCCAGACAAACCCAGTATGACTTTGCTACCCGGTTTAATATAGGCACATAATATTTATTAATTATCTGTCATCAGAGTTACATCTAAAGGCTGTAACTTCACGTTACAGTAATTTTTCACTATGTTCTGGTGGCTTCATCAATTGTTGTTACTTCTGACACTTACAAACCTCCAGCACATCGTATATCATTCCACCAAGTGATGTCCCTTTTCCTCTATCGCCCAGAATTTTACCTTCGAAAGTGCTTCAAACATGGGTCTGAACAAGTGGCCAAAAATTTTGTTTTCCTCTGAGTAGTAGATATGAGACTTTAATTTGCCGTTGATTTGCTTTTAAGGCTGTCGTCCATGTTGGAATATCCTCTATCGTTTACTTATCAATTTTCTTGAAAATAAATCGAACAACTCCATTAGTATACAATTCTGATCCCTAATTCCTCTTCCCATAAACAGATATTTGTTCCTTTAATTCTTTTATAAATTCTTCGTTGGATTTTCCTTCTGACAAGCTAGTTTCCGTAAGTATTCTCCGCATCTACTCATCTTGCTTGTTTTCTGCTATAGTGTTTGGTTAGATGAAAAATTAAAATTACCGAGCGAGTTTGCCGTGAATTTAGGGACGCGCAGCCGTGAATTTGGAATGAGGACATGGTGGGTTCGAAGCCCCACTGTCGGAGTTCCTGAAGGTGGTCATCCGTGTTTTTCCATTTTCACTCCAGACAAATGTGCTTGGGGCTGTACCTTCGTTAAGACCACGGTCGTTTCTCTCCTAGCCATTTACTCCTCCATCGTCGTCATAATACCTATCTGTGCCGGTCCGACGTAAATCAACTTGTAAAAAAATATCATAATATACTGTTAAACTACCAATAATTTTACAAGTAAAACATCTGAAGTTGCATCATATCTGTATATTTCTGCACTTAAATAATGAGCTTGGAATTTGTTATTCGTTGAAGAAAGGCAAATGAATCTGTTGGGTAATACGGATTGGAACGCAGCGATGTCAAAATGGACACTCAGAAAACGCTCCAGTGGACGGAAAGAAAACATGAAAGGGGCAGGCAGTCTATTTGAAGTTCTAAAATGCGGGATGAAATTGGTCGCATCTCCTTTCTCTCTGAGTCAGCCGTGTGTGGCTACTGCATTGATTGGTGGCACGGTTCCAAATGGTCGTCCGAAGCCGCCAATCACATAATAGGATTGGCTCCTTGTCCAGCAAGCTTGGGACTGTTGAAATATGCCGACGGCCAACGGGACTGAATTATCTCTCTAGCTTGTGTCGGTTGCAGAATTGGAGCAATGACTAGCAAAGCTGAATTGATGAGGGGATTTCTCCACCTTCCTTAAGTGACACAAGACTACCGGTCAAGGGTAAGTTCAATAACTGCAGAGTCTTCTGACCTCCGCAACTCGTTGTTTATAGTACGCACTGAATTACAGACTGAAAGGTGGGCTACACCAGCAAGCTGATCTTATGTCCGGCTTTATGTCGGCAAGTACGGTTCTTGAGCTAATTGTCCTCCATCCAGCATTAACTCACGCTGGATGGTAATCCCCCCCCCCCTTTCTGAGGTTGAACGGTAAATAACAACAAAAAGTACAATAAATGCACGAAAAACTGAAGTAAAACAAGAGATCTTCAGGAGTTATAACATAAATCGCGACGATGTGGAATTCCATACTGCACCCGCCCACCTCCTGAGTCCCAGACTAGCATTTATCTCAGGGGTGATCAGTTCGAAAACGAATAAAAAAAATTTATATCAAAAACAAAATTATATATCGGCGCATCAAATGAACGCAGGGATGAACGGGGCATGAAAATTTAAGGTTACGGGGGACGACTCATTCATGGATACAAAATTCTGACTCCACAATAGGACTGGGAAGTGACAACTTAAATTCCATGGGCATACTGGACTAACTACAATGAAAAGATATGGAAGCTGTTTCCTATTGAAATTGCAATGAGGAGCAATTTATTCACTTATTATGCATACTACACATGATGACAAATTTACATTGGACACTTTTAATCCTGAAAAATAAATGACATAATATTTGGATTTTACCTCACTACTCTGGTATTGTAAAACATCTGGTGAATTCGTCCCAATTGGTTACTGGGGATCGAATTCACATCCGTATGATTGGACGTTTCACCGCTGGAGATATTCTTTCGGCGACGAAGGCACGACAGTAACTTTTTACTGTCGTCTCCTCGTTCCGTTTGGACATGAGACACTTCCGGTATGTACATTCTGGTGAGCCGGACACCCACCGTAGAAAATGTTATCGCCTCGAAAAAACGGGAATTTATAATACGGACAAACTCTAGCCTATTATTTCCAGATTCACAAACACACCAGGTAGAGTTCATTAACTCAAAAGCTACTTTAATATTTACACTTGTCAATACGACAAGACGTACGGAAAGGTTCATTACTCTGCTCTGACCCTGCAAACATGTGCCGTCCGTGGGTTATTTACGTATCTACCGCTATCTCCCCGTGAAAACCCAACATGTGGTTCGGAGCAGTTCGACACAGGATGACTGTCCCTAGCATATCCTCCTATTATTATTATATAATATCATTACCATTCTTTATCTGATCATTAGCATAAACTTTGACTACCATCAATTAATTTATTATTATCATTAATTTCAATTATAATCCGGTATTTGATTATTATCATTTGTCATCCGGGATGATTATATGCCAACCCTTGCCGACGTTTCAAACGAGGGTCGTTCTTACTCCTAATTTATCCGCACAATATAATGATCAGCTTCCTCATAAATATTATTATTATTATTATTATTATTATTATTATTATTATTATTATTATTATTATTATTATTATTATTATTATTATTATGATTATTAGTGTTAATAGTGGAAATCGTGATTATCGTAACCCGTAATCAACCTTGCTATAATACTTCAACTTCTCGCTCTTATTAATTTCATCAAAAAAAATAAAATTAAAAAAAGTACCTTCATTGGTTATTCTTCTTCTCCTTTTTCAAATATTTTATTTATTATTATTATTAGTTAAAAATCTCAAATCTTTCATTTCATCTCCCAACATCATTATTATGTCCAAAATATAAAAAAATTATTCTTCAAAAAAAAAGTAGCTTAGTTTTTATTATTATTATTATTATTTTTTAAAAAAACTTAAATTCGCCTGTTACACGGTAGTTCACTCTTAATATGTTTAACGCATAACCCCTTTTACAATTCCGATTTATCTTGGCACTAAGCACTCGATTTAAGACAAGATTCACTTGGAGTATGATTATTGTTATTATTATTATTAAAAATGGAAAGATGATGTTTTAATATCCACTCTTTAGAATTTAGTCACATATGTTAAATCCCGTTATGAACCACTAAGATCTGCTTTATATTAGTCGGGACAACACAGTATTCGGGACCGTACCTTCAACTTCGTACTGCCGTTAATTTTATATGGGGACACCTGTCCTCCCAAGACCCATCTCACAACCTATGGCATATCGCGGCTGGGCAAATACCTCCAATGCCGGCGATTGCTAAACTATTCCTTCAAATTTGAAGTCCATTTCCTTTCATCGGAACTCTTCAAACATTTAATTCATAAATTAATCCTCGGTGCGTGGATTCTACCACTAATAACACCGACATATGCATTTATATCATCTTAGGCCTTGAGATTCATCTATTTCATCATTACAAACAATACGGCTCAACTTATTTCACGCCGGATATTCGTCCCTCATGACTTCCAACTCTAAATATGGGCTCAAATCATTCTGGGCTTTTAACATATCGTGACCATTCTAATTCACGTGCCTATATCGCTTTTAAACAAAATTTTAATGGTTAAATTAAAGTCCAAAAACGTAAAATCAAAAATTTACGTAAAATCAAACTGACTACGCGAATGAAAGTCTTTAACGCTACATGTCATCTCCACATTGATTATTATATCTGCACTGGCTAACTCGCGAAGCACCGTCATTATTATTATTTTTTTAACTTGCACACGCCCAAATATTATTATTATTATTATTATTATTTTACTTTCCTTTGTCGACTCACAAACATGATTATTATTAGTATTTTAATGACCTTCCGTACGCAACACAAATCTTCCATACTCTGGCTCTTTCATAATCTGGCTGTCTAATAGAAATTATTCCTAATTAAAATACAAATGATCACCGCAGTGAATGAAATTCAAATAAATGGGTTAGCACAAAAAAAGAATTTAACACTTGAAATGAACTTAATTCAAAGTATTACAAACAGCATGCATTAATTGAAAGAAATATATCCCATATTTACATTATATACAACAAACAAATGCTCAAATTAATTAATCTAACCCATTATTACGTTAATATAAATTAGTTCGTCCGTCTAACAAAAAAATAAAATCATGGACTCGGGAAGCGGACCATGTTAAGTAACCATAATTAATTTACACTGAACCCCGTTTAGTCGCGATAACATCCCCTAAATATCAAAATTGTGTACTCATTCCTGTGTAGAATTCCATTGTCTCGTAGCGGAGGAGATATAGGCTTTACGGCCCCATGGTGATTTAACCGTCCATCATGTCGCACAATACAAATTTAACATAATAAAACACTTCTGGGTGACTACCCATGATTAATACCTTATTACACTATTTTACACAAAAATATTAATAACAAAAAAAACACTTATAGGTGCTCCTAGACCCATGACACTCGCACAATATACTCTTCATATACGCCCGAAACACACGTCGTGACACATTACGGCGAAATGTCGTTCATTTGAACCGGCGCGTATCGCGTCTTCAACCGGCACTTCCTGGTTTATTTCAAGCCGTCTTGATCATCGCCTAGCTCCTATAATTCCCTGCTCGGATAGTTATTCACCGTCTATCTTGAGGTGTTTACTTCAGGCTCCGCACACTGCCTTCCAAAGGTACTATCGGCGTTCCGTTAGTTAGTTATTATTTAAACACATGACATTCATTAATTTCAACATACAATTGTACTGATTATACACACCCGGTACTATGGATAATTTCACTGTTCGTATTCATTCTCCTAATAATTCACGTACTTTCAGCTCTAATTGACTTCGAATACGTCCCGAGGTACTGACTTACAGAGTCAACATGTCAGAGTCTCAACTACTTCATTACGACTGACACGACTGGTGACCGATAACGACTGGTGACTGGTAAGAACTGAGTACTGGTAAGAACTGCTGTTGGACTTTTATGGACGATATGATTTCCCGCCGGGGTCATCCGCGGTCAACTTCTGGAGAGGGGGGGTTGGTTATCCTAAATCGGCATATGCAGGCGGAGTTGGATCTCTTGCTTTATCCTACTTAATACACTGGTGATACACATTCATGTGTCGTATTCTGAACTCATATCGTTCGGTGATCATGGAAATATCACTTAATTTCTGTCCTCCACCTTTCGCGCGCTAACTCGGCGTCCCTGATGGCGTGCCCATCTCGACCAATGGCGAGATAGCGTGGGTCATTTCCACGAATTCAATACTTTAATTTATTACGATTACCATTAATCAACATGGGAATGATATCACAAAAATCCCCTCTATTCAATCATGTGGTTGGAATAATTTAATTATTGTTATCGGAGAAGCTAACTGGCGTTCACTCTGAGTTTTTCTTATGTTGGTTCATCTGCGGCCTACGATAAATTTTCTCATTGGTCAACACCGCTTTGGTTAGTTTGAAATCTCTCCCTGTGAAACGTGGCCACACCAAATGCCTCGGGCGTGAAAATACCCGGTACGTCATATTCTCGGTATTGGCGATACACCTGCTCGGCCTTGGTCCGGAATATATACTCTTTCACTTCCTCGTAGTAATTATTCTGTTGTTGTGAGCTCTAGATTTTAATCCTCTTATCTTTTGACCAGGAAACCTTCTTCCCCTTAATGACAAGCTTACCGTGGCGCCGGACTGTCGCGATCATGTTGAAATTCTCCCGTCCACACAAAACTGCCACTGTATTCATTTAATATTCCTATATATCTGTATTTCTCATATCAAAATCAAATCATGAAACTAGGGGATATCTCATCAGGGTACAATACTTTGCTGCAAACGATAAATTCCATATCGATTCCGTATTGACTTACAATTATTGAATATTAATCAGGTGTGCCTGACAAAATGAGGAGGCCAGTTTTTGACCATTGCTTTCCTCAATGAACTACAAAGAATATAACTGACTCTATGAGTAACATTTTTCGTGGTGTCCAGAGTTATTACTCGTATTTTAATGTCCCTGATCTGCACTACCAAAATCTTAGCAACATCCATACTGCTATAGCTGTATGATTGAAGCTTCAGTGGAAAAATATTACATCCATATAGAAACAGGAATAATAATTAAAATACCACTACTACTATTACTACTACTACTACCTTAATAATAATAATAATAATAATAATAATAATAATAATAATAATAATAATAATAATAATAACAGAGCCACAAGTTAAGCCTCCCCGGCTGTTTAAAAGTACCGCCGACCGTTTCCTATGACGTTACCTGTGTTCTAAGTACTGAACTGTCATATGGTAGAAGATTCATCTGCCGGGACTAGATATCCCTAATATTGAATTATTATTGGCGAAGAGAAGTGTTTAGAGACTTTAACTATTATTGAGTAAGCATATGCTTCCAGGTTGGTCATTTAAGCTGCCTTCATTTGCTTCATTGTTACCTGCCTGGTAATTAAACTGATCCACAAGTCATATGGCTTGACACCTAAACCCTATCCTCCAATCACAATTTATCTTACTTATTATTTCTGGAAATCTCTGCCGTCCGCCTATATATGGAACGAGTTCTTCTAAAACTAATATCGCGCAGCTGTGAATTATTGAGTGTGCTACGTGAAGGAGACATTTCCGAAGTGGGAGATGCTGGAGGTGGCGGACCGGCCAGACTACATGAGGAGACAGTTCTAAAACGTACGGCAGAATACTAAAATATGAACTCTCTACGTGTGAACTTAGAGAAGATTACTACTTCCCCTTTTTTATGTAATTGTCACTTTCCGGCTTCTTGAAACTTAAATGTTGGGGTTTACACTTTTTAGACTTAAATTTAACGTTGGCTTCTTGTCCCAGTCTTCAGACTTACAAATTTATGTCCCT
This sequence comes from Anabrus simplex, assembly GCF_040414725.1. NCBI lineage: Eukaryota > Metazoa > Arthropoda > Insecta > Orthoptera > Tettigoniidae > Anabrus > Anabrus simplex. The sequence goes on along the minus strand of NC_090267.1, from coordinate 120,114,062 downwards.
AATGGGAACTTGTAAAATATAAGGAATCACGAGTGGGTACCCTCGTTAACTTCCTTTCAACTTCGTTTTTGAAGACTACGTTTTTCTAAACCTCTAATTTATTTTCATCTGTTCGACGTTTAACTTCTCCTCAACTTAGTCACCATGTAGCATGGCTTAGCCTCTGTTAACTTGGCCCTTATGCCCTATTACGTACTGTACGGTTTTAAATTTTCTTTGAAATGCTTGATTTCCGCCTCCGTTCTCATTTTGGTTTTAGGCTTTTTGTAATAAACCTCCTATTGTTCTTGGACAGGGAGTGTGGGTCTTTTGTTCCTGTTTATAATGGATCTCCCGGTTCTTTGTGTGTAGCTCCTCTATCAAGCGGGTACCAAAGATTATGGGTCACTCAATGGCGAAGATGCCCATTAGTTTTTCAACAGCATGTGCTGTCAGATATTTGATAATTAATATACACTGAAGGTCCAAACAACAATGGTGTGTGCCGTGCTCATTGGCTCAGACGGCCTTCTGAGCCCAACTTGGCATATTCGATCCTAGATCAGTCCAGTGGTATTTGAAGGTGATCAAATAAGTCAGCATCGTGTCAATAGATTTACGGCACGTAAATTAACTCTTCCGGGACTAAATTCCGGCACCTCGGCGTCTCCGAAAACCGTAAAATTAGTTGGTGTGACGTAAGCAAATAACATTATTATTATTATTATTATTATTATTATTATTATTATTATTATTATTATTATTATTATTATTATTATTATTATTATTATTATTATTATTATTATCGAAATGGTGTGTGTCAAAACAGTTGTAAATTGGACTCTAGGGTTAACGTATTCACAAAGACGCACACTAAATGCTGTCAGTTGGTACAGTTATTTATTCAAATCTATTTACAAATTAAACACACACATAATCTTAATTACTGCTGTCACTAGCAAAATACACATCAACAAAGCCGTCATTTTAACAACTGCTTATCACTTCAACATGGAGACTGCAACCACTGCATGTCACAACCATAACTCTAGTAAACAATTACTCTTCTCCAAGATCGCTTCCTTTTATATGTGCCTGGCCAGGCTTCTAGAAAGATACGTTACAAAAAATACCTTGTTGAGAATTGTAGAGTGCTTAATACATAGATAATGTACAGAATATTTCCCATCGTTCTCGTCTACCCAGTACCATTCTGGAAATTACAGTTATTTTTACACTTTTGTAGTGAATTACAAATTATATATACAGGTAAGAACAAATTATATACAGGTTCTTACATTAATTGAACTGATGTATATGTCTATACACAGTGCATGATTCATGACATTAGCTCACAAATAACGAGATCGTATCGTATGTATATATGTAATAATAATAATAATAATAATAATAATAATAATAATAATAATAATAATAATAATAACCATAATCTTTAATTAATAATAATTCGAGCTCGATACTTGCATTACTTACCCATGGGTGAGAGAATATTGCTTTCAAGTTATATCAGTTTATCGCACGAGCGTCAGGGTTTGGGAACCCGTATGATGTAAAATTGTTCCAGAAACTACAGACTTCTTTTGGTACTTTGGTATTAGACGTGTGCTTATTAAAGACAACATAGGCTAGCCTCCTTTCAAAAATTAACATTTAAAAGAATTGCTAAATTCAAAACTTTTCAACTATGTAATTTAACATGGGGGTTCTCTCCCCTTGTGATAGTAAAGTTCCAGAGCTTTTGAGCTCGTCTCTTGTTATTTATCCTATGCTTCTCAGCTCATTTGTAAATTATTCAGAGCCGAACAACTCCCTTACTATGAAGATTAGTGACATCTAAAAATGTTTTATTGTAAACTTCATGGGCTTTTATACCACTACTGGTTATTATCTGAGCTTTGCTCCTATGTTATGTTTTTGCCGTTATAATGAATATTTATCCTTTCGAAAAGAAAGAAACCATTTTATCAAGTTTTACTAACTATACTGAAAATTTGATTTATGCTTTGTCCATCCTCCCACGCTCCCTTCCGTATGCAAACCACGGAAATAACCGTCTCAATAATAATAATAATAATTATAATAATAATAATAATAATAATAATAATAATAACAAATAATTCACTTAATACTCTTTGAGTACCTCTAGACCTTTAGGAGATATAAGAGTGTTGTGAATTTGGCTGTATTGATGTTCATCGTTTAAAGAGAATGTGCATTAAGTCTACTACAATCTTTTAACACTAGTCAGAGGATGAAAATACGGAAGGTCGAACTCTTCAAAGTATGACGATATCAACAAAAGAAAGAGGATGACACTAAAAGGTTGAAAATTAAATACCCCCTTGACCTAAGAAATCTAGTGGCATCGCGTCTGGAAGAGAAGTAAAGCTGACACATTGAGGTCGGATAGGAAGGTCATACGTGGGTAGCCCATGAACGTGAGAGGAAGGAACGTCAGATTTCAGCTGGAGTTCCAATAACCGCCATTCTACGCTCTCAAAATTGTATTGAGAGTCGCTGGGTGTCACCCTTTTGAATAATAATGTTACTGGCTTTACGTCCCACTAACTACTATTTCTACGGTTTTCGAAGACGCTGAGGTGCCGAAAATTAATCCCGCGGGAGTTATTTTACGTGCCAGTAAATTTACCGACACAAGGCTGACGTATTTGACCGAACAAAGCCAGGATAGAACCTGGCAAGTTGGCGTCAGAAGGCCAGTGCCTCAACCATCTGAGCTACTCAGCCCGGCCCGCGTACCCTTTTAGTCGCCACTTAAGACACGTAGAAGATACTGAGGAAGTACTACACCTTTCCAATCCACAAGGGGTTGTTAAGGATTACTTCCACAAGAACTGCTTTAAGTCTTCGAGACAATGACGGAGAGCTGTCACATTTAGACATCCTTGACACTTTGAGCGCCACAGGGAACACCGGTGACTATACTTGTATTTCCTGTTAGGTCATGGCGGAAACAGATATCCGCTTTAAGTAATTTGTCAGCATACAGAGCAAAATTTACAAATTTAAAAAAAGAATAAAAGAAAGATTACCGCCTAACGTGTTAAGTACCGTTGAAATTTGATAAAGTCGAACCTGTTATCTTGGGAGCAACGGTTAACTAACGAACTAACTATGTCACTAAGTTGACCCTATGTTTATCTCAAATAAGGAAATAATTTAAACCTAATGTCATAATAATAACATTGAATATCACCTAAGTGTTCTTCCGACTGCTCGAAAATGCACTTGAGATATAATACAAATACGAGCTGTTAAAACAATTGATAATTAACCTAATTACAACAATATTACGTTCTTATCCAGTTGAACTCCCCAGACAGCAATAACGACTCAACTTGGTAGACAAGTCTTATAGCCAGAGGGCTACATTAAACTGAAGTATTCTCCGATCCTTTGCATGCAAATGAACATAATTATCTATACAAAGGAGCTACCTTTTTCTTGTTATGAAATCTGAAGCATGACTAGTTACGATAATGTGCATCAAAGGGAGAAGAAAAAGAAAGAATATTTGTTGTTGTTCATCCCTTCGCTCCTGACTTCATTACACAATAACTTTCAAGAGAACCTTCATACATTATAGAATTCTCCTTTTATTCGTTTAATATTAGCCATTATCAAAAACGTGTTACGGTATACAGAGAAAGGTGGTACCAATAGTCCAGAGTTTGATAACGGAGGCGTGATATGATAAACGTTCGAACTGAAATTCCTACACTATTACTAATAACCTAGATCCCAGACTTTTATGCAGTAGTAGGTTAGAATTATTCAAACTTACTGAAGCGAGTACCTACAGTAGTCTAATCTACACAACGGTTATGCTATGAGTTTTGCATAAAAATTAGGGATTCATTTTATCAGAGCGCTTAGAATTTATGTTACCCTTGCTGGTAACGGACGAACTGGCTAGAGGACACTTCATAATAACCGAATTAGTTTTCATTCTAACCTACATATTACTGTATAAAAATCCGGGATCTACGGAGTAACCTATTAGGCTCAAGCATAAGGTCTGTAGCAATTTACCTATACAGGTTGGTCGAAAACAACGCGGACCGGGTATATGAACGTTAGAGGTGTTGTCATACTGATAAATAATTTGAAAAAATAATTCGATATCTCACGCCATTATCATGTTATCAGCTGCTGAACTCAGCCAGTTATGGCGCTTCGCGAACGAATTAAAATGGGATTTACGAGGTGGTGTTACTAAATCTGAACGTAGCATAAGAGTGGCTTGAGAGAACCAAGCGAAGAAAATAAAACTTCTCTCGAGGAGGAACTGAAACACTGACTCCTAGTTGACAGGATCGCGCCGTAGTAAGTGCTTACGGTGACACTGGCTGATATCCACAGCACCAAATATCGAATTAATATTTTCAAATTATTTATTAGTATGGCCAATCCTCTAACACACATGTACCCGGGTCACGTTGTTTCCGACCACCCTGTATTTACTCGTCTCCTACACAAAAACTACTGTACTATACAATGTACAGTAAGAGAGATGAGGATGTATACAGAGTGTTTCTGTGATGATGATGCAGGCTTTCAGGAATGATGAGGAAATACCAGGTGTCCACCTAAGAGTCGTAAGGTACCTTTTCTCTGATGTTTCGTGAGGTATTTTCAATTTCGTTTTCGTAATGTGTAGATAGACTCAACCCAAACAAGGAATGCTCATCAGATACATCATGTGACATCCAATGCCAACGAAACGCAGACTTCTCACTGCAAACGAAGTACTGTTTAACGTGTAAGTTTATGTTCCCGGTCGATAGAGCCTTAAATTAGTCTAATATACATTCCGTTCAAGGATATTTATTACCGGCGACAATACGGCAAGAGAAATATTTCGTATTTCCAGTTGCGGTTGATTGAGGCTGCTGTATGACTAGTGTAGGGGCAGCATGGCCCCCTGCAAAGCAGGACGTGTTCCCATAGATGATTAAACATGTCACGTAGCATTGTGCATTGTCAAAACACACCTGTACTGCAATAAAGTGCATCAAAAGCTTTCAGAAAGGGACAAGCCTGATCGGCTGGCCTTTTGTGAATGGGCTTTGAACCAACCCAACAACTTCTTAAAATCACATTGTTCACGAACAAGGCAACGTTTTCAAGAACAGGCGTGCCGAATGGTAAACTCCACCACTGCTGGACCTCCGTCAACCCCCACTGGCTGCGTGAGCCAGATAGTCAAAACAGATAGACCGTGAATTGCTGGGGTAGTTTATCGGAAAGCGTGTTATCGTTCTTCATTTCTTTGAAGACAGACTAAACGGGAGAACATACAGTGACTTCTTCCTTTGGCACGATCCACACATTCTGAGAATATCGACTTGACAACGTGGTGAGTGATGAGGATTCATCCTGGTACCGCCCTGTAACTGCCCGCTAAGCACCGAAAGATCTTTCTAACTTAATGGATATTTTGTTCTAACTGCCGTAGAGATTTTACACTTGGGCGAAAAAGCGGATTATATGAAACCCTTCAAGAAATGAAAAATACAAATCAGGCTGGATTTCTCTGCACATGGTAGGACATAACTCTCAATCCGTGCCACAACTAGCGTCTATTCTGCACTGCAACGCTGCCGAAAAGAAAGCGCTGTTTTTTCGAACACCTGATGAACTGACAAACACAGTAATAGTGGTGACCGTTTTCCGCCCCAGCACTAATTTTAACAGTTTTTACAGACGCTGCGGTGACAAAATTTTGTCCTGCAGGATTTATTTTACGTGCCAGTAAATCAACCTACACGAGAATTACATATCTGAACACAACAAATCCCACTATCCTGAAACGGGATCGATGATTTCTAGTTACAACCCTAAACGCGCCAGTGAGGATTTGTTGTAGATGTTCGTTGACCCCTCCATTTTAATCATTCTGAAAGGAAGTAGGCAAGCTTGTAATTTTACGTGAATGCTGACATCGTCACTGGGCATCCAGTTTCACATGGGAAGGAAACTATAAGACATGATTTTTATTTCAAAAATTCCACACGATTTACCGGGATTCAAACCTCTCTGAGAAGTCGGGTTAATGTCAGTTAATCAGATTGAGTTTTGTGATAGCAGAAAATGGTCCGTGTAGTTCAATAATAGTACAAATCAGTGCAGCCGCGCTTTCAGTTTCATTACAGTAGGTTTAAATTATTAACTAAGTCTTAATAATGAATTCAGTTTATTTCAACAAGGTAGCTGTTGAAAATTGTGTCCACCGTTCTCGACACAAATGTTGCATCGGCGTAAAAATATCGAAATACCCGTATCTCTGCCTCTGATATTTCACGTGTCGGTCGTCTGATTTCTTTCTACAGGGCTGCAATTGTACACAAAATGTTCTTGTACACTTTTTGTTTCAAAGTTCCCCACAAATAAATATCACAGACACTTACAAATTATCGAACGGTTCTGCCATATCATTTCTTCATTAGGAGAGATGTATCAACTGTAAAGATGCGTTGTCCAATAATGTACGTCACCGTATTTACATCTAACATAAATACCGTTCAAAAACAAAAGTGGAAATACACAAGTTAACTATTAACGTGCGCTCAACAGGAATTCCACTTGTAAACTAAATAATCATTCCGTACGCTTACCGCTAAACGTGCTCGCTGCGCTGTCTGACCGTGCACTCTATCACCGCCACGCTAAAATGAAGGAAAGTAATTTCCCAGCTCAACTGGCAGCACCGGCTACAACGCTGGTAACTTCACTTGCTCTCCCTGTATATGGCCTAGTGCTATCTCCGAATATCCTTCAACTTAAATTCTGAGTTTAAATAAATTATTTCAAGCCGTTCCCTCGTTATACTGTTACTCACATACATACTGTGAGTTTCCTAACTGTCTGACTAATTTTTGAAACATATATAAAACTGCATTTAACTTGAAAAATCTGAATATCTGCATTTAAAATGGAAATTATGAAAATTAACATTCATTAAATAAAATACACACTCGTCGGACCTTGTACTCACACTTACTTGTTACCTGCTTACTTACACATACGTTATTTGAAGGGCGCCAGCTGCCACTCAGTGCAGCAATAATAGAATGAGACTCTTGACTATCTCTAGGGTGTGGGGTAATAAGCTTACTTTTGACAACATACCATATAAGTTCTGGGAAAAGGAGATTGGCGTTCGGTTTCCCCATTAATTTTGAGGTTAAGATATTTTACTGTCAATGAAATAAAACTATGAATTCGTTTGATAGAACAATATATATTCTTTAAATAATATATCAAAAAATAGTGAGTCTTGTTGCGATAAAACAGATGAGAATATGAAATTATGACATTGCAACTGAAAGAAACTAGGCATGAATTTGAATTCTTCTTGACCGGACATTTAACAATTTATACGAAATATTTCCCTCACTGATTCACTTGACTGTACCTTCAACACTTTAAGTGTAATTACGACGTAATCCATTGATCTGGTGTTTACTGTAGATGTGTCACGCCTAACTTGGTGAAACATCCGTGTGACTGCTTCTTCTCCATATCATCTGACTTCTTTGTAAGTCAATATGGTATTACCTCTTGGCAGGTCCAGCGTTGCCCTCTCTGACTCCATGGTAAGCCCTTGCACCCGTGTCTTCCACTAAGTGACGGACCAACTAACTTTTGGCCTCACTCTCTCAATCTCTCTTTCTTAGCATTAATCCCGACTTGCAGGGTCTGCTGCTTTGCTACATCTCCTCCATTTCTGTCTGTCGTTGACATCTTCTGGTGTTAAGCCAACACTGTGCATGTCTGCCCTGATGTTGTCAGTCCATCTCTTTGCCGGTCTTCCTCGTGGTCTTGTTCCCTCTGGGTTGATGTGGAGCGCTGTTTTGGCAACTGAGTCGTCCTGTTTTCTCATGACGTGGCCGTACCAGCGGAGACGGGCTTCCCTCACTTTGTCTATGATGGGCGCGACACCAAACCTTTGCCGGACGTCCGTGTTCCTTATGTGGTCACATCGGGTCAGCCCCATGGACCATCGAAGCATCTTCATCTCCATGGTTGTCAACATTTGCTCCTGTTGTTTCGTCATGGGGCGACATTCAGTCCCATAGATCGCTGCTGGCCGTACCACACTCTTATAAACTTTTGCCTTTAGATATTGAGGCATCTTTTTATCACAGAGGACTCCAGTGACCTGTCTCCACTTGAGCCAAGCTGCATTTACCCTCATCCGAGTATCAGGAGTGGTGTCACAGTTTGAGGTGACGACGGATCCTAAGTACTTAAATTGCATGGTCTTCTGCAGGTCTTCTTCACTGATACTTATGGTACCTCTGGTTTGGGGGCCACATTCCAGGTATTCTGTCTTCTGGATATTGAGGTGCAGTCCATTTTCAGCCAGTCTGTCCTTCCACGTTTGAACCTGATGCTGGAGTTCAGGACGGGTTTCTTGTGCAAGTACCACATCATCGGCATAAAGAAGGGTCCAGGGATGTGAAGTCTGTATGTCAGCTGTTGCCGTATCCATGCAGAGGATGAATAGCAATGGTGAAAGGGCAGAACCTTGATGAACACCCACAGTGAGTCTTCTCCATCTCTCGTTCACACTCGTTGACTGACCGACTGATGCCTCTTGATCTAGTAGACTTCTTCACTGTACTGCATCCGTATAACTAATGACTGACGCTACAATATGCACCCACCTTATATAGACGTTGGTTGAAACAGCTACGTAATCTCCAGAAATAACAATGACATACTCCCACCTACGCGACAGATATTACATACAGTGGTGAAATAGCCCGGGGCGGCTGACTCTCTGATCGCATATTCTAAAAGCTCACGATGACGTAGCTATGACTTGGCAATGACTTGGCAGAATCGCCACCAATCTTGCACAATGTACCATCGTCACATCCAATCTCTGATATATACAACAATTCTCACTGTACAGGTATTGAGTGTTATTCTACACATACGTATATATGCATACATCTAAGTACAATCTTGCAAGCAACAGGCATTGCAAAATCGAATTGAATAAAACTGATAATTACAATAATAGTAACAATATCACAGATAACATAATAATAATACTGACATAATAATAATAATAATAATAATAATAATAATAATAATAATAATAATAATAATAAAATACAGATAAAATCATACAATAATAAAAATACAGATATCATCTTGTAACGGGATTTGAACCGTTACAATACATACATACATACATACATACATACATACATACATACATACATACATACATACATACATACATACATACATACTGTATCAGGAAAAATATATTTAGCCGATGATACTAGCTTGAAGAGCGTGGAATATTTCTAAGGGGTGGAACGTAGGCATTGGAGTTGGTACAGAGATGTGTATTAGTTCATTAAACTTATATTGTTTAGAAAATCTGGTTTTACTGTTCATTTGAAACTAACTCATATCACCTTTTACACCAGTTGAGCTGAAGCGTTGTAGCAGACTGGAACCTCCGGACTCCGGGATGATTACTGGGCTCGGTCTGGACAGGGACGACGCCCGTCCTTGATGCAAAGTTCTCGATGTTCTATAATTTCTCGAATTTCTGGAGGATCTGGAAGTTCTCGAATTTCTAGATGCACACGTTGCGGGGTTCGATCTCGCACGAGAATACTGAGAGGTGAGGCGTGATGAGCATACAATTCCCCCGTATGGTATTCAACTCACTTTTATCACTGTTGAATGAATATTTTTTCTATGAATACTGCGTTGAGTCATTATACAGTAAGTGTGATACATCAAATGTTAATAAAATTGACACTTGAGTCCTTCATTCAAACACCTCGTTGACTCACACATGTCAGAGGTTCATAAAACTGACACTTGAAAAGAAACAATTGAACTGAGTAACTAATCACATGTAGCATGTCAGCCGTATTGATACTTGGGAAAATTAGGTAAACATTTGCAGTGTCAAGTTCGCGACCTAAGTCCGCTGATATTGGTACGACAGTCTGAAATATTCTATTAGGTCGCTCGCTTGTATTACCACTGTTCCTAACTGACTGGCTTCGTCAATTTATTTTATTGGAATACAACTCTGAACGAAATATTTAAAGTTCGTGCAAGTTCAGCACATAATAGCATGTTTGTTATAAACTAAACAAGTTTAATTACACACGAAAAATGTTCAACACTGTCTATAAATAATTATTAAAGTTTAAATGCACTTGAATAATGTTTAACACGGTCTGTGAATAATTACTACGAAGTAGAAACTATAAGCTGAAATGCGGCACTGAAAATTCTGTGTTCCTCGGAACTTCACGAGAAGAAAACAAGTTCAAATATGGAATAAATATTCTATGTTCCCACAGTTTGTTTCGAAAACACAAGTTCACATGTGACACTCGGAAATATTCCATGTTTCCACAGTCTGCTATGACAACACAAGTTCAGTATGACACTTAGAAAAATTACAACACTTGGAGAAATTGTAACACTTGGAAAATGTCTCTGTTCCTTTGGAACACCGCTGTTTATAAGGAAAACACAAGTCCTAATATGACACTTGAAGAAAAATAATATGTTCCACCGGAACCGAGCACTAGAGAGTCAGAGTGTCGTCTCACCGAAATATCCAGTCCTTGCTGGACATAGCTTCGCTCTATCGCATTTGTAGAGCGTCATCCGTATTGCAGAGACGGTGGAGTATTACTGTCTCCCTGTAGCCTAGATCGCCATGCTTTTATATCTGGAGCCGATGAAGCACCTCGAAACGTAGATATTATACACCTCTATAACTCCTAAATTATTTTATAGATTTGCTCAAGAATTTTATAGTTTTCAGCTGTTATTATAGCCTCAACTTTGGCGGTGCAAAAATAATTGTGTCATGACACTAAATAGACTTTCTACAGATGGATCGGAACATTACCATATATAGTCATGCTCGCTGAACGAGGCCAGCCCGAGAGGGCCACGCTACTGGTGAGTACGTCAGCCGAGTTCGGCGGGCTTGCCTATCTTTCACCTTGCTTTCTCGTAGCAGTTTTTCCGGTACGGTACATATAAAATATTAACAAAATAAGTTCGACTATTTATACGATAGCTAACCTCAGGTAAATACCAAATACAATACCAGAATTTTAACCGTACAAACATAATTTTATTAACGACGAAAACATTTCTTAGCAGACAAAGTAGGGGTCTCCATACTACGAAAATATTAAAATTAACTAATTTCCTGAATTGTGCTGAACATTGAAGGGCTACAGCGCCCAGAAAGGTCTCAAATTGTTAGTCTTATATAGCACTCTCAAACTCAAAAGAAAATTCCGAAAATCACTCCCGTCCTAAACACAGTTCCAGAAAAACGGCCTAAAATCGCTTGTTCCTTCACTAGTTTTCTTTTTGAATCAAATCCTCGTCAGTTTAACTTATTTAAATAATTCTTTCTGTAATGTATTCCTTGGATCAATACACTCAAACGTTCTTTGTTGTTTTGAAAAAAGGCCACACCGAATGTAGTTATAAGGCATTGACTCACAGTGGCACCCGTAGTGGTGCTTCAGCGAAACTCTGCATTGAATCACATTAATGCTCGTTGTGGTAGAAAAAGGCAAACTGCTAATCTAATCGACCGGATAACGATCATTAAGAAAAGCATTGTAATTTTTAGGAATAAATCGAGAATATATTATCATACTTTATTATATTTTATTTACCTAAAATTCATAGCACCGGGCGATTTGGTCGTGCGGTTAGGGGCGCGCAGATGTGAGCTTGCACCCGGAAGATAGTGAGTTCAAAACCCTCTGTCGGCAGCCCTGAAAATGATTGCCGGCCCCGTGGTGTAGGGGTAGCGTGTCTGCCTCTTACCCGGAGGCCCCGTTCTAGAAAGCCAAGAATAACGGCCGAGAGGATTCGCCGTGCTGACCACACGACACCTCGTAATCTGCAGGCCTTCGGGCTGAGCAGCGGTCGCTTGGTAGGCCAAGGCCCTTCAAGGGCTGTAGTGCCATGGGGTTTGGTTTCGTTTGGTTTGGTTTAAAATTCATAGCTCATATCCTTAGGATGTTTTCAACATTGACTTGCTTGCCTGCACGGCTAGAATTGTGGACTTTTATGTAGCTATTTATATCTGCCTGTAGCTATTTCTTGATAGCTTCAATATTTTAGCACCTGTCTGTTGGTACAGGCCACAGCAAAATGTAACTTTCATCGAAATCCTAGTCATATCAATGGCTATGGCAGTCTGGAAGCTGCCGAGGTATTTGTGGACTGAGTAATGCAGGTCAGATCATGACTAGTGCTTCCGGGTGTTATGAAAGGTGCTACTCTAGAGCCGGTCGTGTTTCAGTAGCACTTTCTGTTTCAGTGAGAAAAGCAATTGTAATCTACCTCACTCCTCATCTTACCTAGTTCAGCTCATTATTAATGATACCTCTGATTTCGCTGTTTCATTGTAAACATATAACATTTGGTGGTGCAACTTGAAGATCTAACCAGCCTCCAGGCTGATGGTCAGTCACTCAGACAGAGAGATATTGATAGGTTAATGATATTGTTAACAGATCCTTCATTGTAGGATTAACATTGTAGTCACTAATATTAAAGGAGAAGTATGTTTCAATTCTGCTCGTCAAAAGATTCACTCCCACCCTACACACGTTATACATTATGCATATAAAACACGATTTCCTTTTACGGACGGAAACCTACTTACCGTAAATAATCCAGCTTAATGGTCGAGCTCTCCATTTTCTCGTTCAAAATATTAATGCACAACATGGTAGTGACAAACATGTGAACAATACGCCTACTTCTGGCTCAGCCATCGGGAATTTGAATTCCCTCTTGAAGTTCGCATTTATGTTTCCAAACGTTTGCCTTAATAGTTAACGATGTTTGGAAACACTAAAGGTTGAATTCAAACACTTCAGATACAAAGCATACTGATGTTCAAGGGAGATATTTTAGTAATGTTCTTGTAATGAGAGAGAGAGAGAGAGAGAGAGATAAAAATGTAAGTTTTGCTAAGGATGAAACACTCTTACAATTGCGATGAGCGAAAAACTAGCAACTGATCAGAACAGAAAAAATGCATATTAAGTACAGAAACTGGGAGGAATTCTTCAGTACCTCCGTAAACTATTGTGTTCATATGATAAGACTCATTTTCAAAGAAACTCTATCTAGAATATGACATTTACCAAGGTACTCCTCCGTGCAGTTAGGGGAGCGCAGCTGTGAGCTTGCATCCGGTAGATAGTGGGTTCGAAACACTTTGCTGGCAGCCCCGTATATAGTTTTCCGTGGTTTCTCATTTTCACACCAGGAAAATGTTAGGGTTGTATCTTAATTAAGGCCACGGCTGCTTCCTTCCAATTCAAAAGCCTTTCCTACGCCATCGTCGCCATAATACCTATCAGTGTCGGCGCAACTTTAAACAAACTGCAAAGAAATGTAGAAAAGAAAGGTACCGGTATTCCTAAATATTATTCCATTTTACTATGTTATATGACTAACTCTCTACATCATTAACTAACTGATAGCAGAAGGGTTCGGTTTATCTATAATTTGTACAGAATGTCTCATTATTTACCTTGGAAGTATTGGCATACCTACTATGGCGGCCTCAGTGCAGTGTTTAATTGTGTGGATTTTCACATAGGATAATTTTGATCATAGTTTCTTGCATACTGCATCTTATAAATAAAGTTGTAGGGGGTCAGCTGTCTGTAATTTCGTTTGGTTTGCCAATTTTTCAGATATTTATCCGTTTTAGGTCAACTCAAGACCGAATGGTTGGTTTTTCCTTTTCGTGTCTGTTTGTTTGTTTGTCTGTTCCACCATCACGGAAAACGGCTGGATAGATTTCAACCAAACTTCATACTTGGAGTATACTCAACCCGAGGAAGGTTTCTATATGCATTTCATTTTAAAATCTTTGATTAGAGTGGGGGTTTATAGGAAAACCAGAACGGTTTTCCTCCATTTTCTCTTAACCATTGATTTCCTGTAAACTACGTGGACCGTATGTGAAACATCTCTTCATTATAAACAACTTTCTTTATGTTCATAATTTACCTTACTATTCAAATGACGGAGAAATTTACTATTTTCTGCGGGAATCATGGTCTGCGTGTGTGACCGACAGACCGACAACGAACCTACAGGTTACCATGGCAACGTCTCTGACTGCTCGCCGGCAGGTAAGTAACGTATTGTCATTTTTCTCATCATACCTTTAAATTCATGGTTGTTCCTTGGGTAGAAGGCAATCGGCCATTCTGCGGGATATTGGCGGAATATCGTTGGAGTTTATAACCGTCCTCGAATAGCTTAAGTAATAACACCATTAGTCATCTTATCTGTTGACCTAAGAATCCCTACACCTAAATTTCTCCTCTGTTACCTATTTCTTATATCCATAACTCACACCAGCATAACTTATTGAGGGGCATTTGATTTTCCAATACATTCACTTGGTATTTACATATTTGTCGTCATCCGGCTGTCCTCAGTTTTAATCCATTTTCTATTAATTTCAACTTTCTTTACTGAATTATTTTCTTCCTTAATTACACCGTATGTATGCGAGTGCTAATCCCGAAAGCTTGACACTCTTTCCTTCGAGAAAATATTCTAAGCTATGCAAATGTATAACTTTCGGCCTCGGAAAATATCGAAATATGGATGCAATTTTAACGACGGTGCACACCTTCGTTTCGGGGTAATTGGTGGCTAATCTGTAAGTCTTATCACAAATCAGAAAGAACGATCTCCTTTCATTTTGGAGAGATCTATAACTTTGGTCCTATGACTTTTTATCGTATTTCTATTCCTTATACGTTAAATAGAGCTGTATTTCTCGATTTCAAGTTAATTTTGTACTTTCACACGTATATGTTAACATTAATTTGGCACACTTATAGGAAAGATAGAATCATGACCTTCGGCACGCACATTGGTATGACCAGTGGCAGAGTGATAGCCAAATTTTATGATTCTATCTGTTACATGGGTATCACAAATATAAAGTAGTATGCGAAAACTGTACAAAATCTCACACCCAATGATTCTAACTCAATCTAACCGATAAATATAGGAGATTCGAGAAGATGTCATGGGACCAACCATGCAGAACACTGAAAGAGGCGTCTGATGGTGAGGTCCGTTTGTAGATATGTCGCAGATTTTCAAAGCAGTAACTCTCCAAATAAAGGTCTCCACTACTAGAGTGTGTCTGTACATTGACTATTTTGGCGACATTCTGTACAGTTATCCGTTTCAGGTGCAATAATGACCATCTGCATATTTTTTGCTTTGGTGTCTGTTTTTCTGTTTGTCTGTTTGTCTATAACCTGTAAACTACTGGATATATTTCCACCAAAATTCATATTTAGAATCCACCTGTCCTTGGGTAGGGCAAATATTGTTTCTAAATCTATGAAATGACTGGGGGCTTTATACGAAACCGAAACCGTGATTTTGCACTCCCACAAAATATACACAACCAAAATAGAAATCTACCTGCCTTAATGGAAATTCATTTTTAAACCTTTTTTCTCATGTGCATCATTACGGTAAGAGGATTTATAAGGGAGATATCATTAACCGGACTTAGCTTAAGAACGGGCGCGTGTTCAGCGTATTTCTTACAACTTGAAAACTATTGAAGATATTTGAACCAAACTTTATATTTAGCATCCACCTTTCCAAAGGTAGATTTTAAAGGTCAATAACATTTCCTGTTCCTGGATTGGACTGGCGGTTTATAGGGAAACGAAATGGTGAATTTACTCTTCCACAATATATACAGTACATGACCAAGCTGACTGGAAATCGACCAAATTTGTTGGAAATCCATTTCTAAAACTTTTTTCATGTGTATTTTTTCGACAGAAAGATTAATAAGGGAGATATGATGAATGGTCGGTTTTGCAGGGTAAGTCCAGCAGACATAGACCAAAAGGTGTTGTACGTGGAGCAGATTCCTTATCTATATACATAAGTAAAATCCTAACTACTGTGTTCGCACAGCTATGCGTTTAAGGGGTAATAATAACAACCATCTGCATAATTTTTTGGTTTAGTTTCCTGAAAGTCCTAATTTTAACCCTCCTCGCCCAAAATCCACATTGCGGCGTAATCTGCCAGACGAACATGAAAACAGAAATTTGGCAAAATTATACGTTTTAGCCTGTAACGGACAGAACATTTCCAAGAGCTTTAAATTTTTCACTTTTTCCCCGAAGAATATCGAAATATGGAGGCAATTTTAATGATGGTGCAGATCTTCGCGAAGTCCTATCACATAAGGGAAGGCACAATCTCCGTTCAGTTTGGAGTGATCTACAACCTTGGTCTTTTGACTTTTTGTTGTAACTGTATCCCTTTTACGTTTGATTTTTCTCTGTTAATCGATGTTAAATAAATTTGGACTTTTCACATGCATAATTCATACTTTCACTCACTTATAAGAAAGATAGAATCATCAAACCCTACACGAAAATTGGCCCACCCAGTAACCATATGTGAGCCAAAAGCTATGTATGTAGCTGTCACATAATTTTCTGAAAAAGTAATGCAATGTGAGATAATCTTACAAAAATGTTACCCTATTCAACGTTTATAACTCAATCTGAGCCATGTATAGATCAGATATCATACGACCAGCCATTTAGGCCGCTAAATCTTACGTCTTATGGTACAATCCTTTTTCGATATGACGTACCGTTTTGCAGCAGTCAATCTGTAAATGAAGGTCTGCAATATTTTAAACGTGCATATACTTTCGTACGTCGATCTATATATATTCACTGATGTCGTCTTGTAGCGATCGAGAAAGTGTGTGTCTGCTATTGTAATCAGTACTCCCCACACCGACTTTGACCGGCAGTAGGAATGGGGTCCTTCTCCAACACCTGTGTAACTGGCATTAGTAAGGAAGGCCTACCATTATAGTGAATAATTCACTTCTCGATTTGACTTGCGAAAGGCGAGGGAGCGTGCATTGTTGTTTAAAATTCTCCTACCCGATTGTGTTTGGCTGTAGGCAAGGGTACCCGCCCTTATAAACAAATGTATCCATCTAAAATGTGACGGGTATTAGGCATAGTGGCCTGCTATTTTGATGGAAACTCACCAACTTGGTGTGACTGGTAGTAAGCTGGCTGGCTGTAGGAAAAGGGGTCTGTCATTATAATTATAACTGCACAACTCAATTTCGACTGATAGTAGGGAAGTTGCCAAACATTCTAATGAAAACTGTAACCTGTCTGGAAGTAAGTAAGGGGCCTGCCATTGTAACCAAAACTCCCAAATCGATTGTGACCGCGCAGTAGGCGATGGGGGGCCTGCAATTATAATGAAAACTTCCCAACTCGATTGTGAATGGCAGTAGGCATGTGAGCCTGCCGTTATCACAAATCCGTAACAAGCACTTTACATTGGAAACACCGTATTGGGAACCTCCCTATGCTGTTTCCTGGATAACGCTAAGAGACATGCAATTTTAAAACAATCTTATTTACTGTATGTACAGTATTTACTTCGATATTCGAATACAATGTAGAATACCGCAGCGATGCACGGGTACATTTGCTAGTTTTCAATATAATCACGTACCTCTATCTGATAGCCAACGACCGTAGCCGTGTTGAAACACCGGATCCCGTGAGATCTCCGAAGTTAAGCAACATTGCGCGCGTGGTCAATATTTGGATGGGATGCCATTCGCCGTTGGGGGGGAGGGGAGGTAAGAGAATGGAGGAGCGGAAAGGAACTGGCTACCCTACCATACGTAAACTCAGGCACACCTTGCGGAGGTTCGGACCTGCCTTCGGGCAGAATACACCCTTACCCTTCTATCTGATAAATTAATGAATGGAAATTCAACTTCTTAAAACAATGACGAAGAGCCACTGAACAAACCTCGTGATCAAATCTTTCTCATGAATGAACTGATAAAGATTTCTCTTACTTGGAGGTACAGGGCACTATGTCAATCACATGCAATTTTACAGCAGAGTTAAAGGGATGTATTTCAGTTTTTATTTCACTTTCCCTTCTTTTATGCTTTTAAGGGAAATCTTCGTAAAATCTTTTATATAATAATAATAATAATAATAATACAAAGCTTGTTGATTTTTAACACACATTTCTCACATTTTAGATATTTTTTGAATTTTTTGAAAGGATACTGACTGGTTGTGTTTTATCTAATACTGACTAGCTCACTTTGGAAAGACTACTGAAAATACTGAGAAGCAAGTTTTATATCCAGAATTTCGTAGAAATTATGGGTTGCTATTACGACAATGAATACCATACACGTCTTTGCGTCCGTAGTAATATACAAGTTGGTTGGAAAGTAACATGAACCGGGTATATGACCGTTGGAGGGTTGGTCATACTGATAAACATTTTTTAAATAATTTGACATATAGCGCCGTTGACATTTTATCAGATGATAAAGATAGCTAACCAGATTGCTTCACAGGCGAATTCAAAATGGGCCTTGTGTGATGGCGTTCCTAAATCTGCACGTGGCTTACGACCGGACCCGGACCACCAGTTTAAGAAGAAACTTCGCCAGGGGAGGGATTTGAACACTGATCTTGGATCTGCTTACGTTTGATGTTGATTGCTTGGCTGAAATAGACGGTATGCTTGTGTTCGATGCTGATTGCTCGACTGAAATCCACGGTGCGCTTCTGTTCGATGCTGATTGATCGGCTGAAACCCACGGCGTGCATGTGGTTGATGCTGACTGCTCGGCTGAAACCCACGGTATGCTTGTGTTTGATGCTCATTGCTCGGCTGAAACCCACGGCGTGCATGTGGTTGATGCTGACTGCTCGGCTGAAACCCACGGTGTGACTGTGTTTGATGCTGATTGCTCGGCTGAAACCCACGGTATGCTTGTGTTTGATGCTGACTGCTCGGCTGAAACCCACGGTGTGATTGTGTTTGGTGCTCATTGCTCGGCTGAAACCCACGGCGTGCATGTGGTTGATGCTGACTGCTCGGCTGAAACCCACGGTGTGACTGTGTTTGATGCTGATTGCTCGGCTGAAACCCACGGTATGCTTGTGTTTGATGCTGACTGCTCGGCTGAAACCCACGGTGTGATTGTGTTTGGTGCTGATTGTTCGGCCGAAACCCACGGTATGCTTGTGTTTGATGCTGATTGCTCGGCTGAAACCCACGGCGTGCATGTGGTTGATGCTGACTGCTCGGCTGAAACCCACGGTGTGATCGTGTTTGATGCGGATTGCTCGGCTGAAACCCAGGGTATGCTTGTGTTTGATGCTGATTGCTCCGCTGAAACTCACGGTGTGCTTGTGTTTGTTGCTGATTAAACCAAAACAAAAACCCACGGCACTTAACGCCCTTGAAAGGGCCTTGGCCTGCCCAGCTATCGATGCTCAGCCCGAAGGCCTGCAGATTAAGAGGGGCCGTGTGGTCAGCACGACGCTTCCTCTGGCCATTATTCTAGGCTTTCAAGACCGGGGCCGCGATCTCACCGTCAGATATCTCCTCAATTGTAATCACGTAGGCTGTGTGGAACTCGAACCAACCCTCAGGTCGAGAGAATAATGCCTGACCTGGCCTGGAATCGAACCCGGGGCTTCCGGTGGAGAGGGAGGCACGCTACCCCTATAGCACGCGGCCGGCTGTTTGATGCTGATTGCTCGGCTGAAACCCACGGTGTGCTTGTATTTGATGCTGTTTGTTCAGCATCGGTAGCTGCTAAGTGATCAGTCATTACCAAAATGTTTGATAAGCAGCCATGTGGCATGCGTACAGTGGATTGGCACTCGCATTGCAACTCAGGCCTAGTCAGTGTCAACATCGCCCCGTACGGATTTAGCAACAGCGTCTCACAAAGCCCAATTCAGGTCACTCGCGAAACGATTTGATTGGCTAACTTCACCAGCGGATAAAATGACAAGGCCGCGTGATATCGAATTATTATTTTTGTCAAGTTATTATCAGTATGACCAACCCCTTAATGCTCATATACCTGTTTCACGTTGTTTACGACCACCTGTATATACGTACATTTAGCTATTAAAAATGACACTTAAAATCAATATCGATAAGCCATTTGGAGATAATGAAGAACAATTGACTTACTTATCAAACACACAATTTTTTCAAATCAAACATGCGAAATCAAAATAGTGTAAGCAAGTAGAGAAAGACCTCACACATTTGGGTTCACCAAATATGCAGGATAGAAATGTCGTAAGAAAAATTGTTCACATAAGGTGATTTGAGGAAAACGAGAAGAAACACAACGAAGTACTTCGTCGGAGGAACATAAATTGAAACTGTCGATGGAAGTAAAGAACTACTGGGCAAGAAGGAAACCTCAACAATATAATGTTGATTCCGCGTGATCCTACGTGACCCATTCGATCAGTAAAAGTTGATGAACAAACAATATAAATGAATACGGATTATATAAATGATGTCAAAAGACGTGAAGGCAGCATTTCAGTGTAAACAAGGCAACTTCCTGACCTACTGTTTCTTCAGGCCGAAACTAGCACAAAAATCAGAGAATATTTCTACAATAATTGTGCTATTCACCCTACCAGCAGCTCTGTAACCGAGACTCTGTCGAGGTCACAGAACGTCTTAAGGGGAATTGGCAAGCCCTGACTTGATAATGTTAATTTGACAGAGAAGTTGCCCCATTATCTCAGGAACTATTAAGTTTAGAGCTTTGATATTTTTACTACTTCTATTTACACCCTTACCATAAGTACTGAACCAGGATGGAATGGTTATAGCAAACGATTTTGAAGTTATGAATTTGTTTATTAAGTTCCGAATTGTTTACAAAAAATGTCATTAAAAGTTATGTAAATCAGAAACTATACATGTGAATAGCTTTAATATGGTTCAGTAGCTGTATCATGGCACTAGGTGACTCTCTGCAAACAATTAACTTCCTATCCAGTGTAGTTTCTGAGATAATGGGTCAAACATGTGAAAAAAATGCATTTTTCAGAATATGATTTCAAAGTAAAACAGAATGTTCACTCACACAATTACCCATAACAGTGCGTAAAATCCAACTCTATTTAATCGAAACTATTGAAATGTTTGTTATGGCAGTGCCGGAAACCTCTGTGCATAACATTCAGAAATAGAACAGTGAAACCACAGCCTTCTAGATTAAAGGGTTCCAGATATTTATATTTACAAAAAGAAAAATGTCTAAGTAGCCCAATTTGACACTTATGTATTGATATTTTAAAATATTTCTTTAAAATGCTTCCATGTGTCGTATTAAAATAAATTGTACACCATTTTAATCAGCACAGTCCAAACAATTGAATGAGGTAACATTTGCAAAAAGTCATGTTTTAAATATTTTTAGCTTCCGACTCTCCTTAAAATAGTTTGCTGTGAGCTCGGAAATATCCTCCTTCTCTCGATTTATTTCATTGGCTGATCTTCATCAGATTCAATATTATAATTATCACAGTGGGATCAGTGATAATTCTCGACCTAATTTTCATGTCGATCACGATGACATCGATTCTGCGTGTTCTATTTTCTTCAACACAGTGGACAGGTAGGCTCTGCTACTGGGCACGCAACTGTAACGACATATATTGGTCATGAATGGCAGCAGAGGAGACAAAGCACATTAGAACAATGTTATAGTTCATCATTTTAATGGCCGTTTGATATCGTAAGCCTTAATATTCATTTTTGTTTTGACTCTGATATTAAGGTACCGTATCCAAATTAAAGGTAGTCCTCCTTCCTCCTCTCATGCCATCCATTCACGACGTGTCCTCATTTTGATAGACATCGAAACAATTTTCCTTGGCGATATGGGCTGACGACCACGTGCTTCTTCACCTTAATACAATCACAACAAAAAACCACGACTATCGCAAGTTAACACAATTGATCAATATCTCCATATCAGAAAAGTCTCGGCGTTGACATGAATAAAGCAACAAAAGACTAAATTAGGAATATGCTATCACAGCCGGTACGGTGAAACTGTATAAGACATAAATAATTGGAAATTGTATTATCTATAACTTTGGCTATGAAGCGTTTATCGATAGGGGTATTAATAACATAGTTATTTGAGAATTTAATTTTAAGCCTCCCCTAAACTATCATTTAACCCAGCGTGAATAAAATTATTTATAGCCTATAATGTAGTACCTTGTTTCCCGAATTGACATACCTATTTTCATTCACTTCTGTTCATCCATTCTTTCGTGATATACATACATACATACATACATACATGTATATATACATACATACAGACAGACAGACAGAGACGACGGAACATAAAAATTGCATTTCATCGTTACTGCAGACACGACCGATACAGAAATATAATTCTTTTTTGATTCTGAGCATAATTTACATCTATTTATATCTGTATATGTCCAGGGCGGGCGGCGGGCCATGAAGCCGCAGATCTAATGTGTTTATCTATTCGACGACAGCAGGTGTTGCAACCTGAAAATCGGATACATTCATATACTCTTGTCTTAGAGAAATAAAGATCAATTTATCTATTTTACTTTTCTGGATATTCCTCGTAGTTGGAACGTGAGAGTGTATAATATACATTACCAGCAAGACACAAGAACAACACTGTATGACTGATATTGCGTTCGGCATCCCTCTCGCTCAGAACACTAATCGATAAATTTAATTTTGTTCCATTTTGTGCTCTCGGCTACAACTTCATTTGGGAGATGATTTATATATTTATGCATTCCTGTACGTTACCACGAGATGAGTTCGGTTATTTATCCCAGTCGTATTTTATCCATCTATTAATACAAATACCACTACAGGCCATACACGTTCTAGCTGTTTTATGACAGTCCGTTCACGACCAATATTTCGTACGGTTCTAAACGATTACTATCTTTCCGAAGGGGCCGATGACCTAGATGTCAGGCCTTTCGAATAAAAAATATCATCATCATCACCACCATCATACAGGGTGGCGCCTAAGTCACTGGACAGTTGGTTAAAAGAAAATGAAAGTAACAGCAAGACGTAGTACAGAAGGAAATTTTTACCCACTGATTTGTTATTGCCAAATAGCGATGATTACGCTTTATCAAGTTGGTGACAGGGGATAAGTATTTGGATATGCTTCAGAATTACGTGGTACCAGGCGTGTGCTGGAAACTTTCAAAAAATTTATTTTCAACACTATGGGGCACTACCACATTATGCCAGTGCCGTCCGTGATTATTTAAATGAAACTTTCCAAAGAAAAGTGATTGGTCATAGAGAAGATATTGACGTGCCTCCACTTTCACCAGATATCACGCCCAAGGATTTTTTTTTCAATGGGGTGTCGTCAATGACTCTACTTATTCTAAAAAGCTTCGGGTCTGTGCTGAAATAAATGACTACATACACGAAGCATTTTGTAATTTGGACAGTGATACCACACTATGCCATAGAGTATGCAACAGCGCTCAGAAAGACTTGAAAGGTGTATTCATACAGACGGAAAACAGTTTGAACATAAATATAATTGTAAGCATTGTTCGTATTTGTAATGAAACATAAATTCAATCTTTTGTTTATGTCAGTGCACAGTGTCCATGACTCTTGCGCCGCCTTGTATACTGCACAACACATGAAACAGATTAACGTACTGTTTCTGATATAATTAAGATTCAGTTTTGTAGGGACTTTAATGTAGATTCTACCCGTACTCGGGCTCCTTTTAATAGTATTTAGCCATACTAAAACTGTGTAACCATCGTTCTTCAGGCCATACTTCTTCGATTGGTAATGGGTGTGATTGTGAAGAACGGAAAGAATAGATCACCATGGAACACACTGTACACAGACAACGTTCTACTTAGTGAAACATCTAAAGACAAGACTGAGATGAAAGTGAGGCATGAGAATAAGCAGACAGTGGACTGAAGGTATGTTCATAATTGAAAGGTAGCTGCATACAACTTCAGAATGGGATGTTACCTATTGTTACCAAATTCAGGTACCTAGGATCGTGTGTTGATAGGGATTTAGAACCGAACAAAGAGATGTAGCACGAAGTCCAGTGCGTCTTACCTAATTTGAATTAACTTAGAAGTGAAGCTTCCGCGGTGTGTAGAACTAGTTAGTTTAACGTCGGCAAACTGTGTGGAATGTATAGGAAACAACAACGCGGTTCAACCCGAAAAAATAACTAAATAATTTGAAATAAGCCGAATGGGGTGCTGTAGGTAAGAAAGTAAGCTGCTAAATTAAAGCTAGCTTCAGCAAGGATGTGGTAAGACTGTTTGCAAATAGAGCTCAAACTAGGGCGACTGCAAAAAATGAAGAAAGAACGACGGAAGTAGCCGAAATATTCTTCTCCTTCATATACCACTTTTCCCACACCTGTAGGGTCGCGGGTGCGAACTATGTAGCACATGTAAATTTGGTCATGTTTTACCGGCCGGATGCCCTTCCTGACTCCAACCTTGTTTGGAGGGGTGTAACCACTATTGTGATGGATGGTAGTGTGGTGCATTCTCTGAACATGAAGAGGGGAGGGTTGGAACAAACACAAACATCCAGTCCCAGAACCAGAAGTGTTAATTAGTTGCGATTAATATCCCCGATCCGGCGGGAATCAAACCCGGGACCCTCTGAACAGAAGGCCTCAACGCTAAGCACTCAACCAAGAAGTAGGGTGGAAGTAGCCTAAAATCCTAAATAAAATTCGAACGTCTTCCTCATATTTTGGTCGCACACAGCAGCAAAAGTATGACAACTTCCCGTCTACAGATTTTAGTGATAGCATTATTAAATCATAGTGTCCGTATTTCACAACGTAGACACGACTATACTAGTGACAATATTCGACTTACAAAGTGTGGTGAGATGTGATGACATTAACTTTCAAATCCTCAGTTGTGAAGCGTCGATATGACAGTACAGATGAGAGAGAGATTTATTAAAGAAATAAATCATCCGTCCTCCAATGAGGGTGATCATTTGAATCTGGAATACAATTTCAAATTCAATGGAGTTTAAAAAAACAAAAAAAGAAAGAAAATGTAATCGATAAACATTTTATCTTCTTTTTCCAGGGTTAGTGGAGGAAGAATGGTAATCACGTTCTCAGGTATTAATGGAAATGAATGATTTGCAGAGAGTCCCTCAGTATCTGTATTACTATTTTTTCTAACTCCCAGAATGGAACATTCAAATTTTTTAGGAAGGTCGATATCTGACTAGGAAGGTTGCCTCTTGCTCTGAATAGCGGGCCTCTGACAATCCACCGATAGATAGGTATTTTATACTTAGATGACAGATAAGGCAAGCACGGAACATAAATAGCTTGCGCTTCTAGGTCCACAACCCGAGCCTCATTTAGGTCTCTTTCAAAGCGAATGGTGGAATCTAAGACCATTGCTTTAATGTCTTTTCTGTTTAGCTTGCTTCTCTAGGTCCACAACCCGAGCCTCATGTAGGTCTCTTTCAAAGTGAATGGTGGAATCTAAGACCATTGCTTTAATGTCGTTTCTGTTTATACCTATGATGTCAGGCCTCCGATTAAGATCATCGGTCGAGATGCAGTGAATCTCCTCGTGCACCTCCCATCCACGCTGTCTCAAGCCTTGAGCAATCGACGTTCTTACACGGTGGTGACGCTGGTTGCGCATTAGCTCAGTGCTCCGGCAGAATCCCAGCACATGTCCCGGGGTTTCTGTCTCCTTGCAGCCATTTTGGTGGCAGCGGTTTGTGTTGAATGACCTACCGGGAACCGACCTGACTGCGGTGAGGATACATGACATCTTTACATGTATTCAGAAGAGGACAAAGGGGATTTATGAGCCATCCAGGAGTTTGCTTTCGGGCAGCCTGAATATAACACTACTCCCTTTTCTTTATGTGGTAGCTGGCACCACGACTGAAAAGATCGATTTCTCAGAAT
Source organism: Anabrus simplex (assembly GCF_040414725.1). NCBI lineage: Eukaryota > Metazoa > Arthropoda > Insecta > Orthoptera > Tettigoniidae > Anabrus > Anabrus simplex. Next base: position 120,088,105 of record NC_090267.1, on the reverse strand, counting down.
TTCACGTAGTTTTCTTCCGTCAATCTTTGGGGGAAGACTTTCTTTTTGTATGTCAAGTCTGTGGAGTGCCATATCTTGTTCTTCAGGTAATTTCCTTCCGTATGGTAGATGAACGTCCTGAATATGGAGTATGCTAATACAAATATTGTAATGCTGTATACTGGCTTCCCATTCTGTGAAAATTATTCCCATCCCCGTGACCTTTCTGGCACAATACAGCATCGACTTTCGAGTATCATCCGGCAGCATCATTATTTCTTTTACAGAACGTCTAATAATATTGCCTAGATCTTTAGGAAATGCGTTTGATAGTTGTGTCAGAGGGGCACATCGTAGAGGATAGATCAAACCTAGCCAAAAAAACTCGTTAATAATCTCTGCTTTTAGAAATTTTGTTTTTACCAGATTATTTAAGTAATTATTTAAGTTTATGTCTGTCAATAGAAATTTCGTTGTTGAAGTCAATTCCTAAACACTTGATTCGTTCATTGTTTGTTTATATCGATGGAATCATTGATCCTTCCAGTGTAAGGACGTTTCCTTAAGTTAATTTTCCTTTCTTCAGGATTATATATTTGGTTTTAAGAGGATGGATATGTAAACCAATTTCTGCAAAGCTGCTTTCAGCTAAATTTAACAATGACTTTTGGTTTTGCTGAGTATGACTAGGTCATCTGCGAAAGCAAATGAGGTTGACGGTGGCAGTTAATCAGATAAAATATAGCCATAACTTTGGAATGTGTCATGGTCAGTGAAATTTTGTACTGATTGCTATATTAAAGAGGAATGGTGAGATAGGGGACCCTTGAGATACGCCTCACTTAATTTCGATGGGTTTTGATTTCTTACAATCAGCTTCTACTTGAACTGTGTTCTTTGTAAGAACCATTTACGAGGGAAGCGTTGACATGAGTTCCAAATAATGACACAAAGCCACGCTGGTGAGGAATTAGTGTGACATATGAACGCAGTCTCATATCTAGTAGTCGTTCAGTTGTTCTCCTAACCACCGAATATATGGTTATAGGCCCCATTCTTTAATATCATTTATATCTTTACCCTTATGTGTTAAAATTGGTCTGGCCATTTTGGGTTTCGTAGGTACGTAGGGAAAATGAAGCTTCGTGTTGTATATTTATTATCCTACATTTATATTCAATAAATCTACCGCATGTATGTCAAAGTATTTTACAGAGTCTGATGTATGCAATTTATAATATGTGCAGTTCTGAGTATTAGGCCTCCCTATAGAAGTGAGGATCCCGGTAGTCACTCAAAAAAACTGTGAACGGATGTCGCGTAGCAAATATGTACAACTCTGGACATGCATTTGAACATATTACCACACAGATTTTGTCCAATTAGTGAATACCACAGTTTGGTGAATAATTGTTTTGGAAACTGATTTTTCACCTTTCTCCTGTATTAATTGCTAGAATCTTTATTTTAACCATTTGTCCGTATCCTTGGTTGAAAAGTAGCGTTGCAGCCTTAGACGGAGTGTGCTTTGTGCCTGGTTAATTCGTCTGTCTCACATACTGGACGTTTATGTTGATCTTAACACACCTCTTCGTTCACTTAAACCACATCACTAGGAGGCGGATGTTGTTGAAGTCATCTTTTTTCTCCTCGCATTATATCGCTGCTCAGTGGGATAGAAATGCATTCCGTGATAAAATAAAGGATTAGAACGCGTTTTTATTCTTGACTAGCAAATGTACCCGTGCTTCGCTACGGTACTCTACATTGTATACGGATATCGAAGTAAATTAGTGCACATGAAGTGAATAAGATTTTTAAATTGGGTATGTCTTGGCTTTATCCGAGAATCAGTATTGTGAAATCCACAGACGTTGTTTCCAATGAAAGTGTGATTTGCGGAATTGCGATGATAACGGCAAGTCCACTTGTTTAGTGCAATTCACAACGAAAAAGGTAATTTTCATTTAACGGCAGACCCCATTGCCTAGTGCGCGGCCAAAATCGATTTGGGGAGGTTTCATTACAATGGCAGACCCCAATTCCTACTTTCAGATAGATTACAGTTGAGGAACTTTTATTATATTTGCAAGGACCTCCCTTACTGCCAGTCAAAAGTGAGTTGCGTTCTTATCTTTATAATGGCAGACGCATTTTCTAATGCCAGTCAGCTTCCTGCCAGTCACACCAAGTTGGTGAGATTCCATTATAATAGCAGGCCACTATGCCTATCGTTAGTCACATTTTAGATGGGTCAATTTGTTTATAATGGAAGACACCCTTGCCTACTGACAAACAGGATCGGGTAAAATAGTTTTGAAAAAAATTGCACGCTCCCTAGAGATCTGCTAGTCGAATCGAGAAGGGAATTATGCATTAAAGTAGTGCACAAGAGATGGAGGACGACCCCATTCTTACTGCCTGACAAAGTCGATGTGGGGAGGACTGAAAACAATAGCAGAAGCCCTCCTTCTGACAGTCACTATCGATTTGCAATGTATTTAATACCAATGGCAGACAAACCCTTTCTAGATTGCTACAAATCGACGTCAATGAAAGAATATAGTCGTCATACGGAAGTATAAGGATGTTAACCATCATTTACAGATTAACTGCTGCTAAACGGTACATCAAATCGAAAAACGGATTGTACGATAAGACGCACTTTCGGGCCATATCTTGGGGTCATCAGCTACTCCCGTACAAGTTTCGAATTTCCGAGATTTCTCGTAGTGTCTCATTAATTCACGTCTTTTTTCATTTTTAAATATTTATGTATACATCGCTCCAGCCATACTTGCTTTTATATACGTAGCCTATATAGATGACGGATAACCATGAGCACGTTGAAAAGTGCAGACTTCCACTTCGAGATTCATATCTCCTAAACGGTGCATGATATTAAGAAACGGTTTGCGCCATCAGACGCCTCATTTATCGCTCTAGATGTTTCTTTCTGCATCATTTCCTCGTATCTCCCATATTAAGGGAGTAAATTGAGTTCAAATTTTGAATAGGCTGATATTTGGGTACCTTTTTAACATTTTACATTACTTTTTGCCTAATTATGTATAAGCTACAATCATGAAATTTGGTCCACATATGGCCTTTAATTGTGTCAATGTGCGCACCCAACGTGATGATCCTGTCATTCATATAAGTGTGTCAAACAATGAAATCTACTTGTAAAAATCACCAAATTTACGAACAGTCCAGAAATACGGCCAAATTTAACGTATAAGGGAGAGAGATACGAAAAAATGTCACAGGACCAAAGTTGTAGATCACTCCCAATTGAAGTGACTCTGTGCCATCCGTTTTGTGATACGACTTACCGTTTAACCAAAAAATAGCTCAAAAGGAATGTCTGCATAGTCATTAAAATTGCCTCAATATTTCGATATCTTTGGGGGTCAAAAGTGAAAAATTTGAACATCTTGGAATTTTCCCGTCGAGTAGGGACCAAAAACTATAATTTCACCAAATTTCAATTGTCTACCTCGTCTGGCCGGTTGTGCCGCCATCTTGATTTGGGGGAGCGGGGGATAAAAATTAGGAAATTCCCGATAATTTTTTAGCCCACGAAACCTATAGGTTGTCGTTTCGGATATATTATACGACTGCGTCCTTATGCTGAGCCCAAAATTTGAGCCCCCCCCCCCAGCGTGCCCCCTTCAGGGAATTTTGAGAATTTCCGATTTTTCTAGGGATCCTGGGGTCATCAGCTTCTCCCGTACCAAGTTTCAAATTTCTGAGATTTCTGGAAGTGCCTCATTAATTCACGTCTTTTTTCATTTTTAAATATGTATATATACATCGCTCCAGCCCGACTTGCTTTTATATATAGAGATTCTTTCGTATTTTTGTCTCCTTAGGACGATCAGTCATTAGTTTACCTTTGCAGATCGTTTTGGGTCAATATATAACATTATCAAAAATGTTTAGATAATTTTAAAACCTTTTAAATATATGCATGTATTACTTGTTGCCAGATTTATACAGATACTTATGGTAAGGTAAGGGTTATCCTGCCCGAAGGCAGGTCCGAACCTCCGCAGAGGTGTTCCTGAGCCGGAGTTTACGTACGGTAGGATGGCCAGATCCTTTCCGCTCCTCCATTCCCTTACCCCCACCAACAGCGCGTGGCAACCCATCCAACTCCTGACCACGCCCAATGTTGCTTAACTTCGGAGATCTCACAGGATGTGGTGTTTCAACACGGCTACGGCCGTTGGCGATCCTTATGTGACCCTATAAAAAATTATGAAATATTCGTACATAGATGGTTAAGTTTGCTAAATATATTCCATGGCCGAGCAAATTGACCAGCAGCTTTTGGTGACTAAGAACAGGTAAGGAAAAGATGTGTACCTGTGAGTTTTGTGTTTCGGGGACATGTGCAGGAACACAATACGAAATTCTGATAAATTAGGAGAAAGTATGTCCTAAAGTGTTTCATAGAAAAGAAAGCTTTGCACCCACCCCTACAGCCAGTCATTCAGCCCCGCGTATCTCAAGGCCAAGACAAATGGAAAGGAAAAGGGACTGGAAACAACAGTTAACTTTCCACTTCAGTACAGAATTAATTTTTCCTAGTGTGCACTGTAGTTCTGTGCAAGGAACATTCCAAAATTGAAATTATTACAAAGTGTATTTTTAAATCATCTAGTGAATGTATTTGGAAATGAAGTGCTTACGACAGAGGTTCTGTGTTATTTTGTAAATTGTGTTATGTTAGAGTGAGTACGGAAAGAATGTTCGTTGTACAACAGTGCATTAAAAGAGAAAACATCTCAAGTCCGTCACGAGGGCGAAGAACAATAAGTGTTCCCAGGTTCTCCGGGGGCAATGTCCTAGCACTACATCCAGAAAATCATTAAGTCCACATTATATACACCTCCAAGTAATCACGGATATAAATATTTCTATGAAAATAAACAGTTGTGTAGTGAAAAGAATATGGGTCTATCACTTATAAAACCATTCTTTCACAGTCACCAGAATTCATTTTGGCTAAATATTTTGGTCTTTTCGTACTTATTTTGTATGATTTATCCCATAAATTTAAGGGCAAGTGACGTTTAAGTCATTCAACATTCGACCCCATACACATTACATTACCAACTACAAGACATACTCAGTACGAAATACATCTCTCCAGATAGGTTTAGCGTCAGGCAGGGCACGGGTCGTAAACCAAAGAACTTAATCATCATGAAGCGCCGGACCCCATGTAATTCGGAAAACGTGAGGAGAAAAAGAAACGTAATTTTATCAGTTACAGCTTTACATGCACTAATATTACGGTAAACAGGATGACTGTAAATACATAAAAGGCATGACGTGTTAATTAAAATACTATACACCTGAAATTCAAAACTGCACCAATCCCTCATTACCTTGTCCACATATGTTTTGGGTGGGTAACATATTATTCCTCTGTACAAAAATGAATTAGTCACATTAGTGAGTAACATTACCCGTGCTCGTCTATTGTACGTTACTTTACACCCTCATTTCAAATGTACACTTAATTTTCTATAATTTATCGTTTGTTTATATATCAGGGTATTGTCAAATATTCCGTCTGTTCCATGATGCATAGCTAATACAGTGTGGGATAAAAAGGAAGAATCGATACCATGAATTATTTTCCCTAGTATGTGTAATCCGCCACCATGTTTGCCGTCCCTCCACTTAATCCTGTTTAAGAGCATAATCCTGGCTGGCGGTTCATATCACGTTCCCTCCCGCGCACAAAGATAGCATCAAATATCATGAATTCAAATTCCATATTGTTAAATAACAAAACACACTTAGTTGAATTTGACGAGAATTTTATTTCGATATACAGAACACAGGGTGACCGTAACTTAACGCGTATCCTTTTAAGGACATCTTACTTGTAGAATTATACATCGATTTCATTCAACAATTTTTAATACACATTCTTGTAGTTTAAAACATACACAAGTCTAAATTTACATGACGATTTCTGAGGTAGAACGTATTAGATTATAACAATATTAAATAACCGGGCGAGTTGGCCGTGCGGTTAGGGGCGCGCAACTGTGAGCTCGAATCCGGGAGATAGTGTGTTCGAATCCCACTGTCGGCAGCCCTGAAGATGGTTTTCCGTGGTTTCCCATTTTCACACTAGGCAAATGCTGGGGCAGTACCTTAATTAAGGCCACGGCTGCTTCACTCCCATTCCACGGCCGTTCCTGTCCCATCGTCGTCATAAGACCTATCCGTGTCGGTACGACGTAAAGCAAATAGCAAATATATATATATATATATATATATATATATATATATAATATTAAGGACATAACACTTTGTCACTCAGTTCTATCCCGATCCTCTTCATTCCTGATTATCTGTTGTAACAGCTTGTTGCAAGGAACTTACTAGAAAATTGAATCTAGCAAAGAAGGCAGCTAAGGATAATATGATGGCAAGCATAATTGGCAGTCATACGAATTTTAGTGAAAAATGGAAGGGTATGTATAGGTATTTTAAGGCAGAAACAGGTTCCAAGAAGGACATTCCAGGAATAATTAATGAACAAGGGGAGTGTGTATGTGAGGATCTTCAAAAGGCAGAAGTATTCAGTCAGCAGTATGTAAAGATTGTTGGTTACAAGGATAATGTCCAGATAGAGGAGGAGACTAAGGCCAAAGAAGTAATAACATTTACATATGATAACAATGACATTTACAATAAGATACAAAAGTTAAAAACTAGAAAAGCGACTGGAATTGATCAGATTTCTGGGGATATACTAAAGACAATGGGTTGGGATATAGTACCATATCTGAAGTACTTATTTGATTATTGTTTGGTCGGAGGAGCTATACCAGATGAATGGAGAGTTGCTATAGTTGCCCCTGTTTATAAAGGAAAGGGTGATAGACATAAAGCTGAAAATTACAGGCCAGTAAGTTTGACATGCATTGTATGTAAGCTTTGGGAAGGCATTCTTTCTGATTATATTAGACATGTTTGTGAAATTAATAACTGGTTCGATAGAAGGCAATTCGGTTTTAGGAAAGGTTATTCTACTGAAGCTCAACTTGTAGGATTCCAGCAAGATATAGCAGATATCTTGGATTCAGGAGGTCAAATGGACTGTATCGCGATTGACCTGTCTAAAGCATTTGATAGGGTGGATCATGGGAGACTACTGGCAAAAATGAATGCAATTGGACTAGACAAAAGAGTGACTGAATGGGTTGCTATATTTCTAGAAAATAGATCTCAGAGAATTAGAGTAGGTGAAGCTTTATCTGACCCGGTAATAATTAAGAGGGGAATTCTTGAGGGCAGTATTACTGGATCTTTACGTTTTCTTATATATATAAATGATATGAGTAAAGAAGTGGAATCAGCGGTAAGACATTTTGCAGATGATGTTATTCTGTACAGAGTAATAAATAAATTACAATATTGTGAGCAACTGCAACGTGACCTCGATAATGTTGTGAGATGGACGGTGGGCAATGGTATGTTGATAAACGGGGTTAAAAGTCAGGTTGTGAGTTTCACAAATAGGAAAAGTCCTCTCAGTTTTAATTACTGCGTTGATGGGGTGAAAGTTCCTTTTGGGGATCATTGTAAGTATCTAGGTGTTAATATAAGGAAAGATCTTCATTGGGGTAATCACATAAATGGGATTGTAAATAAAGGGTACAGATCTCTGCACATGGTTATGAGGGTGTTTAGGGGTTGTAGTAAGGATGTAAAGGAGAGGGCATATAAGTCTCTGGTAAGACCCCAACTAGAGTATGGTTCCAGTGTATGGGACCCTCACCAGGATTACCTGATTCATGAACTGGAAAAAATCCAAAGAAAGGCAGCTCGATTTGTTCTGGGCGATTTCCGACAAAAGAGTAGCGTTACAAAAATGTTGCAAAGTTTGGGTTGGGAAGAACTGAGAGAAAGAAGAAGAGCTGCTCGACTAAGTGGTATGTTCCGGGCTGTCAGCGGAGAGAGGGCGTGGAATGACATTAGTAGACGAATAAGTTTGAATGGCGTTTATAAAAGTAGGAAAGATCACAATATGAAGATAAAGTTGGAATTCAAGAGGACAAACTGGGACAAATATTCATTTATAGGAAGGGGAGTTAGGGATTGGAATAACTTACCAAGGGAGATGTTCAGTAAATTTCCAATTTCTTTGAAATCATTTAGGAAAAGGCTAGGAAAACAACAAATAGGGAATCTGCCACCTGGGCGAGTGCCCTAAATGCAGATCAGTATTGATTGATTGATTGATTGATTGATTGATTGATTGATCTAGCATGAAGGCCTGATCTTTCATTATCATCAAAGTTGCATATGTGCAGACTGTTTTTAACCTCCTAGTAATGTACAGATGATATTGCCATATGAAGTTTCATTATTATCACCAAGTGTGTGAACTTTGCTATTGTTTGGAGATATAAATAAATAAATAAATAAATAAATAAATAAATAAATAAATAAATAAATAAATAAATTAATTAATTAATAAATAAATAAATATTACTCTTTTACCGTTCCGGTACCTTCGGTTTCTCTGGAGATACTGGTGTAAGAATATTGTCCCATAGCAGTTTCATAGGTTAATTTCTATAAAGCAGTTTTAGTATTCAGGAAATGCTACCAACCCCATCCACGTACCCACCCACTATATTGGCAAGAGTAGGAAAATGAGTATTAGTGTGTACCACGTACAGTATATCGACCACTATTTTAAAGTTGTCTTCCTGCTAGTAGCTCTTTGGCCTTTCGGAGGCACGTTAAAATTCTACTTAGTGAAGTCTGTACTGTAAAAGTATGTGGAAATATTTTATATTAAAATTTACGTTTCATACCCTGTGTCTTCCTCGCAGTACGCAGTCAAGACTAGGGGAATGTTTATGAATTTAATAGAGCACTTTGAAGGTCAATTATTCGGCAATGAAGATTAGTAATGTTTACTGTCAAGGCCTGGTTAAAAGTACAAGCGACAAATTTCCACGACGACGAAATAACTAACCCATCTGCATACAATTATTTCACTTAAAAAAGCACCTGGAAATATCTGCATTGTTTTTGTTATGAAAATCGAAAATGTTTAACAAGTGTATCGCAACAAAAAGCATTAGAGTTATCTTATGAATTCCTATACTGTACTAACGTTATTTAAGACTATAACCGATTTATATGGGAGGACAATTAGTTACCAAATTCAGAGAGAGAGATATCTATGGGACGAGAATTGGTTACCAAATTCCGAGAGAGATATCGTTTTTACGTGTTTTACCTTCGATAGAATTTTAATTTTCAATGTCACTCATTGCTTCATCAGTTATTTGCAAGGCTCAGCCATCCGCACTATGAAAAAGAAATTGCCAAATCAATGCTACGTCCTTGTAATAGTAAGACATGTCAATTTCTGAGATTTATTTCATGAAGAGACTTTAGTAACAGTCAAAATATAAATAAATCGACGTGTTACTGATTAGAATAGACGTTGGTAGTTGGGCCCACTGGGCGAGTTGGCCGTGCGGTTAGGGGCGCGCGGCTGTAAGCTTGCATCCGGGAGATAGTGGGTTCGAATCCCGCTGTCGGCAGGCCTGAAGAGGGTTTTCCGTGGTTTCCCATTTTCACACCAGGCAAATGCTGGGGTTGTACCTTAATTAAGGCCACAGCCACTTCCTTCCAACTCCTAGGCCTTTCCTATCCCATCGTCGCCATAAGACCTATCTGTGTCGGTGCGACGTAAACCCACTAGCAAAAAAATAGTTGGGCCCGTCATTGCAGCGAACTGAGTTAAACTAGTCTCGAGATACGACAAGTATTTAAATATCGAAAGTTCAAATCTCTCCCAGACACATCAACGCCTGGTTTATATGTTCTTAAAAAACACAGGTTCGAATAAACCGGGAGAGATGGTTTAACACAATGCTGTACATCATACTATTGTTTCTCCGAGCCCTCTCGAGATATGGGCGAGATACAGTGCATAACAGTCTTGTTTGTACACCCTACTTAGCAGATATAATGTATTTATAATTACTAAATAGTACTTAACCAAAGCACAAGACTTGCATAAGTTATTGCACAAGGTTTTGAGAACTTGATGTGAGCGATCAAAAGTCTCGGTACATATTTTTAAAAGAATAGGAGTGAAATATGTTGTGTAGTTACCTATTTGCTTGCAACAGTCTTGTTTGTATAGGTTCACTGCCTCGTATTCGCTCGGCAACACTCCTAGTTAGCTGGTGTGTATCTGTGCTGTGCTAGTGTGTATAGTTTCGCAAGTAATGCACCAGGCCGTGTGTTATATAATGGGTAAAAAACGGAGTTAAGTGACGAACAAACAAGACTATTGCACGATGAAATGCCTTTTTTTGGTAGATTGCTTGTATTTTTGTTAAACTGTTAGGTCACAGATCTGTTTTTTTATTTTATTATTTACATTGTTTATTAGTGTATCTATTAAGATATGGGCAATAAAATCATCATCATCATCATCATCATCTGTTTACCCTCCAGGTTCGGCTTTTCCCTCGGACTTAGCGAGGGATCCCACCTCTACCGCCTCAAGGGCAGTGTCCTGGAGCTTCAGATTCTTGGTCGGGGATACAACCGGGGAGTATAACCAGTACTTCGCCCAGGCAGCCTCACCTGCTATGGTGAACAGGGGCCTTGTAGGGGGATGGGAAGATTGGAAGGGATAGGCAAGGATGAGGGAAGGAAGCGGCCGTGGCCTTAAGTTCGGTACCATCCCGGCATTCGCCTGGAGGTGAAGTGGGAAACCACGGAAAACCACTTCGAGGATGGCTGAGGTGAGAATCGAACCCACCTCTACTCAGTTGACCTCCCGAGGCTGAGTGGACCCCGTTCCAGCCCTCGTACCACTTTTCAAATTTCGTGGCAGAGCCGGGAATCGAACCCGGACCTCCGGGGGTGGCAGCTAATCACGCTAACCACTACACCACAGAGCCGGCCATGGGCAATAAAATACAACACAATAATTGTATACAAAAGTTTAACTGCTATTTCGTTGCAATCAGTTGGTGTACAAACAAGTCTGTTATGCATTGTATGTGTGTTTGTCAACGAGGCGTGAGTCACGCAGAAGGACCATTTGCCCGACATCACAGCGAGTGGCGCATCACTTTCTGCCTAATGCCTGCATTTTGCTGAATATGTCGCTCTATGTTTAGATGTTCTATTGAGTTAAATTGCTGTAGTACCATTAAGTGAAAGACAAAGTTTCTTCTCGGTAATTACGTACGTGGCGGAAACAAACTGGACAGGGATTTACGATCCCCTTAATACAATTTAAGAATGGCTATACCTTTACCGGATCACAAGATATTTGAGGTGACACTTTATATGATTAACCCTATATATAAGGAGGTATCCTAGACTTCTTAATGTAGTTGAAGTCTAAGAAATGTAAGTCTATATTTGACTACAGAAAGATACGTATAAGGAGGGTTGACGAGATATATTTCTCTCTTTCCTTCCTTAAACTTGACTGAGTGTGGTGACAAGAAGGAGTAGTTGGAGATTTCTTGTCATCATGATCGATTTTTTGAAACCTCTTGAATCCACCAGTACTTTTCTACAAATTAATAATAGTTATCTCTCATCTAGAAGAAATTTGGTAAGTAACGTAAGGGAATTTGCTCTTCCTCTGGATCCGAAAGCAAGGCCATATAACTTGAATTTCCAGGATTCATACTGATGGAAGAATTTGATATTCTAATATATTTTTCACACTGTCCGTACGTGGCTTGATTCTCAATTTGAATCAAGGTAAACTCAAACCTAATTGTCGGAAAAAAAGTAATGACTATGGAATCATATTAGTTAAATGCCACGATGACGCAGAACCGGCAGGATCCATCACAAATAACAGCAATTATTATTATTAGCAATCGTAGTAGTAGTCGCGAATTCTACCAATATTGGAAGACGTTAAGCAAATAACTCAATCAGTTCTTCTGTGGGTTCTTCTTCGAGAAAGCTTGTTTACGTTCTTCCGATCATTGTGGTCTGTGCTGTTTTGGTTGAGGTTTCTTTAATGTAGCTTCCCAATTGCCTACTTTGTGTCTAAAGATGTCTCGAGAATGTCTGTTGAACTTATGTTTGGGTATTTGTGGTCCTTTCGAAGTTCGTTAATCCAGGGTGATGACTTCTTAAGTAAGGTTACATAATCTATTAACCTTTTTGTCAATCGATTTTGTGGTAATCTAGTGAGAATACAGAAGAATTTAATTCGTCTTTTCCTAATGTAAATGTATGAGAACTGTTGCTTTGATTGATTGTAACCTGTAACCGTCTTGAGTGTGGTGCTCCTAAGAGTTTCCTAATAATCTTCTTCTCCTCTTTTTCTGATTTCTTCAAGTTCTCGTTTTCTCTTGAATGCCAGTGTTTCACTTGCGTAAAAGACTGTTGGTTTTATGACTGTGATGTAATGCTAAATTTGTGTATGTCTTGACAGAGACTTTTTGTTGTAGATGTTTTGGACTAACCGTTATTATTATTGAAAATGAAAATCCACAGCATGTTTCCAGTTATTCGACCGGGTCAGGAATGGAATGAATGAGCCCCATCTAGCGGCGAGGATAGGAATTGTGCCGGCTGCTGAAGCCTGTCGCACTCCCCTGGGGCAATGATAAATGACTGACAGATGACATGAAATGTTAATGGAGAGTGCTGCTGGAATGAAAGATGACAGGGAATACAAGAGTACCCGGAGAAAAACCTGTCCCGCCTCTGCTTTGCCCAGCACAAATCTCACATGGTGTGACCAGGATTTGAACCACGGTATCCAGCGGTGAGAGGCCGGCGCGCTGCCATCTGAGCCACGGAGGCACGTTATTTATATTTATACATCGTTATGCCCTACTCAGGAGCACGGTTGAACCAGCTTGTTGGCCTTCTTTTCCTCCCAAAATCTCTTCATCCTCTCGCTGAGCTTCTTCCTTCGTTCTTCTGTCCAAGTTATAGTAGCTCTGGTGTTGGGTTTGTCTTCAAAGTGGTGATTGTCGATTTTGGTTCTGAATTTACATCTGTCCTGTACAATGTCTTCTAAGATATTGATTTCCTGGAGATCTGTTTCAATTTCACGAAGCCAGCTGTTCTTGGTTTTTAATGAAAGGGCCAGGTTGAGAATTCTTTTAGTTAGCCTGTTAGTGTTCCTTCTGATAATGTGTCCATAAAATTTCAATCGTCTTTTCCGAAAAGTGTGAGAAGATTTTATCAGAATGACAATATATCTCCTGGGATGATTTTTTTCTCCATATTCCATCTATACAAACTGGGCCAAAAAAGTTTGTAAAATTTTTCTTTCATGTTTCTCAATGTCTATGGTTAAAGATCCGCCACCAATGATTGAAGTTTCTGAGGCATATAACGCTTCAGGTTTGATCACTGTATTACAGTGCCTAAGTTTTGCATTCCGAGATATTGATTTTTTATTATACCTGTTCCAAGTGATCTTGTATGCTTTCTGTAATTTGGAAATTCTTTCTTTATTTGCTTCGCGGTTTAAACCAGAGGGCTGGATAATTTCTTCCAAATACTTAAATTGGTTCACTTGAATAATTTTGCCGAATTTAGTTATCATAGGTCGTCCATCTAAGTATCGTGAGGCTCCTTCCATGTACTGGGTTTGCTCATACGAAATTTGAAGTCCCGCTTTGATGGCGATTTCATGTAGTTTTTCAATGGAATTAATTGCTTCATGCCTATTATTGGAAAGATTTGCTATGTCATCAGCAAAGGCCAGACATTGCACGTGAATTCTGTCTTTACGAAGTCTTCCAAGGGTTATTCCTTTAGTTTCCTTTTCCCAAGTCCTGATTACTTTCTCAAGTACCAAGTTAAATAGTAACGGCGATAAACCATCCCCTTTACGTACCCCTTTATTATTATTATTATTATTATTATTATTATTATTATTATTATTATTATTATTATTGGAAACTTACTTCTTGACTTACCCATGTATATTTCCATTTGTATGATTGCGAAAACACTGCTCAAATTCTATAAATCATAGCTGGATGAAGAATACAATGATTCCTCCAGTATTTACAGTAAAAAACAAATCCGCAGAATGATCTCAATAAATGGCATATTTCTTAAAACCAATCCTTGAAGCATTCTACTTTTGTTAAAAGGTACGCGATTGTATACAAACGTTTCTCGTATAATTCCTCTTCTTGTTCGCTGTATCAAAAGCTTGAAGGAATTCCTTCCCCTAGGAAATGTGATAGAAGGGAGTCAGTGTGGCGCAAATCCTTTCCTTTCCAGCCAAGCTGTCGCCAGAGGAAGTGCAGGAAGTGCAGCATATTGACCAGCTTTTCTAAAGCATGAGCGGAACTAAAGGGAAAGGAAATGCTGTCAGGTATAGAACGTCTGCACAGCAGATACTCCTCGTTAACAATGAAGTGAAACTGGAATATCGGAACTGTAAGACCCGATTGTTACCGTAACGGGCCAGTCGAATAAGAAGAAAAAGAAAAGGAGAAAAACTTTCGATAATGGAAGTGAAATTAGGAATGAACAATACGTAAGAAACGAGACGAACCATCTCCCATCGGCAACTTTCTGCCATATATCGTGGCATACATAACATGCGACAAAACGAACGACACTGAAATTATTGCTCATCTGCTTCCCACGCTTCCCTAGCAACGAATTGCAGTTGAGCTTCCATAACTCGAAAGTCTATAACGCCAATTTTCGATAATTCTAAGGTATTTTTGTTTCCCGACGTAATCTTACATGCTTTACGTGTTAATTATTTTCTATAAATCGAGGTTCTATTACTCGAATTTTTCGATACCTCGAAGGACGTTTCAACCTAAAATGAAAAATGTGTTTTTGTAACTCGAAATCATACGTACATATTACCCGCAAGAAAAACCAGTTCCTCTAGAAGAAACCAAAACTTAGGTCGTCTCCTTATGCAAATACGAGCAGTATCTAAATGTTGGGCAGAGCGTATTGTTTGACTAGCCGCATGCACGTCTTAACGGTACTGCGCATTGCAAACTTGAGTAGCCGTGTACCACAGCAGTTTAAAATCCTACTATAATACTACTTCGCAACACTCAGCAAGCTGTTGACTGGACGGGATGGTTGTGTAATTTGGGATGTCCTGGCCTTCTCGGTTGGTCAAGCCTTGGCCTGATAACTTATATTTATTCAAAGACAGTCATCAGTTGACAAAAGCATGTTTGGCGCTCTCAACAAGGCAAAAAGGCAAAGGAAAATTACGGACTTCTTCAAAAGTAATATGTAAGTATGCAAAATGAGAATGTTCCCTGTAAATACATATTAAAGGTGGTTTTTAAACACCAACTTTTAGATGTAAAGAAAATATAATGGTATTGGTGGAGCCGAAGTAACATGCGCATATTTCTGAATCTCGAACAGTCGATAACTCCAAGTGTTTTCAGCCTCCACAAGTACATCGATAGGCCTATATCGAAGTTCGACTGTAATTATCTATTTCTTTTCTAGGGGCTTTACGTCGCACCAACACAGATAAGTCTTATGGCGACGATGGGATAGGAAAAGCCTAGGAGTTGGAAGGAAGCGGCCGTGGCCTTAATTAAGGTACGGCCCCAGCATTTGCCTGGTGAGAAAATGGGAAACCACGGAAAACCATTTTCAGGGCTGCCGATAGTGGGATTCGAACCTACTATCTCCCGGATGCAAGCTCACAGCCGCGCGCCTCTACGCGCACGGCTAACTCGCCCGGTATAATTATTTATATATAATAGTTTGACATGTTGCGAATTCTGTGCTATGTTGATTTCTATAGTTATAGTCCTCACAGCATGGGAGAAGGTTTTTATCGTGGAATATTGTTTCCGGTCATACGGAGTGAGGAGTCAGAATGGGCCGAGTTTACTTCATTATGAGGAACAGTACGAGGAGCGATTTGGAGTCACCAAATAACAGAACAATGTTAACTGTCGTTGACAAGTTCCGTCACTAAGGATCAGCCGTATGTCAACGAAAGGGGACAACAGGTACCCATGATTTGTCAGTGTCTGTTTGTGTTTTTTACTTCTGCATCAACATGGTTGCTTGAAGAGATACTACTTTTATTAGAGCCTATTTTCTCTTGTTTAAGTTTTTGCTGCAGAAGTGATATAGCAACGCTATAGTATTCGGAATTACCTGTTTCATAACTCTGCATAGGAGAGTTGAGATTGTTAAGCCCCTAAATATGAATGCTTTATATTTTGTAATTCATTGCTTATGGCAAACGTTATAGTAATTATTTATTTTCCTTGTACACGGTGATTACAAAGTATGTTGTTTCACGCATTTTATACAAATGCCCTGTTGAACACAGTTATGTACCTCCTTGTATGTCAGAATATATAGGATGAATGGTAGGCATTGATGCCTCCGGTTCAGAGTGTCCCGGGTTCAATTCTATGTCAGCTCGGGGATTTTAATCGCGTCTGATTAATTCTTCTGGCTCAGAGACTGGGTGTTTTTGTTTGTCCCTACACTTTGTTCTTCATATTCAGACAATGCACTACACTACCAACCACCAGAGAAACACGTTATGGTGATTACATCCCTCCACATATAGGGTTGGGGTACGGAAGGGCATCCGGCCATAAAACAGGGCCAAATCCATATATGCGACAGAGATCGCACCTGCGTCCCTGCAGTTTTGGTAAAAGCGGTAGAAGAAGAATACGTTAATGTAATATAGATCCCTGTTCCCTATCTCATAACGTCCTCGGCTAGCACTCGTAGCAGCTGTTTCTCATACACGATAAAAAATGAAGTGGCGTATGGCTTTTTAGTGCCGGGAGATCCCAGGATGGGTTCGGCTCTAAAGGGTAAAGGTAATTTTGATTTGACTCCCTAGGCGACCTTCGCATCATGATGAGGATGAAATCATGATGGAAGACAACGGATACACTCAGCCCCCGTGCCAGGGAAGTTAACCAGTGATGGTTACAATTCCCGACCCTGCCGGGAATCAAACCTGGGACCCCTGTGACCAAAGGCCAGCACGTTAACCATCTAGCCATGGAGCCGGACTCTCATGCACGATGAGCTGTCTGTTAGTTCATGACCCTGACATGCCTGATCTAACTTCTCGTGGAACTCCATTCCCGTACACTTTCTGTGCTAATAACAATAATATAAACAGTGTCTGGTTGGATTAAAAAAATCGTCATTTCAAATACCACGTTGAGATTGTGCAGCGGAAACGAGGGCAGAGAATAGAGTTAGAAAGTGATTCTTACGGTCGAAACAGAGCAAATTGACATTCAGGTGGAACGTTTTATAAGGAACTGGAACATGACATTTGATGATGTGCAAAAAGGGGGTAATTACATTGAAATAATGGTTCAGCCGCCAGATATTGAAAAAATTGGTTGACCACGTGACCAATGAAGAAGTTCTACTGAGGATCCTGGAGCATGCGCCATGTGTGCTGGATAGGATGAAAGAGAAGAGGAATATCTGGGAAGGGTGAAAATATGACTCACGATTGTGTTTTGAATCGCTATACATTTCTCTTACTTCCTGACCTCTCCAAATCCCATTCGATTCTTGGGCGGAATTCGACCTGCTCCTATTTGTATTCAGCGAATTGTTAATGGCGAATTCAACGTCTCAGTGTGGTGTAGTGGTTAGCGTGATTAGCTGCCACCCCTGGAGGTTCGGGTTTGATTTCCGGCTCTGCCACGAAATTTGAAAAGTGGTACGAGGACTGGAACTGGGTCCACTCAGCGTCGGGAGGTTGACTGGGTAGAAAGGTTAGATTCCCAACTCAGCCATCCTCGAAGTGGTTTTCCGTGGTTTCCCACTTCTCCTCAAGCCAAATGAAGAGATGGTACCTAACTCAAAGCCACGTAGTTTCATTCCGCCTTCTTTGTCTATCATTTCCAATCTTACCATCCGCCCATAAGACCCCCTGTTCAGCATAGCAGGTGATCAGCCTCGGCGAGGTACTGGTCCTCCTTTCTCAGTTGATTTCCACGACCAAATATCTCACACTCCAAGATACTGCCCTTGAGGTGATAGAGGTGGGATTCCTCGCTGAGTCCGAGGGAAAAACAAACCCTGGGGGGTAAACAGATTAAGAAAGAAAGAAGATATTTATATTATATTCCAGATATTACTCCCTATAAATTAAATTACCTTGTTATTAGGAACACAGACGTTTAGAGCACGACATTTCTCGACCCTTTTTAAACAGTTGTCAGAACGAGGACAGTGCGTCTTGAATTTGAGCATAGGCCCTATAGAATTACAATGTAATGTTAGCTTAAAATATAGCCTGGGCTCCTGCTTGCTCACTTCGAGAACAAAATTCTTCTCTCGCACGCATTATTTAGAGAAACAACATCTTAAAGCTGACGCATCGTTGAAAAGGACACTTTTTTGTTCATCTCGCGATAAAAATATTAAAATATAAACTACACATTCCAAACCTACATGACCTAACGTGATGAAGCGAGACAAATGATGTTATTGAATTTTCTGCAAGCCGATTGCTTAGTACATAAACAACTTCCAAACTTGAGTACATACAATATATTGGTCGACCAGGGTGATGACCGCACTTCTCCAGAGGCAGATACCTCTCACACCTCGGCCGACACAACCAGGGCACAAAAACATCTCAGTGACCCCAAATGTCCAGATACCTCCTAACCAATACCGATTTTTACTTTGCTCTGAGCCAAATGCAAGTACTTTTCTACAGTAGAATACAGGAGAGGAATGTTTCAACGATCATTAGTCATGTAGAGGTTGTCATTTGCTTGGGTCTGGATGAAGCACGTGACCTCATTTACAACTAGAAATACACATCGTAATTCTAAATGTGTAATACCAAAGGGTAATATTCCATTTCATACGTTACATTTAACAGACATAGTGCATGTATGGTACGGAAGATAACAGTCTGTGAAAGAAGTAGGTGTAACTAGATATGTATATGAACACTTTGTGTAACGGCTAATAGGAACATGTTCCGCTCCGTTACTTCCGAGATAATCACCAGTAATATGCTGCTAACCACAAAGGAGTTTGTTGCATGTTTACGGTAATTTAGGTCCATGTAATGGAACTGCAAATTGTGTTCACATATAAACAACATTAAATTGCGTGCCGAAATGAATTCTATTTTAGCACCCTCGCCATCAAAACTTGTCCCGTAGGGGTGAAGGCAATTCTGATGCCATGCAAAGGGCAGTACTGCTTTCCAGTTGGATTGCAAAGTTAATGCAGGATGTCTGACGTTTTTGTATGCGCAAAAGCAGTAAAAGTGAGTAAAAATTACACAATATGTTCCAATTTATTCAAACAGTGATTAACATACTAACTCGTAGACGAGGAATTGAGTCTAAGTTGTTTTTGTCATCTCCGTCACACTCTATTCAGTCCTAATATTTCAATCACCACATACATATTCCAGCCTACATGTACTTTAAAGGGGCTGCCTGACCGAGGCGGTAAAGGCGTGCTCGGTTCGCCCGGAAGGACGTGGGTTCGAATCCCCGTGAGGAAGTCGTAAAATTTAAGAAACGAGATTTCCACTTCCGGAGGTGCATATGGCCCGGAGGTTCACTCAGCCTACACCAAAAATGAGTACCAGGTTAATTCCTGGGGGCAAAGGTGGCCGCGCGTAGTGTTAACCACTCTACCCCATCACGTGTCGCGGTTAACAATGGTGGAAGCCTTTACCTTCCACTCCTCCAAGGGCCTTCATGGCCTGTACAGAGGTGACTTTGTCTTTGACATGTACTCTAAGCTGTTTTTATATTCATATGTTTTCCTCTCCCTACTATTGTCACCTGTACTTCAACTTTGTCGGCCATCCGATTCCAGTACCGTACTTTTGGACTATCTATATAGTTATACAAAATAACTTGTCCTGACTGACTGACTGACTGACTGACTGACTGATTGATTGATTGATTGATTGATTGATTGATTGATTGATTGATTGATTGATTGATTCATCATCGCTGAGCCAAAACTACTGGACATAAAGAAATGAAAATTTGAGGATATATTTATATTACAATGTAGGTGCTCGATAAGGGAGGATTTTTAGATATTCCGTCGCTAACGGGGTGAAAAGGGGGTGAGTAGGATTTTTGGAGATTCCGTCGCTAAGGGGGTGAAAAGGGGGTGAATTTTTAACATAAGTACATCTATATCCCAAAACATTAAAGTTTTACAAATCTAAAAATTGGCATTTAGATTCTCTTCTAAAAATAAAGAAACACGCATTTTTTGTTTTCGGAAAATCCCACTGGGAGGGGTGAAAAAGGGTGAAAAATGGATTGAATGTCTTTAATGACGATACTTATATCTCAGACACTGAAGATATTACAGACCTGAAAATTGGTATTTGGAGTCTCCTTTAAAAATACGGAAACACATATTTCTTTGTTTTTGGAAAATCCAACTAATTTTTTGAAATTTTTAAAATTAGGGTATCTATATCTCAAAACTTTAAAAGTTTACAGATATACAATTTGGTATTAAGGATCTCCTTTACAAATAAAAAACACGTATTTTTTGTTGCTAAGGGTGCGAAAAGTGGTGGGGGTGAAATTTTGAATGAGGATATCTATATCTCAAAAACTTAAAAGTTTACAGATGTAAAACTTGGTATTTGGAATATCCTTTAAAAATAAGGAAACAAGTATTTTTTTTCGCAAAGTCCCATTAAGGGGGTTGAAAAAAGGGGGAAAATTGGTTGAATACCTTTTATGAGGACACTCATATCTCAAAAACTGAAGATGTTACAGACATAAAAATTGGTATTTTGAATCTCCTTTAAATGTAAAGAAACACGTATTGTTTTGTTTTTGAAAAATCGAATGAGTAGGGGGTGAACGGGTGTGGCAAACGGGGTGGAAATTAAGAAAAGTTATATCTAGGACTACAATATATCTCAGAAACTTGACATGTTACAGACTTGAAAACTGGTTCTCCTGTGAAAGTAAAGAGACGTAGATAATTTTATTCGGAAAATTTTTAGAATGAGAATATCTACAGTATATCTAAAAAATATAACATGTTACTGAAGTGAAAATCGGTATTTTTAATCCCTTTCAAAAATAAGAAACACGTATTTTTGTTTTCGGAAAAACACTTGGGGTAGGGGGAGGGGCAGGTAGAAAGGACTGAAAAGTGGGTTGAATTCTTTGTATGAGGATACTGATATCTCAAAAACTAAAGACGTTAAAGACGTAAAAATTGGTGATTGGAATCACATAAAGAAATGCATATTTTTTGTTTTCGGAAAATCCACTTAGGCGGGGGTGAAAAAATTGAAAAATTAGTTAAATTATTTGCATGAGTCTAATATTTAAGAAACTATGTATAGATGTTTCACACTTGAAAATTTGTGTTTGGAATCCCCTTTAAAAGTAAAGTAACACATATTCCTTTGATTTCGGAAAATCCAATTAAGCGGTGTGAAAGAATTGAAAAATTTATTGAATTATTTGTATGAAGATACTTAGGGCCTATACATTATGAAAACTAGAATTGAAACAGACGTGAAAATTGGTATTTGGAATCTCCTTTAAAATAAAAGCGCATTTTAGTGGGAAAATAAACTTGGGGGGAGGGGGTGAAAAGGAATTGAATTCCTTTTATGATCACAAATATCTAGAAAACTGAAGATGTTACAGTCGTGATAATTGGTATTTAGAAGCTCCTTTATAAGTAAACACGTATTTTTTGTTTTCGGAAGATTCACTTGAGGAGGGGGTGAAAAGAAGTGAAAAATTGAATTCTTTTAATGTGGATACTTATGTCTTAAAAAGTGATGGTTACAGGCGTGAAAATTCGTCTTTGGAATCTCCTTTATAAATAAAGGAACACGCATTTGGGGGGGGGGGAGGAAATCAATTTAACGGGAGTGGGGTGAAAAAGGAGTTGAATTATTTTTGTGATGATACTTATATCTCAAGAAAAAGATGTTACAGACGTGAAAATTGGTATTCGTAATCTCCTTTAAAAATAAAGAGACACGTCTTTTGTTTCCGGAAATCCATTTACGGGGGGAAAGGAATTGAAATATTCGTTGAATTATTTGTATGAGTATACTTATATCTCTAAAAGATAAAGATGTTACAGACGTGAAACTTGGTATTTGGAATCTCCTTTAAAAATAAACACGTATATTTTTGTTTTCGGAAAGTCGATTTGGTGGGGGGAGGGGTGAAAGTAAGTAAGGAAGGAGTTGAATTCTGTTTAAGACGATACTTATACCTCAAAAACTGAAGATGTTACAGACGTGAAAGTTGGTATTTTGAATCTCCTTTAAAAATAAAGGAACACATATTTTTTGTTGTCGGAAAGTCCACTTAAAGGGAGAGAGGATGGAAAAAAGGGAAAAAGAAGTTGAATTCATTTTATGAGGATAATTATATCTCAAAAACTGAAGATGTTACAGACGTAAATGTAGGTAACGTATTTCGAATCTCCTTTAAAAATAAAACGCGTAGTTTTTGTTTTAGGAAAATCCACTTAAGGGGTTGAAAAGAATTGAAAAATTAGGTGAATTTTGAAAATGAGTACCGGTATATCTGCAGTAGGCTATATGTCAAAAACTTAACATGTTATAGACATGAAACTTGGTATTTGGAAAATCCTTTAAAAATACAGGAACACGTACTTTTTCTATTCGGAAATGTCACTTAACGGGGGTGTGAAAAGAAGTGAAAAGTAAGTGAATAATTTTTAATGAGAATGCTTATATCTCACAAACTGATGATGTTACAGATGCGAAAATTAGTATATGGAATCTCTTTCAAAAGTAAAGGGACATGTGTGTCTTTTTGTTTTCGGAAAATGGGAAGGACTGATAAAGAGGTTAATTAATTTTATGGGAATTCTTACAGCCTATCTCAAAAACTGAAAATGTTACGACGTGGAGATAGATATTTGGAATCTCCTTTAAAAATATGCATTTCATTTATCGATTTGAGAGAAGACTGTTTCTCATATGTACAGTTCCATGTTGCATGGTCATCTTAGCCCCAGAAAGCAATAACACAAACGTGGTTTACAAGGAATTTGCGGGGTAAATGAAACTCAATTTGTCGGTGAACGTTTATACATTAGGGATTTTCAGATAATGTCTTAGCACAGTACCGAGAAACGATTACTTTTATTATTATACGAAATCCACGTGAGCGAAGCCGCGGGTAACTGCTAGTTCTTTAATATAACAGTTATACTTTCCACTGTTCCAATTAATTGTAGTAACGGAGCATTTGCAGTGTCTTTAATGTGGTTGATATAACTTATCTTGTAGGAGGTCTTCCGCGGTCTCTTGAGCCTCCCTTGAAGGATATTTGTTTTTTCAAATTCATCTTTCTAATAAAGTGACCAATCAAGTGACCGCGCGGATTATGTCACGTAGCTATCAGCTTGCATTCGGGAGACAGTGAGTTCGAACCCCACTGTCGGCAGCTTTGAAGATGATTTTCCCTTGTTTCCCACTTCCGCACCAGGAAAATGCTGGAGCCGAAACTTAATTAAGGGCACGGTCACTTCATCCCACTCCTAGCGCTTTCTTCTCCCATGGTCGCCATAAGAATTATTTGTGTCGGTGCGACATAAAGCAGATTGTCTTCCAAGTTGCCTTATTCTAATAATGTGCCGAAGATATATCGATAGTCAATGCTTCACTATGGAATGCAGGCTCATTTCTATCTGCATCTTCAAGTATCGCCTGATTCGTTTCCTAGTGTCCGGGTATTTGCGGTCACTGAGATTTGTTGTCACCATAAAATCACGGACATTTGCGGTAACTGAGGTGTGTTTGTGCCCAATTTGTGTCGGCTGAGGTGCGAGAAGTCTCTGCTTCCGGAGAAGTGTGGTCATCACTAGTCGACTAAAATATTGTATGTACTGGACTCGAGTTTTGAGGTTGTTAATGAAATAAGCAATAGGCTTACAGGAAATTCAATAACACCATCATTTTTCTCGTTCATTTCACGTTAGGTCATTTAGGTTTGGAATGTTTAATTTTTTATATTAATAGGTCTACTGTATATCTCAGGTGGAATAAACGTGTGGCAACGATGCGTCAATTTTAAGACATTGTTTCTCTATGTAATTAGCGGGAGAGAAGAATATTCTTCACGAAACCTCCGAGCAGGAGACCAGACAGGTTGGCGGGGATAACCCGAGAGTATATCTCAGTGACCTCAAATGCCCGGTGGCCGCAAATCTCATTAATCACAAATATGTGGCAAGCGGTTCTCTTAGCGGCCCATGTAATTCCCAGCATTCGCCTCCAACAGAACATTTAGAAAGCTTTTAAATACTGAAGATAGATTTTTCAATATCCAACATTCAGATGCGTATAGGAACGCGGAATAACACCGGTGTGTTGACCAGGCGCATTTTGGTAACGATGGTAATGTCATGGCTCTTCCTTATTCTTGTAAGTAGGGCCATAGCATATTTGACTAAAGATACTCTTCTTATTATTTCGGCAGTGCAGCCATCTGTGTTTGAAATAAAGTGAGCCTATATAAACAAATTTGTCCACGACCTGCAAGTTGTTCACATGTTTTCTATTTTCGAATCCGTTTCACCTATCGATAATAATCGTTTGGCTTTCTCTCTATTAATATGCGAAGGAGACTGAGTAATTCACCTTCTGAAGAAGCAATTAACGTGGAGTCATCACCATACCTGTGATTATTGTGTTTTGAACATTAACTGAATTGCTACGATATGATACAATGTTAATTTTTTGCCTGTGTTCAATATATTAGTTGTTTTAAGATCTTCGCTAATTGGCTGATGATGACACTTGAAATGTGTTGAAACCGGTCCCAATAAACAGGTTGTAACTACTTTTTAGTTCAACTTACTACGGAGTATTGAAAGGTGGATCCTTCCCTATAATATTGTACATCTTCTTATACCTCAGGTTGTAATTCATTCTTCAACTTATTTTGACACCATCATGCCAGGGTTCCATTACTTTCCTCATTGTATATTCTCCATAGATATTGAATAAAATAGGGCTCAGTAAACAGCCTTGATAGGGGCTGCCTGGTCAAGGCGATAAAGACGGGCTCGGTTTACCCGGAAGGATGTGGCTTCGATTCCCTGTCAGGCAGTCGACAATTTTAAGAAACGAAATTCCTACTTTCGGGGGTGCATATTGTCCTGAGGTTCACTCAGCCTACATAGAATACTAGGTTAATTCTCAGAGGCAAAGACGGTCGGGCGTAGAGCTAACCACTCTACTCCACTTCAAATGCTGGGTTTACGGATAGTGCGAGCCTTTACTTTCCAACCATCCAAGGGCCTTTGTGACCAGTCTTTACACAGTCTTGATAGATGCATTCTCCTATATTAAAAGGATCATTTAGTTTGCCGGCAAATTTGACTTTCAGTGCTGTTCTGTTCTTATTTTGTTCACCCGTTCCACGTTTATGTCACTGCACAGAGTCAAAAATTAGATAATACATGGAGCAGAAGAATGCCTGAACATCGAATTCAATGCACTTTTCAATGTATTCAGTAAGCATGATATGTTCAAAAGTTCCTTTTCCTGGCATGAATCCGGACCGCTCTAGTGGCATTGTGGCAGAAGATACGTTTTGACTCTCTCTAGAACTATATAGACCATTACTTTACTAGCGAGGAATATCAAGGCTAGTGTTCTATAGATTTAGGCAAATGTTCCGAGGTCCAGTTTTGTGATTGGGAATGTAGTTTAAATTCATTGAAACAGTTCTTTTTAGATTTCTTGACAGACTGTGTGCAATATTTCTACTGCCAAATTATCAAGACTAGTGAACATTTCCGCACGTTCCTCGTAAACGAATTAAATCAATAATGTATGTCTCATGATATATGCATTCGGCCACATTTTACTGAGTCATCTTTATGATTTTTCTACAATTTACTCCAAAACTCATTGAAACAGTAATAAATGTCACAATATGATCTCTTGATCTAATTTTTCTGTGTCATTTTCCTCCCAACAGCTTGATTGAATATCTTTTCCGCTTACCAGTCTTTACCTTTAATATGCACACATTTCAAGCTCTTCTGTTGTATTTAATTCTGTACCAGTTATTGTCCACCTTTCACTACCTTACAATATAACGCTCCGCAAAAAATATGTTCGGAAACAAATTCGTAAGAAAATTTTGAGTTAAGCAGAAATTTATTTCTCGGTTGAAGCAGTATAAATTCCACCATCATTGATTATTTTACTGTTCAAGAAGGGGCACTCATTTACTTGCATTAAGAACTCTACTTTTCTCGTATCACTCTGGTACATCTCATTACTCTCAATCACTATTACATCCTGTACATCTTGCAAAGCACTGTGTCTATGAGATTTAGTGACCTGTCGAGATCTATTTTCAAAATCAGATAAAACGGCAATATTCTTGGCAAATTTAAGAGTTTCATATTCATTAACTTGGTATTATAAATTTACTCATTCGGGACAAATATTTTAGGTTCCCTATGGGAATCAACATCTACATCATTAACTTGTACTGTCAAATTCCGCTTTACCGAGCTCGATAGCCGCAGTCGCTTAAGTACGGCCCGTATCCAGTAATCGGGAGATAGTGGGTTGAGCCCCACTGTCGGCAGCCCTGAAGATGGTTTTCCGTGGCTTCCCATTTTCACACCAGGCAAATGCCGGGGCTGTACCTTAATTAAGGCCACGGCCGCTTCCTTCCACTTCCTAGGCCTTTCCTCTCCCATCGTCGCCATAAGATATATCTGTGACGGTGCGACGTAAAACAATATAGCCAAAAAAAAAGAAAATCCCGCTTTTACTTTTCACCTTTATGATATCGGCATTCTATCCGCTGAGACGTGATGTTGAAATCGCTTAGCAACCTGAAAATTGACTACCACACAAAAAACAAAGGAGCATCAAATGTAAGCTAAAGAATGGAACCAAAACTGATGAAGAGTGTGCGACAGGAGTGTGGATTGGCATCACTACTATTTAATATATAATACACATAGAATTTGATACGAAGGAACTCTCTTAAACAAATGGGCATGTCAAAAAATAACGACAAGGTGTACAGTGCAATATCCTTCGCAAAAGTCATTACACTGACAGTTGAGGATGGGGAAAATTCGGATAATGAATTAAAACGTATGAATGATATTCCCAGAGAGAATTGTGAATTGATAATAATATATTCACATATAGATAATAAAGTACTATTTCTGACTATGCTGAGCTAATATTTTACAGGCTTGTAATATTCGTATTAGTGTGTAATAAATATGTATATGTATTACTAAGAATAACTTTGTCTTTGACAGTTGCTGTACTGATATTCAAGAGAGAACGAAGCTCTATTCCATCTCACTTGTCTACAAAACTCTCCGAAAAGTATCTCAATTCATGCCTTAAAAGTATCATTATAATGCTTGTTCAAGTTAATTTCATTACTGACATACCGAATTCAGAACACTAAGATGCTGTAATTTGACGAGATGTTACGTGTAATATGTCTTAATAAAACAACAGAAATTATATTTTGAATCATGCTATGTACATGAAGTCAATAGTAATAACATAAATAACATAGTCTGCGGTTCATGATCCCCAGTTCGTGGTTCAATTCTAGCTGAGGTAGTCGATTCATAATAGTCGGTGACAATTTCAATGCTTAATCCTTTGTTGTTCCTTCTCCTTTCTGCAATGCTCGTTCATCTGCTCAATATGCCTCCTTTTCCTCTCCTCGTACCATTTCGAGCCTGTTTTCTTTCCCTCCCGACCTTGGATTCCTTCCATTTTTAACATTTCTTTTTAAAAATCTCTCTCTCTATCTCTCTTGCTTCTTCTTCCCTTATGTTGTTTCTTCCAAATCTTTCTCGACTTCATAGAATCCAGGTTGTTGTTGACTTCTTGTTCCAAATATATTCGCTGATCTGTTTTGTTAACCTATTGTCATCCATTCTGTATAAATGTCCAAAAAATATCCATCGCCTCTTTTGCATTGTACCTGTTGCGTTTCCTATGTTCTAGTATATTCCATCATTACTTCTTGATTTCCAGAGTTCTGTAAAAAATGACGTATGGCTTTGTAACGTAGATTGGGTAATATAGTTAAGATATCTTGAGAGCATTCTCCACAACAAATCTTTCCATCACGGTTGTAAGAAATAAAAAAAAGTAAAAATGCCAAAACGATATCTATGCATAGGCAACAGTGCGAAGTCGGTCAAGCCAAAACAAGAAAAAGCAGAGTGGCTGGAAGCAGTACTGGGGCGAGGGGGGAATAATAGGAGAGGTTTAGCGTGGTAGGTACCAACATCAAAAAAAAAAAAAGAACAACACCTTTTCAAAGAAATTCTTAGAGTGGCCAAGTGTATTGGAACAGCAACAATTACGATAATACAGTACGCACTGACATACTTGGAGAATACAGATCCTCAAAAACGTACAAGAAGATAATTAAGCTAACCCTCATTTGCAGAATTGAATTGACCAAAATACAAAGAGATTAAAAGGGAACTGCCATGCAGGACCTATCTTTTTTTGTTTTCCAATAGTTATACAGATAAATATATCAGATAATACACTTCTTGACTAGAATTTTCTAAACTCTTTAAAAGAAAGACTCCTTTTTTTTTTGTGAATAGAATTGGTGTAAAAAGTTGTATCACTGTACACTGTACACACCTTGTTAAACAAGGAGAATAAGCCCGAGCAAAACACCGGACATTGATCACAAAGGCAAATAGCTCGGATCGCCGTTAGGAGGAAAAGTATTGGAAAAAGGAGTAATCCAACGAAAGTTTGACAAAATATTTACAAAATCGTTACTTTGAGCAATCTCAGATAACTCTACCTAGCGTGAGTGATAACCATATGAGGGGACTAGATCACAAAACAAGTTTCCTCATTTTTTTTAAAAAAGGGAGGTGTCACACACACACACAATCACCTCAAATAATTATAATTATTATTATTATCCGATCAACTTTGGAAGGAACAAGTATACTTTTACTATGAAGATCAAAAAAAATTTTGGCCACATTAAAAAACAAACGAAGACGCCTCCAGGGCGCTCTAATATAAAAACCATATACACCGAATAAAGAAAAAAATGGTAGGGTAAAAAGAAGGATCAGCACAATAAGGATAAGTGAGGATGAAAAGAATGGAAACTCCGACTGCGTAATGGTTGAGAAAGTTCAGTCTGCCAATTTATGTTTTTCCGGAATCATGTAAGCTTGAGAAAGTTCTGTATGACGGTGTTCAGGCTCAGTCCACATCACCAATATTTCAGCACTTAAAAAACAAATAATTTCAATAAGTTTGAAGGTGACAAGGAGCCAGGCTCGAAACAAGGCCTTGAAAATTTTCATAGCATGCCATCACGGGAATGCAAAAACAGGCCAAGTTAGAATTTTTAAACAAGTTTACTTAAAGAAATATTTAGCTCACCAAAGCCCTTTTCAAGTCAACTCCATCAGCTGGTAGGGAAGAAAATGGCAGCACACGGCAAGCCGTGCGAAGTCCGTAGCCCCTCCACACACACAAACACTATTTACAGAAGATGATGCCAGTCTGCCCAAGACGGGCCTAACAGTCCAATATATACACGCCTGGAAGCGAAGACCAGTTCATTCGAGAAAGATCATGTGACGTGGCAGATGACGTAGTAGGTGCGAGGCAGACAGAAAGACAGCAGTCAGTGTGTCGAGAAATGTCGGAGGGTAACGACAGGTGAGCAAAAAGTAAGGTAATTCCGATGATAAGAAAAAGTACTAATAACCAGAGAAGATAATAGGGTATAGTCCTGTAGAAACATAAAATTGTGGAGTATGTGGAGATGTACATGCGACGAAGTTTGCAGAAACTCGTAGAACGTCGATCGAGATGTTATGGCAGTAGCACGTTACAGCTTTTAGTGCCGGGAGTGCCCGAGGACATGTTCGGCTCATCAGGTCCAGGTCTTTAGATTTGACATCCGTAGGCGACCTGCGCTTCGTGATGAGGATGAAATGATGATGAAGACGACACTTACAACCAGCCCCCGTGCCAGCGAAATTAACCAATGATGGTTAAAATTCCCGACCCTGCCGGGAATCGCACGCTAACCATTTAGCCATGGAGCCGAACAGAGTTCTGTAGTTCTTAGCGGACCGAGTATTTTCCGTATATTTTTTCTTTGCAGTCTTCTTCTTTTTCTACCGCTTTTCTCACACCTATTGGGTCGCGGGTGCGAGCTGTGTCGCAAATTTGGATTTGGTCCTGGAAAGTGCTGGATAAAAAAACACCCAGTCACCGCGGCAGAAGAATTAATCAGAGGCGATTAAAATCCCCGACCCGGCCTGAAATCGAATCAGGGACCATCTGAACCGAAGGCTTCAACGCTGACCATTCAGCCAATGAGTCGGACAAATTTTCTTCCCAGTACTAATTTATTCAGCTTGAAATTCAGTACTGGACATTAAAATTATTATCATTATTATTATCACTATTATTCCTTCAAGATTGAATTCCCAAAGAATACACCAAACCACGTATCTAAATGATATAGGGAACGTAATTTCAAAATTTGTTCGTTAGGGCCAGAATCAGTCTGGATATATTTTATAACTTGAAAACTGGAAAATGTGACCCCCTCTCGGTAGCAATGTATCGTAAAAGAGAAGTTAAAGCCGACATTTTTCAAGCAAAGGAAGACACAAATCTGTTACCATCTAAAAAAATCAACAAACGATGTGGAAAACAATGGTAAATTGTTTTCTTATACTGTCATAAACCACAGATCAGAAACGTAGATCTTGAGAAAAATATAAAATATATAAATAAAAAGCAATCGTTCATACATGTTTGGTTCGACTGTTGAAACTACTTGAATGCAAAGAGTAAGGACCGAAGATGACCTGAAAAGAAAGGGTGAAAGAGATGCACACGTTGGTTCGTTTTCGTGGAGGAAGATGTCACTGAGCCATTCTGACAGATGTACAAACTTTGTAACCGTCCAGGCTTCTCCAGCCCTACTAATTTAATATAATATCATTTTACGCGATATCATTTGATATCAAGTTTATCCGCCATCGGCAATTATTTGTAATAACATATTTATTCTATGTCAATCACTTGTAATCAAGGCCTTTTGGAATCATATTGTATATATAATAACATCGTTTTAGTATTTAAATTATTATATTATGTAGGATAAGAATTCATTATGTCGTAAATACGGTCAATCTGCTGAGACATAGTTGTTTTCATTTCACCTCATGTTTGTGTATACGGAGGGTTATTCTTGAAGCTTGGGATTTTGCGTTAGTCATGGGTTTATTTTATGACCAAGGCTAGTAAACAGCGACCCGTGCGTGAGGCTTGCAAGCTGGTCAGCTATATCATCGCCACGCCTTCTGGACTTGTCGAGGAAGAAGAAAAGGGGAGTTGATGCTTCGATCTATCGAATCAGATACTTGGTTGTATATGAGTTTTGAGATTTAACTGTTACCAAGAGTGGGGGTGAGCCCGGATATATACTGATTGTCAACACGAGAACGGGACCTTAGGACCTTAAGACCTTACAACCTAACGATATACTCCATCACTACTACTTCTACTGTGAACATCCACTTTGTACGACGTGATTTGATTTTTGAAACAGTGCGTGGTCGCTCCGCGACATAGTTACTTTTGTATAATGTATTATCGCTTCGATACAGTACTCACGTGCGGTAATGTTATCGGATCTACGTGAGACGAAACAAGCTTACGGCTTGTGTTATTTTCAGCAAATATTCTGGACGAAGAACTATGTTTAGTTCAAGTCTACGGAATTTTGGTACAAGTCTGTACCGTATAAATAGTATAGCTCAGTTGGACTGAGATTTCTACTAATATGGAAAAATTCATATCTCTGAATTTTCTCCTCATACGATCAAAGCTGATCAGTTTTTGCAAGTATAGGGCCAATGTCTAATTTAAAGACTAGGCATGTAGGGAGTGCTAGTCCAGATAGCCCGTACTACATCTGAGAAGGAAGGAAGGATGTCCATGGAGCAAATTCTACATCGAGAAGAAGAGAACGAGTAACCACGGAAACCAGGTGACTTCAACGGAAGCTGCAATTGGCGAGCTTCAATTAGATAAAGCAAGCAATAGTAAATTCAGTAAATTCTAAATCCCACCACGCTTTAAGGAAACTTTTCCGATTCATCTCATTTTTTGTATAATAAATTCATTTGTATTTTATATTGCGTTAATTTTCTTTCTTAAGCGATACTTAATGGTTAATTATTTAAAATCCTACCCCTGTGATTTAAGTATAAGTCTCAATGCTAGTAAATATAAATTTTGGTTTACAGTTTTATATAAAACTGTAACCATGGCGCCCAGACATTACATAGAGGAATGGGGAACCATGGAATGTTAATTGTTTCTATTTGCGTGGCAATTTGCGGGCAAGCCACAGATAGTTTATTTAATATTCATGTGTCCCAAGATAATAACTTTCATCTCCCCAAGTGTTTTGGACGAGAGGGAACAGTTACAACTTTTCCACAGGACACTATAAAGTGAAAGACAATCAAAAACTCATTTGATTTCAAAATAACCGGCTGGGTAGAGAAACAATGTCTTCAGAAGGCTTACAAGATACTCAAAAGGTCTCTGCGAAAATGTAATAATATGATTAAGAAATTCAAGCACACAACTCAAACTGTTTTGTCAGAAAAGCAAGAATGTTCGTGGAGCTACGGAAATAAAATATTTTTGACCACCATAGTCTAAGGGACAGCTCTCTGTTTTGCGTCTGAAAACAGAACAACATTGAAACGCGAGAGACCAGAGTCGACTGGTTTACTTCCTAGTCACAACAAAGATTGATTTATTTGGAAACTGAATGTAATCCTTCGAACAAAAATTTAGTAAAGAATAGCACTGTTTATTCAGGTCCCTTCAAGTGCCGAAACTTTTAAGTCAATCAAGGTGGGTAGAAATGTGTACTATAGCCGTCCTTTGAAATGATGAAAGCTAGTGTCATGGAGTTCCCTCATTTGATCACCTTCAAATGCCTCACAACTCAGCCATATTGACATCCTATCCCCAGAACAGATACCTTCGACCAATGGTCACATAATTTGTGGAACCGAAGATAAATCCAAAGTAACAATTAAGAAGCGACCCATTAAAAATAATGCATCTATCAGGAAATAGTCACCAGGCAGTGAAGTATAGTATGTTCTAAATTTGTTTTAATAATTTATTCATCTGTAGTATAGGATGCGGGTTCTCAGGGAAGGACTTTAATTGATAAAAATAAAGCATGGCACAACAGCTCCGAAAGGCCATGGCCTACCAAGCGACCGCTGCTCAGCCCAAAGGTCTGCAAATTACGAGGTATCGAGTGGTCAGCACGACGAATCCTCTCGGCCGTTATTCTTGGGTATCTAGGACGGGCCGCCATATCATAGTTAAATATCTTCTTAAGTGTAATCATGTAGGCTGATTGGACCTAGAACCAGCTCCCATATCCAGGTAAAAATCCCTGACGTGTCGCGGAATCAAACCCGACGCCTCCAGGTAAGAGGCAAGCACGCTACCCCCAAACTATGGTGCCGGCAGTTTAATTGATAATAATCAGAAATATCTTTTCTGAAATTTTACAACTTGTTTTTTGAGAAATATGCGAGTAGAAATGTACTTAAATGTAGCAAATGGGTGTGATAGTCATTAAGATAAATAGAACCTGGCAGGCTAGAGACCCTTCATCAAGGAAACCACTCACTGTTTGGATTTGTCGACCAGAATACACTCGAGGCTTAGAGCATCTATTGTTCCTACGAGAGGAATGTTAATGCCTGCCTTGGTTCAAATTATGGCCTAATGAATTACCCTTTGTCAGTCAACAAGCACATCGGAATTGGAAACCTTCCTAACAATGAGATCTGGACCAAAATGAAGCTCGAAATGCTGATAATTCCAGTACGATGAGTCTCGCCGTAAGTCCGATAGCGGTCCATTCTTCGTTAATAAAGCAGGTCTCCATCAATAAATGCCTTGCCGATAGGACGCACGATAATGAATTATCTGAAATACTTACGGTGGTGGATCGCAGTGCTCAGATGATCGAAAAGTCATACAATATTCAAGAGTGTCTCCAACCGCACGACATTCAAATCGAACTGCGTAATACACAGATAGAAAAATCTACAGCACACTTATTAAATATTGATGCGTAAAGCCAGAATTAACGTAAGTAGCTTGTGTCGTAAATAAATATGAATTGAAGTTCTCAAAATTCTGACAGGATGTGCCAACAGAACAGATAGTAATATCCAGATGGCAACGATCACATAAAGTAGTGCGATAAGAAAATAACAATTGTGTGTAAATTTGAATATGATGATGCTGGATTTAGAATGTTAAACTAGTAGTATTTCTTGTAATATTTTCTTAGAAGTTGTTCTTGCTGTTGGGTAATTATTTTTTAACTTTACTTTTTTATCACACCACTGGAAGTGATTATTGCCATCGGAATATTTCCCAATTGCGATGTATTTAATAATAATTGTTACGGGGTTACCCGTGGAACAGCAGAGGTGAAATAAGGTGCGGGTTGGAATGGGTCTAACTACAAAACCGAGAAATGAATTAAAATTTCATTAACGGTTATATTTTCAAAACAGCCAAACTTAACAGATTTGATATAGAATTTCCAACTTTAGCCAATAACAACAAGTAAAAAGGTACCGGTAACAAAATTTAAGTCTAGGAACGACAAAAATTTGGTGGTATAACAGAACATAGGCTTCAAGCCTTCACTTTACATTTCCTGAGCTCTCAGCTCCTAAACACATATTTACCAAAGGGCAGAAAACCCCTAATTACATGGAGCACTTGCTCCCACCTTCACATCTCAAGCCTCTCTGAGGCACTTTTACCACAAATAAAAGAGCTAACCCGCTCTCAATTTTCTGCGCCTATCAAAGGCAACAACCAACATTACTATCAACTGCCCTCAAGGCACATCTACAAAGAAACAGGGGTATCTTTCACCCAACCTACTGGGCCTTCGTTGAAAAAGAATAGGATAAGTAAATGGCCCAAAATGCAAAGCAGAATGGAGGCGTGTACTTGCACTCCTACATGAACTCTTGTTAAAACCTAAGGGGCACTAGGCCGATTAAACAGGGGCTATTCCCATACTAGGGAGGTGACTGAAATAAGAAAATTTTAATACATTAATAGTAGAAAATCGGTTATGAAAACGTAGTCACCTCAAATCAAAAATGAAGGGGAGCTCGAGAGGGTAAAGCACTCTCTATCCTCGATTTACAGTTAAAGTAATAGGAAAATTTTACATAAGCCGGCACTAAGTTACCTTTTTTAGACAGGTAGGTTACATTGAAAAGGTTTCGGACCTTCCCCGAGGGTTAAACTGCTCCACGGTATTTATATTCTTGTTCTTCTTAGCACTAAGGATGGTGAGTAATATGCATGTTTTTTTTTGCTAGTTGTTTTACGTCGCACCGACACAGATAGGTCTTACGGCGACGATAGGACAGGAAAGGGCTAGGAGTGGGAAGGAAGCGGCCGTGGCGTTAATCGAGATACAGTCCCAGCGTTTGCCTGGTGTGGAAATGGGAAACCACGGAAAACCATTTTCAGGGCTGGCGACAGTGGGGTTCGAACCTACTATCTCTCGAATACTGGATACTGGCGGCACTTAAGCGACTGCAGCTATCGAGCTCGGTATGCATGTTTTCATAGGCTAACAACTTTAAGTGGAAATAGGTGGGTTTGTCTTTAATGCCGCCTAGAAATCGTACTCTCGGTTTTCCTTTGCTCTTTCTATCTTCCAACTTCCCTTGAAACAGGGTGGTGCACCAGTCATAATGACGAAACACGTAGCAAACGAAGCTATTTCTTCTCCTATTTAAGGTTTCAACCAGGAGCAGATACATTTCTTCTGCGATTGTAGCAGGAACCGGCTTTGACCTGCAGAAATCCATGCGGAGCACCTCCCGTAACCACTCCTTCAGTATCTTCAAAATTTTGCGCGTGTCACTTCACCAAATTTCCCTTGCTCATGAGACCTAGTGTTTATAGAGCACTAACTGATGTCACCTTCTGTAGGCTAGAACAAATTTGTCAGTCTCATCCTTGACTTTGACAATATGAAATTGACTGAGGTATGCGCGATCCTAAATAATGCAGTTCAGTATGCAGCCAGTCCCTCTTATGAATGGTGTAGAAATGTCTGTCATAGGATCGGTTCGTGCATGCATTTCAGTGA
This sequence comes from Anabrus simplex, assembly GCF_040414725.1. NCBI lineage: Eukaryota > Metazoa > Arthropoda > Insecta > Orthoptera > Tettigoniidae > Anabrus > Anabrus simplex. The sequence continues at coordinate 120,051,824 of NC_090267.1, read as the reverse complement.
GCTTGGCAGACTAAAACCTATCCTGCTTGTTGGGGAAAGCAGCAGAATTATAACTCACTCCTCGATCACCTTTAGTGTTGTCTCGGCCATCTATGACAGCTGTTGGTGAATGGCTGAATACTTAACATACCTACTGTACGAATGCCGTGCTCTACCGATTTGGGTACCTGTGTTGAAGCTGGCCCCGCTCTCTGCGGATAGAGTGCCTGCCTCTCAGCACGATGTCCTTGTTTCGACTCCCGGCCACGTCACTGATATTTATCTGGACCTGAGGATTGGATTGGTCTTATCAGCCTACGTGATTAAATTTAAGGAACTATACGACGGTGAGATGGTGACCGTGGTCTAGAAAACCAAGAATAACGGCCAAAAGGATTCGTTGCAATGACCATGCGCCATCTCGAAATCGTCCAGTTTTTTGGCTAAATGGTTAGCATGCCTGCCTTTGGTTCAATGGGTCCCGAAATCGATTCCCGGTCAGGTCGGGGATTTTAAATTGAATTATTTAATTGCTATGGCTCGGGGGCTGGGTGTTTGTGACGTTTACAGAATTAGATTTCATCTTGGATACTGCCCCATCATCACAGACGCCGAGGTCGCCTATACGGCATCAAATGGAAAGACCTGCACCAGGCCTCTCCGGAGGGCACATGCCGTTATTTTTACATCGAAATCTATAGGCCTTCGGGATGAGCAGCGGCCGTTTGTTAGGCCAAGGCCCGTCAGGACTGCTGTGACTGCTGTGTCATGGGATATGGTTTGGTTTAGTCTGGTTTGCTACTTATGTTGAATCCATCAACTTTCGAATGTATAAGATGCATTGAGTTTAATTCCTTTACTTCATTTATTGATAAATTAAGCCCCTGTTGTTCGGAAGATAACAGAATAAGTGAAATATTACAATTACCGTATTTACGCGAATAATTCCCGCACCCTAATTTTTGGAAGGATCATTTAAAAATATGAAATGTACTAAAATTCCTTCCAACGAAGGAGTGAAGTAGGTATAAAAAACATTTCATATGACTCCGCGAGGTCCACGTGGTCTTAACGCAAATATGAACGTGTAAATTTACGGATATATCTGTTTTGCCTGAACATATTTGAGATGCTAAAAATACATTAAAATTGCTAGAAAAGTATCTGCAATGAAAATTAGCACGTATGCCTAGGTATTTTATTAATCTGAAGTTGCAATAGGATCGATTCACTGTACATCAGAAGATTCGTTGCCTTTTGCATCACTAAAATCCTTTCCTAAATTACTTACACCGGGCGAGTTGGCCGTGCGCGTAGAGGCGTGCGGCTGTGAGCTTGCATCCGGGAGATAGTAGGTTCGAATCCCACTATCGGCAGCCCTGAAAATGGTTTTCCGTGGTTTTCCATTTTCACACCAGGCAAATGCTGGGGCTGTACCTTAATTAAGGCCACGGCCGCTTCCTTCCAACTCCTAGGCCTTTCCTATTCCATCGTCGCCATAAGACCTATCTGTGTCGGTGCGACGTAAAGCCCATAGCAAAAAAAAAAAATTACTTACATATTCGTCACACTCCACGCCTAACGGACTTTTCACACTCGTCTCTTTTTACTGGGATATTAACACGAACGGTGGTGGATGATTCTTTTCGTGAAATATAAACACTTGAAACAGACACACTGGCGAGCACTGATGTTAGTTTTGCGACAGAGTAAAATCTCGTTAATTCGAACTCTTTGAGATGCAAACAATTTTAATTCGAACTACGTGGTTTTGAATTAAATGCCAACTCATGCTTCGGAAAAGCCAACCCTTGCCGCGTCACGATATATCTAAGACCCGTTACTGCATGCAACTAACAATGATTCACAGTATAAACCTTTCAAATGCCATGGAAAAAGAATATTTCCAAACAGTATCCAACAAGGTGCCTTTACAGTATTTAAATAATGCACTTGTATAACTCAGTGGCAAACATAACATCACGCAACGAAGAAAACAAGAAACACGATTCAAAGGCGAGGACAAATTATGCTGAGTCCCCTGTGCAAGTGCTTTACGGTTTGGATTACTGTACTGTTTGCATTTTTAGGTGCATTTTACTTGCACGGAAAAGTAGCCGTGGCTTATCGGGCTTTCCCATGACGAGTGCAGGAAGTCTTTCACTTCCGTCTGCATTGTATCACAGTACAGTGACCACCTCTTCCTCCTTTAAAAACGTCGGTTTTGGCTAAGCATAAAAAGCAATTTTCATTGACATTGACAGTATTGTTCTGTGCGTACATATTTATGATAATTATGAGCCAAGTTTTTTTTGCCAACTATCGGTATCGGCAGTGTTCGTGGATTCTGCTCTTCCGCACACTGCCTGTTACGAGATATTGTGACGTTGAATATAAAGAATTACGATTCCGCTTGAACTTAGCAACTACAAAATACACTGTCAAATTACCGAAGTGAAAGAAAGTGCGAAGAGATACCTCTGCACGTTTCGAAAGACGCATTCTATCGTGACACGGAGGAATTTCGAGTTCAAATTTCTCTGTGAAATACTATTTTATAAAAATTTAAATTGAAATGAAAAGTCTGAATTGTTTTCCGTTTAAATATGGCATGTGGGGGAAGTTTTCTTCCATCTGCGGTTATACAAAGCTTAACTGTACATCCAGCATCGAAAACTTGCCAACATTGACGCAAATAAAACCCGCACCCCAATATCGTGCCTCACTTTTCAATGAAAGGTGGGGGCTGTATAGTAAAAGGCATATAAGGCTCTGGTAAGATCCCATTTAGAGTATGGTTCCAATGTACTGTATGGTACCCACATCAGGGTTAGTCGATACGGAAAGCGGAAAAGATACAAAGAAATGCAGCGCGATTTCTTCTGGGTAAATTCCTACAAAGGAGTAGTGTTACGAAAACGCTGCAAACTGTAGGCTGGAAATATTTGAGAGTAAAGAGACGAGCTGTTCGACTAAGTGGTATGTTCAGACCTGTCAGTGGAGAGACGGCGTCGAGTGACATTAGTAGACGAATGAGCTTGGGTGGGGATTTAAAAGGTAGGAAAGATCATAATATGATGATAACGTTGGAAAAAAGAGAAAAAATTGGGACAAATGTTCATTTATAGGAAAACGAATTAGGGATTGGGGGTAATTTAGCAAGGATAATGCATTTATTTTACAACTTACTTTACGTCGCACCGACACAGCTAGGACAGGAGAGGGCTAGAAGTGGGAAGGAAGCGGCCGTGGTCTTCATTAAAGTACGTCCCCAGCATTTGCCAGGAGTGAAAATGGAAACTACGAAAGACCATCTTCAGGGCTACCGACGGTGGGGTTTGAACCTACTATCACCCGAATGCGAGCTCATAGCCGCACGACCAATGGGTTCGGACTCCACTGTCGGCAGCCCGGAAGATGGTTTTCCATGGTTTCCCAATTTCAAATGCTGATACTGTACTTTAACACTTTGGGCGCTAATCTTCTCTTTATCTTGTTTCCTTTGAAAGTTTGCTCTGTGAGACAACATTTTAGCCCTGTACAAGCGGACATCCATGTCCGCCGTGGCCTAGCAGGAAGTCCAGATGTCCCCTTGTGGCGGTCAACGTGTTAATTAAGGGAACAGACACTTCCTTTCCACTCTTTGCCTTTTCTTATCCCATAGGCGCCATAAGATCTATCTCTATCGGTGCGCCGTAAAACCAAATGCAAAAAGAAAAAATATCATACCGGATAGTCAAATTCTATCACATAACTTTTATCATGCTTGTGTTGTACGAGTGGTTCTGGATAACATGGGTTAGTATTACGAACAAGTACAAAACAATTTCATGTTAAAATTCATTGTTCAGTATTTTAATAAATGTGAAAAAAAGTTCTCAACATATTGTATAGGTTTACATTTCTCACTTAATTAATTATGACTACCAACAAATTCAAGTGAACACTGAAGTTTAACCCACAATGTCTGCTTCTTAAGAGCAAATACTTTTCTGAATGTAAACAACCTCGTCACAGTCGGCAGAGAAAAGGAGTTTTCTTGAAAACGAATGTCAATTCTCGTAAGTTATTTGCTTATCTTGCTGATGTTTGTACTCATCAAGTTATGTAAGTGGCGGAGGAGTATCTTATTTAAGGCAAGTCTGTTAGTTTGGCTTAATGACGGATGTTACAGCACAATAGAGTTGCAATTAACTGAACTTCTGTTTGACACAAAGTGTGTAATTACTTCCTTCACAGAAACAGCGCTCTTGGCCAGAGAATGCTTCGTTCACGGCTGTGGCTTATTTAGAGTCTCCATTAGATTGAGAGACTCGAATTCTAAGCGAACGATAGTCCATTTGAGGCATGACACTTCGTTTGTAGTAGTACAATATACATAATAGACATACTCATTCACTCAATATGTCTCCCTTGCGTTATATATGCACCATTCAAGACGGGGCCTGATGCTGCAGTGTATCAATCAAATATTGTAATTCTTGAACTAGACGTCTGTTTAAGACTAATATTCACAGTTCAGCAATATCATCACGAAATGAGTGCTGCCGATGACATCGGTTCAGTTTAATGATTGTTCACAACAGTAAGAACTTTTGGTAAATCTAGTCATAATAACCGTATGGCCTCAGCAGCCTTGTGAAGGTTTTTCGATTTGATGGCATTTGGACTGCTTGTACGTCAGTTTTGACGTTCTTCTAGCAGGCGACAGATAAATCAGGTTTCAACCTTGCGACTAATGGCCTTTTAATATTATTTATAATATTTACATGCTTATATGCCGGCACTTTACGTCATGGGGAGTCGAAAGTATTTTTCATTCCTTCAAAAAGCCGACTGCCTCTGTCGGGTTTAAACTCGATATCTTATGATCCTGAGTCCGACTGGTCCACACAGACATCTGAAATGTATAATGAAATATAATGTTATTTGTTTAATGTCACTCCGATTGCTAAAAATGTTATGAACAACCGGGGTCTTAAAAATGTTAATCCACAGGAGTTCATTCACGTGCTGGAAGCCAAAGATGCGGAGTGGTCGCATTTAACAACAATCGTACATCCCACATTTAACCATGGTGGAATATTGTTAGTGTCATTTCATAATCACAATGTCGTGTGCTGCAGGTAAATCACGTATCCCACAAGTGCAGCTCTCTACTAACGACCGAGCCTTACAGGACAGCGGGTGAGACAATGAAACTGTTGTCTCTCGCCAGATAGTTCCATGCTCGTCCCTTGCGTGTGCGTTCAATTCTTGTTTGACAGAAAATTGAAGCACTGAAAATAAACGGTCGGATGTCAATGTAACTTCGTACACATACACATCATCGGCGCGTATGTACATGATTAGAGATGCAAGTCTAGGTGACAGGTAGAACGGCCACCAGAGTGCATTAGTGTTGTTCGTGTATAGTATTGTTATCAGGCCTGGTAGGGTATATAAAGGGCGTGAAGAGCGTTACATGGCTGTGAAGGATACGGGGATGCTACTCGTGTGATACACAGTTAGCAGTACCTTACAGAGGTTGAAAGTGGCCTCATTGTGGGTCTCCAGTTGGCCAGCTAGTCGAATTGTGCAATATCTAGATTGGTGGAGCATTCGGATTTGACAGTGCCCCAGTGTTGGACTGCATGGGAACGTGAGGGCAGGTATACTCGTCGTCTAGGTTCCGCTCGACCACGTCTGACCACAACAAGGGAGGATGGTCCAAGGGTTACGTGCCAGATGCGACCGTGCCGGATGCGACCCGGCCATTATCGTGCCAATAGTGACCGAACGGATAAGCACCGTGCTGCATGCGACCCATCAATCACTTACAATTAATCTGCATTAAGGGCTGTCACCAAGTGGCAGATTGCTTATAAGTAGCTAACTTGGTCTTTTCTCAAATAAAGGTCTGACACCGTTGTTATCAGGTTCGAGTGCCGTTGGTCGAAAGAAAAATATAATAATGTTGCTGGCTTTACGTCCCAGTAACTACTTTTATGGTTTAAGGAGATGCCTAAGTGCCGGAATTTAGTACCGCAGAACTTATTTCACGTGCCAGTAAATACACCGACACAAAGCTGACGTATTTGAGCACGTTCGAATACCACCTGACTGAGCCAGGATCGAACTGCGAAGCTGGAGACGGAAGACCAGCATCTCAACCATCTGAGCCGTCCGAGCCACTTAGCTTGGATGAAAAAGAAATCACCATCAGAATGTTGGCCGACAGGGTACACAGTTGGTGGTAGACAGTTTCTAATCACTAGATTGCATGCCAAAAGCCGGGATTCAAATCCAAACCTTTTCGCAGTGTTCAAATGTAGTGAGGGGATATGATGCTGTTGATGGCGATTCGGTCGTTGGATGGGGACGTAAAGCATTGAGCAGACATCTTGGTATTATTCGAGATGAGTAGGCTACGTGCCGAAACCGGCTTTCATCTCTCCCTTCTTCATTTACATAATCCCACATCCAGAAACGCAGGCCACCCAAGGACGTCAGGTAGAAATACCTGTACCAGGCAAGCCGAACACGTCTTGGGACACTCCTGGTATTAATAGGACAAGATAAATAAGTAAGCCAAAGTCGTAAATAATTTCAAAGAATTAGGATTTCTTTTATTGGTAGTAGCATTACGTCACACCGACACAGACAGGTCTTAAGGCGACGATGGGATAGGAAAGGGTTCGGAATGGGAAGGAAGCGGCTCTGGTCTTAATTAAAGTACAGCCCCAGCATTTGCCTGGTGTGAAAATGGGGAAACTACGGAAAACCATCTTCAGGGCTGCCGACAGTTGGATTCGAACCCACTATCTACCGGATGCAAGCTCAGGGCCGTGCGCCTCTAACCGCATGGCCAACTCGCCCGGTGGGAAAAGACGTAAACGCATCACCATGTTTCGTATTGTAAAACGAGTTTTCCCCAGAAGTGTTATGTAAAGTTGGGGCATTAGCTGCTTACAGGACTTATTGAAATGGCATTGCACTTCGTTAAGCTTACCTTATCTTGGGTGATGACACAACTTATCAAATGACAATTTGCTTGTCAACGCCCGTCTAATCCGGCACGGTTACAGATTATGCGGTCGCTAGTGGCACGGATCGCATGCGGCACGGTTGCATCTGGCACGCCACAGGTCGTATTGTGCACCAAGCACATCGTAACACCTTCACATCTGCGCCTGCCATTCGAGAACAAGTCCTCCTTGCAACATTATGTGTCATCCCGCACCATTCGTCGGAGACCAGCAATAGCCGGACTAGGAAACGGCTGCGTTTGGTGTTGTGCCGTGACCGGAAAGCATGATCTGCTGATGAATGGCGTCATTGTGTTCAGTGATGAATCGCTGTTTTGCTTTACCCCGGATGACCATCGTCTGCGAGTATGGCGGTGACCTGGGGAGAGGTCCCATTCTTCAAATGTTATGGAGAGGCACAGCTGTATTACTCCTGGCGTCAGAGTGTGGGGAGCCATAGGGATGACTTCAGATCATGGCTGGTAGTGATTAACAGAACTGTAACGACACAACGGTATGACACCCTGCGTTCTCATGAGTTAACTCTCATGCGACAGTATCGTGGTGCCATTTTTCAACAAGACAATCCTATCCCACACATGGCCTGTGTCTCCATGAACTGTCTCCGTGATGGTGATGTGATGTACTTCCGTGGCCAACAAACTCCTAGATCTGTCCCCGATGGAACATGTGTGGGATCACCTCGGATGTCAACTCCGTCTTAGTGCCAATATATAAAAGACCAGTTACAACAGTTGTATGGGCCAGCTTTCCTCAGGAGATGATACAACAACTTTATGACACCCTTAACAACGGAATAAGTACATGCATCCAGGTGAGAGGGGCTGCAACGCCATACTGAATAGTGGGCGAGTACTGCCAACTTCTATGTAGATTTGACTCGATTTTGTAATCATTGAAATAACATCACATTCCCTCTCAACACGTGTTTAATTTCGTTTCCTCCTCCCTTTACGGGGGGCTTCGGTATAGCATTGAAAATGTTTCTTATATCACGTACGGTACTTTGGTATCAGAAGGCATGTGTAGAACATCCTATGTTGTTGGTTTGTTAATTTTACAGTGTCCTAGATTGGGTATTCGTGCATTCCAGCATATGAACTCATTCTAGCCTGTCCTTTTATGAAATTGTATAATGATGGGAGGTCTAGTAAAGTGCCAGGCAGGGATACAAGAGAGTCTTGCATTTTTATTTTAGCTTATCGAAGCTGTGTTAACTGTACTAAATACTGTAAAATATGCAGAGTCGTACCGTAATACAATGTCGAGTGAGGTAATCGGAGATACTGCTGAGAAGGACTGGAGCAAAACAGGGAGCTATTCCGTAAATAGGTTGCTATTGGTTGACCGGACTAATGTCGCGATAGCGGATATCGTAAAATGTATCCTAACCTAGGTTGTAAACGTGTATTTCGGATACGAGCTAAGCTGTGAAAATTGTCGATATGAACCTCTGTTACGAGTTTCCAGGCAGCTATCAACGGCATGAGAAGGACGACGACGCATCATGGACCCACGAGGAGTCAACTCGATGACTTCTAGACCTGCTGACAGCACCGCTGTCATGTACTAGGCGCAAATACGTGTACGTAAAAGCTAACAGGGCGTCGCATGTGGTTTCTGGAAGGAAAGATAAGTTTGAAAAATTAATCATGACATGAAATTTAGTGATTAGGTTCGTATTAGGGTCATTGTCAATATGTAGATATTAGCTGTAAATGTAAGCCAGACAGGCATTTGTGTTTTGCTCATTATATCCAATAAACACATTTGGGGCTGGAGTAAATTCTTCTTCCCCCTCATTTTACTAGCGGTAGCTTAGAACGGACACGAGGGTTGCATTAGGATTTCTTTTATCAGGCGTGTTTCAGAGTACTCGTATTGCAAGAGTGTCCTTCGGACATCCAAATTTGTGCATTGTTAAGAACATCATAGTAAACTGGAGGGCATTGCGCCTCACGAGAACAGAAAGGAAATCCAGAGAGAATGGTAGATCAGATTGATAGTCAGGATGTGCATGATGCAGCTAGTGCTATTGTACGTATGCAAAAGCATGCTCTTTTGTTAGTGTTGTAAGTAGTGAGGGTCCTCAAAACAGAGACAGGTGAATGATCGACCGTGTGAGAGATGCGACCCAAGCATGTTTGAATAAGAGGCCGTGATGAGCTATACTGATTTTGGTAAGCCTAGAATTGTAGATAATATTGTGGGTGACGTGAGTTATCCATGGTTTGTAAGAGTATGTACCCCAGGCCATGCGTAGTAACGAATGGTGTATTTGACGGGCAAGGAGCCGAGATTTCTTTCCGCTCGGCAAGTGCCAGGTACAGAGCGATGTTAGTTGTCTCTCCACAGAGGATGATGTCAGAGAAAGTGAGTTGTACACACAATCCCGTTAGCCGAGGGTAATGTACGATATGCAGGGCGCCTAGCACGAACGAGGGTTGTTTTTAATCTCCTCTGCGACGAGCTGATTTCATGTTCGGAAACGTGAAAACCGGACCAATGCTTGCGTGTTGGACCGCAACCTACTGTTTAGCAAACAACTCAAGGGATCGCTTCCCGCTACATCCCCTCAGTCATGTGCAAGTGTTTATGTCTTTCTTTTAGGTACATTATTTTACTTTCCTGTGATCTGTTTGTTGTTGTTTATGTCTTGTGATTATGACGTCAAATTGGTGTAGTTATTTAAGAGGATATCACCTCGCTGGCTCCTGTTTTATTATTTTTCTTTTTGGAAGCGAGGTTCTGTCCTCGATTCAATTGGAGATGGAATCAGTTCCCTTTAGTCGAGACCGTGTAATATTGGAAGGGTATTTTTGTGGACCAGTTCACAACAAGTGTAATATTTTGTGTGTGTATCCAATTAACTCGAAAATTAGAGTAATTAGGCCCTTATAATTCGAGTCGATCGTTATTGTTCACATGTATAAAGACGGGTATCAAATCGAAGGCTGCGGGCTAATGTTCTAGTCAAATTTATCTGTATCTCCGCCACGAAGAATTAAATTCATTGTCTTCCATGTTATTTAGAACTCTTTCCTCACGCGTACGTGAGCCGAAGTACTGTATCATAATGACCGATGGAGTCATTTTTAATACCTGTAAATTCAGTTTGATCCTTGTAAGGAATATGCACGTTCTTTTATTTTGATTTGATCTATATATTTTCAGTTAATAAACCCGTTTTTATCCTTTACATGTCGAGTTCTCATTCACGTAAAATCTACCCAGAATCTGTCCAATTAATTTAAGATATATCTTAGTTAGGCGCACTTTTTGACCCGATTGTCCGGACGCACCACGCGCTACTACCCCTGAGCCATGCCGTAATTCGACAGTATACATGGATATTTATATAAAGGGATGTATAACCCAATAATAAGTCACATTGATGGATACACAACATGTTCATGAATAGTGATTTTAATACTATTCCTCTTAATTGTTAAAATATTATGAAAATTGGCATAGACCAGTTACATACTTATCGAAGTGTAATTGCTATTCAGATATATCCTTGTATTGTTCCCCACCATTCTATTCTATCACCTGATTATGTTTTACTCCATTCCTTTTGTTTTAAAATTCCTTTTGTGTTGACTGCGGTGTGGAATGTTTCCATCATATCTCCTCCCAGCGCGCTCTTTCACGCCTCATTACCACCATTCTATTTACCCTCCTCACACACACATGTCCTAGTCTCACACATGGAACTTTGTCATGTTAGATAAAACTGTTACACCAACTTGCGACTCCGATTCAACCTAAAGAAGGTTCTATATGTGAATTCTGCGTCCCTAGAGAGAGAAAAAAAAATGAAAACCTGCAACCTGTTTTCCAGTCAATGACCGGGTCAGGGATGTAATGAAAGAAGCAGATATAGGCTGTTAGTACGATGGGGTCGCCACTCCCAAAGTGATGAAATGAGAATGGAGAGCGTTGCTGGAATGAAATATGACAGGGAAAACCGGAGTACCCGGAGAAAAACCTGTCCCGCCTCCGATTTGTCCAGCACAAATCGCACATGGAGTGACCGGGATTTGAACTACGGTATCAAGCGGTGAGAGGCCGACGCGCTGCCGTCTGAGCCACGGAGGCTTTCTTCTTAGAGAGAATGGCTAGGAATTAAAGTTATCTATTTGGCACCAGTAGAACGTTTTTCCTGCACCCTGTACAATATTGGGTTGGTGGAGCGGTCCATAGCGTTCGGATAAAAAAAGTTGGCGCCACTGAAATAGCTGAGACATTTTTAATGTTGAATATATTTCTCAGCAGACAAAGTATAGGTCCCCATACTACGAAAAAACGTAAAATTAAGCAATTTCCTCAATTGAGCCGAGAGTTGAAGGACTAATGAGCCCGGAAAGGTTTCAGATTGTGAGTTTTGAATATCATAATCAAACTATAAAAGAAACAAATTTCGAAAATAACTTCCGGCCTAAATGCAGTTCCTGAAAACCCCCCAAAAATCGATTGTTTCCTTACTCGTTTTCTTTTTGATTCAAATCCTAGCAAAATTAACTTATTTACATACAGTAATTCTTTCTGTTGTTGTTGCTATTTTGCTTTACGTCGCACCGACACAGATATGTCTTACGGCGACGATGTGAGAGGAAAGGCCTAGGAATTGGAAGGAAGCGACCGTGGAAGGTACAGCCCCGGCATTTGCCTGGTGTGAAAATAGGAAACCACGGAAGACCATCTTCAGGGCCGCCGACAGTGGGAATTATTTTGTAATGTGTTCCTTGTTTTAATACCCACGGGTGAATTTCTTTTTTTTTTTTGAAAAATGTACACACCGAATACAGTTTTAAGGGCTTAAGTGAAACTCTGTATTGACTCACATTAGCACACGTTGTGGTGCTCAAGTAGGTATTCATATACGTTTCCAAAAGAAATCATAATAATACACCAAAACTTTTAAAATGTTGTTAGTTGTTAATTGGAAGGTAAATTTAGAGAGTTATGCCATCAGACGGCTTAGTATATAATTTAAGGCGTGTACAAAAATAATTATTTAAAAAAAATTGGTCCTGTTTTGAGTTCACCTAGCAACTATTAAAATACGTTTAGCGATAATAGTGTTCACATGACTGTGACTTACCTGGTGATAATTTTAACATAATTTTTGACAGAGATTGCCTTCAGAATCACAAATCACAAATCACAACTATTATGATTAGTATTCTTGATTTCCCCCACTAAATGTGTTAATTTATCACCATTACACCATGAAGTATAACATTTCTTTCGAAAATGCTAAATCTCAACAACAATTTCCTTTCTTCGTACTAAGTTTTTGAAAGGGGATATATTTTTCTCAATTTAAGTACAGGACATCTCCAAATTAATGAACTTTAATTTGAGACTTCTTTGAGGTAGACAGGTGAATTAGAATTTGGCTTATCGATGTATGGACCTGAAATAAAAACACAATTCTTAGTTTTGAGCAAACGAAGTTCAAAGTTTTGCATTGTGAGTAGACTTACTTTCTTCCTCCCTGGAAGTATTAGAATTCTCCTGCTGTGTAGGTGGACCCTTTCATACACAGTCTTCATTGCATGTAGGGTGCATAGTGGTATTCATGATTATGTTTATAACTGTTAAATTGATTACCAGCTTTATCTCGTTTGTATAAACACCAAAAGTCTGTTCTTATAGGGCACCTATTATGGGAAGACCTGTATTTATTGATACACTGTTGCTCGTATAGCATTTGTCGTAATATATATTTTACGTAACTGCAAATCACATATCGAACTAAGAACTACAGCCCATCCAAATCTTCAGGGAATAATTTTGAAAACAACTAGGGAATGCTATAACATTTGTTAAATTCTGAAGGGAATCTCGGTCAAAAATTATGTTAAAATTATCACCAGGTAAGTCACAGTCATGTGAACACTATTATCGCCTGTAGGTCTGGTCTTCGATTATGATCAACAACTTTTTTCTTTACGTACGACTTTTTCATTGTTTTCGTTTTTACTGGGTTTTGTATACGGGTTACCACGAGAACTACATTGTTTCCTATTTACGTTTCGACATTTAGAGCCCATGACAAAAATTTACACCCAAATTCACATGGGTAAACAAGCTACGTGGCAATATTTTCACTCACAACCCCCGGTCATGAAAACCATGGAAGCTGCCATTACCAAAGTGCATTACAGCTGCATATAAAAAATACGCACGTGCAGCGATCTGTGGAGAGCTATTCTGCAACAACGAGCGCCAAACTTGAATTTAAAACGCAGAAAGGAACCACGAAATTCTCCATGCATCAGTACCACGCCCACCTGAGGCCGAGACACGGGTCCACTGATCTCTTTAAATCAATTCTTTGACCAAATCTAAGCACGAAACTGGTAAAAAGCCATTCATTTATTTAAAGTAGAAGAATTAAGCATGCATCACGAAACAAAATAAAAAAGTGAAAATTTTGTGCAAATACGTCATTTCAAACGTATGTGAATACTTAAATGAAGCAATGCGGCAGCCTCCGTTGCTCAGGTGGCAGCGCGCCGGCCTCTTATCGCTGGTTTCCGTGGTCACTCCATGTGAAATTTGTGCTGGACAAAGCGTAGTCGGGACAGGATTTTCTCCGGGTACTCTGGTTTTCCCTGTCATCTTTCATCCCCGCAACACTCTACAATATCATTTTATCTGCCACCCATTAATCACTGTCCGAAAGGAGCGTGACAGTCTTCAGCAGCCGGCACAATTCCTATCCCCACCGCTAGACGGGGGCTTAATTCATTTCATTCCTGACTCGGTCGAATGACTGGAAACAGGCTCTAGATTTTCATTTTAATTTTCAAGTGGAACAATGCATTAACTCGCATTAGTGCTTGTAGCGGTAGAAAAAGGCAAATTGCTAACCTGATCGACCGGATAACGATGATTGAGAACAGGATTGTCTTTTTTAGGAATGAAGAATATATTCTAATACTTTATAATATTTCCCTAGGATATTATCAACATTGAGTTGCTTGCCAGGAGGTCTAGAACTGTGGGTTTTAATCCTTCGCGAATTGTAATGGAAAGTGTCATTGCTGTGCTTGCGGATACGCTTTGGATTTGCTAATCTGAAGAAGATAGTTAACAGAGTGCTATGTACATTTCTGACATATTCTCCTGTTTAAGTTTAAGAGAGGAGCAAAATCCACTGAGGCGGTAGGAACTATTAGGTGGCCATACGTACACATTCTTTCTACTGTAAAATCGCGTCATGTCTCGAATCACGCGGGAAATTGTGCCTGTTAGTGGGCATCGCCTCAAGAAAAGATAAGATGCGGAGGAATATTTTGAAACACAGTTCCCTGGAATGGCGATTGCTGGGAGTGCGGTAGAGTTGGCTAGTGTGTGTGTGCTTCGGAATAATGAGCCGGAAGAGCTGTCTCGATGCCTCAACACAACAACGCTTCACTGTTTCGAAGCAGTGAGATTGCTTAGTATGTCTTGTCGCGTGAACAGATACTCCAGTGGGGTGAGAGGGCCAGCGTCTCAATCGTCTGCGCCACTTAGCCTGCGAACCAGTAGGTTTCTTCAAGTGTGGAATTAAAAGTATACGCTGCGGCGTAGGCAGAATTCATCCATAATACAGGTCATCATATTACGATGCATAATGTCATTAGCGTGTAGGCTTTTTCACCGCCATACATATGTAATGATATAACATATTTTTTCGCAGCTGAAACGCTACGGACTTATATGCACCAATTAAATATTTTATAAGAGTAAATAACTTGTATACAGAACGTGGACTGCAAGGGCTGCTAAAAAGTGTACCTGATGAATTACTTTTTCCTTTGTTTGTTTATTCCCCACTGTATTGTGCTTTATGTAAGTCATGAAAATGAAATCCTACAACCTGTATTCCAGTCTTTACCGGGTCAGGGATGTAATGAATGAATCATATATAAGCTATTAGTACGATGGGGTCACCACTCCTAAAGTAATTATTAATGACTGATAAATGCAATGAAATGATAATGGAGAGTGTTGCTGGAATGAAAGATGACAGGGAAAACCGGAGTGTCCGGAGAAAAACCTGTCTCGCCTCCTCTTTGTCGTGCACAAATCTCACTTGGAGTGACCGGGATATGAAACACAGTATCCAGCGGTGAGAGGCCGACGCGCTGCCGTCTGAGCCACGGAGGCTCTCTTTATGTAAGTCATATGCTATATAAATAAATAACTTTTATACCATAAAATATATCACCTTCGTGCTGCATTTTGTTCGGGGATAGAAGGTATCATATTCTCCCTACTATATCATTCCAAAAATGAATAATTCACCATCTCTCAGAGAATTCAGTATCGTCGACCAGGAGGTGAAGAACACGCATCCATTCCTGTGCACAGGTCTGACGTGTACTAGCATCACCACAAAACAAATCAGAGGGTAATATGTCTCTGGGCTGGTGTTCTCTCGATACCAACGCTGTTTGATCAAGCTGCGGTGAGCGATCAGACAGAGAGACAGATAGACGGACAACTCTTCACTCGGAGAGGCCGCGGTTACAGCCCCAGGTGGCTTGCGTCCAGCTTCCAATTTCCGCCCTAACCGCTATTCTAACTTGCGTCGGTCAGCTTTATGGAGCGATGCAATGCAGCAAGATATCTCGTCGACTGGCCAGGAGGATATTGCCTATAGATATAGAATAATTGACCTAGAAAGCCATATATCATATGACGAGAGATTCGTAAACCCCTGTGTCTCGCCTTTAACTCTATAACATTGCGAATGATTTTCTCAATAATAATAATAATAATAATAATTATTATTATTATAATATTAATAATAATAATAATAATAATAATAATAATAATAATAATAATAATAATAATAATAATAATAATAATAATAATTACATTCATGATATTATATTTTGGGGATTATGTCGAGTATAAACACACTCAACGCACATTTTAAAGGTAACTTGGCTTTCTTCATCAGGGGAAAACAGGAAACGGAAACAAGACGCATGAATGGTTACTGAGAAAAAGCAACAAATAACTTAAAATGGTGTCCTAAGATGTAATAGAGACGAATTTCAGCCCGAAGGTAGGACAACGAATGACAGCAGAAAAAGCATCACTTTTTGAGAGTTCTGATCATTCATAGGTAGCTATGATTCACTGATGTTGTAGCCTGTATCGCGGTTAAAATTATCTGGGTGTTTACGTATTTCAATTACCCACCCCGCTGATTATTCTGGGGCGATATTGTTTCATTCGGGCAAGTACATCCACTCCTTGGAACATGATATCATGACCAGATGTTAAAGAATGATCAGCAACAGCTGATTTATCAAGTTGGTTGAGTCTGATACACCTATTACGTTTCCAATGAGAGTACAAATCGTCCTCGAAGTCTGCCCAATATAAATCTTGCCACAAGTACAGGGAACTCTGTAGATACCCGGGTGTTGAAATTTAGGCAGGAGTTGTCTAATCTTAATTGCAGTTCCAAATACAGTTCGTATATTGCACCTATGTAAGATTCTAGAAATGCGAACCGTCGTGTTAGGAATATAAAGTAGGTAAGCAGTTCGACTTATATATATTTTCTCAACTGACGTCCGATTATACGTCGGTTTCAGAACCGTAGAGATCAAAGCTTTGCTGTAACCGTTGCTCCCAAGAATGTTTGAGTGCGTGTATATAGTTTATTACACGGCAAAATCCCATAAATATTACATCATGAATAGTTACACGGGCCCTGAAATTCTAGATGATGATGATGATGATGTTAATAATAATAATAATAATAATAATAATAATAATAATAATAATAATAATAATAATAATAATAATAATAATAATACTTTCGTTTCGCTATTGCTAGCCTCGTGCAGCCCTTCTAAGGCAGACCCTCCGACGACGGTGACCAGCATCTGTCGTGTAAGGGAAACAGCGTGTTATTGTAGTGGAGGATAGTGTTGTATGTGACGCGTTGAGTTGCAGGGATGTTGAGATCAGTACAAACACCCAGTCTCCGAGTCTTTAGAGGAGTGAAGTGGAGAAAGGAGGCTGGAGGTGAGGAGATGAGGGAAGATGAGAACAGAACAGAGGAGGGGAGTAATATAAGGAGAGGGGTAGAGTTGAGGAGATATAAGAAGATAAGAAGGGAACAGAACAGAAGAGGAGACTGGAGAGGAGAAGAGAAGAGAAGCCTTGTGGAAAGGGGATGTGAAGAGATAAGATAAGTGAAGAACACAGGACAGAAGGAGAGAGATGAGGAGATAAGGGGAGACAAACGGAGAAAGAACAGAATAGAAAAGGGAAAAGAAGAGGAATAGGAAAGAGGTGTGAAGAGAGAACAGAACAAAAGAGAACAGGAACGGAAATAAGATGTGAAGAGAGAAAAGAGCAGAACAACAGAGAAGAGAAGAGAAGAGAAGAGAAGAGAAGAGAAGAGAAGAGAAGAGAAGAGAAGTGAGAGGGGGAAGAAATAAGAAGAGCGACGAGGGGTTTGAGGTGATCTGAGGAGATGAGAGAAGAGATGTGAAGGGGAAGGGATGGGGAGGAGAGGTGAGGAGATGAGAGAAGATGGAAGGATAAGCAACCGAACAGAAGAAGAGATGTGAGGAGATGAGAGGGAGAAAAGGAGAAAAGAGAATAGAAGAGAAGAGTACGGAAGAGATAAGGGAAGGTTAGGTGAGAAGATGGAATAAGAGAAGGGATGGGGAAAGGAGAAGAAAAAATAGAAGAGAAGAGACAATAAGATAAGGGAAGACTGGAGGGAAGGGGAGGAGTTGAAAGATAAGTAGAAAAGACGTGGGGTGATGAGTGAATATCGGAGGAGAACAGAAGTGGAGAGGTGGGTAGAGAAGAAGAGAGCGAAGGAGATGTGAGGAGTGAAGTGAAGTGAAGTGAAGTGAAGTGAAGTGAAGTGAAGTGAAGTGAAAAGAAGAGAAGAGATATTGCATAGTTTAGGGCTGACAATTTCCTCTTTATCAATATGTGTGTACTCGACGAAATCCGATAGACAGTTCTTTCAACTTCACCTTACCTTCAATTAAATAATTATCTGCCTCATAAACATTCTATCTGTTCGAAGTACCACTGTTTAATCTCAGGGCACTCCTCTACGTACGATCAATAGGTCTATCACCTCTCGAACATCTGCCTGGAATATTTATGTCGTTTATGACAGTTTGTCATAAACGACTTTCATCAAAGCAGACAAATATACTCAGATAACCTTTAAAGAGAAAATATGCATCAGGAGAGGAAATTATCTCTAGATAATGCCAATAATGCTACGTGTTTATTATAATTTATTTATTTATCAAAGAGTTACAATTTTCTGCCCAACGTGTGGCTGAATAATTGGTACATCTGTTAGGCTTATAAGCGTAGGTGCACTTGTCAGGTGTGGTTGGAATTCTGCAAACTATGTCAGTGAAGTGTTTTATATGTACGTGATATGTATGTTGGAGTATGAAGAAATGTTGTAGCAAGTCGAGTATTATAACTTGAGAAATGGAGAGGTTTTTAAAGTTGCTGGTACTAGGATTCAGGAGAAGAGAAGGCAAAAGAATTCCACCACATTGAGTTTATCTAATTTAAGTTAGAGTAGCAAAATGGCTGATAGTAGGAAAGATCAATTGACAACGATAGGTGAGGAACCGAGTAACCCATCTCAAACTCAGAATGTAGGGGATCAAGGCGAGGCTTCAATGCTCATTATGCTTAAATAGCTACTTAATGAATTGAAGGGTGAATTAAACAGTAAGAGTGACGATTTGTCCAGTAAGATTGACAGTAAGAATGAAGAGTTGAAGGGTGAACTGTCGAGTAAAATCGATAATAATAATGTTGAATTGTCCAGTAAAATCGATAATATGTATGATAAATTGTACAATAAGATCTATGAGAGGGGTAAAATGGAAGTAAGGCAATTGACGAGAGGGAAGGCATGTAAAGCATTTGCTGAAGTAGAGAGTGAAATCGATTTTCAGAGAGATTTTCAGAATAGGGGGCGTGATGAAAGTAAGGATGATGTGTCGGATTCCTTACTTTGTGCAAGTGGTGATGGTAATAGCAGTAATCTTACAGAAGTTTCTGAAATTGAAAGTGAAGATTTTTGTGAAGTTGATGAAGGTTGTTTAGTAAGTGAAGAGTGTTTACGGAGTATACATCATGAGGATGTTTTTGTTGATTTAAGTGTACGTGAGGAGATTAAGGTTAGGTCGATTATGTGTGTAAATGGTGACTTTGAGATTAATGAAACTTCTTGTAAGAGAGTCGAGAGTAGCAGTGTTGTTGGCATGAAAGTGGTGCGAGTAGGAGCTGATATGGAAGGTGGTGAAGATGATTTACTTGTTGGGGCATTAAGTAGTAATGATGGTGATCTCGTAGTGAATTATGGTAATGATTTCAGTAATAGAGTGAGCGTGAGTGAGAATGAAAGTGTGCGTGAGATGAAAGAGAGTCTTTTCAATCTAGTGTGTAATGTTCTATTTAAGGCTGAGAGTTGTGTGAATGATTTGAATGACGTGTTGCATTATATCGATGTGGAATGTATTAAAAAGTATGTAATCTGTTTGCTTGCATTAATTATGGGTTTGTGGAAGAGAAAACATAGTAAGATTCCCGAATGTTTCAGAAATAGGGATTTCTTTGTTATGAATGTTCTGAATGAAAGCTTGTATGATCCTTGTGTGACTGGATGGGATGAATGTTTGTGTGTGAGATAGATTGGATTCGAGATGTATTTGGATTTTATTACGGTACGCATTCCTCGTCTATCGATGCTTTTGTTTATACGTAGTTTTTCATTTATATCAGGGTCCGTATACTGTGGACAGTAGAATAGGCAAGTGTGCTTATAGGCTCCTAACCACTGACAACAAGGTCCTTGGGACATTCAATATCTGTGGTCTTCTTAGATATAACGGATAGGACCTGCACCTTGGATGAATATATTATCAATTTTTAATTAAGCGTACAGTAGTAAGAGGGGATTGTGTTCAATGATATATGAAACAATCGGAGTTGTGTGTATATAGCCATATTATTATTATTATTATTATTATTATTATTATTATTATTATTATTATTATTATTATTATTATTATTATTATTATTGTTATTATTATTATTTGGATAAATTGTATTTCGCGTGTGCAAATACAGTGCAGTAGACGCAATGTATATATCTTTATCACAGTTGTTTAAGTGTTCAGTTACGTCATTCGAGGGTTATTTATGAAGTTCTTTTTTATGGTGAATCATAATATGTGATATCATAGATTCACCAAGGGGGAGTTATGTGATAGTACATATATCACACCCTCGCACTATATGTAGAAGTGAGAGATATTATTGTCAGTATTCGATTAATATTATTGTTATTATTATTATCAGTATTATTTGTATATTTTGTCATTTATAATTGCAGGCTAGGAGATCTCCATACATGTAGTATGAGTAGTTTGTTTTGAACAACGAGTGGGAAAACATAGCTATATTGGAACTTGGTAACTTTGCATGAGTCATGTATACATCCCAGTCTGATGAGATGAGCTTGTTGTTGTACTAGGAAAGTTCTATGACTAATGTGAAACACCCCAGAGTTTGTTTATGTTTTGGGACCAAGGAGAAGTTCAGGGCATGATCTTGACAAGAGGATCTACCATGATTGACTGGCGAGGATCATTCTCGGCGTATCACGTGGGAGCTGAGGTCTTTATATACTTCGAGATCACAGCGGAAAGGAACCACAACTAACACACTGTACGAGAAGGAAGTAGTGTGGACAGACTGTACGGGAAGGAACTGGTGCTAACACACGGGAGTGAAACTGGATATACGGAATTCGAGTTGCACTGCTACAATGGACTGGACTTCAAACGTTCGTGGAACGTAGTCTTGTTATGTTCGTGGAAAAATGGCTGATCGACAAACTGTGGAGTGCTTACGCATTAAGTATTGTAGCACGTGTGGCGGCCTGGCATTATATGTTGGTGAAAGCTATCTCAGAATTTCCATAATTTATGTTCAGGATCGACAAGCGTGTGTTGTTCAAATGTATATATCTTTACAACAAGTGTTAACGTCTGTGAACACAGTATTACGAGGTACAGTATCTGTGTGATGTTATAACTACCGATTATGAGAATCGGCAAGTCGTGTTGATACAGAGACAGTGAGGGGTTCTTATATACATATATGTACATTGTTAAACGAACTAACTACAAATGGTGGCTTAGTTCTCGCTTTCGTTTTCCAACTGTTTCCATTGTTGTTGTTGTAAATATGGAGTCTTCCAGCAATCTTTTGTTTGTGTATTATAAGTGTATTTTAGTGTGTTGATGAGGTGCTCCTGCACGGATTTTATGAAGAATATAGTTAGATATTTTAGAATCAGTGGAGTTATTGATGAACCTAGGTGCAGTTCGTACCTATTTAGTCGTTTTACGAAGGTTAAGTAAGGCCTGAAGCAGATGTACCAGTACGCAGTATTATGTACACGCCCTGGGATATAAAGAATTATCATGCTCTATCTAAATTCGAGGGATCCGTTCTGGTGGACTCTGGCGCCCATACTACGGACATTTCGATTAATTATATTTATTAATTTAATTTATTTCAAGTATTTTATGAAGTTTTTGAGTAATATTTATATATATAATTTTATTTATTTAATTATTCATTTTATTTATATGTATCATATAAAAGTTATAATACAGATGAAACTCCCAGCTCGTCACTTAGGAAATCCGATAATATTTTCTTACAAGTAAATTTCCCTGGTTTCCCACTACATAATTGATACGTTCTGCACTACTGAAAACTTCTCGAGTATGCCAATATTCGAGTATCGAAGATGTATTATGTTAGATTTCTGACCTGAGTGGTAGAAGATGTGGCTGGCACAGGACTCCGGATTTACGGTGCACTTCTCCCTCACACCACAGTTCTCGGCAACACAATTGAGTCTAGAAGACGGTAGTTCTCCCCACAAGTCCTTCAGGAATGATTGTCTGGAGTCTGAGGAGTGAGGAATGCCCCCACTTCCCGCAAAGCAATATAACTCTGTCTGCTACACTTCACTGTTCTGGACAGCAGGCACTTGGAAAGCTAGACTTGTTACAGAATTTATTAATGTAATATTTTCTCCATTATATTTATATTCTTAAAATATTTACAAATCCATATCGTCGCTTCACCGGTAAAACGTCGTATTCCACAATGCTCTTCCTACCAATTATTCTCCTTAAGACTGGTCACGCCTCCCAGCCACGTATGGATATGCAGTCCATCAGAACAAATTTTGTTGTGTTCATTTTCCTATGCCCACGTGTAAAGGCACTCTAGGAATGAATGTTTGCAGTACGTATTTACTCACTCCTGGTGTATAATGCATATAAGGTTAATTTTCGTTTACTCATCTGCATAGAAAAATGAACACAACGGACAATGTTCTGATGGACTGCGTATCCATATGTGGCTGGGAGGCGAGACCAGTCTTAAGGAGAATAATGGATAGGAAGAGTATTGTGGGATACAACGTTTTACCGGTGAAGCGACCATATAATTATGTCTAAGGTTCTTAATTTCTTCAATTCCAAACATATTTCTCGGCGCGTATCATAAGTTCCTGAATTAGTACAAGTCCAAAGATAATTCAATTTATGAATTCAAATATTTAATAGTCCCGGAGACTTCAAATATAAAAATTACAAATATATTAACTATGAATTAATTAAAAGCTCATGGCCTATCCTATAATGGCAGCAATAGGTGAACAGACATCATCGTCTATATGCCAAGTTCTTGAAAAGTACACATCACAGATCGTACTGTAAGGTTTGAGACTCACATCAATCAACGCGAGGAAGTAATGCAGTGGAGAAGAACATCTATGGACCTACGGTTGAATATTTCAAAAGTATCACCTTACAGATATATGAGTCACTAGTTGGGTTATTGCTGGGTCGCGGTGTAGGGATAGCGTGCCTGTCTCTTACCCGGAGGCCCCAGGTTCGTTTCCCGGCCAGCTCAGGAATTTTTAGATATGAGGGCTAGGTCAAAGTCAAATCAAATCAAAATCTCTTTATTTGCAAATGAGGTGTCTACCTCGGTGGCAAATGGTACACTAAAATACATTATTGTCAAGCACTAAATTTTAAATTAACAAGAGACAAAGAAAATTTTCCTAGAATACAATTTACGCTAATAATTTGTTCTATTAAACACACACATCATCCTTAATACATTTATATTGTTTACAAAATTCTACTTATAATATCTTACAAACATAGTCAACTCATATACCGTATGTGAAATTACTTCTAATAATAATATACAACTGGTATAAGATTAAAATTAACATTGAATTTGTTTACATATTTATATTTTACCCATTTTGGAACATAAGTAGCATAACGACCTGCTGCGTCTTAACCAGAGCCCCTTTTGCTACCACTTTTCAAAGTTCCTGAAGGGCCTTCACAGCTACCGTAGCGGTCCCAGGGCCCTCGAAGTCCCCACTGTACTTCACCCCTACAGGCAGTCCCCTACTTGGGCTGTCCAAACTCCATAGACGAGGGGATGGAATTAATGTAATCACACACATTTTTTATTTACAATATCCTGCACTGGTCGAATGCCCTCTAACATTTCATTTATTTTCTCTGTTGTTGTTAATGTTCTTCTTGAATATCTGTACAGATTTTGGAAAAGGATCAAACACTACCCCTGGTAAACTGTTCCACTCCTTCACGCCCTTCCCAATGAATGAATATTTACCCCAATCGCTTCTGCTAAAATTCCTTCTAATTTTGTACTTGTGGTCAGTTCTACCAATATAATTATTTTCCAACTGAAGCCTCTCACGGATATCTCTCCATGCTTCTTCTCCTGTATAGGCTCTATATAATCCTATAAGTCTAGTTTTCTCCCTTCTCTTACTTAAAGGTTCCCAACCAAGTTCCTTTAACATTTCTTTAACAAGTCTACTCAGCCTACGTGATTACAATTCAGGAGCTATCTGACGGTGAGATAGCGGCCCCAGTTTAGAAAGCCAAGAATAACGGCTGAGAGGATTCGTCGTACGGACCAAAAAAGGTACCTCGTAATTTGCAGCGGTCGCTTGATAGGCCATGGCATTCAGAGCAGTTGCTCCATTGAGGGGGGT
Source organism: Anabrus simplex (assembly GCF_040414725.1). Classification (NCBI taxonomy): domain Eukaryota; kingdom Metazoa; phylum Arthropoda; class Insecta; order Orthoptera; family Tettigoniidae; genus Anabrus; species Anabrus simplex. The sequence continues at coordinate 120,027,659 of NC_090267.1, read as the reverse complement.
AGAATACTAGAGCGAAAGGCACCATTCCGAAACATTCTGGAGACTTCTGTAAGCAGTTCGGACTTCCAAAATCCTTCATTACTACCATTGATATCAGCGCACTGAAAGGCTAAATCTTCACTTTTAGGAACAACTCATATGGAACTTTAAAGTTATAACTTGTTTTTTTTAATTCAATTATTTGGTTTCTAAAATGAATGTGATGTGTGGTAATCATTTCTTTGCGGCAGCCTACAAATGCGTCCGAATAATTGAAGAAAAAGTTAAAAATAAAGTGAAATAAAATGAAATTCAATATTGGTTATATATTGAAACGCATTTAACAGCAGAAAGGAAATAATAGCAGGGATTGGAAAGGCAATGGAAATTTTCGCAAGGAAACAGACTAGTAACTAACTTCAGAATGAAGGGAATGTTTCGGGTGAGATGTTACACGGATTGGTAAAATGAAGTGACAGCATACAAACAAGTACGATCGAGTTCAGTTAGGAGAAGAGGGAGTTAAACAATAATATTACTGATTTTATGTTCCATTAACTACTTTTACGGTTTTCAGAGACGCCGAGGTGGTGGAATTTTGTCCCATAGAAGTTACTTTAAGTGTGCCTTCAAATATCACACGTCTTAACTGGAAGGAACCCACCAATTTGGGCTTGGAAGGCCAATGTTTCTACCACCTGAGCCACAGCCCAGCAATGAGGAGTTTAATATCAAGACTGATCCCAGGGAAAATTCTCTGGATTGGACAAAAATTGGGAAGACACAATTTGCTAGGACTCTGCCGCTGGAGGGAACACCAGAGACAACTCTTCTTAACAGATGGAGGAGCTCACTGTCCACAGACATGACGCCAAAGGCAGAACTAGCGCCTGGCTCCTTACCCTGATTACCTTATTTTATTAGCAAACGCCGTGCATGAGGCCACTATGCAACTTCAGACACTGCATTCTACAGCAGCTAAAGCGGGTACCTTGATCAAAATTGGAAAGACCGAGTTTATCACTAACATCAAAGATGCCCCTACAACAATGGTAGTCAGTGATACAAAGCACATCAAGAGAGCTTGGAGGGTTGATATAGAAGGACCTAAGTGAAACGATGGCTCTTGAACAAAGGAGAATCAAATTAGACAAGGCCTACCACGCCTGCAGAAAACTGTATGCCTCAAGGCATTTATCAAAAAATGTAAAACTGAGACGCTACCATGCAGTAGTCCGACCATCTGTCCTCTACGTAGAAGAATGCCTATCCCTAACTAATAAGACCCCACTGAGAGCCCCGGAGAACGGAAATTCATGAGAAGAATAAATGGACCAAGGATCTTACCAGATTGAAGGCGATGGTACAAACCCAATAATGAGCTCTACCAGCATCAAGAAAACCTCATAGTTGCCATCAGAAGGAAACGTCTGACTTTCTATGGACACCTTTACAGAATGGATCCTAATAGATTATCCCATAAGATCTTCAAGGTTGCTAACAAAGGCAAAGCTACTGGATTCCCCTGGACCAAGCAAGTGGACGAAGATCTTACAGAGCTTAATATTAATCAAGCCACCATAACTGACAGGAATGCATACCGTTTAATGGTCAAAACTAAACCTTTCCTAACATACCTTACATCAGCTAGTTGCAAAGGAGCTGGGAATTGGTCAGAAAAGCGCAGGAAAGAATTCAGCGAGAAAATGAAGGAATACTGGGACAACAGAAAGGCTCAAGAGGCCGCTAAGAACACAATCCAGTATTCCAAAAGGGGCAGACGACGACAAAAACAAAGCTAGAACACAAGCACCGTGGTCTGCAGATGGCCTAAACGCTAAGGAAGGAAAATACATACAAACTATATATTTTCTGATTCAGGTAAACCTTATTTCAGCTACTTAAAAATAATATTAATAAAAATCGATTGTTTGAGACAGTTTCACGTCCAAAACTAATGGTTGAGCATAAGCATCGGTAAATATCTGTGAGATTACTAATAATTCCTAGCCTATCTGGTGAGTGCAACCTAGTGTCACTGATTATGCAGTGTGATGTTGACATTCAAACTACTGGAAATCACTTTTAATAATATATTTTAGCAGTAGGAAAAGTATTAATCACTATTATACACGTACTCACAAATCTTGGTCACTATCGGACTGGAACGCCTCACCCCTTCCCCTATCGCTTTCTTAGAAAACATAGTTCTTCATTTGTGGTACAAATGAATATTTAAATATGTGTTTGACTATAAAATGGATTCTTAAACAGTGCGATTTGCATATTCGATGGACATACGGCACCAGTGTAATTGTCTCTTTTAGTAAGAAATTCGCTACAAAATTCCAGAAAAGTCAGTACAGTACACAGCGTAAACGAAGAATACCGTCGAGTAATATCTGACCGAGATAAAGAGGAACAGGTATTTAAAGTGAGGATAGGAACCAATCCTCTATCTCTAAAATTAATTTTCATCCAGTAACGTCTACACACGGACTGAGGTCTTAATGACGCGAAAGAAGCCTCCACGATGTTCTGAATCAGAATTATGTGGTGAAACCCACTTTTTTGGTGTCTAGTGTTCATAAAATATTCAAAACGAGTAAAGAAACTGATCTCGAATACAAAACTGATTTCAATCTCTACCTCGTTTGCAAGTAGAGATGGAACTGACAACGAGACCAAGCAGAACGATCATGGAAACGACCAGCTGCCAAATTATGATTGCCAGACTACAGTACTGTTACCTGGCAGCCCTCTTTCCGTAGTCCCCATCGGCATTTCCTAGAAGGAACTAGTGAGTCATTTCGGAGCTCCTAGTTGTAGGACATAGTAACGGCCTCTTTCCCTCTATTGCTCACTTCGTTTCGTTTCTCATGGATTTCCTGGAAGGCTAAATCAGAATGTACTCGTTCCGGTCGCATCGTGAAAAGGCTGAACCTCCATCACCGGTGATACAGAATAGGCTCGGCGCAAAAAGACAGTCGTTGTAGGAGAGTTAGACAGCAGCAGCACTGGCTGTCGTCGGCGTTTGAGTGGTTGATGTCCCACGGGGGTCATTGTCAATGTATCGTTGTGCTGGAGTACGGAGTAGAGTACTGTGTGTGTACTGCCATGAAGTACGGAGTAGAGTACTGTGTGTGTACTGCCATGAAGTACTGAGTATTGTGTGTGTTACGACGTGGAGTCAGTGTTTGTAACCCTTGATGAAAGTAAAGTTGGAGCAGGGTTAATTGTCACTGTTGGTTAGCGCTGTTGAGTTGTTGCTGTTATGTGACCGCCGTTTAGTTGTCAGGGTTGAGTAGTTCAGTGTGCGGAGCAGTTATATTGACTGTGTCAGTTATCAGACTCATCTGGAGGCGAGCGAAGGAACAGCCGTCGTGCGTCGTGATTGCTAATAGTCCGTGTGATTGAACCTGTCTGCGTGCAATAGTTGTATGAAGAGAGTGAGCGTGGGAAGCGAAGTGAAAGTGTTAATCAGAATAATCGCCCATCCCAGGTTTTTTTTTTTTTTTTGCTACTTGCTTTACGTCGCACCGACACAGATAGGTCTTATGGCGACGATGGGATGGGATAGGCCTAGGAGTTGGAAGGAAGCGGCCGTGGCCTTAATTAAGGTACAGCCCCAGCATTTGCCTGGTGTGAAAATGGGAAACCACGGAAAACCATTTTCAGGGCTGCCGACAGTGGGGCTCGAACCCACGATCTCCCGGATGCAAGCTCACAGCCGCGCGCCTCTACGCGCACGGCCAACTCGCCCATCCCAGGTAATAACAGCGAGCTGGAATACTTGCTTTGAGGAGGAGAGAGACGTTGTAAATAGCCACTAATTAGCAAACTGTTGTCATTCATTCTCAATATCATTATGTGTGTGAACTAACTGGGTCATCTTACATTAAAAAGATCCATAAAACACAGAAGAGATTCAGCAGAATGTTCCAATTACAGAATACTAAGCCTTGTTTCACATGAAGCAAAAATATTCACATGCATATTAAAAGACGGAATCAAAATGAAAATTGAACAGAATTTTGATGATGATCAGTTTGGGTTCAGGAAAGAAGTAAGAACGAGAGAAGCTATTATAGCACTTAAAACCATCTTGGGGAGAAGACTTTAGTTTAACATAAATACATATATAGCTTTTGTAGACCTGGAAAAAGCTTTTGACAATGTTCAGTGGAAAATACTGTTCAGAAATGAATTGGACTGGAACGACAGAAAAGCAATACTAAACCTCTACGTCAATCAAAGAATAAACATTGAAAGTATTGAAACAGTATGCATGGTGAGGATCAGGAAAGGAGTAAAACAGAGGAGTTCCTTATCACCATTTCTATTTAATCTGTATATTGAAGAGGCCATGAAAATATTTAAATCCAAAACACCTGGCATTAAAGTAAATGGAACAACTGTACACTGTATTAGATTTGCCGACGACATTGCACTTCTGGGTGACTGTAAGAAGAACATGCAGGCCAGGCTCAACAAATCAACATCCATCTTAAAAGACTTACAACTTAACATTAATGTAAATAAGACTAATGTTATGGTTGTAAGCAAATCTAAAATGAAGCCAGCAGCATAGGAAATATTTTAATAAAACAAGTGCACAAGTTCTACTACTTAGAAACAGTTATTACCGATGACAACAGACGTACTGTGGAAATACAAAGAAGAATTTCTATGTGTAAGAGAGCCTTTGAGGAGAAGAAACAGCTCTTAATTAATCCTTAGATACTGAACAAAATAAATTGTTTATCAAATCATGCATTTGGAGTATGCTGCTATGTGGCTGTGAAGGATGGGCTCTCTTGAAGGAGGATGTGGAACGACTAGAAGCAGTGGAAATGTGGCTATGGAGGAAGATGATAAGAACTATTTGGATTGAGAAGAAAACTAAGGAAGCAGTGCTTAGAGAAATTAACACCTAGAGATATTTAATAACAACGATAAAAGAAGAGAAAAGCGTCAGCTTTTGGTCACATTCTCCGGCATAATGACTTCATAAAAAACTTGTTCGAAGGCAAGGTGATGGGTAAAAAAGTCAGAGGGAAACCACTGAAGAAGATCGTTGAAGAGGTAGTTCAGATGATGGGATGCCAAGGTTATGGTGAGATGAAAAGGATCGCAGAGAGAAGAGATCAATGGTTGCAGCGACAAGGCAAAGCCTTTAGATATAGGTGAAGAAAACACCCACTGTTTTATTAGTATCAGTATATCGTAGTTGTGCCTGCGAAAACCGCTTTTTGAAAATATTTCTTCTTAGAACTTTGTATGGTAAGGATCTCTCAGCTAAGGATCAACATTGTGCGACGATTCTCAAAGAATTCTCGTTCTTGATGAGATATGAGCTGCGGGTGAGTGTTTTGCCAATACATAGCGGTTTTTGCAGACGCAACGTCGATAATAGCTTACTATCCTTCAGGACGAAACTTTTGAGTTAGATATTCCGTTTGTATCCCCATTTCAAGTTCCCTGAACTTATTTACCGCTGCCAGCTTTTACTGGGCATCGTTGTTCCTACACTCCGTACAGTAAAATCCCATTATTATAATGAATGCATCTCGTCGGTACTCATGGTTATGTCTGTAAGAATGAAATGCTAATATTTCAACGATCGTCTATTACCAGACCACCAGAAGGCTTATCATGTTACAATGAGTGCAGCGATGTTTGAGCGTGGCACAAATATGCCGCCGCTGGCGATGGCGGGCGTCCATTTACGAAATGAAACCCTACATACGAATGAGCTACAAAGGGACGAGTTCTTCTCGTCCTTTCTTCTCTCTTGATCTCTCTCTGCAGTAGCCTTGTGAATGCGTTTATTGAATAATATAGACCTTTCCTTTCATATAAAGTAAAGAAACATGGCTTCGCTGCTCATGTATCAAGCAAAACGTTAACGTAATTTCCTACACAATTTCCCATATATTGTGAATTTCTTCCAAGGATCTCGATCTGGAAGTCGTGTTCGTTTCGCAAAGGGAATTATTTTTATTGTTTTCATATTTAAATATATATTTCCCCCATATCCGGTGAGAATGCTGTTAAGTACTATTGTTGTGGTGGTAGTGATGAATGTTTTAAGAAGAAGTACAACCTAGGCAGCCATCGTCTATTATGTCGAATCAGAGGAAAAATCGAATGGTACCGACACTTCAAGCAATGAAGGGAATGAAAATGGAAGACTCCCTAGGCCTCGAATGTTCTAATACCATCGGAGTCGGAAAAGAACAAGAGTTGACCAAAAGAGGTCGGTTATGATAGATGATAGTAAGGAGCCTGGCACAACTAGTGGAAGAAATGTCAGGACTCAGCTAAGGACCCCGTGGTCGGCAGCTCAATTTCTCAAGTTAAGAGTCCCTGGGGCCTCTTCTGATAGCCTTTTACGACAGCTATGGGATACCGTGTTCATTATTTTACCAATCACACCCACACGGGCATATTAAGTATTGTAAAAACCAAGTAATGTAAGGGCTCCAGCTTATTTTATCTCAAGATTGTCGGTTCGATTCCAGACGCAGTCAGTGGATTCCTGTAATTGGAAGTCTGTAGTAACTGCTGTATTCCATGCCATTATGAATCATGGAAAGTTGGCGAATATCACGAAGTATTTTATCTATTTTCTGATTCCCGTTTTGGAGGTGGTCGTATTGTGGGTGTCGATCCACTGTTGGACGTTTCACGCTCAAGATAATATTCCCGACCCAAGTCGACATCTCCCTTCTATCCTGCTTTCTCTGATCACTTGTATAAGGGACGATCGAATGAAAACCAAACACCCGCTACAACGTGACCATGGAAAGGTTTTATTCAAAAGTCCATCTCGAGCCTATGAGTGGACACAACCGTACTTATTCAGAAGTCGGATAAACAGTACTTTGAATAACTCGACTTACATTTGTGTTCACATGTATGCGAGTGCCCCTTGAACTCAGTACTAGCGACGAAGAGAAGGTGCCTATGTGCCAGCGGTATTCCTGTGTGGAAACACGGAGTGGGATTTTCAACGGCTTGGATATAGCAGTTTTCCAGTACATCATGAAGCCAGCGCGGAGCCAGATGAACCCAGCATCTTCTACCAGTGAGATGGCGGTCATGGACAACGAAATACCTACGGGTATCGCCAGATAATAGCAGGTTACATATCAAAACGATAAGTATATTCCAATGGTATCTTAGCATGAAAATCCATCAAAAGTCACATTTATATAACTTAATTTTGTAGATAAATTCAACACCATGCATTTCGATTTCATGTCTAATGTGTAGATAACGAGATACGCGAATCTCAAAGGAGTATAATTTATTTATTAGGTGTTGTTTACTTGTCTTCAGGGTGATTATTGGATAATCACTGGGAATCTTCAGGAATTAGTGTTTAATGCCCTATCTGTTGTTATGTATGTTTAGTGAAGCATTTGTGGATGGGGTGGATTAAAATAATTCGCTTTACTGTCATAATATTTCCACTGAAATCAACCGGTAGGATCTTCCTATGTTCCGATTATTAATTGTGCGATGAAAGTGTAGCCAGTTGCTTCACGAATGAAACTTGCATGGTCATAGAAATCCTCCTTTAGTTTAAGGATGCTGCTAAGTGTAAAGAAAATATTGACTCGAGGTATGAACTATTCACCTATGCGAGGGTGTGAAGTATTATAATTTAAATCCCTGTCGGTAAGGATTATCGAAATATATTCTAGAGGCATTTGATTAGTGTGGATATTAAGTACATGCGTATGAAATTGAGGGTGGTAGGGAAAATATGTGGAGAGATATGCAAGATATGAGAATTAACTGTAATAATGTTAGATAGTAGTGTAATCTGCAGAGGCACTGGAAGAAAGTGATTAATAATACGTGATTAATGTCCATTGAGGACAATGTGCCAAGAATAATATGCGATAGATATGAATTAATGATTAGATCGCACATTTCGGATGTAATATTGTGCAGCCGTTCAGATATCTTAGCCAGGGCGTGTTACCTTTGGCGAATGATAAATATGGCCTCAGGTGGTGGAGTGAGAAGTAGGCGAGACTGCAGCCCCATTCGTTGTGTTGCTTTCTTTTTGCTGGCCCTGTTTCCAAGTATGTGATGTTCTCGACCTGCAGATATATCTTCGCCCATTTAAACGCACACGACTTACAATATTCACTTGCGTAGTAACCTGTCTTTACCCCCGAAAGGCTCTTTATTTAATGAGCCGGTAGTTGATGCATTCCCTCCAATTAGAGTATTATAATAAATTCGAGGAAGATCCTCGCAGAATCAAACCCGGGCATCGAAGTCCCATCCTTTCTACTTTCATTCCAAGCAACGGCTTCGCTCGAGAGCATCTGGGTCATGGTCCTGTCCCATGAAAATAAAGTGGATATGTAAAATAAATATCTTGAAAGTAGGGCACGAACGTGAGAAGAATACATTAATCTAATTAAAAAAAATTGCCTAGTTCAAAAACACAATTGTATTCACTGAGAGACCATCTACGAAAAATCCTGGGCACACATGAAATGCCAATTAAGTTTCCTGCGTGGCAATTTTCGAGATATGCTGCACTTATCTTATCGAATGGGTAACGCCATCTAATATCTTTATGAATTCGTTACTCACTCTTGAATTGCATTTTGATATTCCGAAGTCGAAACCACCCAATATCGCATATATTTCACATTCGATGGCAAATATTATGGACTCTTTCCTTTCTCATTGATAATGATATCATTTAGATATTCACACTTCATAACAAGGGCCAATGACCCTGTTTGACCCTATGGCAAATATGCCATCTATTTATCACCGTAAAAGAAAAACATAAATGTTTAATTGTTAACCACTATTGAATAATTGGCATTTCTGTGTTGTTATATGTTTAAGAGTATTTAATAAGAAGGTTCCACCATCAAAATACCTAATCATGAAAATCCCACAGTCAAAATGTTATTAGCGGTAATGGGTTCTATAATATCTAATTACAAATTACTATACTACCGAACACCCATGTCTCTCCGGGGTGACAAACTTATTACTAAAATGTACAATGTGGACATTACAACGCTGATGAGCCTGTAACTCACGAAATGAATCACAAACAATTACACAGGGCACAAACAATAAGATACATAGTAAGGTAGATGATCGCCCGTCTAAACAAAGGCATAAATACACTCAATGCTCTCCGGATTTCGTGACCCTACAAAGGTCCTCTGGTATCCATGCAAGGACTTCGGTACCAATCGCGTATCAAACCACGCCATTCCGACTAGAGATATTAGCCGAAATTCCCTAACTACGAATCAACATCAACAGACACAAGTGGTGCATATTTTGTGGAACATAACACTTGGTCATTCGTAATTAATATAAGGAAGGACAATTACCCTTCGTTGGTCACTATTGCTAAAGTTTGGTCCTTTATCACGCGTGAAAATTTTGCTGCACCTGAGTTTTACAACATTTGTCAGTCTCAGATGTTATTTGCATAAATTACTGTCAAATCCATAAATAAAAGCCACATACCACCTACTGATCACACAATATTGAAATCCAAAGGGCTTAGAAAGCTGAAATTACGAACGTAGGTTAATCTTTTGCCCTAGAGTTGCACTAAGAATAAAAATTCAGCTTCTGTTGAAAATTTAGGCCCTTAGTCATAATAGCATGGGCTAATATAGGCGAAAATTAAATTTGTCGTACAAGGACGAGACGATGTTCATTTTAATTCTTACGACGCGAGGTGCAAATCCCTTCGGAACATCGAAGTCCATGTTTTCGGGATATTAGCACCACACTGCCACCACTCTACAGTCAACGTGCTGGAAAGTAGATGACGACAGACTCAAGGACGAGACGATTGGAAGAATTACAACTTCCGCTTGTGCATATTGTGTAAGACATGCAAAAAGATTGCAGGAAGAAGACATCCTGTGAGATAATTTCACGGTGCTTACTGTCAGGTCTAGACCAGACGTGCTTCTTGCGTGCTGCTGTCTAATTTACAGCAGTGTGATCAGACGTGCTTCTGCGTTATACCTGGCAACTTTACACGGTTCATCAACTAATCTTCATGCACATTGTCTTATCTTCTGTCCTTTCATATCTATCTTCTGTTATTCAAAATAATTTCAACCTTTTCAGATTTATTTTGGTCACAACACTATAGGTTGTGGCTGGCAGAAGGCAATGAAAACTCCCCAACTCGAATGTGATTGGAAGTAGGAAATGAGGCCTGTCATTATAATGAAAGCACCCTAACCTCTACTTTACATGAGAAATGACGTATGGCGAACCCCCCTCCCTCTACACGTGGTGTTTCTCGGGTAACGCTAAGAACAATGCAATCTAATGAAATCTTACTCACATCCTGTGTATCAATGTAGGCCCTACCAAGAATTAATTCCTACTAAAGTGAAGAATTCCGTACACAATGCAGAATTTCATAGCGAAACACGGGTACACGAGCTCGTAAATAACATACTTTCCATTGTGTGAACCACCCTGGTGAAACTTAATGGGACTTTCGGTTGCATTCTTGTGCTAGCTTCAGGCTGTTCAAGTCATTCATTTTAGATCGCTCTGGAGGTCATTCACAGCTTGTAGAGAGTTGTAGGCAGGTTCTGTAGATGGCTGGTATGTAGGCATGAAATATGAGATTTTTTATAATGAGAAGCCATTTAACTCGAGGTTAAGTATTTCAGAGTCTAGCCTCAATCAGTGAGGCTGAGGATTTTCATTTTCATTGTGGAGATAATGCTGTTGGATTGCATCCGACTTTACACAATCGATGATCTTTGTCCGAACTAACGAGCTAGGATTCGAACTCACTCATATCGATTTTAAGTGATAGTTTCCATGATGCTATTTCTGATGTTGGATTTCGATGTGCCCACGTGGCTGTGCTATTTGAAATTGCAAACACTGAAAATATTTGTTTCTTGTGCTTATTTATTAGAAATCTCTGGTAATACATTTGGTGTGTACCCGACAAAATTCATTAGAACTCAGCCATAGAGGCACAAGAGAGATTCGGTTTAATCTGCTATCTAGTAGGCCGAGAGTAACATGGAACGTTGAAATGGACAAGCAAGCAACTAGATGGCGTCGAATTAAAATGCTTGCACATGGTACCTGAGGCTATACTATTGTACCGGTTACGACCTGTACATAAGTATTCTTTGAGCATAAGTTACGTTTATTTACCACGCGAAATGTTCCGAGCGCGCCTGGTTTGTTTACCAGCAGCGAGGACCAGCTAGCGAGTGTATGACGACTGTGAGCTGTGACGTAGCCACAGGGGCTAGCTAGACCGCCCGCTCGTCTCAACACGTGTTACCAGCCTTGACTGGTATTTTCTGGATTCCACGTCACTTGTTCTAGAGAGTTCGATGGAGAAAATTTTGAAATTTCTATAATAATGTTGCTAGCGAGTCGAGCGATATGTCATCTTGTTTGGGATCACCTAAACGTCCCAATGCTCGAGTTTCAAGCAAATCCATCGAGGGATTCGGGAGATATTCAATCAAACCGTATTATGACGTAGACATCCCGGATTGAATAAAAGGAGGACCTACTGTAGCCTATTCACACAGTCTCAGCTGAGTAGTCAGCGGGGTCACTCTTGCTGCTACTATCATCGTGGAACTCTCTCATTATACAAGTGTGGGAAGACGATTCTTCCAAGTACTATAAGTGGACTCATAAGACTTCGAGTGTTGTAGAAAATTTTCTAAGTCTTCGTAATTGAACTTAGAATATTTACAATTGTTAATTGAATGGACTTGTATTATTTACGTGTCTTCGAAGCTGGAATTTTTCTAAGTGTTCGTGAAATGGACTTGTATTATTTACATGGGTTCGAGACCCGAATTCTTCTAAGTGTTCACTAAATGGACTTGTATTATTTTCATGTGTTCGAGACCAGAACTTTTCTACGTGATCATTGAATGGACTTGTATTATTTACGAGTATTCGAGATTGAAATTTTTCTAAGTGTTCGTGAAATGAACTTGTATTATTTACGTGGAATATTTGCGACTGTTGAGGAACTCATCCTTCTAATAGACAGTGATTGATTAACATTGCTAGTGATGAACTTTAACTTTCCAACGGCTTTAAACAAAGTTAGGATTTCACTTACATTTACTCAAAGACTTGTACATTTGCCAGTGTTGGTTTAAAAGACTTATGAATTTCGTCAGGGAATTTATTTATGTGGAAGGACTTGTGTTTCCGTCAGTGGTCACTCAAAGACTTTACGAATTTCACCAGTGATTAACTTTAAATATATTCAAACTTCCAAGTGAATGGACTTGTGTTTTTCATTCGAGTTTAGGCAAAGACTTGCACCTTCGCCAGTAATGAACTTTGAGTTTAACTATAATTTCACAAGAAGGGACTTGTATTTTCCGTTGCCAAAAGTTATTCAGGGACGGGGATTTTCCTAGTGATGAACTCTAAAATTATTAATACCACTCATATCGTTTTAGGAGTGTTGGAATTCTTGATGTACAATTATCAAGAACTCTGCTTATAAGTTGATCATCCAAGGTTTTCATGGCCTCAGTGCTAATAGTGACCTTGGGAACGTCGATCCTCTCAGTCTCATTGGACTGAGGGTGTACATGACTATCTACAACATCGCCTGGATCACCGGGGTTCAACCCGGGCCTCAGAGTTTGAGACATCTCTACTTGCCGTCAATCCAGACAGTCCAGCTGCCTCTGTCTGGAGTATCTGGAGTCCCTGGAATCCCTGGAGTCTTCTGGAACGTGCTGCAACCAGCTTGGCTTGGTGAGCTCGAGAACCCGAGCCATACTATTGGAATACGAGGAAGACAATCCATTTCTACTTAGAGGTGATGTGCAAATTCATGACTTATTTGAATAAACTCTTGTGCAATCAGAGTCAAAGTTTTTCTGTAGATGGGACCCTACCTCCTGTACCAAGCCCTAGCTACAATTAATCCAGCTTTTCGCCCTGAGAACTATAGTCATGCTACTTTAAAATTTAATCTGAGAGTCGGGCTCTTTTACTGGTACACTATTATTATTATTATTATTATTATTATTATTATTATTATTATTATTATTATTATTATTATTATTATTATTATTATTATTTCTTCCTTTCTGTCTTTCTTTCTTTCTTTTTTTCTTTCTTTCTTTCTTTCTTTCTTTCTTTCTTTATTAATCTGTTTACCCTCCAGGGTTGGTTTTTCCCTCGGACTCAGCGAAGGACACCACCTCTACCACCTCAAGGGCAGTGTCCTGGAGCTTCAGACTTTGGGTCGGGGGATACAACTGGATGGGAAGATTGGAAGGGATAGACAAGGAAGAAGGAAAGAAGCGGCCGGGGCCTTAAGTTACGTACCTAATATCCCGGCATTTGCCTGGTGGAGAAGTGGGAAACCACGGAAAACCACTTCCAGGATGGCTTAGGTGGAAATCGAACCCACCTCTACTCATTTGACCTACCGAGGCTGAGTGGACCGCGTTCCAGCCCTCGTACTACTTTTCAAATTTCGTGGCAGAGTCGGGAATCGAACCCGGGACTCCGGGGGTGGCAGCTAATCACACTAACCACTGCACCACAGAGGCGGACTTATTATATTATTATTATTAATATTATTATTAATAATAATAATAATAATAATATTAATAATAAACCTTACCATGAACTTGCAAACGTTCACTTCCTCTGGAGTTAATTTTAAAATTTTCCTTCCCCGACTCGTTTCTTAAACACAATTGAAAAAGCTAAAAAGGAACCCATGGCGCTTCCGAACTACAAAAGTACCGCTGCTAAGCACGAATACCTACAGATAACGATATGGCTAGTGGTCACGCTGACGATTATTTTTGGCTTTCTAGACCGAGGCCACTAGGATCCCACAGTCGATAGATCTTCAATTTTTCTCTCGTAGGCTGATTGGACCTCGAACCAGCCCACAGGTCCAGGTGAAAATTCCCAGACCTGGCCAGGAAGCGAACGCAGGGCCTCTGGATAGGATGAAGATCCTCTATCTATAGACCATAGGGATGACTGATCTCAATAATAATAATGCTATTTGCTTTACGTCCCACTAACTACTTTTACGGTCTTCGGAGACGCCGAAGTGCCGGAATTTAGTCCCGCAGGAGTTCTTTTACGTGCCGGTAAATCTAAATCTACCAGGATCGAACCTGCCAAGTTGGGGTTAGAAGGCCAGCGCCTCAACCGTCTGAGCCACTCAACCCGGCGACTGATCTCAAATATATAAAATGTTTATATATATTTGACATAAAATGCTGAAGTATGATAGCCATTACGAAGTCGCGTAACGGGAGAAATGCTCTCACGATCTACTCCTTTTAAACAAATACATAGCATCTGAAGACAAATTACTGACTTACATCACATTGTTGTGACTTTCACCACTTCCATGAAAATGTAATTCCAAATCCACTGTGAGCAAAAAGCTCAAAAGCCATATGAATATACCTGAAAAATCTGCTTCGATCTAAATAGTTACTGTCCATCTGAGTCCTCCTTGAGGGCGTTGGCAGACTATTAGAAAAGCGGTGCGCTTTATCTTATCACTCCACAACTATTTTCATGCCACAACCGAGTACGTAGGAAGTTAAGTGCAGGAATACTTGAGATATTTGTGACCTTAATTTGAAGAAGTTACATAACATAGTTGTATTTATGCACATCTCTAAAACTCAAGAGGTCAAATGTAAGAAAAATCGATTGGAAATTTAGTGTTTCTATTCTACCGACTTGTTTCAGAAAATTTACACCGTAATGGCATGTTAAAGAAAATCCATTCACCAGAAATATTCCAGAGTTCATTCAAATGTCCTGCATTTGAAGGAGTGTTGATACATATAGCCTTTGGCGGCTCAAATTGACAGGAGTAAATTTACGTTTAAAAAAGACAAACATTTCATACATTCCAGTTTATTCAAGGTTAAATTTCTGGCCAACTTGGGTGATATTAGCCTGGTCCACTGGTTCCAGGTTATCTTACCGCATACCTGTTCACTTATACACTGTACATTTTTTTTAATTTTTTTTTTTTTTTTTTTTTTTTTTTTGCAAGTGGGTTAAAGTCGCACTAACACAGTGCATGTTTTCGGCGATGCAAGAATTGGAAAGGTCTAGGATTGGGAAGGAAGTGACCACGGTATTAATTAAGATACAGCCCCAGGATTTGCCCGGTGTGAAAACGGAAAACCAAGGAAAACCGGAGTACATGACACTGTCAACCAACCACCACCGCATAGGGCTGGTAGTAAAACTGGTGTACATCCACGGATGTAACACTGCGCATACCAGTGAGCCCACCATTGTGGTGTAAAACAGATGAAGAATATGTTCATGATAAATAGGTCAATATTTCTAGAATGTGCAAAATAGTATGGACTATATTCTTAACCGCCCCAAAACGCTGTATCTCATCTTTCTCATACCACTGGTTTTAGCACCCTGATATGATCGGATTTCTGTCGTCTATGTGGATTTGGCCCAGTCTTACAGCCGGATATCCTTCATGACGCAAACCATATGTGAAGGGGTGTATTTATTTTATAAGTATTTCGTTGGTGATCGGTGGTACATAGTGTTGTGTTTTGTACAAATATAAACGGTGTATATTAAGGCCACCTCCAGTCCTTGAGCTAGAGGACACTATAGAAAAGGCCACTGCTCAATCATTGAGCTTGAATGATTCCTCTCCTACTCACTGGGAATTAAGCAAAAAATACTAACTCATAATCCTCAGATCTTCAATTTTACGTAAATCGCGAGCCACAGGGAAGTGATTTACTATTTCTAAAATCTCAATTTTATTGAGCAGGACTCCAACCAAGTCCTCTTTGCAGGGAACCAAGCGACAATAACATCTCAGCTAACTTATGGATTAACGCATTCAGTCCATTACAAATGTATCCACTCCGGTATATTTCCTTCTCTGTCGGTGAAAATTCGCTCCTCCCACAAAGAAGAGATCTTACGTCCCGTATATTACTTCTGTTCTTCCTGTCGTAATTCCATCTCGTCAGAACGCGTTGCGCGTCAGGGAAGAGCTATTTCCTAACTCAATCACGGAAGGCGACTCCTAGTCTCTCCTCAAATGTACTTCACTAATGGAAACTGGTCTACCAGCACACGAGCGATACAAGAGATTACACCAAGAGTCGCGTATTTTTCACTCACACACACACACACACACACACACACACACACACACACACACACACACACACACACACACACACACAGAGAGAGAGAGAGAGAGAGAGAGAGAGAGAGAGAGAGAGTAGAAACCCCTTTGTGTGGGGGGGGTAGAATAACACCCATAGTATCCCGTGCCTGTCGTAAGAGGCGACTAAAAGGTGACCCAGGGGTTCTGAACTTGGGAGCGTGGACTGGTGAACACGGGGCCCTCAGCTGAGTCCTTGCATTGGTTCCACTTACTTGTGCAGGCTCCTCACTTTCATCTATCTTGTCCGACCTCCCTTCGTCGACTCTTGTTCTTTTCCGACCCCAGCGGTATTAGTTTGCGAGGCCAAGGGAGTCTTTAATTTTCACGCCCTTCGTGGTCCTTGTCTTTCTTTGGCCGATACCTTCATTTTTCGAAGTGTCGGATCACTTCCAATTTTTCTCTCCGATTAGTGTTATATTTCCTTTTTCCTAGTGGCTTTACGTCGCACCGACTCACATAGGTCTTATGGCAACAATGGGATAGGAAAGGCCTAGGAATTGGAAGGAA
Source organism: Anabrus simplex (assembly GCF_040414725.1). NCBI lineage: Eukaryota > Metazoa > Arthropoda > Insecta > Orthoptera > Tettigoniidae > Anabrus > Anabrus simplex. The sequence goes on along the minus strand of NC_090267.1, from coordinate 120,010,918 downwards.
GCGGCCATGGCCTTAATTAAGGTACAGCCCCAGCATTTGCCTGGTGTGAAAATTGGAAACCATGGAAAACCATCTTCAGGGCTGCCGACAGTGGGATTCGAACCCACTATCTCCCGGATTAGTGTTATACAGAGTATGGTTGTCCAATTGTACTTCCTCTTAAAACAATGATCACCATCACCACCACGCAGTAGAACTTTATTTATTGTCACCTCTTCCTTTTCGTAGTGAGTGAACGGCTGCCTCTTAGTCCCGTTTCCTGTTACGGAGGTCGGAGTTTGGGTGAGATGAAATTATACGGCAAGTTTTACGGCCGGATGCCCTTCCAGACACCAAACTCAGTTCAGGAGCTAAGGAAGACGAAATTAATTGTGTTGAATAAAACTGGATAAGTAGATGGAAGGAGCCGTTGTGGCCTATGAATAGGAATTGTCCCGGCATTTGCCTGAAAGTGAAAATGGGAAATATCCGTAAACCATTCTCAGCACAGGCGACGGTGGGGCTCGAACCAACTCGTTGCAGAAACTAAATTGATATACTTATTCATTTTACTTAACAGTCTAATTTCGATATCTCGATGTGCTTGTTTAGGCTGAAAAAACTTCGAGTTATCGAATATTCGAGGTGTAAAATAACGAGTATATTTCTACGGCTCCGTCAATATAATTTCTCTGGATCTACAAGTTGGTATTTCAAAACCAGCTGTATTAGGTCTTTATAGGGAACATTCTCATTTTGGGTACTTACAAATTCCTATTGAAGAGAAGTCCTTAATTTCTCTTTGCAGTTTTCTTTGTAACACTGTCCGGCTCCATGGCTAAATGGTTAGCGTGCTGGCCTTTGGTCACAGGGGTCCCGGGTTCGATTCCCAGCAGGGTCGGTAATTTTAACCGTAATTGGTTTATTCCGCTGGCACTGGGGCTGAGTGTATGTGTCGTCTTCATCTTCATTTCATCTTCATCACGACGCGCAGGTCGTCTATAGGAGTCAAATCAAAAGACCTGCACCTGGCGAGTCGAACTTGTCCTCGGACACTCCCGGCACTAAAAGCCATATGCTATTTCATTTCACTTTTTGTAACACTGTACTCTTTACAAATTTCTCTAGCTTATTAGCAGCACCAAACACGTCCTCACCAGCTGATGACTATCGTTAAATAAAGCTGCGAAATGTGGCCAGGAACTCGCAACTTACATACAAACCCGTACTGTCAACAGCTTGCTTATTGTTGCAAAGTAGCTCAAACTAGGATATTAATCTGCTGTGGTACACACCTACTCAAGGTTGCGATTTAAAGTACCGTTAAGATGTTATGGCATGCGGCTAGCCGAACAATACACTCTGACCAAAATTTAGAGCTTAATTATATAAGGAGGCTCCTTAAGTTCAGGTTCCTTCTACAGGAACTAGTTTCTCGTGCGGATAATGTGTACGCATAAACGTAATATTTCACATAATTTCGAGTTAAGAAAACACATTTTACAACTATGTTTCAAATATCCTTCGAGGTATCCAAAAATTTGAGTAAAAGAACCTCGAGAAATAGAAAAAAAAACCACAGGCAAGAAGAAAACATTCTACGGATAGAAGATACGAATTTTAGGTAAATATAAAATATGAGGTTATATTCTTAGTATATTCCTATAAATTACAATCCTTTTCATAATCATTCTTATCCGATCAATTAGATTGGCAGTTTGCCTTATTCTATCATTACGAGTGCTGATATAAGTGCTAAAATTTCACTTAAGCACCACTACAAGCGCTAATGTGAGTCAATGCAAAATTTCAGTTAAGCCCTTACAACTACATTCGGTGTGGACATTTTCCGAAAATCAAAAAACGCCTGAGGGTATTGAACCAACAAACACATTACAGAGAGAATTGATTATGTTAATTTGGCTAGGATTGGTATAAAAAAGGAAACGCGGGTAAAGAAACAAGCGATTTTAGGGTGTTTTTCCGAAACTGCGTTAAGGTCGGAGCTTATTATCGAAATTTGTTTTTCAGTTTGATATAGCTATCAAAGACTCAAAGTTTTAAACCTTTCCGGTCCCTATAGCCCTTCAACCTTCGGCACAATTAAGGAAATTGCTTAATTTTATGTTTTTATAGTATGGGGTTCCCTAATTTATCTGCTAAGAATTTTCAACATTAATATATAACACGTAAAACAAATAAAATTCCGTCGGGTAACGTAAATACCTTCGAGATATCGATAATTCGAGTTATATAAGTATACTTTATTTATTTGCGTTGAAACGTTTTGGACCATTAGAAACAACGTAATCAATTATTGTACAAATGGAAGCAATTTTTGCAGCTCATAGTCATTTTATTCGTTCCCTGTCAAACTGATTTGTATCCTCCGTTAGTGTCTTCCAACTACGTATACTGACCATTTCATGGACCGCTCAAGTAGCTACCGGGTGAGGATCAGTCTAGACGGATAGTTCACTCACCGGTCAGTTGGGGAAGGTTAGATTGCTCTCGCACCCGTTCCTTTTTTATTGAAAATATAATTGTTAGCACCATCCTGGACTGCATGCTCTTTTACATGTAGACATTTTTGTAACGTAGGTCATGGCGAAGTTTCTCACTTCGCTTTAGGACATGAAACTTATAACCATCCTTCCATTGCACCACAACGGATCCTCTCTTACAAACAAGCAAAGAAACAAATAAATAAACAAACAAACAAACAGCAAACAAACACTAGTCCCTTCACTTGATTTCTTTACTATCTATTTACGGTACCTATAAGACACTTACATACAGCACGACTTAGTACTCGTAGTTTCACAAAACTCCATTGCAGGCCACTTGAACCACGAAAACTTAGCCAACTAATGAGGGAATATTCCCTTTTCATAACGTGAGAAAACCTAACGTTGGGAAGGGAATTACATTATCATATGTGAAAATCAATATGTGAAATGAACATACCCCAGACGCAGTGGATAACTGACCCATAATCACTTGATATTTGACCCTTAAAATAAATTTAAGCATAATATGTCATTGACCGATCAGTGTACTATTTTTCACTTGATCGTTCCATCAAAGGAGCCGAACGACAAACATTCGAACAATATTTCATGTAACAGCTGCTTTATACATTCAAAAAATCAACTGTTATGAACAAATCGCTGAACACATTTTTAACTATGACGGAATCAGGTTCAATTAAAGGTACAGGAAATTTTCATTTAACCACTTTTTATTACTCTTTTCATTATTTACCAAAATGCTTCCAAACTTCAACGGATTTAACTCCACTTTACTTTTTCCTATTATTAAATTAGTGGAAATCCATGGCCTTACCCTACCAAGCGACCACTACTTAGCCCGAATGCCTGTAGATTATGAGACTACACATGGTCAGCTCGACGAATTCTCCCGGCCATTATTTTTGGCTTTCTAGGCCGAAGCCACTATCCCACCGTCAGATAGCCCTTAACTGTTATCACGCAGGCTGAGTGTACCACGAAACAGTCCTTAAATTAAGGTGAAAACTCCTGCATTATGTGCGTATCGAAACCGGGGCCACAAGGTAAGAGGCAGGCTCACCATCCCATAAAGCACGAAGGCGGTACAGAATCGATAACGTAGGTTATAATAATAATAATAATAATAATAATAATAATAATAATAATAATAATAATAATAATAATAATAATAATAATAATAATAATAATAATAATAATAATAATATCCTGGCCTTATCCCAATAATTTGGGATCAATACTTGTGAATATGGTCCAGTTTTATTGTCGGATGCCCTTCCGCCAAATACATGTGGAGGGACATATTTGCTATTGCGTGTCTGTGTTATGGGTGGTAGACTTGTACTGTATATATGAAGAAGTGTATTTTAAAACGAATTAAGAATCAGTCCCCTTACCAGAGGAATTAAAGGGACGTGAAGGAAAGCCCGATGTGTCGGTAATATAACCCAGGTCCCTCTGAATCTAAGGACGCTACACTGACTATTAAGCTAAGGAGACGTTCAATCAATATTTACATAATGCTGATGATAATAATAATAATAATAATAATAATAATAATAATAATAATGATAATAAAATAATAATCTGGTTTTGGCGGACATGGTTAACGTATTGGGTTAGCAGCTGGTTTTCTAATTAGACAGCCGAGACTCAGATCGCAGTGAATACTGGACTAAAATGTTCACCTGAAATATCACGAGATGTCAAGATGGGTAGTCCTATCCGGACTTAAACCCCTGTTCCCTGAGATCGAGTGAGTTGTCAATGCGGGATGGGTCACTTAGCTGTGAGCTTGCATTCGGGAGGAAGTGGGCTCGAACCCCACTTCCGACAGTCATGAGATGGTTATCCATGGTTTCCCACTTTCACACCAGGCAAATGCTGGTGCTGTACCATAATTAAGGTCACGGTTGCTTTCTCTCTATCCTGTTGCATCGTCACCATAAAACTCCCCTGTGTCGGTTCGACGTAAAACAAATTTTTGAAAACCGAAGACCCACATTATAGATGGTGGTTCTCGTGACTGAAGAAATAACTGGGAAATGCAGAAGAAAGTGATAGTAATAGCGTTTCCAAAGGAAATGGAAGTGCCTGAATTCCGTTCCACAGCATTGCAAATACTGAAAAATAATTTGAAAAGAATAATTCTAATAATAACTCTACCTGGGGAACTCTCCGCTCACACTCGCGATAATCAGGGGGACCTAGGACCTAGGGAAGGTTTTCATCCCCCTCCTCGAGGGGGAGGGGCGGGCCACCTAGAAGGTAACGCCTTCTCTCTGGCCACAATCAGGGGGAATGTGGAGCTCGTCAAAGCACTACTGCAAACGAGAAAGGAAAACCCGAACCAACAGCTGAGGTCAAAAGCTGCAGTGCCGCTAGGTGTACTGATGAATCGGTCAGGCACGGACAAGCTACCGCCAATCGACGTCATGGAAATGGTTTAACATTGGAACATCGTGTCGGAAGAAGGAGGGTGGAACGACAGAACAAAGTGGAGAGGAATCATATTTGCTCCCACCCGGTGTCAGCTGGAAAGGGGAAAATGAGGATGATGATGAATTCGATATGTTACGTCGTTGTTATTTTATCAGCTGCTGAAAATAGCCAAAAGAGCATGGCTCGGTGATGTTGCTGAATATGCACGTGGCTCAACACTGGCCTGAGAGCCATGCAGAGTAATCAGCACCAAACACAAATACACCGTTGGTTTCAGCCAGTGTCACTGTAGCGTATTTGGTTCAGCGCTATCCTCTCAGTTCGGAGGTCTGTATTCAAACCCTTCCCCTGGTGCAGTTTTATTCTTCAACTAGTGATCTAATGCCGGCCTTAAGTCAAGCGCAGATTTACCAACACCGCCCCGCAATACCCATTTAAATTCATCCGCGAAGTAATCTGATTGGCTAACTACAGCAGCTGATAAAATGTATGACCACCCTTCTAACGCTCATATACGCTGTTCACGATGTTTCCGACCACCCTGTATAAAACAACATTGGGCGTTGTCACCAACTGAATGGGTGCCCACGTGCTGTTGGCTACAGAAGGATCGGAAAGTGACTGGCCAACCTTCGGCGAGTAATCAGGATACCTGGTCAGCTGTCTCCGGCTGAGCTGAGAAGCTGACTAGGTTGCCAACATCCATGTTTGGATAAGGTCTGCCAAGAAAATTGCTACTTGGTCCCCACATCAGTGTGCAACGCGGTCTATTTGACGATTACCTCAACCATATTACTCATACTTGGTTTCCCTGATCTCTCATATCAGATAGCTCCGAATTTAGTCTTACGAGACCGTGTGAAACCCGTTCTCCTCAACCAGGAATTGAAATCCTCGAAAAGTTTGTGCATCGGTTTTGGGTTCTCCGGATAAAAGGCTGGGACCGAATTTACGATCTAACATACAGTAAGGGCAACATTCCAGGACATATTACATGGTTATGAAGTTACAAGTCTGTCTCTGTGGTGTAGTGGCCAATGTGATTATCTGCCACCCCCGGGGGTCAGAGTTCGATTCCTGGCTCTGCCACGAAATTTGAAGAAAGTTGTACGGGGTTTGGATCTGGGTCCACTCAGCCTCGGGAGATAAACTGAGTAGAGTGGGGTTCGATACCTTCCTCAGCCGTTTTCGAAGTGATCTTCCGTGGTTTCCCACTTCTCCCCCAGGTAAATACCGGGATGGTACCTAACTTAAGGCCGCGGCCCCTTCCTTCCCTCTTCCTTGTCTATCCCTTACAATCTTTCCATCCTCTAACAACTGGACAAGGTTGTGGTTCTCCTCCACAGATCTATCTCCTATCCCAAAATCTCATGTTCCAGGACACTGCCCTTAAGGCGGTAATGTCCGAGGGGAAAACTAAACCTGGAGGGTAAACGGATTAACAAAGAAAGAAAAATGAAGTAAAAAAAAATAAGTATCTTCCTAATACGAGTAGTACGAGGGCTATTTTTAATTAACTACCGTTCGCCTATAAAATAAGAACTATTAGATATTATTGACTAATTACATTTTTATGTCATTCATACTTTCAGCTACTTTTCCACGTAATCTTATGCTTATTGAAATATTTATCATAGCGTGGAAATTTTTCTAGACCCTCGTTGTAGAAATCTGCCACCTGCGAGGAAAACCACTTCTGAATAGTTGTTTAGTTTCGTCGTCGGTGTGAAAATGTTTGTCGTCGAGGAACATCTTCAGACACAGAAAGAGGTGGTAGTCAGTAGGTGGAAGATCAAGACTGTAGTGAGAGTGGTCGAAATGCTGCCAGCCAAAAGACTGGGTGAGTGAGTGAGTTTGACACTACAGTGAATACCGTGCATTTCTCCACCCGAAGTCGTGGCAAGCGTTTTTATACTACCAACGTCTAAATTAAACGACGATTCAGAGGCTACAGGAACGTGTCCCACGCAAATGTTTCAATAGGCATAGAATTATGTGGAAACTCAGCTGAAGGTATGAAAAGGGACATAAAAAGAGAAATAGCCAAACGTATGGTGGTTCATATTTTATTGATTTCATCATCATCATCATCATTTCTCTGCCTATCAGTAGGTTTTCACATGCATTATTATTATTTTTATTTTTTTTGCTATTTGCTTTACGTCGCACCGACACAGATATGTCTTATGGCGACGATGGGATGGGAATGGCCTAGGAATGGGAAGGAAGCGGGCGTGGCCTTAATTAAGGTACAGCCCCAGCATTTGCCTGGTGTAAAAATGGGAAACCACGGAAAACCATCTTCAGGGCTGCCGGCAGTAGGGTTCGAACGCACTATCTCCCGATTACTGGATACTGGCGGCCGCACTTAAGCGACTGCAGCTATCGAGCTCGGTCTTGCATTTTCTAAGCCGATTTGTCTTCTGCCATCCTTTTATTCTTCCAGTATCTTCTATTAATAATTCACACTGTCCGTCATCAACGTTCTCCCTGCAACTTCCACTGCCTGTGTTTATAAACATCTCCTTCGTAAACAGTGACCTAAACTATTCTTTGTTCTCTTTTGAATGGTTTCCAGTATTGTCATTCTTTCTTCACCTACTCTTTCCAATACTACTCCATTCCTTAATTTGTCTTGCCCGTCGATCTCCATTTTTCTCCATACCACATTTCAAAAGATTTCAATCTTCTTTCTTCCTTCCTTTTCAAAGTCCTATAAAGTCTAATAAAGCCCCATAATGAGCAACGCTCCACACAAACCAAATCACTAACCTATTCTTAAGGTCCATTTTTTTGACAAACGGACTTTAATTAAAAAAATAGCCCTCGTATTATTGAAGAGATAGCTCTGTCCACCTTTGTCTCTGCTAGGATACCAAGCGGCCATTGCCAGGGGCTCAAGCTGAGTGTTAGACAATGGTTTGTAATACCAACTCAGGACACAATGGAGGAGTATCTCATCTAATCACCCAGATATTGATGTCACGACCCCTACCCACACTTTGTGTACAGAGCTGGTACAGCAGAATACACGGTGTGGATGATCACAATGACACCTCAAGGATTACATGACGTTACAAAACTACATGTAGAGTTATGAATTAATGTTTTCCTTCTACAGGAACATCGACCCTGATGTTGTGGCTCGCACCCTGTTGTTGACTCAGAATTTCAGGGACTATTACGTTGGGGAGAGTTGGAGAAAATATTCTCCTACACACCAGTGTCAAAAAATATACCATTCATTTTCAGCTTAAAATATATATTTCCATTTCGTTGGTGTTTCTGCGAGACCGAATTCCGGTACCTCGGCGACTGCAGAAACCGTGAAAGTAATTAATGGGACGTTCAACTAATTAAATTATTATTAATAATATTATTATAACTTCTAAATTTCTTACATTTCCGCCATTTAATTTTTCTTTAAGGAATGGCATATATGATATTTTTTTTGTATGGGAAGAAACAGCATGAATGAGGAATGAAATACCTCAAAAATTACGAAATATTCGTCAAAATATGAACGAAATAACACGAGAAAATATTCTGAAGCATTACCACACGACAGAGCTACAGAGAACATACGAATTTCATTTGGAGGTTCATCGACAGCTATGTTCCTGAGATAGCACGTAAGTTCTCCAGAGAAAAGTTAGTTAATTATACATGCCATTAATTGGTACTAATGTAACATAGAGAACTAAGCAAACCTAAAACGTATGCTTATACTCCCTTAGGTTTAGTCAAGGTTTCTCAGAGAAAATTACTTTATGAGGTCATTTGCAAAATACGTTATAAGATATATTAACGTGTTCTTATTGACAGGTAAATGTATGTAATTGTCTTACACCTCGTTAAAGAACACTTGCAAGACAAAATCTGTCATCCTGGCATCTGTACTCGATAAGAATGTTAGCAGTTAGGAAGGATTAAAAAAAAAATATATTTACATCACACATACATTTTAAGCACAGACACCTTCTTGCAAGCCTCAGTATGACTGCACCTTTTATTATGAAATTAGCTCTGTGGCCTCATTACAGTTGCGAGACATCTGGGTAGCAAAGGTTGATTAACTTGCACGAATATAAATTAAAGCGTAAATCATATAACAAAATATTGCAACAAATTTCACAGGACATTATATCGAAACTCGGAATTTCGTGATAACAAAAAAAGATAGGAAAGGAATAATTGAAACGAAACAAAAATGCATGGAAATTAAACATATATTGCGTGTGGTATAAGACAATGAAGTGAAATTAAATGGCGTATGGCTTTTAGTGCCGGGAGTGTTCGAGGACAGCCAGGTGTAGGTCTTTCGACTTGACTCCCGTACGCGACCTGCGCGTCGTGATGAGGATTAAATTATGATGAAAACCATACATACACCGAGCCCCCGTGTCAGCAAAATTAACCAATGATGGTTAAAATTCCCGGCCCTGCCGGGAATCGAAGCCGGGACCCCTCTGACCAAAGGCCAGCACGCTAACCATTTAGTCGTGGAGCCGGACGTATACGACAATAATAACAACAAACAATTTTATTGGAATTTATATGAAATTTACAAAATAAAAACTTATACTATTAGCTTAAGGTATCGTAATAGAATTTCAGCGCCGGGCTGAGTGGCTCAGACGGATGAGGCGCCGGCCTTCTGAGTCCAAATTAGCAAGTTCGATCCTGGCTCAGTCTGATGGCATTTGAAGGTGCTCAAATATGTCATCCTCGTGTCGGTAGATTTACTGGCACGTGAAAGAAATCCTGCGGGACAAAATTCCGGCACTTCGGCGTCTCCAGAAACCAAACAAGTAGTTAGTGGGACCCAAAGGAAATACCATTATTATTATTATTATTATTAGAATTTCAACGCATACACTGCGGAATTAAATACTATTTACGAATAATAACTTGAAAAGTTTAAATAATTTAAAAGTTGAGTCTAACCATGCTTCCTTCTGCTTCTCCTACCCTCTATAGTAGAAACGGTGTCGTCCCATTTGCGGTCAGTCTCATTTGCGGTCAGTCCCATTTGCGGTCACTCAGGTAGAATACAAAACTAAACTAGTTTTGACGGGTGAGACATTGTCCCATTTGCGATCACTCTTATCAGTGGGGATATGGAATTCCCTACTCAAGGACTGGTACAGGCAGACAGCCTTTTAAATAACTGGCGACAGCTGCCTGCTAGGATTCGGATACTGAAACTCATTAAATTATGTTTACAGCTTGAGTACGATGCGTTAATATCGGGACAGGGAGACTAAATAGGACTTATTTGTACGTTTTATTTAGGGTTAGCAGATGGTTATGGGTGTAATCAAATGATTTTTGAAATGCAGGACAAAAGCAGGGCGTATTAAACCGTTAAACTTCTTCAAATTCAAAATAAATGTTTTGCTGTAACACTCTACTTCCTCGACATTGCGACCCTTTTTGGGTTGTGTCTTGATTGCGGACAAGGCAAAAACCGTCCAGATTCCGAACAACTAAATATACCCTGTCCAGATTGCGAACAAGAGATTAGTGTTGACGTGGGATACATAAAACAGATACAATTTTCAAAACAGTCTCATATGAAATTTTTGTTCTAGTAGTAGTAACATTAACTGGTACATTGGGATGTTTTAGATAACCCAACAATATTTATAAAAATATTTTTCTTATTGAAAATGTTTAATAATTTAGTTTGGGGTAATCTTATGATTTAGAATATCCTTTTTATTGTATAACATACAGTAAGTAGAGGGGCATTTTTTATGATGGATTAGTGAGAGTTGTATTATTAATAGACTATTATTATAATTTTTATTTTCATTATTATTATTATTATCTTCTTTTTTTTTGCTACTAGGTCTTACGGTGACGATGGGATAGGAAAAGCCTAGGAGTTGGAATTAAGCGGTCGTGGCCTTAATTAAGGTACAGCCCCAGCATTTGCCTCGTGTGAAAATGGGAAACCACGGAAAAACATCTTCAGGGCTGCCCACAGCCGAACCCTTAAGCTACCTGTTCATGGAATTCGGACGAAACGCTACTTGGGCGCTTCGACACCTCAACACGCGCACAGCTATTAAGATAGGTGTATTTGCTAAAATACGCTCCTTTTGTAGACCATTGGCAGCGTCTGTCTTCGGATCCCATGTAAAAATTCTTTGGTGATACATTTAGGGTTAGAGAGCGAGTTGGCCGTGCGGTTAGAGGCGCACAGGTGTGAGCTTACATCCGGGAGATAGTGGGTTCGAACCCCAGTGTCAGCAGCCCTGAAGATGGTTTACTGTGATTTCCCAATTTCATACCAGGCAAATGCTGGGGCTGTACCTTACTTAAGGCCGCTTCTTTCCCACTCCTAGCCCTTGCCTATCCCATCGTCGCCATAAGACCTATCGGTGTCGGTACGACGTAAAGCAGATCCTAAAAGTAAAATAAGTCTTTCTTTCTTTCTTTCTTTCTTTCTTTCTTTCTTTCTTTCTTAATCCGTTTACAGTCCAGGGTTGTTTTTCCCTCGGACTCAGCGAGGGATCCCACCTCTACCGTCTCAAGGGCAGTGTCCTGGAGAGTGAGACTTTGGGTCGGGGGATACAACTGCGGAGGATGACCAGTACCTCGCCTAGGTGGCCTCACCTCCTATGCTGAACAGAGGCTTGTGGGGGGAGGATGGGAAGATTGCAAGGGATAGGCAAGGAAGAGGGAAGGAGGCGGCCGTGGCCTTAAGTTAGGTACCATCGCGGCATTTGCCTGGTGGAGAAGTGGGAAACCACGGAAAACCACTTTGAGGGTGGTTGAGAAGGGAATCGAACACCCCTCTACTCAGTTGACCTCCGGAGGCCGTGTGGAGCCTGTTCCAGCCATCGTACCAATTTTCAAATTTCGTGGCAGACCGGGGATTCGAACTCGGGCCTCCAGGGGTGGCAACTTATCACACTAACCACTACACCACAGAGGCGGACCATGTAGTGTTTATCCGACATAAAAAATCAGCCATAGATCGCCCTTGAGAGGTTTCTTTACCTTCTGGCAGAGTAACATGTAACGTCAGGATTACACTCAAGCAACCTAATTAGCATCAAATCAGAATGTCTGCGCATGATAGTTGAGACCGTACTACTACTATTATTATTATTGTTATTTATTTATTTATTTATTTATTTATTTATTTATTTATTTATTTATTTATTTATTTATTTATTTATTTATTTATTTATTTATTTATTTATTTATTTATTTATTTATTTATTTATTTATTTATTTATTTATTTATTTATTTTCCTCAAATTGTAGGTACAATTGAGGGACGGTGAATGGCGAAAGGTCATAGCCCCACATACACGAATGTGCCTCCATCCCCACTTAAAATTACAATATTAAAATATGCAATTATATTCTACATAGTGTGCTTATATACAGTTACCGTATTTCCATAGACATATACAGTATTTACATAATATTCACAAGACCTGTTCAACAGTGTATTATTGTTCCAACGCATACAGTTGTGAATATTTTGCATCAACAGGGGCTGCTTAACTGAGGCGGTAAAGGCGAGCTCCTATCACGCAAAAGGACATGGTTCGATTCCCCGTCAGGAAGTCGAAAAATGTAGAGGCGAGATGTTCACTTCTGGAGAGGCACACTTTGCTGGGATTTACTCAGCTCACACTAAAAGTGAGTACGAAGTAGATTCTTGGGGGACAACGGCTGCCGGGTATAGAGTTAACAATTTACTCCCGATTTTACGAATAGTAGAAGTCTTTATCTTCCACTACTCCAAGTTCTTCTTGGTCTGAACGGTGATAGATTTGCTTTGCAATATTTTTTATGGTGAATGCCGCCCCCCCCCTAATGCATTTGGCACTTTCCCATTATACATTAAATAACGCATGATAGATTGTACACGAAGGAGATGAATTAGTAATTTAGGACTGCGTATACTGACCCCAATTCCGTTCGCAATCAGGACGACACCCCTTTTTGAAGCAATTGTAGCTCATCTCCAACTTAGCAGTAAAATTACACTTCCTTCTCCCCATTATACAATAAGGGACACTTTTTCTTTCTTTTTTTTTTTTTTTTTTGCAAGCTGCTTTACGTCGCACCGACACAGATAGGACTTAATGCTACGATGGGATAGGAAAGGCCTAGGAATGTGAAGGAAGTGGCCGTGGCCTTAATTAAGGTACAGCCTCAGCATTTTCCTGGTGTGAAAATGGGAAACCACGGAAAACCATCTTCAGGGCTGCCGACAGTGAGGTTCGAACTTTCTATCTCCCGGATACAAGCTCACAGCTGCGTGCCCCTAACCGCACGGCGAACTTGCCAGGTGGAAGTGATTTTCAGATTTTTATTTTATTTTTATTTTGATAGAGCTATCCAAGCCTCACGATTTGAAACCTTTTTGGGCCTTTTAGCTCTTTAACTTTCGGCTCAATTGAGTAAATTGCTGCATTTTACGTTTTTCGTAGTACTTTGTCCGCTAGGAAATGTTTTCAATATTAATAAGTAGTTAGAAGACATTATATTCGTGCGAATAGAACTACGGGGAGGGGTTGGGAGAATCCCTGAGTCTAGCCTAATTAGCAGTCTCCCTTCTGCATGGACGTTGGAATACCCCAACAGGCTGCTGATAACTTTAAAGTGATCGCAAATGGGACACGAACTGGTCTTTCTTCGCATTCCTTTTTTTCTTCCGGACTGGAAGTGACCGCAAATGGGACTGACCGCAAATGGGACACAACCGTAGAAACCATTATTCTCACAGGAAACTCGTACTGCTCACTCACCTCGCAAAGGTCGCACTTCTGAAACCGGTTCATACACGAAGCTTCTTCCATCGAGTTCGATCCTAAATTAACGTAACCTAAATCTCACGCTCCCTAGACAATGAGTTAACTGTTTCTGTTAGGGGATCGGTACTCAAGGGAATTGCTTTCGGCAATTTGGTATTGGATTTTAGTATTCTCCGGGGACATCTCGAGGGTGTGAACGGAATTACCTTCAGTGTACTTGATTATGAACATATATGCTTTGTCAGTAGCTTAAGGAAGTGATTGAGTAATTAAGTCTTGTATTATTCATGGAGAAGGTACTGAGAAACGTTTGACAACAAATTACTATGTGCCGAGAAGTTTGGGATCATAAATTTCAGATGCACTGTTGCAGAAAAGAATGTTTATTAATAGGAGCTCAACAGAGCTCAACATTAAAACGTGATTATCCTTAGATCGTGTTAGCAAAATTACTTAATCAAGATACAGTAAGCCCAATTGAAGCGTGGACTGTAAGACAGTTGTAGGAGATACGTATTTTAAAAATTGATATTTTCGTTAAACAATGTGTACATTATCATCTACATCTCTTGAAACGACAGTAACAGTGATAGGATAAGGACACTTGTTATGCAAACAGAATTGTTTCATACTGTATGATATTGTCTACCTTGCAACAGCCATTTACGTTAAAGAAAACGAAAGACAGTAAGTCTATAATTTTGTCTCCCTCTGCACAAAAATATGCAAATCAGAGCGGAAAACGATAACGAAACTTAGCTCAATTGAAACAAAATTGGAAAAAAAAGAGACAAAGAGAAAGAAAATCTCAGTAAAAGTAACGCTGCTAAACTAGAACTATCAGAACCAGACGAGGTACGCAAGACAACGTTATCCGCAGAAATATATTCTATATTAATACAGAACTTCATCAAAGACCCGTTAACACAGTTAATAACAATAATACAAATTTAATGTTAGTTATGTAATAAACACCGATTGCACTACTTTGGAAAGCGTATAATTCCTGTTTTGTCACTTGTTCGTGCAAAAGTATTTTATACTCTGCTCGTATAACTTAACTGTTGGAATGTTGATTCAATTTTGCAATAGATTATCCCTTATGAGTAGAACAACATTAAGCAGGCGAGTTGACTGTGCGGTTAGGGGCGCGCATCTGTGAGCTTGCATTCGTGAAATAGTGGATTTGAACCCCACTGTCGGCAGCCTTGAAAATTGTTTTCTGTGTTTGCCCATTTTCACACCAGGCAAATGTATGACCTGTACCTTCATTAAAGCCACGGCCGCTTCCTTCCCACTCTTAGGCCTTTCCTATTTCGTGGTCGCTATAAGTCATATCTCTGTCGGTGCGACGTTAAGCAAATTCTAAAAGAAAGAAAAATATTCAAATATTAGTAGGCTATATATATTACTAATAAATAACGCGCATTTGCCGTGTATCACATTTGGTCATTTGCTGAAAATATTTCACATTTCATCGTATTAACAGCCGTTTGTTTCTTCTGGGGACCACCGTCGACAGCCCTAAAGATGTTTTCCCGTGGTTTCCCATTTTCACAACAGGAAAATGCTGGGGCTTATCATAATTAAGAACATGGTGACTACCTTCCCAATCCTAGCTCTTTCCCATCCTTGCATCGCCAAAATCCTTCGATGGATTAGTGCGACGTTACACAGCTAGCAAAAGTAATCTTTCTGGACACTATAGCAAATAAACATACAAGCTTGCTCCGACCAATGCTTCAATTTTAATATCCCTGAGTGAAATTTAAATGTTAGAGTGTAACAATATCGAAAACAGATATACGCTGCGGACTGATCAGGTGGCTACTTTATAAACACAAATACTCAGTAGAATCTTCTCCCTCCCTTTCTTAATCCGTTTAACCTGCAGGGTTGTTTATTCCCTCGAGCTGGGCGAGGGATCCCACCTCTACCACCTCAAGGGCAGTGTTCTGGAGCGTGGGAATGTGGGTCGTGGATACAACTGGGCAGGATGACCAGTACGTCACCTGCTATGCTGAACAGGGACCTTGCGAGGGGGATGGGAAGATCGGAAGGGATAGACAAGGAAGAGCGAAGGAAGCGTTCGTGGCCTTAAGTTAGGTACCATCTCGGCATTTGCCTGGAGGAGAAGTGGGAAACTACGGAAAACCACTTCGAGGATGGCTGAGGTGGGAACCGAACCTCCCTCTACTCATTTGACCTCCCGAAGCTGAGTGGACACCGTTGCAGCCCTCCGGCAGAGCCGGGAATCGAACCTGGGCCTCCGGGGACGGCAGCTGGTCGCACTAACCATTACACCTCACAGGCGGACAGTAAGATCCTCATAAAAGATAAAGTCCTTGCGAGCAACATTTGTTCAAGGCACAAGACTTCGGTACCTCACAAGAACGCGTTCGCGAGGTGCGGGAAAGATGTTCGTAAAAGGTGGAATGTTCATATGTGAACAGCGTAAGGATACATGTCAAAAAGAACATTCCATTAATAATTAATTTGGTTTGTTAGAAAATAAGCAACTTGAATCTTCATTCTTACGGATACATTGTCAGGAATATCAAAAACATCACATTCAACTGGAAATTTAACTTTAATCTAGACATCCTGGATCTGGTTATTGAAATTCGATCACTAAACTTGTTATCGATATGCGAATGAAAGATTAGGATGCTATTGGGCCTTTGAAAGTCAATATCAATGTTATTGAACAAAACTCACCCACGTAAGAGTTTGGCAGACTTCTTTAGTTGATGAAAGACGTGTACATATGAACTTTCAACCAGTGATCTTGCACTAGTTAGCATTATTGTTACGTCTATTTCTAAGAGCATTTCAACATCAGTTAAGAGACAATTATTTCCCCACAATGTGTACAAGACGTCTGTGTCTTAGATATGTATGGTTACTGCTAAGGGGAGCTACTATTAAAGTCAGACACAGTTAATATTATAAATGATTTATATATCGGAACATTCCGTCTCATTCACCATTACGTCTACATCTATCGGGTAGCTTACTCAGCAATATTCCTTAGACTATAGAAGTCAGTGTGTAACTGACACATAATCTAGACAGTTGATGGAAAATAATATATCATGATACTGTCGGCGGTAATCATTTTCTGAGGAAATACAATAGAATGAATGGCTTAGTCAGTAGAACCGCTGGCTTTCTTAGCTCAAGTAGATTCGATCCCATTTCAATTCGGTTGTATTTGAACGTGCTCAGATACGCCAACATCGTGTAGGTAGATTTACCGGTACATTACAGGACTCTTGCTGGATAAGATTCTGATACGTTAATGTCCCCCAAAACGGTAGAAATTGTTAGTGGAACGTAAAACTATTATAATTCGATTACTATTATCCCTTCTTAATATTAGTCATTATTAGGCCACATGTATTTAGAAAGCCAGCAAACACTACTTAGGTGTAGCAGAATTAAGTTCATAGTAGAAATCACACAGGACACGCACCGATGAAGGAGCATTTGACATTGAAATGGGGATTCGAAAACACAACGCAGAGTTCACATTATGCAGGAAGGAAATATAAACTATCCATCATATAACATAGGAATGCGAGGCTCTGTCCAGAAGATGTACAATATAGTATATTTGAAAATATTGTGATACAAATTCTTATAATTTTGTTAATTTCCACCTATTCAATAATTGTATTGATAGAGATACATTGTCAGGAATATGAAAAACATCACATTCAACTGGAAATTTAACTTTAATCTAGACATCCTGGATCTGTTTATTGAAATTCACCTTACTTGTGATACAAATTCTTATAATTTTGTTAATTACCACCTATTCAATACAATGACCATGGAACCAATAAAAGAAATAAACACATACACTTTACTGGGATTGCATACCGTAGTTAAGTACACAGCAATAATGGGCTCTACTAATTTCAAATAAGATAGTACAATAAACTTGAGGACTGCACTGTACCTGGAATAATTCCGACGGGCCACTTTTGAAATGTCCACACTCACCTTACTTCTTAAGAATGTTTATAGAAGAGGAACAATGATAATTTATAGAATAAGAATAAGAATAAGAATAAGAATAAGAATAAGAAAAAGAATAAGAATAAGAATAAGAATAAGAATAAGAATAAGAATAAGAATAAGAATAAGAATAAGAATAACACTTTTTAAGTCCCACTAACTACTTTTACGGTTTTCGAAGACGCCGAGGTGCCGGAATTTTGTCCCGCAAAAGTTCTTTTACGTGCCAGTGAATCTACCGAGACGAGGCTGACGTATTTGAGCACCTTCAAATACCACCGGACTGAGCCAGGATCGAGCCTACGAAGTTTGGGTCAGAAGGACAGCGCCTCAACCCTCTGAGCCACTCAGCTCGGCGAATATATTTTATAAGACATAATACAGAAGACATATTAACATTTCCTGGTAAATAAAGTTGCTTCTATTCCTTTTTCACATCCAGGATTCGTGTGATACATGTCAGTTTCGTGATGGTTTTATCAACCTCTATAGATAACATCAATAAAATTAGAACATCTTACATTATCCAACCAGGTTTCTTGCAAATAACCAGTAGAGATCCCTCATCCGTCCGTATACTCGTGCGATATCACTAATTTACGACTTGCTGTAGCTTTACGGTGATGGAACGGAGAAGACAGCCTTTAAAAACTCATTTTATGAGCCGTAAAGCGCGGAAGACGACTTTTACATCACGTCTAGGGGCGAATCATTCATTAACTCATTCTTTCATTCAGTAAAAGCAAACCCACCTTCTTTGAACCGGAAGAGGAAAGCCATTTTTAGCTTCATAAATATCACCCCCTCAAATGTTACTCCATCATAAATTATTAGCGGGAGAAACATCACTTCCGACAATATAACAAATTCTGGAAAGATTTTATTATACTTTTATCATCGAGATGAGTTAGATATTGTCTTTACGTTCTTTTTAAACAACTTTCCTCTTTTTTTTTTGTGGTTTAACGCCGCACTAACACATGGAAAGTATTCGTGGACACAAGGACAGAAAAGTGCTAGGACTGCGACGGTAGCGGCCGTGGTGTTAATTAAGATACAGCCTGGTGTAAAAATGGGAAACCACCGAAAAGCATCTTCTGGGCTGCAACAGTGGGATTCGAATCCACCATATCCCGAGTGCAAGGTCACAACTACGTGACCTTAACCGCACAGCCAGCTTATTATATACGTTCTATATAACCATGGTATCATATTACAAGAGGAACGCATGTAACTGAGAAAGCACAGAGTTGTTGCTATCGCTAGAAAAGCACCTCACAGTGTCTAGTCCGCATGATTAACATTAGCTGAAAATGGAAAATTTGCCCACTGGAGAACAATGCTTTGTGAGTGTGAAAAGCGTTTACCTGAATGAGCAGACGATCTATAGGAGATAAATTTCACGAAGTATTCATCGTCGGAAATCACAAAATGATCAAAGCAGACTTTAAACTCTCAGCATAGAAAAAAATAACGGTAAGTTGCCACTATTGTAACGGCCGCAGGGTTTTGAGGGTTTCGTAGAGTTACTTATCTATATAAATAAAGTTGTAAGAGGTGCGCTGTCTGTAAATTCGTTTGTTTTGCAAATTTTTCAGATATTTATCCGTTTTAGGTCAACTTAAGACCCTATCAGTGATATCACTTGGTATTTACGCTTTCGTGTCTGCCCGCCGGTTTGTCCGTCTTCTCAACCAAAACGGCAAGACGGCTGGATATATCTCGACTAATCTTCACATATAGGGTATACTCATGCCGAGGAAGGTTCACATATGCATGTGATTTAAAAATCGCTGAAGAGAATGGGAGTTTATAGGGACACCAAAACAGTTTTCTTTCATTTTCTCTTTTACTATTGATTTTCTGCAAAATCCGTGGACTAAATGTGAAACGCCCCTTAATTTTAAACAACATTTTTATGAGCATAACTTCGCTTACTCTTCAAATTACGGAGATAATAACTACTTTCTGCGGGTTTCATGCTCTGCACTGAGTGGCCGACTGACTGACAACGAACCTACTGGTTACCATGCCAACGTCTCTGGCCGCTTGCCAACAGGGATCTAAAATAGGCTTATGTCATGCTGCCTTTCTGCGGGATTTTAGCGGAATCCCGTTGGAGTTTACAATCGTCTTCGAATAGCTCTAAAGAGACTGTTATATTTGAAACGGTACCACGGAGTGTAGCCCACGATTTCACACCGTAATGTGATTTCTGGCATTTGCTATAACTTTTACTGTATTTCTCTTCTACTTCTGTTTTCCGCTTTCATTTCTTGCCTCTGCCTTAACCCTTTAGGCTTAGGTAGTAACACCAGAAGTCATCTTCTTATCTGTTTACCTAAAATTTCTCCTCTGTTACTGCCTTTTTATATCCGTAACTCATATAATCACAATTAACTGAGGGACATGTCATTTTACAATACACCCACTTTGTATTTACGCATTTATCCTCTCCGGCTGTCCTCCATTTTAGTAATTTTGTCTATTAATTTGAACTCTCTTAACTGTAATACTGTCTTTCTTAATTACTCCTTATGTATGCGAGTGGTAATCCAGAAACTTGGACACTCTTTCATTTGAGGAAAAATTCCAAGCTGTTCAAATGTAGGCTATAACATTTTATCTCCGGAACATATCTAAATATGGAAGCAATTTCGGTGACGGTGCAGACCTTCGTTTCGGTATAGGCTTATTGGTGGCTAAACGGTAATTCGTATCGCAAAACAGAAAGCACAATCGGTTTTCAAATCGGAGAGATATGCGACTTTGATCCTATGGTATATTTTTGTATCTCGATCTCTTATACGTTATACAGGGCTTCATTTCTCAATTTTAAGTTAATTCTGTACTTTATACACGCATATCTTATCGTTTGGCACACTTATAGGAAAGGAAAAATCGTAAAATCCGGTATGTATATTGAAACGACCAGTGGTCATAATTTACCAAGTGTTATGATTCCAACTGCCACATAAGTATCCGAAAAATAAAGTAATGTCTGAAAACTGTACCCTAATTTCACACTATTTACAGTTTCTACCTCAATGTAACCCATAAATATAGGAGATACGAGAAACTGTCATAGGACCAATCATGTAGAACAATAAAAATGGCGTCTGATGGCAGAATCCGTTTGTTGATGTGGCCTACCGTTTAAAGGTAGTAAATCTCGAAATGAAGGTCTGCACTTACAAACGTGAACATGCTTATCTATATAAATAAAGTAGTAGGGAGTCGAGTGTCTGTAATTTCGTTTGTTTTTGCCAATTTTTCAGATATTTGTCTGATTTATGTCAACTCAAGATCGTATCAGTTGTGTTTAGCCTTTGTGTCTGTTTGTCCATCTGTTGTGTCCGTCTGTTCTAACATCACGGCGAAACGGGTGGATGGATCTCGACAAAACTTCCTATATATAGAGTATACTCATGCCGAGGAAGGTTTACATATGCATATGATTTATAAATCACTGAATGGGAATTTATAGGGAAACAACAACAGTTTTCTTCCATTTTCTCTTATACTTTACGTCCCTTATTATGTGCATAATTTCGCTTTGTCGTGGACACTATTTCGTTTGAGGGAATATTCCAGGTTGTTCAAATATATTACTTTCAAGCCTCGGAAAATATCGAAATATGGAGGCAATTTCGATAACAGTGCAGACTTTCGTTTCGTGTTAACTGCTTTCTAAACGGTAAGTCATTTCACAAATCATATTGAACAATCGCTGCTGAATTTGGAGAGATCCTCAACTTTGGCCCTATGCCTTATCGTCGTTCCTCGATTCTTTATACTTTAGATAGCGCAGCATTTCTCGGTTACAATAAAATGTCTTCAACTCGATTGTGACTGGCATTAGGAAGGGGGCCTCTCATTATAAAGAAAACTTTCCATCTCTATTGTGAATGGAAGTTAGCAAGTGAGCCTGCCGTTACCATGGTAACTCCCAAGCTCGATTGTGAATGGAAGTAGGAATTGCGGCTTACCATTATCATTTATATTTCTCCAACGTGTACCTTACATCGAAAACAACGTACGGGGTCCTTCCTGTTTTGTTTCTCGGATAGGCGGACTGAGTGGCTCAGACGGTTGTGGCGCTGGCCTTCTGGCCCCAACTTGGCAGGTTCGATTCTGGCTCAGTCCGGTGGTATTTGAAGATGCTCAAATACGTCAGCCTCGTTTCGGTAGATTTACTGGCACGTAAAAGAACTCCTGAGGGACAAAATTCCGGCACCTCGGCGTCTCCGAAAACCGTAAATGTAGTTAGTGGGACGTAAAGAAAATACTATTATTATTATTATTATTATTATTATTATTATTATTATTATTATTATTATTATTATTACGTTTCTCGGATAGCGCAAAGATACGTGCAATTCAATATAATCTTACTGCGTGTTCAGTAGCTTACGTAAACTCCGTACACAAAGTATAATAGCGTAGCGAAGCACGGGTACACTTGCTAATTCGAAATATGAGACAAATATTATGTGTATAATAAATTGTGATTCAACAGAACGTGGTACACTTACAATTAGGGTAATAACTCAGTGTAGTATGGGTCTATGATATAGGAAATAAGAGACAAAATTAAAGAGTTGGGAGTAATATTAGAGTAAAAGTATGATCAATAAATGAGTTGCACATTGTGCTGGGAGAGTTGCTAGGCACAACATTCAAATTAAGTGATGTTTGAGAAAATCAATTGCCTAATCATTTCACTGGATGTCTATATTAAAATCGGCCATCATGATGATAGGCTCTTCAGCATCTCTATCAGCATTATTAATTTTGTTGCTCTGTACAACTAATCACGATGTATTTAGAAAGACAACAACAGAAATTGCGTGTGACGTCACATATTCAGAACAAATGTTGCCTTACTTGGAAGCGCTATTTCATGAAAACTACGTTTCATTTTGTTGCTCTATACAACAAATCACGATGTATTTACAAAGACAACAACAGAAATTGCGTGTGACGTCACATATTTAGAACAAATGTTGCCTTACATGGAAGCGCTATTTCATGAATACTACCATTCACATTTTCAATTTCCTTTTGCAATTTTGTTTAGCCAATTCTTTTTCTGTCATCTGAGATATTAAAAATCGTTATCACTCTCGGTGGTATATGCGCTCTCTCCAAACACTAAGGGCGTTTTAAAATGTAGGCCTACCAGTTGTCGAGGAACGTAAGTCTACGTTTAAAGCTTAGCTCCTATTACATAACTATACTAAACAATTTGTTTGGAAAGGCGCCGATGTAATGCTATCTCAGGCAAGAAATAGTTATTTATGCAAGTGCAACGAAAAGTGATCTTCCGCCTTCCGAGTGAGATTTATACGTACACGCCGCAGGCGTAAGCGGAATTTCGAAAGAGTAACTTATCACTTTATGGTCTGTTGCGACAATATTTTATACTATGCTGAATTTACACTGACTGACAGTGACAATGCAACACCAAGGAGGAGTGGTTCGAAAGGGACGAAAGTTGGGGAAAAAACAGAGACGGCACGGACGAATAATTGATGTTTATTTCAAACCGATATGCAGGTTACACAATGCGCACGGCATCGACTCAGTAGGATGAAGGACCACCGCGAGCGGCGATGCACGCAGAAACACGTCAAGGTACAGAGTCAATAAGAGTGCGGATGGTGTCCTGAGGGATGGTTCTCCATTTTCTGTCAACCATTTGCCACAGTTGGTCGTCCGTACGAGGCTGGGGCAGAGTTTGCAAACGGCGTCCAATGAGATCCCATACGTGTTCGATTGGTGAGAGATCCGGAGAGTACGCTGGCCACGGAAGCATCTGTACACCTCGTAGAGCCTGTTGGGAGATGCGAGCAGTGTGTGGGCGGGCATTATCCTGCTGAAACAGAGCATTGGGCAGCCCCTGAAGGTACGGGAGTGCCACCGGCCGCAGCACATGCTGCACGTAGTGCTGGGCATTTAACGTGCCTTGAATACGCACTAGAGGTGACGTGGAATCATACGCAATAGCGCCCCAAACCATGATGCCGCGTTGTCTAGCGGTAGGGCGCTCCACAGTTACTTCCGTATTTGACTTTTCTCCACGCCGACGCCACACTCGTCTGCGGTGACTATCACTGACAGAACAGAAGCGTGACTCATCGGAGAACATGACGTTCCGCCATTCCCTCATCCAAGTCGCTCTAGCCCGGCACCATGCCAGGCGTGCACGTTTATGCTGTGGAGTCAATGGTAGTCTTCTGAGCGGACGCCGGGAGTGCAGGCCTCCTTCAACCAATCGACAGGAAATTGTTCTGGTCGATATTGGAACAGCCAGGGTGTCTTGCACATGCTGAAGAATGGCGGTTGACGTGGCGTGCGGGGCTGCCACCGCTTGGCGGCGGATGCGCCGATCCTCGCGTGCTGACGTCACTCGGGCTGCGCCTGGACCCCTCGCACGTGCCACATGTCCCTGCGCCAACCATCTTCGCCACAGGCGCTGCACCGTGGACACATCCCTATGGGTATCGGCTGCGACCAACCTGCCCTTCTCAGCCCGATCACCATACCCCTCGTAAAGTCGTCTGTCTGGTGGAAATGCCTCCGTTGACGGCGGCCTCTCATACACGTGTCCTGTGGCACACGACAACACGTTCTACAATGACTGTCGGCTGAGAAAACACGGTACGAAGTGGGCCATTCGCCAACGCCGTGTCCCATTTATCGTTCGCTACGTGCGCAGCACAGCGGCGCATTTCACATCATGAGCATACCTCAGTGACGTCAGTCTACCCTGCAATTGGCATAAAGTTCTGACCACTCCTTCTTGGTGTTACATATGCTCTGTCAGTCAGTGTACTTATCTGAAATGAAATTCATGTAATTATAAACCATGTTGAATCTTCACGACACAAATCGCCATGTTTGATCCATGCATTGACGTTTTCTTGTTTTGTTGTTGTGACTTGTTATGAAAGATATAGGAGGTGCGTACATGAGATTATGGGGTATTAAAACGTCAAAGTTAATGTTATTTGGGAAGCTACCATAGTCATAAACATTGTCATCCGGTCCTGAGTTAATAAAAGAAATACAAAATTAATTATGTAAGTACTGTAGTATATGCGGTCTTTGTGGTGCAGTGATTAGTATGAATAAATACCACCCCCGGAGACCCGGGCTCGATTCCCGGCTCTGCCACGAAATTTGAAAAGTGGTATGAAGACTTCAACAGTCTCAACACGGCCTCGGAAGACCGACTGAATAGAGGGGGATTCGATTCCCACCTCAGCCGTCCTCCAATTGGTTTTCTGTCGTTTTCCATTCCTCCTCCAGTAAAATGTCGGTATGGTGCCTAACCGAAGACCACGGCCGCTTCCTTCCCTCTTCCTTGTCTATCCTTTTCAATATTCCCATCTCCCAACAAGGCTCCTGTTCAGCATAGCAGGTGAGGCTGCCTGGGATAGGTACTTGTCCTCCTTCGAATTTTTTCCTCCGACCCGAAGTCTCACGCTCCAGGACACAGCCCTTGAGGCGGTAGAGATCATCTGCCCCATTGAGTCCGAGGGAAAAGCTAACTCTGGAGGGTAAATAAAAAAAATTGCGATATTTCCATTGATGCTTTCATGGCCTATATGCAATATTTACTGCCGATCTCGATAGCTGCAGTCGCGTAAGTGTAGCCAGTATCCATTATTCGGCAGGTTTGAACCCCACTGTCGGCAGCCCTGAAAATGGTTTTCCGTGGTTTCCCATTTTCACACCAAGCAATTGCTGGGGCTGTACCTTAATTAAGGCCACGGACGCTTACTTCCCACGCCTAGCCCTTTCCTGCCCCATCGTCGAAATAAGACGTATCTATGTCGGTGCGACGTAAAGCAACTAGCAAAAAAAGAAATTTACCTGTCGGAAATGGATTGGCCTATACATTAATCAACGTGGTGATTGCGACAGTTTACTTGAATTGGGAAGGGAGGGACGTCATTTTTGCAATAGATGTGTAGAGAAGCACAGTGCCGCAGTCAGGCGGAGAAACAATTTAACTAGGTTAGGTGCTCTCTGATTTATAATCTCTTTGACTATAACTGTGAAGCGGAGTTCAACCAGTTAGAGACGATTTCTAATATAACAGTGGGGAAGAAAGTAATTACATTAGGGTAAAGTGTCATTTTCCGCATTTGCTTGAGTGCGTAACGAATGCAATTACATGATAGTATGGAATAAATATTTGTATAATATTACAAATTAAGATTATGTACTTTTCAATATTGCATGAATGAAGACCATGTCAAATTTGTCAGGAAGTTTCTCTTATTAACCTTTACACTGTGCATTGCACCTTCTAATGCAAACACCTTGATCATTATCTAATCTTATTAAAATGATTTCGAAGAAGAATAAGAGCGTTTCCCTTCAATCTTGTTGTCCGTTGCTAAGTTCAGTTTAGTCACTTGAAATCTTCTCTAAGTGTGTGGCCGGATAAAGTGCACGCTCAGTGGCTCGGATGTCTTAAAAGGGGAAAATCTTTTCCAGACATGTGAAATCCTACTTCATGGGTGTGGTATTTTCGGAGAGTTGGTGACAGCTTAATTGTTGCCGTTAATGCGCGGTATTCTTAGAATAAACGTATGCAGGATGTGTTCCGATATGCGAGCATAACAGAAGATGGTGTTGTAGTACCATATCCGGTATACGAGCCAAAAGGGTTAACTTTAGTTATCTTAAGTAACAAAACAACGTGTAAAGCACCTTCCAGTGAGTGGAAAACGAGTTATTGCGGCCACGAATATATCCACGTCATAATTCAGCTCCCTCGGCGTTGTAAATTATTCAGAATAGTTGCATTTCTAGGTTATAACGTAGTGTCTCAATAGACCTATACGTCTTAATTTATCTAATCTAACTCAATGTAGGTTTGACAGAGCCATGTAGAAAATAAAATTATTATTGGAGTTCGTACTAAAAATGATTATACCGATACTATTTTAATAATAATAATAATAATAATAATAATAATAATAATAATAATAATAAATAATAATTAATAATAATAATAATAATAATAATAATAATAATAATAATAATTATAATTATAATTATAATAATTATATAATAATAATTAATAATAATAATAATAATAATAATTATAATTATAATAATTATATAATAATAATAATAATAATAATAATTATAATAATAATAATAATTATTAATAATTAATAATAATTATTATTATTATTATTATTATTAATTATTATTTATTATTATTATTATTATTATTATTATTATTATTATTATTATTATTATTATTATTATTATTATTATTATTATTGATTTAAGCCTACTAAGGAGCGTTGGTGACTAGTTCTTCCTCGATGCTCTTCTTTGTTCCCAATATCTTTTGAGCCCTGCTGATAATTTCTCCTTTCTCTCCCGTGAAAGGGGCTTCCGACTTCTAGGAACTCTAGGTGGTGGGGTCCAAGACTGTACCATAGCACAAAATTTGGAACGATCTTCTATATCAGGGATGGCGAACCTATGCCACGCGTGTCACCTGGTGACACGCGAACATGATTTCGGTGGCACGCCACATGAACATAATAATGTTTTTATATACGTCTTGTATTGCAGACAATACATATCTTATAGTGTTTCACATGTAAGAAATAAATATCGAAAATACAAATACTTGTTCCATTCGGACGTGCAATATGGCAACACTGCTACACTGATAGATCTGAAAGTCAAATGATATAAGTATCGTTTTCTGGTGGTTTTGTATACGGACCTTGAAAACATATTTTCAGTGCCGAAAAGAACAGAAACTTAACAAAGGTAGTGACCGCATTTTTCAAGAACAGTGGACAAGGGAATTCGGAGTGATAGAAAGATGTATTGCATGCGTTCGAAAACAAATGTATTCCCCACATTTAATGTAAAGCGCCATTTCGAGACTAATCATTCAAATGTTTGTTCCATGCCAAATTAAGAAAGAAGAGAGTTCGTTTCTCAAAATATCGAACTTTACACAAAACAAACTAGTTCTTTTGTGTCATATTTCCACCCTAGGAGTAATATCAGTGCGGCTGTTATATCTGTCTCACTGCATAGTACAGCATGCATGGGAAACCGCTTTCTGATGGTGAGTTCTTGAAATAACCTTTCTTATTGACGTCCGACACGTTATTTGAGAACTTCCCTAACAAACAACAAATAATTAACAGAACTAAAGGAATGCTAGCCAGCTGAACTGCTGTTAAGGATAAAATAATAAGAATGAGTGAAGAAGTTTCTGAGAAATTGAAAGCTAATTTGGATAACTACCAGATGTATGCAGTATGTTTTGATGAAAGCATAGACGTGACCTTACAAGCGAGGATAGCTGGTTTTTTTTTTTTTCGATTTTCTTGTGGAGATGTGATGAGGGAGAAATAAGTAAAATTGCTGAGCATACGAATTACGACAACATGGAATGATAATGAAGCTAAAGGAGGAAGTGAAGTTCAGTGACAATATTAGTATTTTTGATTTTTATATCTAATATTGATTTTCTTACAATTTGTTTTAAGTCGCACCGACCCATATAGGTCTTACGTTAACGATAGGAGAGGAAAGGCTTACGAGTAGGAATGAAACCGCCTAGGCCTTTATTGAGGTACAGTCCCAGCATTTACCTGATGTGAAAATGGGAAACCACGGAAACCATCTTCAGGGCTGCCCGGATACAAGCTCACAGCTGAGCGCCCTAACCGCGCGGCCAACTCGCCCGGTACTGATGATTATTGATGAAGTGTGTTACAATAGGAGCTTATTATTTATATTTTTGCAAATAATATTAGGTATTCTAAAAACTTACATATTTAAAATGTATTTTTTGCAGTATTTGAAAAATACGACCACGGAACATGCAATCAAATGTATTTACAAGATATATCTCTAAAAAGTAAATAAATCAGTAAATAAATAAGTGAATAAATAAATAAATACTGTATTATGGAACATGATTGGAATTTGGAAAGGAAGTCGCGGCTGGGGGGGGGGGGTTGTAGTTTTCAGCAATTTCTTAAAGGAAAATAACAAGTGGCACAGTCAACAGCTGAGAATAATAAACCAGACTTAAAATGGCACACTTGTTGGAAAAGGTTCGCCATCCCTGTTCTATATCAATATCTGAAATCCCAGCCGAATCCAAGTCCTTCTGTACTTCATTAAGCCACAAGCTTCCAGTCTTGTAGCTTTTAACCAAAGAAAAGATCTTTTTGGTAAGCCTGTTGCTGTCCATAATAATAATAATAATAATCTCAACTACATACATTTATTGCTTTCAAAGACGCTGAGGTGCCGGAATATTGTCCACAGTGGTTCTATTGTGTGTCGTTAAATCTACTATCACGAGACTCGCGTATACAGGGTGTTAGGTGTATACGTGCAGATATTTCTTGTAGCAATAGAGAACGATGTGACGAACCACTATATATCAAACTCTGATAACAGGCAAGTCACGCGCCATCCGTGCCAAACCGGTTTCTGTTTATGTTTCAGAGCAAATATACTACTGTAACAGCTGAACGCTAATGCAATGCCACGAGATGTTACGTAATATACTTGCCAAACTGGTTTTATGTTTACGAGCAACTGAACTACGATAACAGCTGAAGGCTGCTACCGGTGTACGTACCTACATTTCGTGCTTCCTGCCGGGCTGTATGGCTCAGACGGTTGAGGTGCTGGCCTTTTGACTCCAACCTCGCAGGTTCGAACCTGGCCCAGTCCGGTGGTATTTAAATGTGCTCAAATACGTCACACTCATGCCGGTAGATTTAGTGACACGTAAATAGAACCCCTGCGGGGCTAAATTCCGGCACCTCTTCGTCTCCGAAAACCGTAAACGTAACGCAAATACCATTATTATCATTATTATTATTATTATTATTATTATTATTATTATTATTATTATTATTATTATTATTATTATTATTATTGACTACTCGCCAATAATGTCTGCCCAGAAAATACTTCTCATCGTTTATAACTATGGATCTCGTCAGTTGTATAATGTCCTAAATATGATGATTTTCAAAATTGGCTTTACGTTGCACCGTCACAGATAGGTCTTATGGTGACGATGGGGCAGAAAAGGTGTAGACGTGAGAAGGAAGCGTTCGTGGCCTTAATAAGGGTTCAGCTAGAGGTATTTTCCTGATGTGAAAATGGGAAACCACGGAGAACCATCTTCAGGGCTCTCGACAGTGGAGTTCGAACCCAGTATCTCCCCAATGATAGTTCACAATTTCGCGCCCCTAAACGCACGACCAACGTATTCCAAGCTCTAATGCCAGGCTGAGTACCTCGGACGATAGGGCGCTGGTATTCTGATCCCATCTTGGCAGGTTCGATGGAGGCTCGATTCGGGGGTATTTGAAGGTGCTGAAATACGCCAGTTTCGTGTCTGTAGATTTACTTGCATTAAAAAAGTCCTGCGGTACAACATTCCGGCGCCTCGGCGTCTCCAAAATCAGTCAAAGTAGTTACTAGGAAGTAAAAAATTACATTATTATTTCGTGCTTACAAACGAAAAGCATATGTGTAATGGTAAAATAAAGCATAACTTACTGCTTCCTTTGCAGTGCTTAATAAATTTATCAAAATAAAAGTGGCCAGTCTGAGTTGCTCAGACGGTTAGAGCACTGGTTTCTTGGTTCCAACTTAGCAGGCTCGATCTTGGGTCAATCCGGTGGTATTCGAAGGTGCTCAAATACGTCAGCCTCGTGTTGGTAGATTTACAGGCACGTAAAAAGAACTCGTGCGGGACTAAATTACAGCGCCTCCAAAAACAGTACGAGTAGTTAGTGGGACGTAAAGCAAATAACATTACCGGTATTATTATTAATTTTCAGTCTTAATTTTATTGCTACTACTCATATTGAACTTCTTCTTATTACTCTCTCTCCTCGTCTGATTATTATTATTATTATTATTATTATTATTATTATTATTATTCACCTGTTCATATTTTCGTCTTATTCCTCTTTTTACTCTCCTTTTAAGTCGTATACTTGTTATTCATATTTGATATTTTGTTATTAATATTATTGTTATTTGTATATTATTATTGTTATTTTTACTATTTAGATTTAGTTTATTTCGTTCATTTATAACTTCTCTTTAGCTTCAAGTGACACAATACTTTTTCCGTCTTTAATTCACCTGTTGTGTCGTGTGCAGGTGTACATCTACGTTTCTGTCCTGTGCTTCAAGACAGTGCTGCAAGGTCTGTGTTTGTTTCCCCAGCCCGGGTTGCGTTTCGTTTCTCATCTGTCACAGTTACATCTTACGTTCTGTTACATGTTTAAGTTTGACCTTGTGATACATCTCCTTTAATCTGCTCTGTAGCCTTTTAGCATGGTCAATGACCTCAGTGCTTATTTTGTTCACATATCTGGACTAAGAACTCGTCTCACTCGGCCCAGCAAGTTCAAGGCCAACTACTTCTCTCTGTTTGTTTGTTTATTTACCCATGTATGTATGTCAACATTGTACTATGTCAACATCGTACCATGAAAATTTACTCAATAAACGGAGTGTTTGGGGAGATCTCTGTCCTGGGTGGGGTGCTCTGCGGGCCTCCTCTGGGGTCCGTGTTGTTGCTGCGGTTATCTCTCTGCGCTGTTAGGTATTTACTAACAGGGCCGATAACCTCGATGTTAGGCCCCTTTAAACAACAAGCATATTTACTAACATATTCAACTCAATTTATTGAATGTACAAGACATACGTCCAACTTGAATTATTTCATACCCACAACTCTACTTCCTTACTACATGGCCCAAGGGCTACACGTATAGCTGACGGCCCACCCACCCCTCTACGAGTGTGGGAATGAAATAACTAATTTGATTGAATTGTTTTCATATTTCAGTAGTGATGAATATAAAACAAGCATTTTTTGAATGTTTATACGTGTTAATGATGATGATTGCTGTTTTAAGGTCATCGGCCCTTAAAAACGCAAAGTGTCTTCTGTTTTAACTCGTAGTGAATAAGAAACAAAATATAAATTTCTCGAACACACGTAAAGAATAAAAAAACCGAGCTCGAATGCTGCAGTCACTTAAGTGCGGCCAGTATCCAGTATTCGGGAGATAGTAGGTTCGAACCCCACTGTCGGCAGCCCTGAATATGGTTTTCGGTGGATTCCCATTTTCACACCAGGCAAATGGTGGGGCTGTACCTTAATTAAGGCATGGCCGCTTCCTTCCCACACCTAGCCCTTTCCTGTCCCATCGTCGCCATAAGACGTATCTGTGTCGGTGCGACGTAAAGCAAGTAGCAAAAAAAAAAAACAACAAAAAAAACACATGCAGTGTAGGATTGAGCAACTGCCGAAATGTGTTCAAGGTCAATGTCTAGCGTTTTAACAAGCACGTCTTCCGCACTCGCGCACTGAAACTCTCGATTTATAATTTTTGTTACCGGTACATCAATTTCCCTGCTCGGATTTATGAGAATATCGACCTATCGAGACTCAAAATACTAAGGCGATACTGTATTGTACTCCCAAGCCATTACGTTGCAAAAATGGCGTAACATCTAACATACCAAAGTAAAACTCGTAGCAATTGTTCAAAGTGATCACCCTGGGCTTCCCTGCAGGCTTCACTTCTCCGAATCCAGTTGCGACGCATTCGAGCCAAGACACCAGGGTTGTATCCGACTCGTTGGCTGAACGGTCAGCGTACTGGCCTTCCGTTCAGAGGGTCCCGGGTTCGATTCCCGGACGGGTCGGAGATTTTAACCTTAACTGGTTAATTCCAATGGCACGGGAGCTGAGTGTATGTGTTGTCTTCATCATCATTTCATCCTCATCACGACGCGCAGGTCGCCTACGAGAGTCAAATGGAAAGACCTGCACCTGGCGAGCCGAACTCGTCCTGGAATATCCCGGCACTAATAGCCATACGACATTTCATTTCATTTCATTTCATTTCACCAGGGTTGTTCAGAATATCCTCTGCTGCTTAAACAATACGTTCACGGAAGTCGTCCGAAGTGGTTACTTCAGTTCGATATACTTTGTGTTTCATGTTCCCCCAGACATTAAAGTCCATTGGAATAACGTCTGGAGATCTGGCTGGCCAATTGATAGTTCCACATCGTCCTGTCCACCGTTGAGGAAATGTCTGCACCATCGTGTAAAATCCACGTGGTTCTGCGTAGTCGAAGCGACACGTCCTCTGAAAGCTCAAGTAACGTACTGTATCTACAGGAGCAAGGTAACATTAATAAAAAGATGATTAGTCCACGTAACCGACTTCCTACTACACCCATCCAGGTATTCATTCATAACCGGTGCTGGAAATTGCCTTCTCCTACTGAATGGGGACGTTCCACAGCCCATGAGTGGGATATAGTGGGTTCGAAATCCTCTGTCGGCAGCCCTAAAGACGGTTTTCCGTGGTTTGCCATGTTCACACCAGGCAAATGCTGGTGCTGTTCCTTAATTAAGGCCACGGTTGCTTCTTCACGATCCTAGCCCTTTCCTGTCCCGTCGTCGCCGTAATATCTATCTGTGTCGTGGCGACGTACATCAACTCGTAAGAAAATGGTAATCAGCTGTCAAAGACACTGCACCCGTTGAATATGGTCAGGATGCACTCGTTCTTCATGCAGTGCCCTACGTATGGTCCAAGTTGGTACACCAACGGCACGTGTTATACTACGCGTACGGCGCCCGGGATCATCGTTTACTATTGTTAGGATGCCCGGCTCCATGGCAAAACGTTTAGCGTGCTGGCCTTTGGTTACAGGGGTCCCGGGTTCGATTCCCGGCACGGTCGGTATTTGAACCATCATGGTTATTTTCCCTGGCATGGGGCTGGGTGTATGTGTTGTCTTCATCCTCATTTGATTATCATCAAGATGCGCAGGTCACCTACGGTAGTCAAACCAAAAGACATGCACCTAGCGAGCCGAACCCGTCCTGGGATCTCCCGGCACTAATATCCATACGCCATTTCATTTCCATTGTCAGGATGTCTTCTTCCGCGTCTAGAATTACACGTGGCCGTTTAGGCCATCGCTTCTGAAAGCGTGATGTAACACAACCTGCATCGCGAATACGCTGCAGTACAGGAAGTATCGTTGCTGGATTCGGCACCCGTCTGTTGGAAAGCCATTTCCGATTTTCCGACAGATTCATTGAGGGCGACCCGTGTTCTGTTCTGCCACACGATACACTAGCAGCATATCATGGTATTCGTGGTATTCATACACTGGCATTATTCAAATACTACTACTACGAAGTAATTCGCGTACTAGTACGGACGATAATTCGCCTCTCTGACAGCTGTTATTCAGGACAAGGTCAGACAGCTCATACCTCTAGTCCGGTGGTTTCATGTAGGGGCGGGAATCCGTCCCACCACACCCCCGTCGCTAGAAACAGCAGACGACCGATCGGCCCGTGACAGGTCTAGTGAATTTGTCAAACTGCTTACGTGAAATATTCTCCCACAGTGTGATTTCAATACCATGGATTCTTGGAAGACCAACTCGCCGTATGCAGAAACACCCCGTGTTGACGTGTACGTAAATAAAGTTTCTTACGTCAAAGAAAGAATGCGTGGGATAGGATTTCCAAGTGAGTAGTATCAGAACTGAATTGTCAAAGCACATCGAACGTTTTGCTTCATATCAATAAGGGACATGTTATAAAAATATATAAATTAAACGTACTTCCTTTTCGTGCTTCCAAACGAAAAGAACTTGTTTAATGGTAAATTAAAGCATTCTGCTTTTGCAGTGCCTATTAAACGTATCAAAATAAACGTTGCCAGGTTGAGTGGCTCAGACGGTTCAAGCTCTGGTTTCATGAACTTAGCAGGCTCGATCCTGGCTCAGTCCGCTGGTATTTGAAGGTGCTCAAATACGTCCGCTTCTGATCGGTAGAATTACAGGCACGTTAAAGAATACCCGTGGGCAAAATTCCGAAACCGCGCGTCTCCATTGGCACGTAAACATTTATTATTATTATTATTATTATTATTATTATTATTATTATTATTATTATTATTATTATTATTATTATTATTATTACTGAGCGAGTTGGCCGTGTGATTAGGAGCGCGCGGCTGTCAGCTTGCATTCGTCGTAAAGCCACCTACCAATATTATAATAAAAACTGTGTTAGTCCATTATTACTAACTATTACGAAAATAAAAGTTAAACGCCCCACTCAAACTTCGT
Organism: Anabrus simplex; assembly: GCF_040414725.1. Lineage (NCBI taxonomy): Eukaryota > Metazoa > Arthropoda > Insecta > Orthoptera > Tettigoniidae > Anabrus > Anabrus simplex. The sequence continues at coordinate 119,975,937 of NC_090267.1, read as the reverse complement.
AGCTGGTAATCTGTCAGAAAACACTAAAGAAAATAGAGAACTTTTAACAAGTCCGAATTATTATTAATCTTATAATTGCGGACATGTCTCCGGAATTACCGAAACATGTACTTACAAATTGTTTTACGTCGCACCGACACAAGTAGGTCTTACGGCGACGATGGGAGAGAAAAGGGATACAAGTGGGAAGGAAGCGTTCGAGGTCTTAATAAAGGTACAGTCCCAGTATTTCCCTGATGTGAAAATGGGAAATTACGGAAAACCATCTTCCCGGCTGCCGACAGCGGAGTTCGAATCCACTATCACCAAAATGCAAGCTCACAGCTGCGCGCCCCTAACCACACGACCAACTTAATCCAACCTCTAATGCCGGACTGAGTAGCTCGGACGATAGAGCGCTGGTCTTCTGATCCCACCTTGGCAGGTTCGATGGCGGCTCAGTTCGGTGGTATTTGAAGGTGCTCAAATAAGCCAGTCTCGTGTCTGTAGATTTACTTGCATTAAAAAACACTGCGGTAAAAAATTCTGGCATTTCAGCGTCTCCGAAAACTGTGAAAATTAGTTAGTGGAACGTAAAGACATTATTATTATTATTATTATTAGTAATATTATTATGATTACGGAAGTTCTAATTAAGCGGGTCCATTACAGTCATCACTTTACGTATCGGCACTTACTGTCCAGTAATAAGCCTTCTGTCCGCCTCTGTGGTATAGTGGTTAGTGTGATTAGCTGCCACCCCCCGAAGGCCCGGGTTCGATTTCGAGCTCTGACACGAAATTTGAAAAGGAGTACGGAAGTTGGAACGGGGCCCATTATGCCTCGGGAGGTCAAATGAGTAGAGGTGGTTCGATTCGCACCTCAGCCATCCTGAAAGTGGCTTCCCGTGGTTTTCCACTTCTCCAGGCAAGTGCTGCGATGGTACCTAGCTTAAGGCCACGGCCGCTTCCTTACCTCTTCCTTTTCTATCCCTTCCCATCCCCCCGCAAGGCCCCTGTTCATCCTAGCAAGTGGGGCCGCTTGGGCGATGTACTGGTCATTCTCCCCAGTTGTATCCCCGACCCAATGTCTCACGCTCGAGGACACTGCCCTTGAGGCGGTAGAGGTGGGATCCCTTGCTGACTCCCAGCGAAAACCAACCCTGGAGGGTAAAAATATTAGGAAAAGGAAGAATAAGCCTTATATTACAAATGCCCGGCGGCAATTCCACAGTACCGGTAGCTCTTTTTCCTTCGAGCAATGTTCACGATGGATGAAACTACGGTTTTTGAAATTTGTCTCATTAATAACAATTTCACTGAATACTTATAGCCTTTTCTTTCAGTGTCCACCGTCCTTCCATTGACCTGAAAAGTTTATGAATAAGCATGGACAACTCGCATTGTCTATTGTCAGAAGTTCATCGTAGACTGTCGCAATAACAGCACAGAAATGTTGCGCCCATTTTTCATTACTTATTAACTATTTCCTTTAATTTTGTCAGCTTGGATCACTGAGTAATGCCAATGACGTCTTATAAATCACACACAACTACACAACACTTGATTCGCATGCATGTGCTGGTACGGATCTTCGACGTCACTGCAAGAATTCCGTGTACTTTTCAAACAGACTACCCTAGACCGGTTTTCGAGTACGGCAAGTGGCCAGGCACGTGAGTCAACCTCTCCTACTTGCCAAGCCTTTAGGGGAAGTGCACAACAACATGTGTTGGCCTGCGATAAGAAACAGGTTCAACAAGCCCTATACTCTGCTACTGTACTTCCACTACGCGTGGACAGAATGACGTAACCGGCGCATCCTGCTACGGCCGTTCAAAACACATTAGGTCCTGAAATATTTGGCTCTGTTATGGGCAAACTAATAGGACAAGGTAAAAAGTACATAGCATATATTGTGAGATGTATTTTTCTTTGCCGACTAGCTTAATATCTGCACGTATACCCCTAACACTCTGTATATACACCGTCAAATACTCCAGTCTAGGGCAGGATCGAAACAACTTTGCTTGGCCAAAAAAGCATCAATGCAGTGGTTTACCAGTCGATTATTATTATTATTATTATGATTATTATTATTATTTCCGTCTCGTTGGCTGAATGGTCAGCGCACTGGCCTTCGATTCAGAGGGTCCCGGGTCCGATTCCCGGCTGGGTCAGGGATTTTAACCTCCATTGGTTAATTCCAATGGCCCGGGGGTTGGGTGTTTGTGCTGTCCCCAACATCCCTGCAACTCACACGCCACACATAACACTATCCTCCACCACAGTAACACGCAGTTACCTATACATCGCAGATGCCGCCCACCCTCATCGGAGGGTCTGCCTTGCAAGGGCTGCACTCGGCTAGAAATAGCCACACGAAATTATTATTATTATTATTACTATTATTATTATGATGATGATGATGATTATGATTATTATTTTTATTATTATTATTATTATTATTATTATTATTATTATTATTATTATTATTTTAACAGGAAGGCCGCCCTTTGTCTAAAGGAATGTTTCAGAGATAACAACACTAAAATGCAGTCTTATGAACCCCTCGGGCTACCAAATGCAGTAACGGTTCATTTACACAAACGATTTCCTGAGTTACATGGATGATGATGAAAATGATATCATGGGCTACCAAAGAGGCCTGGTGCAGGTATTTTTAATTCACGCCGATGGGTGATGTGCTTGTCTGGGTGCGTGATGAGGCAGACAACGGGTGAAACCCGGTGTCGGCACATAGCCTACTCGTGTCATTTAACACCAGGAGGTCTCATGCAACGGACGAATCACCATGAAAAGCGTGTTGTGCCCTCACTTTATATGAACACTGTGGAGAGGCTTTGAATTGAACCCAAACTTTACGCTCGCAATCTAGTAATCTGAGATTGTACACCACCACCTCCCCTACTCTGCCGGCCAACATTCTGCTGGCGACTTTTCTTTGACAAACGGGCTCAAACCGGTTAATCACGGTGTCAAAATATATCCACTTGACATCTTAACGATTATTGCAACCTGCAGGCTTGCTATGTAACTGATATCATGCGAAACAGCGTAACTTATAAATTCGTTTTAGTTTACTGTAGATTATTATATTTTAATGCAGGATTTTCCAAACATTTTGTGTCTGAGGATTCCTCAGCACATTGCACTCATGTCCGAGGACACCATAGCCACAGAACGTCACATTGAATTCAGTGAACAACAACATAGAATGTTTGAATGTATTTGTATAAATTAGGACTAATATGTAATTTCCTTCAAATTTAAATTTAACTTCATTTACATTAAGGTATTATATATATATGAATTGAAATTGAATTGAAATTATGCAACATCATTCTACTTGGCTAATAATTACAACAGTCTGGATCCGGAAACTTATTTAAGAAAATTCACTTTGCACGGATGCTGTTTTTTTCCAAACATCAAGCGTTTTGTAAACGTAGTCAGACGAACCGAAGATCAGCCTCTACATTAGTTCCGTTTCTGTATTTCGTTTTAATTTCTGTGAGAGCAGAAAGGGTACACTCACGCAGGTTTGTTATCACGAAAGGCATTAAACAGAATAATCCTTTCTAAAAATTATACGTTATAGGGTATCTCATGGACCCAAAAATCGGTCAAGGACGTGGAGTCGTGATACAAGGTCTTCAAAAAATTCTGCCAACTTGTGCCACTTATCGGCCAATAATGGCATGTACTGTATGTAAGTTATATAAAAGTGAATACATAGTTACTAAATTTAGTATATTGGTCTATGATTCATTGGCAGAATGGTCAGCGATGAGACTTTCGATTCACAGGACCCCGGGTTCGATTGCCGGCCTGGTCGGGGATTTTAATTGCCTCTAATAAATTCTTCTGATCCGTCGACTGTGTGTTTGTTTTGGTCCCAACACTTTTCCCTTCATATTCGGACAACAAAATACACTACCTACTACAACACTACACGCAATGGTATTTACATCCCTCCATATAGGGTTGCGTCAGGAAGAGCATCCGGCCATAAAAGAGGACCAATATGGGAAAAGCTGTGAAAGAAGAAGTAGTATATTGGCCTATGTATTGTGTATGTACAATATAATTTCACTCTTTAAGTACTTACAACTTACATTATTATTGCGCACCCCTTGGATTATCGTCGTGGCCTCCAGGGGTCTGAGGACCACAGTTTGTGAATGGCGTGGTTACTTTAGTATATCAGGTTCGATTTTTCGATAAATGCAGACATATATACCCAATGTAGATTAGGGTAACGCTTAAGAACGTTGTGATACAGGATATGCATATTTACTTCAACCCAATGTAGCCTTCTAAAAAGGCAATTAATAATATACCAGGATTATTGAAAGATATTTTTTTCAAAGGAACTCAATCCAAACACGCCCAAAAGTGCCAGAACTCTACAATTAATGTGACGGTACATTACGGTAACCTGAAATTAAATACCCCGTTAAAGTTCCTCCCACAACAAATGAAGGCTGGGGATTGAAATCTCTCTGTTATACAGTTGTTTAATAATAACAGATTCTCACAAATAATTTCATAAGAATTTCTTGAAAGCATATAATTTTTATCCTACGTTTTGAAGGATACTCCATTTTCCCGATACCTCAATATAAGTCAATAATAATGTGAAGGCGGGTTTTTCACATACACTATTGAAGGTCAAACACGTGGAATATTTCTGTGAAAACTTTTGCAACACGACCTAAACCTGATATGTGGTTTGAATTGTAAGGACTGAATAATGGGATGAAGTAAATATGCGAGACATTGAGAGAAACTGCTCCTTTTGACTAGTGACATAGGTGGATTTATGGAAATTGGTCCATGTTGGTGTGAAACTACGCTATCTAGGCAATTGTTCTCCTTCCCACAACGTGTCGCCACTGCTGAAGTAATGAGAGTTTGATCAAATTGGGTATAGATAAGACTATTAAAGATATCTGTAGTACTCACAGCGGTGAGTTCACTTCATACTTCTGCAAAAGTCATCGTACCTGCAACAAAAGTTATGAACAATGTCTTAGATAACGTTCGTTATATTCACTCAAGTATTAGGGTCTCACATTCATGAAGGTTTCAAAAATATACATGTTTTTAATGTAGACTTTAATCGTTCAGCATAAGTACATGCTATAGCAGATTACTGTTGATAAGAGATAAACAACAACCAAACAATCAACAAACAAAAATCTTAGTAAATAATAATACAAGGCAAAAATAATCACTTACTAAGGACGTGATTTGAAGTCGACCTCCTGAGGGCCCTTATGTACCTAGAATAAGTGAGGAAAGTTTGTAATAAAAAGTGCTCGAAAAGATACACTCACATATAAAAAAGCAATTGTTCAGTAACATAATGTGATTTTCCAGTTTGACTTTTCAAGTTAACTACTTTGTAATATTTGTTATACTAAATGCTTCAGTGAGAAGTAAAGTGGCAGTTGATTAAAAGAAGCACTGAGCAATAGCACACGAGTGGAAATGTGTACACTTTACTTTTCGTTTAATAAACGAACACTCACTGATCATCTCCAGATTCCTCTCTTGGCGAAAGTAAAATATCTTGAGGAAGTCTACTTTTAATCCGGCGTGGAAGTGTTGATCATTTTCCAAGGCCGAAGAACACAGCACCAGGCACATTTTGGAGTTCCTTGAAGAATGTCTTGGCTTGCGTTTAATCACGTGTTCCAGAGTGTCTAACTGAAGTTCACGATGTTACTGTTTGTTTCGGATGTACCAAGGAGCGTTGGTGATGATACGGAGAACTTTGTTTTGGAATGAATGCAGACGTCGGATAGTCGTTCGAGCCGCCCCTCCCCAGACTCGGCAGGCGTAGGTGAATAAAGGACGAAGCATTGATTTGTAGACAAGTAATCCACATTCAAATTTGAGCGAAGATTTCATGTTTAGTAGAGGATATAGTCTTGTTAGTCGTGCATAACTTAGATTTAATTTCTGATTTATATGGTATTTCCATGATAAGCGACGTTCAATGAATACTCCCAGGTACTTCACGGACTTGTCGTTAGGCATCCATTGTATAGTTGTTCCATTTAGGATGATTGGTGGTGGAAGAGGTGGACGTCGAAGAGTAAATCTCATGGTTTCACATTTTGGTACATTCAATGAAATTCTCCAGTCATCTAACCACGTTGATATGGTTTGCAGAGAGGCTTGCAGGAGGCGAGTGGCAGTTAAAATATCATGGTGGGATGTGAAGACAGCAATATCATCTGCATACATTGCGATGTTGAGGAATAGAGGCGATGGGATATCATAGGTATAAATGTTGAGGAGGGTTGGACCAAGAATAGAACCTTGAGGTACTCTAGCGTTGATGAGCCCAGGTGCTGAATGTGTGGAATCGATACGTAAACTAAAAATACGCTGACTCAAGAAGCTATAGATGATGCTGTATACTGCATATAATGTGGGATTCCGATCGTGCGCAGTTTGTATAACAGCCCTTTATGCCAAACTTTATCAGATGCCTTTGTAAAATCTAAGAATGCTCCAAGAGTGTTAGGTTTGAACTCGAAACCTTGCGAAATGTGTTCCGTAATACGTAGTAGCTGAGTAACTGATGATGTGGAAGGAGGGATGTGTCCTCAAAAAATTATTTAGACGTTTGTGGATGATTTTCTCAAATAATTTGGACAACGTTGGTAATAAACTTATTGGTCGGTAACTCGTTGGTAGTGTCGATGTTTTTCCAGGTTTGTGAATTGCAATTATTTCTGCATGTTACTATGTGTCAGGAAAGTACCCAAGACGAAGATGGGCATTGAATATAGATGCAAGGGATGATAGTGCTTTTTGAATGAAGTGCTTCAAGGCTATGTTATGGATGAGATCATGTCCATCAGTTTTCTTGACAGGCAGTTTCTTGATGGGATTTCGTATTTCTCCCGGTGAGGTAAATTTGATTCTTTCCGGAACTGTAGGGCAGAATGTTGGAATGGCTTCTACTTCACTGTTACACTCGTGGTTGATTGGTGGGTTTGGAGTGAAAGGAGCTTCAAAAACATCTGCAAGTATATCACATTTTTCAGAATCACTCACATAATGGGTATCAGATGCTTTCAGAGGAGGAATAAGGCTTGGTTCATGCAGTATTCGAATGGTTTCCTTCCAGAGTGTACAATCATCAGGCGATAGACCAGAGAGATGATGCTGGTACGAAGCATAACGGTGATTATCTAAAGTTGTGCGTAGTAATCTGATAAGCTGGTTTAATCTATGATGTTGCCAAGGTAGGCGTTGAGCCTGCCACGGACGTCGCATTTTATGTTTAGCCTTGATGAGTCGTAAAATTCTGAGAGGAAATGATGAGTGAAGAGGTGGCTATTGTTGTCTCCTTTGGGGTACAGTAGCTGCTTTGAGTGAAGTGGATATGATGGTGGTGAAGTGACGAATAGTATTGTCAAGATCTTCTCTAGTTTTTAGGGGCATATTTGGCTGAAGACAGGAGTCAAGCCGTTGGTGATAAATGTCCCAATTAATATAACCATGAGTAAATGTGCGTGGTTGTTGAACGAAAGTTTCAGCAGAAAATGATGTAATTACAGAGGATTGGCACTAACAACCATTGTTAAGGAATTCTGAGAGTAATTTCATGATAAAGGATTTAATTTGCGGGATGGAAGGCGTAAGAAATGCTATAATCTGATGGACAATGCTGGATGACCATGCAGGTTGAGAAGAATTTTGCGGTGAATTCTGAGCTGGATATACTGGGGTTGGCGGAGAAGGTTGGGAAAGAGGGCGTTGCCATGCTGATAGTTTAGGGTTTCGAACTAGTGAAGGTCGAGCTGGTAGCGGAGGAAAGTTCGTAGCATTATTAGCTGGTGGTGCGGGGGCGATACTGTTTGGTGTGGTGATGGTGAACATCGGTGTTGAAAGAGAAGTACTCGCAGGCCTCATATTGTTCTTCATATTTAGGTAGTATGGGCGAACTTTGTAATTTGCAGCATGTTATTGCCCGCAGTTGACACACGTTGGAAGTACTTGTCGTGGTTTATTGCATGCTGAATAGTAATGATTATTAGGGTATTTGACGCAGCGTGGACTTAACTTGCAGAAATTTTTAGTGTGACCGAACCTTTGACAATGGGTACATTATAGGATGTCTTGTGGTTTGCGACGAAGTTCGACCGAAATAATGGCACTTTGAATGTTTGTTAAGTCAAAAATTCTTTTTGCATCTTCCGTGTTGCCCAGTTTAACGGCACAGAGGGGCATGGGCTGCTTATCTTTGAAAAGAAGCCGAGTAACTTTACGCACAGGTAAGTTCATGTCTTGTAACTCTGAGTGAAGTTCCGAGTCAGTAATAGAGTATGGGACATTACGAATGATAACTTCAAGTTTTTTGGTTGTAGTGTCCTGGAAGGTATGATATTGAAGTTCTGGTTCTTCTAGAAATTCGGTGACAGAACGATAATCGCTGATAATGGTAGTATTTATTTTGAGAACTTTGCCGCGCTGTTGTGTACTGTTATCACTGCTGGTTACAGTATTCAAGTCTACTAATTTTCTGATAATTATTTAATTCGTGGAGAAAGATTGGTGGCACGCTATCTTTAGGTGTTAATGGGGCAACATCGTCGCCTGTAGTGTTATTATCCATGCGATCAAGAGGAGCATACTTATTATGAAGGGCTGTGAGATCGGCCATGTACTTATTGTTTAATCTTGCAGCTGATACAGTTAATTTTTTACTGGGAGTCTGAAAACCATCGTCTTGTTGTAACGGGGGATCGTGAGAAGCAATAGATTCGTGCGCACGTTTAAGTTCTGCAAGTTTACTTGGTTGTAAAGCAGGTCGTGATGGTGTTGAAGACACAGAAGGTTGAGTAAGCAGTTCTGGACATACATGACGTTGTTCCCGTCTTTGTAAATGCTGCTGCTGTGAAGTTGCTTGTTGCTGTAGATTTGAGGAAGCATTCACTAACGGTTGGTTTGTGTTGACTTGTGGACTGAGTTGAATTGGTTGTGTTGAATCTAAGTCCGCTGAGGGCGAATAATATGTTAATAAACTTTCTATTAGTATAGTCCCCGTATCAGGGTTTATTCAGTTAGCCATGTTGAGAGAAGTGTAAGTTCGTAGCGTGAAAGTACACGAAGTTTAATTACACAAATGCACTGAAGAATGAACACACATTGCACGTTACGCTACACTGTAAACAAGCGAGAGGTCAGAGCGCGGAGTGACTTGCTTCGGCTGAAGCTCGCAAGCGACTGAAAAATACGTGTTAAGACAGATGAGGTGCTGTCCCGCTGGGTTTCTGTGGTAACGTTGCGTGACGCACGTCCAACTTAGGATGATAGATAATCAGTTAAATATCATTTTATTTAAGGGGACGAGTTGTGCGAATCATCTAAAAGGCGCATTTTTCCAGATTGTAATACAAAACTCAAAAATTACCGGAGATATATAAACAAAACGTTCTGCCTTATTTAGAACACTTTTGTTATTATATGAGTGGAATCCAAATATTATATATGAAAACTGTTTTCTAAAACATGATTAGTATAGACAAACTGCAAAAATCATTGCAACATTTTTGGAATTGTTCGTGCTTTCTTTTAGTGGAATCTGCGTGCACAAACTTCTTGAAATTTGGCAGTGTATTAGGCAATGTATACGTTAATCTGTGGGAGTATATATATTTCATATATCCATATATATGGAATATTTCGTAGAGATCAACTTGGAAGGCACTCAAAATTTTGCAAAAAAGTTTTATCAAAATAAGAATGGAAAGGAAATTAATTACTCCACTTATGAATAAAATAGGGTAATATATCTGCTTAAGTAGCTTACCTTATTCTCACATCTCTCAAGTTGATACAGCAGACCGCTTTTGAGTATTTCAAGTACTTAACCAGACAAAGGCATACAGCGTTAATGTATATTTTGAACAAAATGTTTAAAATCTCTCTTTATTAAGCTTATTATTGACAAAACCTTTTGACACATAATATTCGGACTCCACACTTATAATAATGAAAGTGTTATGAATAAGGCAGAAATTAAATGTCATACACTTTCTAGAAAGACATATTGTGCTCTAGGCAGCTCTACTTGTTACGAGAATACCGTCGAAGTACAGAATTAAATTTTCTCTAAAAATTAGTGAAAATTACCCGTTTCTCTGTGAGTAGTAAGTGGAAATGTAAGGAGGTCAATACAAGTATGTGAGAAATGGAGCTGTGCTAAGGATGCGGGCATAACTTAGCAGGCAATATATAAAGAACCGTCTCTCGAATTCATTATTTTATGAAATGTCACACTAATTTAGTGATTCCATTCTAAATCCAAAACCAAACTCTATGACGTAATAGCCCCGAACAGCCTTGGTCTACAAAGCGACCCCTGCTCAGCTGGAAGGCATACAGATTACGAGATGTTATGTGCTCGGTACGACGAATCCTCCCGGCCGTTATTCTTGGCTTTCTAAACCGGGCCCGTCATTTCACATTCAGATATCTCCTCAGTCTAAATCAGTTTGTGGTTGATTTCTAGAACTGTACACACTTATCGTAGTATTGCATCTTATCTAGTGAGCTGCACACACAGAAACAAGTCAATTGTAAAAATTTAATTTTTGTCCCTTTCTTTTAATTTTAACTCACCTGCAGATATATAACGTTTCGCTAAAGATCTTAATAGCTGCGTCTCTTTTATTGTTTCTCCGCCTAACAAACAACAGTTCCTCTTATCATTACTTCTCTGACTTTATTCTTGTACTGTAGGCCTATAATACTCTCTTACCATACTTTTGGTTATATTTTCGTTACTTCCATAATTCAAACAGTGTTCTTTGGACCTTATTTTCTGACACGATCATCTTATTCTCTGTAACTTACAAGCTAGTTGGCCGTGCCGTTAGGGTAGCGTATCTATGGGCTTGCATTCGGAAGATGGTGGGCTCGAATCCAACCGTCGGCAACCCTTTAATTAACCCTAGAATACTAACATACGTAAAGTTAACGTGTATGCGTCATGTAATTGCACATTGCTACTACCCGCTTTATCCCCAACAGATCCCCTCCATGCAGTGCTTCCACTGCACAATGCGGATGATGTCACCATAAGATTTACTGTAGATATCCGACTCGTTGGCTGAATTGTCAGCGTACTGGCCTTCCGTTCAGAGGGTCCCGGGTTCGATTCCCGGCCGGGTCGGGATTTTAACCTTAATTGGTTAATTCTAATGGTTTGCTGGCTGGGTGTGTGTCGCGTATTCAGCATTAGAAATCACCCTAGGTAAGGCCCTCATCTTCACAGACATGCAGGTCATCTAATAGGCCGTCTACTGAAAAAAGATCTGCACCAGGCCTCTCCGGAGGCCATACGCTATTATTATTATTGAAGATGCATGTGTGAGGTGCAAATGCCGGGAGACTCCATTTTTGGTAAGTCACTGCACTTTTTACGTATTGACGCATTATCGTTGGTAGGCCCTACGTAAAAATTAAGTAGTATTATTAGTATGTAACAGGTTCTTGGATGTCGTCGTATGCGGGTAGGTTGGTCATTCCGGATGATTACTTTATAGTTTTCTTTTTTTTTTTTTTTTTTTTTTTTTGCTAGTTGCTTTACGTCGCACCGACACAGATAGGTCTTATGGCGACGATGGGACAAGGAAGGGCTAGGAGTGGGAAGGAAGCGGCCGTGGCCTTTATAGTTATTAGGCATGTGACTTTCCAGGACACAGTAGATAAAAGAAGAGCGAAATAGAAGGAGTTCATATGCCGTATTCTTGGCGAGCTGGATGAAGACGAGAGCGGGGAAGACAACCGTTTAAGGAACTGAATCTGAGCACGAAGGCTCCCGATGAAGATTCGAACTATTTACCCAGTGACGGTGATTCCGAAGATAATCTCCACTGTGATCCATATTTACGAAGTTTTGTTGAAATTGAGCAAAGTGAACGGCCATCGAAAGGGAATTATCAAACAGGAACTAGGAAGAGAATAACAGAAGCGACTACTTCAAATAACACAGCTTCAGCCTCTCAATCTCTAGAACAGCTTTTTGTTGAGTGTTAAGTGGGTAAACTCCATGATAAGGATGAGCTTACATGGAAAACAACCGATTAAAACACAGTTCATATCCGACCAGAACCTACGTCGAACGTAGAAGCTGAACCACTTAGGTGGTTACAATTATTCTTTAGTAACAGCCTAATTCAAACTATACTTCATAATTCTTAAGTAATATATTACTTCGGGCAACAATGTGGTGTATTTTTCTGTTTTAAAATTTGCCTTACGTCGCACTGACACAGACAGGTCTCATAGCGACGATAGGGTAGGAAAGGGCTAGGAGTGGGAAGGAAGCGCCATGGCCTTAATTAAGGTACAGCCCAAGAGTTTGACAGGTTTGAAAATGGAAAACAGCGGAAAACTATCTTCAGGGCTGCCGGCAGTGGGCTTCGAACCCACTATCTCCCGAATGGAAGTTCACAATGTGGTGCTTCCTTATTGTTTTAGCGTAGATATGGACATGCACGTACCGGGTAAGTTAGACGTGCAGTTAAGCGCAGCTGTGAGCTTGCATTTGGGAGATAGTGGGTTCGAATCCCACTGTCGGCAACCCAGAATATGGTTTTCCATTGTTTCCCATTTTCACACAAGGCAAATGCTGGGGACGTCCTTTAATTAAGGCCACGGCCGTTTCTTACCCAGTCGTAGATCCTTCCTATCCCATCGTCGCCATAAGACCTACCTGTGTCAGTGGGACGCAAAACAAATCGTAAAAACAGACATGCACCTAAATTTAACGTATGTTAGTATTGGGCAACTAGGGAATAGTGCGAGTAGTCTACGATTAACGCCGCGGCCGCTTTCATCACATTCCTTCCCCATTCCCTACGTTGCGTCGCAGAAACCCTTCAATGTGTCAGCGCAACGTTATACCACTAGGAATTTAAGAACTGTAAATCTCTTGCAGTTATCTTCTTAGTGAACTCATTCTGAAACTCTCTCTCCCAGCATTCTTCCATTCCTAATCCTTGTGTGAAAATCTATGTCCAACCCTCGCTCCGTTTCTCTACGAGATAACCTTTCTGACATCAACCTCATCAGAGGGGTTAATGAGATGAAATGAATGACGTGATGTAATTGTAGGAAGGAAGAGGGTGAAATCCGGTGAAAGCACATAGCCTAATCCTGCCGAATTACACCAAGGTGTCTGTTGAAGGCTTTACATTTCCATCCGACAGAATAATCACCATCCATATCAGCACTGCGGAATGGTTTCGAAATTAAATCTAGGCCTTTGGCATGCAATCTACTTATAATAAATGTTATATCACCCCCTGTCATTCCCTGCAGGCCAACTTTCAAATGGTGAAATTTTTCGACCAACGGGATTTGAACCGACTAACGACTGTGTCAGACCATATAGACTTCATGCCTTAACAAATATGGGCACCAGGCAGGCTTATTTTCTTATGAGTAACTATTTTAATTTTGTTATGATTTTGTGAAAAGGTCTATACCAATTTAAATGAGAAAACTCCACATATTTGCTTAATTCCAACGTTTTGAGGGTGATACCCCTTTCGCTGTATTAAATTAAGTAAAATAGCGAATTTTAAAGCGGTACAATCTTAAAAGCTAGGGTAAAAACCAAATTATGCGTATTTAACATATTGATACGAATAAAACTCCATCTGTTTCATTACTATAATTTATTTCAGGATGGTCTAATAAATACACACACATATTTAAACACAAGCAATTCTAACCGTTTATGAATGGCCACACTAATTTCCATTCTATTTACAAACCTCTCTACTTTTTGGCGTAGCAAGGGTCCAGCAGGTTCCATTACCTGGAACGCCAATCCTTACGTTCACTTTCCCAAAGTTGTCACCTCCTACAGCCGCTGTGCGTTACAGCTGGATTTGAACACAGTGTCACTGGCTATATAACACACGACTGTTCGTTGGTTCGGCTCCACATATGCACTTCACACAGCCCCATGCAGTGAAGAATAAAGAGTTCAACAGCATTCAACAGTAGGACGATACTCACAACGGTGAACATTAACACAGGTCCATTTATCCTCGCTGACTCACGGCAATACCCATTCCACAGAGTTACACGAACACACAGTTCAGCCTACCCTTCTGTCGCCCCCAGTTACACACTCACTAGCCTCTGCGACACCACAACAACAACTCGCTCGCAGGGGCCTTGTATTTATATCTCGATGCTGGGCCACTAGAACATTCAGGGTTCGGCTGGAGATCGAACTTTCCCGTCATACCTTTCAGAAATCGGATGGAGAAGCCAGATGAAGGAACAATAGAGGATGGGCCGTGGCATGTCCTAGGGCGGGCTGTGAGGTTCTCCGAGCTGGCTTAGTCATCCTCTTTCAGGTAATGCTGAAGGGACTGCGAAAAGGCTCACGATCGCTTAAGCACGTAACATCACCCCCACCCCTTCAAGAGCTGATCTTCCCGATCAGTCACCTTCTTCCGCTGTACCCGGTAAGGCGCGAATACGTCCAGATGCACCACCTTCATCTTGCTTCTTCTCGGGCTCCGTTTTATGCAATAAATGACGTCATTTATCCTCTTGACAACAAGGTAAGGACCTTCCCAAGCCGACTGCAGTTTGGGGGGTACACCTCTCTTCCTCATGGGGTTATACAGCCATACCAAGTCTTCTCACTGATATCCCTTAGCATTTCTCATGGACAGCGGCATGTAAAACCTCCAGTTTTCTGGCTAGATCGAGGCAGTACGGGTCGGTGGGGGTAGGATGATCGTCAGGTCGACCGAATACTAGGTCCACCGGGAGGTACGATTCTCTCCCAAACAACGTCCTTGCTGGTGTGCATTCAGTGGCCTCGTGCAATGCAGACCGCTACGCTAAGAGGAACAGGGGAAGATGACCATCCAAGTCTCTCTGATGTTCGCTGACAACTATTCGCAGGTGTCTCTCAATAGTCCTATTGAATCGTTCCACCATTCCACCTGTTTGGGGATGTAGAGGTGTGGTCCTCCTCTTCCCGATACCCAACAAACAGCACAGATTTTGAAAGACCGTTGACTCGAAGTTCCGTCCCTGTTCGGAATGCAGCTCCAATGCTACGCCATATCAACTGACGAACTCGTTCACGAGGTTTTCTGCCACATTAGTTGCCTCCTAGTTCGGAAACGCGTACAACTCCGGCAACTTTGTAAAATGATCAGTGACTACGAGTATATAACGATTTCCTGTGTCACTGGTAAGGAGTGGTCTGGCCACGTCAATTGCCAATCTCCCGAGAGGCCAGCAACCACGTTGTAAGACTTCATTCGACTTTTACATCTCCGACTTGGTCCCTTGCTGGCAGCAAATTCCTTGGATCTAGTGCAGAAGTCATCCACATCCGATCGGCACTTTACCTAGTAGAACCTCTCTCGGTCAATGCCCAAGGTCTTATTGACTACGCTGTGCCCTCCCGAAGCTCTACCATGAACTTATTTCAGGACTTCCGCTACCATACTGCGTGGGACAACCACCTACTCCTGGAGTCTTCCCGTCGCTGCTTTCCCAGACGCGCTTTAACAATCCATTTCTGGTCACCAGCGAGTCCCATTGCGAGCAGTACGACTTAGTTTTGGCCTGAGGTCACTGAAGTTTATCCATCAAGGCCTCGGTACGCAGGCGATCTTTCACTCGGCCAGCAGTCCGATGTCCTCGTCATCCCTCTGAGCATTAATCCAGCCTTCGCGACTCCAGCTTCCATCGAACTGTACGGTGGTTCTTAGGCAGGTAATGTCGTGTTTACTTTCCCTCTTGGAGCAGAAATTGTAGTTTTTGGGACAATGCCTTGGAGACAGAGCGTTGGCATTGGTATGTAGGCGACCCTTGCGGTGTTCGATTAGATAACTGTACTTCTGCTATCTCCCCAGGCATCATGCGAGCTGTTCTTCCGGGTTCTTAAAATTTAGAAGCCATCTGACTGATGTATGATCAGTTCTGATGAGTAATTCCTGGCCATACAGGTACTTATGGAAATGCTCGATTTTCTTCACAATGGCCAGCAGCTCTTCCCGGGTGACGCAATAATTCCTTTCCGGTTTAGAGAGGGCCTTACTGAAGTACGCAACTACCCGCTCTTAGTTGTCCATGACCTGAGACTGGATGCCCCCAATACCAAATTCACAGGCATCAGTTTCGAGCACAAATTTCACCCCAGCTCTAGGATATACCATACTGGTGCTGTACATATTGCGTGCTTCAGGTGGTCAAAAACATGTTGGTATTCTTTTATCCAGTTGAACCGTTGGTCATTCTCCGTAAGACGATGCAACGGCTTGGCAATCGACGGTAGTAGGTGCAAAGGCCCAGGAAGCTTCGAAGCTGAGACTTGTCCTTAGGTACTGGCCAATCCCTCACCGTCATGGTTTTCTCAGTATCCGTTCGGACTCCTTCCTCCGAGACGATATGGCTGAGGTACAGTACTTCTTTCCTGAAGAGCTGGCATTTCTTCGGGCTCAATTTCAGCTATGCTGCTCTTAATTTTTCCAGAATCTCCCTCAAATTCTTCAGGTGCTCGTCGAAGGTGCTTCCGAGAACGATGACGTCATCCAGGTAAATCAGGCACGTCTTCCTGTGCAGCCTTCTCAGCACAGTCTCCATCAGTCCCTCAGAAGTTGCCGGGACGTTTCACAACCCGAATAGTTTACCTTGAATTGCCTGAGACCATGTCCAAATGAAAATGCTGTTTTCTCTCGGTCTTCAGGATGAAATTCCACTTGCCAGTAGCAACTCTTCAGATCCAGCGTAGAGAACCGCCTAGACCCTGATATCGTATCCAGAGTGTCTTCAATCCGTGGTAGCGGTTAGCTGTCTTTCTTCCTGACGTCACTTACTCTTCTGTAGTCGACACAGAATCAAGTAGAGCAGTCCTTCTTCTTCACCAATACAACCGGGGAGCTCCAAGGGCTTTCCGAGCGTTCTATTACTTTTTGTTCTTTCATTTATTCGATTAACTGATCTACTTCATGTCGCTTCCTGAGCGGAACTCGTCGAAAACAAGCCTAGATAGGCGCGCTACCACCCATATCAATCCGATGTTGTACGAGTTTCGTCCGGCCGAAATCGTTGCTGCTAAGGGAAAAGACGTGTTGATACTCCAGCAGTAGGTCGTTCAGTTTTGTCGTTGCCCGCGTTCTATGTTGTCGGTGGATTTTTCATACACTTTCCGCAGGGCCTCTGGCAAATTCCACCCTACTCTCGCTCATGTGTCTGGATAATCCGACTCGATGGCTTCGCAGCGAGCAATCCATACAACTAGCTCTCAATCTCCAAGCATTGTGCCGTGATGGATGGTGACGTCGTAGTCATTCAAGTTGGTCAGTCGAACGTAAGACTGATGGGAGGTGCAGATCAAGGTTTTGGCGATCAGTAATCCCTTTATTTGACCGTTTTGATATTCCGGCTCCTCATTGACGGTCAAGCCTCCAGCAGCTCCGTCCACGTCCACAGCCGCGTCTACCTCCGTCCTTGCTGGGAAGGTCAGGTCCTCTCGCAGCTTAACCTAACGTAAAGCAGTGCCTTCCTGAGCTGGTCGCATGGCAATTCATTTTCGTACCGAAGCGTGTTGGCGCTCATATCCAACATGATTTTATGTTCGTTCAGAGAGCTGAGTCCGATGATTATCTCGTCTACGATGTCCGCCACCAGAACCCGGTGCTTCAACGTCCTCCGCCCTACGGAGAATTCAATCACTGTCTCGCCGTGGACAGGCGTCATCTCTCCTGTAGCAGTAGCCAGGGTGAGATACACCGGCAGGGATAGAATTCTACACCGTTGCGCAACTGTTGGCTTCACGACGGTCCGTGTTGTTCCAGTGTCAATCAGCACGCTTCGCGCTATCCCATCGACGACTCCGTCTACCATTAGGTTGCTGCTATCTGATCGAAGTCTCGTGGGCTGCTGGGGCTTGACAACTTTCCTGAACCAACATTCGCCCTCCAAGGCTGGCTAATAGTCTTTTCCATGATTGCCGTATTTCTCGGCTGTCGGGACGTCAGAGGGAGGCTTTTGACTTCGGCAGTCTTCGCAGTTCCGGCTTTTACTGCCCTTGGGACCACATGTCCAACAGGTGAAAAGTCTTCGTGGTAACCGATGGCTCAAGCGTTGTTCCGCTTTCTCGTTCGCTGGGTTCCGCGTGGCTTCATAGAACCTTCTCACGGCTTCTAGAAATCGGTCAGGGACGTATCGTACTGGAACCACGGAGTTTCGTCCACTTCCAGGTGGCGCACCCTAGTCTGTAGTCTCCATGTCTGCTTCGCGGTTTCGAACTCCAACGCGTGGCCTAGAGCGTCTCCTAGGTTCTTGTGGTGGACGAGGCGAAGGGCCTGTTGAGTATCTGGATCGCGTAATCCATCTATGCCTACCCAGCTGTTCGAAGAACTCTTCTGGTGCTGAAGGATAGGCCAGGCGAACGAGTCAGGTGATATCTGTCTCGAATTCCTGGAGTGTCTCCAAAACTATTCTGAGTTCTGGTTCGTTTCAGGTGGCGATCTCCGTAACGGGCGTCCATGTGGGCTACTAGCGCGGTTTAGTTGTTCTGAGCGCCTTCTGGTAATTCCTGTAGTACATTGAGTGCCTCCCTTCTCAGAGCTACGACGAGGGCTATAGATTTGTCCCCTTGACTCCAATGGTTAGCGGAACAGGTCGCCTCGAACTGCTGTGGATACATGCTCCACGGTACCTTCCCATCGAACGTTGGTGGAGTAACCTTCGTCGAACTCAGTAGTCCAGACGATGGCCCATCCACATAGGTCCCGTCTCGTACGTTTTCGCGTAGCTGGGTGAATTCTCGCTTCAGGTACTGGCAAATAGAATTGAACCTCTGATCGACCATAGCTATTTTATCGTCAACAGTCCCTACCTTCCATCAATTTTCCTGTCAAATTCCCGCTGGTCAGCGTTCAACTTGTCTTCAAGTTCGTCTTTCACTTTTGTTACTTCTACCTGCATAATGTCCTTTATCTCGTGGTGACCCTGCTCGATCAGTCTGTACGTTTCTTACCTTCTTCTGGCCTTCTTCAATCTTTTCCATCTTCTCCATTTGCCCGTCTTTAATCTTCTTTTGATATTCTTCCATTTAAATGTGCCTCCATTTTCGTGTGGCCGATGGTCTCAACTGGCATGCAAGTAATCAATAAAAGATGAAAAGTATATTTATATGAGTGTGCATTCACTATACACCGACGTTCTCGAATGTTCCCGGTGGAGGTCGAAACCTGCAGTACGCGGTCTGCTGATTCACGCTGATTACAATGATGTATCACACATGGGGTCTGTTCTAACTTCCGACACCATTTGTTACAATTAAAACTCCATCTGTTTCATTACTCTATTTATTTTAGGATGGCCTAATAAATGCACACACACACACACACACACACACATATTTAAACACAAGCACTTCTAACCAGTTATGAATGGCCACTGTAATGGCCAGTCTATTTAGAAACCTCTTTACCTTAAGGATCAGCAAAGGTCCAGCTTGTTCCTTTACCTGGGACGCTAATCCTTATTTTCACTTTACCAAAGTCGTCACCTCCTACAACCGCTGTGCGTAGACAGCTGGATTTGAACACAGTGCAACTGGCTATACAACACACGATGACTGTTAGTTGGTTCGGCTCCACGGATGTACTTCACACAGCCCCATGCAGTGAAAAGTAAACAGCTCAACAGTATTCGACTGCAGGACGATACTCACAACGGCGAACATTGACACAGATCCATTTATCCTCGCACTCACGATAGTGCGTTTCCTCTCTGACTCACGGCGATTCTCGGTCAACAGAATTACACGAACACACAATACAGCCTACCATTCCGTCGCCTCTAGTTACACACTCACTAGTCTCTCCGTCACCACAACAACAGCTCTCTCGCAGGGGCGTTATATTTATACCTCAATGCTGGGCCACTAGAACATTCAGGGTTCGGCTAGAGATCGAACATTCCCGTCATATTTTCCAGAAATCGGATGGAGAAACTAAATGAATGGAACAATGGATGAAGGGGCGTGGCATGTCCTCGGGCGGACTGGGAAGTTCCCCGAGCTGGCTGAGTCATCCCCTTTCAGGTAATACCGAAGGGGCTGCGACAAGGCTGACGGTCACTTGAGCACGAAACAATATATACAATACAACATAAGAACAACCTGTTTTGATCCTTTAAGAAGAAAATATGATGATGAATTTTGAAAAAAGTTTCACTTAATTGGTGATGTTCACTAAAACATCAACACCTCATTGCATATTTACATTAGTTCTTTCCCGAAATGATTTAAAGACTAACAACGTACTCTAGAAACTCGAAAATACTCCCTTAGAAAATATTTCTCTTGTGAGTTCATATCTTTCTTTCCTTTTTTTTTGTTTGGCTCCTTGGTCAGCGTCTTCTTCTTCGATTCAGAGGTCTCCGGATTCCATTTCTGACCGGGCCGAAGATGTTTAACTGCGTATGGTTAATTCCTCTGATTTGGTGTCTAAGTGTTTTTCTTTTATCGTCTTAATACACTTCTCTACATCTACATACAACACTGCATACTATCAACCGCCAGAGTAGCACAGTGAATACATCACACCAGGAAAAACTGACGTCACAAAGAGCATTTGGCTGTAAAACTGGACCATATACACACTAAGTGCCGATCTCAATAAAATGATGAAAAAGCCAAGAAGAAGAACAAGACATTCGTATCGTTTTTTTCTAATTTTGGCACTACTGGTAATTGTAATGCAAAAGTTAAATTACTCATCTGGATGAAAGAGCGTATTGTTCTATTATCAGGGATAATTACATATAAATATTTTCTACAATTTTTTAATAATAATAATAATAATAATAATAATAATAATAATAATAATAATAATAATAATAATAACACTATTCAGTGGCTATTGCTGGCCTGACGCAGCCGTTGTAAGGCAGAATTTCCAATGAGAGTGGACAGTGTGGCGTGTGAATTACAGGAATGTTGGGAAAGTACAAACATCCAGTCACCGAGGTGAGGGAGGTAACCATTTTAGGTTAAAATTTTCTAGCACACCCGCAAACAAATCCGCGACCCCCAGAACGGAAGACCAAGGCACTCACCATTCAACCATGAAATCGTACTGAATTATGATGAATTCCAAGTGGAAAAGTTACAGTTACAGAATAGAATAACAAATATATGGCAGTGGGTTTTAGCAAGCGGTATACGGGAACATTTATGAGCATATTTTGAAGCACTGGAGATAATTTTCCTAAACCGCCAGATTAAAGGCGAATGTATATTCCACAAAGAGAAGATCAATTAAAATTGAATTTCCTTCCCACCCAAGGATGTGTGCCTACCTTCTGAGAGTTATCCATCTTTTAATACTAGGATCTTAACCAAACAATGCAGAGCACAACATTTGCAACACAGTTCTATTCTCTCAATTCGCGACGTTACACATCTCACGATTTGTCACCGTGACATCGCTGAAGGAAAATCAAGCAACGGAACGTATTGTTCTTGGCAATATCTTTGTTATCTTGCGGTAGGTGCAACAGAAGTTGGGTTCATTGCACGTTGAGACTTAAGATAAATGAATGCGAGCGTACGCTCCATCTAGCAAATTGAATGCTGGGAAGTGCCGTAGTGTGTTGTTGTTACAAGCTAAACCACTCACAGTGGAGAGAGAACCACACTGGGAATAAGCTTTAAAGCCTCAAGCTTTGCATTAACAGTTGGCATAAGTGCTTCAGCTTTCGCGCGAATTAACAAACAGGGTGAAGGATTAGTTTCTTGCAGACATTCGCTATTAAGTACATCTCCTACCGTGGCGTATAAGCAGAAAACACATACCTTCAAGTGGGCTTAAAAGGTGGGTGTTAAGTTATATTTCCTAAAGCTCTACCTAGATTAATCTTGCCACTTAAATGCTTTTTTGCTGGTAATGTACAGTATGTTCTTGTAAGGAGTCTTTCTTCATGAAATAACGCTATTACTTGAGATATGCAATTAGCCTCCAAGACTGGAAGCAGAAGTTTGATTGACAAGATCAGGGAGATATTTATTACTAACCTACAGCTTTTAGTTGTGGGTTTCTGGATCTAGGTATTAAGAAAAGCAAACTCGTAGATTTAGTAGCGTGTGGGTATTTTGTTTAAATCCACAGTACCTCTAATTTTTTCGTGGAATTTGTGAAGTCACACCTCAAAGAGTAATTGAAGACATGTTTCCAAAAATTCTCAAATCAGGTTATTTCAGCATTTATGTTGCTATTGCTCGGGTGTAGTACTCAGTCAAGAAGGAAATCTGCCTCAGAATCAAAAGAATCCCGTTTGTCTGAGAAACTATTTGGTTAAAGCGGACAAGCCCCTTCACTTAATTTTCTAATGTTCCGTTGGTGGAAAATATTATTGTGTGGACCATAAAAGAAAAACCATTCCCTGTTCAATAAATATTGAGATTAAGTATTAAGATTAATTTTAGAATGTTCTGTCCAATTTTAAAAAGATATTTTGGAGAAGTCTCTCCCTCCCTTCTGACATTTTGTTCTTTATTTCTGTTCTCGTTCCTTATTCCCGTTTTTATTTTTTAGTTCCCTGAGTCTATTATCAATATTGGAACAAACTTGTATCCGTGCGTTTTGAAGGCAAGGCTGTTGTTGGAATAGAAAATATTGGAGGTAATTTTGTAGTGGAGGCTAAAAGGGCCTGACCCATTAAGACTACAGTCATCATCGGAAAACCCAAACTCCTTTGTTTTACTAATATAAATTTGCCGTAATAAATAATGTAGACATACCCTAAATATCCAACTTTCAAACCTGTGTGTGAGAAATATTGCAAGTCACAAAAATAAATTACAAAATAATGCCAACATGTCCTGCCCCGGGTTCGATTCCAGGCCAGGCCAGGGGTTTTTAATTGTAAATAATTAATATCCCTGGCCTGGGTACTGGTTGTTTGTGTCGTCCTTAACGTTCCTTTCCTCACATTCAACATTTTACACTTCCGCAATTTGCAAATACAGGTAGGTTCATAACATACGGTGCAAGTAGGGGCAAAATATCTTTCTTGTTCGACGCCCCGAACAATAAGCACTTAAAAAATAAATAAAATAAAATACTGCCAACATGCGAGATGAAAGATGACTGAAAGAATTCGTATCGGAAACAGAGTCCCTAACCTGTGTTCTTTGCGACGCAGAATGCAATACAACAGTTTGAATATAACTATAAATGGGTGGAGAATAGACAGGTGCTCCCTTAGGCATCAGATTTACTTGCGATGTATGTACAAGGTGTATCCTTGATGAAGTTTCAAACTTTCAGGGATGATGTAAGACGGAAAATGGATCAATTTGAGATAAGGAACCGTAGTCCGGAAGCTTTCGAGTCAAAATTGATTAATCCAAGTTGTTTAACGCCCGTCCGTTCGCTGTAGTGTCGGAGTTTCGTCTCTCACTAGTTCTTTAACGTGCCGGAAGCCAACGGCATGGGGTTGTCACCTTTAAACACCCTTAAAAGCCACCGACCTCAGTTGGGTTTGAACCCGTTAACTTGGGTTTAGCTGACTAACGCCGTATCCACTACACAACTGCGGCCGGCAGTCAAAAGTTAGAGGGAAAATCGGTCTGATACCTCTAACTGTACTGCATTGACGCGGTGGGACGTCATTTGGAACATTTGTGGTAAAAGGAGCAGCTTTGTGAAATTTGTTCAGGTAAACGGACTTAAATGCGTGGAATTTAGCTCAACTTTTGACTAGATCGTTTTCGGAAAATGGTTCCTTCTCTCAAGTTGCTCCATTTGCCGTCCTCCATCATCCCTGAAAGTACGTAACATCACCAAGGGTACATCCTGTATATTTTAACTTTACCCATCCCATCCCGTTTCCTGCACTCTCTCTCAGCTCGTCCCTTTCCGCCTGTAGGAGTTAGCGGGGTGTTTCATGTTGATCAAATCCCGCAATGAGAGCGGATAGGACACAAGACCTGCTTCCCATCTGTGTGAGTTAGCGGGGTGCTTCATGCTGATCATATCCCGCAATAAGAGCAGATAGGATACACGACCTGCTTCCCATCTGCGTGAGTTAGCGGGGTGCTTCATGTTGATCATATCCCGCAATGAGAGCGGATAGGATACACGACCTGCTTCCCATCTGCGTGAGTTAGCGGGGTGCTTCATGTTGTTCATATCCGGCAATGAGGGCGCCTACGACACAGGAACTGCTACCCGCGTGCACGAATTAGCGGGATGCTTCCTGTTGATCCTGTCCCCCAATCGGAGTGGATAGGACACAAGAACTGCTTCCCGCCTTTGTGAGTTAGCGGGGTGCTTCATGTAATCATGTTGATCATATCCCGCATTGAGAGCGGATAGGATACACGACCTGCTTCCCATCTGTGTGAGTTAGCGAGGTGCTTCATGTCGATCATATCCCGCAATGAGGGCGGGTAGGACACAGGAACTGCTACCCGCCTATACGAATTAGCGGGATGCTTCCTGTTGATCCTGTCCCGCAATCGGAGTGGATAGGACACAACAACTGCTTCCCGTCTGTGTGAGTTAGCGGGGTGCTTCATGTTGACCCTGTCCTGCAATGAGGGCGGATAGGACACAGGAACTGCTACCCGCGTGCACGAATTAGCGGGATGCTTCCTGTTGATCCTGTTCCGCAATCGGAGTAGATAGGACACAATAACTGCTTCCCCTCTGTGTGAGTTTGCGGGGTGCTTCATGTAATCATGTTGATCATATCCCGTGAAAAAAATGAAATGGCGTATGGCTTTTAGTGCCGGGAGTGTCCGAGGACAAGTTCGGCTCGCCAGATGCAGGTCTTTTGATTTGACACCCGTAGGTGACCTGCGCGTCGTGATGAGGATGAAATGATGATGAAGACGACACATACACCCAGCCCCCGTGCCAGCGAAATTAACCAATTAAGGTTAAAATTCCCGACCCTGCCGGGAATCGAACCCGGGACCCCTGTGACCAAAGGCCAGCACGCTAACCATTTAGCCATGGAGCCGGACATCATATCCCGTAATGAGACCCGATAGGACACAAGACCTGCTTCCCATCTGGGTGAGTTAGCGGGGTGCTTCATGTAGATCATATCCCGCAATAAGAGCAGATAGGATACACGACCTGCTTCCTACCTGC
This sequence comes from Anabrus simplex, assembly GCF_040414725.1. Classification (NCBI taxonomy): domain Eukaryota; kingdom Metazoa; phylum Arthropoda; class Insecta; order Orthoptera; family Tettigoniidae; genus Anabrus; species Anabrus simplex. The sequence continues at coordinate 119,950,742 of NC_090267.1, read as the reverse complement.
GTGAGTTAGCGGGATGCTTCCTGTTGATACTGTCCCGCAATCGGAGTCGATAGGACACAAGAACTGCTTCCCGTCTGAGTGAGTTAGCGGGGTGCTTCTTGTTGATCCTATCCCGCAATGAAAACAGATAGCACACAAGACCTGCATTCCCACGTCGACTCCTTGTCGACATACACACAGGTTTGAAACGTTGGATATTTAGGATACTTACAACAGTTAAAAGGTATAGGAATGATTATTCAGGACGGAAAATGTTTCTACTTTACTGACCCACAAATTGCATCACTGTTCAAACATGCTCCAATAACGTCATGGAAATGGTAAGGTCGTTTTTCTGTATTCAAAATGTCTTGTCGGATGGAAGGAAAAAATAAAGGCAGGAAATCTGAAAAATCGTGCTGTTTTTGTTCCTATTTGCAATCAATAAACGTTCACTGTGACAAGCAAGGATAATTTTCATATTCAGAAACTTAAGCATTTTATACTGTATTCGGTTTCAATTTACGAAATACAAAACCAGGTATGTATTAAATTATATATAGACCCATATACGTGTGGTCGGAAACAACTTGAACCGCAAAATTAAACATTAAAGTGTTGGTCATTCTGATAAATAATTTGAAAATAAAAATTAGATACCTCACGCCGTTGTCAGCTGCAAAATTTAGCCAGTCAGAGCACGTCGGCGGCGAATTCAAATGAGCAAAATCTGCACGTGGCTTAAGACCGGCTTGAGGGCCATGTTGGGAAATCAGCTTCAAACACAAACACACCGTGGATTTCAGCCAGTTTCACCGTAGCGTACTTTCTATGACGCTATCCTTGTCTGCTCGGAAATCCATGTTCAGATCCCACCCCTGGGGAAGTTTCCTTTTCGACTGACGCTTTATTCAAAGATTACGTTGCCGGGATGAGTAGCTCAGACAGTATGGGAGCTTGCCTTCTGACCCCTACTTGGCAGGTTTGATCCGGGCTCTATCCGGTGATATATGAAGGTGCTCATATACATCAGCCTCGTGTCAGTAGATTTACTGGCACATAAAAGAACTCCAGCGGGACAAAATTCCGCCACCTCGGCGTCTCCGAAATTCGTCAAAAAGAGTACGCGGGACGTATAAACAGTAACATTAATTCATTTAAAAGATTAATTTCACTTGGCAGCAAGTTGAAAGTTACCTGTTTAATTTAGATTGCGCCCAGTACAGTAAACCCTCGATTTTTTATTTAAAATGTTCGTGTTCTAAATACACGTTCCTTTTTGGTTAATTCTTTAACGTCGCACCAACATATCGAAGGTTTTCAGCGATGGAAGGATGGTAAAGGGCTGTAAATTGGAAAGTAGCCGCTGTGGCTTTAATTAAGGTACAGCCACACATTTTACCAGGTGTGAGTATGGGAAACCACGGGAAACAATCTTCAGGGCTGCCGACGGTGGTATTCGAACCCGCTATCTCCCAAATGCACGCTTCCAGCTAATAAAAGTGTACGCATATTTAATGTTTTAAATTAGATTTATATTTCCCATTTATAAATTTTACATTATGTAAACGTTGATTTCTTATAGCAAGTTATACTATTTGTGTTAAAAACAATATTGACTTTACGTCGCACCGACACAAGTAGGTCTTATGGAGACGATGGTATTGGAAGGGGGCAGGAGTGGGAATGAAGCGTACTTGGCCTTAATTAAGGTACAACCCCAGCATTTGCCTATTGTGAGTATGGGAAACCACAGAAAACAATCTTCACGGCTGCCGACATTAGGGTTCGAATCCATTATCTCCCGAATGCAACCTCACAGCTGTGCGCCTCTAATAGTACGGCCAACTCGCTCGGTTCTGTTAAAACAGAAATGAAAGTCATATAATCTGAAGAACCTCGCAGTATACATTAATTAAGTCGAAATTGTGAAGAAATGGCTTTCACTATAACAATGCCACTATCCAACAGTTCCGTTCTAGGTTTGAAACTAATTGAATTACATTTTATAATTTAGCATACCGTGATAGTTATTTATCATGCCGAATTGAAAGATTTGTGCTATGATAGCGCTTATTTTCAATATTTCTTAGCATCTTCTTGCGTGAAAAACGGAACGTCGAAATTTCTCGGCCGTTATTTTTGGTATTTTGGTCCAAAATCAGTGTAAAGTGAGATTGGATCAATCTGCTAGTGTTATCAGTTAAAGATTGTTTCAGACACTCAAACAATATAATAAATACCTTAATGAAAAAGATCGCTGGTCATAATTCGTTTCGCTAGCGATTAATAAGGAAATGGTTTTCGCTTCCTGAAGCCCTCACGAAATTGGTGTCCGCAAATATCCGGTATGGATAATATTTTTGAATTTCATCAGACCCTTCTCAGGTAGCACTAAGTCCTGCTGTCCGCAAGTCGCCGCAAACAGTTTATGTCCGCTAATCTCTCTGTCCACAGCTCTCCCATATTCAGAACGGGAAAGACAGTTGTGCTTCATGGCAGTATGGGGAGGGAAGCCTGCACACAGAATGTCATTTGTCCTGCAAATCTCTTCTTTTCTATCTGAATGGATTTTCGTGTTATTGCCATCGGTACGTATTTTCACAATACGCAACTGTCCTGCCATCTAGCTTCAACTAAACATAGCGTAACCGTTGAGAGCTGAATGATTTTTGAACGTGCAAAGAAGCAAGTTATATTATCTTTGGAGAAGCGTTTCGGATCTAATGAACGACAAAGAAATTATTTCTTGGGCATGAATTACCGAATAAACACATTTCAAGCAAGATCAATGATGCAATAGTTTTATTCATGTTGAGGTTCTCAGTATTTCTATACTCAGTAGTTATACCTCGAGGTTGAAGTATAGAACAAGTGCTGATGCATGTTTGCTTGTTTTATAAATTATTGATCTAACATTTAGGACATCGGCTCAACCAGTGCTGTTAGAAAGTATTTCATGTACCCGGTAAAACTAAGAAGTGCACGAGTATGTCATTTTTCCTCTCTTTCCAAATGTTCAAAATTTGTGAAAACATTTTTACTGCAAAATATTTCAGAAATTGTTGACTATTTTCATTGAAGGTTAAAAGTGCGAACTCGTATCCTCATCCCGAGGTGGTGCAGCTCTTTTCAGGCACACCCCCATTGGAGGTGAGCTGCATGTACCGTTTCAACCAAATACCAGCACTCCTACCATTCTTAAATTTCTGGCAGTACCGGGAATAGAACACGGTCTCCCGAGGACGCAGCTAATAACACTAACCGTTACGCTACGAAAGCGGACATATGAAGGGTATTCAAACCACAGACTAGAAAAGAATTATACATCAATGATGAGTGAAATGTCTTTTTTACGTAATTCAGTAAAAGTACTCTTGTTTAAAACAAGAGGGAAACTGACAACACAATGCTTTGAACACGTTAAAATGTTTGTCGTTTTAAAATTAGAGCTAAGAAAGTACCTGCCCCCCAAAATTGTGGAATGTCCCCCCCTGTTTTGACTGCTTTGTCCTACATCCCTTCCTTCAACAGTTGGTCATTCCACCTGCACATGAACAGAGCAGGTTGGGATGGATTTCCAGAGCTCACAGTAGACCAAACAGGTTGAGTTTTAAGGACACAATATCCCAAGATGCTGACTGTTAATTTATTTTATTGTCTTCTTCTTCCCCTTCTACCGCTTTCCCCACACCTTGTGAGGTCACTGGAGCGAACTATGTAACACATGTGGATTTGGCCCTGTTTTACGGCCGACCGAGCTCGATAGCTGCAGTCGCTTGAGTGAGGCCAGTATCCTGTATTCGGGAGATAGTGGTTTAGAACCCCACTGTCGGCAGCCCTGAAGATGGTTTACCGTTGTTTGCCATTTTCACACCAGGCAAATGCTGGGGATGTACCTTAATTAATGCCACGGCCGATTCCTTCCCAGTCCTAGCCCTTTCCTGTCCCATCGTCGCCAGAAGACCTATCTGTGTCGGTGCGACGTAAAGCCAATAGGAAAAATGTTTTACGGCCGGATGCTCTTCCTGACGCCAACCCTATGTGGAGGGATTTTATCCCTACTACGTGTTTCTGTGACGGTTGTTAGTGTAGTCTGCTGTCTGAATATGAAGATGAGAGTATTGGGACTATAAGAACAAGCAATACCCAAACCGGTAGAATTAATCACACGCGCTTAAAATCCCCGACCTGGCCGGGAATTGAACTCGGGACCCGTCTGAACCGAAGGCCGCAACGCTGATCATTCAACCAAGGAGTCGGACGGATGATTTCTCTTACAGGAAATTCGAAATTTTTGACAGCTTAAGGAAGGAAATTTCTGCATGCATAATCCAGTAAAGGATATTGTAATTCTGACACTGGTAAGAATAGAATGGTTGCAGAAGGCGATGGTGGTGGTAACTGCTTTCAGGAGAAGTACAGTGAGGCGACAATTACCTCTTTACACTAAACAGATAGGTAAGAGGGAAAACGGAGGTATGGATAAAGAGAACTGAAGGACGTTGACTGGCGTCGAGCCTCACAAATGGGTCACAAGGAAACATTAGTTCGCGAATGAAAGTCGTATAGGAAATCTGAAAATGAGTAGATTCCCACAAGTATAATTAAAGCCAGACTCAGCTTGGGAACAATAGTCGCTCCCATATTGAGAGTTCCTTTAGTGCACCCTTTTAGTCTTCTCTTATGGTAGACAGGGGATTCGGTGAATGTGTTCATACCCCCATTCACAAGGAATACCTGCAGGAAAGCTTCAGTTCGTATCCTAGTTTTATTTGCCCGTGAATAATATCGAAATCGACCAAATCGATTTAGGCTAATTCTCATTTTGTGACATTTTACTTCAGTAATGAATATTATAGACATAAGAGAAGGTACTGTCTTGGGTTTATGGCAGCAAGTTTTGACGTAGAATACTATTTGCGTCTGATGAAAATTCATGGCAGCTTGTAGGTAGAGTCCTGTGCGGATACACCAAAATATTATCCGCATTCTCATCCGCGAATGGTAATCCGCGGATATTGCAACAATTTAACTATTCTACAGTCAAATTATTGAAATGCATAGATCTGTTAACACAATACAATAGGCTATCCACAAAAAATATAGTTTAAAACCTAAAAACCCTGCCGTATTATAAGATGACAAGATACAGTATTGCAGAACTTAAGAACAACATACGGAGGTATCTTTTATTAACACGACGCCTTTCATATACATCGATCTTTACATAGAAAATCTGCAGATATATTATAAAATATTTGTGAAGTAAGTTGAACGATTGGCTCGTAGTCGACTCAGTCTGTTTTGAAATTAATAATGCAGGAATTTCCTCGATCGGTGACGTCGCTCCGAAGAAATACGGGTAGTAAACATTGCTCAGCACATTGTCTTCATCTGCCACACAGGAGGTCAAGACAACTTCGAAATCAATCTTCCATTGAACACTTAGCCAGAAAAGGTACTTCAACTTTACAGGCATTATACCAGCTTTGTTTGATCGGGTAGTGCACGAGAATTTCGTGTACTTATCTCTTGTGAGGCTGTATACAGAATACTTAAAGGGCGAAGACCATCATTCTTCCATAACAGTGTCAAGGGTTGCCTCACCATAGGCAAAAATAACTGCATGAAATGGACGAATGATTCACTTGTCGAGATTTGTAGAGTATACCCGAGTGAAAATCAATAGGCATCATTGTTTAAAAATTATCAGCCAAATCATCTGCACTGCAATACAGTTTACACCCACCAAGACCATAACTTCATTTACCAAACTCGGTAGCTGCAGTCGCTTAAGTGCGGCCAGTATAGTAGGTTCGAACACTACTGTTAGCAGCCCTGAAGGTGGTTTCCCGTGGTTTTCCATTTTCACTTCAAGCAAATCCTGGGGTTGTACCTTAATTAAAGCCACGGTCACTTCTTTCCCACTCCTATCCCTTTTGCTGTCCCGTCTTCGCCATAAGAACTACCCGCGTGGGTGCGACGTAAAGCAAATTGCAAAAATACAATACCTTCCGTGCAGGGCTGCACTTGTAGATATGGTACGAGTAACAGATACTACACTCATCGCAAACATTAGTTGTGAGAGAAGAAACAGGTGCATATTCAATATTAAACTGTCCATTATGCAGACAGTACATACGTAACTAAAGCACAACCATACTGCCACTTTCACACTTCACAAAAAAACTCAATTCGCAAGAGTCACCCCAGACGGAACAAAAATACGGTTTATAGTCAGCCATTGAGATATGTGATAGGCGCATGCGCGACAGCCATGCTTACTACTAACACCTCTTACCCATCATCCACACCACTTCTTGTCAGACCACCATATTACTTTCCGTGTGGTGGGTATTTTCGAAATAAAGTATCTAGTCAGTATTGGTTTGAAACGTTATTGCTGGCATTTTATCTGTTAATTCTAAATACATTTAAAAATTCATATTTTTCTTTTGAACTGTTTCCATAACATGGCTAAATGGTTAGCGTGTTGGCATTTGGTCACAGGGGTCTCGGGTTCGATTCCCGGCAGGGTCGGGAATTTTAACCATACCGGTAATTGGTTAATTCTTCTGACACGGGGAATGGGTGTATGTGTCGTCTTCATCATCATTTTATTCTCATTAAGACGCGCAGGTCGCCTAGAGGAGTCAAATCAAAAGACCTGCACCTGGCGAGCCGAAGTCCTCGGACACAATAAAAGCCATACGCCACTTCATTTCATTAACTTGTATTGTCTTTCACATCGTCACAAACATTCATCATTATTGTGTTGTCTGTTTTAGTAAGTTACTAAATGAATCAAGAGAGACTGCGAATGTTAATCAGTTGGCCCGAACGTGGTGCGCTCGCACAGTCTGTCGAGCGCCAAGCGGTCGGACAGGTCAGGCTCACTAGCGGAGCAAGACTTAACTACTTGACTACCTTCATTCAATCGACCGCAAACAGGGAATGCAGACCTTTTCCGGGTATGTATATAAATTATACCGGTTTCAGGCCAATTGGATTGCCCGCACGGCCCTCCTCACCTGACTGATCTCGGAAGACCACTTCCGGTATGTAGAGCCGAATGGAGCTTTGCTGACGGGAAATCTGTGAGGTGCAGTGACATGAAAGTCTTGCATGTAAACCAGGACCTGACGACGAGTACGAGCAGAACATCAAAAACTGCCACCAGTTGAGGGCGCCAGGATTATTTGTCTAAGTGAAAGATGGTTTCCTGTGCGGGCTATAACTGCACGTGTTGACCGAAATGCATCTGCAGTATAGCGTGTATAGCTACACATTCATGCAGACCTGGGACGGACAACCGAGCGATAAGATAGATGCGTCATTCGGATGTCCCTGAATGATTCCCGAACTACTGTGGCGTCGCGCATGACTCAATAAACAACTGGTAAATGTTTGCGTGTAGCTACCTTACGATCCTGTATATCTGCAGTAAGTGTTCCACTGACTCAGAAATATCGACGTGTGAGGCTGCCCTTCTGTAGGGAACGGTCACGCTGGGCCGACGAATTGTTTTAAGTTGTCTTTAGTGCATAAATTCACCCTTGTCTTGTTCATGTCCCGATGGAGTACTGGTGAGAGAAGCGGCGCCTATCGTACTGTCAAGAGACACATGGGGCTATCTCCAGTAATTACAGTCGAGGGAGCAATAGGCTTTTGTGTGAAATCATCATTGGTGACAGTTGAGGACAAAATGACTTTTCGGTACAATCCCGCAAGGATTATAACATAATATATCAGTTTCAGTGCTGCTATTCTTACCTAGAAATGATTCTGGAGGAGAGATGTGGTCATTATGCTTGCCGGGGACCAACCTGCCCACCCCCGGAATGTGTATTTACTTTTAAAACCCTAATGGCGTTCTAGGCGCCATTATCAATTGCTTTTGTGCCTACTATCAGGGGCTTTGGTTGAGAGATCGAAGATAATGAAGTTATTCCCACCAATGTAGAGGCAAAGATTTCGTTACCAACCACTGCAGAAGAAAAATTGCTAAAGAGGCCTACAAGTTTGAAAGTCGTCGGACAATAACCTCCCTCCTTCACCCATACTCCTTCTCAATTCCTCCTTTACTCTGGTGGCTTGCCCCCCCCCCCCCCCCGACCCGCATTCCTTATAAGCGTAAACTCGACCACCTATTTTCTTCATATTGGCTTCAATCCAAGTAAAGCACACCTCGCGACAAAAGTTACTCAAATTAAAAAACCTACTTCGTATTTGATGAATGGAGTGATAGGTTTGGGCAGATTACACCAAAGGCCACAGAAAAGGACAATGTCAAATAAGATAGTTTCAAAGCTCCGAAGAATGTATTCATCCTCCCACTCTCGTACCACCCGCACTCTTTCCCGCCTTTAAGGCGATGGCGGCACTTAAAAGCACTAAGATTGCCTTTGGCACATAATTTCACACTGTGACAGAACTTGCTACAATCCTTCGTAGTACTAATTAAGTCGTGTCACTCAAGGAATTCAATTAAATTATGAAGATCCTCCTTAAAATCGACCGTAAACTGGATAATATTCACCTCGCATCCAACGCACACAGCCATATCAAACCATCAACCAGCACCAACAACCAACAGTTGGCAGTTGGCAGCAGTGTCATTCTACTTCGCTCAGCGCTACTAGCGCTACTAGTGGATAACCTAATTCTTAAACAAACGACGGTCACTTCCCGTGTGCCACCTAGTGATGTCTCGTGTTACTAAATTTGCGGGGCGGACTCTATACTTACGCCGACTGCTCAGCTGTATGTGGACAGGGTTGTCAGTCAAGTGGTTGTCCCTCTGAGGACAACAATGCCCACTCGCAGAGTCGAGGTATGTCCATGCAAGTATTCCAAGACATCACTCTCTCACAGCGTCCCGCCAGGTGCCAGGACCTAAGCCCTGTACAACATGTGAATGCTATGGTGGGTAAATGCCTGCACAACCCCCCTCAGCCACCTGTAACTGTTGATAAACCTATCCTTGCGGTGCAGCAAACATGTCCGAAATCTGAAGGACGTGATCCATGCCCTTACTGAATCAATACCGCGCTCGCTTGTTCTGCGTATTGCAGTTCAAGAAGCAGCCGTGGCCTTAGTTATGGTACAGCTCCAGCATCCGCCTGGTGTGAAAATAAAAACCACGGAAAACCATATTCAGGGCTGCCGATAGTGGGGCTTGAACCCACCATCTCCCGAATTCAAGCTCATAGTTGCGCGACCATAAATGTACGGCCAACTCACTTGGTAATAATAATAATAATAATAATAATAATAATAATAATAATAATAATAAGTGATCTAGAATGTCTTTAATTTTCTCACAATCCATGAGCCTTACCATTCTTTTGTGAATACACTCGTTTTTCTTCCGATTTATCGGAACTCTTGGGTGAAGTCAAAGGATGCATTATTTGAACCCCTGCATGTCGCAAGGCCAACGGCGGTAGCCGTGTTGAAACACCGGATTCAGTGAGATCTCCGAAGTTAAGCAACATTGGGCGTGGTCAAGATTTGGATGGGTTGCCATGCGCTGTTGGTGGGGTATAAGGGAATGGAGGAGAGGAAAGCAACTGGCGACCCTACCGTACGTAAACTCCGGCTCAGGCACACCTCTGCGGAGCTTCGGACCTGCCTTCGGGCCGATTACACCCTTACCTTAACTTACATGTCGCAAGTGGCACTAAAAGGGTAAAAACAAAGGAATCTCTACTCACCCTCTCCTCTAAGCCTAAAAGTATATCCGTGATTCTGTGCTTTTTCGTGGAGCTAAGAAAATGTATGAGTGCGAAGTTTCTCCTAGGGTACAGCAACTGTTTAAAGGTATGTCGTCTAAAATCCCAGATCTGGAGGTCCTGAATACTGCATTGGTGTGATAATAATCATCATCATCATCATCATCATCTGTTTATTCACCAGGTTCGGGTTTTCCCTCGGACTTCGCGAGGGATCCCACCTCTACCGCCTCAAGGGCAGTGTCCTGAAGGTTCAGACTCTTGGTCGTGGATACAACCGGGGAGTATGACCAGTACCTCGCCCAGGCGGCCTCACCTGCTATGCTGAACAGGGGCCTTGTGGAGGGATGGGAAGATTGGAAGGGATAGCAAGGAAGAGGGAAGGAAGCGGCCGTGGCCTTAAGTTAGGTACCATCCCGGCATTCGCCTGGAGGAGAAGTGGGAAACCACGGAAAACCACTTCCAGGATGGCTGAGGTGGGAATCGAACCCACCTCTACTCAGTTGACCTCCCGAGGCTGAGTGGACCCCGTTCCAGCCCTCGTTCCACTTTTTCAAATTTCGTGGCAGAGCCGGGAATCGAACCCGGACCTCCGGGGGAGGCAGCTAATCACGCTAACCACTGGTGTGATAATAATAATAATATTAATTGTACCGGGCGGAACATCTCCGCGACGCAAGTTCAAATCTTGCGCCAATTGAAACTCCTCTACAGGAGAAGCTCTGAACTTTACAACTGAACTAATTCTACGGTTTATCAGAAGATGTCACTGAGTGTTTGTGATTTACTTTTGTTTTTCATGGACCAAGAAGTGTGGACGTTCTCTACCAGATGTCTCTACTAAAACTATGATTACGCACTCTGGTGCGAAGGAATGAGCTTTCTTGAAGAAATTTTATATTCTTAAGTTTTGTCTTTACTACATTTTGTTCTTTTATTTTTTGGGTTGGCAATATTAATCTTTCTGTCCGCCAGTTTTGAACTCAGCCAATCCCGAATTTCTTTAATTAATTTTTGATCAATAGTGTATGTCTTCTTCGATATGGTTATGTAGCTCTAAGCTATCCAATAAAGTTGAGGGGGTGTGTCTATTCATTGAAAGGTCTCGAATTTTCCACGAGGGTATAAAAACTGCTGATTTTCTTGTCTCGGGGCCACTAGTATAACATCTTACTCAGTGTGTGAATATGTAGCAGGGGGCGAGAAGCGCCTCTTTCTTCAAGCAGCAGTTCTTCTACAAGGTAATGGCCTTTTAACATATTTATTTCTTGCTAGCTCAGCAGTCCAACTCTCGGGGAAGGTTCGAAACCTTTAATATGTAACCCATCTCTTTAAAATGTAAAGTCCTTTCAGTCTATGTAAAAACTACAATTATATTTTACTGTAAAGCGGGAATAGAGAGTAATTTACCCTCTCGAGCTCCCCTTCATTTTGAAATTAAAGTGACCACGTTTTCGTAACCGTTTCTTCCCTTCGTTAATGTGTTAAAGTTTTTTCATTCGGGTCACCTCCCTAGCTTGGGATTAGCCCCTGTATTATCGGCCTGGCGCCACATAGGTTTTAAAACAAAAAAATAGTGTGGGAGTGCAAGTAATCGCCTCCATCCTTTTGTTTTGGGCCATTTAAATTAACCTAGTTTTTACACACTAAGGCCCAGTAGATTGGGTACAAGTTGCCCCTGTTGATTTATAACTTTGCCTTAAGGGCAGTTGAGTGTAAGATCTGCTTATGGCCTCCTGATAGGCTTGAACTATTGAGAGCAGGTCTGCTCTTTCCTAAATTTGATTTCTGTGCGCCTCTAGGAGGCTTAACATTGTAGTTAGGAGCAAGTGCCCCTTGGCATGATGGGGTTTTCTGCCCCTTTGTTTAATTCTGTACCTTGGTAAAGTTGGGCTAATAGCTCAAGGATTGTAATTGTGGGGCTCGAAGCCCAGATCTTGTAATCATCCCCTAACCCTTATAATTTCTTTGTACCTGATTTTGGCTTGTTGTTGACTTGTTAAGTTTTCAAATTCTATGTCACCACTGTTAAGTTTTGAAAATATAACCTTTGTTGAAATTTTTATTCATTTTTCGAACTTGTAGTTAGACCCATTCTAGCCCGCACCTTCTTTCACCTCTGCTGATCCACCAAAACTCCGTAATGATAATAATAATAATAATAATAATAATAATAACAAGGAGAAGAAGCATAAGAAGATCATGAACACAATGCACAAAACGCAGGACTCGCTTCTATGGTCACATACGACGGATGAACGACTCTCGATGGTCAAAACGCATTTTTAACACTTTTGGCTCAAAACCAAAAACAACAGTGCTCTGGTACGTTAATGTCAAGTCCTCGAAGAAATGGGCCTACGACCAGAAGAATGGCAAAAACGGCGCATTTTCAGAAGAAGGATCGAAACTTTGGGGACATTCCGGGATGTGAACTGGTGTAAAGTGGTTGGATGTACGCCGTACTCGACACAGCGGGCTAATTAAAACCTACTGGATCAATCAAAAACTGAGTAAATACCGGAATGCATAATGAAACGTATCGTGAAATAATGACTAAAATATTAATAAAATCCTTAAATTCCCATTGAATCATACGGCATCCGCAAAAAGTCGGCGCCCGAATCAGTCTTCGCAAGTTCTCTTGCCTCCTGCGAATTTTTGTTCCCTGCTGCAATTTTCCGGTCTGTAGATAATCTCTATGTGGTCTACCTTGTCTCCTCCGCATTTATGGATCTTACTCTGGAATCTGGAGGCTGCTTCGCAATCGACACTTCCCCTCAGTGCGTGACCAGTCCATTTCAATTTTCTCTTCTTGACCGCCTCCACTATCGGTCTCTGCTTATTAGCATGGTACGTCATGTCAGGCCAACATGTTCCCAATTTGTTCCTCAAACATCGGTTAGGAAGGCTTGTAGTTTGTTGTTCAACTCGTTGGTCACTTTCCATGATTCACTCCTGTAGAGGAGTACTGATTTAACATTGCTCCGGAATGTAGAGTTACAGTAGTGTGAAATTGTCTAGATGTCTAGACATATCTCAGATGTAATGTCCTCTAAATCAACGGTGGTGAACGTTAACAGTTTGATATGATAACGGCTTGGTAACTAGGATAGCATGAGATAACGGTGAACTAAAACCTGGTCCACTTTATCAACTGATACATTATACTCTCCATGTCGACTCGCCGTTTACACAAGGTTATTTAACATTATGTTAATACTAGCGAATGTACCCGTGCTTCGCTACGGTATTCTACATTGTATTCGGTTATCGAAGTAAATAGTGTACATGCAGTAAATAAGATTGTTTTAAAATTGCATGTCTCTTAGCGTTATCCGAGAAAGAGCATGGGGAGTTCCCCGTACGTTGTTTCCAATGTAAAGTGTTTGTTACGGATTTGTGATATAACGGCAGGCTCACTTGCCTACTGCCATTCACAATCGAGTTGGGATGATTACGTTATAATTGCAGGCCCCATTGCCTACTACGCGGACAGAATCGATTTGGAGAGTTTTCGTTAATATGGCAGCCCCCTTTCCTACTTCCAGACAGATTACAGTTGAGGAGTTTCTATTATAATGGCAGGCAATTACCCTACTATCACTCGAAATTGATTTGTGCAGTTATCATTATAATGCCAGGCCCATTTTCCTACTGCCAGCCAGCTTACTGCCAGTCACACCAAGTTGGTGAGTTTCCATCAAAATAGCAGGCCACTATGCCTAATGCCAGTCACATTTTAGATGAGGACATTTCTTTATAATGATAGGCACCCTTACCTACTGCCAAACACAATCGGGTAGGGGAGTTTTAAACAAAACTGCATGCTCACTTGCCTTCTGCAAGTCAAATCGAGAAGGGAACTATTCATTACAATTGTAGGCTTTCCTTATTAATGACAGTTACACAGGAGTTGGAGAAGGAACCCTTTCATACTGCCAGTCAAAGTCGGTGTGGGTAGTACTGATTACAATAGCAGACCCACCCTTTCTCGATCGCTAAAAATCGACATCAGTTAATATATATAGATCGACATACGAAAGTATATGCGTGTTTACAATATTGAAGACCTACATTTACAGATTAACTGCTACTAAACGTACGTCATATAGACAAAGGATTATACCATAAGACACGCCGGATTTAGTGGCCTAAATGGCTGGTCCTATGATATGTCATCTATTCTTGGGTCAGATTGAGTTAGAAACGTGGAACAGGGTAAAGATTTTGTAAGATTATCTCACATTACATTACTTTTCGGATACATACATTGCATTTGGCTCACATATGGCTACTGGATGGGCCAATTTTCGTGAAGAGTTTAATGATTCTGTATTTCATATAAGTAATTGAAAGTATGAATTATGCATGTGAAAATTCCAAATTGACTTAACATCGATTAAAGAGAAAAATCAAACGTAAAAGGGATACAGATACGGCAAAAAGTCATAAGACCACGGTTGTAGATCATTCCAAATTGAACGGAGATTGTGCAATCCGTTATGTGATAGGAATTTCCGAAGGTCTGCACCATCATTAAAATTGCCTGCATATTTCGATATTCTTCGGGGATAAAAAGTGAAAAATTTAATGATCTAGGATGTTTTCCGTTCGTTACAGGCTAAAACGTATAATTTTGTCAAATTTCAATTATCTTCTTTTTCTTCTGGCAGATTATGGCGCAATTTGGATTTTGGGCGAGGCGGGTAAAAATTAGTACTTTCAGGAAACTAAACCAAAAATTATGGAGATGGTCATTATTACCCCTTAAACGGAAAGCTGTACGAAAATTTCGCCAAAATAGTCAGTGTAGAGGCACACAGTCGTTACGATTTGATTTATATAGATAAGGAATCTGCTCCATGTAAAACACCTTTTGGGCTATGTCCGCTGGACTTAACCTGCAAAAGTGACCATTCATGATATCTCCCTTAGTAATCCTCCTAACGAAAGAATGCACATGAAAAAAAGGTTTAGAGGTGGAATTCCATCACGTTTGGTCGATTTCCAGTCAGGTTGGTCTTGTTCTGTATATGTTGTGGAAGAGTAAAATCACCATTTCGGTTCCCTATAAACCGCCAGTCCATTCCGGAACATGAAATGTTATTTACGTTTAAAACCTACCTTTGGACAGGTGGATGCTAAATATAAATTTTGGTTCGAATGTCTTCAGTAGTTTTCAAATTGTAAGGAGTGCGCTTTACACGCACCCGCTCGGGAGTTAAGTCCGATGGGACTTGTACAGAAAAACGGTCCGTTAATGATATCTCCCTTATTAATCCTCGTATCGAAATGATGCACATGAGAAAAAAAGGTTTAGAAATTATTATCTACCAAGGTAGGTAGATTTCCATTAAGTTTGGTTGTGTATATTTTGTGAAAGTGCAAAATCACTGTTTCGGTTTCGTATAAACCCCCCGTCAATTCAGGGATTTAGAAACAATATTTGCCCTAAAACCTATCAAGGACAGGTGTATTCTAAATATGAGTCTTGGTGGAAATACATCCAGTGGTTTGTAGCCCTCGCGTACATACGGCGTAATTAAGGAAGAAATAATACAGTTAAGAAAGTTGAAATTAATAGAAAATGGATTATAACTGAGGACAGCCGGATAACGACAAATATGTAAATGCCAAGTGAATGTATTGGAAAATCAAATGCCCCTCAATAAATTATGCTAGTGTGAGTAATGGATATAATAAAGCGGTAACAGAGGAGAAATTTAGGTCAGTGATTCTTAGGTAAACAAATAATAAGAAGATGACTAATGGTGTTATTACTTAATCTATTCGAGGGCGGTTATAATATCCAACGATATTCCGCCAATATCCCGCAGATAGGCCGATTGACGCCTCTCTTGCCTTCTACCCAAGGAACAACCACGAATTTAAAAGCATGATGAGAAAAATGGCAATACGTTACTTCCCTGCTGGCATGCAGTCAGAGACGTTGCCATGGTAACCTGTAGGTTCGTTGTCGGTCTGTCGGTCACTCAATGCAGAGCATGATACCAGCGGAAAATTGTAAATTTCTCCGTCATGTGAAGAGTAAGGTAAATTATGAACATAACGAAAGTTGTTTATAATGAAGAGACGTTTCACGTACGGTAAACGAAGTTTACAGAAAATCAATAGTATAAGAGAAAATGGAGGAAAACCATTCTGGTTTTCCTATAAACCACCCGTTTATTCAAAGATTTTAAAATAATATGCATATAGAAACCTTCCCCGAGATGAGTATACTCTAAATATGAAGTTTGGTTGAGATCTATCCAGCCGTTTCGAAGTGATGGTGGAAAGACCATTCAGGTTTTCCTATAAACCCCCCGTCTATTCAAAGATTTTAAAATGATATGCATATGAAAGCCTTCCCCGGGATGAGTATACTCTAAATATGATGTTTGGTTGAGATCTATCCATCCGTTTCGAAGTGATGGTGGAAAAGCCATTGTGGTTTTCCTATAAACCCCCGGTCTATTCAAAGATTTTAAAATAATATGCATATCGAAACCTTCCCCGAGATGAGTATACTCTAGATATGAAGTTTAGTTGAGATCTATCTAGCCGTTTCAACGTGATGGTGGAAAAACCATTCTGGTTTTCCTATAAACCCCCCGAGTATTGAAAGATTTTAAAATGATATGCATATCGAAACCATCCCCGGGATGAGTTTACTCTAAATATGAAGTTTGGTTGAGATCTATCCAGCCGTTTCGACGTGATGGTGGAACAGACAAACAAACAGACAGACAAACAGACAAACAGACAAACAAACAGACACGAAACGTAAAAACCACCGATTCGGTCTTGAGTTGACCTAAAACGGATAAATATCTGAAAAATTGGCAAAACAAAAGAAATTACAGACAGCGGACCCCCTACAATTTTATTTATCTATATATATAAAAGCAAGTCGGGCTGGAGCGATGTATATATAAATATTTAAAAATGAAAAAAGACGTGAATTAATGAGGAACTTCCAGAAATCTCAGAAATTTGAAACTTGGTACGAGGGAAACTGATGACCCCAGGATCCCTAGAAAAATCGGAAATTCTCAAAATTCCCTGAAGGGGGCACGCTGGGGGGGCTCAAATTTTGGGCTCAGCATAAGAACACAGTCGTATAGTATATCCAAAACGATAACCTATAGGCTTCGTGGGCTTAAAAATTTTCGGGAATTTCCTCATTTTTATCCCCTATCCCCCCAAATCAAGATGGCGGCACAACCTGCCAGACGAGGTAGACAATTGAAATTTGGTGAATATATAGCTTTTGGTCCCTAACGGATGGGAAAATTCCAAGATGTTCAAATTTTTCACTTTTTACCCCCAAAGATATCGAAATATGGAGGCAATTTTAATGACTGTGCAGACATTCCTTTTGAGCTATTTTTTGGCTAAACGGTAAGTCGTATCACAAAACGGATGGCACAATGTCCCTTCAATTCGGAGTGATCTACAACTTTGGTCCTGTGACATTTTGTCGTATCTCTCTCCCTTATACGTTAAATTTGGCCGTATTTCTGGATTGTTCGTAAATTTGGTGATTTTTACAAGTAAATTTCAATGTTTGACACACTTATAGGAATGATAGGATGATCGCGTTAGGTGTGCACATTGGCACGATTAAGGGACATATGTGTACCAAATTTCATGATTCTAGCTTATACATAAGTAGGCAAAATGTAATGTAAAATGTTAAAAATGCACCCAAATTTCATCCTATTCAACATTTGAGCTCAAATTACCCCCTTAATATGGGAGATACGAGGATATGGTTTAGAAACAAACATTTAGAGCGATAAATGAGGCGTCTGATGGCGCAAACCGTTTCTTAATATCATAAACCGTTTAGGAGATATGATTCTCGAAGTGGAAGTCTGCACTTTTCAACGTGCTCATGCTTATCCGTCATCTATATATATAAAAGCAAGTCGGGCTGGAGCGATGTATATATAAATATTTAAAAATGAAAAAAGACGTGAATTAATGAGGAACTTCCAGAAATCTCAGAAATTTGAAACTTGGTACGAGGGAAACTGATGACCCCAGGATCCCTAGAAAAATCGGAAATTCTCAAAATTCCCTGAAGGGGGCACGCTGGGGGGGCTCAAATTTTGGGCTCAGCATAAGAACACAGTCGTATAGTATATCCAAAACGATAACCTATAGGTTTCGTGGGCTTAAAAATTTTCGGGAATTTCCTCATTTTTATCCCCTATCCCCCCAAATCAAGATGGCGGCACAACCTGCCAGACGAGGTAGACAATTGAAATTTGGTGAATATATAGCTTTTGGTCCCTAACGGACGGGAAAATTCCAAGATGTTCAAATTTTTCACTTTTTACCCCCAAAGATATCGAAATATTGAGGCAATTTTAATGACTGTGCAGACATTCCTTTTGAGCTATTTTTTGGCTAAACGGTAAGTCGTATCACAAAACGGATGGCACAATGTCTCTTCAATTCGGAGTGATCTACAACTTTGGTCCTGTGACATTTTGTCGTATCTCTCTCCCTTATACGTTAAATTTGGCCGTATTTCTGGATTGTTCGTAAATTTGGTGATTTTTACAAGTAAATTTCAATGTTTGACACACTTATAAGAATGATAGGATGATCGCGTTAGGTGTGCACATTGGCACGATTAAGGGACATATGTGTACCAAATTTCATGATTCTAGCTTATACATAAGTAGGCAAAATGTAATGTAAAATGTTAAAAATGCACCCAAATTTCACCCTATTCAACATTTGAACTCAATTTACCCCCTTAATATGGGAGATACGAGGATATGGTTTAGAAACAAACATTTAGAGCGATAAATGAGGCGTCTGATGGCGCAAACCGTTTCTTAATATCATAAACTGTTTAGGAGATATGAATCTCGAAGTGGAAGTCTGCACTTTTCAACGTGCTCATGCTTATCCGTCATCTATATATATAAAAGCAAGTCGGGCTGGAGCGATGTATATATAAATATTTAAAAATGAAAAAAGACGTGAATTAATGAGGCACTTCCAGAAATCTCAGAAATTTGAAACTTGGTACGAGGGAAACTGATGACCTCAGGATCCCTAGAAAAATCGGAAATTCTCAAAATTCCCTGAAGGGGGCACGCTGGGGGGGCTCAAATTTTGGGCTCAGCATAAGAACACAGTCGTATAGTATATCCAAAACGATAACCTATAGGTTTCGTGGGCTTAAAAATTTTCGGGAATTTCCTCATTTTTATCCCCTATCCCCCCAAATCAAAATGGCGGCACAACCTGCCAGACGAGGTAGACAATTGAAATTTGGTGAATATATAGCTTTTGGTCCCTAACGGACGGGAAAATTCCAAGATGTTCAAATTTTTCACTTTTTACCCCCAAAGATATCGAAATATGGAGGCAATTTTAATGACTGTGCAGACATTCCTTTTGAGCTATTTTTTGGCTAAACGGTAAGTCGTATCACAAAACGGATGGCACAATGTCCCTTCAATTCGGAGTGATCTACAACTTTGGTCCTGTGACATTTTGTCGTATCTCTCTCCCTTATACGTTAAATTTGGCCGTATTTCTGGATTGTTCGTAAATTTGGTGATTTTTACAAGTAAATTTCAATGTTTGACACACTTATAAGAATGATAGGATGATCGCGTTAGGTGTGCACATTGGCACGATTAAGGGACATATGTGTACCAAATTTCATGATTCTAGCTTATACATAAGTAGGCAAAATGTAATGTAAAATGTTAAAAATGCACCCAAATTTCACCCTATTCAACATTTGAACTCAATTTACCCCCTTAATATGGGAGATACGAGGATATGGTTTAGAAACAAACATTTAGAGCGATAAATGAGGCGTCTGATGGCGCAAACCATTTCTTAATATCATAAACCGTTTAGGAGATATGAATCTCGAAGTGGAAGTCTGCACTTTTCAACGTGCTCATGCTTATCCGTCATCTATATATATAAAAAAGCAAGTCGGGCTGGAGCGATGTATATATAAATATTTAAAAATGAAAAAAGACGTGAATTAATGAGGCACTTCCAGAAATCTCAGAAATTTGAAACTTGGTACGAGGGAAACTGATGACCCCAGGATCCCTAGAAAAATCGGAAATTCTCAAAATTCCCTGAAGGGGGCACGCTGGGGGGGCTCAAATTTTGGGCTCAGCAAAAGAACACAGTCGTATAGTATATCCAAAACGATAACCTATAGGTTTCGTGGGCTTAAAAATTTTCGGGAATTTCCTCATTTTTATCCCCTATCCCCCCAAATCAAGATAGCGGCACTACCTGCCAGACGAGGTAGACAATTGAAATTTCGTGAATATATAGCTTTTGGTCCCTAACGGACGGGAAAATTCCAAGATGTTCAAATTTTTCACTTTTTACCCCCAAAGATATCGAAATATGGAGGCAATTTTAATGACTGTGCAGACATTCCTTTTGAGCTATTTTTTGGCTAAACGGTAAGTCGTATCACAAAACGGATGGCACAATGTCCCTTCAATTCGGAGTGATCTACAACTTTGGTCCTGTGACATTTTGTCGTATCTCTCTCCCTTATACGTTAAATTTGGCCGTATTTCTGGATTGTTGGTAAATTTGGTGATTTTTACAAGTAAATTTCAATGTTTGACACACTTATAAGAATGATAGGATGATCGTGTTAGGTGTGCACATTGGCACGATTAAGGGACATATGTGTACCAAATTTCATGATTCTAGCTTATACATAAGTAGGCAAAATGTAATGTAAAATGTTAAAAATGCACCCAATTTTCACCCTATTCAATATTTGAACTCACTTTACCCCCTTAATATGGGAGATACGAGGATATGGTTTAGAAACAAACATTTAGAGCGATAAATGAGGCGTCTGATGGCGCAAACCGTTTCTTAATATCATAAACCGTTTAGGAGATATGATTCTCGAAGTGGAAGTCTGCACTTTTCAACGTGCTCATGCTTATCCGTCATCTATCTATATATATAAAAGCAAGTCGGGCTGGAGCGATGTATATATAAATATTTAAAAATGAAAAAAGACGTGAATTAATGAGGAACTTCCAGAAATCTCAGAAATTTGAAACTTGGTACGAGGGAAACTGATGACCCCAGGATCCCTAGAAAAATCGGAAATTCTCAAAATTCCCTGAAGGGGGCACGCTGGGGGGGCTCAAATTTTGGGCTCAGCATAAGAACACAGTCGTATAGTATATCCAAAACGATAACCTATAGGTTTCGTGGGCTTAAAAATTTTCGGGAATTTCCTCATTTTTATCCCCTATCCCCCCAAATCAAGATGGCGGCACAACCTGCCAGACGAGGTAGACAATTGAAATTTGGTGAATATATAGCTTTTGGTCCCTAACGGATGGGAAAATTCCAAGATGTTCAAATTTTTCACTTTTTACCCCCAAAGATATCGAAATATGGAGGCAATTTTAATGACTGTGCAGACATTCCTTTTGAGCTATTTTTTGGCTAAACGGTAAGTCGTATCACAAAACGGATGGCACAATGTCCCTTCAATTCGGAGTGATCTACAACTTTGGTCCTGTGACATTTTGTCGTATCTCTCTCCCTTATACGTTAAATTTGGCCGTATTTCTGGATTGTTCGTAAATTTGGTGATTTTTACAAGTAAATTTCAATGTTTGACACACTTATAAGAATGATAGGATGATCGCGTTAGGTGTGCACATTGGCACGATTAAGGGACATATGTGTACCAAATTTCATGATTCTAGCTTATACATAAGTAGGCAAAATGTAATGTAAAATGTTAAAAATGCACCCAAATTTCACCCTATTCAACATTTGAACTCAATTTACCCCCTTAATATGGGAGATACGAGGATATGGTTTAGAAACAAACATTTAGAGCGATAAATGAGGCGTCTGATGGCGCAAACCATTTCTTAATATCATAAACCGTTTAGGAGATATGAATCTCGAAGTGGAAGTCTGCACTTTTCAACGTGCTCATGCTTATCCGTCATCTATATATATAAAAAAGCAAGTCGGGCTGGAGCGATGTATATATAAATATTTAAAAATGAAAAAAGACGTGAATTAATGAGGCACTTCCAGAAATCTCAGAAATTTGAAACTTGGTACGAGGGAAACTGATGACCCCAGGATCCCTAGAAAAATCGGAAATTCTCAAAATTCCCTGAAGGGGGCACGCTGGGGGGGCTCAAATTTTGGGCTCAGCAAAAGAACACAGTCGTATAGTATATCCAAAACGATAACCTATAGGTTTCGTGGGCTTAAAAATTTTCGGGAATTTCCTCATTTTTATCCCCTATCCCCCCAAATCAAGATAGCGGCACTACCTGCCAGACGAGGTAGACAATTGAAATTTCGTGAATATATAGCTTTTGGTCCCTAACGGACGGGAAAATTCCAAGATGTTCAAATTTTTCACTTTTTACCCCCAAAGATATCGAAATATGGAGGCAATTTTAATGACTGTGCAGACATTCCTTTTGAGCTATTTTTTGGCTAAACGGTAAGTCGTATCACAAAACGGATGGCACAATGTCCCTTCAATTCGGAGTGATCTACAACTTTGGTCCTGTGACATTTTGTCGTATCTCTCTCCCTTATACGTTAAATTTGGCCGTATTTCTGGATTGTTGGTAAATTTGGTGATTTTTACAAGTAAATTTCAATGTTTGACACACTTATAAGAATGATAGGATGATCGTGTTAGGTGTGCACATTGGCACGATTAAGGGACATATGTGTACCAAATTTCATGATTCTAGCTTATACATAAGTAGGCAAAATGTAATGTAAAATGTTAAAAATGCACCCAATTTTCACCCTATTCAATATTTGAACTCACTTTACCCCCTTAATATGGGAGATACGAGGATATGGTTTAGAAACAAACATTTAGAGCGATAAATGAGGCGTCTGATGGCGCAAACCGTTTCTTAATATCATAAACCGTTTAGGAGATATGATTCTCGAAGTGGAAGTCTGCACTTTTCAACGTGCTCATGCTTATCCGTCATCTATATATATAAAAGCAAGTCGGGCTGGAGCGATGTATATATAAATATTTAAAAATGAAAAAAGACGTGAATTAATGAGGAACTTCCAGAAATCTCAGAAATTTGAAACTTGGTACGAGGGAAACTGATGACCCCAGGATCCCTAGAAAAATCGGAAATTCTCAAAATTCCCTGAAGGGGGCTCGCTGGGGGGGCTCAAATTTTGGGCTCAGCATAAGAACACAGTCGTATAGTATATCCAAAACGATAACCTATAGGTTTCGTGGGCTTAAAAATTTTCGGGAATTTCCTCATTTTTATCCCCTATCCCCCCAAATCAAGATGGCGGCACAACCTGCCAGACGAGGTAGACAATTGAAATTTGGTGAATATATAGCTTTTGGTCCCTAACGGATGGGAAAATTCCAAGATGTTCAAATTTTTCACTTTTTACCCCCAAAGATATCGAAATATGGAGGCAATTTTAATGACTGTGCAGACATTCCTTTTGAGCTATTTTTTGGCTAAACGGTAAGTCGTATCACAAAACGGATGGCACAATGTCCCTTCAATTCGGAGTGATCTACAACTTTGGTCCTGTGACATTTTGTCGTATCTCTCTCCCTTATACGTTAAATTTGGCCGTATTTCTGGATTGTTCGTAAATTTGGTGATTTTTACAAGTAAATTTCAATGTTTGACACACTTATAGGAATGATAGGATGATCGCGTTAGGTGTGCACATTGGCACGATTAAGGGACATATGTGTACCAAATTTCATGATTCTAGCTTATACATAAGTAGGCAAAATGTAATGTAAAATGTTAAAAATGCACCCAAATTTCACCCTATTCAACATTTGAGCTCAAATTACCCCCTTAATATGGGAGATACGAGGATATGGTTTAGAAACAAACATTTAGAGCGATAAATGAGGCGTCTGATGGCGCAAACCGTTTCTTAATATCATAAACCGTTTAGGAGATATGATTCTCGAAGTGGAAGTCTGCACTTTTCAACGTGCTCATGCTTATCCGTCATCTATATATATAAAAGCAAGTCGGGCTGGAGCGATGTATATATAAATATTTAAAAATGAAAAAAGACGTGAATTAATGAGGAACTTCCAGAAATCTCAGAAATTTGAAACTTGGTACGAGGGAAACTGATGACCCCAGGATCCCTAGAAAAATCGGAAATTCTCAAAATTCCCTGAAGGGGGCACGCTGGGGGGGCTCAAATTTTGGGCTCAGCATAAGAACACAGTCGTATAGTATATCCAAAACGATAACCTATAGGTTTCGTGGGCTTAAAAATTTTCGGGAATTTCCTCATTTTTATCCCCTATCCCCCCAAATCAAGATGGCGGCACAACCTGCCAGACGAGGTAGACAATTGAAATTTGGTGAATATATAGCTTTAGGTCCCTAACGGATGGGAAAATTCCAAGATGTTCAAATTTTTCACTTTTTACCCCCAAAGATATCGAAATATTGAGGCAATTTTAATGACTGTGCAGACATTCCTTTTGAGCTATTTTTTGGCTAAACGGTAAGTCGTATCACAAAACGGATGGCACAATGTCTCTTCAATTCGGAGTGATCTACAACTTTGGTCCTGTGACATTTTGTCGTATCTCTCTCCCTTATACGTTAAATTTGGCCGTATTTCTGGATTGTTGGTAAATTTGGTGATTTTTACAAGTAAATTTCAATGTTTGACACACTTATAAGAATGATAGGATGATCGCGTTAGGTGTGCACATTGGCACGATTAAGGGACATATGTGTACCAAATTTCATGATTCTAGCTTATACATAAGTAGGCAAAATGTAATGTAAAATGTTAAAAATGCACCCAAATTTCACCCTATTCAACATTTGAACTCAATTTACCCCCTTAATATGGGAGATACGAGGATATGGTTTAGAAACAAACATTTAGAGCGATAAATGAGGCGTCTGATGGCGCAAACCGTTTCTTAATATCATAAACTGTTTAGGAGATATGAATCTCGAAGTGGAAGTCTGCACTTTTCAACGTGCTCATGCTTATCCGTCATCTATATATATAAAAGCAAGTCGGGCTGGAGCGATGTATATATAAATATTTAAAAATGAAAAAAGACGTGAATTAATGAGGCACTTCCAGAAATCTCAGAAATTTGAAACTTGGTACGAAGGAAACTGATGACCTCAGGATCCCTAGAAAAATCGGAAATTCTCAAAATTCCCTGAAGGGGGCACGCTGGGGGGGCTCAAATTTTGGGCTCAGCAAAGAACACAGTCGTATAGTATATCCAAAACGATAACCTATAGGTTTCGTGGGCTTAAAAATTTTCGGGAATTTCCTCATTTTTATCCCCTATCCCCCCAAATCAAAATGGCGGCACAACCTGCCAGACGAGGTAGACAATTGAAATTTGGTGAATATATAGCTTTTGGTCCCTAACGGACGGGAAAATTCCAAGATGTTCAAATTTTTCACTTTTTACCCCCAAAGATATCGAAATATGGAGGCAATTTTAATGACTGTGCAGACATTCCTTTTGAGCTATTTTTTGGCTAAACGGTAAGTCGTATCACAAAACGGATGGCACAATGTCGCTTCAATTCGGAGTGATCTACAACTTTGGTCCTGTGACATTTTGTCGTATCTCTCTCCCTTATACGTTAAATTTGGCCGTATTTCTGGATTGTTCGTAAATTTGGTGATTTTTACAAGTAAATTTCAATGTTTGACACACTTATAAGAATGATAGGATGATCGCGTTAGGTGTGCACATTGGCACGATTAAGGGACATATGTGTACCAAATTTCATGATTCTAGCTTATACATAAGTAGGCAAAATGTAATGTAAAATGTTAAAAATGCACCCAAATTTCACCCTATTCAACATTTGAACTCAATTTACCCCCTTAATATGGGAGATACGAGGATATGGTTTAGAAACAAACATTTAGAGCGATAAATGAGGCGTCTGATGGCGCAAACCATTTCTTAATATCATAAACCGTTTAGGAGATATGAATCTCGAAGTGGAAGTCTGCACTTTTCAACGTGCTCATGCTTATCCGTCATCTATATATATAAAAGCAAGTCGGGCTGGAGCGATGTATATATAAATATTTAAAAATGAAAAAAGACGTGAATTAATGAGGCACTTCCAGAAATCTCAGAAATTTGAAACTTGGTACGAGGGAAACTGATGACCCCAGGATCCCTAGAAAAATCGGAAATTCTCAAAATTCCCTGAAGGGGGCACGCTGGGGGGGCTCAAATTTTGGGCTCAGCAAAAGAACACAGTCGTATAGTATATCCAAAACGATAACCTATAGGTTTCGTGGGCTTAAAAATTTTCGGGAATTTCCTCATTTTTATCCCCTATCCCCCCAAATCAAGATAGCGGCACTACCTGCCAGACGAGGTAGACAATTGAAATTTCGTGAATATATAGCTTTTGGTCCCTAACGGACGGGAAAATTCCAAGATGTTCAAATTTTTCACTTTTTACCCCCAAAGATATCGAAATATGGAGGCAATTTTAATGACTGTGCAGACATTCCTTTTGAGCTATTTTTTGGCTAAACGGTAAGTCGTATCACAAAACGGATGGCACAATGTCCCTTCAATTCGGAGTGATCTACAACTTTGGTCCTGTGACATTTTGTCGTATCTCTCCCCTTATACGTTAAATTTGGCCGTATTTCTGGATTGTTGGTAAATTTGGTGATTTTTACAAGTAAATTTCAATGTTTGACACACTTATAAGAATGATAGGATGATCGTGTTAGGTGTGCACATTGGCACGATTAAGGGACATATGTGTACCAAATTTCATGATTCTAGCTTATACATAAGTAGGCAAAATGTAATGTAAAATGTTAAAAATGCACCCAATTTTCACCCTATTCAATATTTGAACTCACTTTACCCCCTTAATATGGGAGATACGAGGATATGGTTTAGAAACAAACATTTAGAGCGATAAATGAGGCGTCTGATGGCGCAAACCGTTTCTTAATATCATAAACCGTTTAGGAGATATGATTCTCGAAGTTGAAGTCTGCACTTTTCAACGTGCTCATGCTTATCCGTCATCTATATATATAAAAGCAAGTCGGGCTGGAGCGATGTATATATAAATATTTAAAAATGAAAAAAGACGTGAATTAATGAGGAACTTCCAGAAATCTCAGAAATTTGAAACTTGGTACGAGGGAAACTGATGACCCCAGGATCCCTAGAAAAATCGGAAATTCTCAAAATTCCCTGAAGGGGGCACGCTGGGGGGGCTCAAATTTTGGGCTCAGCATAAGAACACAGTCGTATAGTATATCCAAAACGATAACCTATAGGTTTCGTGGGCTTAAAAATTTTCGGGAATTTCCTCATTTTTATCCCCTATCCCCCCAAATCAAGATGGCGGCACAACCTGCCAGACGAGGTAGACAATTGAAATTTGGTGAATATATAGCTTTTGGTCCCTAACGGATGGGAAAATTCCAAGATGTTCAAATTTTTCACTTTTTACCCCCAAAGATATCGAAATATGGAGGCAATTTTAATGACTGTGCAGACATTCCTTTTGAGCTATTTTTTGGCTAAACGGTAAGTCGTATCACAAAACGGATGGCACAATGTCCCTTCAATTCGGAGTGATCTACAACTTTGGTCCTGTGACATTTTGTCGTATCTCTCTCCCTTATACGTTAAATTTGGCCGTATTTCTGGATTGTTCGTAAATTTGGTGATTTTTACAAGTAAATTTCAATGTTTGACACACTTATAGGAATGATAGGATGATCGCGTTAGGTGTGCACATTGGCACGATTAAGGGACATATGTGTACCAAATTTCATGATTCTAGCTTATACATAAGTAGGCAAAATGTAATGTAAAATGTTAAAAATGCACCCAAATTTCACCCTATTCAACATTTGAGCTCAAATTACCCCCTTAATATGGGAGATACGAGGATATGGTTTAGAAACAAACATTTAGAGCGATAAATGAGGCGTCTGATGGCGCAAACCGTTTCTTAATATCATAAACCGTTTAGGAGATATGATTCTCGAAGTGGAAGTCTGCACTTTTCAACGTGCTCATGCTTATCCGTCATCTATATATATAAAAGCAAGTCGGGCTGGAGCGATGTATATATAAATATTTAAAAATGAAAAAAGACGTGAATTAATGAGGAACTTCCAGAAATCTCAGAAATTTGAAACTTGGTACGAGGGAAACTGATGACCCCAGGATCCCTAGAAAAATCGGAAATTCTCAAAATTCCCTGAAGGGGGCACGCTGGGGGGGCTCAAATTTTGGGCTCAGCATAAGAACACAGTCGTATAGTATATCCAAAACGATAACCTATAGGTTTCGTGGGCTTAAAAATTTTCGGGAATTTCCTCATTTTTATCCCCTATCCCCCCAAATCAAGATGGCGGCACAACCTGCCAGACGAGGTAGACAATTGAAATTTGGTGAATATATAGCTTTAGGTCCCTAACGGATGGGAAAATTCCAAGATGTTCAAATTTTTCACTTTTTACCCCCAAAGATATCGAAATATTGAGGCAATTTTAATGACTGTGCAGACATTCCTTTTGAGCTATTTTTTGGCTAAACGGTAAGTCGTATCACAAAACGGATGGCACAATGTCTCTTCAATTCGGAGTGATCTACAACTTTGGTCCTGTGACATTTTGTCGTATCTCTCTCCCTTATACGTTAAATTTGGCCGTATTTCTGGATTGTTGGTAAATTTGGTGATTTTTACAAGTAAATTTCAATGTTTGACACACTTATAAGAATGATAGGATGATCGCGTTAGGTGTGCACATTGGCACGATTAAGGGACATATGTGTACCAAATTTCATGATTCTAGCTTATACATAAGTAGGCAAAATGTAATGTAAAATGTTAAAAATGCACCCAAATTTCACCCTATTCAACATTTGAACTCAATTTACCCCCTTAATATGGGAGATACGAGGATATGGTTTAGAAACAAACATTTAGAGCGATAAATGAGGCGTCTGATGGCGCAAACCGTTTCTTAATATCATAAACTGTTTAGGAGATATGAATCTCGAAGTGGAAGTCTGCACTTTTCAACGTGCTCATGCTTATCCGTCATCTATATATATAAAAGCAAGTCGGGCTGGAGCGATGTATATATAAATATTTAAAAATGAAAAAAGACGTGAATTAATGAGGCACTTCCAGAAATCTCAGAAATTTGAAACTTGGTACGAGGGAAAATGATGACCTCAGGATCCCTAGAAAAATCGGAAATTCTCAAAATTCCCTGAAGGGGGCACGCTGGGGGGGCTCAAATTTTGGGCTCAGCAAAGAACACAGTCGTATAGTATATCCAAAACGATAACCTATAGGTTTCGTGGGCTTAAAAATTTTCGGGAATTTCCTCATTTTTATCCCCTATCCCCCCAAATCAAAATGGCGGCACAACCTGCCAGACGAGGTAGACAATTGAAATTTGGTGAATATATAGCTTTTGGTCCCTAACGGACGGGAAAATTCCAAGATGTTCAAATTTTTCACTTTTTACCCCCAAAGATATCGAAATATGGAGGCAATTTTAATGACTGTGCAGACATTCCTTTTGAGCTATTTTTTGGCTAAACGGTAAGTCGTATCACAAAACGGATGGCACAATGTCCCTTCAATTCGGAGTGATCTACAACTTTGGTCCTGTGACATTTTGTCGTATCTCTCTCCCTTATACGTTAAATTTGGCCGTATTTCTGGATTGTTCGTAAATTTGGTGATTTTTACAAGTAAATTTCAATGTTTGACACACTTATAAGAATGATAGGATGATCGCGTTAGGTGTGCACATTGGCACGATTAAGGGACATATGTGTACCAAATTTCATGATTCTAGCTTATACATAAGTAGGCAAAATGTAATGTAAAATGTTAAAAATGCACCCAAATTTCACCCTATTCAACATTTGAACTCAATTTACCCCCTTAATATGGGAGATACGAGGATATGGTTTAGAAACAAACATTTAGAGCGATAAATGAGGCGTCTGATGGCGCAAACCATTTCTTAATATCATAAACCGTTTAGGAGATATGAATCTCGAAGTGGAAGTCTGCACTTTTCAACGTGCTCATGCTTATCCGTCATCTATATATATAAAAGCAAGTCGGGCTGGAGCGATGTATATATAAATATTTAAAAATGAAAAAAGACGTGAATTAATGAGGCACTTCCAGAAATCTCAGAAATTTGAAACTTGGTACGAGGGAAACTGATGACCCCAGGATCCCTAGAAAAATCGGAAATTCTCAAAATTCCCTGAAGGGGGCACGCTGGGGGGGCTCAAATTTTGGGCTCAGCAAAGGAACACAGTCGTATAGTATATCCAAAACGATAACCTATAGGTTTCGTGGGCTTAAAAATTTTCGGGAATTTCCTCATTTTTATCCCCTATCCCCCCAAATCAAGATAGCGGCACTACCTGCCAGACGAGGTAGACAATTGAAATTTCGTGAATATATAGCTTTTGGTCCCTAACGGACGGGAAAATTCCAAGATGTTCAAATTTTTCACTTTTTACCCCCAAAGATATCGAAATATGGAGGCAATTTTAATGACTGTGCAGACATTCCTTTTGAGCTATTTTTTGGCTAAACGGTAAGTCGTATCACAAAACGGATGGCACAATGTCCCTTCAATTCGGAGTGATCTACAACTTTGGTCCTGTGACATTTTGTCGTATCTCTCC
Organism: Anabrus simplex; assembly: GCF_040414725.1. Classification (NCBI taxonomy): domain Eukaryota; kingdom Metazoa; phylum Arthropoda; class Insecta; order Orthoptera; family Tettigoniidae; genus Anabrus; species Anabrus simplex. The sequence continues at coordinate 119,920,250 of NC_090267.1, read as the reverse complement.
CCTTATACGTTAAATTTGGCCGTATTTCTGGATTGTTGGTAAATTTGGTGATTTTTACAAGTAAATTTCAATGTTTGACACACTTATAAGAATGATAGGATGATCGTGTTAGGTGTGCACATTGGCACGATTAAGGGACATATGTGTACCAAATTTCATGATTCTAGCTTATACATAAGTAGGCAAAATGTAATGTAAAATGTTAAAAATGCACCCAATTTTCACCCTATTCAATATTTGAACTCACTTTACCCCCTTAATATGGGAGATACGAGGATATGGTTTAGAAACAAACATTTAGAGCGATAAATGAGGCGTCTGATGGCGCAAACCGTTTCTTAATATCATAAACCGTTTAGGAGATATGATTCTCGAAGTGGAAGTCTGCACTTTTCAACGTGCTCATGCTTATCCGTCATCTATATATATAAAAGCAAGTCGGGCTGGAGCGATGTATATATAAATATTTAAAAATGAAAAAAGACGTGAATTAATGAGGAACTTCCAGAAATCTCAGAAATTTGAAACTTGGTACGAGGGAAACTGATGACCCCAGGATCCCTAGAAAAATCGGAAATTCTCAAAATTCCCTGAAGGGGGCACGCTGGGGGGGCTCAAATTTTGGGCTCAGCATAAGAACACAGTCGTATAGTATATCCAAAACGATAACCTATAGGTTTCGTGGGCTTAAAAATTTTCGGGAATTTCCTCATTTTTATCCCCTATCCCCCCAAATCAAGATGGCGGCACAACCTGCCAGACGAGGTAGACAATTGAAATTTGGTGAATATATAGCTTTTGGTCCCTAACGGATGGGAAAATTCCAAGATGTTCAAATTTTTCACTTTTTACCCCCAAAGATATCGAAATATGGAGGCAATTTTAATGACTGTGCAGACATTCCTTTTGAGCTATTTTTTGGCTAAACGGTAAGTCGTATCACAAAACGGATGGCACAATGTCCCTTCAATTCGGAGTGATCTACAACTTTGGTCCTGTGACATTTTGTCGTATCTCTCTCCCTTATACGTTAAATTTGGCCGTATTTCTGGATTGTTCGTAAATTTGGTGATTTTTACAAGTAAATTTCAATGTTTGACACACTTATAGGAATGATAGGATGATCGCGTTAGGTGTGCACATTGGCACGATTAAGGGACATATGTGTACCAAATTTCATGATTCTAGCTTATACATAAGTAGGCAAAATGTAATGTAAAATGTTAAAAATGCACCCAAATTTCACCCTATTCAACATTTGAGCTCAAATTACCCCCTTAATATGGGAGATACGAGGATATGGTTTAGAAACAAACATTTAGAGCGATAAATGAGGCGTCTGATGGCGCAAACCGTTTCTTAATATCATAAACCGTTTAGGAGATATGATTCTCGAAGTGGAAGTCTGCACTTTTCAACGTGCTCATGCTTATCCGTCATCTATATATATAAAAGCAAGTCGGGCTGGAGCGATGTATATATAAATATTTAAAAATGAAAAAAGACGTGAATTAATGAGGAACTTCCAGAAATCTCAGAAATTTGAAACTTGGTACGAGGGAAACTGATGACCCCAGGATCCCTAGAAAAATCGGAAATTCTCAAAATTCCCTGAAGGGGGCACGCTGGGGGGGCTCAAATTTTGGGCTCAGCATAAGAACACAGTCGTATAGTATATCCAAAACGATAACCTATAGGTTTCGTGGGCTTAAAAATTTTCGGGAATTTCCTCATTTTTATCCCCTATCCCCCCAAATCAAGATGGCGGCACAACCTGCCAGACGAGGTAGACAATTGAAATTTGGTGAATATATAGCTTTTGGTCCCTAACGGACGGGAAAATTCCAAGATGTTCAAATTTTTCACTTTTTACCCCCAAAGATATCGAAATATGGAGGCAATTTTAATGACTGTGCAGACATTCCTTTTGAGCTATTTTTTGGCTAAACGGTAAGTCGTATCACAAAACGGATGGCACAATGTCCCTTCAATTCGGAGTGATCTACAACTTTGGTCCTGTGACATTTTGTCGTATCTCTCTCCCTTATACGTTAAATTTGGCCGTATTTCTGGATTGTTCGTAAATTTGGTGATTTTTACAAGTAAATTTCAATGTTTGACACACTTATAAGAATGATAGGATGATCGCGTTAGGTGTGCACATTGGCACGATTAAGGGACATATGTGTACCAAATTTCATGATTCTAGCTTATACATAAGTAGGCAAAATGTAATGTAAAATGTTAAAAATGCACCCAATTTTCACCCTATTCAATATTTGAACTCACTTTACCGCCTTAATATGGGAGATACGAGGATATGGTTTAGAAACAAACATTTAGAGCGATAAATGAGGCGTCTGATGGCGCAAACCGTTTCTTAATATCATAAACCGTTTAGGAGATATGATTCTCGAAGTGGAAGTCTGCACTTTTCAACGTGCTCATGCTTATCCGTCATCTATATATATAAAAGCAAGTCGGGCTGGAGCGATGTATATATAAATATTTAAAAATGAAAAAAGACGTGAATTAATGAGGCACTTCCAGAAATCTCAGAAATTTGAAACTTGGTACGAGGGAAACTGATGACCCCAGGATCCCTAGAAAAATCGGAAATTCTCAAAATTCCCTGAAGGGGGCACGCTGGGGGGGCTCAAATTTTGGGCTCAGCATAAGAACACAGTCGTATAGTATATCCAAAACGATAACCTATAGGTTTCGTGGGCTTAAAAATTTTCGGGAATTTCCTCATTTTTGTCCCCTATCCCCCCAAATCAAGATGGCGGCACAACCTGCCAGACGAGGTAGACAATTGAAATTTGGTGAATATATAGCTTTAGGTCCCTAACGGATGGGAAAATTCCAAGATGTTCAAATTTTTCACTTTTTACCCCCAAAGATATCGAAATATGGAGGCAATTTTAATGACTGTGCAGACATTCCTTTTGAGCTATTTTTTGGCTAAACGGTAAGTCGTATCACAAAACGGATGGCACAATGTCCCTTCAATTCGGAGTGATCTACAACTTTTGTCCTGTGACATGTTGTCGTATCTCTCTCCCTTATAAGTTAAATTTGGCCGTATTTCTGGATTGTTCGTAAATTTGGTGATTTTTACAAGTAAATTTCAATGTTTGACACACTTATAAGAATGATAGGATGATCGCGTTAGGTGTGCACATTGGCACGATTAAGGGACATATGTGTACCAAATTTCATGATTCTAGCTTATACATAAGTAGGCAAAATGTAATGTAAAATGTTAAAAATGCACCCAAATTTCACCCTATTCAACATTTGAGCTCAAATTACCCCCTTAATATGGGAGATACGAGGATATGGTTTAGAAACAAACATTTAGAGCGATAAATGAGGCGTCTGATGGCGCAAACCGTTTCTTAATATCATAAACTGTTTAGGAGATATGAATCTCGAAGTGGAAGTCTGCACTTTTCAACGTGCTCATGCTTATCCGTCATCTATATATATAAAAGCAAGTCGGGCTGGAGCGATGTATATATAAATATTTAAAAATGAAAAAAGACGTGAATTAATGAGGCACTTCCAGAAATCTCAGAAATTTGAAACTTGGTACGAGGGAAACTGATGACCTCAGGATCCCTAGAAAAATCGGAAATTCTCAAAATTCCCTGAAGGGGGCACGCTGGGGGGGCTCAAATTTTGGGCTCAGCAAAGAACACAGTCGTATAGTATATCCAAAACGATAACCTATAGGTTTCGTGGGCTTAAAAATTTTCGGGAATTTCCTCATTTTTATCCCCTATCCCCCCAAATCAAAATGGCGGCACAACCTGCCAGACGAGGTAGACAATTGAAATTTGGTGAATATATAGCTTTTGGTCCCTAACGGACGGGAAAATTCCAAGATGTTCAAATTTTTCACTTTTTACCCCCAAAGATATCGAAATATGGAGGCAATTTTAATGACTGTGCAGACATTCCTTTTGAGCTATTTTTTGGCTAAACGGTAAGTCGTATCACAAAACGGATGGCACAATGTCCCTTCAATTCGGAGTGATCTACAACTTTGGTCCTGTGACATTTTGTCGTATCTCTCTCCCTTATACGTTAAATTTGGCCGTATTTCTGGATTGTTCGTAAATTTGGTGATTTTTACAAGTAAATTTCAATGTTTGACACACTTATAAGAATGATAGGATGATCGCGTTAGGTGTGCACATTGGCACGATTAAGGGACATATGTGTACCAAATTTCATGATTCTAGCTTATACATAAGTAGGCAAAATGTAATGTAAAATGTTAAAAATGCACCCAAATTTCACCCTATTCAACATTTGAACTCAATTTACCCCCTTAATATGGGAGATACGAGGATATGGTTTAGAAACAAACATTTAGAGCGATAAATGAGGCGTCTGATGGCGCAAACCATTTCTTAATATCATAAACCGTTTAGGAGATATGAATCTCGAAGTGGAAGTCTGCACTTTTCAACGTGCTCATGCTTATCCGTCATCTATATATATAAAAGCAAGTCGGGCTGGAGCGATGTATATATAAATATTTAAAAATGAAAAAAGACGTGAATTAATGAGGCACTTCCAGAAATCTCAGAAATTTGAAACTTGGTACGAGGGAAACTGATGACCCCAGGATCCCTAGAAAAATCGGAAATTCTCAAAATTCCCTGAAGGGGGCACGCTGGGGGGGCTCAAATTTTGGGCTCAGCAAAAGAACACAGTCGTATAGTATATCCAAAACGATAACCTATAGGTTTCGTGGGCTTAAAAATTTTCGGGAATTTCCTCATTTTTATCCCCTATCCCCCCAAATCAAGATAGCGGCACTACCTGCCAGACGAGGTAGACAATTGAAATTTCGTGAATATATAGCTTTTGGTCCCTAACGGACGGGAAAATTCCAAGATGTTCAAATTTTTCACTTTTTACCCCCAAAGATATCGAAATATGGAGGCAATTTTAATGACTGTGCAGACATTCCTTTTGAGCTATTTTTTGGCTAAACGGTAAGTCGTATCACAAAACGGATGGCACAATGTCCCTTCAATTCGGAGTGATCTACAACTTTGGTCCTGTGACATTTTGTCGTATCTCTCCCCTTATACGTTAAATTTGGCCGTATTTCTGGATTGTTGGTAAATTTGGTGATTTTTACAAGTAAATTTCAATGTTTGACACACTTATAAGAATGATAGGATGATCGTGTTAGGTGTGCACATTGGCACGATTAAGGGACATATGTGTACCAAATTTCATGATTCTAGCTTATACATAAGTAGGCAAAATGTAATGTAAAATGTTAAAAATGCACCCAATTTTCACCCTATTCAATATTTGAACTCACTTTACCCCCTTAATATGGGAGATACGAGGATATGGTTTAGAAACAAACATTTAGAGCGATAAATGAGGCGTCTGATGGCGCAAACCGTTTCTTAATATCATAAACCGTTTAGGAGATATGATTCTCGAAGTGGAAGTCTGCACTTTTCAACGTGCTCATGCTTATCCGTCATCTATATATATAAAAGCAAGTCGGGCTGGAGCGATGTATATATAAATATTTAAAAATGAAAAAAGACGTGAATTAATGAGGAACTTCCAGAAATCTCAGAAATTTGAAACTTGGTACGAGGGAAACTGATGACCCCAGGATCCCTAGAAAAATCGGAAATTCTCAAAATTCCCTGAAGGGGGCACGCTGGGGGGGCTCAAATTTTGGGCTCAGCATAAGAACACAGTCGTATAGTATATCCAAAACGATAACCTATAGGTTTCGTGGGCTTAAAAATTTTCGGGAATTTCCTCATTTTTATCCCCTATCCCCCCAAATCAAGATGGCGGCACAACCTGCCAGACGAGGTAGACAATTGAAATTTGGTGAATATATAGCTTTTGGTCCCTAACGGATGGGAAAATTCCAAGATGTTCAAATTTTTCACTTTTTACCCCCAAAGATATCGAAATATGGAGGCAATTTTAATGACTGTGCAGACATTCCTTTTGAGCTATTTTTTGGCTAAACGGTAAGTCGTATCACAAAACGGATGGCACAATGTCCCTTCAATTCGGAGTGATCTACAACTTTGGTCCTGTGACATTTTGTCGTATCTCTCTCCCTTATACGTTAAATTTGGCCGTATTTCTGGATTGTTCGTAAATTTGGTGATTTTTACAAGTAAATTTCAATGTTTGACACACTTATAGGAATGATAGGATGATCGCGTTAGGTGTGCACATTGGCACGATTAAGGGACATATGTGTACCAAATTTCATGATTCTAGCTTATACATAAGTAGGCAAAATGTAATGTAAAATGTTAAAAATGCACCCAAATTTCACCCTATTCAACATTTGAGCTCAAATTACCCCCTTAATATGGGAGATACGAGGATATGGTTTAGAAACAAACATTTAGAGCGATAAATGAGGCGTCTGATGGCGCAAACCGTTTCTTAATATCATAAACCGTTTAGGAGATATGATTCTCGAAGTGGAAGTCTGCACTTTTCAACGTGCTCATGCTTATCCGTCATCTATATATATAAAAGCAAGTCGGGCTGGAGCGATGTATATATAAATATTTAAAAATGAAAAAAGACGTGAATTAATGAGGCACTTCCAGAAATCTCAGAAATTTGAAACTTGGTACGAGGGAAACTGATGACCCCAGGATCCCTAGAAAAATCGGAAATTCTCAAAATTCCCTGAAGGGGGCACGCTGGGGGGGCTCAAATTTTGGGCTCAGCATAAGAACACAGTCGTATAGTATATCCAAAACGATAACCTATAGGTTTCGTGGGCTTAAAAATTTTCGGGAATTTCCTCATTTTTGTCCCCTATCCCCCCAAATCAAGATGGCGGCACAACCTGCCAGACGAGGTAGACAATTGAAATTTGGTGAATATATAGCTTTAGGTCCCTAACGGATGGGAAAATTCCAAGATGTTCAAATTTTTCACTTTTTACCCCCAAAGATATCGAAATATGGAGGCAATTTTAATGACTGTGCAGACATTCCTTTTGAGCTATTTTTTGGCTAAACGGTAAGTCGTATCACAAAACGGATGGCACAATGTCCCTTCAATTCGGAGTGATCTACAACTTTTGTCCTGTGACATGTTGTCGTATCTCTCTCCCTTATAAGTTAAATTTGGCCGTATTTCTGGATTGTTCGTAAATTTGGTGATTTTTACAAGTAAATTTCAATGTTTGACACACTTATAAGAATGATAGGATGATCGCGTTAGGTGTGCACATTGGCACGATTAAGGGACATATGTGTACCAAATTTCATGATTCTAGCTTATACATAAGTAGGCAAAATGTAATGTAAAATGTTAAAAATGCACCCAAATTTCACCCTAATCAATATTTGAACTCAATTTACCCCCTTAATATGGGAGATACGAGGATATGGTTTAGAAACAAACATTTAGAGCCATAAATGAGGCGTCTGATGGCGCAACCGTTTCTTAATATCATAAACCGTTTAGGAGATATGATTCTCGAAGTGGAAGTCTGCACTTTTCAACGTGCTCATGCTTATCCGTCATCTATATATATAAAAGCAAGTCGGGCTGGAGCGATGTATATATAAATATTTAAAAATGAAAAAAGACGTGAATTAATGAGGCACTTCCAGAAATCTCAGAAATTTGAAACTTGGTACGAGGGAAACTGATGACCCCAGGATCCCTAGAAAAATCGGAAATTCTCAAAATTCCCTGAAGGGGGCACGCTGGGGGGGCTCAAATTTTGGGCTCAGCATAAGAACACAGTCGTATAGTATATCCAAAACGATAACCTATAGGTTTCGTGGGCTTAAAAATTTTCGGGAATTTCCTCATTTTTATCCCCTATCCCCCCAAATCAAGATGGCGGCACAACCTGCCAGACGAGGTAGACAATTGAAATTTGGTGAATATATAGCTTTAGGTCCCTAACGGATGGGAAAATTCCAAGATGTTCAAATTTTTCACTTTTTACCCCCAAAGATATCGAAATATTGAGGCAATTTTAATGACTGTGCAGACATTCCTTTTGAGCTATTTTTTGGCTAAACGGTAAGTCGTATCACAAAACGGATGGCACAATGTCTCTTCAATTCGGAGTGATCTACAACTTTGGTCCTGTGACATTTTGTCGTATCTCTCTCCCTTATACGTTAAATTTGGCCGTATTTCTGGATTGTTGGTAAATTTGGTGATTTTTACAAGTAAATTTCAATGTTTGACACACTTATAAGAATGATAGGATGATCGCGTTAGGTGTGCACATTGGCACGATTAAGGGACATATGTGTACCAAATTTCATGATTCTAGCTTATACATAAGTAGGAAAAATGTAATGTAAAATGTTAAAAATGCACCCAAATTTCACCCTATTCAACATTTGAACTCAATTTACCCCCTTAATATGGGAGATACGAGGATATGGTTTAGAAACAAACATTTAGAGCGATAAATGAGGCGTCTGATGGCGCAAACCGTTTCTTAATATCATAAACTGTTTAGGAGATATGAATCTCGAAGTGGAAGTCTGCACTTTTCAACGTGCTCATGCTTATCCGTCATCTATATATATAAAAGCAAGTCGGGCTGGAGCGATGTATATATAAATATTTAAAAATGAAAAAAGACGTGAATTAATGAGGCACTTCCAGAAATCTCAGAAATTTGAAACTTGGTACGAGGGAAACTGATGACCTCAGGATCCCTAGAAAAATCGGAAATTCTCAAAATTCCCTGAAGGGGGCACGCTGGGGGGGCTCAAATTTTGGGCTCAGCAAAGAACACAGTCGTATAGTATATCCAAAACGATAACCTATAGGTTTCGTGGGCTTAAAAATTTTCGGGAATTTCCTCATTTTTATCCCCTATCCCCCCAAATCAAAATGGCGGCACAACCTGCCAGACGAGGTAGACAATTGAAATTTGGTGAATATATAGCTTTTGGTCCCTAACGGACGGGAAAATTCCAAGATGTTCAAATTTTTCACTTTTTACCCCCAAAGATATCGAAATATGGAGGCAATTTTAATGACTGTGCAGACATTCCTTTTGAGCTATTTTTTGGCTAAACGGTAAGTCGTATCACAAAACGGATGGCACAATGTCCCTTCAATTCGGAGTGATCTACAACTTTGGTCCTGTGACATTTTGTCGTATCTCTCTCCCTTATACGTTAAATTTGGCCGTATTTCTGGATTGTTCGTAAATTTGGTGATTTTTACAAGTAAATTTCAATGTTTGACACACTTATAAGAATGATAGGATGATCGCGTTAGGTGTGCACATTGGCACGATTAAGGGACATATGTGTACCAAATTTCATGATTCTAGCTTATACATAAGTAGGCAAAATGTAATGTAAAATGTTAAAAATGCACCCAAATTTCACCCTATTCAACATTTGAACTCAATTTACCCCCTTAATATGGGAGATACGAGGATATGGTTTAGAAACAAACATTTAGAGCGATAAATGAGGCGTCTGATGGCGCAAACCATTTCTTAATATCATAAACCGTTTAGGAGATATGAATCTCGAAGTGGAAGTCTGCACTTTTCAACGTGCTCATGCTTATCCGTCATCTATATATATAAAAGCAAGTCGGGCTGGAGCGATGTATATATAAATATTTAAAAATGAAAAAAGACGTGAATTAATGAGGCACTTCCAGAAATCTCAGAAATTTGAAACTTGGTACGAGGGAAACTGATGACCCCAGGATCCCTAGAAAAATCGGAAATTCTCAAAATTCCCTGAAGGGGGCACGCTGGGGGGGCTCAAATTTTGGGCTCAGCAAAAGAACACAGTCGTATAGTATATCCAAAACGATAACCTATAGGTTTCGTGGGCTTAAAAATTTTCGGGAATTTCCTCATTTTTATCCCCTATCCCCCCAAATCAAGATAGCGGCACTACCTGCCAGACGAGGTAGACAATTGAAATTTCGTGAATATATAGCTTTTGGTCCCTAACGGACGGGAAAATTCCAAGATGTTCAAATTTTTCACTTTTTACCCCCAAAGATATCGAAATATGGAGGCAATTTTAATGACTGTGCAGACATTCCTTTTGAGCTATTTTTTGGCTAAACGGTAAGTCGTATCACAAAACGGATGGCACAATGTCCCTTCAATTCGGAGTGATCTACAACTTTGGTCCTGTGACATTTTGTCGTATCTCTCTCCCTTATACGTTAAATTTGGCCGTATTTCTGGATTGTTCGTAAATTTGGTGATTTTTACAAGTAAATTTCAATGTTTGACACACTTATAAGAATGATAGGATGATCGCGTTAGGTGTGCACATTGGCACGATTAAGGGACATATGTGTACCAAATTTCATGATTCTAGCTTATACATAAGTAGGCAAAATGTAATGTAAAATGTTAAAAATGCACCCAAATTTCACCCTATTCAACATTTGAACTCAATTTACCCCCTTAATATGGGAGATACGAGGATATGGTTTAGAAACAAACATTTAGAGCGATAAATGAGGCGTCTGATGGCGCAAACCATTTCTTAATATCATAAACCGTTTAGGAGATATGAATCTCGAAGTGGAAGTCTGCACTTTTCAACGTGCTCATGCTTATCCGTCATCTATATATATAAAAGCAAGTCGGGCTGGAGCGATGTATATATAAATATTTAAAAATGAAAAAAGACGTGAATTAATGAGGCACTTCCAGAAATCTCAGAAATTTGAAACTTGGTACGAGGGAAACTGATGACCCCAGGATCCCTAGAAAAATCGGAAATTCTCAAAATTCCCTGAAGGGGGCACGCTGGGGGGGCTCAAATTTTGGGCTCAGCAAAAGAACACAGTCGTATAGTATATCCAAAACGATAACCTATAGGTTTCGTGGGCTTAAAAATTTTCGGGAATTTCCTCATTTTTATCCCCTATCCCCCCAAATCAAGATAGCGGCACTACCTGCCAGACGAGGTAGACAATTGAAATTTCGTGAATATATAGCTTTTGGTCCCTAACGGACGGGAAAATTCCAAGATGTTCAAATTTTTCACTTTTTACCCCCAAAGATATCGAAATATGGAGGCAATTTTAATGACTGTGCAGACATTCCTTTTGAGCTATTTTTTGGCTAAACGGTAAGTCGTATCACAAAACGGATGGCACAATGTCCCTTCAATTCGGAGTGATCTACAACTTTGGTCCTGTGACATTTTGTCGTATCTCTCCCCTTATACGTTAAATTTGGCCGTATTTCTGGATTGTTGGTAAATTTGGTGATTTTTACAAGTAAATTTCAATGTTTGACACACTTATAAGAATGATAGGATGATCGTGTTAGGTGTGCACATTGGCACGATTAAGGGACATATGTGTACCAAATTTCATGATTCTAGCTTATACATAAGTAGGCAAAATGTAATGTAAAATGTTAAAAATGCACCCAATTTTCACCCTATTCAATATTTGAACTCACTTTACCCCCTTAATATGGGAGATACGAGGATATGGTTTAGAAACAAACATTTAGAGCGATAAATGAGGCGTCTGATGGCGCAAACCGTTTCTTAATATCATAAACCGTTTAGGAGATATGATTCTCGAAGTGGAAGTCTGCACTTTTCAACGTGCTCATGCTTATCCGTCATCTATATATATAAAAGCAAGTCGGGCTGGAGCGATGTATATATAAATATTTAAAAATGAAAAAAGACGTGAATTAATGAGGAACTTCCAGAAATCTCAGAAATTTGAAACTTGGTACGAGGGAAACTGATGACCCCAGGATCCCTAGAAAAATCGGAAATTCTCAAAATTCCCTGAAGGGGGCACGCTGGGGGGGCTCAAATTTTGGGCTCAGCATAAGAACACAGTCGTATAGTATATCCAAAACGATAACCTATAGGTTTCGTGGGCTTAAAAATTTTCGGGAATTTCCTCATTTTTATCCCCTATCCCCCCAAATCAAGATGGCGGCACAACCTGCCAGACGAGGTAGACAATTGAAATTTGGTGAATATATAGCTTTAGGTCCCTAACGGATGGGAAAATTCCAAGATGTTCAAATTTTTCACTTTTTACCCCCAAAGATATCGAAATATTGAGGCAATTTTAATGACTGTGCAGACATTCCTTTTGAGCTATTTTTTGGCTAAACGGTAAGTCGTATCACAAAACGGATGGCACAATGTCTCTTCAATTCGGAGTGATCTACAACTTTGGTCCTGTGACATTTTGTCGTATCTCTCTCCCTTATACGTTAAATTTGGCCGTATTTCTGGATTGTTGGTAAATTTGGTGATTTTTACAAGTAAATTTCAATGTTTGACACACTTATAAGAATGATAGGATGATCGCGTTAGGTGTGCACATTGGCACGATTAAGGGACATATGTGTACCAAATTTCATGATTCTAGCTTATACATAAGTAGGCAAAATGTAATGTAAAATGTTAAAAATGCACCCAAATTTCACCCTATTCAACATTTGAACTCAATTTACCCCCTTAATATGGGAGATACGAGGATATGGTTTAGAAACAAACATTTAGAGCGATAAATGAGGCGTCTGATGGCGCAAACCGTTTCTTAATATCATAAACTGTTTAGGAGATATGAATCTCGAAGTGGAAGTCTGCACTTTTCAACGTGCTCATGCTTATCCGTCATCTATATATATAAAAGCAAGTCGGGCTGGAGCGATGTATATATAAATATTTAAAAATGAAAAAAGACGTGAATTAATGAGGCACTTCCAGAAATCTCAGAAATTTGAAACTTGGTACGAGGGAAACTGATGACCTCAGGATCCCTAGAAAAATCGGAAATTCTCAAAATTCCCTGAAGGGGGCACGCTGGGGGGGCTCAAATTTTGGGCTCAGCAAAGAACACAGTCGTATAGTATATCCAAAACGATAACCTATAGGTTTCGTGGGCTTAAAAATTTTCGGGAATTTCCTCATTTTTATCCCCTATCCCCCCAAATCAAAATGGCGGCACAACCTGCCAGACGAGGTAGACAATTGAAATTTGGTGAATATATAGCTTTTGGTCCCTAACGGACGGGAAAATTCCAAGATGTTCAAATTTTTCACTTTTTACCCCCAAAGATATCGAAATATGGAGGCAATTTTAATGACTGTGCAGACATTCCTTTTGAGCTATTTTTTGGCTAAACGGTAAGTCGTATCACAAAACGGATGGCACAATGTCCCTTCAATTCGGAGTGATCTACAACTTTGGTCCTGTGACATTTTGTCGTATCTCTCTCCCTTATACGTTAAATTTGGCCGTATTTCTGGATTGTTCGTAAATTTGGTGATTTTTACAAGTAAATTTCAATGTTTGACACACTTATAAGAATGATAGGATGATCGCGTTAGGTGTGCACATTGGCACGATTAAGGGACATATGTGTACCAAATTTCATGATTCTAGCTTATACATAAGTAGGCAAAATGTAATGTAAAATGTTAAAAATGCACCCAAATTTCACCCTATTCAACATTTGAACTCAATTTACCCCCTTAATATGGGAGATACGAGGATATGGTTTAGAAACAAACATTTAGAGCGATAAATGAGGCGTCTGATGGCGCAAACCATTTCTTAATATCATAAACCGTTTAGGAGATATGAATCTCGAAGTGGAAGTCTGCACTTTTCAACGTGCTCATGCTTATCCGTCATCTATATATATAAAAGCAAGTCGGGCTGGAGCGATGTATATATAAATATTTAAAAATGAAAAAAGACGTGAATTAATGAGGCACTTCCAGAAATCTCAGAAATTTGAAACTTGGTACGAGGGAAACTGATGACCCCAGGATCCCTAGAAAAATCGGAAATTCTCAAAATTCCCTGAAGGGGGCACGCTGGGGGGGCTCAAATTTTGGGCTCAGCAAAAGAACACAGTCGTATAGTATATCCAAAACGATAACCTATAGGTTTCGTGGGCTTAAAAATTTTCGGGAATTTCCTCATTTTTATCCCCTATCCCCCCAAATCAAGATAGCGGCACTACCTGCCAGACGAGGTAGACAATTGAAATTTCGTGAATATATAGCTTTTGGTCCCTAACGGACGGGAAAATTCCAAGATGTTCAAATTTTTCACTTTTTACCCCCAAAGATATCGAAATATGGAGGCAATTTTAATGACTGTGCAGACATTCCTTTTGAGCTATTTTTTGGCTAAACGGTAAGTCGTATCACAAAACGGATGGCACAATGTCCCTTCAATTCGGAGTGATCTACAACTTTGGTCCTGTGACATTTTGTCGTATCTCTCCCCTTATACGTTAAATTTGGCCGTATTTCTGGATTGTTGGTAAATTTGGTGATTTTTACAAGTAAATTTCAATGTTTGACACACTTATAAGAATGATAGGATGATCGTGTTAGGTGTGCACATTGGCACGATTAAGGGACATATGTGTACCAAATTTCATGATTCTAGCTTATACATAAGTAGGCAAAATGTAATGTAAAATGTTAAAAATGCACCCAATTTTCACCCTATTCAATATTTGAACTCACTTTACCCCCTTAATATGGGAGATACGAGGATATGGTTTAGAAACAAACATTTAGAGCGATAAATGAGGCGTCTGATGGCGCAAACCGTTTCTTAATATCATAAACCGTTTAGGAGATATGATTCTCGAAGTTGAAGTCTGCACTTTTCAACGTGCTCATGCTTATCCGTCATCTATATATATAAAAGCAAGTCGGGCTGGAGCGATGTATATATAAATATTTAAAAATGAAAAAAGACGTGAATTAATGAGGAACTTCCAGAAATCTCAGAAATTTGAAACTTGGTACGAGGGAAACTGATGACCCCAGGATCCCTAGAAAAATCGGAAATTCTCAAAATTCCCTGAAGGGGGCACGCTGGGGGGGCTCAAATTTTGGGCTCAGCATAAGAACACAGTCGTATAGTATATCCAAAACGATAACCTATAGGTTTCGTGGGCTTAAAAATTTTCGGGAATTTCCTCATTTTTATCCCCTATCCCCCCAAATCAAGATGGCGGCACAACCTGCCAGACGAGGTAGACAATTGAAATTTGGTGAATATATAGCTTTTGGTCCCTAACGGATGGGAAAATTCCAAGATGTTCAAATTTTTCACTTTTTACCCCCAAAGATATCGAAATATGGAGGCAATTTTAATGACTGTGCAGACATTCCTTTTGAGCTATTTTTTGGCTAAACGGTAAGTCGTATCACAAAACGGATGGCACAATGTCCCTTCAATTCGGAGTGATCTACAACTTTGGTCCTGTGACATTTTGTCGTATCTCTCTCCCTTATACGTTAAATTTGGCCGTATTTCTGGATTGTTCGTAAATTTGGTGATTTTTACAAGTAAATTTCAATGTTTGACACACTTATAGGAATGATAGGATGATCGCGTTAGGTGTGCACATTGGCACGATTAAGGGACATATGTGTACCAAATTTCATGATTCTAGCTTATACATAAGTAGGCAAAATGTAATGTAAAATGTTAAAAATGCACCCAAATTTCACCCTATTCAACATTTGAGCTCAAATTACCCCCTTAATATGGGAGATACGAGGATATGGTTTAGAAACAAACATTTAGAGCGATAAATGAGGCGTCTGATGGCGCAAACCGTTTCTTAATATCATAAACCGTTTAGGAGATATGATTCTCGAAGTGGAAGTCTGCACTTTTCAACGTGCTCATGCTTATCCGTCATCTATATATATAAAAGCAAGTCGGGCTGGAGCGATGTATATATAAATATTTAAAAATGAAAAAAGACGTGAATTAATGAGGAACTTCCAGAAATCTCAGAAATTTGAAACTTGGTACGAGGGAAACTGATGACCCCAGGATCCCTAGAAAAATCGGAAATTCTCAAAATTCCCTGAAGGGGGCACGCTGGGGGGGCTCAAATTTTGGGCTCAGCAT
Organism: Anabrus simplex; assembly: GCF_040414725.1. Classification (NCBI taxonomy): domain Eukaryota; kingdom Metazoa; phylum Arthropoda; class Insecta; order Orthoptera; family Tettigoniidae; genus Anabrus; species Anabrus simplex. The sequence continues at coordinate 119,904,308 of NC_090267.1, read as the reverse complement.
AAGAACACAGTCGTATAGTATATCCAAAACGATAACCTATAGGTTTCGTGGGCTTAAAAATTTTCGGGAATTTCCTCATTTTTATCCCCTATCCCCCCAAATCAAGATGGCGGCACAACCTGCCAGACGAGGTAGACAATTGAAATTTGGTGAATATATAGCTTTTGGTCCCTAACGGACGGGAAAATTCCAAGATGTTCAAATTTTTCACTTTTTACCCCCAAAGATATCGAAATATGGAGGCAATTTTAATGACTGTGCAGACATTCCTTTTGAGCTATTTTTTGGCTAAACGGTAAGTCGTATCACAAAACGGATGGCACAATGTCCCTTCAATTCGGAGTGATCTACAACTTTGGTCCTGTGACATTTTGTCGTATCTCTCTCCCTTATACGTTAAATTTGGCCGTATTTCTGGATTGTTCGTAAATTTGGTGATTTTTACAAGTAAATTTCAATGTTTGACACACTTATAAGAATGATAGGATGATCGCGTTAGGTGTGCACATTGGCACGATTAAGGGACATATGTGTACCAAATTTCATGATTCTAGCTTATACATAAGTAGGCAAAATGTAATGTAAAATGTTAAAAATGCACCCAATTTTCACCCTATTCAATATTTGAACTCACTTTACCGCCTTAATATGGGAGATACGAGGATATGGTTTAGAAACAAACATTTAGAGCGATAAATGAGGCGTCTGATGGCGCAAACCGTTTCTTAATATCATAAACCGTTTAGGAGATATGATTCTCGAAGTGGAAGTCTGCACTTTTCAACGTGCTCATGCTTATCCGTCATCTATATATATAAAAGCAAGTCGGGCTGGAGCGATGTATATATAAATATTTAAAAATGAAAAAAGACGTGAATTAATGAGGCACTTCCAGAAATCTCAGAAATTTGAAACTTGGTACGAGGGAAACTGATGACCCCAGGATCCCTAGAAAAATCGGAAATTCTCAAAATTCCCTGAAGGGGGCACGCTGGGGGGGCTCAAATTTTGGGCTCAGCATAAGAACACAGTCGTATAGTATATCCAAAACGATAACCTATAGGTTTCGTGGGCTTAAAAATTTTCGGGAATTTCCTCATTTTTGTCCCCTATCCCCCCAAATCAAGATGGCGGCACAACCTGCCAGACGAGGTAGACAATTGAAATTTGGTGAATATATAGCTTTAGGTCCCTAACGGATGGGAAAATTCCAAGATGTTCAAATTTTTCACTTTTTACCCCCAAAGATATCGAAATATGGAGGCAATTTTAATGACTGTGCAGACATTCCTTTTGAGCTATTTTTTGGCTAAACGGTAAGTCGTATCACAAAACGGATGGCACAATGTCCCTTCAATTCGGAGTGATCTACAACTTTTGTCCTGTGACATGTTGTCGTATCTCTCTCCCTTATAAGTTAAATTTGGCCGTATTTCTGGATTGTTCGTAAATTTGGTGATTTTTACAAGTAAATTTCAATGTTTGACACACTTATAAGAATGATAGGATGATCGCGTTAGGTGTGCACATTGGCACGATTAAGGGACATATGTGTACCAAATTTCATGATTCTAGCTTATACATAAGTAGGCAAAATGTAATGTAAAATGTTAAAAATGCACCCAAATTTCACCCTATTCAACATTTGAGCTCAAATTACCCCCTTAATATGGGAGATACGAGGATATGGTTTAGAAACAAACATTTAGAGCGATAAATGAGGCGTCTGATGGCGCAAACCGTTTCTTAATATCATAAACTGTTTAGGAGATATGAATCTCGAAGTGGAAGTCTGCACTTTTCAACGTGCTCATGCTTATCCGTCATCTATATATATAAAAGCAAGTCGGGCTGGAGCGATGTATATATAAATATTTAAAAATGAAAAAAGACGTGAATTAATGAGGCACTTCCAGAAATCTCAGAAATTTGAAACTTGGTACGAGGGAAACTGATGACCTCAGGATCCCTAGAAAAATCGGAAATTCTCAAAATTCCCTGAAGGGGGCACGCTGGGGGGGCTCAAATTTTGGGCTCAGCAAAGAACACAGTCGTATAGTATATCCAAAACGATAACCTATAGGTTTCGTGGGCTTAAAAATTTTCGGGAATTTCCTCATTTTTATCCCCTATCCCCCCAAATCAAAATGGCGGCACAACCTGCCAGACGAGGTAGACAATTGAAATTTGGTGAATATATAGCTTTTGGTCCCTAACGGACGGGAAAATTCCAAGATGTTCAAATTTTTCACTTTTTACCCCCAAAGATATCGAAATATGGAGGCAATTTTAATGACTGTGCAGACATTCCTTTTGAGCTATTTTTTGGCTAAACGGTAAGTCGTATCACAAAACGGATGGCACAATGTCCCTTCAATTCGGAGTGATCTACAACTTTGGTCCTGTGACATTTTGTCGTATCTCTCTCCCTTATACGTTAAATTTGGCCGTATTTCTGGATTGTTCGTAAATTTGGTGATTTTTACAAGTAAATTTCAATGTTTGACACACTTATAAGAATGATAGGATGATCGCGTTAGGTGTGCACATTGGCACGATTAAGGGACATATGTGTACCAAATTTCATGATTCTAGCTTATACATAAGTAGGCAAAATGTAATGTAAAATGTTAAAAATGCACCCAAATTTCACCCTATTCAACATTTGAACTCAATTTACCCCCTTAATATGGGAGATACGAGGATATGGTTTAGAAACAAACATTTAGAGCGATAAATGAGGCGTCTGATGGCGCAAACCATTTCTTAATATCATAAACCGTTTAGGAGATATGAATCTCGAAGTGGAAGTCTGCACTTTTCAACGTGCTCATGCTTATCCGTCATCTATATATATAAAAGCAAGTCGGGCTGGAGCGATGTATATATAAATATTTAAAAATGAAAAAAGACGTGAATTAATGAGGCACTTCCAGAAATCTCAGAAATTTGAAACTTGGTACGAGGGAAACTGATGACCCCAGGATCCCTAGAAAAATCGGAAATTCTCAAAATTCCCTGAAGGGGGCACGCTGGGGGGGCTCAAATTTTGGGCTCAGCAAAAGAACACAGTCGTATAGTATATCCAAAACGATAACCTATAGGTTTCGTGGGCTTAAAAATTTTCGGGAATTTCCTCATTTTTATCCCCTATCCCCCCAAATCAAGATAGCGGCACTACCTGCCAGACGAGGTAGACAATTGAAATTTCGTGAATATATAGCTTTTGGTCCCTAACGGACGGGAAAATTCCAAGATGTTCAAATTTTTCACTTTTTACCCCCAAAGATATCGAAATATGGAGGCAATTTTAATGACTGTGCAGACATTCCTTTTGAGCTATTTTTTGGCTAAACGGTAAGTCGTATCACAAAACGGATGGCACAATGTCCCTTCAATTCGGAGTGATCTACAACTTTGGTCCTGTGACATTTTGTCGTATCTCTCCCCTTATACGTTAAATTTGGCCGTATTTCTGGATTGTTGGTAAATTTGGTGATTTTTACAAGTAAATTTCAATGTTTGACACACTTATAAGAATGATAGGATGATCGTGTTAGGTGTGCACATTGGCACGATTAAGGGACATATGTGTACCAAATTTCATGATTCTAGCTTATACATAAGTAGGCAAAATGTAATGTAAAATGTTAAAAATGCACCCAATTTTCACCCTATTCAATATTTGAACTCACTTTACCCCCTTAATATGGGAGATACGAGGATATGGTTTAGAAACAAACATTTAGAGCGATAAATGAGGCGTCTGATGGCGCAAACCGTTTCTTAATATCATAAACCGTTTAGGAGATATGATTCTCGAAGTGGAAGTCTGCACTTTTCAACGTGCTCATGCTTATCCGTCATCTATATATATAAAAGCAAGTCGGGCTGGAGCGATGTATATATAAATATTTAAAAATGAAAAAAGACGTGAATTAATGAGGAACTTCCAGAAATCTCAGAAATTTGAAACTTGGTACGAGGGAAACTGATGACCCCAGGATCCCTAGAAAAATCGGAAATTCTCAAAATTCCCTGAAGGGGGCACGCTGGGGGGGCTCAAATTTTGGGCTCAGCATAAGAACACAGTCGTATAGTATATCCAAAACGATAACCTATAGGTTTCGTGGGCTTAAAAATTTTCGGGAATTTCCTCATTTTTATCCCCTATCCCCCCAAATCAAGATGGCGGCACAACCTGCCAGACGAGGTAGACAATTGAAATTTGGTGAATATATAGCTTTTGGTCCCTAACGGATGGGAAAATTCCAAGATGTTCAAATTTTTCACTTTTTACCCCCAAAGATATCGAAATATGGAGGCAATTTTAATGACTGTGCAGACATTCCTTTTGAGCTATTTTTTGGCTAAACGGTAAGTCGTATCACAAAACGGATGGCACAATGTCCCTTCAATTCGGAGTGATCTACAACTTTGGTCCTGTGACATTTTGTCGTATCTCTCTCCCTTATACGTTAAATTTGGCCGTATTTCTGGATTGTTCGTAAATTTGGTGATTTTTACAAGTAAATTTCAATGTTTGACACACTTATAGGAATGATAGGATGATCGCGTTAGGTGTGCACATTGGCACGATTAAGGGACATATGTGTACCAAATTTCATGATTCTAGCTTATACATAAGTAGGCAAAATGTAATGTAAAATGTTAAAAATGCACCCAAATTTCACCCTATTCAACATTTGAGCTCAAATTACCCCCTTAATATGGGAGATACGAGGATATGGTTTAGAAACAAACATTTAGAGCGATAAATGAGGCGTCTGATGGCGCAAACCGTTTCTTAATATCATAAACCGTTTAGGAGATATGATTCTCGAAGTGGAAGTCTGCACTTTTCAACGTGCTCATGCTTATCCGTCATCTATATATATAAAAGCAAGTCGGGCTGGAGCGATGTATATATAAATATTTAAAAATGAAAAAAGACGTGAATTAATGAGGCACTTCCAGAAATCTCAGAAATTTGAAACTTGGTACGAGGGAAACTGATGACCCCAGGATCCCTAGAAAAATCGGAAATTCTCAAAATTCCCTGAAGGGGGCACGCTGGGGGGGCTCAAATTTTGGGCTCAGCATAAGAACACAGTCGTATAGTATATCCAAAACGATAACCTATAGGTTTCGTGGGCTTAAAAATTTTCGGGAATTTCCTCATTTTTGTCCCCTATCCCCCCAAATCAAGATGGCGGCACAACCTGCCAGACGAGGTAGACAATTGAAATTTGGTGAATATATAGCTTTAGGTCCCTAACGGATGGGAAAATTCCAAGATGTTCAAATTTTTCACTTTTTACCCCCAAAGATATCGAAATATGGAGGCAATTTTAATGACTGTGCAGACATTCCTTTTGAGCTATTTTTTGGCTAAACGGTAAGTCGTATCACAAAACGGATGGCACAATGTCCCTTCAATTCGGAGTGATCTACAACTTTTGTCCTGTGACATGTTGTCGTATCTCTCTCCCTTATAAGTTAAATTTGGCCGTATTTCTGGATTGTTCGTAAATTTGGTGATTTTTACAAGTAAATTTCAATGTTTGACACACTTATAAGAATGATAGGATGATCGCGTTAGGTGTGCACATTGGCACGATTAAGGGACATATGTGTACCAAATTTCATGATTCTAGCTTATACATAAGTAGGCAAAATGTAATGTAAAATGTTAAAAATGCACCCAAATTTCACCCTAATCAATATTTGAACTCAATTTACCCCCTTAATATGGGAGATACGAGGATATGGTTTAGAAACAAACATTTAGAGCCATAAATGAGGCGTCTGATGGCGCAACCGTTTCTTAATATCATAAACCGTTTAGGAGATATGATTCTCGAAGTGGAAGTCTGCACTTTTCAACGTGCTCATGCTTATCCGTCATCTATATATATAAAAGCAAGTCGGGCTGGAGCGATGTATATATAAATATTTAAAAATGAAAAAAGACGTGAATTAATGAGGCACTTCCAGAAATCTCAGAAATTTGAAACTTGGTACGAGGGAAACTGATGACCCCAGGATCCCTAGAAAAATCGGAAATTCTCAAAATTCCCTGAAGGGGGCACGCTGGGGGGGCTCAAATTTTGGGCTCAGCATAAGAACACAGTCGTATAGTATATCCAAAACGATAACCTATAGGTTTCGTGGGCTTAAAAATTTTCGGGAATTTCCTCATTTTTATCCCCTATCCCCCCAAATCAAGATGGCGGCACAACCTGCCAGACGAGGTAGACAATTGAAATTTGGTGAATATATAGCTTTAGGTCCCTAACGGATGGGAAAATTCCAAGATGTTCAAATTTTTCACTTTTTACCCCCAAAGATATCGAAATATTGAGGCAATTTTAATGACTGTGCAGACATTCCTTTTGAGCTATTTTTTGGCTAAACGGTAAGTCGTATCACAAAACGGATGGCACAATGTCTCTTCAATTCGGAGTGATCTACAACTTTGGTCCTGTGACATTTTGTCGTATCTCTCTCCCTTATACGTTAAATTTGGCCGTATTTCTGGATTGTTGGTAAATTTGGTGATTTTTACAAGTAAATTTCAATGTTTGACACACTTATAAGAATGATAGGATGATCGCGTTAGGTGTGCACATTGGCACGATTAAGGGACATATGTGTACCAAATTTCATGATTCTAGCTTATACATAAGTAGGAAAAATGTAATGTAAAATGTTAAAAATGCACCCAAATTTCACCCTATTCAACATTTGAACTCAATTTACCCCCTTAATATGGGAGATACGAGGATATGGTTTAGAAACAAACATTTAGAGCGATAAATGAGGCGTCTGATGGCGCAAACCGTTTCTTAATATCATAAACTGTTTAGGAGATATGAATCTCGAAGTGGAAGTCTGCACTTTTCAACGTGCTCATGCTTATCCGTCATCTATATATATAAAAGCAAGTCGGGCTGGAGCGATGTATATATAAATATTTAAAAATGAAAAAAGACGTGAATTAATGAGGCACTTCCAGAAATCTCAGAAATTTGAAACTTGGTACGAGGGAAACTGATGACCTCAGGATCCCTAGAAAAATCGGAAATTCTCAAAATTCCCTGAAGGGGGCACGCTGGGGGGGCTCAAATTTTGGGCTCAGCAAAGAACACAGTCGTATAGTATATCCAAAACGATAACCTATAGGTTTCGTGGGCTTAAAAATTTTCGGGAATTTCCTCATTTTTATCCCCTATCCCCCCAAATCAAAATGGCGGCACAACCTGCCAGACGAGGTAGACAATTGAAATTTGGTGAATATATAGCTTTTGGTCCCTAACGGACGGGAAAATTCCAAGATGTTCAAATTTTTCACTTTTTACCCCCAAAGATATCGAAATATGGAGGCAATTTTAATGACTGTGCAGACATTCCTTTTGAGCTATTTTTTGGCTAAACGGTAAGTCGTATCACAAAACGGATGGCACAATGTCCCTTCAATTCGGAGTGATCTACAACTTTGGTCCTGTGACATTTTGTCGTATCTCTCTCCCTTATACGTTAAATTTGGCCGTATTTCTGGATTGTTCGTAAATTTGGTGATTTTTACAAGTAAATTTCAATGTTTGACACACTTATAAGAATGATAGGATGATCGCGTTAGGTGTGCACATTGGCACGATTAAGGGACATATGTGTACCAAATTTCATGATTCTAGCTTATACATAAGTAGGCAAAATGTAATGTAAAATGTTAAAAATGCACCCAAATTTCACCCTATTCAACATTTGAACTCAATTTACCCCCTTAATATGGGAGATACGAGGATATGGTTTAGAAACAAACATTTAGAGCGATAAATGAGGCGTCTGATGGCGCAAACCATTTCTTAATATCATAAACCGTTTAGGAGATATGAATCTCGAAGTGGAAGTCTGCACTTTTCAACGTGCTCATGCTTATCCGTCATCTATATATATAAAAGCAAGTCGGGCTGGAGCGATGTATATATAAATATTTAAAAATGAAAAAAGACGTGAATTAATGAGGCACTTCCAGAAATCTCAGAAATTTGAAACTTGGTACGAGGGAAACTGATGACCCCAGGATCCCTAGAAAAATCGGAAATTCTCAAAATTCCCTGAAGGGGGCACGCTGGGGGGGCTCAAATTTTGGGCTCAGCAAAAGAACACAGTCGTATAGTATATCCAAAACGATAACCTATAGGTTTCGTGGGCTTAAAAATTTTCGGGAATTTCCTCATTTTTATCCCCTATCCCCCCAAATCAAGATAGCGGCACTACCTGCCAGACGAGGTAGACAATTGAAATTTCGTGAATATATAGCTTTTGGTCCCTAACGGACGGGAAAATTCCAAGATGTTCAAATTTTTCACTTTTTACCCCCAAAGATATCGAAATATGGAGGCAATTTTAATGACTGTGCAGACATTCCTTTTGAGCTATTTTTTGGCTAAACGGTAAGTCGTATCACAAAACGGATGGCACAATGTCCCTTCAATTCGGAGTGATCTACAACTTTGGTCCTGTGACATTTTGTCGTATCTCTCTCCCTTATACGTTAAATTTGGCCGTATTTCTGGATTGTTCGTAAATTTGGTGATTTTTACAAGTAAATTTCAATGTTTGACACACTTATAAGAATGATAGGATGATCGCGTTAGGTGTGCACATTGGCACGATTAAGGGACATATGTGTACCAAATTTCATGATTCTAGCTTATACATAAGTAGGCAAAATGTAATGTAAAATGTTAAAAATGCACCCAAATTTCACCCTATTCAACATTTGAACTCAATTTACCCCCTTAATATGGGAGATACGAGGATATGGTTTAGAAACAAACATTTAGAGCGATAAATGAGGCGTCTGATGGCGCAAACCATTTCTTAATATCATAAACCGTTTAGGAGATATGAATCTCGAAGTGGAAGTCTGCACTTTTCAACGTGCTCATGCTTATCCGTCATCTATATATATAAAAGCAAGTCGGGCTGGAGCGATGTATATATAAATATTTAAAAATGAAAAAAGACGTGAATTAATGAGGCACTTCCAGAAATCTCAGAAATTTGAAACTTGGTACGAGGGAAACTGATGACCCCAGGATCCCTAGAAAAATCGGAAATTCTCAAAATTCCCTGAAGGGGGCACGCTGGGGGGGCTCAAATTTTGGGCTCAGCAAAAGAACACAGTCGTATAGTATATCCAAAACGATAACCTATAGGTTTCGTGGGCTTAAAAATTTTCGGGAATTTCCTCATTTTTATCCCCTATCCCCCCAAATCAAGATAGCGGCACTACCTGCCAGACGAGGTAGACAATTGAAATTTCGTGAATATATAGCTTTTGGTCCCTAACGGACGGGAAAATTCCAAGATGTTCAAATTTTTCACTTTTTACCCCCAAAGATATCGAAATATGGAGGCAATTTTAATGACTGTGCAGACATTCCTTTTGAGCTATTTTTTGGCTAAACGGTAAGTCGTATCACAAAACGGATGGCACAATGTCCCTTCAATTCGGAGTGATCTACAACTTTGGTCCTGTGACATTTTGTCGTATCTCTCCCCTTATACGTTAAATTTGGCCGTATTTCTGGATTGTTGGTAAATTTGGTGATTTTTACAAGTAAATTTCAATGTTTGACACACTTATAAGAATGATAGGATGATCGTGTTAGGTGTGCACATTGGCACGATTAAGGGACATATGTGTACCAAATTTCATGATTCTAGCTTATACATAAGTAGGCAAAATGTAATGTAAAATGTTAAAAATGCACCCAATTTTCACCCTATTCAATATTTGAACTCACTTTACCCCCTTAATATGGGAGATACGAGGATATGGTTTAGAAACAAACATTTAGAGCGATAAATGAGGCGTCTGATGGCGCAAACCGTTTCTTAATATCATAAACCGTTTAGGAGATATGATTCTCGAAGTGGAAGTCTGCACTTTTCAACGTGCTCATGCTTATCCGTCATCTATATATATAAAAGCAAGTCGGGCTGGAGCGATGTATATATAAATATTTAAAAATGAAAAAAGACGTGAATTAATGAGGAACTTCCAGAAATCTCAGAAATTTGAAACTTGGTACGAGGGAAACTGATGACCCCAGGATCCCTAGAAAAATCGGAAATTCTCAAAATTCCCTGAAGGGGGCACGCTGGGGGGGCTCAAATTTTGGGCTCAGCATAAGAACACAGTCGTATAGTATATCCAAAACGATAACCTATAGGTTTCGTGGGCTTAAAAATTTTCGGGAATTTCCTCATTTTTATCCCCTATCCCCCCAAATCAAGATGGCGGCACAACCTGCCAGACGAGGTAGACAATTGAAATTTGGTGAATATATAGCTTTAGGTCCCTAACGGATGGGAAAATTCCAAGATGTTCAAATTTTTCACTTTTTACCCCCAAAGATATCGAAATATTGAGGCAATTTTAATGACTGTGCAGACATTCCTTTTGAGCTATTTTTTGGCTAAACGGTAAGTCGTATCACAAAACGGATGGCACAATGTCTCTTCAATTCGGAGTGATCTACAACTTTGGTCCTGTGACATTTTGTCGTATCTCTCTCCCTTATACGTTAAATTTGGCCGTATTTCTGGATTGTTGGTAAATTTGGTGATTTTTACAAGTAAATTTCAATGTTTGACACACTTATAAGAATGATAGGATGATCGCGTTAGGTGTGCACATTGGCACGATTAAGGGACATATGTGTACCAAATTTCATGATTCTAGCTTATACATAAGTAGGCAAAATGTAATGTAAAATGTTAAAAATGCACCCAAATTTCACCCTATTCAACATTTGAACTCAATTTACCCCCTTAATATGGGAGATACGAGGATATGGTTTAGAAACAAACATTTAGAGCGATAAATGAGGCGTCTGATGGCGCAAACCGTTTCTTAATATCATAAACTGTTTAGGAGATATGAATCTCGAAGTGGAAGTCTGCACTTTTCAACGTGCTCATGCTTATCCGTCATCTATATATATAAAAGCAAGTCGGGCTGGAGCGATGTATATATAAATATTTAAAAATGAAAAAAGACGTGAATTAATGAGGCACTTCCAGAAATCTCAGAAATTTGAAACTTGGTACGAGGGAAACTGATGACCTCAGGATCCCTAGAAAAATCGGAAATTCTCAAAATTCCCTGAAGGGGGCACGCTGGGGGGGCTCAAATTTTGGGCTCAGCAAAGAACACAGTCGTATAGTATATCCAAAACGATAACCTATAGGTTTCGTGGGCTTAAAAATTTTCGGGAATTTCCTCATTTTTATCCCCTATCCCCCCAAATCAAAATGGCGGCACAACCTGCCAGACGAGGTAGACAATTGAAATTTGGTGAATATATAGCTTTTGGTCCCTAACGGACGGGAAAATTCCAAGATGTTCAAATTTTTCACTTTTTACCCCCAAAGATATCGAAATATGGAGGCAATTTTAATGACTGTGCAGACATTCCTTTTGAGCTATTTTTTGGCTAAACGGTAAGTCGTATCACAAAACGGATGGCACAATGTCCCTTCAATTCGGAGTGATCTACAACTTTGGTCCTGTGACATTTTGTCGTATCTCTCTCCCTTATACGTTAAATTTGGCCGTATTTCTGGATTGTTCGTAAATTTGGTGATTTTTACAAGTAAATTTCAATGTTTGACACACTTATAAGAATGATAGGATGATCGCGTTAGGTGTGCACATTGGCACGATTAAGGGACATATGTGTACCAAATTTCATGATTCTAGCTTATACATAAGTAGGCAAAATGTAATGTAAAATGTTAAAAATGCACCCAAATTTCACCCTATTCAACATTTGAACTCAATTTACCCCCTTAATATGGGAGATACGAGGATATGGTTTAGAAACAAACATTTAGAGCGATAAATGAGGCGTCTGATGGCGCAAACCATTTCTTAATATCATAAACCGTTTAGGAGATATGAATCTCGAAGTGGAAGTCTGCACTTTTCAACGTGCTCATGCTTATCCGTCATCTATATATATAAAAGCAAGTCGGGCTGGAGCGATGTATATATAAATATTTAAAAATGAAAAAAGACGTGAATTAATGAGGCACTTCCAGAAATCTCAGAAATTTGAAACTTGGTACGAGGGAAACTGATGACCCCAGGATCCCTAGAAAAATCGGAAATTCTCAAAATTCCCTGAAGGGGGCACGCTGGGGGGGCTCAAATTTTGGGCTCAGCAAAAGAACACAGTCGTATAGTATATCCAAAACGATAACCTATAGGTTTCGTGGGCTTAAAAATTTTCGGGAATTTCCTCATTTTTATCCCCTATCCCCCCAAATCAAGATAGCGGCACTACCTGCCAGACGAGGTAGACAATTGAAATTTCGTGAATATATAGCTTTTGGTCCCTAACGGACGGGAAAATTCCAAGATGTTCAAATTTTTCACTTTTTACCCCCAAAGATATCGAAATATGGAGGCAATTTTAATGACTGTGCAGACATTCCTTTTGAGCTATTTTTTGGCTAAACGGTAAGTCGTATCACAAAACGGATGGCACAATGTCCCTTCAATTCGGAGTGATCTACAACTTTGGTCCTGTGACATTTTGTCGTATCTCTCCCCTTATACGTTAAATTTGGCCGTATTTCTGGATTGTTGGTAAATTTGGTGATTTTTACAAGTAAATTTCAATGTTTGACACACTTATAAGAATGATAGGATGATCGTGTTAGGTGTGCACATTGGCACGATTAAGGGACATATGTGTACCAAATTTCATGATTCTAGCTTATACATAAGTAGGCAAAATGTAATGTAAAATGTTAAAAATGCACCCAATTTTCACCCTATTCAATATTTGAACTCACTTTACCCCCTTAATATGGGAGATACGAGGATATGGTTTAGAAACAAACATTTAGAGCGATAAATGAGGCGTCTGATGGCGCAAACCGTTTCTTAATATCATAAACCGTTTAGGAGATATGATTCTCGAAGTTGAAGTCTGCACTTTTCAACGTGCTCATGCTTATCCGTCATCTATATATATAAAAGCAAGTCGGGCTGGAGCGATGTATATATAAATATTTAAAAATGAAAAAAGACGTGAATTAATGAGGAACTTCCAGAAATCTCAGAAATTTGAAACTTGGTACGAGGGAAACTGATGACCCCAGGATCCCTAGAAAAATCGGAAATTCTCAAAATTCCCTGAAGGGGGCACGCTGGGGGGGCTCAAATTTTGGGCTCAGCATAAGAACACAGTCGTATAGTATATCCAAAACGATAACCTATAGGTTTCGTGGGCTTAAAAATTTTCGGGAATTTCCTCATTTTTATCCCCTATCCCCCCAAATCAAGATGGCGGCACAACCTGCCAGACGAGGTAGACAATTGAAATTTGGTGAATATATAGCTTTTGGTCCCTAACGGATGGGAAAATTCCAAGATGTTCAAATTTTTCACTTTTTACCCCCAAAGATATCGAAATATGGAGGCAATTTTAATGACTGTGCAGACATTCCTTTTGAGCTATTTTTTGGCTAAACGGTAAGTCGTATCACAAAACGGATGGCACAATGTCCCTTCAATTCGGAGTGATCTACAACTTTGGTCCTGTGACATTTTGTCGTATCTCTCTCCCTTATACGTTAAATTTGGCCGTATTTCTGGATTGTTCGTAAATTTGGTGATTTTTACAAGTAAATTTCAATGTTTGACACACTTATAGGAATGATAGGATGATCGCGTTAGGTGTGCACATTGGCACGATTAAGGGACATATGTGTACCAAATTTCATGATTCTAGCTTATACATAAGTAGGCAAAATGTAATGTAAAATGTTAAAAATGCACCCAAATTTCACCCTATTCAACATTTGAGCTCAAATTACCCCCTTAATATGGGAGATACGAGGATATGGTTTAGAAACAAACATTTAGAGCGATAAATGAGGCGTCTGATGGCGCAAACCGTTTCTTAATATCATAAACCGTTTAGGAGATATGATTCTCGAAGTGGAAGTCTGCACTTTTCAACGTGCTCATGCTTATCCGTCATCTATATATATAAAAGCAAGTCGGGCTGGAGCGATGTATATATAAATATTTAAAAATGAAAAAAGACGTGAATTAATGAGGAACTTCCAGAAATCTCAGAAATTTGAAACTTGGTACGAGGGAAACTGATGACCCCAGGATCCCTAGAAAAATCGGAAATTCTCAAAATTCCCTGAAGGGGGCACGCTGGGGGGGCTCAAATTTTGGGCTCAGCATAAGAACACAGTCGTATAGTATATCCAAAACGATAACCTATAGGTTTCGTGGGCTTAAAAATTTTCGGGAATTTCCTCATTTTTATCCCCTATCCCCCCAAATCAAGATGGCGGCACAACCTGCCAGACGAGGTAGACAATTGAAATTTGGTGAATATATAGCTTTAGGTCCCTAACGGATGGGAAAATTCCAAGATGTTCAAATTTTTCACTTTTTACCCCCAAAGATATCGAAATATTGAGGCAATTTTAATGACTGTGCAGACATTCCTTTTGAGCTATTTTTTGGCTAAACGGTAAGTCGTATCACAAAACGGATGGCACAATGTCTCTTCAATTCGGAGTGATCTACAACTTTGGTCCTGTGACATTTTGTCGTATCTCTCTCCCTTATACGTTAAATTTGGCCGTATTTCTGGATTGTTGGTAAATTTGGTGATTTTTACAAGTAAATTTCAATGTTTGACACACTTATAAGAATGATAGGATGATCGCGTTAGGTGTGCACATTGGCACGATTAAGGGACATATGTGTACCAAATTTCATGATTCTAGCTTATACATAAGTAGGCAAAATGTAATGTAAAATGTTAAAAATGCACCCAAATTTCACCCTATTCAACATTTGAACTCAATTTACCCCCTTAATATGGGAGATACGAGGATATGGTTTAGAAACAAACATTTAGAGCGATAAATGAGGCGTCTGATGGCGCAAACCGTTTCTTAATATCATAAACTGTTTAGGAGATATGAATCTCGAAGTGGAAGTCTGCACTTTTCAACGTGCTCATGCTTATCCGTCATCTATATATATAAAAGCAAGTCGGGCTGGAGCGATGTATATATAAATATTTAAAAATGAAAAAAGACGTGAATTAATGAGGCACTTCCAGAAATCTCAGAAATTTGAAACTTGGTACGAGGGAAACTGATGACCTCAGGATCCCTAGAAAAATCGGAAATTCTCAAAATTCCCTGAAGGGGGCACGCTGGGGGGGCTCAAATTTTGGGCTCAGCAAAGAACACAGTCGTATAGTATATCCAAAACGATAACCTATAGGTTTCGTGGGCTTAAAAATTTTCGGGAATTTCCTCATTTTTATCCCCTATCCCCCCAAATCAAAATGGCGGCACAACCTGCCAGACGAGGTAGACAATTGAAATTTGGTGAATATATAGCTTTTGGTCCCTAACGGACGGGAAAATTCCAAGATGTTCAAATTTTTCACTTTTTACCCCCAAAGATATCGAAATATGGAGGCAATTTTAATGACTGTGCAGACATTCCTTTTGAGCTATTTTTTGGCTAAACGGTAAGTCGTATCACAAAACGGATGGCACAATGTCCCTTCAATTCGGAGTGATCTACAACTTTGGTCCTGTGACATTTTGTCGTATCTCTCTCCCTTATACGTTAAATTTGGCCGTATTTCTGGATTGTTCGTAAATTTGGTGATTTTTACAAGTAAATTTCAATGTTTGACACACTTATAAGAATGATAGGATGATCGCGTTAGGTGTGCACATTGGCACGATTAAGGGACATATGTGTACCAAATTTCATGATTCTAGCTTATACATAAGTAGGCAAAATGTAATGTAAAATGTTAAAAATGCACCCAAATTTCACCCTATTCAACATTTGAACTCAATTTACCCCCTTAATATGGGAGATACGAGGATATGGTTTAGAAACAAACATTTAGAGCGATAAATGAGGCGTCTGATGGCGCAAACCATTTCTTAATATCATAAACCGTTTAGGAGATATGAATCTCGAAGTGGAAGTCTGCACTTTTCAACGTGCTCATGCTTATCCGTCATCTATATATATAAAAGCAAGTCGGGCTGGAGCGATGTATATATAAATATTTAAAAATGAAAAAAGACGTGAATTAATGAGGCACTTCCAGAAATCTCAGAAATTTGAAACTTGGTACGAGGGAAACTGATGACCCCAGGATCCCTAGAAAAATCGGAAATTCTCAAAATTCCCTGAAGGGGGCACGCTGGGGGGGCTCAAATTTTGGGCTCAGCAAAAGAACACAGTCGTATAGTATATCCAAAACGATAACCTATAGGTTTCGTGGGCTTAAAAATTTTCGGGAATTTCCTCATTTTTATCCCCTATCCCCCCAAATCAAGATAGCGGCACTACCTGCCAGACGAGGTAGACAATTGAAATTTCGTGAATATATAGCTTTTGGTCCCTAACGGACGGGAAAATTCCAAGATGTTCAAATTTTTCACTTTTTACCCCCAAAGATATCGAAATATGGAGGCAATTTTAATGACTGTGCAGACATTCCTTTTGAGCTATTTTTTGGCTAAACGGTAAGTCGTATCACAAAACGGATGGCACAATGTCCCTTCAATTCGGAGTGATCTACAACTTTGGTCCTGTGACATTTTGTCGTATCTCTCCCCTTATACGTTAAATTTGGCCGTATTTCTGGATTGTTGGTAAATTTGGTGATTTTTACAAGTAAATTTCAATGTTTGACACACTTATAAGAATGATAGGATGATCGTGTTAGGTGTGCACATTGGCACGATTAAGGGACATATGTGTACCAAATTTCATGATTCTAGCTTATACATAAGTAGGCAAAATGTAATGTAAAATGTTAAAAATGCACCCAATTTTCACCCTATTCAATATTTGAACTCACTTTACCCCCTTAATATGGGAGATACGAGGATATGGTTTAGAAACAAACATTTAGAGCGATAAATGAGGCGTCTGATGGCGCAAACCGTTTCTTAATATCATAAACCGTTTAGGAGATATGATTCTCGAAGTGGAAGTCTGCACTTTTCAACGTGCTCATGCTTATCCGTCATCTATATATATAAAAGCAAGTCGGGCTGGAGCGATGTATATATAAATATTTAAAAATGAAAAAAGACGTGAATTAATGAGGAACTTCCAGAAATCTCAGAAATTTGAAACTTGGTACGAGGGAAACTGATGACCCCAGGATCCCTAGAAAAATCGGAAATTCTCAAAATTCCCTGAAGGGGGCACGCTGGGGGGGCTCAAATTTTGGGCTCAGCATAAGAACACAGTCGTATAGTATATCCAAAACGATAACCTATAGGTTTCGTGGGCTTAAAAATTTTCGGGAATTTCCTCATTTTTATCCCCTATCCCCCCAAATCAAGATGGCGGCACAACCTGCCAGACGAGGTAGACAATTGAAATTTGGTGAATATATAGCTTTTGGTCCCTAACGGATGGGAAAATTCCAAGATGTTCAAATTTTTCACTTTTTACCCCCAAAGATATCGAAATATGGAGGCAATTTTAATGACTGTGCAGACATTCCTTTTGAGCTATTTTTTGGCTAAACGGTAAGTCGTATCACAAAACGGATGGCACAATGTCCCTTCAATTCGGAGTGATCTACAACTTTGGTCCTGTGACATTTTGTCGTATCTCTCTCCCTTATACGTTAAATTTGGCCGTATTTCTGGATTGTTCGTAAATTTGGTGATTTTTACAAGTAAATTTCAATGTTTGACACACTTATAGGAATGATAGGATGATCGCGTTAGGTGTGCACATTGGCACGATTAAGGGACATATGTGTACCAAATTTCATGATTCTAGCTTATACATAAGTAGGCAAAATGTAATGTAAAATGTTAAAAATGCACCCAAATTTCACCCTATTCAACATTTGAGCTCAAATTACCCCCTTAATATGGGAGATACGAGGATATGGTTTAGAAACAAACATTTAGAGCGATAAATGAGGCGTCTGATGGCGCAAACCGTTTCTTAATATCATAAACCGTTTAGGAGATATGATTCTCGAAGTGGAAGTCTGCACTTTTCAACGTGCTCATGCTTATCCGTCATCTATATATATAAAAGCAAGTCGGGCTGGAGCGATGTATATATAAATATTTAAAAATGAAAAAAGACGTGAATTAATGAGGAACTTCCAGAAATCTCAGAAATTTGAAACTTGGTACGAGGGAAACTGATGACCCCAGGATCCCTAGAAAAATCGGAAATTCTCAAAATTCCCTGAAGGGGGCACGCTGGGGGGGCTCAAATTTTGGGCTCAGCATAAGAACACAGTCGTATAGTATATCCAAAACGATAACCTATAGGTTTCGTGGGCTTAAAAATTTTCGGGAATTTCCTCATTTTTATCCCCTATCCCCCCAAATCAAGATGGCGGCACAACCTGCCAGACGAGGTAGACAATTGAAATTTGGTGAATATATAGCTTTAGGTCCCTAACGGATGGGAAAATTCCAAGATGTTCAAATTTTTCACTTTTTACCCCCAAAGATATCGAAATATTGAGGCAATTTTAATGACTGTGCAGACATTCCTTTTGAGCTATTTTTTGGCTAAACGGTAAGTCGTATCACAAAACGGATGGCACAATGTCTCTTCAATTCGGAGTGATCTACAACTTTGGTCCTGTGACATTTTGTCGTATCTCTCTCCCTTATACGTTAAATTTGGCCGTATTTCTGGATTGTTGGTAAATTTGGTGATTTTTACAAGTAAATTTCAATGTTTGACACACTTATAAGAATGATAGGATGATCGCGTTAGGTGTGCACATTGGCACGATTAAGGGACATATGTGTACCAAATTTCATGATTCTAGCTTATACATAAGTAGGCAAAATGTAATGTAAAATGTTAAAAATGCACCCAAATTTCACCCTATTCAACATTTGAACTCAATTTACCCCCTTAATATGGGAGATACGAGGATATGGTTTAGAAACAAACATTTAGAGCGATAAATGAGGCGTCTGATGGCGCAAACCGTTTCTTAATATCATAAACTGTTTAGGAGATATGAATCTCGAAGTGGAAGTCTGCACTTTTCAACGTGCTCATGCTTATCCGTCATCTATATATATAAAAGCAAGTCGGGCTGGAGCGATGTATATATAAATATTTAAAAATGAAAAAAGACGTGAATTAATGAGGCACTTCCAGAAATCTCAGAAATTTGAAACTTGGTACGAGGGAAACTGATGACCTCAGGATCCCTAGAAAAATCGGAAATTCTCAAAATTCCCTGAAGGGGGCACGCTGGGGGGGCTCAAATTTTGGGCTCAGCAAAGAACACAGTCGTATAGTATATCCAAAACGATAACCTATAGGTTTCGTGGGCTTAAAAATTTTCGGGAATTTCCTCATTTTTATCCCCTATCCCCCCAAATCAAAATGGCGGCACAACCTGCCAGACGAGGTAGACAATTGAAATTTGGTGAATATATAGCTTTTGGTCCCTAACGGACGGGAAAATTCCAAGATGTTCAAATTTTTCACTTTTTACCCCCAAAGATATCGAAATATGGAGGCAATTTTAATGACTGTGCAGACATTCCTTTTGAGCTATTTTTTGGCTAAACGGTAAGTCGTATCACAAAACGGATGGCACAATGTCCCTTCAATTCGGAGTGATCTACAACTTTGGTCCTGTGACATTTTGTCGTATCTCTCTCCCTTATACGTTAAATTTGGCCGTATTTCTGGATTGTTCGTAAATTTGGTGATTTTTACAAGTAAATTTCAATGTTTGACACACTTATAAGAATGATAGGATGATCGCGTTAGGTGTGCACATTGGCACGATTAAGGGACATATGTGTACCAAATTTCATGATTCTAGCTTATACATAAGTAGGCAAAATGTAATGTAAAATGTTAAAAATGCACCCAAATTTCACCCTATTCAACATTTGAACTCAATTTACCCCCTTAATATGGGAGATACGAGGATATGGTTTAGAAACAAACATTTAGAGCGATAAATGAGGCGTCTGATGGCGCAAACCATTTCTTAATATCATAAACCGTTTAGGAGATATGAATCTCGAAGTGGAAGTCTGCACTTTTCAACGTGCTCATGCTTATCCGTCATCTATATATATAAAAGCAAGTCGGGCTGGAGCGATGTATATATAAATATTTAAAAATGAAAAAAGACGTGAATTAATGAGGCACTTCCAGAAATCTCAGAAATTTGAAACTTGGTACGAGGGAAACTGATGACCCCAGGATCCCTAGAAAAATCGGAAATTCTCAAAATTCCCTGAAGGGGGCACGCTGGGGGGGCTCAAATTTTGGGCTCAGCAAAAGAACACAGTCGTATAGTATATCCAAAACGATAACCTATAGGTTTCGTGGGCTTAAAAATTTTCGGGAATTTCCTCATTTTTATCCCCTATCCCCCCAAATCAAGATAGCGGCACTACCTGCCAGACGAGGTAGACAATTGAAATTTCGTGAATATATAGCTTTTGGTCCCTAACGGACGGGAAAATTCCAAGATGTTCAAATTTTTCACTTTTTACCCCCAAAGATATCGAAATATGGAGGCAATTTTAATGACTGTGCAGACATTCCTTTTGAGCTATTTTTTGGCTAAACGGTAAGTCGTATCACAAAACGGATGGCACAATGTCCCTTCAATTCGGAGTGATCTACAACTTTGGTCCTGTGACATTTTGTCGTATCTCTCCCCTTATACGTTAAATTTGGCCGTATTTCTGGATTGTTGGTAAATTTGGTGATTTTTACAAGTAAATTTCAATGTTTGACACACTTATAAGAATGATAGGATGATCGTGTTAGGTGTGCACATTGGCACGATTAAGGGACATATGTGTACCAAATTTCATGATTCTAGCTTATACATAAGTAGGCAAAATGTAATGTAAAATGTTAAAAATGCACCCAATTTTCACCCTATTCAATATTTGAACTCACTTTACCCCCTTAATATGGGAGATACGAGGATATGGTTTAGAAACAAACATTTAGAGCGATAAATGAGGCGTCTGATGGCGCAAACCGTTTCTTAATATCATAAACCGTTTAGGAGATATGATTCTCGAAGTGGAAGTCTGCACTTTTCAACGTGCTCATGCTTATCCGTCATCTATATATATAAAAGCAAGTCGGGCTGGAGCGATGTATATATAAATATTTAAAAATGAAAAAAGACGTGAATTAATGAGGAACTTCCAGAAATCTCAGAAATTTGAAACTTGGTACGAGGGAAACTGATGACCCCAGGATCCCTAGAAAAATCGGAAATTCTCAAAATTCCCTGAAGGGGGCACGCTGGGGGGGCTCAAATTTTGGGCTCAGCATAAGAACACAGTCGTATAGTATATCCAAAACGATAACCTATAGGTTTCGTGGGCTTAAAAATTTTCGGGAATTTCCTCATTTTTATCCCCTATCCCCCCAAATCAAGATGGCGGCACAACCTGCCAGACGAGGTAGACAATTGAAATTTGGTGAATATATAGCTTTTGGTCCCTAACGGATGGGAAAATTCCAAGATGTTCAAATTTTTCACTTTTTACCCCCAAAGATATCGAAATATGGAGGCAATTTTAATGACTGTGCAGACATTCCTTTTGAGCTATTTTTTGGCTAAACGGTAAGTCGTATCACAAAACGGATGGCACAATGTCCCTTCAATTCGGAGTGATCTACAACTTTGGTCCTGTGACATTTTGTCGTATCTCTCTCCCTTATACGTTAAATTTGGCCGTATTTCTGGATTGTTCGTAAATTTGGTGATTTTTACAAGTAAATTTCAATGTTTGACACACTTATAGGAATGATAGGATGATCGCGTTAGGTGTGCACATTGGCACGATTAAGGGACATATGTGTACCAAATTTCATGATTCTAGCTTATACATAAGTAGGCAAAATGTAATGTAAAATGTTAAAAATGCACCCAAATTTCACCCTATTCAACATTTGAGCTCAAATTACCCCCTTAATATGGGAGATACGAGGATATGGTTTAGAAACAAACATTTAGAGCGATAAAGAGGCGTCTGATGGCGCAAACCGTTTCTTAATATCATAAACCGTTTAGGAGATATGATTCTCGAAGTGGAAGTCTGCACTTTTCAACGTGCTCATGCTTATCCGTCATCTATATATATAAAAGCAAGTCGGGCTGGAGCGATGTATATATAAATATTTAAAAATGAAAAAAGACGTGAATTAATGAGGCACTTCCAGAAATCTCAGAAATTTGAAACTTGGTACGAGGGAAACTGATGACCCCAGGATCCCTAGAAAAATCGGAAATTCTCAAAATTCCCTGAAGGGGGCACGCTGGGGGGGCTCAAATTTTGGGCTCAGCAAAAGAACACAGTCGTATAGTATATCCAAAACGATAACCTATAGGTTTCGTGGGCTTAAAAATTTTCGGGAATTTCCTCATTTTTATCCCCTATCCCCCCAAATCAAGATAGCGGCACTACCTGCCAGACGAGGTAGACAATTGAAATTTCGTGAATATATAGCTTTTGGTCCCTAACGGACGGGAAAATTCCAAGATGTTCAAATTTTTCACTTTTTACCCCCAAAGATATCGAAATATGGAGGCAATTTTAATGACTGTGCAGACATTCCTTTTGAGCTATTTTTTGGCTAAACGGTAAGTCGTATCACAAAACGGATGGCACAATGTCCCTTCAATTCGGAGTGATCTACAACTTTGGTCCTGTGACATTTTGTCGTATCTCTCCCCTTATACGTTAAATTTGGCCGTATTTCTGGATTGTTGGTAAATTTGGTGATTTTTACAAGTAAATTTCAATGTTTGACACACTTATAAGAATGATAGGATGATCGTGTTAGGTGTGCACATTGGCACGATTAAGGGACATATGTGTACCAAATTTCATGATTCTAGCTTATACATAAGTAGGCAAAATGTAATGTAAAATGTTAAAAATGCACCCAATTTTCACCCTATTCAATATTTGAACTCACTTTACCCCCTTAATATGGGAGATACGAGGATATGGTTTAGAAACAAACATTTAGAGCGATAAATGAGGCGTCTGATGGCGCAAACCGTTTCTTAATATCATAAACCGTTTAGGAGATATGATTCTCGAAGTGGAAGTCTGCACTTTTCAACGTGCTCATGCTTATCCGTCATCTATATATATAAAAGCAAGTCGGGCTGGAGCGATGTATATATAAATATTTAAAAATGAAAAAAGACGTGAATTAATGAGGAACTTCCAGAAATCTCAGAAATTTGAAACTTGGTACGAGGGAAACTGATGACCCCAGGATCCCTAGAAAAATCGGAAATTCTCAAAATTCCCTGAAGGGGGCACGCTGGGGGGGCTCAAATTTTGGGCTCAGCATAAGAACACAGTCGTATAGTATATCCAAAACGATAACCTATAGGTTTCGTGGGCTTAAAAATTTTCGGGAATTTCCTCATTTTTATCCCCTATCCCCCCAAATCAAGATGGCGGCACAACCTGCCAGACGAGGTAGACAATTGAAATTTGGTGAATATATAGCTTTAGGTCCCTAACGGATGGGAAAATTCCAAGATGTTCAAATTTTTCACTTTTTACCCCCAAAGATATCGAAATATGGAGGCAATTTTAATGACTGTGCAGACATTCCTTTTGAGCTATTTTTTGGCTAAACGGTAAGTCGTATCACAAAACGGATGGCACAATGTCCCTTCAATTCGGAGTGATCTACAACTTTTGTCCTGTGACATGTTGTCGTATCTCTCTCCCTTATAAGTTAAATTTGGCCGTATTTCTGGATTGTTCGTAAATTTGGTGATTTTTACAAGTAAATTTCAATGTTTGACACACTTATAAGAATGATAGGATGATCGCGTTAGGTGTGCACATTGGCACGATTGAGGGACATATGTGTACCAAATTTCATGATTCTAGCTTATACATAAGTAGGCAAAATGTAATGTAAAATGTTAAAAATGCACCCAAATTTCACCCTAATCAATATTTGAACTCAATTTACCCCCTTAATATGGGAGATACGAGGATATGGTTTAGAAACAAACATTTAGAGCCATAAATGAGGCGTCTGATGGCGCAACCGTTTCTTAATATCATAAACCGTTTAGGAGATATGATTCTCGAAGTGGAAGTCTGCACTTTTCAACGTGCTCATGCTTATCCGTCATCTATATATATAAAAGCAAGTCGGGCTGGAGCGATGTATATATAAATATTTAAAAATGAAAAAAGACGTGAATTAATGAGGCACTTCCAGAAATCTCAGAAATTTGAAACTTGGTACGAGGGAAACTGATGACCCCAGGATCCCTAGAAAAATCGGAAATTCTCAAAATTCCCTGAAGGGGGCACGCTGGGGGGGCTCAAATTTTGGGCTCAGCATAAGAACACAGTCGTATAGTATATCCAAAACGATAACCTATAGGTTTCGTGGGCTTAAAAATTTTCGGGAATTTCCTCATTTTTATCCCCTATCCCCCCAAATCAAGATGGCGGCACAACCTGCCAGACGAGGTAGACAATTGAAATTTGGTGAATATATAGCTTTAGGTCCCTAACGGATGGGAAAATTCCAAGATGTTCAAATTTTTCACTTTTTACCCCCAAAGATATCGAAATATTGAGGCAATTTTAATGACTGTGCAGACATTCCTTTTGAGCTATTTTTTGGCTAAACGGTAAGTCGTATCACAAAACGGATGGCACAATGTCTCTTCAATTCGGAGTGATCTACAACTTTGGTCCTGTGACATTTTGTCGTATCTCTCTCCCTTATACGTTAAATTTGGCCGTATTTCTGGATTGTTGGTAAATTTGGTGATTTTTACAAGTAAATTTCAATGTTTGACACACTTATAAGAATGATAGGATGATCGCGTTAGGTGTGCACATTGGCACGATTAAGGGACATATGTGTACCAAATTTCATGATTCTAGCTTATACATAAGTAGGCAAAATGTAATGTAAAATTTTAAAAATGCACCCAAATTTCACCCTATTCAACATTTGAACTCAATTTACCCCCTTAATATGGGAGATACGAGGATATGGTTTAGAAACAAACATTTAGAGCGATAAATGAGGCGTCTGATGGCGCAAACCGTTTCTTAATATCATAAACTGTTTAGGAGATATGAATCTCGAAGTGGAAGTCTGCACTTTTCAACGTGCTCATGCTTATCCGTCATCTATATATATAAAAGCAAGTCGGGCTGGAGCGATGTATATATAAATATTTAAAAATGAAAAAAGACGTGAATTAATGAGGCACTTCCAGAAATCTCAGAAATTTGAAACTTGGTACGAGGGAAACTGATGACCTCAGGATCCCTAGAAAAATCGGAAATTCTCAAAATTCCCTGAAGGGGGCACGCTGGGGGGGCTCAAATTTTGGGCTCAGCAAAGAACACAGTCGTATAGTATATCCAAAACGATAACCTATAGGTTTCGTGGGCTTAAAAATTTTCGGGAATTTCCTCATTTTTATCCCCTATCCCCCCAAATCAAAATGGCGGCACAACCTGCCAGACGAGGTAGACAATTGAAATTTGGTGAATATATAGCTTTTGGTCCCTAACGGACGGGAAAATTCCAAGATGTTCAAATTTTTCACTTTTTACCCCCAAAGATATCGAAATATGGAGGCAATTTTAATGACTGTGCAGACATTCCTTTTGAGCTATTTTTTGGCTAAACGGTAAGTCGTATCACAAAACGGATGGCACAATGTCCCTTCAATTCGGAGTGATCTACAACTTTGGTCCTGTGACATTTTGTCGTATCTCTCTCCCTTATACGTTAAATTTGGCCGTATTTCTGGATTGTTCGTAAATTTGGTGATTTTTACAAGTAAATTTCAATGTTTGACACACTTATAAGAATGATAGGATGATCGCGTTAGGTGTGCACATTGGCACGATTAAGGGACATATGTGTACCAAATTTCATGATTCTAGCTTATACATAAGTAGGCAAAATGTAATGTAAAATGTTAAAAATGCACCCAAATTTCACCCTATTCAACATTTGAACTCAATTTACCCCCTTAATATGGGAGATACGAGGATATGGTTTAGAAACAAACATTTAGAGCGATAAATGAGGCGTCTGATGGCGCAAACCATTTCTTAATATCATAAACCGTTTAGGAGATATGAATCTCGAAGTGGAAGTCTGCACTTTTCAACGTGCTCATGCTTATCCGTCATCTATATATATAAAAGCAAGTCGGGCTGGAGCGATGTATATATAAATATTTAAAAATGAAAAAAGACGTGAATTAATGAGGCACTTCCAGAAATCTCAGAAATTTGAAACTTGGTACGAGGGAAACTGATGACCCCAGGATCCCTAGAAAAATCGGAAATTCTCAAAATTCCCTGAAGGGGGCACGCTGGGGGGGCTCAAATTTTGGGCTCAGCAAAAGAACACAGTCGTATAGTATATCCAAAACGATAACCTATAGGTTTCGTGGGCTTAAAAATTTTCGGGAATTTCCTCATTTTTATCCCCTATCCCCCCAAATCAAGATAGCGGCACTACCTGCCAGACGAGGTAGACAATTGAAATTTCGTGAATATATAGCTTTTGGTCCCTAACGGACGGGAAAATTCCAAGATGTTCAAATTTTTCACTTTTTACCCCCAAAGATATCGAAATATGGAGGCAATTTTAATGACTGTGCAGACATTCCTTTTGAGCTATTTTTTGGCTAAACGGTAAGTCGTATCACAAAACGGATGGCACAATGTCCCTTCAATTCGGAGTGATCTACAACTTTGGTCCTGTGACATTTTGTCGTATCTCTCCCCTTATAAGTTAAATTTGGCCGTATTTCTGGATTGTTGGTAAATTTGGTGATTTTTACAAGTAAATTTCAATGTTTGACACACTTATAAGAATGATAGGATGATCGTGTTAGGTGTGCACATTGGCACGATTAAGGGACATATGTGTACCAAATTTCATGATTCTAGCTTATACATAAGTAGGCAAAATGTAATGTAAAATGTTAAAAATGCACCCAATTTTCACCCTATTCAATATTTGAACTCACTTTACCCCCTTAATATGGGAGATACGAGGATATGGTTTAGAAACAAACATTTAGAGCGATAAATGAGGCGTCTGATGGCGCAAACCGTTTCTTAATATCATAAACCGTTTAGGAGATATGATTCTCGAAGTTGAAGTCTGCACTTTTCAACGTGCTCATGCTTATCCGTCATCTATATATATAAAAGCAAGTCGGGCTGGAGCGATGTATATATAAATATTTAAAAATGAAAAAAGACGTGAATTAATGAGGAACTTCCAGAAATCTCAGAAATTTGAAACTTGGTACGAGGGAAACTGATGACCCCAGGATCCCTAGAAAAATCGGAAATTCTCAAAATTCCCTGAAGGGGGCACGCTGGGGGGGCTCAAATTTTGGGCTCAGCATAAGAACACAGTCGTATAGTATATCCAAAACGATAACCTATAGGTTTCGTGGGCTTAAAAATTTTCGGGAATTTCCTCATTTTTATCCCCTATCCCCCCAAATCAAGATGGCGGCACAACCTGCCAGACGAGGTAGACAATTGAAATTTGGTGAATATATAGCTTTTGGTCCCTAACGGATGGGAAAATTCCAAGATGTTCAAATTTTTCACTTTTTACCCCCAAAGATATCGAAATATGGAGGCAATTTTAATGACTGTGCAGACATTCCTTTTGAGCTATTTTTTGGCTAAACGGTAAGTCGTATCACAAAACGGATGGCACAATGTCCCTTCAATTCGGAGTGATCTACAACTTTGGTCCTGTGACATTTTGTCGTATCTCTCTCCCTTATACGTTAAATTTGGCCGTATTTCTGGATTGTTCGTAAATTTGGTGATTTTTACAAGTAAATTTCAATGTTTGACACACTTATAGGAATGATAGGATGATCGCGTTAGGTGTGCACATTGGCACGATTAAGGGACATATGTGTACCAAATTTCATGATTCTAGCTTATACATAAGTAGGCAAAATGTAATGTAAAATGTTAAAAATGCACCCAAATTTCACCCTATTCAACATTTGAGCTCAAATTACCCCCTTAATATGGGAGATACGAGGATATGGTTTAGAAACAAACATTTAGAGCGATAAATGAGGCGTCTGATGGCGCAAACCGTTTCTTAATATCATAAACCGTTTAGGAGATATGATTCTCGAAGTGGAAGTCTGCACTTTTCAACGTGCTCATGCTTATCCGTCATCTATATATATAAAAGCAAGTCGGGCTGGAGCGATGTATATATAAATATTTAAAAATGAAAAAAGACGTGAATTAATGAGGAACTTCCAGAAATCTCAGAAATTTGAAACTTGGTACGAGGGAAACTGATGACCCCAGGATCCCTAGAAAAATCGGAAATTCTCAAAATTCCCTGAAGGGGGCACGCTGGGGGGGCTCAAATTTTGGGCTCAGCATAAGAACACAGTCGTATAGTATATCCAAAACGATAACCTATAGGTTTCGTGGGCTTAAAAATTTTCGGGAATTTCCTCATTTTTATCCCCTATCCCCCCAAATCAAGATGGCGGCACAACCTGCCAGACGAGGTAGACAATTGAAATTTGGTGAATATATAGCTTTAGGTCCCTAACGGATGGGAAAATTCCAAGATGTTCAAATTTTTCACTTTTTACCCCCAAAGATATCGAAATATTGAGGCAATTTTAATGACTGTGCAGACATTCCTTTTGAGCTATTTTTTGGCTAAACGGTAAGTCGTATCACAAAACGGATGGCACAATGTCCCTTCAATTCGGAGTGATCTACAACTTTGGTCCTGTGACATTTTGTCGTATCTCTCTCCCTTATACGTTAAATTTGGCCGTATTTCTGGATTGTTCGTAAATTTGGTGATTTTTACAAGTAAATTTCAATGTTTGACACACTTATAGGAATGATAGGATGATCGCGTTAGGTGTGCACATTGGCACGATTAAGGGACATATGTGTACCAAATTTCATGATTCTAGCTTATACATAAGTAGGCAAAATGTAATGTAAAATGTTAAAAATGCACCCAAATTTCACCCTATTCAACATTTGAACTCAATTTACCCCCTTAATATGGGAGATACGAGGATATGGTTTAGAAACAAACATTTAGAGCGATAAATGAGGCGTCTGATGGCGCAAACCGTTTCTTAATATCATAAACTGTTTAGGAGATATGAATCTCGAAGTGGAAGTCTGCACTTTTCAACGTGCTCATGCTTATCCGTCATCTATATATATAAAAGCAAGTCGGGCTGGAGCGATGTATATATAAATATTTAAAAATGAAAAAAGACGTGAATTAATGAGGCACTTCCAGAAATCTCAGAAATTTGAAACTTGGTACGAGGGAAACTGATGACCTCAGGATCCCTAGAAAAATCGGAAATTCTCAAAATTCCCTGAAGGGGGCACGCTGGGGGGGCTCAAATTTTGGGCTCAGCAAAGAACACAGTCGTATAGTATATCCAAAACGATAACCTATAGGTTTCGTGGGCTTAAAAATTTTCGGGAATTTCCTCATTTTTATCCCCTATCCCCCCAAATCAAAATGGCGGCACAACCTGCCAGACGAGGTAGACAATTGAAATTTGGTGAATATATAGCTTTTGGTCCCTAACGGACGGGAAAATTCCAAGATGTTCAAATTTTTCACTTTTTACCCCCAAAGATATCGAAATATGGAGGCAATTTTAATGACTGTGCAGACATTCCTTTTGAGCTATTTTTTGGCTAAACGGTAAGTCGTATCACAAAACGGATGGCACAATGTCCCTTCAATTCGGAGTGATCTACAACTTTGGTCCTGTGACATTTTGTCGTATCTCTCTCCCTTATACGTTAAATTTGGCCGTATTTCTGGATTGTTCGTAAATTTGGTGATTTTTACAAGTAAATTTCAATGTTTGACACACTTATAAGAATGATAGGATGATCGCGTTAGGTGTGCACATTGGCACGATTAAGGGACATATGTGTACCAAATTTCATGATTCTAGCTTATACATAAGTAGGCAAAATGTAATGTAAAATGTTAAAAATGCACCCAAATTTCACCCTATTCAACATTTGAACTCAATTTACCCCCTTAATATGGGAGATACGAGGATATGGTTTAGAAACAAACATTTAGAGCGATAAATGAGGCGTCTGATGGCGCAAACCATTTCTTAATATCATAAACCGTTTAGGAGATATGAATCTCGAAGTGGAAGTCTGCACTTTTCAACGTGCTCATGCTTATCCGTCATCTATATATATAAAAGCAAGTCGGGCTGGAGCGATGTATATATAAATATTTAAAAATGAAAAAAGACGTGAATTAATGAGGCACTTCCAGAAATCTCAGAAATTTGAAACTTGGTACGAGGGAAACTGATGACCCCAGGATCCCTAGAAAAATCGGAAATTCTCAAAATTCCCTGAAGGGGGCACGCTGGGGGGGCTCAAATTTTGGGCTCAGCAAAAGAACACAGTCGTATAGTATATCCAAAACGATAACCTATAGGTTTCGTGGGCTTAAAAATTTTCGGGAATTTCCTCATTTTTATCCCCTATCCCCCCAAATCAAGATAGCGGCACTACCTGCCAGACGAGGTAGACAATTGAAATTTCGTGAATATATAGCTTTTGGTCCCTAACGGACGGGAAAATTCCAAGATGTTCAAATTTTTCACTTTTTACCCCCAAAGATATCGAAATATGGAGGCAATTTTAATGACTGTGCAGACATTCCTTTTGAGCTATTTTTTGGCTAAACGGTAAGTCGTATCACAAAACGGATGGCACAATGTCCCTTCAATTCGGAGTGATCTACAACTTTGGTCCTGTGACATTTTGTCGTATCTCTCCCCTTATACGTTAAATTTGGCCGTATTTCTGGATTGTTGGTAAATTTGGTGATTTTTACAAGTAAATTTCAATGTTTGACACACTTATAAGAATGATAGGATGATCGTGTTAGGTGTGCACATTGGCACGATTAAGGGACATATGTGTACCAAATTTCATGATTCTAGCTTATACATAAGTAGGCAAAATGTAATGTAAAATGTTAAAAATGCACCCAATTTTCACCCTATTCAATATTTGAACTCACTTTACCCCCTTAATATGGGAGATACGAGGATATGGTTTAGAAACAAACATTTAGAGCGATAAATGAGGCGTCTGATGGCGCAAACCGTTTCTTAATATCATAAACCGTTTAGGAGATATGATTCTCGAAGTGGAAGTCTGCACTTTTCAACGTGCTCATGCTTATCCGTCATCTATATATATAAAAGCAAGTCGGGCTGGAGCGATGTATATATAAATATTTAAAAATGAAAAAAGACGTGAATTAATGAGGAACTTCCAGAAATCTCAGAAATTTGAAACTTGGTACGAGGGAAACTGATGACCCCAGGATCCCTAGAAAAATCGGAAATTCTCAAAATTCCCTGAAGGGGGCACGCTGGGGGGGCTCAAATTTTGGGCTCAGCATAAGAACACAGTCGTATAGTATATCCAAAACGATAACCTATAGGTTTCGTGGGCTTAAAAATTTTCGGGAATTTCCTCATTTTTATCCCCTATCCCCCCAAATCAAGATGGCGGCACAACCTGCCAGACGAGGTAGACAATTGAAATTTGGTGAATATATAGCTTTTGGTCCCTAACGGATGGGAAAATTCCAAGATGTTCAAATTTTTCACTTTTTACCCCCAAAGATATCGAAATATGGAGGCAATTTTAATGACTGTGCAGACATTCCTTTTGAGCTATTTTTTGGCTAAACGGTAAGTCGTATCACAAAACGGATGGCACAATGTCCCTTCAATTCGGAGTGATCTACAACTTTGGTCCTGTGACATTTTGTCGTATCTCTCTCCCTTATACGTTAAATTTGGCCGTATTTCTGGATTGTTCGTAAATTTGGTGATTTTTACAAGTAAATTTCAATGTTTGACACACTTATAGGAATGATAGGATGATCGCGTTAGGTGTGCACATTGGCACGATTAAGGGACATATGTGTACCAAATTTCATGATTCTAGCTTATACATAAGTAGGCAAAATGTAATGTAAAATGTTAAAAATGCACCCAAATTTCACCCTATTCAACATTTGAGCTCAAATTACCCCCTTAATATGGGAGATACGAGGATATGGTTTAGAAACAAACATTTAGAGCGATAAAGAGGCGTCTGATGGCGCAAACCGTTTCTTAATATCATAAACCGTTTAGGAGATATGATTCTCGAAGTGGAAGTCTGCACTTTTCAACGTGCTCATGCTTATCCGTCATCTATATATATAAAAGCAAGTCGGGCTGGAGCGATGTATATATAAATATTTAAAAATGAAAAAAGACGTGAATTAATGAGGAACTTCCAGAAATCTCAGAAATTTGAAACTTGGTACGAGGGAAACTGATGACCCCAGGATCCCTAGAAAAATCGGAAATTCTCAAAATTCCCTGAAGGGGGCACGCTGGGGGGGCTCAAATTTTGGGCTCAGCATAAGAACACAGTCGTATAGTATATCCAAAACGATAACCTATAGGTTTCGTGGGCTTAAAAATTTTCGGGAATTTCCTCATTTTTATCCCCTATCCCCCCAAATCAAGATGGCGGCACAACCTGCCAGACGAGGTAGACAATTGAAATTTGGTGAATATATAGCTTTTGGTCCCTAACGGACGGGAAAATTCCAAGATGTTCAAATTTTTCACTTTTTACCCCCAAAGATATCGAAATATGGAGGCAATTTTAATGACTGTGCAGACATTCCTTTTGAGCTATTTTTTGGCTAAACGGTAAGTCGTATCACAAAACGGATGGCACAATGTCCCTTCAATTCGGAGTGATCTACAACTTTGGTCCTGTGACATTTTGTCGTATCTCTCTCCCTTATACGTTAAATTTGGCCGTATTTCTGGATTGTTCGTAAATTTGGTGATTTTTACAAGTAAATTTCAATGTTTGACACACTTATAAGAATGATAGGATGATCGCGTTAGGTGTGCACATTGGCACGATTAAGGGACATATGTGTACCAAATTTCATGATTCTAGCTTATACATAAGTAGGCAAAATGTAATGTAAAATGTTAAAAATGCACCCAATTTTCACCCTATTCAATATTTGAACTCACTTTACCGCCTTAATATGGGAGATACGAGGATATGGTTTAGAAACAAACATTTAGAGCGATAAATGAGGCGTCTGATGGCGCAAACCGTTTCTTAATATCATAAACCGTTTAGGAGATATGATTCTCGAAGTGGAAGTCTGCACTTTTCAACGTGCTCATGCTTATCCGTCATCTATATATATAAAAGCAAGTCGGGCTGGAGCGATGTATATATAAATATTTAAAAATGAAAAAAGACGTGAATTAATGAGGCACTTCCAGAAATCTCAGAAATTTGAAACTTGGTACGAGGGAAACTGATGACCCCAGGATCCCTAGAAAAATCGGAAATTCTCAAAATTCCCTGAAGGGGGCACGCTGGGGGGGCTCAAATTTTGGGCTCAGCATAAGAACACAGTCGTATAGTATATCCAAAACGATAACCTATAGGTTTCGTGGGCTTAAAAATTTTCGGGAATTTCCTCATTTTTGTCCCCTATCCCCCCAAATCAAGATGGCGGCACAACCTGCCAGACGAGGTAGACAATTGAAATTTGGTGAATATATAGCTTTAGGTCCCTAACGGATGGGAAAATTCCAAGATGTTCAAATTTTTCACTTTTTACCCCCAAAGATATCGAAATATGGAGGCAATTTTAATGACTGTGCAGACATTCCTTTTGAGCTATTTTTTGGCTAAACGGTAAGTCGTATCACAAAACGGATGGCACAATGTCCCTTCAATTCGGAGTGATCTACAACTTTTGTCCTGTGACATGTTGTCGTATCTCTCTCCCTTATAAGTTAAATTTGGCCGTATTTCTGGATTGTTCGTAAATTTGGTGATTTTTACAAGTAAATTTCAATGTTTGACACACTTATAAGAATGATAGGATGATCGCGTTAGGTGTGCACATTGGCACGATTAAGGGACATATGTGTACCAAATTTCATGATTCTAGCTTATACATAAGTAGGCAAAATGTAATGTAAAATGTTAAAAATGCACCCAAATTTCACCCTAATCAATATTTGAACTCAATTTACCCCCTTAATATGGGAGATACGAGGATATGGTTTAGAAACAAACATTTAGAGCCATAAATGAGGCGTCTGATGGCGCAACCGTTTCTTAATATCATAAACCGTTTAGGAGATATGATTCTCGAAGTGGAAGTCTGCACTTTTCAACGTGCTCATGCTTATCCGTCATCTATATATATAAAAGCAAGTCGGGCTGGAGCGATGTATATATAAATATTTAAAAATGAAAAAAGACGTGAATTAATGAGGCACTTCCAGAAATCTCAGAAATTTGAAACTTGGTACGAGGGAAACTGATGACCCCAGGATCCCTAGAAAAATCGGAAATTCTCAAAATTCCCTGAAGGGGGCACGCTGGGGGGGCTCAAATTTTGGGCTCAGCATAAGAACACAGTCGTATAGTATATCCAAAACGATAACCTATAGGTTTCGTGGGCTTAAAAATTTTCGGGAATTTCCTCATTTTTATCCCCTATCCCCCCAAATCAAGATGGCGGCACAACCTGCCAGACGAGGTAGACAATTGAAATTTGGTGAATATATAGCTTTAGGTCCCTAACGGATGGGAAAATTCCAAGATGTTCAAATTTTTCACTTTTTACCCCCAAAGATATCGAAATATTGAGGCAATTTTAATGACTGTGCAGACATTCCTTTTGAGCTATTTTTTGGCTAAACGGTAAGTCGTATCACAAAACGGATGGCACAATGTCTCTTCAATTCGGAGTGATCTACAACTTTGGTCCTGTGACATTTTGTCGTATCTCTCTCCCTTATACGTTAAATTTGGCCGTATTTCTGGATTGTTGGTAAATTTGGTGATTTTTACAAGTAAATTTCAATGTTTGACACACTTATAAGAATGATAGGATGATCGCGTTAGGTGTGCACATTGGCACGATTAAGGGACATATGTGTACCAAATTTCATGATTCTAGCTTATACATAAGTAGGCAAAATGTAATGTAAAATGTTAAAAATGCACCCAAATTTCACCCTATTCAACATTTGAACTCAATTTACCCCCTTAATATGGGAGATACGAGGATATGGTTTAGAAACAAACATTTAGAGCGATAAATGAGGCGTCTGATGGCGCAAACCGTTTCTTAATATCATAAACTGTTTAGGAGATATGAATCTCGAAGTGGAAGTCTGCACTTTTCAACGTGCTCATGCTTATCCGTCATCTATATATATAAAAGCAAGTCGGGCTGGAGCGATGTATATATAAATATTTAAAAATGAAAAAAGACGTGAATTAATGAGGCACTTCCAGAAATCTCAGAAATTTGAAACTTGGTACGAGGGAAACTGATGACCTCAGGATCCCTAGAAAAATCGGAAATTCTCAAAATTCCCTGAAGGGGGCACGCTGGGGGGGCTCAAATTTTGGGCTCAGCAAAGAACACAGTCGTATAGTATATCCAAAACGATAACCTATAGGTTTCGTGGGCTTAAAAATTTTCGGGAATTTCCTCATTTTTATCCCCTATCCCCCCAAATCAAAATGGCGGCACAACCTGCCAGACGAGGTAGACAATTGAAATTTGGTGAATATATAGCTTTTGGTCCCTAACGGACGGGAAAATTCCAAGATGTTCAAATTTTTCACTTTTTACCCCCAAAGATATCGAAATATGGAGGCAATTTTAATGACTGTGCAGACATTCCTTTTGAGCTATTTTTTGGCTAAACGGTAAGTCGTATCACAAAACGGATGGCACAATGTCCCTTCAATTCGGAGTGATCTACAACTTTGGTCCTGTGACATTTTGTCGTATCTCTCTCCCTTATACGTTAAATTTGGCCGTATTTCTGGATTGTTCGTAAATTTGGTGATTTTTACAAGTAAATTTCAATGTTTGACACACTTATAAGAATGATAGGATGATCGCGTTAGGTGTGCACATTGGCACGATTAAGGGACATATGTGTACCAAATTTCATGATTCTAGCTTATACATAAGTAGGCAAAATGTAATGTAAAATGTTAAAAATGCACCCAAATTTCACCCTATTCAACATTTGAACTCAATTTACCCCCTTAATATGGGAGATACGAGGATATGGTTTAGAAACAAACATTTAGAGCGATAAATGAGGCGTCTGATGGCGCAAACCATTTCTTAATATCATAAACCGTTTAGGAGATATGAATCTCGAAGTGGAAGTCTGCACTTTTCAACGTGCTCATGCTTATCCGTCATCTATATATATAAAAGCAAGTCGGGCTGGAGCGATGTATATATAAATATTTAAAAATGAAAAAAGACGTGAATTAATGAGGCACTTCCAGAAATCTCAGAAATTTGAAACTTGGTACGAGGGAAACTGATGACCCCAGGATCCCTAGAAAAATCGGAAATTCTCAAAATTCCCTGAAGGGGGCACGCTGGGGGGGCTCAAATTTTGGGCTCAGCAAAAGAACACAGTCGTATAGTATATCCAAAACGATAACCTATAGGTTTCGTGGGCTTAAAAATTTTCGGGAATTTCCTCATTTTTATCCCCTATCCCCCCAAATCAAGATAGCGGCACTACCTGCCAGACGAGGTAGACAATTGAAATTTCGTGAATATATAGCTTTTGGTCCCTAACGGACGGGAAAATTCCAAGATGTTCAAATTTTTCACTTTTTACCCCCAAAGATATCGAAATATGGAGGCAATTTTAATGACTGTGCAGACATTCCTTTTGAGCTATTTTTTGGCTAAACGGTAAGTCGTATCACAAAACGGATGGCACAATGTCCCTTCAATTCGGAGTGATCTACAACTTTGGTCCTGTGACATTTTGTCGTATCTCTCTCCCTTATACGTTAAATTTGGCCGTATTTCTGGATTGTTCGTAAATTTGGTGATTTTTACAAGTAAATTTCAATGTTTGACACACTTATAAGAATGATAGGATGATCGCGTTAGGTGTGCACATTGGCACGATTAAGGGACATATGTGTACCAAATTTCATGATTCTAGCTTATACATAAGTAGGCAAAATGTAATGTAAAATGTTAAAAATGCACCCAAATTTCACCCTATTCAACATTTGAACTCAATTTACCCCCTTAATATGGGAGATACGGGGATATGGTTTAGAAACAAACATTTAGAGCGATAAATGAGGCGTCTGATGGCGCAAACCATTTCTTAATATCATAAACCGTTTAGGAGATATGAATCTCGAAGTGGAAGTCTGCACTTTTCAACGTGCTCATGCTTATCCGTCATCTATATATATAAAAGCAAGTCGGGCTGGAGCGATGTATATATAAATATTTAAAAATGAAAAAAGACGTGAATTAATGAGGCACTTCCAGAAATCTCAGAAATTTGAAACTTGGTACGAGGGAAACTGATGACCCCAGGATCCCTAGAAAAATCGGAAATTCTCAAAATTCCCTGAAGGGGGCACGCTGGGGGGGCTCAAATTTTGGGCTCAGCAAAAGAACACAGTCGTATAGTATATCCAAAACGATAACCTATAGGTTTCGTGGGCTTAAAAATTTTCGGGAATTTCCTCATTTTTATCCCCTATCCCCCCAAATCAAGATAGCGGCACTACCTGCCAGACGAGGTAGACAATTGAAATTTCGTGAATATATAGCTTTTGGTCCCTAACGGACGGGAAAATTCCAAGATGTTCAAATTTTTCACTTTTTACCCCCAAAGATATCGAAATATGGAGGCAATTTTAATGACTGTGCAGACATTCCTTTTGAGCTATTTTTTGGCTAAACGGTAAGTCGTATCACAAAACGGATGGCACAATGTCCCTTCAATTCGGAGTGATCTACAACTTTGGTCCTGTGACATTTTGTCGTATCTCTCCCCTTATACGTTAAATTTGGCCGTATTTCTGGATTGTTGGTAAATTTGGTGATTTTTACAAGTAAATTTCAATGTTTGACACACTTATAAGAATGATAGGATGATCGTGTTAGGTGTGCACATTGGCACGATTAAGGGACATATGTGTACCAAATTTCATGATTCTAGCTTATACATAAGTAGGCAAAATGTAATGTAAAATGTTAAAAATGCACCCAATTTTCACCCTATTCAATATTTGAACTCACTTTACCCCCTTAATATGGGAGATACGAGGATATGGTTTAGAAACAAACATTTAGAGCGATAAATGAGGCGTCTGATGGCGCAAACCGTTTCTTAATATCATAAACCGTTTAGGAGATATGATTCTCGAAGTGGAAGTCTGCACTTTTCAACGTGCTCATGCTTATCCGTCATCTATATATATAAAAGCAAGTCGGGCTGGAGCGATGTATATATAAATATTTAAAAATGAAAAAAGACGTGAATTAATGAGGAACTTCCAGAAATCTCAGAAATTTGAAACTTGGTACGAGGGAAACTGATGACCCCAGGATCCCTAGAAAAATCGGAAATTCTCAAAATTCCCTGAAGGGGGCACGCTGGGGGGGCTCAAATTTTGGGCTCAGCATAAGAACACAGTCGTATAGTATATCCAAAACGATAACCTATAGGTTTCGTGGGCTTAAAAATTTTCGGGAATTTCCTCATTTTTATCCCCTATCCCCCCAAATCAAGATGGCGGCACAACCTGCCAGACGAGGTAGACAATTGAAATTTGGTGAATATATAGCTTTAGGTCCCTAACGGATGGGAAAATTCCAAGATGTTCAAATTTTTCACTTTTTACCCCCAAAGATATCGAAATATTGAGGCAATTTTAATGACTGTGCAGACATTCCTTTTGAGCTATTTTTTGGCTAAACGGTAAGTCGTATCACAAAACGGATGGCACAATGTCTCTTCAATTCGGAGTGATCTACAACTTTGGTCCTGTGACATTTTGTCGTATCTCTCTCCCTTATACGTTAAATTTGGCCGTATTTCTGGATTGTTGGTAAATTTGGTGATTTTTACAAGTAAATTTCAATGTTTGACACACTTATAAGAATGATAGGATGATCGCGTTAGGTGTGCACATTGGCACGATTAAGGGACATATGTGTACCAAATTTCATGATTCTAGCTTATACATAAGTAGGCAAAATGTAATGTAAAATGTTAAAAATGCACCCAAATTTCACCCTATTCAACATTTGAACTCAATTTACCCCCTTAATATGGGAGATACGAGGATATGGTTTAGAAACAAACATTTAGAGCGATAAATGAGGCGTCTGATGGCGCAAACCGTTTCTTAATATCATAAACTGTTTAGGAGATATGAATCTCGAAGTGGAAGTCTGCACTTTTCAACGTGCTCATGCTTATCCGTCATCTATATATATAAAAGCAAGTCGGGCTGGAGCGATGTATATATAAATATTTAAAAATGAAAAAAGACGTGAATTAATGAGGCACTTCCAGAAATCTCAGAAATTTGAAACTTGGTACGAGGGAAACTGATGACCTCAGGATCCCTAGAAAAATCGGAAATTCTCAAAATTCCCTGAAGGGGGCACGCTGGGGGGGCTCAAATTTTGGGCTCAGCAAAGAACACAGTCGTATAGTATATCCAAAACGATAACCTATAGGTTTCGTGGGCTTAAAAATTTTCGGGAATTTCCTCATTTTTATCCCCTATCCCCCCAAATCAAAATGGCGGCACAACCTGCCAGACGAGGTAGACAATTGAAATTTGGTGAATATATAGCTTTTGGTCCCTAACGGACGGGAAAATTCCAAGATGTTCAAATTTTTCACTTTTTACCCCCAAAGATATCGAAATATGGAGGCAATTTTAATGACTGTGCAGACATTCCTTTTGAGCTATTTTTTGGCTAAA
Source organism: Anabrus simplex (assembly GCF_040414725.1). NCBI lineage: Eukaryota > Metazoa > Arthropoda > Insecta > Orthoptera > Tettigoniidae > Anabrus > Anabrus simplex. Next base: position 119,864,219 of record NC_090267.1, on the reverse strand, counting down.
CGGTAAGTCGTATCACAAAACGGATGGCACAATGTCCCTTCAATTCGGAGTGATCTACAACTTTGGTCCTGTGACATTTTGTCGTATCTCTCTCCCTTATACGTTAAATTTGGCCGTATTTCTGGATTGTTCGTAAATTTGGTGATTTTTACAAGTAAATTTCAATGTTTGACACACTTATAAGAATGATAGGATGATCGCGTTAGGTGTGCACATTGGCACGATTAAGGGACATATGTGTACCAAATTTCATGATTCTAGCTTATACATAAGTAGGCAAAATGTAATGTAAAATGTTAAAAATGCACCCAAATTTCACCCTATTCAACATTTGAACTCAATTTACCCCCTTAATATGGGAGATACGAGGATATGGTTTAGAAACAAACATTTAGAGCGATAAATGAGGCGTCTGATGGCGCAAACCATTTCTTAATATCATAAACCGTTTAGGAGATATGAATCTCGAAGTGGAAGTCTGCACTTTTCAACGTGCTCATGCTTATCCGTCATCTATATATATAAAAGCAAGTCGGGCTGGAGCGATGTATATATAAATATTTAAAAATGAAAAAAGACGTGAATTAATGAGGCACTTCCAGAAATCTCAGAAATTTGAAACTTGGTACGAGGGAAACTGATGACCCCAGGATCCCTAGAAAAATCGGAAATTCTCAAAATTCCCTGAAGGGGGCACGCTGGGGGGGCTCAAATTTTGGGCTCAGCAAAAGAACACAGTCGTATAGTATATCCAAAACGATAACCTATAGGTTTCGTGGGCTTAAAAATTTTCGGGAATTTCCTCATTTTTATCCCCTATCCCCCCAAATCAAGATAGCGGCACTACCTGCCAGACGAGGTAGACAATTGAAATTTCGTGAATATATAGCTTTTGGTCCCTAACGGACGGGAAAATTCCAAGATGTTCAAATTTTTCACTTTTTACCCCCAAAGATATCGAAATATGGAGGCAATTTTAATGACTGTGCAGACATTCCTTTTGAGCTATTTTTTGGCTAAACGGTAAGTCGTATCACAAAACGGATGGCACAATGTCCCTTCAATTCGGAGTGATCTACAACTTTGGTCCTGTGACATTTTGTCGTATCTCTCCCCTTATACGTTAAATTTGGCCGTATTTCTGGATTGTTGGTAAATTTGGTGATTTTTACAAGTAAATTTCAATGTTTGACACACTTATAAGAATGATAGGATGATCGTGTTAGGTGTGCACATTGGCACGATTAAGGGACATATGTGTACCAAATTTCATGATTCTAGCTTATACATAAGTAGGCAAAATGTAATGTAAAATGTTAAAAATGCACCCAATTTTCACCCTATTCAATATTTGAACTCACTTTACCCCCTTAATATGGGAGATACGAGGATATGGTTTAGAAACAAACATTTAGAGCGATAAATGAGGCGTCTGATGGCGCAAACCGTTTCTTAATATCATAAACCGTTTAGGAGATATGATTCTCGAAGTGGAAGTCTGCACTTTTCAACGTGCTCATGCTTATCCGTCATCTATATATATAAAAGCAAGTCGGGCTGGAGCGATGTATATATAAATATTTAAAAATGAAAAAAGACGTGAATTAATGAGGAACTTCCAGAAATCTCAGAAATTTGAAACTTGGTACGAGGGAAACTGATGACCCCAGGATCCCTAGAAAAATCGGAAATTCTCAAAATTCCCTGAAGGGGGCACGCTGGGGGGGCTCAAATTTTGGGCTCAGCATAAGAACACAGTCGTATAGTATATCCAAAACGATAACCTATAGGTTTCGTGGGCTTAAAAATTTTCGGGAATTTCCTCATTTTTATCCCCTATCCCCCCAAATCAAGATGGCGGCACAACCTGCCAGACGAGGTAGACAATTGAAATTTGGTGAATATATAGCTTTTGGTCCCTAACGGATGGGAAAATTCCAAGATGTTCAAATTTTTCACTTTTTACCCCCAAAGATATCGAAATATGGAGGCAATTTTAATGACTGTGCAGACATTCCTTTTGAGCTATTTTTTGGCTAAACGGTAAGTCGTATCACAAAACGGATGGCACAATGTCCCTTCAATTCGGAGTGATCTACAACTTTGGTCCTGTGACATTTTGTCGTATCTCTCTCCCTTATACGTTAAATTTGGCCGTATTTCTGGATTGTTCGTAAATTTGGTGATTTTTACAAGTAAATTTCAATGTTTGACACACTTATAGGAATGATAGGATGATCGCGTTAGGTGTGCACATTGGCACGATTAAGGGACATATGTGTACCAAATTTCATGATTCTAGCTTATACATAAGTAGGCAAAATGTAATGTAAAATGTTAAAAATGCACCCAAATTTCACCCTATTCAACATTTGAGCTCACTTTACCCCCTTAATATGGGAGATACGAGGATATGGTTTAGAAACAAACATTTAGAGCGATAAATGAGGCGTCTGATGGCGCAAACCGTTTCTTAATATCATAAACCGTTTAGGAGATATGATTCTCGAAGTGGAAGTCTGCACTTTTCAACGTGCTCATGCTTATCCGTCATCTATATATATAAAAGCAAGTCGGGCTGGAGCGATGTATATATAAATATTTAAAAATGAAAAAAGACGTGAATTAATGAGGAACTTCCAGAAATCTCAGAAATTTGAAACTTGGTACGAGGGAAACTGATGACCCCAGGATCCCTAGAAAAATCGGAAATTCTCAAAATTCCCTGAAGGGGGCACGCTGGGGGGGCTCAAATTTTGGGCTCAGCATAAGAACACAGTCGTATAGTATATCCAAAACGATAACCTATAGGTTTCGTGGGCTTAAAAATTTTCGGGAATTTCCTCATTTTTATCCCCTATCCCCCCAAATCAAGATGGCGGCACAACCTGCCAGACGAGGTAGACAATTGAAATTTGGTGAATATATAGCTTTTGGTCCCTAACGGACGGGAAAATTCCAAGATGTTCAAATTTTTCACTTTTTACCCCCAAAGATATCGAAATATGGAGGCAATTTTAATGACTGTGCAGACATTCCTTTTGAGCTATTTTTTGGCTAAACGGTAAGTCGTATCACAAAACGGATGGCACAATGTCTCTTCAATTCGGAGTGATCTACAACTTTGGTCCTGTGACATTTTGTCGTATCTCTCTCCCTTATACGTTAAATTTGGCCGTATTTCTGGATTGTTGGTAAATTTGGTGATTTTTACAAGTAAATTTCAATGTTTGACACACTTATAAGAATGATAGGATGATCGCGTTAGGTGTGCACATTGGCACGATTAAGGGACATATGTGTACCAAATTTCATGATTCTAGCTTATACATAAGTAGGCAAAATGTAATGTAAAATGTTAAAAATGCACCCAAATTTCACCCTATTCAACATTTGAACTCAATTTACCCCCTTAATATGGGAGATACGAGGATATGGTTTAGAAACAAACATTTAGAGCGATAAATGAGGCGTCTGATGGCGCAAACCGTTTCTTAATATCATAAACTGTTTAGGAGATATGAATCTCGAAGTGGAAGTCTGCACTTTTCAACGTGCTCATGCTTATCCGTCATCTATATATATAAAAGCAAGTCGGGCTGGAGCGATGTATATATAAATATTTAAAAATGAAAAAAGACGTGAATTAATGAGGCACTTCCAGAAATCTCAGAAATTTGAAACTTGGTACGAGGGAAACTGATGACCTCAGGATCCCTAGAAAAATCGGAAATTCTCAAAATTCCCTGAAGGGGGCACGCTGGGGGGGCTCAAATTTTGGGCTCAGCAAAGAACACAGTCGTATAGTATATCCAAAACGATAACCTATAGGTTTCGTGGGCTTAAAAATTTTCGGGAATTTCCTCATTTTTATCCCCTATCCCCCCAAATCAAAATGGCGGCACAACCTGCCAGACGAGGTAGACAATTGAAATTTGGTGAATATATAGCTTTTGGTCCCTAACGGACGGGAAAATTCCAAGATGTTCAAATTTTTCACTTTTTACCCCCAAAGATATCGAAATATGGAGGCAATTTTAATGACTGTGCAGACATTCCTTTTGAGCTATTTTTTGGCTAAACGGTAAGTCGTATCACAAAACGGATGGCACAATGTCCCTTCAATTCGGAGTGATCTACAACTTTGGTCCTGTGACATTTTGTCGTATCTCTCTCCCTTATACGTTAAATTTGGCCGTATTTCTGGATTGTTCGTAAATTTGGTGATTTTTACAAGTAAATTTCAATGTTTGACACACTTATAAGAATGATAGGATGATCGCGTTAGGTGTGCACATTGGCACGATTAAGGGACATATGTGTACCAAATTTCATGATTCTAGCTTATACATAAGTAGGCAAAATGTAATGTAAAATGTTAAAAATGCACCCAAATTTCACCCTATTCAACATTTGAACTCAATTTACCCCCTTAATATGGGAGATACGAGGATATGGTTTAGAAACAAACATTTAGAGCGATAAATGAGGCGTCTGATGGCGCAAACCATTTCTTAATATCATAAACCGTTTAGGAGATATGAATCTCGAAGTGGAAGTCTGCACTTTTCAACGTGCTCATGCTTATCCGTCATCTATATATATAAAAGCAAGTCGGGCTGGAGCGATGTATATATAAATATTTAAAAATGAAAAAAGACGTGAATTAATGAGGCACTTCCAGAAATCTCAGAAATTTGAAACTTGGTACGAGGGAAACTGATGACCCCAGGATCCCTAGAAAAATCGGAAATTCTCAAAATTCCCTGAAGGGGGCACGCTGGGGGGGCTCAAATTTTGGGCTCAGCAAAAGAACACAGTCGTATAGTATATCCAAAACGATAACCTATAGGTTTCGTGGGCTTAAAAATTTTCGGGAATTTCCTCATTTTTATCCCCTATCCCCCCAAATCAAGATAGCGGCACTACCTGCCAGACGAGGTAGACAATTGAAATTTCGTGAATATATAGCTTTTGGTCCCTAACGGACGGGAAAATTCCAAGATGTTCAAATTTTTCACTTTTTACCCCCAAAGATATCGAAATATGGAGGCAATTTTAATGACTGTGCAGACATTCCTTTTGAGCTATTTTTTGGCTAAACGGTAAGTCGTATCACAAAACGGATGGCACAATGTCCCTTCAATTCGGAGTGATCTACAACTTTGGTCCTGTGACATTTTGTCGTATCTCTCCCCTTATACGTTAAATTTGGCCGTATTTCTGGATTGTTGGTAAATTTGGTGATTTTTACAAGTAAATTTCAATGTTTGACACACTTATAAGAATGATAGGATGATCGTGTTAGGTGTGCACATTGGCACGATTAAGGGACATATGTGTACCAAATTTCATGATTCTAGCTTATACATAAGTAGGCAAAATGTAATGTAAAATGTTAAAAATGCACCCAATTTTCACCCTATTCAATATTTGAACTCACTTTACCCCCTTAATATGGGAGATACGAGGATATGGTTTAGAAACAAACATTTAGAGCGATAAATGAGGCGTCTGATGGCGCAAACCGTTTCTTAATATCATAAACCGTTTAGGAGATATGATTCTCGAAGTGGAAGTCTGCACTTTTCAACGTGCTCATGCTTATCCGTCATCTATATATATAAAAGCAAGTCGGGCTGGAGCGATGTATATATAAATATTTAAAAATGAAAAAAGACGTGAATTAATGAGGAACTTCCAGAAATCTCAGAAATTTGAAACTTGGTACGAGGGAAACTGATGACCCCAGGATCCCTAGAAAAATCGGAAATTCTCAAAATTCCCTGAAGGGGGCACGCTGGGGGGGCTCAAATTTTGGGCTCAGCATAAGAACACAGTCGTATAGTATATCCAAAACGATAACCTATAGGTTTCGTGGGCTTAAAAATTTTCGGGAATTTCCTCATTTTTATCCCCTATCCCCCCAAATCAAGATGGCGGCACAACCTGCCAGACGAGGTAGACAATTGAAATTTGGTGAATATATAGCTTTTGGTCCCTAACGGATGGGAAAATTCCAAGATGTTCAAATTTTTCACTTTTTACCCCCAAAGATATCGAAATATGGAGGCAATTTTAATGACTGTGCAGACATTCCTTTTGAGCTATTTTTTGGCTAAACGGTAAGTCGTATCACAAAACGGATGGCACAATGTCCCTTCAATTCGGAGTGATCTACAACTTTGGTCCTGTGACATTTTGTCGTATCTCTCTCCCTTATACGTTAAATTTGGCCGTATTTCTGGATTGTTCGTAAATTTGGTGATTTTTACAAGTAAATTTCAATGTTTGACACACTTATAGGAATGATAGGATGATCGCGTTAGGTGTGCACATTGGCACGATTAAGGGACATATGTGTACCAAATTTCATGATTCTAGCTTATACATAAGTAGGCAAAATGTAATGTAAAATGTTAAAAATGCACCCAAATTTCACCCTATTCAACATTTGAGCTCACTTTACCCCCTTAATATGGGAGATACGAGGATATGGTTTAGAAACAAACATTTAGAGCGATAAATGAGGCGTCTGATGGCGCAAACCGTTTCTTAATATCATAAACCGTTTAGGAGATATGATTCTCGAAGTGGAAGTCTGCACTTTTCAACGTGCTCATGCTTATCCGTCATCTATATATATAAAAGCAAGTCGGGCTGGAGCGATGTATATATAAATATTTAAAAATGAAAAAAGACGTGAATTAATGAGGAACTTCCAGAAATCTCAGAAATTTGAAACTTGGTACGAGGGAAACTGATGACCCCAGGATCCCTAGAAAAATCGGAAATTCTCAAAATTCCCTGAAGGGGGCACGCTGGGGGGGCTCAAATTTTGGGCTCAGCATAAGAACACAGTCGTATAGTATATCCAAAACGATAACCTATAGGTTTCGTGGGCTTAAAAATTTTCGGGAATTTCCTCATTTTTATCCCCTATCCCCCCAAATCAAGATGGCGGCACAACCTGCCAGACGAGGTAGACAATTGAAATTTGGTGAATATATAGCTTTTGGTCCCTAACGGACGGGAAAATTCCAAGATGTTCAAATTTTTCACTTTTTACCCCCAAAGATATCGAAATATGGAGGCAATTTTAATGACTGTGCAGACATTCCTTTTGAGCTATTTTTTGGCTAAACGGTAAGTCGTATCACAAAACGGATGGCACAATGTCCCTTCAATTCGGAGTGATCTACAACTTTGGTCCTGTGACATTTTGTCGTATCTCTCTCCCTTATACGTTAAATTTGGCCGTATTTCTGGATTGTTCGTAAATTTGGTGATTTTTACAAGTAAATTTCAATGTTTGACACACTTATAAGAATGATAGGATGATCGCGTTAGGTGTGCACATTGGCACGATTAAGGGACATATGTGTACCAAATTTCATGATTCTAGCTTATACATAAGTAGGCAAAATGTAATGTAAAATGTTAAAAATGCACCCAATTTTCACCCTATTCAATATTTGAACTCACTTTACCCCCTTAATATGGGAGATACGAGGATATGGTTTAGAAACAAACATTTAGAGCGATAAATGAGGCGTCTGATGGCGCAAACCGTTTCTTAATATCATAAACCGTTTAGGAGATATGATTCTCGAAGTGGAAGTCTGCACTTTTCAACGTGCTCATGCTTATCCGTCATCTATATATATAAAAGCAAGTCGGGCTGGAGCGATGTATATATAAATATTTAAAAATGAAAAAAGACGTGAATTAATGAGGCACTTCCAGAAATCTCAGAAATTTGAAACTTGGTACGAGGGAAACTGATGACCCCAGGATCCCTAGAAAAATCGGAAATTCTCAAAATTCCCTGAAGGGGGCACGCTGGGGGGGCTCAAATTTTGGGCTCAGCATAAGAACACAGTCGTATAGTATATCCAAAACGATAACCTATAGGTTTCGTGGGCTTAAAAATTTTCGGGAATTTCCTCATTTTTGTCCCCTATCCCCCCAAATCAAGATGGCGGCACAACCTGCCAGACGAGGTAGACAATTGAAATTTGGTGAATATATAGCTTTAGGTCCCTAACGGATGGGAAAATTCCAAGATGTTCAAATTTTTCACTTTTTACCCCCAAAGATATCGAAATATGGAGGCAATTTTAATGACTGTGCAGACATTCCTTTTGAGCTATTTTTTGGCTAAACGGTAAGTCGTATCACAAAACGGATGGCACAATGTCCCTTCAATTCGGAGTGATCTACAACTTTTGTCCTGTGACATGTTGTCGTATCTCTCTCCCTTATAAGTTAAATTTGGCCGTATTTCTGGATTGTTCGTAAATTTGGTGATTTTTACAAGTAAATTTCAATGTTTGACACACTTATAAGAATGATAGGATGATCGCGTTAGGTGTGCACATTGGCACGATTAAGGGACATATGTGTACCAAATTTCATGATTCTAGCTTATACATAAGTAGGCAAAATGTAATGTAAAATGTTAAAAATGCACCCAAATTTCACCCTATTCAATATTTGAACTCAATTTACCCCCTTAATATGGGAGATACGAGGATATGGTTTAGAAACAAACATTTAGAGCCATAAATGAGGCGTCTGATGGCGCAACCGTTTCTTAATATCATAAACCGTTTAGGAGATATGATTCTCGAAGTGGAAGTCTGCACTTTTCAACGTGCTCATGCTTATCCGTCATCTATATATATAAAAGCAAGTCGGGCTGGAGCGATGTATATATAAATATTTAAAAATGAAAAAAGACGTGAATTAATGAGGCACTTCCAGAAATCTCAGAAATTTGAAACTTGGTACGAGGGAAACTGATGACCCCAGGATCCCTAGAAAAATCGGAAATTCTCAAAATTCCCTGAAGGGGGCACGCTGGGGGGGCTCAAATTTTGGGCTCAGCATAAGAACACAGTCGTATAGTATATCCAAAACGATAACCTATAGGTTTCGTGGGCTTAAAAATTTTCGGGAATTTCCTCATTTTTATCCCCTATCCCCCCAAATCAAGATAGCGGCACTACCTGCCAGACGAGGTAGACAATTGAAATTTGGTGAATGTATAGCTTTTGGTCCCTAACGGACGGGAAAATTCCAAGATGTTCAAATTTTTCACTTTTTACCCCCAAAGATATCGAAATATGGAGGCAATTTTAATGACTGTGCAGACATTCCTTTTGAGCTATTTTTTGGCTAAACGGTAAGTCGTATCACAAAACGGATGGCACAATGTGCCTTCAATTCGGAGTGATCTACAACTTTGGTCCTGTGACATTTTGTCGTATCTCTCTCCCTGATACGTTAAATTTGGCCGTATTTCTGGATTGTTCGTAAATTTGGTGATTTTTACAAGTAAATTTCAATGTTTGACACACTTATAAGAATGATAGGATGATCGCGTTAGGTGTGCACATTGGCACGATTAAGGGACATATGTGTACCAAATTGCATGATTCTAGCTTATACATAACTAGGGAAAAAGGTAATGTAAATTGTTAAAAATGCACCCAAATTTCACCCTATTCAATATTTGAACTCAATTTACCCCCTTAATATGGGAGATACGAGGATATGGTTTAGAAACAAACATTTAGAGCGATAAATGAGGCGTCTGATGGCGCAAACCGTTTCTTAATATCATGAGCCGTTTAGGGGATATGAATCTCGAAGTGGAAGTCTGCACTTTTCAACGTGCCCATGCTTATCCGTCATATATATAAATAAAATCGTAACGACCGTGTGTCTGTACATTGATTATTTTGGCGTAATTTCCGTACAGTTATCCGCTTCAGGTGTAATAATGACCATCTGCATCATTTTTAGCTTTGGTGTCTGTTTGTCTGTTTGTCTGTTTGTCTGTCCTTCTATAACTTGAAAACTACTGGATATATTTCCACCAAACTTCATATTTAGAATCCACCTGTCCTTGGGTAGGTTTTAGCGCAAAAAATAAAATCGTAACGACCGTGTGTCTGTACATTGATTATTTTGGCGAAATTTCCGTACAGTTATCCGTTTCAGGTGTAATAATGACCATCTGCATCATTTTTGGCTTTGGTGTCTGTCTGTTTTTTTGTCTCTTTGTCTGTTTGTGTGTTTGTCTGTCCTTCTATAATTTGAAAACTACTAAATATATATTTCCACCAAACTTCATATTTAGTATCCACCTGTCCTTGGGTAGGTTTTAGCGCAAATATCGTTTCTAAATCCCTGAACTGAGTGGGGATTTTTACGAAACCGAAACCGTGATTTTGCACTCCCTCAAAGTATACACAACAGAACTTAATGGAAATCAACCTGCCTTAATGAAAATTAATTTCTAAACCTTTTTTTCTCATGTGCATCATTTCGATAACAGGATTTAGTAAGGGAGATATCATTAACGGACCGTTTTTCGGTACAAATCCCAGCGGACTTTACGCAAGAGCGGGTGCGTGTAAAGCGTACTTCTTACAACTTGAAAACTAACAAGATATTTGAACCAAACTTTATATATAGCATCCATCTGTCCGAGGGTAGGTTTCCTTGGTGTCTGTTAGTTAGTTAGTTAGTTTGTTTGTTTGTTTGTTGGTCTGTTTGTCTTTCTCTAACTTGAAAACTACTGGATATATTTCCACCAAACTTCATATTTAGAATCCACCTGGCCTTTGGGGAGGTTTTAGGGCAAATATTGTTTCTAAATCCCTAAACTAATTGGGGGTTTATACGAAACCGAAACCGTGATTTTGCACTCCCTCAAAATACACACAACAAAACTTAATGGAAATCTACCTGCCTTAATGGAAATTAATTTCCAAACCTTTTCTTCTCTTGTGCATCATTTCAATCACTTACAGGAAAGATAGTATGATCAAACTCTACACGAACATTGGCCCGCCCAGTACCCATATGTGAGCCAAATGCTATGTCACGTAATTATCCTAAAAGTAATGCAATGTAAGATATTCTTACACAAATTTCAACCTATTCAACATTTCTGATTCAATCTGACCCATGAATAGATTAGATGCGAGAAAATATCATAGGACCAGCCATTTAGATCACTAAATACTGCTCCTTACGGTACGATCCTTTGTCGATATGACGTACCGTTTAGCAGCAGTTAATCTGTAAATGAAGGTCCGCAATATTGTAAACATTCATATACTTTCGGATGTCCATCTGTATATATTCATTGATGTCGATTTGTAGCGATCGAGAAAGGATGTGTCTGCTATTGTAATCAGTACTCCCTACAACGACTTTGACTGCTGGCAGTAGGAATGGGGTCCTTCTCCAACTCCTGTGTAACTGGCATTAGTAAGGAGGGCCTACCATTTTAATGAATAATTCACTTTTCGATTTGTCTTGCAGAAGGCAAGGGACCATGCAGTTTTGTTCGAAAGTCCCCTACTCTATTGTGTTTGGCTCTAGGCCAGGGTGCCCGCCATTATAAACAAATGTTCCAATCTAAAATTTGACTAGCATTAGGCATAGTGGCCTGCTATTTTCATGGAAACTCACTAATTCTGTGTGACTGGCAGTAAGCTGGCTAGCAGCAGTAAAAAGCGACTGTCATTATAATGATAACTGCACAACTCAATTTTGACTGGTGGTAGGGAAGTTGCCTGGTATTATAATAAAAACTCCTCAACTGTAACCTGTCTGAAAGTAGGAAATGGGTCTGCCATTGTAACTAAAACTCCCCAAAACGATTGTGACCGCGCAGTAGGGATTGGGGCCTGCAATTATAATGTAAACTTGCCAACTCGATTGTGAATGGCAGTAGGCAAGTGAGCCTGCCGCTATCATCACAACTCCGCAACCCTCACTTTACATTGGAAACAACGTATGTGGACCTCCCCATGCTATTTCTCGGATAAGGCTAAGAGACATGCAATTTTAAAACAATCTCATTTGATGAACGCACAGTATTTACGTCGATATCCGTATACAATGTAGAATACCGCAGCGAAGCACGGGTACATTTGCTAGTATAGATTACAGTTCAGCACGTTCCATCTCTTGGACAATGGGCAATGCTCGAAGGTTGTCTTCAGAAATATTTGGTTATATCTTTATCTTTAAGTCACTTTACCGCCCAGTTTTGGTTTCTCCCCTGAACTCAGCGAGTTTTTCCACCCTTCCCCTCAAGGGCAGTGACCTCGAGATAGTTGTGCGGGGATACAACTGGGAAGGAAGACAAGTACCTCTCCCAGGTGGTCTCATCTGCTCTGCAGAACAGGGATCTTGGGGGCGGGGGGAGGAGAGGTGGGAAGATTGGAACAGATAGACAAGGAAGAGGGAAAGAAGCGACCGTGGGCATATGGTTGAGGTGGAAATCGAAACTCTTATACTCTGTTGACCTCCCGAGGCTGAGTGGATTCCATTCCAGTCCTCGTACCACTTTCGAAATATTGTTTCATAGCCGGGAATAGAACCCGAGTGTCCGTGTGTGTGTCCGCGCGCGCGCGTGTGTGTGTGTGTGTGTGTGTGTGTGTGTGTGTGTGTGTGTGTGTGTGGAGGTGGGGGGTGGAAGGTGGCTGCTATATTAACCAGAGAGATGGACTCTAGCTTTTATCAAAGGTACAATATACAGTGATATACAGTGATTTGGCTCCCGTTGACTCATCACTGTCCGACAATTCACACTCACTTTATCCACGCATAACATGAGTTAACAATTAATATTAAGAAAATATTAATAATTAAGAAAATATACTTGTATCTTATGACAGGGGATGTTGGAAATGTTCTCCTCCTTCATCCATACATTTCTGGCGTCGTCTTAGGAAACTTCGACTCACACGCATAAGTTGGGCTTCCGTTATTGAGGCTCTGTCTCTCCGGATATGTTCTTGTATGGTTTCAAATGTAACATTTTTGCAGCCCGCCATACTGAGCTCTTTAAATCCCCGGCTCCTTGTCCAAGTCGTCCTAAGGATTTATAGGCGTATGTTCCAATCTTTCTGTAATTTCATTTAATTTTTTCTCGTTAAGTACACATTTTACAACCCTTCGCTTCCTTTCGTTTAAAGAACCTATTTAAGACTTTTCGCACGGCCTCTCTATTTGGAGGGTGTACATCTGGAAACTGTGTTACGAATAGCCTAACGACTTCGCGGCAAGACTCTGTGTTTACATAAATTTCGTAGATAAATATACTTTCCTCTACCGCGTAGACATGCGGAGGCATTATGAGAATTATACCCCGAAGTAACACTTTGCAACTCGAGAACAGTTAGAGCGGCAGATCAACACTTAATACACGTTCTAAGCACGGACATGAACTGCGAAGTGTTGGCATTCCTGTGTTGTCGCTGCACTGTGTGACGCGTAGTGATGAGTCAACGGGAGACAGAATAGCTGGGCGCGCCTGCCGGCCAACCGATGAGGGAAACTCACTGTACTAAGCACGTTGTAAACTTCACAAACAGATTTTCCCCTATCAGTTCTGTGAGTGATGAAGGAAGGGATTCATTTTCATGAATTCTGTAAAGATCCCTGTAAATGAGTGGAAAGTCCCCTGTCTATCTTAATTGCATTTCGGATGTGGTGTCGAGTCCACATTATGGATTCTGTATGAATTATACTGAGAAATTTCAGATTGTTTGTAGCAATGAACATAATTAATCTTCCCGAAGGAACATTGAAAAATTGATTCGCATTTGGTGTCTACAAAATTGAGTAAAACATGAGTCATAAATCGTCCGAATAGAGTTCTGATTGTTCAGCCATGTGGTAGTGGACAGCAGAACATTGACTGATGCACACGGTCTGAATGGCACCAAGTGCCTTTGGATGGTCATGAATGAGAGACGTAGAAGGGGTCTTACCTCATTATACTGTAGAAAGCTGATTGTTTAATCCGTGTAGTTTCATAGGCCCAGCCAGTTTCTCCCTTTCGATGCACTGCATTCCACACTTGTCGGCATCAAATACCACACTGGTATCTCTCGAAAATTATTCATAAATGCAATTAAATCAATCGCGATCAATCTGAGTTTCATTTCTTGAAATTTGTGATCATTTGATTTTCCCAACGGGAAATTCGACAAGATTTTTATTTAAGCACTGTAAAGCGTACTCATACAAGAGAACATGTAGTCATGCTGTGATACAGCTGTACAGCAATTGAAATAACCCCCCCTCCCACCCCCACTGAATGTAAGCATTTCACCTGCTATTATTGGCTGCTGATATCCATTGTGGAGGAATATTTAAACTTACTGTGTTGTTTACGACAGATGAAGCATGGCTCAAGTTTTGGGGCATGTTGTTAATTTCGAAAGCACACGCTACTGGGTGCCCGTTGCATTGTCACCAAAATCCCCCACACCGTCGCTATTGGCGCTTATCAGTAGAGCTAGGAATTCGAATGCCTATAAATTGCCTAAAATATGTGTAAAAAGGCCTAAAATATTTAAAAACGGCTTGAGAACTGGAAAACAGGACGTAAAAATGCGATCGAAATTCATTTATAATTTTAGTTTTAGTTAGGCTAGATATTTAATGCAGGAATGTTTTAAAATGCGAAATTCTGGTGGCACACAGCATAAAGTAAAAATATATTAATGAACTACTACTCCTTCTTTCAGACACATGTTTTTTCATTAATTTTAAAAGAGTAATTCCATGTTTTAAAAAAAGTACTTGTAGAATTTATAATGAAATTATTTTTCCATCGTCCGCTTCTGTGGTGTAGTGCTTAGCGTGATCAGCTGCCAACCCCGGAGGCCCGGGTTCCATTCCCGGCTCTGCCACGAAATTTGAAAAGTGGTACGAGGGCTGGAACGGGGTCCACTCAGCCTCGGGAGGTCAACTGAGTAGAGGTGGGTTCGATTCCCACCTCAGCCATCCTGGAAGTGATTTTTCCGTGGTTTCCCACTTCTCCTCCAGGCGAATGCCGGGATGGTACCTAACTTAAGGCCACGGCCGCTTCCTGCCCTCTTCCTTGCCTATCCCTTCCAATCTTCCCATCCCTCCACAAGGCCCCTGTTCAGCATAGCAGGTGAGGCCGCCTGGGCGAGGTACTGGTCATACTCCCCAGTTGTATCCCCCGACCAAGAGTCTGAAGCTCCAGGACACTGCCCTTGAGGCGGTAGAGGTGGGATCCCTCGCTAAGTCCGAGGGAAAAACCGAACCTGGAGGGTAAACAGATGATGATAATGATGATGATGATGATGACTTTTCCATCTAGAATGAATCAGCGAACCCGCAATAGACATTCTGGACAAAGGAATTTAAATTAGTAAAACTGGAGTCATATTTGGCTTAACCACACTAGAAATTAGAAATTAGAATTTGGAAACGTTGCCTCAGTTGCCTTTGCAGTATATCACAATTGTCATCTCCAGGTTCATAGGTGTAAGAGATCGTCTGTTTTCAGACAGCCCGTTGCAAAACAGTGAGAAACTTCTCTCCACCCCAACAGATATTAAGTGTTCTGAGATCTTTCCCTTCAGAAACACTCACATTGAAATGTTCTCCTTTCAATATTTCACTTATCCTGCACATAATTTGATATCTCCGATTTTTTTTTCAAGCGTTAGTTTCAATTAATTTAATTCCATTTTTCTCTTAGTACAGAAAAGGTGTTCAAGAATGGATGGATGAACCAATGATAATTCGATTTGAGAATGGGCAGTAATAATAATAATAATAATAATAATAATAATAATAATAATAATAATAATAATAATAATAATAATAATCTTATTTGATCTACGTCCCACTAACTACTTTTACGATCTTCGGAGACGCCAAAGTGCCGGAATTTAGTCACGGAGGAGTTCTTTTACGTGCCAATAAATCTACCGACATGAGGCTGACGTATTTGAGCACCTTCAAATACCACCGGACTGAGCCAGGATCGAACCCGCCATGTTGGGTTTAGAAGGTCAGCGCCTTAACCGTCTGAGCCACTCAGCCCGGCCAGTACAAATGTAGTCGACAGGAGGTGAACATGCAAAAAGGAAACTTAAGACCCTATAAAAATCTTAAAACGACCTATAAGCCATGAAACGTCGAAAAAGGCAAAAAGGACAAATACAATCCACCATTTTCTGGCCTACAATGATCCAGAGTGGCCATTATACTATATTGGGCCTCGTCTTCGGACACTCGAGGAATAAGATACTTTCACTCAACTTCCAGTCCGACTCGTTGGCTAAATGGTCAGCGTACTGGCCTTCGGTTCAGAGGGTCCCGGGTTCGATTCCCGGCCGGGTCGGGGATTTTAACCTTCATTGGGTAATTCCACTGGCCCGGGGACTGGGTGTTTCTGCTGTCCCAACATCTCTGCAACTCACACACCACACATAACACTATCCTCCACCACAATAACACGCAGTTACCTACACATGGCAGATGCCGCCCACCCTCGTCGAAGGGTCTGCCTTACAAGGGCTGCATTCGGCTAGAAATAGCCACACGAAATTATTATTACTCAACTTCCAAGCCCTGCGTATCTGTCTCACAATAAATGTTGATAGACTGATAAGCTACTGTCATAGAAGCTGCCCGGATAAGAACTCTTCTTGCATATAACTTTCGTCTCGTCTTAACAGGCTATCATTTTGCGTGGGTTAACAAAATATGTCGGTTTAATTATACTAGCTTGAATCAAAATTATAAACCAGTATATACAAGTGGAACTAATAGGTATTTCTTGAAACTCTTATGAGTTGCATTTACCCAAAATTAGACTTAAAACGCCAAACTAATTACTATTTAATGGATTCTGGACTCACAGGCTAAAATTACAAAACATTAGCGGTGGAACTCACTAAGTAATCGGGCTGATCTGATAACAGTTATTGAATTCGGTTGCCGTTAAACTTTATCTCAAATGTTTGCTACTCTTTAATGGAGCACACCGCTCCCCCTACCATAAACTTAATTACATTCACGTGGAAATTACATTCTGTGTATGGACTTCTAAACACAATTTCATTTCATAATTTTTTACAATATTTACTTAACAGAATTCGCACTTAGTAGGATTATAAAAGCAAACAAATGTACGAATATACATATATGGACTGCTGCTCAACCGTGGTAGGATGGTCCTACTGATGATCTTCTGGATTCAACCCATAACATCTCCGAGTTAATTTCAAAACACAGCATACTTAAAAACAGTTCTGTTTCACTATTTTAAGGCAGGCATCAGTTAGAAAGTAAGTACTTAAACATATATTGCAAGTATACTTAAATGCATGCATTGGTCTTTATAAATATTAATGACACACAACGGCGTATCCTAACTTACATTTGTATGCTATACAACTCAGTTCGTAGCTTTTGAAAGCAACATACATCTGTATGACCGTAAAAATAAAGGTTTTTATATCCTAGTATAGATAATATTTGAAAATATATATCACTTTCTTTGCCTAAGCATATCTATGGCCAAATTTTGCAACTACTGACCTTATTTTATCAACTTTCTCTGTTACATTTGGACATTCCTTGCACCAAATTAGAGCTACTTTAATTAGTTCGATTACTTCACAAATTTACACATTGCCTCAAGCAGTCCTTTAAACTGTGCCTTACACTGAAGTGTTCATATGATCCAGAAGAAACTGCTTCATATACAGTCCTCGGGAAATAAACTTATATCGGATTCACCATTTTATATATTTCTTTTCGGGAAACTTGAAACTTCTTAACAATTTAATCCATATCTACGCACCACCTGCTGACCAGGGAGTCGAAGAATTCGTGAACAAATGAAGGAACCAATTGGGACCTAGAAATATGATATGAATATACTTACGGGAGTCGTGAATTAAAAATAGGTTAGTAAGGTAAAGAGCTCACACTTACTAGCGGACAGATAAAAGGTGGTGAGAAATGACTTCAGCTGTGCCAAAACATGTAACTAGTCATCACTAACGCATGGTTCCAACTACTACTTCGCCGTCTGTGCACTTGGCGTTCACCGCTTGGCAGTCCTCAAACGATCATCAGAAGTCAGATTGACTACATTAAGACAAATAATCGTTTCTAGAAATGCCATAAAACGTTTAAAACGTATCCAGGGTCTGACATTATCTCAAACCATATCCTACAAAACAAAAACACGCAAAAAGAATGAAAATTCCGGAGTCGCGTTCAAAACAGAGTCTCAGACATTTCCATCAGAATTGGAAATCTGCTTATAAGATCTGAAATCAAAGCAGACGAAATAAGGAATGGGTTTAGGGGAAGGAAACTACAGTCGATAGGCATTTATCTACAGAAAACACTGGATGAACAATAGGATTCAGGAGCTAGTGGAACAACGCAAAGTCAACAAGAGCAACGAGATGGCTCATGTGGTCATCCAAGAAACTATTAGGAGATGAGACAAGCAAAAGAAAGAGGTGAGGATTAAAGAACACCATATACAAACTGAAAGTCTCCAAAAAAGCATTACTATTTAATCTGAATAATATAATGAAAGGAGATAATTTTAATTATCCGGAAACGATTGGGCGCGAAAGTATTCAACAGTATAAACAAACTATTTCAGCATAAGGAAGAACGAGTGAATATATGGAAATATTATATCACACATCTCTTTAGAGATGATCACTCAGAATTTGATAATGTACAAGAGGAACTGGATGGTCCAAGGATTCTGACGGATATGCTGAAGAAAGTGTTAGGCCAAGAAAAATAAGTAAAAATCGTTTGGATAAATTGAAATATATACAGAATTTCTAAACTGATACGTAATCAAAATTACTTCCCTTTTCATCCACATCTACAACACTAGGAACAACGCTGCAGATTGTCTGAAAGCGATTTATAAGTGATATAGTCGTTACGGAATAATAGGCCTAATGAGCCACGCTCTGAAAGTGGATTCAAGAATTCTACACTCTCCGTTACGGAGAAAAATCGAGGAAATATCGATGGAACACAATCTGGGTTCAGAAACAGCCTTGATGCTAGAAATGAACTGGTGGTGTCAACCAAAGTTTTAGTTCGAAAATGTATCGATCAACAATGAAGTGTTCTTACTTGCTTTATTGATTATGACGAAACTCTTCACAGCGTTAGACATCACGAACGCTACACATCAGCAGACATGAAAAGAGGAAGGTCCAAAGAGTCTTGCAAAACTGCTTTCAAGCAGCTTGGAGCGTGGGGTAAAATTAGTAAAACTCGTGACCATGTCGCATCGATATTTGTTACTAGGTGCGCTAAAACTTGTGAAAAATTGTAATGTTTCGTTTTTGACTCGCCAACAAACTTGACTTAAGGAAGGTTCAAGCCTATCGAAAAGGAAGATGGATAGACATAATGAGTCAAAGAGAATATAATAAGGCCAAGATATTCGGTGCCAGGCTTGAGAGAACCTGATTACAAGCCGAGGTGGTCAAGCGAACCCATGTAAATCTAATTTATGTTCCCGTCCAGCCGATAGAGATAGAGAAACCTGAAAATATACAGAAGATATAATTGAGACTATGGAGGATGGAAACAGTGTCAGTTTACAACATTCGCAAGATGAGAGTCCAGTCAGGGAGAAAGTCTCTCTGAACCTTAATCCCGTGCAATCAATGATTTCTAACACCCTTCCTACACCCACGTGATGTATTTGTGGCCGTGACTTCGACACAGCCACTGCACAAAGGAAAACAGAACAAATTAACGGTAAATATTCATGTTTAAGATGTTATATAGCGTGTTTCAAAAATACACGGCATAATTTTAGCATTGGATTTTTCACACATCTTCAGAGGTATGGTTCACTACCAGTACTATCAATGATCAAAATATTTCAATAGTTTACGGAGGTCCATCTGCAACAGGATACGGAAATACGTTTCTACGTATACATTGTTCGTAAACATACTTGCGTGTTGTATTATGGAATTATTATGATGGGACTTTGGCCTATTTTCATCGTCGGGTTAGGCGGCACCTAACACGGGTCTTCCCAAGAGCAATGCATTACTCGAGGTGGGGTAATACATTGGCCTGCCTGTTTGCATGACCTTAACCCTAGATTTTTGACTTTGGGGATATTTAAAGTCCTTGGTGTATGTGGTCCCCATAAATGATGCGGATAAACTATGAGAACGCGTGGTCAATTGCTGTGATTCAATTCGGAAACAACCAGGGTTGTCCCAAAGAATGAGTGATTCCATGCGACGTAGGGTGGAAGGCTGCATTGTAATGGATGGTGGTCAAGCATGCGTTGTGAAGAGTAAATCGAAGACATTGTGATCATTGATGGTAGTGGTAGCGGTAGCGGACCATAACTCAGAGTATATTGGATTTGGGACAAAATTTTATTGGATCATTTTCTCCCCCTGTAAACATTGCAACCATTTTCAAGGAGAACGTGTATAAACGTGGGTTTGAAATTATGTACTTTCTTGGCCTCCACGATCACCTGACCTAAACCCGTTTGACTTCTTTGTGTTGCTATACACGATGTTTTTGATGTACGCGACTGGTCTGGATGATGAAGCAACTCTTCAAGGCGTAAATGTAGGGTATTTCCAAACAATACGTTCAACGCCGGGCATATTAGGGCGTGCTCGTAACTCATTGTGACGACGAACACAAGCCTGCAGTATGCTAGGTGATGAACATTATGAACTCCTTTTGTAAGGTACTGACTGGAGTGCATCAGTACTCAACACCTGAGGATCTAACACACGACAGGGTCAGGTATCTCGACAAGTACGTATTTCTGGAACCTGGTTTATATACACACGTTTCCTTCTATGTATGTGAGATATACAAACCGGAAATTATACCGTGCATTTTTGGAACACACTGTATATTATACCCTCATTTTCACATAAATTTTTTCAAATAACAAAATAGCATCCTTTTGTATAGTTCGGAAGTATAACTGTTGTTTAAAGGGGAATAGCACATTTTCCATAGACCAAAATACATATAAAAGCTGAGTTGTAGTTAAGTTGCGATTTACATAAGCATGCAAGCGAATATTGCGATCAGCTTAATTCAAACTTGGAAACAAAAACGAGGGATAGTTTAAGCCGTGAACAGTTAATGTACCACTCATATCATCGCTGAACCGAGCATGGCCTGAGTGCATAATTAGTCTGTGACCTGGAGATCAGTATGTACGACGTAAAAGCTACATTCGTACTGGTCCCTAGGAAGGCATTATGGTTAATGAGCTGGTGTACCGTGAAGCGAAGGAGTCTGTAACGTTACCGTCTAGGCCACTCAATGTTAGTGTTTGTAATGCTCTGCGCATGAGGTAGCTGCTCAAGTGGACATGTGGGAGTCGGTGACGTCCACTACGAACCTTTGATAGATAGTGAGGGTCAGGCACATCTCTCTTACGTTCATTAGGTTTGCGCTAATTTTGATCGCTTTACCTGTCAGCACGCAGTACATAGCGACTTTCTTTGGAACTTCAGGAGTGTGTTAGCTGAACTATATCATCACTAGAGCGTAAAATACTGACAATGAATATAGGATGTTTGAAATATGATGTGAAGTTACATCATTTCAGTCAAGCTGAAGATGAGAGTGATTCAAATTCTTGTGTTCTCTGTTCTCCTCTACGGTGCGAGTTGAAGATATGAAAAGGATCAACTTATTTGTGATGTGGTGCTGGAAAAAAATCCTTCACATTCTTTTGGTAGCATATTGTAACCACGAAGCCGTCCTGAAGGAGATGGGAATTAATATTACGTTGTCATCAGTATGCCAGCAAGGGATGTTCTAATATTTTGGTCACAGCATTCGACGTAGAGAATGTAGACTTGAAAAACACGTAATTCTAGGAAGTTCTCCTGGAAAGAGGGAGCATGGAACAGTTTCTGCTTGTGGACAGACTGTACAAAAATTAAACAAGAACATTTCTCATATAAGCAACCTCTGTATCACAAGACTCCAGTCGATTGGAGCCCTGCAAACGAAGCAGACGTGTGTGCGGAGTGCTGAGTGTTGTGGCGTAAGCATAATGGGAATAAGCATAGAACTCTACCGAGCGGTCATCGGCCGATGGAACAATCGAATAAAATATCAGGTATGTGGTTTAAAATGTGATATAAAATACTCTGAAATCATGCTGGCAGCGTTAGTGATTTATTGTATCACAAGACTTCAAAGGATGGACATGCGTACAAAGGAATAATCTCGAAGATGAAGATTCTCGGGATCGGGGGAACAATAAGAACATTATAGATCCCAGTGAATGTCTGACTGTTATGTCATCAGCCCAGAGGCTATGCAGAGGCTATGTAGTTATAAGGAAACTACAAAAAACCAATGGCAGCATCAAAATGAGGCGTGCTAGGTAAGATGAGGAGTGAGGTAGTTTGTCATTGCTTTCCTCACTGGGACAAACAGTGCTATTGTAGCACGAAGAACTCTGTGAGGAACAACTTTCGTAACACTGAGACGTACTGGTTGTGCTCCGAATCTCATACTCATCACCACTCACACCCCAGCAGCTTCCATATTGTCAGTCATGGACGAAACTGCGACTTCGGTGGGAGCTGGACTTTGCTGTGGCCTGGGTCAAAAGATGGTTATGATCAGAAAATTTACTGGCTAGTAAAAGCATAATATCGCATTTCGAAAACCTCAAGTAGGCCGAGTGACTCGTGAATGACGATATTTGTTAACTATGAGTTACTGTACATGTCTGCCATTGGTGGCATTCAAACGAGAGGGGGCAGTATCCACCCCTCCCAGTCTACTATGTAGAAAAAACATTAGGCTACATTTGTACTTCATTTTTGTTGCCTGAAACTATGAAGTATAGGATTCTTTTTGAAAAACTTTACAAGCTCTGTTGTCTTATCTTCTTCCCCTTAATTTATTGAACTATTAAGAAAATACTTAGTGGAGATTAGCACAAAATGTGGTTCGTTGCGACTAACCGATTTGTACCGCGCCACAGCAGGTAGTGGAGACTCACGCCGCAGCGTGTAGCAGTTGCAGTGAGGAAGAGCAGCAGGGAGATATTTTTGCCAAAGTCATGATTTACTCGCTTGCCGCGCGCATTGGTCGGTCTGCAAATTTTCACTCATTCAATGTGTCTGTATATTTTACCTAGTGTCTTTTACTTTGTAAAGTGTGTAGTCAAATATTAAATTATTTTTAATTGTCTAATCAATTCGTACTTCATACATATGTAGTTATTGTTACTTTGATGAAAGTTTTATCTTATGTTATTGGATCAAAGTCTCAACAACAAAAATTATATCATTACTGCAGTTAAATTGGTAGACAGAGAACCCTTACATCCCGGTCGAAATTCACTGAGAGAGAATCACACAAAACTTACCATTTTAGAGCTATTCCTTTCCAATTGTGGTGTATTCCAGTCCCACTATATCTCTCCAACCAGGGTACTTCCCGTTGTCTATATACTTTTGAGCCATCCCCAGGCACTTCTAATTCCCAATCGCCACTACTGTGTCGGGATAACTCAGCTGGAAAGGTAGTGGCCTTAATTAAGGTACTCTACATCCCCATCATTTGTCTGGTGAAAGATTGAGGAAACGTGGAATGTGGACCGTCAGCGTTACCGTCCGAACCTACGACCTCCCGAATGCAAGTTCTCACCTACACGACCCGTGTAGTGAAGCAAACTTCTTCGCGATATAATTTTATGAAAAAAGAGTGTAATATATCTTTATGAGCAGTTCATATCCTGACAAGAAATGTAATAAATCGAAAATTTCTCTACAGGCTCAACCGAAATGAAGCAGAAAGTTACATACAGAACATTCTTGGACAGTTAACAAATAAATAATGGGTTCGAACCCTAGTGTTGACAGCCATGAAGTGGATTTTCCGTGGTTTCTCATTCTCACACCAGGCAAATTCTGGGTCTGTAAATTATATATAACGCCACGCTCGCTTCCGTCTCAGTCCTAGCCTTATTCTATCCTATCGTAGCCGTAAAACCTTCCTGTGCCGGTCCGGCGTAACACCAACAGTAAATAATAATAATAATAATAATAATAATAATAATAATCAGGCAATCAATCATTCAATCCGTCACTACTGATCTGTACTTAGGGCAGTCGCCCAGGTAACAGATTCTCTATCTGTTCTTTACGTAGCCTTTTCTTACATAATTGCAAAGAATCTGGAATTTTTTTTTAACATCTCCCTTCGTAAATTATTCCTCTTCCTGTAAAATAATATTTGCCCCAATTTGTCGCCTTACGTTCCATCTTTTGTGATCTCGTCTCCCTTCAAAAACACCACTCAAACTTCTTCCTCTACTAATATCATTCAACGCATTCCCTTCACTGACAGCTCGGAACAAACCACTTAGTCGAGCAGCTCGTCTCCTATCTCCCAAGTCCCACCAGCTCAAACAATGCAACATTTTAGTAACGCTACTCTTTTTTCGAAAATTACCCAGAACAAATCGAGCTGCTTTTCTTTGGATTCTTTCCAGTTTTCAAATCAAGTAATCCTGGTAAGGATCGCATACACTGCAACCATGCCCTAGTTGGGGTCATACCAGAGACTTATATGCCATATCCTTTACATCCTTACCCACCAAACCAAACCAAAAACCGCATGGCACTACAGCCCTTTAAGGACCTTGGCCTACCAAGCGACCGCTGCTCAGCCTGAAGGCCTGCAGATTACTACAAACCCTAAATACCCTCATAGCCATGTGCAGAGATGCGTACCCTTTATTTACAATACCGTTTATGTGATTACCCCAATGAATACCTTTTCTTATATTAAGACTTTGGTACTTGCAGTGATCCCCATAAGGAACTTTCATACATTCAATACAGTAATTCACCTTTTCCTATTAGCGAAACTCACAACCTGACCTTTAACCCCGTTTATCATCATACCATTACCTGCTGTCCACCTCACAACATTGTCAAGGTCTTTTTGCAGTTGCTCACAACCTTGTAACATTTATTACTCTATACACTATAACATCATCCGAAAGAAGCCTTAAATTCCAGTTCTTTACTCATATCATTGTCCGACTCGTTGGCTGAATGGTCAGCGTACTGGCCTTCGGTTCAGAGGGTCCCGGGTTCGATTCCCGGCCGGGTCGGGGATTTTAACCTTCATTGGTTAATTCCAATGGCTTGGGGGCTGGGTGTTTGTGCTGTCCCCAACATTCCTGCAACTTACACACCACACATAACACTATCCTCCACCACAATAACACGCAGTTACCTACACATGGCAGATGCCGCCCACCCTCATCGGAGGGTCTGCCTTACAAGGGCTGCACTCGGCTAGAAATAGCCACACGAAATTAATTAAATTATTATTACTCATATCATTTATATATACCGGTATATATAACATAAAGGTCAAATATACTGACTTGAGGAATTCCCCTCTTAATGGTTACAGGATCACCTGCTTAACCTACTAAAATGATCTGTGTTCTATTGTATAGAAATATAGCCACCCATTCAGTTACTCTTATGTCTAGTCCAATCACACTCATTTTTGCCAGTAGTCTCCCATGTTCTACCCTGTTAAATGCCTTGGATAAGTAAATCGTGACACAGTTCATTTGACCTCCCGAATCTAGGATATCCGCTATATCTTTCTGGAATCCTACAAGATGAGCTTCAATGGAATAATAATAATAATAATAATAATAATAATAATAATAATAATAATAATAATAATAATAATAATAATAATAATAATAATAATAATAATAATAATAATAATAATAATATAAATCAAAATAATAATAATAATAATAATAATAATAATAATAATAATAATAATCTTAACTTTGCAAATGAGATAGTACACATGAAAGCTTTCAGAAAGAGTTTGAATGATAATATTCATTACAAACTGTCCAAAACGTTGCTTGTTACTAAAAGTACTTGGCACAATAGTTCTCAATTATGTTGGCATTAATTGTGCTATGTATTATTCCTTTAAATTTTATATAGCTAAATTTTCACACTTCACCTATGACTTATTAAATAATTTTTTACCCGCTTCAACTTCTGTACCTTCTTTTTGGTAATTTTTATTATCTTTAGTTTACTTTCGTACCAGTTCATCTGTATTTTAAACAATTACTCGTTCGAACTCCGCCTGGAAACTAGTAAAATGACAATTTTCTCAGTTGGGTAAGGTTATAAAAAGTTCTGGGGCTTAAAAGCGGAATAACGTTGTCACTGGATCCTCACAAATGTGGCCATGGTTCGAATCACGCCTACAAATCGGGAATTAAAAGACTTGAATGTCAAATCACTCTGCTTCGGATTCCCCACAAAATGCAAGGAGTCATCGCTATGAGAATGGCATCAACAGACACGTCTACTGTAAAAACTTCCTTCGTTTTCTAAAACACATTCATGCTACTCTCTACCAGCGGAAAGGAGTGACTAAAAGGGTAGGGTGGCTCCGCAGGGACTCTTTGAAGTTTGTAATGTAGGTTAGTAAACGTCGGGTCCCTATACGAATCTGAAATTGCTTATTGCTGAAGCTAAGATTCTCACATTCATATTTCTCATTGTCTCCCACAGACATCTCGCGGTTCCTTCTGACCTCATCAAAAATTGCGGTCTATTTAAGTGTCCTCATCAAGTACTGCCATCTATAACTAAACCGTTAATAAGAGATTCATTTTATCATTCTTATTCTGATATATGTATGAAAGCGAGTCGTCAATTTTCACGTACTCTGTGCACCTAGTTTTCTTTTGAAAATATCTTCGCTTTTGTAACATCAGAACTTTTCTCTTTGTTCTTCCAACTGGAATTGAAGGATTTAGTTATCAAGCTATACTAATCCTTAAACAATAATAAAAACAATATTAATCACTCAGCTAGTCATGTTATTGTATTCAGGAGAGGATTGTTTCGTACTCCATCGTCAGTTGTTCTGAAGATTATTTTCCGTCATATGCTGGAGTTGTATCTCAGTTAAGATCATGGCTGCTACCTT
Organism: Anabrus simplex; assembly: GCF_040414725.1. Lineage (NCBI taxonomy): Eukaryota > Metazoa > Arthropoda > Insecta > Orthoptera > Tettigoniidae > Anabrus > Anabrus simplex. The sequence goes on along the minus strand of NC_090267.1, from coordinate 119,837,339 downwards.
CTCACAGACGTCAATATCTTATATGATACTCTGATATTCAAATTGCAAGCAAGACCACCAGCATCAAATTTTAATACAGTCAGGAAATACTGTTATTGTTATTCAATATGTTTTTGAGAATGGCATCTCGTTTTATCACTCTTCGGATTTACGGTATAATGAAATATCATATTCTATGTTTACAAACACTTATAACTGGCGCGAGCAGAATAAAAGTGATGGAAGTCTACATACAGCAACTCGCGGAGATATACTCATTGTTTTGGGAAATAATAAAATAAAAACCAGGGACACGTTTGTAATCCAACGTGTATGTGTTTATAAACAAACAATTTGTACATATCACAGGAATCCAAACACCTAAAATAAAATGTATGCTGAAATTGAATATTCAGAAATTAACCATGGACTAGCTTCACTTGTACGCTAAACATATTGAAGTAGTTCACATGGTCAAACAGTCAGTGTAAATTTAAACAAACAATTATCTATGACTTTATTGTGTTATACAATTTTAACAATTCTCTATCAGCAACGCCCACATGATGAGCTGCTACTTGACAGTATTTGAAGACTCTTGAACAAAATGGATGGTAAACTGAAATAATAAATTATAGGAAATCCAACATGTCCATTCACTTTGGTCTCAGAAACTCTACGTTGCTCACAGTTGCATGTTCCTGATTGGATAGCCAGATTATAGTTCTTCCTTATGGTCTGCTGAAATTATTTTGAAGTATCCTATTGAGAATTTAGGAAGTCTTGTACTTTGGGGAAAATATGCTTCTCTCCACAGCCAGCAGCACTAGGTTACAGCACCTCTTCGTTATTCATTTAGTTTGATTCAAATTATTATTCAGTTGATCACACAAACAAAACCAAAAGTAGGGTAATCCCGTGTAATTTGGACCGATAATATTTTTGGTATTTGGAGGTTTCATCACCCCTGTCTGAGGCAAGGTCAGCAAGGCAGCCGAGGGTAGCTTTCTTCCTGGAAGTCGTTTCCGTAATGGACTTAACTTAACTTTTAATGGGGAAGAGGAAAACAGTCTTAATACTCATATTCCTTGGAAGTTTAAACGGTGACAAGTAAGCAGTTACTTCAACCAAGAGAGTATTCAGATTTTACAAGCACTGATAAAATATCTAGGCAAGTTTTAGTATAGTTTCATTCATAAATTTTTAATACGTTGCATATTATTTAGTTTTGATTACCTCTTTGCAAGTCGTGTAATTTGGACCGTTGAAACAACTTCAATAAACTCGTTTCTTCGTAGTTCTACTGGTGATTCTAAAATAACTTGTTTTACAATCTGAAGCTGGCTCCGCGTGCAGTGTTAGCGTGTCTGCCTCCTATCCGCAGGCCCCGAGTTCGATTCCCGGCCAGGTCAGGGACTTTTATCTGGATCTGAGGGCTGGTTCGAGGTCCACTCAACCTACGTAATTTCAGTTCAGGAGCTATCTGACGGCATTGTTTGTGACAAGTATTATGGTAACGGTTGAAATAGTTGCAAAATATGTAGGCTCATGAAAACTGCGCCAAATTCAGGATTGTTTTATCATTGTCCTACATACCAACAGTGACTACCATAATTCATAGTGTCGTATTTTATTGCTTAGTATTTCTTAATAAACAAACTAAAAAACGTCTAAGTGATTATATTTACCAGTCCAAATTACACGATCACCTGGTCCATGTTACATGCTATCCGTCCAAATTACACGATAATAAATTTTAGAATATATTTTACTTTAAAACAAATCCTAAATATAATATTAATATTTATCTTCGTAAAATCATTGATACATTGTACTAATTATCGTGTATAAAATGTGAAGAATTTTGAATACGGTCAATCGAGTTATGGTCATTTTAAGTTAAGTGGTCCAAATTACACGAACTTTCCTTAATTACGAGGGTTGGCACATAAATAGTGGCAACACTGCTGTGGAGGCGCTATGCAACAGAATCTAATATTATTGCTGACAGCACACGTTGGTTACATACCTACCTTACCTCACAGCAAATGGACTCACCCTTTCCACATCACCTGCGTGCGCACAAGCGAGAGAAACACAGGCACGTGTGAGCTAGCGGTCTAACGTAACGTTGTCACTGTTTTCCAAACAGGAACAACGGAGTTGGATCAAGATTGAATGTGCCAGAGGTCGTACAGCACGACAGTGTCATCAAGGTCTTCAAGAGGCTTTCGGGGATCTGCATTACCTTACAGAACAGTGGCACGTCGGGTAAAAGCCTCACCGATGGTCAGCAAACTTTGGCGGACGTTCATCGGGCAGGTCGTCCTACGAGTAAAGAAGATGTACATGCTCTTGCCGCGTTACTGGACAGTGATCGAAACCAGACAATTCGTGAGCATTCGCTTCAGAAATGTTGCAGAGATTCGACAGGCAGGAGACCGCTCCATTCGCACTATCAACAGAACAGGCTCTGCTAAAGGTATACTACGACATCCACATCGTTGGCAACGGGTTATACACAACGCTGGTGACTACATTAAAGGACAGTAAAGGTTGCTAACATGTAACTCTTTTGTATCTGTTGTAAATAAATATTTGCCACTATTTAAGTTCCAGCCTTCGTATTATTGAAAAAAACAGCTAAATGCAAAGGAAACGGTACAGGTTCCTAAGTGAAGTGGACTTGCTTCACTTGTCCCCCAACAGAATGGCTATCTGCTTAAGTGTCCTGATAACGCTCTGTCATCTGCGGTGTGGTCGGAAACAACGTGAACGGGGTATATGAGAGTAAGAGGGTCGATCATACTAATAAATAATTTGAAAAATAATAATTCTGCACCTTGCGCCGTTGCCATTTTATCATTTGCTGAAGTTAACCAATCAGATCAGTTCGCGGGCGAATTCAAGTGGACTTTGCAAGGCGGTGTTGCTAAATTTGTACGTGGCTTAAGACCGGCTTGACAGCAGCAATCGAAGTAAACAACTTACACCTTCGCTAGATTAGGAATTTGAACACGGACCTCCGAGCTGATAGGATTGCGCCAGAGCAAGTTCGCTATGGTATTACAAACTGAAACCCGCGGTGTATTTCTGTTTGATGTTGGTTTATCGACATGGCTCTGTAGCCGGTCTTAAGCCATGAGCACATTTAACAATACGGCCCCGCAAAGCCATTTGAATTCGCCGGTGAAGAGATCTGATTGGCTAACTTCAGCAGAGCTGATAAAACAGAGGTGCTCAGCTGGGCGCCCGTTGATGTTAGACCAGTGAGGCCGGGCTGGCGTGACGTACATGCGGACAGACTACGTAGCCAGCATACGTCACAGTGAAGCGAGAGAGAGAGAACGCACTTTGCAGGAAGGTAACGGTGACGTTCGATTGTCATCACGAAGCTCTCCTCCACTACCCAACGAATTGAAAAGAAACGCTATAATCGCAAGAAAAACGACCTTTCCGAGATAATCCAGTTTGACTTATAGCCTAATGCACACGATATAAAAATTCAGTTTTATTTTCTTATATTGATACATTCAAAGGAAACTGACACATTATAATTTTTGTGTTACACTTTACAAAGGGACAGGGTTTAAGCGTGCAAGCCACGATTTACAATTCCTTGGATGGGAATGACAGTATTTCCGTTTCTTGTAAAGAAAAATTACTGTAATTCATTGAGCAAAATGTAATATATTTAGATAATGTAATAAGTTTACTCCTTGATTTTGCACAGTGTTGTTGTGTTTGAATCTCCCTGTTCACTGAATTTTAAAATAGTATTTAAAACACCGAGCACAGAATAACATAGAGTAGGCAATGTGCCGTCTGAGTTGGAGTCAGTGAACACAAGCGGCCGCCATGTTGCTTGTACCATACATTGGAGACCGGTTAATGTAAGTAAGTGAGCAGTGCACCACGTATGAAGTAAATAAAGGAAGTTTGTGTTATGATTTTTAAATGCCGACTTGTGTAGCGTATAGATGTGCAAACAGAGCTTCAAAGAAACTACCAGGGATAACTTTTCACAGGTAAGCAATATGTTTTTGCTAATATTCAGTGCCGGAATTGTTTTCCCCTTGCACATGCAGTAGCCTATAAGTTAAGAAGCCCCTTTATCAATTACAGCTTTCCTAAAGATAATGAACGACGGAAGGAACGGATAATAGTTATACGAAGGGAAAATCGGTCCCCCCATACCTTTCAACACCATATGTTCAGCATCCGCCTCTGTGGTGTAGTGGTTAGTGTAATTAGTTGCCACCCCCGGAGGCCCGGGTTCGATTCCGGGCTCTGCCACGAAATTTGAAAAGTGGTACGAGGGCTGGAACGGGATCCACTCAGCCTCGGGAGGTCAACTGAGTAGAGGTGGGTTCGATTCCCACCTCAGCCATCCTGGAAGTGGTTTTCCGTGGTTTCCCACTTCTCCTCCAGGCAAATGCCGGGATGGTACCTAACTTAAGTCCACGGCCGCTTCCTTCCCTATTCCTTGTCTATCCCTTCCAATGTTCCCATCCCCCACCAAGGCCCCTGCTCAGCATTGCAGGTGAGGCCGCCTGGGCCAGGTACAGTCATTCTCCCCAGTTGTATCCCTCACCCAGAGTCTGAAGCTCCAGGACACTGCCCTTGAGACGGTAGACGTGGGACCCCTCGCTGAGTCCGAGGGAAAAACCAACCCTGGAGGGTAAACAGATTAAGAAATATTCAGCTCACTGTACTGAACGTGATTTTGATCGTACTTCATTGTGTGTCGTAAGGCTGAGGGAATGGGCTGTGCCATCTGTGTTTGCTGCTTTCCCAAAGTACCTACAAATAAAAATCAAAGGTTAGTTTATCTTCATTTTAGAAATATGTCGAAATACATATTTATAGAGTAAGCCTACTACTTTTAAAATTTATTTTACAGGAGAGGAGGGTCCTTAGAATCACAAATACTGTGGAAATGCCTTCATTAGACTCCTCTACAGCTGTCCAGGAAGTACCAGTTGTGGAAAAATCTATCTGTAATAAAAGTGCAGAAACGTGTTTTAGTTCCCAAATAGATCATACGAAAACTAAAGAAATTGCGTACAGAAAGAAAATAAAATTATTGCACCTATAATATTTAGGCCCATTTACCTCATACTTACTGCTCTTCTAGGATATCTTTATTATTGACCGTGTATTATTTTATTTACAGGCCTGCAGACTGTGTATATGTTTGTTGTGTATGATATTGTGTGTGGATGTGTACTGTATATGGTATCCATATAAATATTCATGGTCCATAACATGTCTTATTCTTTCTCTAAAATGGGTCTTTATGAAAATGTTCCATTATTTTTAGCTGCACCTTGAAATCGGCAATTCTTTTGAGATAAATACAATCTGATATAATAACAGGCTATTTGAGCTCATATTTCCGAATTTTAAACTACCGGTACTACGATTAAAACAGTGTTCAGGACTGTCCCGTGCTTATCTTTATGACTAAGGCACATTCCTACTGTGTTAGATACGTTAACCAATGAAATAATATTACAGAAATCTTTTAAAATGACAGACTCGGATAGGAATTAACGAGCACTGCTGATAATGCCAACATGGCGATGCGCGCAAAACTCGGCTTCAGCGAGCCAATGCATTGCAGTGGGCATTGCGATCTCTATGTTATTCTGTGCTCGGTGATTTAAAACTCATCAGGCTTCCGATGATAATATCTTCTGTAGCCTCTAAATAACGAGGGAGTTACATATCGAGTGGGGGCATAAATATTTACTTAAGATTATAATATAAGAACAATGTAAATATATCTACCAAATAGATACACGGTATGCCTTCAAAAAATAACCTAACTGATGTTATTTCCGGTAAGGATGATTAGATTAGTGAGTTTATAAGATAATTTAAACGCAAGCAACCACAAGCCACAGATTGATCACCTTAACTCTATATTATATTACAAATGTGTCTAAAGCACCTCTTAAAATGTAATAGCAAAAATGTATTTCATTACATACATTACAAAAATATTCGAGGTTACAATGAACAAAAATAATTTATAATTTATAATTTATTTCTGTACGTTGTAAATTGAAAATGATGCGATTTTCTGTCCTCATGGTTTAATTATTTTCTGCCTCCATTTCAAACTCGTGCTTCACAGCAGTGATCGATGTATGGGAGAACTTCGCCCAACCTTCACGGTTTGTGACGTAACCACAACGCCCATCGCGGGACGCAATGCCCAGCGTGAGCACATCTTTCTATATATTAACAAAATGATGAAAACTAAAGTCATTCAGTTCGGCCATTCTATCCAGTCGACTTCATTCATTTTTTTTAAAGTGAAAGGTATTGATGCACAGATTTGTCATCAGGTACTATAAATCACTTAACTTCCGCCTTCCTCAAATTATTTGATTTTTTCAATATTTTGTCTCTTAGAAGCAATCATTGGTTCTAATTGAGGTACGGATTTCGTTTTGACCTAAGAACACTCAGTGGATCAAGCTCTTTCATTTCAGCTCTTAACTATTCAAATTGGTTGATTCTGAGGAAACTTATGAGTGCACATTCAATTTGACGTCTCATTTCTTCAACATTTGAGAAAAGTTATGAGTATGTTTGTCTCCATGACGAAGATCCTTGAAGGACTTTTTAACAGTTCGGGGCGTAGTGTTGTTCCAAGGAACGTTTAATTCAATTTCTTTGTTCGGTGTATTTTCAAATGTTTTGTTGATATAATATTACATTCTATTACCACAGCAGATCATGTGCTTTATTTCATTAACTCGAAACTTTGCAAATACATCCGTGAGGATAGCAACGAACAACACCATACTTTGTACATTGCGGGCGGAGCCAGAGGGAAACTGCTAGTCTGTGTTAAAATGAAAACGGCGCGAGTTATCGAATATTTTTTTCAAATTATTTACAAGTCTGACCAACTCTCTAACGCTGATATACCGGGGTCACGCTGTTTCTGATCATGACGGATAACCAAAACGTTAAATAATAGATTCGTTACATTATTTATGTAATACACTTGTATCTGTTCAACGTCGAATACTATTAAACTTTTAACTTTTGTCCTTGTATTTTGAGAGCCTCAATGTACTGTGAAACATCCACCACAGAATTAACTTACATATTGTATAGTGTCTAAAAGCACCGAAGTAGTTTCCTGTCCACATTAGCGAGTGAGAGCTCTTGTATTTTAATGTACTATCATAGCGTGCATGCACAATAAGAGGAATAACACATTGTGTGGAGAGAAAGCATCAGAACCACAGAGAGTGTACCATGGGAAATGTGGCCGACGGTGGGACTCATGCTAAGTGCTTCTTCCTAAACAGTAGCAGTTCCTAGAACAGAATTAGCTCCTCCTCGTCTGAGTGCAGCCTCAGGACAGATTGCAAGACGAAATAAAAGATGAAACCATATGCCTGCATAATGCATACCAATAAATTACTTGTCCTTTGAGACTGGATGGTTAATGATAGAGTCCCTATGTAACAACTAGTCCATTATTATTATTATTATTATTATTATTATTATTATTATTATTATTATTATTATTATTATTATTATTATTATATGATCTCAGTTTTGATGTTTCTTCGGGCACGTAGAAGAATTGCTCTGAAAATGGAAGAAACCTATTCTTCCCTAGATGAAAAGATGAGATCAATCTTAGAAAATTGGCCCTCTGTAAGGGAGACGTGGGTTTCAATTGCGGTTGGGTCAGGGATTTTAATCTGCATTGGACAATTCTCTCGCTTGGGGGATGAGGTTTTGTGCTGGCTTCAATATTAGAATTCATAGTAGGAAGCGTTTTATCTTCACATACGCACAGATCGCCTTTAGGGCGGAGGCCATGCCGGTACGCAAATAAAAGGAAATCAATATATGCATAAACCAAACAGCGTCCGTGTATTTCAATTAATGATACGAATTTTTGAATAAAATATTGTTTAGCCCGTACCTATTGTTTAATATTATTGTTTTATTTATGTCCCACTAACTACTTTTACGGTTTAAGGTCACACCGAGGTGCCGGAATTTTGTCCCGAAGTTCATTTACGTGGCAGTAAATCTACCGACACGCGGCTGACGTAATTAAGCACGTTCAAATACCACCGGACTGAGCCAGGATCGAACCTGTCAAGTTGGAGTCCGAGGGCCACTGCCTCAACCGTCTGAGCCATTTATCCCGGGATACCTATTGTAATCTCTGCTATTTTGAGTGCCTGAAATTTTTGTTATTTTTAGTAGAACTATTTCGAAAATAGACCTGCCACTTTATGGCATAATTAAAAAAAATGCGACGTATTTTGGCTTTCTTTCTCTTAGGATCCCTGGCTTACATTGATTTCAATTTTTGTGCCAGTGTTCACTGATTTTATCCTTTCCATCCGATCCTTGTCCCCTTCCACACTCGTGAATACTTGGCTTGAAAGACCTAGGGAATATTTTCTTGCCTTGCCTATCCTTTCCTTTTTTCATTGTTTGAAAAGTCATTATCCGAGGTATAAAACTAAATGAGGCCACAGCACTAGTTGCAAATCGAAGATTGTGGCGACGTATAATAAATTCACAGAGGCTTGCAGACTGAACGCAGAAAGGCATAACAGTCTATAATGATAATGTACGTACAGTATGTATGAAAAGTCATACTTCTTTTTTATTTTTCGCAGAATTACCAGTGATTATGTTCCCAGACGTCTTCTTTAAACAGTCATCATCACCTGAAGCAGTCCTTGAAGTTGACTTCGAATACATTTTTAAATCCTATTGTAGGTTGATTACTCGGTAATGACTTAACGTCGCACTAACACTTCGAAGGATTTCGGCGACTCAAGGGAGTAATTGGGAAGGGATAGGATTGGAAGAATAAAGGCTGTGGCCTAAATTAATGTACAGACTCAGTATTTTTTCTGACGTGAAAATGGGATACTATGGAAAACCATCTCCGGACCTGGCGACGATGGTATTCGAACTCACCATATCCCGACTCGGTGTTGAGTACTCAGTCGGAAGATTGTTTGGATTCTCTATAGCTCAGTCACCATATGCCATATACGGCATTAGGCGTCACTGAAGAAGCGTACTAGGGTAATGTGTAGTATAGAAGTTTCCCGTTGCTTTCCTCATTGAGCCAGAAGTTACATATCAGTCTGGTACGTATATCGAAAAGCATGTGCTAATTACTACATAAGCGACACATTCACGCCATTCTTAAGAGAGACTGGCTGCATAAGGATTGGCGTTACTAGGATGCCCCATACCTCAGTCACTTTCATATAATCAAAGCCAAGGATGAGACTGGGACAGGTCATTGAAAGTAACAGATTTTTCCTACCCAATACGTCTGTACATAGCACACTATATACACTAATTTTCACCAGCAAAGACAGTAAATCCTATTGTCCAGCTAGACTAGGTTAAGGTTAAATGCTTTTAATCAGTTTTCCCATTGATTATGCATAATTTGATATTGTATTCGTGTAGATTAGTTTTAAAACGCTGACTTTCACGACCACTAAATAATATAATCATATGTCGGGGATGTTGGGTTGTGTTATAATTATAGGCTGAAGCGTTTTGACCTTGCTACCAAGATCGTCTTCAAAACAATAACGATGAAATTGCAATTGTCACTCCATAGTGACTAGACTCATGTTTTCATCACCCTGTCACAAAGTGTAGCTCGTCGAAGACTTCTAGACTCAAGCAGAAAGGTGTTGAAGAATTTAAATATGAGGGGTAGCCGTCCCCTTTGCTAAAATTACTGGGGTGTTCAGCAATTTATAGGGGCTGCCTGGCCGAGGCGGTAAAGGCGTGCTCGGTTCAAATCCCCGTCAGGAAGTCGTAAAATTTAAGAAACGAGATTTCCACTTCCGGAGGTGCATATGGCCCTGAGGTTCACTCACCCTACACCAGAAATGAGTAACAGGTTAATTCCTGGGGGCAAAGGCGGCCGGGCGTAGAGCTAACCACTCTACCCCATCAAGTGCCGCGGTTTGGTGGAATCCTTTACCTTCCACTCCTCCAAGGGCCTACATGGCCTATACAGAGGTGTCTTTGTCTTTGTCTTTGTTAAGCAATTTACATCCTCTCACAAATGATTCTAACTTTTCTGCTTATTTATTAAAGATGTTCCCTCAAATATGATTTGATGGTTATTATCGAAGTATAAGTCAATGAATCTACCGTAAACGAACACATATTAATGAATATCTTCACTTGTTCTCTCTTCACCATCCTTACCAAAATTGTGCTACGCTGTCAAGTGATTCTCATCTTGTAAGTTTGGTCCTCTTCTCATGCGTACATCTGCTACGAATAGGATTTGTAATATATTCTCAGCAGGCACAATATCAAGACTATCTTTAAGCCTAATATCATCGCGGACAATTGTTTGCGATCTATCAAAAGATCATGTTAGTTTAAACTGTGCAAAATATGTGATTCCATGTTTCTGTGGATCGGATTTTATTGACCGAACATGCAGAAAGGTAAGAACGAGGGTTAAGGAACACCACAGGCTTAGAATTCTGCTGTGGCAGAGCGTGCCATACATAATAATAAGTATTTTTATTCAACATCTATCATTTATAAGTATAAACGTTTTACACATAGAATCATTCATGAGGTGATGAAATTGTTAATCACCCCAATGATTTTATCAAAGGGAGAGCCGGTATACTGAGTAGATCATGACCGCCTTCCATAGTTGTCTTCAAACATCTTTCTCCTTGGCTCTGGATGTCTTGGAATAAAACTTTCTACAGAATGGTTAAAATGGTCAAAAATATCATTTTATATTTTTTTATATTTTATGAATCTCTGAAGTCTGCTCTTTAAAATGATGTATAATACATTATAGTTTAACCATTAAAAGTTGACACAATTTTAATTTAAACTTGCGCTAACAATGAGAAAATCATCAGTAATGGCTGCGAAAACCAGTTGAATTACATTGCCATAACTCCGCAATTATGAAGTCTAGGATGTAGGGACCTTTTGAAATCAAGAGTACATTCTTTACCTTTTAATTCTGTGGTGGCTAGACTGCACAATTTTTTATTGTCTTTTGTTTATTCCCTGTGTATTCCATGATCTGAATTTCCACGGTTACTACTTATAGTTGTAAATTTTTGAGGTGATTTGAGCTAATTAGCTGTGAATGTACAGTAACTCAAATTAAAAATGCCTAGAAGTAATCGTGTTTTTAAGAAAAGGAGGAAAATTGGTATTCCAAAGAGCAAAAATGCAGTAAGTGTTACACCACAACTGAGGAGAAGCCAAGTGGAGACTCGAATGTAAACAAAGGTTAGTGGAACTTCTGACAGTGCTTCAAAGAAGAAGTTAGCCTCAAGCAGTGATATTTATGAAGAAGTGTGTGATGAAAGGATGGTTTATGAACTTATAAATATTACACTTCTACAAAATGCAATGAGTGAATTTCTTGTATGCAAATTTTGTGGGGGTGATGTTCAGCTTCATGTGAAGAAACGCGTTGGTCTTGCAGGTGAACTTGTTTTTGAGTGCCAAGTGTGTAAACAAATGCACGAATTTACAAATACTGATAGTATGACTTATCGTATGAATAATACGCTTATGGTGTACCATGGTATAAATTTAAGATTTGTGTACGGCCTGCGAGCAATTGGTAATGGACGCACAGTAGGTGCTACAGTGTGTGGTATAATGGATCTTACCAAACCGCCCGCAAAATTTGACAGATATGTGGATCTGTTAGGCTCGTCTGTTGAGAATTATTGCCATACATGTATGCATGAGGCGGTACAGGAAAGTGTAAGTTTGAACGATGGGAAACGTGATCTAACAGTTGCTCTGGATGGGACTTGGCAGAAACGAGGACATACTTCCCTCTCTGTTGTAGTGATAGCAACCAGTGGAGACACGGGGAAAGTTGTTGATGTAGAAATTATTTCTAAACATTGTAGATATCAGAAAAGAAACAGTGGAAAACATGGTGATGACTGTACTGCCAACTATCAAGGTGTGAGTGGAGGGATGGAAATTCAGGGGGCTAAAGAAAGTTTTAGATAGTCAGTTGATAGATACGATGTGAGATACGTGCAGTATTTAGGTGATGGGGATTCGAAGGCGTACAAATCTGTTGTGGATGAGGCTCCTTAAGGCAATTATCGGATAGAAAAGCTGGAATACTTGGGGCATATTCAGAAACGAATGGGGACAAGGCTAAGAAACTTGAGAAATAAACTTGGAGAAAAAGAATTAAGTGATGGGAAGAAGTTTTCTGGTGTGAATCGGGTAACATTGAAAAACGAAATTGTTGATATTAACATTTTCTATGGCTTGGCAATGATAAGAAACCAAGGGAATTTGCAAGGAATGAGACGAGGTACATGGGCGATTTATATTCATCTGCTATCGACAGACGAAAATCCTCAGCATTTACTTTGCTCATTAGACTGGTGCAAATATCTACGAGCGAAAGAAGAAGGAATTTCCTACGACCATTCCAAGCACACACACCTTCCTCTTGCCTGTATGGAATGAATGAAGCCCATTTTTAGAGATCTGTCCATCCCCCAGCTGTGGAAGAAGTGTCTTTATGGGAAAAGTCAAAATCCTAATGAATCGGTAAACAACGTTATATGGTCTCGCGTCCCTAAAGGCACTTTTGTGGGCATAAAAACACTACGATTTGGAGTTCTTGATGCAGTGACCAATTATAATAAAGGAAACATTGTTAAATGTCTGGTATTACAGGAGTTAGGACTGAAAATAGGAAGGAATTGTGTGAATGCCATGAAGGAGCTGGACCGAGAAAGACTATGGAAAGTAGAAAGAATGGTTCAGGAAGTGCAGAAAAAAGCTAGGAAATCCAGGGACAAAGCTGGACGGAAGTTAGAAGATCTGTATGAATCACAGGAAGATCCAGATTCTCCTTCATATGGTGCAAGGATGCACTGAAATATGAAAAACATGTGTGAAAAGTTTTAACTGCAGTTTTCCCAGTTTCCAATTTTTTAAAATGCATGTTCCTTTTTCTAGGTGATTATTTATCACATACCAGTGTAATTTTCATCATGAATTTGTCTCATATTGGTAGACATTTTAACGGAGGGATTTCATGATTTTTATAAAACTGTTTGTGATTTTGCTGTTTTTTAAGGAAAAAAATTATTATATTTATTGACTGTTTAAAAAATATATCTGAGTCCCCTTGACGCTCCGTCAGTATGTCACGTAAGATTTGTATAAAATGTGACAAAAATTTCATTTTCATAACTGTATTAGATCCTGAGAAAAAGAACATGAATTAAACAAATTTAACATTGGTAAGATAGGCGGCTCCATATTCCCTTAAATGCAGTTCATCTTGCACGAGTCTTGGTAAAAATGTTATACAAATCCAGTTTTAATGCCTGAAACATCGATATGGTACGGAAATATTTGGTGCTCTACTTACCACTAATTATTGTATAGAAAAACCTGTTTTTGACAGCCCGTTTGTTTATAAGACAGAAGAGACGGCTCGCAAGGAAATGAACGTTCTGTCACACAGTGGTGAAAGGAGAGGCAATTCGCGCAAAACTAAACAGAAAAATTAAGAGAAGAAAATGACGTCTTATTTCAGATCATGGAATTTAGGATGTATTGGCATAATAGAGTGCGTCGCAAAACTGTTTCCAGGTGGATATGTTAGCAGACTCAGTTACACTGGGTTGCGTTGGCGACGGATCCCGCTAAACATGCGGTATATTATTGGGAATATAAATTATAATATTGTCCTGTCTTCGCATAATCTGGTTCTTTCAATTTGTGGACAACTATTAATTTATCAGTTCATGCTCTTTACGTACGGCCCAATGTACTGACCGTCCAGAAATAATTGTCTCCTGTGCTAATTCCCACATTTATTTAATGAAGATCCTCAACATTACATCAGAAATTTTGTCCAGTTTTATGCCTACCGCTTCTCAGAGCGTCATGCACAGACCCAGTTTCATGAAATGAATTAAAACACAGTTAGCCGTGCGGTTACGGTCGCGCAGTTGTGAGCCTGCATTCGGGTGGTATGGGTACGAATCTCATAATTGGCAGCCCACAAGATGGTTTTCCGTGGTTTCCCATTTTGAAACCGTCGCCGAAAACCTTCGATATGTTAGTGTGACGCTAAACAAGTAGAAACAAAATTAAAATTAAATCCTTCAGTGTTTCACGATTAGAACATAAAGAATTTTTAAAACTTTCACGATATCATAGTCCCTAAGGAGTTCATTTTCGTACCAGTAAATCCATGGACGCGAGGCTGACGTATTTTAACACCCTCAAATACCGTCGGACTAAGCCAGGATCGACCCTACCAATTTGGGGTCAGAAGGCCAGCTCGTCAGCTGTCTGAGCCACTCAGTCCGGTATTCGCAAGAGCATTTTCGGAGAGGGTGCTTACAGTTTGTGCAAACATATATACACCACGGTGGTGCGTACAGTAATTTGCTGACAATATTTTTAATTTATAATTATTTCCTTATCAGGAACGAGCGTCCACGAAACGGACAGTTCCAAACAAAGGCGATGATGAGAGTTCCTCACCATCTGAGGTTCATGAGTGTTAAATCCTAAAGAAGACCTTCACAAGTTGGTTTTTTTTTTTTTTTTTTTTTTTTTTTTTTTTTTTTTTTTTTTTTTTTGCCAGGGGCCTTACGTCGCACCGACACAGATTGGTCTTATGGTGACGATGGGATAGGAAAGGACAGGGAGTTGGAAGGAAGCGGCCGTGGCCTTAATTAAGGTACAGCCCCAGCATTTGCCTTGTGTGAAAATGGGAAACCATGGAAAACCATTTTCAGGGCTGCCGATAGTGGGATTCGAACCTACTATCTCCCGGATGCAAGCTCACAGCCGCGCGCCTCTACACGCACGGCCAACTCGCCCGGTCACAAGTTTAAGTAGATTTGCAAATGGAGAGTACTTTCGATATTGCCTTATGAGGTCTCGAATACACATGCTGAGATAATGTTCAGTAAAACTATAGCAAATAAAAAAAAAAGTTGCTGAATCCATCTTTAACCATGCTATTGCAACTACAAGGTATACGGAACGTCTTTATTCGATGCAGAAAACCATTCAGACACTAAATCAGGTGTATGTTTGAACTTTGTAAAGTCATAAATCGTGTGAAAAAAATCATCTTTAGAACATCGAATGATTTCTCCATGTTTTCGAAGCGTTCTGACGAGATGGTATGTACGAACCGCAGCACATATATCATCAACAGCGAGAATTCTTTGAATATACACGCACAATTTTGACCCTCAAAGAACAGAATCTTACCGACCAAAGTTTTAAGCTGAAATATTTCACACAGCGGTGTTTGCAGGTGGAACGACGATAGGTAAGAGTTAAATTTAATTTAGTTTCTTGTACTGTACGTGCAGATTTCCATTTTTAAGAAGACCGGCTGTGACAAGGTGGGCCACGAGTGTGAGAGAAGCCTGTTGACCAACCGGCCGCGATCGCGTCTGAGCGGTCAGGTTTTATACAAAAACCCCCTGGAGACTCGTAGAAACCATCTAGTTTCTATTTACAGCAATATTAGCTACACTACCCAGGAGAGAGTTATAATCACATTCCTACGTGCTGGACTGAAGAATATTGAAGATACCATTAACCAATTTCTTGGCAGTTTCACCAGATGACCAACATAAATGCACAATTAATATAAAGAACCAATCACTACCTTCATCATCATCTACAAAGGATCTTCATTTAGGATTGTCATCCAGGCAGCAAATTTCCTATCACTTTTTTACGCTGCCCTTCCTTAAATAATTTCACTGAAGATTGAAATTTGTCCATCTTCTAACCTGGTCAATTTTTCCAATCCCTAATTCCTATTCGTATGAACGAATATCTGTACCAATTAGCCCACTAGAATTCGAACTTGATATACATATAATGATCTTCCTTAGTTTTATAAACTCTACTCAAGCTTAATCGTCTATACTAAGGTAAGCTATTTGCCGGGCTGAGTAACTCGGACGGTAAAGCGCTGGCCTTCCCATGCAAACTTGACAGGTTCGATCGTGGCTTAGTCCGGTGGTATTTGGAGGTGCTCAAATAAATGCGTCATTCTCATGTTGGTAGATTTATTGACACGTTAAAGAACTCCTGCGGTACAAAATTCCGGCCCCTCGGCGTCTCCGAAAACCTTTCAAGTACAGTAGTTAGTATGGCGTAAAATCAATAAGATATTATTATTATTATTATTATTATTATTATTATTATTATTATTATTGTACCGGGAGGCACACCTCTACGCCGCGCGTTCAAATGAGCTCCTAAAAGAACTCCTCTACTGGAGGAAACGTGAACTTGAAACTAGACCTACTTAAACCGTTACTCAGAAGATGTCACTACAGAAATCTGATGAAATTTTGTTATTTTGAAGGTTCCTGTACTGTGTGAATTTTTACTTGTTTTGTTTGCCGTTCATCAAGAAGTTTTGACTTTCTTCAACAGATGTCACTGCTAATAAACTATGATCATGCACCCTAGTGCGAAGTGGAAGAACTTTCGATTTGGAGTTTTGTATTCATAAGTTTTTTTACTAATTGATGTTACTTATTTTTGGGTTGGCAATATTTATTTTTTCTTTCCACCAATCCCGAATTTCTGTAATTAATTTTCCGCCTATCACAGGCTTCTTCCTCGATTTTGAGTGTAACTTTTAAATTCACCAATAAAGTGAGAGGGTGTGGCTGGTTTATTCATGAAAGGTCTCGAACTTTCCCCGAAGGTTTATAAACTGCGGATTTTCACGTCTCTTGGTCAATTGATCGTCATCTAACTAAGTGTGTGTGTGTCAAGCAGGAGGCGGAAGGCGCCTCTTTCATCAAGCAGCAGTTCTTCAGCAAGGTAATGGCCATGTAACATCTTACCTTTTGATAGCTCCTTAGTTTAACCCGAGGGAAAGGTTAGAAATTTTAACTATGTAACCAACTTCTCTGAAATGTAAACCTCCTTTCGGCTCATGTAAAAATTTCATACATATTTAACTGTAAATCGGGGATAGAGAGTGATGTACCCTCTCGAGCTCCCCTTCATATTTGTTTGCGGTGACTACGTTTTGTAACTGGTTTTCTTCCTTTCCGTAAAGTCTTAATTTATTATTATACGAGTCACCTCCATAGTCTGGGAATAGCCCCTGTTTCATCGGCCTAATGCCCTTTAGGTTTTAAGAATTCATATCTAGGAGAGCAAACATTCACCTCCTTTCATTTTGTGTTCGGGCCATTTATTTATCTGTTATTTCTTTTTACATGAAGGTACGAGATACCCCCGTTTCAATTTGTAAGTTGGGCCATGGAAGGCCAAAAGGTGTAAGATATTTTTATTTTTTTTGGGTGTTGCCTTGAGTAGGCTGGAGAACTGAGAGCACGTTAGCTCATTTCAAGTGTTGTAAAAGTGCCTATGGGAGGCTCGATATTGTGTGTTGGGAGCAAGCGCTCCATGTATGGAGGGATTTCTGCCCTTGTGTAAATTTGTGCTCTTTGTAAATTTGAGCTGGGAACTCAAAAATTGTAAAACTAAGGGCCTGTAGCCTAAGAGAGTTAAAGTACTGGAATACTGGATTTTTCTATGTTTGTCATTGTTATCTCACTAAGTGAGAATTTGTTAACTTGTTCCTTTTCAAAAATATAACCTTCAATTTCGGTTTTAAATTCTTTCTTGACATTGTAGTTAGCCCCATTCACCCCGGCACCTTCCTTCACCTTTGCGTTCCACGGGTAACCCCGTAACAATTATTATTATTATTATTATTATTATTATTATTATTATACTTACTTACTTACTTACTTCCTCTTCATGGATTAGGCTAATAGCCTGTTCCGACCTCAGATTTCATTCCATGTCTTCATAGGACGACCAATATCTCTTCTTCCTGTAGGATGGTATTCCAGGGCAAGTTTTGGGATTCTGTCGTTATCCATCCCCAGATTGTGTTTTTTCCAATTTATCCTGTTTTGGAATATTCTTTCATTCATTGAGAATATATTTAATTTTTGTCTTATCTCTTCATTTCGTATTTTATCTTTTAGGGAGTATACTTTCACTGATCTTAGGAATCTCATTTCAGATGATTGTATTTTATTCCTATAGCTTATTTTATCTACCCATGTCTCACTTCCATATAGCAAAGTTGGTACAGCCATAGTCTTATAGAATTTAAGTTGAGTATCTTCTCTTACTTTTCATTTCAGTGTTCGGCGAATTGTCCCACACATACATTGAAATCGATGAAGCTTCTTCTTCACCTCGTCTTCATCATTAAAAGATATTTCACAACCAAGGTACTTGAAATTTGTGACTTGTTCTACTGGTTGATTGTCGATTACTATCTTCGCTCTGATAGGATATTTCCCTTGCCATGCCATAACTTTGGTTTCTGTTCTGGTTAGCCGAAGATTATAACTTTAACAAATGGTGTTTAACTGATGTATTGATTTCTGGAGTTTATCTTCATCATCCTGCAGGATAAATTGATCATCTGCAAAGAGCATAGTATTTATGTATGTGTTTGTGCTCAATATTATTCCAGAGTGCACAATTCGTTTCCAATTTCTGATTACTTCATCTATATATATATTGAATAGTGTTGGAGAGAGGCTGCATCCCTGACGTACACCTTGATTAATTAATATTTCTTCCGTTAGTTTGTATCCTAAATCTAACACAATTCTCGTCCTTTTGTACAGACTTTGGATAACTTGAATAAGATGCTTAGGGTATCCAGTTTTTACCATTATATTCCATAACTGTTCTCTATTTACCCTATCAAAAGCCTTTTCATAGTCGACAAAAGCGACATAAGTATTCAAGTTAAATTCTCTTCTCTTCTCTTCTCTTCTCTTCTCTTCTCTTCTCTTCTCTTCTCTTCTCTTCTCTTCTCTTCTCTTCTCCAGTATCTGTTTGAGGCCAAATATATTATCTGTACAGGATCTGCCTTTCCTAAATCCACATTGTTCTTCCAATAAGAGATTGTGTGCAATGATTTTAAGTCTATTATTTATTATTTTAGCATATATTTTATAGCCAACATTTAATAAACTTATTCCTCGATAGTTACTGCAAAAACTTCGATTTCCTTTCTTGAAAAGTGATATTATTTTAGCTTTTCTCCATTCTTCGGGTATATTTCTTCTTTTCCAACAAAGATTAATTAAATGTAACATTCTAAATTTAAGAATGATCCCACCATAGTTGAACAACTCCATATTTATGTTGTCTAACCCTGGTGCTTTTCTATTTTTGAAAGATTTCAGAACAGCATTAAGTTCTTCTATATCTATTAGGTCAATTCCTTCAATGTCGATATCTATATCTTGATCTTCCTGACTCTCTCCATACTCTCCGTTATACCACAATTCTTTGTAGTGTTGTATCCACGATTCTTCTTCGATTACATTTATATTAGCAGTTTCTCTTTCATCACTGTTGAGGTGCTTCATTAACTTATATGCCATCTCTTGCCTACCATGGATATCATCCTCTATTGAGTTTATTAACCTATCCCATGATTCTTGCTTGAGTTTTCTCGTTAGTGACTTGACCTTGTTCCTGCTGTTTTTATATTCTTTCTAATTTTGTGGGGTGCGATGCTGTATCGTTTTCAGGTATAATATTTGTTTTTGCTTGACAGCTTCTGAAATTTCTTTATTCCATATTTTAAGCCTAGTTTTTCTCCTAAATTTCTTCTTCACTCCAATAGCTTCATCTGATGCCCTCTGAATTGCTGAGGTTATGATTTCCCATTCTTTGTTAATATCAGTACTTGTCGGAATCTGACTTAAATACTGTTGCAGCCAATTTTGATATAAGTATTTTATTCCATCATCCTGTAGTAAATATACCTTATAGATCTCTTGGTTTCTGTGTATATTTCTATTCAGCCTTTTCCTCCATTTAGCAAGAATTCTGATTTTTACAATGACCAGATAATGATCTGTATATAAATCGCTGCCTCTATGTACTCTGACATCTGTTACATCTGGGCCTAACTTTTTATTGACCATTATATAGTCAATAATTGATCGCTGTCCTCTTGCAGTCCATGTGAATTTATGTATATCTTTCTTCTCAAAGAAGGTGTTAGTAATTTTTAATTGATTATAGGATGAAAATTCTGTCAATAATTTACCATTTTCATTCAAAGTTGGTTCACCTTTATTACCCACTATTTCTGAAATTGGTTTGTTTTCTACTCGAGCATTGAGGTCACCAGCCAGAACAACAAAGTCACTCTTACATATGTTATCCAACACTGATTGAAGAACTTCATAAAACTGTTCAGATTATTCCTGTTTGTTTTCTTCAGGAGCATACACGGCTACCAAGGTTAATTTCCCTCTCTCTACCTTCAACCTCAGCACCAAAATCCTTTCATTTATAATGGTGTAGCTTTCTATTTTGTTTTTCCATTTCCTATCTATTAATATAGCGACTCCTGCTGCAGCTCTTTTATCCTGTGTAACTCCGCTATAAATCATAGTGTATTTATCAATTTCTTTTGTTCCTTGTAATTTCTTTTTTGTCTCAGTAATTACAGCAACATTGATTTCTTTTCTAGCCAGCTCTCTATCCAGTTCTTCTTCTTTTCCTTTTATACCTCTCACGTTCCAAGTTCCTAACTTTAATGTATCTCTAATTCCAAATCGTTTGGCCTTTGATCTTGCCTTTGTCGTCATCATAGAATCCGTCCGGTTATTCATCTGAGATTTATGAGTGAGGTAAGTTTTTAAGTGGAAGAGTTACCAGCCCTTCGCACAACCCCCAACCTGGAGGACCAGGGACTCTTCTGTAGGGGTTACCCAGTTTTAAGGCGCCAGGTATTCGCCCTCGCCCATCCCCATGAGGGGTAGGATTTGCTGGTTACATTGACAGATGGACTGTCAACTAAAGCATTTCTTGAGTTTTAATGGCAGCACTTACTCGACATCAGTGCAACCCCCAAGACTCAACAACCAGCCATATTATTATTATTATTATTATTATTATTATTATTATTATTATTATTATTATTATTATTATTATTATTATTATTATTATTATTGCCATTTCATGTCATATCTCCTTTTACTGTCGGGAACATACCACTAAGTCGAGCACATTGTCTCCTTACATCCAAATATTCCCAGTCCATTGCTTGTAACATTTTTGCTAACACTACTCGTTTATCTGAAATCGATCAAAACAAATCGTGCTGCTTTACTTTGGATATCGCATCAAATCATTCTGGTGATGATCCCATACACTTGAACCATACCCTAACGGCTGTCTTATCAGTGACGTATACGCCGTCTACTTTACATCCATACTACAACCCCTAAATACTCTATGTAGAGGAATACACAAACTATCATTCAGATCTGAAGCCACAATCTATACACTCAGAAAATTACGAAGCAGTTTGAGTGTTATAGCCCATAATTGAAAGCAAGTTCCATTTTAAACATTAGAGTTCTCCGTTTATAGCCATAGTGATTACATTCCTACCGCGCAATACTGGCATTGTCTTCTGTATTATTTAAAACTTCATTTTCGCTGCGTGAACCCATCGTGCTGTGGTTATATTGTGATCGGAAATGAAGACCGCTATCAACAGGGGACGACAACTTTTGAGGTTTGCCGTTTAATGATTTGTTCGTTCATTACGCAGTCATAAACCTGAACATTACGATTAATAAAACAGCTCCAGACCATTGATTGAGGTGAAATGTAGATGTTTTGTCGGGCCTGGCTGTGAAACACGTTAAACGAGCTCGAACATGTGCAGCGAGTATGAATTATGGAACAAGTAGAACTTTACGGCCTCAGAAAATATTCAGTATTGGAACACAACCAGCTTCATGATATGAAGTTACATAATATGAAGCAGTAAGTATATTTTCTACCCCGCTCTGAACAAAAAAGTATATAATGCCAAAATGGCAAGTAAGCAGGAAGTTACATTAGCCTCAGGACTGTTCTACAATCTTGGTCAATAAATAAAATTATATTTGTATCCTTAGGCTGCTCTTAAAAATTTACCTCATACAGAAGAGTCTCAAAAATCCAGAGTTAATGTGGACCAAGACTCCCTTGAATAAGCAAAATCTCGGATAAAATGGAAGGTTACTGTAAAACCGTTGTTTTGATTAGAAAGAGGACAACCTCATTACTTATTGAACTAATTAGAATAAACTTTTATTTTGCTGATTGTTTAACGTCGCACTAACTCATCGAAGGTTGTCGGAGACGCAAGGATAGGAAATTGGTAGGACTGGGATGGTAGCGGTCGATCCTTAATTACGGTACACCCTGATATTTGTCTCGATCGAAAATGGGAAACCACGGCAAACGAAGTGATTCGAATCCACCATCACCCGAATGGAAAAATAAAACATAATATGAACTCTCACGTTCTCCCTTCCGCACTCATTTGAGTGACAGTCAACACAGTAATTATAGTAGTGGAAAATCAATCAACGGAACGCCAATTGCATAGCGGTTAGTGACAAATGACTCGAGCCGCGAAACAACGGAGTAGTGTGTTGCGCGTTCACTGTGATAGCGATTGGAAGAGAACAGTTAAACTCTAGCCGTAAAATAAATGAATAGTTACATGCTTATGGAAACGCGATCGTTGTTTCCATTTTTATCGGGCTCTAATAACACACAATCTCGGTTAGTCGAGACTCGGATAATCGAGATTCTACTGTACTTCGTTTCTTTAAAATACCTTAAATCAGAAATGCAAAAGTTGAAAGGAGGTTCGGTTAGGTATCCATATGTGTGCCTGTTTTTTACGACTATTCAGAACTTGCCGCGCCGGCCCCATGGTGTAGGGGTAGCATGCCTGCCTCCCGCCCGAAGGCCCCGGGCTCGATTCCCGGCCAGGTCGGGGATTTTTCTGTCGACCTGATGGCTGGCTCGAGGTCCACTCAGCCTACGTGATTAGAATTGAGGAGCTATCTGACGGTGAGATGGTGGCCGTGGTCTCGAAAGCTCAGAATAGCGGCCGAGAGGATGCGTCGTGATAACCACACGACCCCACGTAATCTGCAAGCCTTCGGGCTGAGCAGCGGTCGCTGGGCAGGCCAAGGTCCTTTCAAGGGCGTTCAGTGCCGTGTTTTTTTTTTTTTTCAGAACTTGCCGAAATCCGTACTAAAATACAGACGTAGCTGAGTTATGCACAAGAGACTAGACTATATAATATAGGATTAGTATGTAGTACTGTAGTAATATTAAGGGGACCATCGAAGGAAATGTATAATCTCTCGTTTAATATTAGGGGATGGGTGTTCGAGGCGGTAAAGGCGTGCTCGGATCAACCGAAGGACTTGGGATCGATTCCCCGCCATGAAGTCAAATTCTTAAGAAACGATATTTCCATTTTGGGAGGTGCACATGGCATTAAGATTCACCAAAAAATGAGTACCAGATTAATTCCTTGGTGCAAAGGCGGTCGAGCGTAGAGCTAACCACTCTACCGCATGAAGTGCCGAGGTTTCGTATAGTGGAAGCCTTTACTTTCCACCCCTCCAAGGGCCTTCGTGACCTGTACGGAGATGACATTGCTTTCTTGCATTGCTCCCTTAATAATAGTTTGATTTAAAAACTGTACACAACACTATGTGTGCAAAATTTAATTTCCCATTTTTACCTTTTGAAGAATAATAAAATGATATCACTATTGTATTTTTCTCAATTTTTTATCTATCTTCGTAAATACTAGGTCTATTTAAAAGAGTGCATTCAAAAGAGGATATACAACCGATTTCAAGTCTGTTATATCAGATACATTTTTCCGACTCATTGGCTGAATGGTCAGCGTTGAGGCCTTCCATTCAAAGGGTCCCGAGTTCGATTCCCGTCCGGGTCGGGGATTTCAATCGCCTCTGATTAATTCGTCTTGCCTGGAGACTGGGTGCTTATGCTTGCCCCAACACTTTCCTCTTCATATTTAGACAACACACCACACTACCAACCACCACAGAAAAACGCAATAGTGATTACAACTCTCGATATAGGGATGGCGTTACGGGGCCAAATCTACATCGACACAGTTCGCACCTGCGACCTTACGGGTGTGGGAAAAATCAGTAGAAAAGGAAGAAGATATCGGATACATTTTGCAGTACAAGGTATAATAATGGTTAGATGAGAATTTTCCGGGTTGAGTCGTTCAGAGAGTAGAACACTGGCTTTCAGAACCGTAGTTGATGGATTTGATACTGGTTCAGACTGATGGTATTAGAAGATACTGAAATGCATCAGCCGTATATTGATAGATTTACTAGCACGTACTATCCTCCTGCATAAAAAATAATTCCGACACGTCACTGTGTACGAACTGGGAAGAGCCAATAATTTTATTATAGAGACACGAATTGTATGAAAGATGTAATCAGTGAACGGGAAAAAGAAAGTCAGGAAGATAAAAAAGGGAGTTTACTATATGACGATGAAGAATAAGCAATAATTCTCGATGAGGTGGGATTGAATGTGAAAGTCGATAGGATTGTATTATCAATGGAGGCAGATAATCGAAGAATTTAGCAAAGGATAATGAAAGCGAAGGTAGAAAATAGATTGAAGAAAGGCAATATTTGATAAAGTGATGAACTGGATTGGGATGAGCAAAATTCAATAATTGAATTAGCGATTTAATGACAGTAACAAGGATAGGGTACTTGCATCTTACCTACAGGCCCCACGTTAGGTTGTCGGCCAGTCGAAGGATGGGCTGTGGGCTGGAAGCATTGGTGCCAACCTCTTCTCCACTCATGATGGTATCAACACTTCTAAAACCGGATGACGGGGCGAGTTGGCCGTGCGGTTAGGAGCGCGCAGCTGTGAGCTCGCATCCGGAAGGTAGTGAGTTCGAACCCCACTGTCGACAGTCCTGAAAATTGTTTTCCGTGGTTTCCCCATTTTCACACCAGGCAAATGCTGGGGCTGTACCTAAATTATGGCCACGGCCGCTTTCTTCCGATTCCTAGGCCTTTCCTATCACATCGTTGCTATAAGACCTATTTGTGTTGGTGCGACGTAAAGCAAATTGTAAAAATAAAAATAAAACACTTTTAAATAATTGTATTATTTGTACGATACAAAATTAAATAAATTTGAACATGTACGGGGAACATTACCATGTGCGACGATTCGTTTCTCTAATGTGAGAAAAAGCACTTTTTTCCTGCTTGCCAGTGCCCAACCGGGGCTTACGTCTAATAAATTCTATAATTCTGCTTCCAAAGTTTTGAGCGCTCATATTTCGCAACATCGCCACGCTGTTCCAATTTAGTTTTGGTTTTGCATGTCGCTAATTAACTTCTTCCATCGATTCCATAGAACCGTTTAAGTTAACTATTCACATTGAGCAACTGACACGTATACCCTACATACTGGGACTAAGTTGCTGAGACTACTAAATTCTAATGTATCACAACAGTAAAAAGCAAGCAGGTTTCGCTAAAATAAACTGAGTAACTCGGTCATTGTTGAGCGGCTACGTTCAGCTTTGCTTCAGTCAACTTCAGAGGTAAGTGCGGCCAGTATCCAGTATTCGGGAGATAGTAGGTTCGAACCCCACTGTCGGCAGCCCTGGTTTTCCGTAGTTTCCCATTTTCACACCAGGCAAATGCTAGGGCTGTACCTTAATTAAGGCCACGGCCGCTTCCTTCACAGTCCTAGCCCTTTCCTGTCCCATCGTCGCCATAAGACGTATCTGTGTTGGTGCGACGCAAAGCAACTAGCAACTTCAGAGGAAGACTATTAGAACAAAAATCTTGAATTGACGTCTAAGAATTATATGGTGTTTTAAATGTAATATTGGATTAAAATGAATAGAGAAAATAATATAATACATTATTTAACACTTCTAGTTAATGAATTCTACACCGAGCGGAGTAGCCACGCGTGTTAACGTGCTACGGCTATTGGGCCAAGCTCTGCAATCGGGAGACACTGCGTTCGAATCCCACCATCAGCTGTCCTAAGAATGGTAGTCTGCGGTTTCCATGATCATTTCCTGGCAAATGCTGGGACAGTCATTATTCTTAGACCACAGCAGATTACTTCCACCACCTCACCAAATTTCATTCATTAATTCAATCATTCTTTCATTCGGTCATCCATTCATTCATTCATTCATCCATTCATTCATTGATTCATTCATTCATTGTCAGTCAGTCAAAACGATATTTTTTTTACGACATGTTTATACTAAGTGACAAAATATGGCATTTTTGCGTGCATTAACAGGAGTACTTTGATACATAATCAGCTAAATTATGGTATGTTTACCGTAATGATGGTAATGATGGCAACACTGGCTGGAAATAATGATAATGAAGTTATTTGCTTTACGTCTCACTAACTACTTTTACGGTATGCGGAGACGCCAAGGTGCCGGAATTTAGTCTCGAAGGAGTTCTTTTACGTGCTAGTAAATCTACCGATACAAGACTGGCGTATTTGAGCACCTTCATACATCAACGGACTGAGCCACGATCAAACCTGGGATCAAAAGGCCAGTGCCTCAACCGTCTGAGCCACTCAGCCCGGTAATAAATAAAGTTGTCCCTACAAGGCTTGATCAACTCTTTTCCAGCTAGTGCCGGTCCGAATGACTCAGACGGTTGAGGCGTTGACCTTCTGACCCCAACTTTTCAGGTTCCTTCCTGGCTCAGACCGTTGGTATTTGAAGGTCCTCAAATACGTCAGCCTCGTGTCAGTAGATTTACTGGCACATAAAAGAACTCCTGCGGAACTAAATTCCGGCACCTCGGCGTCTCACAATACCGTATAAAGTAGTTAGTGGGACGTAAATCAAATAACATTATTATTAACTTTATTTATTGATTTATTTAGAGTATGGATACATCACTAAAAATTAATATTTACAATTATCATTAATTGACAAGTAATGTCCAGGCCACGAATGTAGTCTATCGATCCCTCTGTCAGAACTAGGAACTCTGTTGTATCGGCAGGTAAAGCTATCAGACGACATTCTTGAACTACATGGTGAACAGTCCGCTTTTAGCACCACAGTCACAACTTGGAGGAGCTATTTTCTTCCACTTGTGCAGGAAATTGGCACATCCACCAGTGCTGGTTCTTATTCGGTTAAGAACCTACCAGATCTCGCGTGGCATTTCAAAACTAGGTGGCTTGGCCGAAATGCATGGCATCTTAAGTTATTACGTCGTGGCACTGCTCTGCCATGTGTCTCCAGATGTCATTAGTATTAAAACAGTTGCCAACTACGATCCTTGCAGTTTCCAGGGGTGGGTGACAAGAGAAAGCCTTCCTTTACTGATGGTTGTGAAGTCTGCGTGAACAGGGAGGTGAGGATCCTTTTGTAGTTCTTTGTCCTCCCGTAGAAGTGGACTTTCTCGCCGCACGGAAGGAGGTGGTATGTGACTAATTATGGGAAGCCAGAAGGTAGCTGTAGGTCTGATTTTGCCAATTATAGGACGCATGGTATGGTTAAGCTGTGTGGTGTCAACAAGTCTTGTGTAAGTGCTATTCATCCAGCAGGAAAGCAGTATTTCGCAACAGAGTAAATCAACCTCAGAGCTTAAGTACGGAGTGTCGACGCAGAGGATCTCCATGATGTGTCACATTGTTTCTGGAGAATGGTATGTCGAGTTTTGATTCTGGAAGCTATTCATAATAAGTGTTGATTGTAGCTGAGCTTCCTATCAAGCGTGACTTCCAGATATTTCGGATCTCTGTCATGTCTGAATAGCCTTCCTTCAAAGTAGACCGTGAGCTATTTCCTAGTCAACTTGTTGTTTAGGTGAAACTTTGAGACTTCTGTGTTAGTGGCACTTGGCTGCAACTTCCATTTGCGGAAGTATTCACCAATAATTGTTAAATCTTTGGTCAATACGGTCTCGGTAACTTCAAGATCTCTATGCCTCATTGCGAGTGCCAAGTCGTCAGAATAATCAAACTTTCTTGTTGTGGTTTCAGGCATATCTGCTTCGTAAAAACTGGCCAGAATAGAGGCGAGTACACATTCTTGTGGCAGCCCATTGTTTAGCTTAGTCTGTGAACTCGTATTGTTGACTTGAAATATCGGTTACTGAAATATCGGTTACTGAGCGTTTCATGGATAGGATTACCAATTTTGAGGCTTGGAATGACTTGTCGAATTTATGAATATGACAACGTCTCCAGACAGTGTCATATTCAGCTTTCAGATCAATGAATACGACTGATGACTTCTCTTGTTTCTGGAAGCCAGCTTCTATGAACGTTTTTAGGGAGAGGACTTGATCTGTGCAGCTGCGATTAGATCTGACTCCTACCTGTTCGACCGGTATAATTTCACGTCCGCAGGTTTACCATTCTAATTACCCTACACGTGTCCCCAGGGTGGTGCCAAGCGAGGAACAGATACTGGCAACTAGAGAATACGAGAGATATCGTGGTAAATATAACATCACACATCGAAACTTGAGTGTAAGGTCAATTAAGGATCTATATGGCAGTAATGGCAGTAGACCAGGTCAGGAAGTACGGCTGCATACACCGAATACGTGGCGCTCCGATATCTGTAGGCGATGTAACTGGCCAGCAAGAATCATGGCAAACGAAGGCCCTGATAGGTGCTGTAGCGCCAATGGTTCTTTTTTTATTTTTTAAGGTGGAGGTAGAAGGAGAGGAGAAGAACTGAATAGGGAAAAAGATCAGAATAAAATGAAATGTTATTTACAATGTTGATGATCGTTGCTTCAAGGTGGCTAATATTCAGGCCATCGGCCCCACTGAGAAAATGAGTTTATGAAAAGAGGAAGGGAAAGTTCTACATTGTTATGCCAGTATTACATATTTTTCGAATTCATGCTGGAAAATCAGACGAGTTAAATCTACAGAGAGAGGTACTTGTTCCTAAAATGATTCATAATTCAATGCTGGGAGCTGCACAGGGGCTATTACGGAAGTAAACGTTGATCACAAAGGCTCTGCCGGTCATGAGCATGTTGTGATTGTTTACGAGAGGCCAACAGAACAGCTCCGAACGTTCCTCGGCGAGACAAACAGCTCTGCCCTGAACAAGCACTTTGCCCACATATCCGGTCGCGTGTTGGTGATCTGCTTCAGTCTCCATAGGCCGCAGGAAATGCTTCACAGCTGCCTGCACTTCCTCCCTTGAGATGGAGTGTGTGTGTGTGCCCGTTACTCACTATGTGTACCTTTCCACCGTCCATCTCAATTTGTTCTCCATTAGAACGTGTTTACATCACCACACCACTTCACACACACAACAAGTGCCAGGGACAGACCAACACGTCACGTAAGAGCTGCTTCCGTCCACGATCTACACCAACAAAGAATTTCAAGAAATTAAATAGCTCATCGATGGATCAGTCCAATAGTTTAAACAACTCAAAGAAGCCCAGATTCAGGGATCTATGTCATCTGGTACGCGCTAGAATAAATTTGTTGTTCTCTGATCTGTCCCTGTCCCATCTTTGGCTTTGACAATATGAAAGTGATTGAGGTACGTTTGATGTTAATAATGCCATTCCTTATGCAGCCTTCCTGTAATTAATGGGATAAAAGTGTTCCTTGTGGTGTGTGTGTGTATTTCAATGGGCTTAGCATGTTGATATGTGCTAATTACTCTTGGCTCAATGAGGAAACCAGTGGTAAACTGCCTCACTCCTCATTTTCCCAGCCGGGCTGACAGCCTCAGATGGTTGAGGTGCTGGCCTTCTGACCTCAACTTGGCAGGTTTGATCCTGGCTCAATACGGTGGATTTGAAGGTGCTAAAATAACGTCACCCTCGTGTCAGTAGATTTACTGCAACGTAAAAGAACTCATGCGGGACTAAATTCTGTCACCTCGTTGTCTCCGAAAACCGTAAAAATAGTTAATGAGACGTAAAGGAAATTAATGTTATCATTTTCCCAGTACGACTCTTCATTAATGTCTACGCCAGGCATGTTACGGTCACGAGCTGTCTCACTGCTTTGCGTGCACGAGAAAGAGCTGTTCCGAACGCTAGCCCAAGACGTTATCAGACAACGCATGCCTCAAGGTGTGTACAATACACGTTCATGGTGTTCCAGCAATACATGTACATATACACTGACTGACAGAGCAAATGCAACACCAAGAAGGAGTGGTTCGAAAGGGATGAAAGTTGGGGAAAAAACAGAGACGGCACGGACGAATAATTGATGTTTATTTCAAACCGATATGCAGGTTACACAATGCGCACGGCATCGACTCAGTAGGATGTAGGACCACCGCGAGCGGCGATGCACGCAGAAACACGTCGAGGTACAGAGTCAATAAGAGTTCGGATGGTGTCCTGAGGGATGGTTCTCCATTCTCTGTCAACCATTTGCCACAATTGGTCGTCCGTACGAGGCTGGGGCAGAGTTTGCAAACGGCGTCCAATGAGATCCCACACGTGTTCGATTGGTGAGAGATCCGGAGAGTACGCTGGCCACGGAAGCATCTGTACACCTCGTAGAGCCTGTTGGGAGATGCGAGCAGTGTGTGGGCGGGCATTATCCTGCTGAAACGGAGCATTGGGCAGCCCCTGAAGGTACGGGAGTGCCACCGGCCGCAGCACATGCTGGACGTAGCGGTGGGCATTTAACGTGCCTTGAATACGCACTAGAGGTTACGTGGAATCATACGCAATAGCGCCGCAAACCATGATGCCGCGTTGTCTAGCGGTAGTTACTGCCGGATTTGACCTTTCTCCACGCCGACGCCACACTGATCGGCGGTGACCATCACTGACAGAACAGAAGCGTGACTCATCGGAGAACACGACGTTCCGCCATTCCCTCATCCAAGTCGCTCTAGCCCGGCACCATGCCAGGCGTGCACGTCTATGCTGTGGAGTCAATGGTAGTCTTCTGAGCGGACGCCGGGAGTGCAGGCCTCCTTCAACCAATCGACGGGAAATTGTTCTGGTCGATATTGGAACAGCCAGGGTGTCTTGCACATGCTGAAGAATGGCGGTTGACGTGGCGTGCGGGGCTGCCACCGCTTGGGGGCGGATGCGCCGATCCTCGCGTGCTGACGTCACTCGAGCTGCGCCTGGACCCCTCGCACGTGCCACATGTCCCTGCGCCAACCATCTTCGCCACAGGCGCTGCACCGTGGACACATCCCTATGGGTATCGGCTGCGATTTGACGAAGCGACCAACCTGCCCTTCTCAGCCCGATCACCATACCCCTCGTAAAGTCGTCTGTCTGCTGGAAATGCCTCCGTTGACGGCGGCCTGGCATTCTTAGCTATACACGTGTCCTGTGGCACACGACAACACGTTCTACAATGACTGTCGGCTGAGAAATCACGGTACGAAGTGGGCCATTCGCCAACGCCGTGTCCCATTTATCGTTCGCTACGTGCGCAGCACAGCGGCGCATTTCACATCATGAGCATACCTCAGTGACGTCAGTCTACCCTGCAATTGGCATAAAGTTCTGACTACTCCTTCTTGGTGTTGCATTTGCTCTGTCAGTCAGTGTATTATTTCATAGAGGAACGTATATAATTAAATGTGTTCAACACGGCATTTGCATAAAATGAGCGAAACGTTATGCTTGGTAATCACCGTGTACTAGTTTGCCATAAAGTATGAAGTGCAAAGTAAAAGTTTGTGTTTTATTTGGCTTAACATGCTCAACTCTTCTATGAACAATTGAGGCAGTGAGTGAGAGAGTGGGCTATGCCAGAGTTGGATGGAACTGAGATATTTAGAGTTTTATGTTTGCTCTAATAATGAGAAAAACATTTCTATTAACATAGTTGTAATTTATTGTATCCCATTTTCAAAGCATGCATTTCAAACTCTGTAGAAAAATTATTTACAGGGTGTAATTCCATCATTTAAGCGGATCCTTAGGCTCTTTCCACCTGCAAACAACCAAACAAAATAACCTTGCATTACTACCTATAGGTTTGCTAACAGTACCTACCCAAGAATTGCTTTCATTGCTCAGTTACTATAAAACTTTTAGTTCTTTATAACAAATATTTGGAGCTTCAGTTAATTAAAAATTGAACTAATTAAAGAGTAAACAAACATATTTCAGTACCTTCATATATTCGGGTCTTCCGCGACAACCTCAGCTGTGCTCCAGTCATCCGGCTGCAGTGCACAGTGATTCTGCGGTATGTACGGCAGAAGAGACATCGAATCCTTGTATTTATCTTTATTAATTCTTCTTCCTACAGGATATAGACTTTCCAGTTCTGAAGGAATTAATATTCTGTTCAGTGCTTCCAGAGGTGTTTGTGTTTTCTCCCTGCGAGGCCTCCCAGGTCTTGTATATAGTACTTGCACTTCCTCCCACGGACAAAGTTCAGAGTAGCTGGTTTTGTACTGTAATATACCGAGTTTATTACAGTCTGTCCTGAGAATGGAAATCTTCCGGAGTGGCATTTTAACACCTAACCTATTTTTCTTGTTTTTAACGAAGCACGATGTGGCACTTTTCATTTCTATCACATGCAAAGAATTCTTCAGACTTGAACGTTTCACGAGTCGAAACCAATCTTCTGGTGTGAATATGTAGTCCGTTTACCGGATCATCTTTTGATGACACCGAAATCACGGTCTGAAGGCAAAATGGTGTGTCAACAAACAAGATAACAATGTTCTAAGCAGTCAAACTTTCCTGTCAGCACAAGAGCATAACAAATCGTATTTATATAGGATATTATTTTTGTTCTGTGCCCAGGGCGCCCATACCCGGGGGCAAGGTGGGGACGCCCCCCCCCCCTATCTCTCAGGGAAAGGCAAAATTCTAATGTAGTCAGGTGTTTTCCTTTCAAGAATATGATTTAAAAGTCAGTATTACGTAGAAGTCGTAGTATCGTCACCCACCAACAAGCAGGGGACACCGTGGGTTATTCTACCGCATAATACAAGTCGCCATTTAACTTAAAAATATTAAAAATACTACGAACCCCCAGGTCTTGTCCCCCCCCCCCCTACAAACTGTCATATGGGCCCCCATGTTCTGTGCAGAACAGGAGTCAGAAAAGAATCAACTTCCGCTTTCCAAAAGTACATTTAACACTTTCAATAGACACGATGCAATCTCTGAAGCACCTCGTCAAGCAACGTTTTAGGGCCACATAGCGCGCGGCTGTGAGCTTGCATCCGGGAGATAGTAGGTTCGAATCCCACTATCGGCAGCCCTGAAGATGGTTTTCCGTGGTTTCCCATTTTCACACCAGGCAAATGCTGGGGCTGTACCTTAATTAAGGCCACGGCCGCTTCCTTCCAACTCCTAGGCCTTTCCTATCCCATCGTCGCCATAAGACCTATCTGTGTCGGTGCGACGTAAAGCCCCTAGTAAAAAAAAAAGGGCCACATACACATGAAGGCAATTTTCTGGTTTCTGATATTAATACCGAAATTGTACACCCAGAGTTGCCTTGGATAAAATACCACTCCTGTTGGTATTTTGGGGGTTGGTAAAGCTTTTTGTAGATCATACGTTATCAAGCAGTAGGCCTAGTCACAGTTTCCTTCGAAGCATTCAGATCGAAATGCATAGAGAAGATTGTATGCTGAAGTTGCCCTTACTTGATGTAGCCCTATCTCTAGAGGTATGATAACTTCTTCTTTAGCTTGCAATTCGTCACACTCTTTGCATGTACCTGTGTAAAGCATTTTTGAAGCCGATATCAAATTTTGCATTAAAAATATTGTACTTCTGTATGTGCCACAACTAACACTCTTCATGCCAGCATCATCTCTTTCTTCTTCGTAGAGCCTATACATCAGTGCAACTGATTTCACAATTCGAACGATTTTTTTTATCTCCTGTCTGCAATAGTGACTTACATACAAGGGAATTTTTAAATATGGCCCATTACTGATTTCTCATTTTCATTACTTAACTTATGATTGTAATTACCTCTGAGATCCACATGAGGTGATACTATCGAGCTGCTACATAATGATGATCCTTCGGGTTCAGTTTCGCCTCCTTCCGGCGAATTAGCTTTTCTATCGCCTCTGGCTATAGAAAGACGTCTCCTGGATATTTCGAACACATCGCAAAATGCCTTTCTGCATACCATAACTAGATGACCACGGGAATTTTTCACAGAATATCTGAAAGATACGTGCCTTCTACTTAAATGTTCGTTAATTCTCTTCTTTGGGTAAATTCCTCTGTATTCTTGCTGTCTTATCAGTCCAAATAAGAACGCATTTTGTGCATTATAATCACCTGTTATATAAAACGCACAGAATATGTCATCTTTTTCAGCTTTCGTAAGTTCATGATATTTACACCAGGTAATATTAGCTGCCACAGATCACACACTATACTCACATCCAGCACCTTGCTGCTTTGCAGGAACAACCTTATTCGTTTCATCGCTAATGTACTCTAATCTTAAGTTTCTACACACTTTAGCCCTTTTCCTTTTCCACTTATCATCATTTCTAACTCGTGTTTTATGTTTTTCACAGCTACTCGCTATTACTTCTCCTTCACCGTCCGCCATTTTGTATACAACTAACACGTGTTTCAGAATAAGCGCAGCGACTGGCCAGCTCGAATATCCGAGAGACAGCGCACACATTGAATGCTTCTAGCTGCTTGGCATAGCTCACTCTCTTGCAGCATAAACGTGAGATGAGTAACTGAGAGAAAATATATTCTTTAAAAATGAAAGGAAGGAGCCTGCGGAAGTCTTTGATATTTTGCACACTGAAAGATGAGTGTAAGCCCTACTCAAGGGTACCAATAACTCAATTTTGACAAAATCTCGGAATCAGGGGCGGCCGTACCTTATATGCTGAAGTGCTGCAGCATATTGTCTATTTGAAAAATTACTTTAATAATATTATCTACAATCAAATACAGTGCAATGAAAAAAACGCCAGCCAAAGAATAACAAATCATTCAACTCTCCTTACAAACACGTAACTATACTGCTAATAATGAGAGTTGGTGTCTGACATTTCTAAGAGGGAGGTCCGTTTACTGCCTGCCGAGGCGGGATAAAGGGAGTGGCTGTGTGGTTGCCATGGAAACGAGGGTGGGGCGACTGCGGTTGCCATGGAGATAACACTTCAGGGCAGCTCGTCTTGCTGGGAGTTGCCAAACCTGTCCCTGTCACTGATAAGAACCTGATTGTTTGTATAAGAGTGATCGCAAATGGGACGACACCGCCTGGCCAGATAGTCTACAACAGATCACAGCGGTCAGAATGAAGGAGGGAACAAGTGAGCCGGAAGCGAGGGGTAAGAGTATGTAGAAAGGAATGCGGGAATGTGGCAACATCGTGAAATGGCACGTGCAGTGCTCCTCCCTCCAACCTTACCTGTCAGACGCCAACTCTTATTATTAGCAGTATAGTCGTGCGCTCCACGCCGGGGGGCTGGCTGTGGAGATCACAGCTCAGCGTGGCTCAGCGAGAATTTCTAAGCCTTTTGCCAGAAAGCAGGAACTCTGCCTTTTGCGCATGCGTGCCTAACTTCTTCGATAGGCTGCGGAAAGAACAGCCAAGATATCACTTCACAGCGAGTCTTCGTTCGACTACATAGAGACAGCACTGGTCACACCAGCATTTCGACGGAAATGAGAACGTGGCAGGTGACTCGGCGGTAGTATTTAAGAGTGCATCGCTCAAAGCAAACGGGAAACAAAATACTGTAGAGAAAGCTGCAGGTCTTTTAATACTCCCAACTTGCCTATTCCATAGCCACATTTGTAAATCGATGAACTATAAAAAATGTGCTTTTTATGTTGTCAAAATAAAGGACATGATATTGTGATGTCCTTTAATTACAAAATGTCTACTTTATTAAATTTCACTAAGTAAACTCGTGTCCTCATCCCGAGGTGGTGCAGCTCTTTTCAGGCACACCCCAATGGAGATGAGCTGCATGTACCATTTTAACCATATACCAACCCTCCTGCCATTCTTAAATTTCTGGCAGTACCGGGAATCGAACCCGGTAGCTAATAACACTAACTGTTACACTATGGAGGCGGACATACATTTCACTATAACAACATAACATGTAATTTTGCATTACGACGTTGCTGATTCTATTTCAATGACTTTTATAACGTTGCGAAGTTCTGTTTCTGCGCGCTCGCACCAAGTGTTTCTGAGTTCGTGAATGTTTTGTGATTGAAGTTGTTATTGTGTGTGTTTAATTAGTTTTGTTTGAGGAATGTGTAGGCCTATATGTGTTGGGGCTGTTTGCGTGTTTGTTCAGTATGAAAAACTCAGTGGAGAGCCTCTTGAAAACCGCATATGTTACTAAGTATTTTTAATTTTGGACGGGGGTTGGGTTACAGCACACAGCTGATTTTCTGCACCAGCCGCCACTCCTCGGAATAGCCCATTCTCTCACTCATGCCTGAATTTGATTACGAATCAATGATACAAAAATACACAAGTACAAACACACACTAACAAATTACTGTGTCAATCCTTACGCCACAGTCCATGTAACTATATATTTCAACCATTACGTGCAGACGAAAACAGGTAACTGGAGCGTGTCATCGCTAAGCGTGCACAGCCCTGAGTCGGCAACGTGGGGAAGTACAAATCGACAGAGGGGAAAAGGCTTGAGCCCGCGTGCAGGGGCT
The DNA here is from genome assembly GCF_040414725.1 of Anabrus simplex. Taxonomy (NCBI): domain Eukaryota; kingdom Metazoa; phylum Arthropoda; class Insecta; order Orthoptera; family Tettigoniidae; genus Anabrus; species Anabrus simplex. The sequence goes on along the minus strand of NC_090267.1, from coordinate 119,800,716 downwards.
CTGCGCTTACAGCGAACAATGTTTGACACTCGTGGTCTGTGCTGTCTATCACAAGTGTTGGTGGATCTGTTGAGGATCCGAACAGCCTTCGGGCTGAGTATTAATCAGTGATTCACAAGAGAAAGGGAGGACCGTCCAATGCCTGGGGTTTTAGGATGGCATTAGATTAAATGAAATTAGAGGTAAGTATTCATTTTTAAATTATTTTACCAGGTATATCCCAGGCATAGAAAGGTACATGACTGTTGAACTAAAACTGAGAAAGTAACTTCTTAGCTCCTCAACAAGTTATTGTGCCAGCTGTCGGCTGAACACTGGCAGCCTATTTACAATGAACTGTACAAGCGGCGACGGCGACTTGATGCATGTATCTGTGCTAACGGAGGGCATTTTAAATATTCCATGTAATAAAGAGTTTCATGTGGTATGCTGGTACGTTCTCTTCCTATGTGTTTTCCCATGACCGGGCGAGTTGGCCGTGCGGTTAGGGGCGCGCAGCTTTGAGCTTGCACCCGGGAGATAAGGGTTCGAATCCACTATCGGCAGCGCGGAAGATGGCTTTCGATGGATTCCCATTTTCACACCAGGCAAATGCTGTGCAACGGCCGTTTCCTTCCCACTCCTAGCCCTTTCCTATCCCTTCGTCGCCATAAGACCTACCTGTGTCCGTGCGACGGAAAGCAAATTGTAAATTAGTAAAAAGTTTCCCCACGATCAATGTACTATGTAGAGTTGTAGAAAATGATCTCTAAAATAGAAACAAAGAGCTTCCAAATCCATGTCCATATTACATATTGTTACGTGCCAGCCCCGTGGTAGCCCCTTTCGGTACTTCCAGAAAGGGGCTAGTGACTCAGAGGGGTGGGGCCGGCCTTTCCGTGCTTTGTTCTCTTCGGCTGGCTTATTTGTGCGTTTCTTGGATGTTCAACGGGAATTTTCTGCCTCTAGCCACCTCACGAGTCTTCTGGTTGCCATCACCCGACCTATAAAAAGGAAGGCTAGCCGCGGACACTAAGTCGGAGTTGGGCTCCGTGGTGGAGTCAGTGCGAGATTCAATGTGTTAGGGATCGGTGACTGGGCTGAGGGCGACGGAGATGTTGGCTATCGCTAGTGTCCTACCGAGGTCTGAACGAGGAGCTGTGGTTGTTCCTATCGGAGTGTCCAGAGAGTGGCTACACTGAAGACGTGCGGTACGGTGGACTGTGTACTGCCTGAGAGAGTACTGTGTGTGTGTGTAGTTCTGTGGACTGAGCATCGCTATGAGACAGCGAAGGGAGTCGGTATCGTGCGTGTGAAGGTAATTGGACCTGTGTTAATTTTCGCTGTTGTGAGTATCGTTCTGCTGTTGAATACTGTTGAGCTGTTGCTGTATGGTTGTTCACTGCATGTGACTGTGTGAATTACTGGACAGTCCATGGAGTCGAAACAAGGTATAGACATCGTGTGTTGAGTGTTGCGTAGCCCTGTATTCAGATCCAACGGTCTACACAGAGCTGCTCTATGAGGTGACTGGACTTGGTGAAGTGAAAGTAAGTATTATGCATCTCCGGGTAGAGCAGCAGGCCGGATCGCCTGCTGTGCCGTAAAGAAGAGCGAGACTTGTAATTAGTAAGTGTGGCCGTTCAGAATTGTGTGTATATATGATTGTGTATATACATTAGGCCCAATAAATGCACACACATATGTGTAGATTACTGGATCTGAGCACAGGCGTACGGGAGTACGGGACACTCAACACACGATAACTGTTCGTTGCTTCAACTCCAGAGACAGTCCAGTAATTCACACAGTCACATTCAGTGAACAACCATACAGCAACAGATCAACATTATTCAACAGCAGGACGATACTTACAACAGCGAATATTAACACAATTCCAGTTACCTTCACTCTCACGATAACGGCTCCCCTTGCTGACTCACGGCGATCTTCAGTCCACAGAACTACACAAACACACAGTAGACAGTCTTCTGTTCCACACGTCTTCAGTCCAGCCACTCTCTGGACACTCCGATACAAACAACCACAGCTCGTCGTTCAGATCGCGGTGGGACACTAGCGACAGCCAACATCACTGTCATCCTCAGCCCAGCCACCGAATCCTAACACACTGAATCTCACACTGACTCCACCACAGTGTCCAACACTCACTCCGAGTCCAGCACCAACGCTGACTCCATCACGGAGCGCAACACTGACTATAGCTCCACTACGGAGCCCAACTCTGACTGACTGTCCTCGGCTAGCCTCCATTTTTATAGCTCGGCTGATGGCATCCAGAATATTCGCGAGGTGGCTAGAGGCGGAACATTCCCGTTGAATCTCCAAGAAACTCACAGGTAAGCCAGCCGAGGAGAACAATACACCGAAAGGCAGGCCTCACTCCCCAAGCCCGCTTGGAGATTCCCGGTCGTCTGAGTCACTAGCCCCTTCCTGAACGTGAGGAGTGTGTCCTGAAAGTTTGTCCGTATATTTTTGTTACACTCTGTATAGGAAAATAAAACAAAACCATGCCCGTTAATATGCTGCGCAGAATAAATCAAACATGAAACATTTAAAAAAGTTTTCCTTGAGATTATATTGTTTTTCTAGTTACTGCAATCAGCATTTCTTTGAAAATGATGCGAGGAAAGCATCGTAGTAATAATCAAACGTCACTGCTCCTAAGCCGTGCGGTGTGTTTTCGCTCTATTGCTTGACTCTGACGTACGTTTGCCATGTTAGCTACGGGCATTTCAGTCAAGCCAGCCGGCCACAATAGAGTGGTCTCAACGGGCGCCCAGCTCCGCAACTCTTTTATAGAATATGACTTTCTCATTAATCTGGTGGAAAGAAATCAATTAATTTCCACTACTTCAAAATATATGTTTTAAATGTCCACTACGTCAATCCTATGTTTCACTGTGTCGTACATTTCTTAAATATTTTCTACATATTTCCTTTCTACACAATCAATGTTCACCATAATTCTAAAACTAAGAAGCTATTCACCTTAAATTATGCATTGTTGTGCATTTCATTTATAAGAACATCATGTTCTAGGCTCCTTTCCTGGACAAAGAAATTTATGTTATAAAAGTAAATGTTAGTTCAAAGGATAGAAAAATAATTCTATGAAGTAACGATAAAGGAAAGAAATACCGGTTAGTCCTGAAAATATTCTAGGCAGTAAAGAGTATGTTCGTCAATCTGATCAATAAAAGAATTGCGGTATATAAGGCACAAACCAAATTTAGGTGTAAAAGAAAGAAGTAAAATCAATTGTGATAATATTTTAACAGGAAATTAGTAGGTTGTTCAGAAGTCTGAATGTTATTGAATTAATTCTTCTTCTACTACTGCTTGTTCTTCCAAGTATTTTTTTTCGAATTTCTTGAGGTGGGCACCCGATATGGATTTGACCCTGTTTTACGGCCTGATGCCCTTACTGACGTCAAACTCTGTGTGGAGAGATGAATTCACTATTGTGTGTTTGTCTCGTGGTTGGTAGTGTTTTGAATTATATATAGATAAAGAAAATAGTCTGTCCCCGAGCCAGATGAATTAGCCATGCCCGGCCAGGAATACAACCCAGCACCCTCTGAACTGAAGGCCAGTACGCTGACCATTCATGCCAATTAGTCAGGCTAGGATAAACACTTTAATATTTTACTAAATTAAGCCTGCATGTGATTTATCTCTGCTGTAATTACAAATGTATTATTTCAACGAGCATCTCTTCAAATTCATAAATATAAGTACTTTTTATTTACTTTTATTTGGGAAACCGAAACAGCGAGATGCCTAATTACAGAATTCCTCAACGAAAAATACATTTACAAAGGACCAGCACAATTCAAAAGTGAAAATGAATAAATAGAAGAGAAATGAAGAAACATCTAATGACAAAAGTAGCGGAAGAAAATTAAAAACTAACAAGGTAAAAATAGGGATACAAAAATTAATATTAACACAAAGGGATATGAAAAGAAAGAGGAAAATTAAGGTTTCAAAGGAAAGCGAACAGAAAACTTATAGATAGGCACAATCAAATAAATATAGGTATGAAACATAAGTAACGGTATAGTACAGCAAAAATAAAATAAATATTGCATTATGTACAATAGAGGGGAAACGTTCCATTATACGTAGAACTTCTAGGTAGTGTTCAAACAGATTTTTAATTACTTTTTACCCGTTTATTCATTTTCCTTCTTCAAGAAGTTTAGGTCGTTTTTGAGGGAAGGAATCTGGGTGGCTGTAACAGCATGCCCGACATCCACATCTGTGGTATGCGGACGGGAGGGCAACTGCGGGCAAAGACCAGTTAGGGCTCGATCGATGGCCGATGTATTCTGGCTGTGACGCCTGTCACGCCACAAAACGCACCGCACCTTCAAAATATTGGAAAGTTAGAGGGAAGTAGAAATGTGGAGAAAGTTATGCCCATTTCTATCGATTCACCAGCTTCATTTATGTTCCACTAGATGAAGGCTTATTGGACAGAAGGAAGTCCGCTGCTGAAGGAATAACGTAAGAAGGTTAAGTGAACAGTTCCTTGAACTTAACTGATTTCTGTTCGCTCTAAAATCGTTTAACTATTGCACAAACAAAATTGTACTTTTCCTTGGTCTAATGATGAAAATTTTATACATTTATATAACTATCAGACTCTTCAGTCTGCTGAAACTAACTTCGAGTAAATGGATTTACAAACTACCTGAAAGAGACATCATATGGTAACTTCATTTGACCTGTTAAAGAAATAATAATAATAATAATAATAATAATAATAATAATAATAATAATAATAATAATAATAATAATAATAATAATAATAATAATGTTATTTGTTTTACGTCCCACTAACTACTCTTTTACGGTTTTCAGAGACGCCGAGGTGCCGGAATTTAGTCCCGCAGGAGTTCTTTTACGTGCCAGTAAATCGACCGACACGAGGCTGACGTATTTGAGCATCGTCAAATACCACCGGACTGAGCCAGGATTGAACCTGCCATGTTGGGGGTCAGAAGGCCAGCGCCTCAACCGTCTGAGCCACTCAGCACGGCACGAAACAATTATTATTATTATTATTATTATTATTAACTATTAACTATAACTATTAACTATATTAATATTCCGTTCTTCAGATACGTAGTGAACAATCGAATCCAAGTGAATGATGTCTGATCTACTCTACCACTGTGTAGGAAGTTAGGGACAGATGATTCTCCATCGGTTACGTCTATGTTGCCTGACTCCAAGGTCAAATCAGACACCTCGCTTTATATTATCCCCTCTGCGTAGGACATCTAACATAGTACATAAGGAAATTCTGGAATAACAGACTTCCGCTAAGATTTTGAACAACGAAGTGGCAAACATTTCCGGAAGTATTGGGATGGTAACTTCAGGATGGCAGGAAAAAGTTCAGACTTTGATTTTTTAATGATCAAGTGCACGTTTGGGACTTGGAGACCGGAAAACCATCTTCAGGGCTGCCGACAGTGGGGCTCGAACCCACTATCTCCCGATTACTGGATACTGTATCATGTTATTAAACCAATGTCCACAAATCAAGCTCTGCGTGCATCGCTGCGTAAATTATCGAGGAAACAGTAGCCATACAAACAGCGAAGCGATGTTCCCATTTATGGCAAGAACAGCAAGAAAATACTCAAGTATATTGAACCCGAGTGACTTAGGCCCATAGTCAGTCATGATTTGATCGGTAAGATAATATATGGTACATTTATTGAAATACAGAAGTGTAGTTGAAAATATTTCGTTTATGTAATGTCGAAATCAGAGCGAAGGAAGGACGACAGACTGGAGCCTGACGGATTAGCTCAACACGACAACTTTTAGCTACTTCACAGCAGGGAATCTCATTAGTTGGCGAACAAGGAAATACAGAGTCCACAAATAAGTCTTGGTCAGAAAGAGGAAGGGGGAGAGTCATACAAAGGAAACTCACCACATGAGTAATACCTTGGGATATTTTTGGCAGGACGGAAAGTCCGTGACCTCGTGGAAAATTACAGCGGCCGCGTGTACGTTCGCTGGCCTAAGTTCGAGCAGGTGGAGAGTTAAATCACGTGACCGCTTGCCGGCCAATCGTAAAAATTTAATGGAAGGCTCAGGAATACCATCTTAAGGAATGATGGATGAGATATTTTCGTAACTACAAAAGTATTCAGTAATAAATTATTGTGAGTACACGGATGGATGTAATGAATTTATTAGATGTCACGCATGGAAAAATAATCAATAATTATTGGCAAATTAAATAAATTGAAGGCTGGATTTCTTGGAAACCAGACAGCTTGAATCTCATTGGCTGAAAGAAGACCACGTTGTAAGAGACGCTTACGAAGGCGCGAAATGTGAGGAGCTAAATCCACCCGTATCTCCTAAATCTGTGATCACCAGGAGTTCATATTTAATCCAGCAGATATGCTAGCGGAGTGGATTAATTTGATGTAAATTTTAACTTCAAATTCGGAGTGCAAGTACCGATATTAAAAATCCACCCCCTCCCTCAGGGGTATGACGTCAACAAATCCGCGGGAAAAAGGCTTCATCCATATATACGGGGCAAGGGATCCTCGCCAACACTTGACACTTGAAGTAAATCTCGGGAGCTGAATTGACGGTCGCAGCACACTTGAAGTGAATCTCGGGAGCTGAATTGACGGTCGCAGCACACTTGAAGTGAATCTCAGGAGCTGAATTGACGGTCGCAACACACTTGAAGTGAATCTCGGGAGCTGAATTGACGGTCGCGGTACACTTGAATTGAATATCGGGAGCTGAACTGTTGGTCGCCGCTAACTTAGAATTCTACGGACGTACAGTCATTTAATGGCGCGAGCATCCGCCAGTGTTTGTAAAATGTGATCGCGCTCAAGCAACATGAACTAGAAATAGTTAACGTAGGACAGTGTTTGTCATTTATAAATATCAGTGATGTAAAGTAATTGCACTGCAAGGGAGTAGTATAAATTATATCAAATAAGTACGTACATAATAGACTGTGTGACGAACAGTACTTTAAGGAAGTAGTAGCCTGTACTTTGCTATACCGAACCGATTTCATGAACATGTCAAGAGTGCCGTACGAAACAAGCGTATCGCGACGAGTAAAAGTTGACACCTCGTCGTACGTGTCCAGGTCCAGTGTGCGGTAGTTGGACGAAGATTAAATAGTGTAAATATTAAATTCTTGGGTCTAGGATAGTAATTTGTTGTATCCAAGTTAAGGTATTCAGTGTTAACGTTGTAAATGGTGAAGGTTTGTGGTAATCAAGATATCAGTGTAAAATGGTAATGTGCCAGGAAATCCTTTGTGGAACTACGCCATCAAGAATGGAGGAGTAAAACGCAGAGAGGGGCCGGATGGAGCCTCTCATCTGCAAAGCTGTAATGGGATACCGATAACTAAGATGAGTACTAAATTGTAAATAATATTTGGGAAATGTTATCATGATGGGAAAAATGGGAATAACTTGATTATACTCGGTTACCTTCTGTAAAAAGATAGGTCGCTTAACGACCCCATCCTAAATTTGTAGCACGGACAGTAGTAAATAATAATAATGTAAATAATCGGGTCTTTTATGTATTCAGTTTGTTGGAGATGTAAATTTGTATATATAGTGTAGTACGTTAAGTCATGCATGCATTCATATTTCTTTGTAGTCAATAATTTTCTTTACGTTGATTTTGGTTATGGTAGTTAAATAAGACCCGATAGGTGTTTTCTGTTTTATCATTTTAACGAGCTATGTAATGACATGGAAGGAAAATCCAGCTTCGCCATACCAGTTGTGTTTTGTTGTAATTAATATGGTCATATTTCATAGTGAAGTTGTTAAATTTGTGAGATGCGATTAATATAATATTCAAAGTAAATCATATCTGGAGTGTTTAGTGCCAGAATAAATCGAGTTTGTGAAAGGGGTTATGCGTTAAACATATTAAGAGTGAACTACCGTGTAACAGACGAAATTATTTTTTTATTAATAATAATAATAATAAATAACATAACTACTTTTTTTGAAGAAGATATTTTTTTATATAATTTGGATATAATAATAATTCATGTGATATTGGAATATTTAGTGAGCAGTGCGTAATAATAAATTTATGTGATCAGGTGTTGAGTTTATTGGGAATCATTTAATGACGGGATGTCGTTTTTAATTCGGAATTAAAGTGCGTGGTAATTTAATTTGATCAATTAATAATATTGAAATGTAGATCGGTGCTAATAATCCGTACATGTTAAGAACGTGGGTTTAAATTACGGTCCAATATTTTTTTACGTATAAATGTCGTGTCTTAAAGTTGCGATTCATTAGCCAGGAACACGTAGGACTAATATTACGAAACCATGATTGTCAAATTTTGGTAAATATAATTTCAAGATGTTACGATTATTTGTGGAGAATGAACCAAGGCGTAGATCAAAATGAGATAGAAAAAGTGAGAGAATCTGCAGTCAGATAATAAAAGGTCGTACGATGTCAGAAATGAATAAATAAGTCAGTTGATAATTCTGTGAGAAATAAACGAATCAAGGAATATTGAGATAGAGAGGAAAATAAATTCCGTACGAGAGACACTTAGGATATTGATATGAGTGTAAAATGTACGGGCAGTGTCACAGAGAAATACTGATTTACGCAGCGAGTAGCATTCGGACCCGTGACAGCATGTACGAAATAAATAGACTGCACAGCTATTAGTTGAGATACAACGGATCTAAGGATAATGAGAGTTCAGATTCCACATAAATGGTCGTATATTGTATTCATTGTAATGACGAGCGAGGACAATCATGATGTCGTAATAATAATAATAATAAATATTGCAGATAAAGGATTGGACCGCCTTAATTAAATGAGCGTTGATAAAGATGTTAAACGGGAATCTAAATGATAATATGCAACCGATAATAATAATGTAAGGACGATGTTAAATCATCGCGGTCAGATTAATAATAATTGTTATAATAATAACAGTAATGATGTCGTTGGTTGATCAGTGAAGTATTTGTAATTGCGACCGATATATATATATATATATATTGGCGGAAGTGACCGGTCCATTAATAATAATAACCTCTTAAGTGACGTGAATAATATTAATAATATCTTGAGTCACCTATTCATTAATAATAATAATAATTTCATGAATATTCTGACGATGGGGGAGTTAATTAGTTGGTGACAACATCCCTCCATTCGTATGTTGAATAATGAGAATTTAGAATCATTTTGTTTACCTCGTTATTGTACGGTTTCCGTATGGGACGATGTTACAGTAATACTTGGCGTGTTTGTTTACTTCGCTCGCGATGCGAGGGGGGCCATTGCCACGGTATTTCCCAACCGCTTCTCGTTATCTCATCTGTGTCAGTAGTCTGTTGAGGCTACTTTGCAACATTTCAAATCACATGTAAATAATATATAAATGCTGATTCAGTGGTATGGCATCAGCTGTATATCGTAAGATAGGAACTGTCCGTGGAATCCAGTTTTCGCATTTCACGAGAAACATTACCCAGTCCGAGCACCGGTCTCGGAAAAATGTATATAGCCGGAGTACGTCATCTTAGTTAAATCGGGAAGCCGACCGTAACATGGGTTATGCTCGGGCTCCCGATAGAAGGAAGCTATATCTTTGAACAACGGTTCGATTCAAATGGAATCGATCCGTAAATTATACCTCCAAAATGTCATTTTATTTCAGAAGCAACCCAGCAAGATATTGATACCACTTGCGGTATGGCAAGTGATTTGTGTATGTAACATGTGTGGAAATTTAAATGTCGTTGCCAAATGTATCAAAGTTTCATACGTCAGATGGCGTAATAAACCGCCCCTTCTGGCAAATTATTTCAAAGGAAACAACTCTCATAATCTTTTTATTGTAGTTAGTTGATGCCTTTTTTTAAAGTAACAGTCACTTCCTAGTCCTATCATGGAGTCCTTAAATTCAAGTTTACAATCGAGCCTTCCCTATTTTAATTTTAATTGCTCCGTTCATCCCCGTGTTCTATTATGCCGTTATATTTATATTTGATGACTTAAATAATGAACCGACACCCCTGAGATAAATGCTAGTCTGGGACTCGGGAGGTGGACGGGTGCAATATAGTTCCAGAACAAAGAAGATTTTTCTTAGTCTTACACGTTCATGAGATTACATGTTATATTATTTTGAGATGCACGTCATAGGGCAACTGATTTACGAATCTCATTCAAAATCAGACCTGGACATTGAATGTGAAGAAGACATATGAACGTTATAATCATCTACTGATTCTGGGTATTATGCGTTGTCAATTTCATCCCGATGCGGTTGTTCCATCTGATTCTCTTTCAGCAAGAACTAGTTTTATTTGAACTGTTTACTTTGTCTATTGTATTCCTATCCGTACATTATTTGGCTTCTATTTAGCATTGGGCAAGTAATAATGAATGTTATAAGTAAAGATATTGTTACGAATAAATCAGCGTACCTTTTATCACTTTAATTTATTTCAGGATGACCCGATAAATGCACAGACACACACACGATTGTATTCAACCATGCATGGCTACACTTACTAATTGCTGTCTACTTACACGTCACCGCACTTTTCAAACAGGAGGAAATTACGGCTCGTTGAAATCACCTGAGAGGTCTATAATACTATTCGCAGGCTCGCTTTATATTCACTTCTCCAAATCCAGTCATTCCACATAGCAACTGCGTGTAGACAGCTAGATTTGAACACAGAGCTACTCGTCACGCAATACACAATGACTGTTCCTTGGTTCGACTCCAGGTACAGTCTAGTAATTTCCAAAGTCAAACACAGTGAACAACTAAACGGCAACAACTCAATAGTGTCAAACAGCAGGAATATACTCCCCACAACAACGACCTTTAACACTGTTCCAATTACACTTACGATAGCTGCTCCAATCGTGGAATCTACGACGGTCCTCACTCCACAGAAATACACACACACATATACAGAGTACTCAAAGGCAGTACACATTTTTCCGTTCCGTAAACCATCTTCCGTCCAGTTCCTTGCTCGACATTCCGACGTAACAACCACCACTCCTCGTTCAGACTCCGATGGGACACTAGAGATAGCCTACACCGCTGTCGTCCTCGGTCCAGTGACCGAACCCCAACACACCAAGTCCTACATTGACTTAAACACTGACTGCACCACGGAGTCCCGCATTGATTCTAACAATGACTGACTGTCCACGGCTAGTCTCCTTTTTATAGCTGGGGAGATGTTTATTATCGTTGCATCCCCCAGAAACTCAGAAACCTGCCGAAGAGAACAACAAACACCTTCAGGTTGGCTCCGTGCTGCCTGGTCGTGTCACACACTAGCTCTTTCCAAGAATTCCCGAAAAGGGCTACCACAGAGCTGGCATGTAACAATAAAAGCTATACATATATTTTCATTATAGATTGTTACGCCCTTCAGTATGCACTCTGAAAGCCTCTGTGAATTAACGAAGAACCGTATTTGCGACTAGCTCTTATGTCTCGTTTATTACCAGGCCTCTTATTATTATATCATTAAAAGTACGAGTATAACCACTGCTGCCTTGATCTCTCTCTCTCTACTTCTTTTAGCCTCCATGGCTGAGTCCATTATTCTAGCCTGTCCTCCTCGGTTCGTCTCAAATGACCTCATCACCGACGTATCTGTATATGCACAGCCTCATCCATGGAGTTTCATCCTAACTGTGGATTTTTGCTTTATAATACCGTAAATGGCATGCGCGAGCAATGTGCATTATATTTACTGCATTTTGATTCAGTTTCACTTACTTTACTACCATTCTAAGAGAAGTTGTAATTACAAGTAAACGACTCACACCTAATTTCTTGTAATAGTCAAATGTTTTCAGCATATACCAGAAAAATATCATCTTTATTTAGCCACTGCCGCGCCAGAGTGACAAATATAGTAACTGAGAGGAAATTTTGAAAAAAAAAAATACTTGCGACATACCGGTTACAGAACACTACTTTAGCAATCAAAACAAAGTGAAAGGAGGAGATATGAATTTCAGAAATCTTCTGGACGTGCGCTACTTTGTTCATATAGTAATGCATTTGCTAGCTGTTCAAGGTGTCGTTGAGAGGAAAATCACTTCGTATGTGTGTGATTGCACTTTTGTCTATAATTTTACATTTTAATAATGATGTTATTTGCTTTACGTCCCACTAACAACTTTTACGGTTTTCGGAGACGCTGAGGTGCCGGAATTTAGTCCCGCAGGAGTTCTTTTACGTGCCAGTAAATCTACAGACACGAGGCTGACGTATTTGAACACCTTCAAATATCACCGGACGGAGCCAGGATCGAACCTGCCAAGTTGGGATCAGAAAGCCAGCGCCTTAACCGTCTGAGCCACTCAGCCCGACAATTTTACATTTTAGAATATCTGCATATTGGCTTAACACGCTTATGCTTATGCGGCAGCTGGACGAGAAAAATTTATGATGACGATAGTGATGATGTTGGTGATCATTATGCTTAAATTAACTTTTAAAATACCTTTCATTTATTTTTTCTTGATTCGTGTTCTAAGACATTCCAAGAAAGTAACTTATCAGTGACAGCATTTTGTTATGCTCGATAAATATCCAAGTTCCTTCGAAATCATTTAAAAAAAGACTAGGTGAATACTTGATGGATAATCTACAACCTCATTCACAGCCCAAAATACAGGTGATTGACTGATTGATTGATTGATTGATTGATTGATTGATTGATTGATTGATTGATTGATTGATTGATTGATTGATTGATTGATTGATTGATTGATTGATTGATTGATTGATTGATTGACTGATTGATTGATTGATTGATTGATTGATTGATTGATTGATTGATTGATTGATTGATTGATTGATTGATTGATTGATTGATTGATTGATTGATTGATTGATACTTTTCAAGGTACGCAACTAATGTCCACATTTAATGGATAAATTTTAACTGCGAATTTTCCCCCCAGAGGAGCAATCTTTTTTTTTCTCCAAAGAGGATCATAATGGAATTACTGAAACACCATAAAGTGATTTTATTATTGTCGATATAAAGTGCACTTTGGTCCTGAAGAGGGTGTTTGTTATTACCTGACTGATCTGAATTCAGTTTTGAATATCATCTCATTGATGCTCCTGCTAGATGTTTACTACTCTATCACTCCACCAATCTGTCGTGGCTTATAAGAGGCAGAGAGCCTGGATTTTCAACAATTGGGCTCAGTTTGGTCAGGCTACATGGTGTTCAGAAGTTTACAGTCAGTTAGGAACGTTCTCTTATAGCCGAAACAGCGCAAGGACACAGCAACATTAGGAGTATGAAAGTATTATAACAGGAAAAGTACTCTTCTAAAAGTAATTTCTCGTGTTTTGATGACTCCTTTGTTTATCCGTGCAATCAAAGTTCTGAGGGAGCTGAATCTCCTAGCATCTCACCGATAGGAATCTTTTATATAGATTGGATTCAGTCTGTCCGGGAGGACAGTTTTCTAAACGTTTACGGCTGGTATAAAAAGGGGCCATGTTCGATACCATATTCATCATTTATATATGTATTTTCTCAGGCTCAGATACATCGATTCTCAAGCATAGAGATTGATTAAGATGAAAAAGCACGATGGCTTTTGATAGACAATGAAATACAGTTGTGAAAAGATCCTTTTCTTTTAGAAGAGTACTTTAGACAACGTGTATCCTGAGTGTAATGATGTTCAAACTGATAATTTAAAAAGATAGTTTGGGTTTGGAATATTCTAATTTTCCTTTCCTTCGTGTATAAAAAACCTTTCAGCCTTATAAAATACGATATAACAATTTAACGTTACGTTAAAGATAATAAATTGCCCTTACGTGTGCGCAAGATTAATCTACTTGAAGCTGACCTCATTGGTGAAACTGTTAGTGATTTCCTTCATTTCACAAGGTAGGTGCGAAGTGAATCCTGGACGATCCTTAGATCTATGGTATTTATATCATACCAATATTAAAACTCCATTGTTTATATTCCTATATCTCATAGTCGCCCAACAGGAACTTCAAAATCTTGGTCTGTATTTGGTATTTCCGAGTTTCACTGAACCAAATGAAGTGATCTTTATGGTTTGTTTGAAGTAGTTGATTCACTTTTCCACGAAACAATATTCTGAGGAGAACAAATATAAATATCTCTAATTTGGATAGTGAGAATATCTTTGCTACGATTTCGGTTGACTGACTTATCTTCGTTGTTATAAAAATATAATGGATGTTCGGCGACTCTCCGCTCGCTGCTTTCTGATACAAAGCTATAGTATACACTCATCTGGAAGGCAAGATATTGCTTACCATGAACGGATCGCACGAGTACAACGAAGGTTAGCACACAATATCGGCATAGGCTAATAAGCTGCTTGCTTGCGCGAAAGTGTCCTAGTGGGCGAACATCTCCCTTCTTCATTCATAAATGCAGGGCATTGAATAAGATCGTAGTATCAGTGTGAGACACAGATCTAAGTTGATTGAACACCCAGCATGCCTGACGGCACATTCGACGAACCTTTGACAAGTTAGACGAGTTTGAGATAGGCCACACCGTCGAGCCAAGAGAGGCAGGTTGAGTGTTTTGGCGCGTTGCTTGCCACTTCAGCCATTCTGTCTTTACGACGCGTCGCTGTTGAACTCAATGGGAATGTGCGAAGACCAATATGCGTCGAGAAGACTCGGATCGATCCCCATTAGGCCGACAGCAAGGAGGATCATTTCGTTGTGCGACCGAGTGTATGTACTCGATCGGCGTTGCTGTGCACCATTCCAGACATGTGATGGCACCTTTGGACACACAAATTTCCACCAGTATGGCATCCAATCGGCCAGCTGTCGTCGCAGAGTCCCTTAAGGCGTGTACCATTACGACATGAGCATCGCCGAGCACACTTCGAACTTCTACCAGGAACGGGCAGCGTAACAGCTTGCGGTTTGGTGACAAGTGCAAATCGCGGCTCTGTCTGGATACAGCCGACAGTCGAGTTCGAATCTGCAGACTTCCTGACCAGCGTAGTGATCTACGCTTCACTGCAGAGCGGAACACCACCCCAGCGAGAGATGTCATTGTGTGGCGTACCCTTTCTTACAATTCCCGCCCTGATTGAGGGAACCCTAAAGGCGTGATGATACACAAGGACTGGGCCTCTCATAAGTCAAAAATCTTAACCGTACAAACCGAAGTGCAGAATCACAGTGCACCGTGAATCGGTCCAACTGGGTTCGGTTCGGTAAACCGTTTTTTCTCGGGGCTATTCGGCTAAGCTCGGTTCAACTCTACTAGGATTGCGGAGCGCTGCAGAGAAAGTGGGGAACTGGGGAATAGGTGGAGTGAGTGAGACAGATTACCGAAAGAGAGACAGCGCTATTGCTCAAAATCGATGAGTGGGGGTCTGCACTCTGGTCAAACTAGGAAAGTCATCTCTTTGACTTTCCGCCGCGCAATGCACCGGGGCGTGCATCCTGATAGCCCCTGTACTAGGATATCCTACGACCGTGTGTAATACCCTTCTTACCGGGCGAGTTGACCGTGCGTGTAGAGGCGCGCGGCTGTGAGCTTGCATCCGGGAGATAGTAGGTTCGAATCCCACTATCGGCAGCCCTGAAAATTGTTTTCCGTGGTTTCCCATTTTCACACCAGGCAAATGCTGGGGCTGTACCTTAATTAAGGCCACGGCCGCTTCCTTCCCACTCCTAGGCCTTTCCTATCCCATCGTCGCCATAAGACCTATCTGTGTCGGTGCGACGTAAAGCCCCTAGCAAAAAAAAAATACCCTTCTTCGTGCAGCCCATGAACACCATTTTCCAGCTGAATAATGCCTCACATCACACAACACGGGTATCGACAGCCTGCGTGATGACAACAACCTTTCTTGGCCAGCAAGGTCTTCTGAAATCCCACCCATCGAGAAAGTTTGGGAGTAGACTGGACGGCACCTTAGTCCAGTGACAACTACGGCAGATTTGTATGAGCAGTTGCACCATATGTCATAGAATCCCTCTCAAGAGAACATCCAACGTCTACTATTCACAAGACGTGCCTAAAGATTACGGTGAATCGGTGATATCGCAATAGCAGCGTGTGGCAGGAATACGTGAATGTGCATGTTAATAAAGGGTCATCCTCATCGTTTGGGAATCATCGTCCAACAAGATCCTTTTTAGCTTACCGAACACATGATAATCGCAATCGCATGGCGCTAATGTTGTCACTCCCACTTGAATCGCTGCAGCAGTTCCGACGTCTGGCTGGCTGTGTGAGGTGTTGCGTTATCGTGCAGTTTTCCATGCCATTATCATGTGTTCGATAAGCTGAAAAAGGATGAGGAGGTGAAAGCAGCTGTTCCAGGTGGTTGCATAGCGCTGGAGGTGATTTGTACATATCCGGAATCGGAAAGTTGGTTGACCGTTCTGAGAATTTTTTACAGTTACTTGGGGACTATGCGGAAAAGTGAACTTACGTTGTATGTTGTCATAGCCTGGTTGCCTATGTTTAAGTGGTTTTATAAATGGCCTAACTTGGACGTGTAACTTACTTTTTGATTCGCCCTCGTAGTGCCTGTGACGAATCGTATCATAGTGCAATGGATCAACACATGAACATCACGATTTTTTGCAAATTGTGAAAAATGTCACTCATGCGATGTTGATGAAAGTGTACTGAACAGAAGCTGTAAGCAGAGAATGTGTGTATGACTGGATCAAATGCATTCGAGATGGACAGGAACCTTTTAGATGGTGCGTCACATCCATTCTGTTTACGGCTTCTGTGCAGTTGCCACATGAAATTATATTTAATTTAATTTCGTGTGGCTATTTCTAGCCGAGTGCAGCCCTTTTAAGACAGACCCTCCGATGAGGGTGGGCGGAATCTGCCATGTGTAGGTAACTGCGTGTTATTGAGATGGAGGATAGTGTTATGTGTGGTGTGCAAGTTGCAGGGATGTTGGGGACAGCACAAAAACCCAGCCCCCGAGCCACTGGAATTAACCAATACAGGTTAAAATCCCCAACTCGGCAGGGAATCAAACCCGGGACCCTCTGAACCGAAGGCCAGTACGCTGAACATTCAGACAACGAATCTGACATGAAATTATATGATACACTAGCTGTAGTTCCCGGTGGAGAACGGGGGGTACATTTTTGAATGTTTACTATCAAGATTGCCAACGGCCGTAGTCGTGTTGAAACACCAGAACCTGTGAGATGTCCGAGGTTAAGCAACATTGGGCGTGGTCAAGATTAGGATGGGTTGCCACGCGCTGTTGGTGGGGTTAAGGGAATGGAGGAGCGGAAAGGAACTGGCCACCCTACCATACGTACACTCCGGCTCAGGCACACCTCTGCAGAGGTTCGGACCTGCCTTCGGGCACAATACACCCTTACCTTACCTTCAAGATTTGTATCACCTGTGAAGATTATTTTTAGATTTCTCTATTTTGAAACTGACTGATATTTTATAATAATAAATAATAATGTTATTTGTTTTACGTCCCACTAACTACTCTTACGGTTTTCGGAGACGCCGAGGTGCCGGAATTTAGTTTCGCAGGAGTTCTTTTACGTGCCAGTAACTCTACCGACACGAGGCTGTCGTATTTGAGCACCTTCAAATACCACCGGACTGAGCCAGGATCGAACCTGCCAAGTTGGGGTCAGAAGGCCAGCGCCTTAACCGTCTGAGCCACTCAGCCCGGCGACTGATATTTTACAAACTCTTTTATAGAGTTGTTTATGTTTAATTTAGGTTTTAATTTATACGGTTTGACTTTAAACATTGTCGTTGTGACAGCCCAGATTATCTGGGAAGTAGTTGATCCTTTTAAATAAGTGATACAAATACATGATAACTGTATGTATGTACGCGTCGTGTTATGTATAATGTACAAGTTTCCAGCTGTCACTCAGCCTGTCACCAATCAGCCTAGCGGATCTCCGTCATTTTGGAGATATTTTCACTCTTCCTCACTCTCATGCTGATAGAGGCTAAGCATCGATTCAAACGGAATCTAGTGTCACAAATACATCTCAGTGACTCCAAAAACTATGGATTCGACTCTAATATCCGTCACAATCGATTATGTTTACATGCCACTCCTCTCACCTAGATGTGCTTTACTCCCACAGTACGTTTTTCAGCTGGTAAATGATATATGTACCAAGTTTTGTTGAAAACGTTCCGGTGGTTTAGGAGATGCGAAAGAAACGTACATACATTCATACACACATCAACAATTGAGATTATTAGAGAGGTCACTTAATTTATTGTCCAGTATCTCACAATGATATTTATGTCGTTACTAATTTACCCAGTCCTGTTCGTCAAATAATTCCTAATTTGTTCTTTGGTCTGGCAGCGAACATCCATGGACAACGATTTCTCGTTTTATTGAGCGGATTTGTGTCCAGATTCGTGTCAACGTTTGGTGGCGCAGCGGTTTTGCGTGCAACCTGGAAATGCTTAGTAGATAATCTGCCGGACTTTTACATCAACAGCGGTTACCTATCACAGTTTAATACACTGACTGACAGAGCAAATGCAACACCAAGAAGGAGTGGTTCGAAAGGGATGAAAGTTGGGGAAAAAACAGAGACGGCACGGACGAATAATTGATGTTTATTTCAAACCGATATGCAGGTTACACAATGCGCACGGCATCGACTCAGTAGGATGTAGGACCACCGCGAGCGGCGATGCACGCAGAAACACGTCGAGGTACAGAGTCAATAAGAGTGCGGATGGTGTCCTGAGGGATGGTTCTCCATTCTCTGTCAACCATTTGCCACAGTTGGTCGTCCGTACGAGGCTGGGGCAGAGTTTGCAAACGGCGTCCAATGAGATCCCACACGTGTTCGATTGGTGAGAGATCCGGAGAGTACGCTGGCCACGGAAGCATCTGTACACCTCGTAGAGCCTGTTGGGAGATGCGAGCAGTGTGTGAGCGGGCATTATCCTGCTGAAACAGAGCATTGGGCAGCCCCTGAAGGAACGGGAGTGCCACCGGCCGCAGCACATGCTGCACGTAGCGGTGGGCATTTAATTTGCCTTGAATACGCACTAGAGGTGACGTGGAATCATACGCAATAGCGCCCCAAACCATGATGCCGCGTTGTCTAGCGGTAGTTACTGCCGGATTTGACCTTTCTCCACGCCGACGCCACACTCGTCTGCGGTGACTATCACTGACAGAACAGAAGCGTGACTCATCGGAGAACACGACGTTCCGCCATTCCCTCATCCAAGTCGCTCTAGCCCGGCACCATGCCAGGCGTGCACGTCTATGCTGTGGAGTCAATGGTAGTCTTCTGAGCGGGCGCCGGGAGTGCAGGCCTCCTTCAACCAATCGACGGGAAATTGTTCTGGTCGATATTGGAACAGCCAGGGTGTCTTGCACATGCTGAAGAATGGCGGTTGACGTGGCGTGCGGGGCTGCCACCGCTTGGCGACGGATGCGCCGATCCTCGCGTGCTGACGTCACTCGGGCTGCGCCTGGACCCCTCGCACGTGCCACATGTCCCTGCGCCAACCATCTTCGCAACAGGCGCTGCACCGTGGACACATCCCTATGGGTATCGGCTGCGATTTGACGAAGCGACCAACCTGCCCTTCTCAGCCCGATCACCATACCCCTCGTAAAGTCGTCTGTCTGCTGGAAATGCCTCCGTTGACGGCGGCCTGGCATACACGTGTCCTGTGGCACACGACAACACGTTCTACAATGACTGTCGGCTGAGAAATCACGGTACGAAGTGGGCCATTCGCCAACGCCGTGTCCTATTTATCGTTCGCTACGTGCGCAGCACAGCGGCGCATTTCACATCATGAGCATACCTCAGTGACGTCAGTCTAGCCTGCAATTGGCATAAAGTTCTGACCACTCCTTATTGGTGTTGCATTTGCTCTGTCAGTCAGTGTACATGGATTATATCAGTGATTGTCAGCCTTTTCACTTGATATAACTTGAACCGTCACTGTAGTTGTAGGGAATTTATATTTCAAGAGAGTCTCGGGGAATAACTCCTCACCAAAAGAAATATATAGTAAAACTCGTGAAGTTAAATGATGTTCTGCTCTTCCCCTAAACATGTTCATTCTCGTAGTGCGAAAATGTACCTACGCGACCTCATTTCCTCACCCGGTTATTGGATAACGCCTACTCTGTCACTCACCGTTGGTCTTCAGTCATCAGAATCATTATTAGCATATGCATTTTTAATTAGTAGATAACCCGGCGGCAATGTCACACACAATAACATAGCAATCAAATTGAACGGAAACAGAAATTACACAATACGAAACACTAAAAACGCATGAAAGCAGATGTATATAACATCATATCAGATCAATAGATTACATGGTAACCTACGATTATAAATAAAAGTACACGTAAAAGAAAAGAAAAGGAACATGAGAAATAGTTTTCTAACAAGATGTGTGACATAATACAGTGTAATTCAGATTTATTTTTTCCTTACAACTTTGAAACCCCATAGAAATGTATTCACAAACCTTACTGACATAGTTAAAGTACCATATGAAAGCAAATCTTGTCAAGTTAATACGAAGCAGTTACTTTGGGTTGATTTGATTTTAGTGGCTTGGAAGACATCTAACCGTAAGGTAATCCTCTCCCACACCAAGCCAGTATATCGGGAGTCCTTTCTGCAATTGCGTCAGTAATTTGGGTCGTCAACTTGGCGAGATAGACAGGAAGAGCAGGCATATAAACACGACCTTTGACGAACCCCAAGGGGAAAGTGATCCAGAGAGGCAGATCTGGTGTGCCGAGCTGAGTGGCTCAGGTAGTTGAGTCGCTGGCCTTCTGACCCCAACTTGGTAGGTTCGATCCTGACACATTCAGGCGGTACTTAAAGGTGCTAAAATACGTCAGCCTCGTGTCGGTATATTTACTGGCACGTAAAATAACTCCTGCGGGTCAAACTTCAGGCACCTCGGTGTCTCCGAAAACCGTCAAAAGTAGTTAGTGAGCAGTAAAATGCATACCGTTATGCCTCTCGGCATTCAGTCTGCAAGCTTTTGTGAATTTATTAAACATAGCCACAATCCTCTATTTGCAACTAGTGATGTAGCCACATTTAGTTCTATACCTCTTATCTTTAAATCGATAGAAAATGAGTCTAAACATGGTCGTCTTGGTTTCCCTCTACTTCTCTTACCCTCCATGATAGAGTCCATTATTCTCCTAGGTAACCCATTCTCCTCCATTCACGTCGCATGACTCCAGAACCGAAGACGGTTTATGCCTACAGCTTCATCCATCGAGTTCACTACTAAATTAGCCTTTTTATCCTCATCTTGAGTACCCTCCTGCCATTGTTTCCACATTTTGTACCAGCAATCATTTTCGATATTATTTTTTCTGTTACGTCTAACTTATGAATATGATATCCTGAGTCCACCCAGATTTCCCTCCCGTAAAGCAAAGTTGGTCTGAAAACAGACCGATGTAAATATAGTTTCGTCTGGAAGCGGACTTCCAACTTACAGAATACTGTTGATCGCAACTGCGAGCTCACTGCATTATCCTTACTGCAGCTTGATTCAATCTCATTTACTATATCACCAACATGGGAGAACACGCATCCTGAATACTTGTTATTATCTGCTTGTTGCAGCTTTATATCACCAATCTGACATTCAATTCTGTTGAATTTCTTACCTACTGACATCATTTTAGTCTTGGAAAGGCTGATTTTCATACGATACTCATTGCACCCATTTCCATGTTCCAAAATATTAGACTGCAGGCTTTCGGGACAATCTGCCATTAAGACCAGGTCGTCAGCATAGGTCCAGATTGCTTACTATACTTCCATCTAAATGAATCCCTCCCTGCCATTTTATTCCTTTCAGCAGATGATCCATGTAAACTACGAATAACAAAAGTGATTGATTACAGCCTTGCCTAACCCCTGTATGTAACCAAGAACTCATTCTACCACCAATTCTCACTACAGCCCAATTGTCAACATAAATGCCTTTGATTGATTTTAATAATCTAACAATAATCCCATAGTCCCCCAGAATGGCGAACAGCTTTTCCTTTGGTACCCTGTCACATGCTTTTTCTAGATATACGAAACATAAACATAATTGTCTATTCCTCTCGAAGCATTTTTCAATTATCTGGCGCATACTGAATATCTGATCTGAGAGCCCCTCTTTGGTCTGAAACCACACCGGTTTTCATCCAACCTCCACTCAAACACTCATCGCACCCTCCCTTCCAAGATGCCAGTGAATACCTTGCCTGGTATACTAATCAATGAGATACCTCGATAATTGTTGCAATCATTCATGTTCCCTTGCTTATAGATAGGTGCAATTACTGCTTTTCTCCAATCTGAAGGTACCTTGCCAACACTCAATACTAATCTTATTGCTCTATGAAGCCATTTCATCCCTGCCTTCCCACTACACTTTACCAGTTCTAATTTCGTCAATACCTGCTGCTTTATGACAATGGTGTATATTTACTATCTTTTCCAGTTCCTCAAGCGTAATTTCACCAACATCTTTGTCCTCCTCCCCATGAGCTGGATTTTTCGTGGCACCACCAGGAAGATTCCATCTTACGTAGAGAAGATTTTCAAAATATCCCCTCCACCGGTCCAGTGATTCTCTGGGATCTATTATGAGTTTACCTGAATTACCCAAAACACTGTTGATTTCATTTTTCCCTCCCTTCATAAGATTCTTTATTACTGTCCAGAAAGGTTTCCCTGCTGTTTGACCAAGCGTTTCCGGGTTACTAACAAAGTCCTCCCACGACTTTTTGGGTTCAAAAACTATTTGTTTCGCTGTGTTTGTTCATCTACGTACAATTCCGTGTCTGCATCATCCCTTCTTTGAAGTGATTTCTAATAAGCCTTCTTTTTTAAATTTACAAGCTGCTCTCACTTCATCGTTCCACCAAGATGTTTGCCTTTTCTCTTCCTCCTAGTTCTTCCCGCTAGCCTTATGCTTGAAGAATGTATTCGTAACTGCTAAACCCATACTAGCACAGAAGTCCAGCAGACGCTTCCCATTCCCATTAGCTTCCATATCTTCCCCACATTTACCAATCACCCTTTCGTATCCTTCAGTTCTATTCCCAACTTGCTGTTTCTACTACAGCATCACTGTATGGCACCCATTCTCTTTCTATATCCTGAACTTGCTTACTGTACACTGTTGGTAACTTCCCACTAATCATATCCATGTACGTCCGTCTAATTTCCTCGTTCTGTAGATTTTCTGCCCTTTTTCGTTTGCAGACATATTTCACTTTATCCTAGGCCTAGAGATACTTAATTCACTACAGATCAGATATTGGTCTGTATCATATACAAATCCCCGAAAAACCCGTATATTCCTAACAGATTTCCTGAATTCGAAGTCTATATCACTATTATGGATCTGTTACCCCTACCATCCCACGTGTAGCGGTGAATAGCCTTATGCTTGAAGAATGTATTCGTAACTGCTAAACCCATACTAGCACAGAAGTCCAGCAGACGCTTCCCATTCCCATTAGCTTCCATATCTTCCCCACATTTACCAATCACCCTT
Organism: Anabrus simplex; assembly: GCF_040414725.1. Taxonomy (NCBI): domain Eukaryota; kingdom Metazoa; phylum Arthropoda; class Insecta; order Orthoptera; family Tettigoniidae; genus Anabrus; species Anabrus simplex. The sequence goes on along the minus strand of NC_090267.1, from coordinate 119,777,066 downwards.
TCGTATCCTTCAGTTCTATTCCCAACTCTCGCATTGATATCGCCCATTAGCACTATTCCATCCTTGCTGTTGACCCTGACCACGATGTCACTCAAAGCTTCATAAAACTTGTCAACATCATCATCATCATCTGCACCCTAACATGGTGAATACACTGAGACAATTTTCGTCCTAATTCCTCCGCTGACAAATCTACCCAAATCATTCGCTCATTTACGTGCCTAACATAAACTATGTTGCGTACAATGACATTCCTGATAAACAGCCCTACTCCATACTTTGTCCTTCCCTTTCTAACACACATCAAATACAGTTTATAACCTCTTATCTCTTCCTCGGTATTTCACCTTACCCGAATAACATTTACTCTGAGCACATCCAGATGCATCCTCCTTGCGGACTCAGCCAGTTTTACTTTCTTTCTTCCGTAAGCCCCATTAATATTAAGAGCTCCCCTTCGAATTCCATTTCGTTCGCCATGTTGTTTCCAAGGAGCAATTCTCCTGTCAAATGGGAGTGGGACTCCGCTACTCTCATAGGTGGATAATAGAACAAACGGAGGCAGTCAATAGGGAATGTAGGTTAAACCAAGCGAAGAGAGTATGGGAAACAATAAACGGAAATAATAAAGGAGGGAGATGGTTTGTCAAAGCCAAAATAGACTACGACCAATGGGTAACTTATTTTAGAGGTTTGTTAGATATTCATGAACAGATGGATGTGTGAGGACGGGATGAGGAATACATAGAGAAATATGGAAATTAATATATATGAACTAGTCAAATGTACCTACATTAAAGAAGTGCAAAAGGTAATAGACAATTTGAAGAAGAGGTCGGCGGGGGGAAGGAATGGTACAAATAACTCATGTTGGAAAAAGCATGGAACTACAGTTAGATGAGGGAGGTAATACTAATGTTTATTAGCTTTACGTCCTACTAACTACGTTTTAAGGTTTTCGGAGACGCCGAGCTGCCAGATTTGTCCCGCAGGAATTCAGGTCGTTGGAATGGTCGTACAGGCAAATTGATTGGTCACCTCACTCACCAGATCGAATAATAATAATAATAATAATAATAATAATAATAATAATAATAATAATAATAATAATAATAATAATAATAATAATGTATATTATACGTATGGTTCATATTGTGGGTTACTGTAGTCAGGTCCTAGTTGTTGTTGTTGTAGGGTAATTACGGTTTAACTTCACTTTATTATCACTTATAATGTTAAGCTAGTATTAAGGTCAACCTCTAGTATTGTAAGCCGTAGTGGAAATCGCTGACCTAATAGGCCACGAACTTCGTTATTGTAGTAGTGTGCTAGTGCTCAATCTTGCTGGAAGCGAATTTGCGGAATTACGAGCTATTGGAGTACATCTTGATACACGTCGCTGTTCATGGTTTCTACAATTAAATCATTGGCCTTACACGTTAAATTTGCTGTGTCAAAACCTCATGTGTTTAGCTTTAATATGCGACCTTAACCATCTATGTAAGATAGGATGTTACTTTTTTTTTTGGATTTTAAAGTTGTAAAATCCCTTGTTGAAACACCCTGTATTTATAATCATTAGGTTAGGAATTCACACGAAATTTAAAAAATATAGAAGGTATACTATTACAATCAGTATTACACAAAAATTGCATTACGGTCACACATGTCTAAGATTTGGTGAATTTAATCATTGGTGTGTGGCCTCTGAAGAGGCCTGGTGCAGTTCTTTCGAGTTGACGCCGTTTAGGCGACCTGCGCGTCTGCGAGGATGGGGCCCCTACCTACGATGAATTATAATGACGAAATGGAGTATAGCTTTAAGTGCCAGGAGTGTCCGAGGACATGTTCGGCTCGCCAGGTGCAGGTCTTTATATCTGATACCCGTAGGCGACCTGCACGTCGTGATGAGGCTGAAAGGATGATGAAGACGACATATGCACCCATACCCCGTGCAAGCGAAATTAACCAATGATGGTTAAAATTCCTCGATCCTACCGGGAATCTAACCCGGGACTCCTGTGACCAAAGACCAGCACGCTAACCATTTAGCCATGGAGCCGGACATTTGGATAATAAGACCCCTATATCTATACTGCTGGTTATATTTCCGTAACATCTTATAGGTGACACCCATTTTTTCTGAAAATAAAGTTCATCACTTCTTAGCATCGATCGTGGACTTAATCATAATATTGTGTCTTCGCGATATAAATAATATGTTCTTGATTTTCTCGTAGTATCTCAGATTTGAAAATTTTGATTTAATGTCCGAGGTTTTGCATCCAGAATAGTATTCTCAGTTGACATCAGTGTTCACCGTCTGTCTTGCCTTATATGATAAGTTGTGTCAGGTTGTATTTTTCATTTCTGAAGATATGACCGAAATAGACTGATTTCTTGGTTTTTGCGAAATTTAATACTTCGCATAATTTCCAGGTACGCTTAACTATGTCTACGCTGGTAACGTGGTCTGACCCCTCCCCCCATCCACCCTTCGAAAAAGGAAAAACGAATATGGTAATTTGAAAAATAACTGATGTCCAAATATGCTCGAAGTTATAAAATCCCTCTGGTAACTTGATTATGAGGTTTGAAGAAAAATCTCCAAGTTGATGAGCAATATAGTGCATTAAACACTTCGGTTGAGAAGGCCCCGAGTTCGATTCTCCGCCCCGTCGGAGATTTCAACCTTAAATAGTTAATTCACCTGGCTCGGGGACTGGGAAATTGTAACGAGCCCAGTTTCCATGCAACTCGCACATCACACAGAACACTATCCTCCATTAAAATAACACACATGTTCTCATACGCTGCAGTTGCCGCCCACCCTCATCGGAAGGTCTGCCTTACAAGGGCTGTAATAGGCTAGTAATAACCCATGAGATTATTATTAAACATGCGAAATTGCTCACCTCGTAAACTTGTGTCCTTTTAAAAGAGCAAGAAATATGACATAATTAGCTAAACTTCAACACCAAATTCTAAAGCGTCCAAAGATAAAACCGTATTGGATCCTGGGAGTGCAAGTGCGATTTTTGCTTCCAATCAAATTAATAAATTTGAAACAACACAAAGAAAAGTTAAACTGGACTTGACCTCAGTAAAATTTTGACGATGGAGAAGAAATCACTTTAATATCTTTCTTTAGGTAGAAAACTAATGAAATGCTCGAAGAATGTTGTCAGAACCTTGTAGATATTATTGCGAACTACCGTACTTACTTGCATTAATTGATTCACAACCATTCAGCATCATATTTTCGAAGCACTGTGTGTTATAAGGAATCTGTAGTCTATGCAAAAACTCTCAGGGTGTACTTGACTTTACGGAGCAAGTGCTGCGAGGTTTGGTGTCACGCAGGTGTGAGCTTGTATTCTGGATACAGTAGGTTCAAATCCCACTGTTGGCATCCTTGAAGATTGTTTTCCGTGGTTTCCCATTTTCACACCACGCAAAATACTGCGGTTGTATCTTAATTAAGGCCCCAGCAGGTTCCTTCCCACTCCTAGTCCTTTGCTAACCCATCGTTGCTATAAGACCTACCAGTGTTGGTGTGACGTAAAGCAAATTGTTAAAGAATAATAATAAGAAGAAGAATTTTACCTGAATGTTGTGCAATGAAAGTCTCCATTTTCTAAGAATACAGGATGATCCCACATATCATCCCCGCTCTTCATTTACTTCTAGCTGCACCCGTGTACCTCATAATGGTCAGTGCTGAATGGCTCAGGTGACAGAACGCTGTTCTTAAAATGTGTGGATATTTACATCTGATACTTATAAGAGCTGATATAAAAAAATTATGAAGAGTATGATAATATTAGATGGTTAATTTTGTAAGTACCAAAATATTTCACTTTTGTCGCGTAGCAACACATTCCTTTAAATAATTGAAATGATGCCATTGAAGATGTTACTCAAGCATGTCTGTCTGTTAGGTCATCAGCCCAGAGGCTGGTTGGATCCTCAAATAGCATCACCAAAGGCTATGCAGTTATAGGGAAACCACGAAAACCAATGCCAGTACAAAAATGAGGCATACTAGGCAAGATGGAAGTGAGGTAGTTTGTCATTGCTTTCTTCACTGGGCCAGACAGTGCTATTGTAGCACAACTAACCCTATGAGCAACACCTTTCGTGACACTCAGACACACTGGTTGTGCTCTGAATGTCATTAATCAGCACCACTCATACCCCAGCAGCTTCCATACTGTCACAGCTATGGATGAGACTGGGACTTCAGTGGAAGCTACACTTTGCTTTGGCCTGTGCCAAGAGATGGATGCAAAAGTACTGTATCCATCAAGAAATGACAGCAGGCAGATACTCAAGCATATATACAAATAAAACTTTAAGCATATATATAAATACACAAACTTTTCCTGCAATTACCTGGTTTATATTTCACAGACAAAAACACCACTGATTGCGTTCAACTCGAGTTTCAAATTAATGAACAAAAAGTTGATATTTAAACCAGCATTGAAAAGAGATATGTAACGGAGGAATGGTGAAGTGCGGCTGCTGTATGCTGCATAGCAGGGTACTTAAGAGGCTAGGAGGGAACTGGTAAGTGTAATTGAATATTCCGTCTTCCGGGTAAGTCTCGTCTCTCGCTACTGCTAAGTGCTTCCTCACTCCCGCGAGACGATGCTGTAACGAGGCTCTCGTTAGGCGCCAACTTCATCGGGGCGTCGGCAACGAATAATATTTTTCTTGGCCAAGTGAGCGTGAAAACTCTGTGTCTACACTTTCAGCCACAGGAGAGAGAAGTGGAATAAAATATAGGTTATCTTCCTTCTTATACAGAATAAATCTCTTAAATTTCACGAGGGTACAGTGTAGTAATTTAACGTGTAAGATAAAATTTTCTGGCTAAACTATTTTCTTTGAAATGAGGACATATTTACTAGATTCCCACGGAAATAACAATGAATCGAATCTTGGTCGAGACATGTGAAAAATTTCTAATTGAAGATTCCCTCCCTACGTTTCACTTAATATTGGTGGTCACGTGGCAGTGGTCACGATAACAACAGTTACATAATTGATCATCCGCAGCAAATTTAAAAGCTCATTCTACAGTATTTGTTGCATCTGTCAGGTAAGAAATATAAATTGCTCGCTACTATTTCCTTGAACGAACATATCTTCCTCTGTCAATATTCTTCTTCTCCACCTTATCCCTGATAACATTCATTCCAATTTACTGGGGTTATGGATTTGACCATGCGTTATGTGAAAAAACGGAAAACCATCGTCAGGGCTTCCGACGGTAGGATTCGAACCCACGAACTCTCAAATGCAAGCTCATAGCTGCGCAACCCTAACCACACGGTCAACTCACATGATATCTATATACATATTAGCAGGGATGTGTTCACTAATGCATGTATTGTACCTATAGTGGTTACCAGTGTGACGTGTTACAGGAAATGGAGGTAAAGATGTTAAGACGAACACAAACACAAACCTCCCATCGCCGAGCCAGAGGAATTACCGTACATACTGAACGAGTTGGCTACACTGTTTGAGTCACTGCTGCCAGAAAGTTTTAACTCCACTGTTGGTAACTCTGAAAATAGTATTTTTTTTTTGTTATTTCTTTTTCACACTAGATAAATTCTTGGGCTGTACCATAATGAAGGCCACTGTCACTTCCTGCACAGTCCAAGACCTGATCTATTCCATCGTACCCATAATACCTGTCTGTGGCGGTACCGACATAAAAGAAGAGCAAACGAATACTTAGTTGAAATCCTCAAACCGTTTAGAAATTAAACCGCGGCTCTTTGAGCCAAAACCCAGCACACTAAACATTGTGAAGGAGGTGGATATAATAATAATTAATGCTCTTTGCTTGACGTCGCACTAACTACCCTTTTACGGTTTTCAGAGACGGCGAGGTGCCGGAATTTAGTCCCTCAGGAGTTCTTTTTACGTGCCAGTAAATCTACCGACACGAGGCTGACGTAATTGAGCACCTTCAAGTACCACCGGACTGAGCCAGGATCGAACCTGCCAAGTTGGGGTCAGAAGGCCAGCGTCTCAACCGTCTGAGCCACTCAGTCCGGCGAGGTGGATATACCGGTCTCTACCAGTTTCTTCTTCTTCTTCTTCTTCTTCTTCGTATTCTTCTTCTTCTTATTATTATTATTATTACTGAGCTCTATAACTACAGTCGCTTAAGTGCGGCCAGTATCCAGTATTCGGAAGATAGTGGGTTTGAACCCCACTGTCGGCAGTCCTGAAGATGGCTTTCCGTGGTTTCCGATTTTCACCTCATGCAAATGCTGAGCCTGCACCTTCATTAAGGCCATGACCGCTTCCTTCCCACTTCTAGCCCTTTCCTGTCCAATCGTCACCATAAGACCTACCTGTGTCCGTGCGACGTAAAGCAACTTGCAGTATTATTATTATCATTATTATTATTATTATTAATGAGCGAACTGGTCGTGCAATTACGGGTGCGCAGCTGTGAGCTTGCATTCGCGAAATAGTTGGTTTGAATATCAACTATGAGGTGATTTTCCATGGTTTCCCATTTTCACACAAGGCTGTACAGTAATTAAGGCCACGGCCACTTTGTTTCCCATTCCTAGACCTTTCCTGTTCCATCATAGCCATAAGACAAATCTGTGTTGGTCGACGTAAAGAAAATTGTAATAATGATTGTACCGGGAGGTACACCCTAACACCGCGCATTTAAAACTAGCGCCTAAATGAACTCCCCTATTGGTGAAACTGTGAAACTTAAACTACAACAACCTAGAAATTTAATCAGAACATATCACCAATAAAATATTATGTAATTTTGTTATTATGCAGTTGTCCAACCTGAGTGAATTTCTCCTTGTTTTGTTTGCCATTCATCAAGAAGTATGGACATTTTTCCATAGATGACACTACCAAAAACTATGATCATGCAGCCTGGTGCGAATTGAAAGAACTTATGATTTGAAGAAGTTTGGTATTCATAGGCTTTTTCTTTTACTGCTTGATGTTCATTTATTTTTGGGTTGGCAATACTTTCTTTTCCTTACCGCCAGTTTTTATCTAGCCAATCCCTAATTTATGTAATTAATTTTCTACCAATCACTGGCTTCTTGTTCGATCCTGAAGTGTAACTTTGAATTGGACCAATTAAAATGAGAGGGTGTGGCTGGTTTATTCCTGAATGATCTGGAACCTTCCCTGAGGGTTTATAAACTGAGACTTTTCGCGTCTCTTGGCCAATTGATCTTCATCTTACTGAGTGTATGTGTGAAAGCAGGAGGCGGGCGGCCTCTTTCATCGGTCAGCAGTACATCTTCAAGGTAATGGCCACATAATTCAATCTTTCTTGTTGTAGCTATCTCCGCAGTTTAATCCGAGGAAAAGGTCCTATTCCTTAAATAGATAACCAACTTTTCTAAAATGTAACTTTCTGCCGACTAATTTTAAAACTTCATAAAATCTTTAACTGTAAATCGGGGATAGAGAGTGATGTACCCTCTCGAGCTCCATCTTGTTTTGACGTGACTACGTTTTGTGACTGTTTTTCTTCCTTTCCGTAATGCAGTAATTTACCCTTATACGAGTCACCTCGGTAGTTTGGGAATAGCCCCTGTTTCGTAGGCCTAGTGCCCTTTGGTTTTTAAGTGTTCACATCTAGGAGTGCAAGTTTCCGCCTCCATTCATTTAATGTTCGGCCCATTTATTTAACCGTTGTTATTTTTCCATGAAGGCCCAATACCCCTGTATAATCATTTTCCAATTGTAAGTTGTGCCTTGAGAGGCCAGAAATTGTAAGTTGATGTTGCCTTGAGTAGGCTTGGAAAACTGAGAGCCTGTTTGCTCTTTTTCAAAGTTTTTGTAAGATTAATGAATGTCTCTTGAAGGCTAGATGTTGTAATTTTGGGAGCAAGTGCTCTTTGAATTAGGGGATTTCTGCCTTTGAATAAATTTGTGGTCTTTTTTAAATTTGAGCTAGGAGCTCAGGAAAAGTGAATCGAGGGCTTGAAGCCCAGGATCTGTTATAATCACTAATCTGGTCTTTCCTAGACTTGTTTTATGATTGCTACTTGTACCTGTAATATTGTCATGAAAAAACTGTTGCGTTTGAAGTTCCGAAAATATAACCTTCAGTTTAAGTTTTAAATTCAATTCTTAACATTGTAGTTAGACCCATTCACCCCAGCACCTTCCTTAACATCTTTCTGCTCCACGGGTAACCCCGGAATAATAATAATAATAATAATAATAATAATAATAATAATAATAATAATAATAATAATAATAATAATAATAATAATAATAATAATAATAATAATAATAATAATAATAGGAACTGCACTGCAGACTACGGCTTCTTGCTTCCAAAACAGTGCATCAACTGGACTCCACAGATATTAAACATACATGGCTATTATCCACTAAGCTCTTGCCTTCTACTCTAAAGTAGCCCTAGCTGACCAACGAATAACATTGTGCTACTGTTTCAACATAATGTTTCTACCACGAGAACAAGTGGTTCAATTATTGTAGGGGCAAATTTATATATATATATATATAAAATTTTGAAATCCCGTTACAAGATACAGTTACTTAAATCTTTAAGAGAATATCTCTCGCCGTTTCCATCATGATAAATTTTCCAATTCCTTAACATAAAACTTTCAACAGAATGTGCAATAATGAGTTAACAGTTAAATTAGGAAGTTTTAAATTACGGACACAGAGAAGAATACACGCATTTCAACTGAACGATGTATTTAAGGTTTAATATTTCCAAGTTTCCCATAAAATATTTCCTTTTCCAAATTAAATTATTTTTCAAGTTTTATTAACTATTATTGTATACTATATTAATGCACAACACCCCATATACATAGTATAATAATTTCAAGTTGATTGAGGGCGTAGTTTTGATATAATATAGACCTAATTTTTATGAAAATTAAACTTATCGGAAGTTTCCAAGTAAACATTCTCAAAAATTTCTACATCAATTTTGATGTTTCCAATCGTTTTGCAGAAAACTAAATATAATGAACCTTAACGTCAACCTTAGGGTGATCCGTGGTATGCAGCGAATTTTGATAATTTTCATCCAAAGCAAGGTTAGTGCCTCCTTAAGCACCACCATCGACAGTCGCTAATTTTCTTTATTCACTGAATCTATTTTTCAAAAAACTGAAACGTTCGCTTTGATTTCCTTGACATAGAATATACGTCTCCAGTAATAAACTAAAAAACAAAAACTTCTCCATCACCGAAACTAAAAGTCTAAACGTGTTCTATGCCACTGCTGCTATTATCGGCTTACAGAACTGGAATTCTGGGCAAGATACCATTTCCTGGGGAGTTCGCATCTAACTCGGTCATTCTACGGAGGCAGCAGCAAGCAATCAACCATTTTTCAATTACTTTTTCTTCCGCCTTTGCTTTCAAAGTTCCTTTTTTTTGTTTCATTGTGGAAGCGCTATCAATCATTACGGAATTTATCAATATACTTCTATGAAGGCAACTATTATTCTTTCATCAAATTTTTTTATCTGCTTGCATGGGAATACAGCTAATTCATCACTGCCAATGAAGGCCTAAATGCAATAAAGGAGCAAATGTATTTCGGAGACCAACTGTGGCAAGGCTCCAAAATGAATGCAGAAGTAGATTTATAATAGCTACCAATACATTCAGTTCAATCAGCGGTGCAGTAATGAGGTGAGCCTTTCATTTTGAAGCTGACTCCACACAATACGATGGCAAAGTACAACTGTAATAATTGAATTCCTTCTTACTAATATTTATTTATTTATTTATTTATTTATTTATTCATTTATTCATTTATTCATTTATTTATTTATTTATTTATTTATTTATTTATTTATTTATTAGGAAGCAGTGAAAATAAGAAATGTTATGTTTCATAATTTCACTGTTTCCTTGAACCAAAAACATACCAAAAGTATTGATGTGGACTACTAAACTGATTCTCAAGAAGGTGTGGAAGAGAACAGTCCAGAATTCATATCATCCCCTCCTTGTTTATATTCTGGATTTTCTCATATGGAAAACACCCATAATCAGAGTAGCAGATTATAATGGAGCACAATGCTTCCTACGTCCTGCTACAATAAATATTTTACTTGTTTGGCACGCATGCGAATTGCTATGTTTTATACCAGGTGCAACGCCCTGCACTTTCTACGAATAAATGTGCCACATGCATTAACGACGAAGGGGTTGCCTAGTCGCTGGTTTACAAAGCAGCGATACAACATGCTACATGACGAATGGGTTGCCTAGTCGCTGGTTGACAAAGCAGCGATACAACATGCTACATGACGAATGGGTTGCCTAGTCGCTGGTTTACAAAGCAGCGATACAACATGCTACATGACGAATGGGTTGCCTAGTCGCTGGTTTACAAAGCAGCGATACAACATGCTACATGACGAATGGGTTGCCTAGTCGCTGGTTGACAAAGCAGCGATACAACATGCTACATTTCGGATGTGAAACAAATAGTCATTTTACTACTGTCGATCTGTAAGGGGTCAATTTGAAAACACGCCAAAGATGTAGAAAATAAAATAAAAATAAGGACTAAAGTTGATTGGGTTTTGTATGTGCCTTGAACGATCCTTTAGCTCCTAATTACAACTCTCTTTGGCGAAATGCATGTTTAGAAGGCAGGCGGTGATTTGGAAACACCTGCGCGTATCGTCTGAGGGCATCGGCTGCATTTCTACCAGATTTAAATTGGATTAAATTATATTAAAATTATGTCTGTGCATTCATCGCTGCTGATCACGCCAGCCGATGTCGACAGGTTAACAGCAAGTTGTAGTGCTACTGTACCAAATACCAGCTTATTACTATGGGATCGAAAACGAGAGTTACTAACGCACGAGGGCGCATTAGGTGGGTCCGGTTGTTATCTCTTCAGATTCTAGCATAGGTTTCGTGAACGAAGTCGATCCACGAAATGTCACTGTATTATTTGTCCCAAATGGAAGATAATAATTGCTTTTACTCAAAGAAAGTGTAAAATATGCGGTGAATTGAAAAAAGTACGAAATATTTTACTTGTAGCGAACAACTATTTTTTCCGCTACGTCTCAGAGGTTCTGTATGTGTTTTGTTTGTCTAACACTTTCGTGTGTAATGTTTTTGCCCACTGAAGTTGTTTTCTTCATGTTGCTCATTCATTTTTTGTCCTAACTCATTCATTATTATTGGTCTAGGGATCATGCTATTTTCCTTTCAACAAAACAGTAATATATGTATTGGTCCAGGGATCATGCTATTTTGCTGTTTGAACTGCCCGCGCAAGTCATATGGACAAAGATAATAAGAATTCAAGGCATAGCACTCCCATTCGTTGGTGCTAGCCCCAGACCTCAAGAAAGAAACAAAAGATGGTACGAGCAGCGTAACGCAACATAAGGGAGTCCTGTCTACAGCTCGTAAGTACTTATACATATTTCTCTAGATATTTGTCTAGATACGACTGTGTTTGTTAATTTACCGCAGATTTTACACTTTATTTGAGTGAAAGCATTTATTATCATCCATTTGGTGCAAATATTACAGTGACATTTAGTGGATCGGATTCGTTAACATAACCTCTAGCGTAACCTTCTTGCAGGCAGTAACTCCCCTATGAAAATTAGTTATTAGACATCCAAATAACCATTACTGCATGGATGACACTTACAAGTGGAAAGTACCGAGCTGGCGGGCTACCTGATAACAATTACGAAAGCTCACGTCGCTCAGCAGTCAGGAGACACCTTAATCATTCATGAGGTATATTTTTAATCATGTTTACATTTATGGTTATATATCATACTAGCAAGATACCCGTGCTTCGCTACGGTATTATACTGAAATTTGTAATTGAATGTTTATTGTTTTAGATATATAATCCGCCGAAATTCGCGATCTGACTCGTTTTCTATTATTTTACAGCACGTTTCCTCCCAATTTTCAATCTTCCTTTCCAGCAATCGATTTCGTACTTCCCGGGCTAGGCTCAGGTATTCCTCCTGGTCAGTTGGGTCCGTAAATCTTTGCCATCTTTTCCTTTCATCATTTTTAATATGGATAAAATCCTTCAGGAGATCCGGCGTGGTGTCATATTGGGTGCCTTGGCGGCACTGAACCCGCGGCCGGACTGCATTCTTAGTCATTACCCGTCCAGGAGCCGTTACCAGCGCGGTCCGCACATTTGACGACGGTCCGGAATATTATTATTATTATTATTATTATTATTATTATTATTATTATTATTATTATTATTATTAATATTTTATGTTATTACTATTATGTGATGCTGGTATGGCCGATGGCAGGGAAAACCGGAGAATCCGGAGAAAAACCTGTCCCGCCTCCGTTTTGTCCAGCACGAATGTCACATGGAGTGACCGGGATTTGAACCACGGAACCCAGCTGTGAGAGGCCGGCGCGGTGTCGCCTGAGCAACGGAGGATCCCTATAAGTACATTAATAGCAGTAAAATCAATTGGTCTCACCTCCTTCTACACCCCACCGCCGTTAAGTTTATTTACCGCCACCCCCCCCCCCCCAAAAAAAATTAAGGCTTGTTTCTTTATGTTTAAGGGAGATTCCAAACACCAATGTTCAGGTCTATTACCTGCAGGTTTGAGATATAAGTATCCCCATAAAAGTAATTTACTTTTTTCACTTCATTTCACACTACTTCCCCCCCCCCCCCTAAGTGAACTTCCCCGCAAAAAATACTTGTTTCTTTAATAGTAAAGGATCTTCTAAATACCCATTATCACTACTCTAACTTCTTCAGTTTTTGATTTATGTGTCCTCATGAAAGGAATTCAACTCCTTTACACTCCCGCCCTCCAAGATAGTTTCCCGACCAAAACGCGTTTTTCTTTGTTTTTAAAGGAGATCCAAATACGAATTTTCACGTCTGTAACAACTTTAGTTTTTATTAGATGTATGTATTCTCATACAATTAAGCCAATTAATTTTTCAATCCTTTCACCCCCCCCCCCCAGCTTCATTGGATTTTAAGAGAATACGTGTTTCTTTACTTTTAAAGCAGATTGAAAATCAATTTCACGTCTGTAACATCTTCATTTTTGATATATCAGTAGAAAAATTAAAAGAATTCAACACCATTTTCAGTCACTTTTACTCCCCCCCCCCTCCACACAAGCGATATTTCTGAAAACTAAAAATACACGTTTCTTTATGTTTAATAGAGATAAAAAAAATACAATTTTTCACTTCTGTAACATGTTTAGTTTTTGAGATAGGCTATATCTACTGTAAAAATTCTCATTTTAAAATTTAACCCATTTTGAGTTCCCCTTAAGTGGAGTTTCCAAAAACAAATCACCTATGTTTCTTTACATTTACAGGAGATTCCAAACACCCACTTTTTACGTCTGTAACATTATACGTTTCCAAGATATACTGTAGATATAGTCTTTCAAAAAAATCACCCCAATTTGACACTCCTGTTTAACCGCCATTAATTGGATTTTCCAAAAACTAATTTACGTGTTTCTTTATTTTTAAAGGAGATCCCATATACAAATTTTCAGTTTTGTAATATCATTCGTTTCTGACATATATGTATCCTCATTAAAGGCATTCAACCCATTTTCCCCCTTTTAGACCCCTCCTATTGGGATTTACAGGAAACAAAAAAATACGTGTTCCTTTATTTTTAGAGGAGATCCTAACTACCAATTTTTACATCTGTAAATTTTAAAGTTTTAAGATGTAGACACAATCATTTTAAAAAATTCACCCCCCTTTTACCCCCCAATATTTGGATTTTCCCAAAACGAAAGAATACGTGTTTCTTTACTTTTAAAGTTGGTCCCAAATACCAATTTTCAGGTCTCTAATACCTTCAGGTTCTTAAATATAAGTAGCCTCGTTAAAGGCATTCAACCCATTATTCACCCTTTTACACCCTTCCTATTGGGATTTTCCGAAAACAAAAGAATACGTGTTTCTTTATTTTAAAGGAGCTTCTAAATACCAACTTTTACATCTATAAACTTTAAAAATTTTGAGATATAGATACACAAATTTTAAAAAATCACCCATTTTTCACCCCCCCCCCCATTCATTGGATTTTCCAAAAACAAAAAAATACGTGTTTCTTTTGTAAAGGAGATCCCAAACACCTATTTTCAGGTCTGTAATATCTTCAGGTTCTGAAATATAAGTAGACTCATGAAAGGCATTCGACACCTTCTTCAACCTTTTCCACCCTTCCTATTAGGATTTTCCGAAAACAAAATATACGTGTTTCTTTCTTTTTAAAGGAGATTCTAAATACCAATTTTCACATTTATAACCTTTAAAAGTTTTGAGATATAGATACACTCATTTTAAAATATTACCCCCTTTTCACTCCCACCCTTAATTGGATTTTGCAGAAACAAAAAAATATGTGTTTCTTTATTTTTAAAGGAGATCTCAAACACCGATTTTCAGGTCTGTAATATCTTCATTTTCTGAGATATAAGTAGCCTCATTAAAGGCATTCAACCCTTTTTCCACCCCTTTTCACTCCTCCTATTGCGATTTTCCGAAAACAAAAATTACGTGTTCCTTTATTTTTAATGAAGATTCTAAATACCAGTTTTTACATCTGCAAACTTTTAAAGTTTGGAGATATAGATTCACTCATTTTAAAAATTCACCCCCTTTTCACCCTCCCATTAATTGGATTTTCCAAAAACAAAAAAATACGTGTTTCTTTATTTTTTAAAGAGATCAAAAGTACCAATTTTCAGGTCTGTAATATCTTCAGTTTCTGAGATATAAGTACCGGTATCCTGCTTTAAGGCATTCAACCCATTTTCCCCCATTTTCACCCTTTTTCACCCCTCCTATTGGGGTTTTCAGAAAACAAAAAAATACGTGTATCCTTATTTTAAAAGAAGATTCTAAATACCAATTTTTACATCTGTAAACTTTTAAAGTTTTGAGATTTATGATAATATATCTTGTAATAGTGAGAATTGTAATACAGTCTATGATTTTTCCGGATGTTTCCTTTTTCCCTTATTGCATAGCTCGCATTGCAACAGTGATCTTATTTGTTAAATAATATGTAATATAACACTACGCATAACTCGATTCTACGCCAAGCGACTTGGCTACGCGTTCTTGGTCACGTTGCTGAGAAGGTGCATTCGGGAAATACCGGTTCGAACTCCAGTTTCGGCAGCCCTGAAGCTAGTCTTCCGTGCTTTACCCTTTTCATTTGTTTGCTATTGTTTTTACGTCACACCGACACGGATAGGTCTTATGGCGACGATGGGTTAGGAAAGGGCTAGGAGTGGGAAAGAAGCGGCTGTGGCCTTAAGTAAGGTACAGCACAAGCATTTGCCTGGCGTGAAATGGGAAACCACGGAAAACCATCTTCAGAGCTGCCTACAGTGGGGCTCGAACCCACTATCTCCCAGATGCAAGCTCACAACTGCGCGCCCCTAACCACAGGGCCAACTCGCCCGTATTATCCCTTTGAACACCACGTAAATGCTGGTGTTGTACCTTACTTAAAGCCATGGTCGCGTCCTTCCCATTCATAGTCCTTTCCTAACTGTCGTCATAAAATTTTTCTCTGTCAGTGCGATGTAACACAAATAGCAAGTAAAAAAGTAATTTCAGTTTATCTCAAGTTATGTACGGTATCCTCCCTTCATTTCCCCTTCATGTTTAGCTGTAAATTATGTGCCACAGTTGTTATGATATTATCACGAATTTAGTTTCCAGAACGTGTTATGTTATGCAGGGTTATCATTTTAATCGGGCTCGCTTGTAGCTGCACCGTAGCCCCAGGCGTACACCACTCGCCTGCCGACACTTCAGTCCCTTCGGCGCGCAACGGGCCGCTTCTGCATTTCCAGGTATTCCGCTCACCTTGTTTTCCGACCTCATCGCTATTCATTAGTGGGCGTGTGACCTGTCTGTGCTCGCGGGATTGTATCTCTCAACAGCAGACCTCGGGTACTGTTCAGTTGTACGTGTGTAAGGGAAGAACGGCCAAAATCTCAAGAGAAAAATGACAACGAGTTAATGAAATTTCGCGAAGGCGCTGAATTATTGTTAAATGACGACACTAAGGAAGATCTTCCCGTGCATCTAATTCATATATATAATATATAATATATAAATACACACACCCATGTTCATAAAAACAGAACACCTTGAAAGGCTAGTGATAGGAAGTTCACATTCACAGAGCTTGTTCATTAGTATGTTCTGCAGAAACGACTATCATTGCAGTCGCCTAGGCTCAGCATGTGTCCTGTTGCCTATCAGGCACTGGGTCTTTCATGGGCACTAATAACTTGTTCCATGCGTGATGGCATCGACGCGTATAAGGTGCGAATATCATCCTGTGGTATAGCTATCCATGCCGCATTCACCTGGTTCCACAATATTCATCTTTGGTGGTTGGCATTGGGTCACAACGCTGCACCCGTCGTTTCACTATTTCCCACACATTTTCGATTGGCTACAAGTCCGATAATCGGGTGGATCAGGGCAACAGTCTGACAACACGAAGGCACGTGTTCGTGCAGCAACATGTGGTTGCGCATTGTCCTGCTGAAGCACGGGTCTTGAGTGTCGTGCAGAAGGGGTATGGCTACGGGTCGCAGGATGCCATTCTCGTAGGTCAAACTGGTCACAGTGCCCTGCCCTGGACACGCACCAACTGTGATTTGAGGTTGTACCCAATAGCACCCCACACCATAAGGCCTTGAGTTTGCGCTGTATGTCTCGTGCGAATGCAGTGAATATGATGCCTGTCTGCGGCGAACCAAAAATCGGCCATCATTTTCAAACAAACAGAACCTGGATTCGTCCGAAAACACTATCTGCTGCCATTCCTGTCCCCAGTGACGTCGTTCCATACACCATTGCACTCCAGCATGTTTATGCACATTAGTCAAAGGTAGGCGGAGAAGTGGATGACGCACCGGTAACCCAGACCGTAATAAACGACGACTGACTGTCACTCCTGATATTGTACGATATGTTACACTGTTCCACTGTTGCGCCAGAGCCGAGGAGGACCCAGATCTGTCCTACAATGCCATTCGGATGACGTATCGGTCTTCTCGGGGGTCTGGGTGGTGGGACAAGACCCAACTAGTCATGTTCTACGGCCTTCTGTGAACCATTCTGTACACACCCGTTGCACTGCCGACACACTTCGTCTCACACGAGCAGCTATTTCCTGGATGGATGCATCACGTTATCTCATACCAATAATGCGCCCTATTTCGAATTCACTCATTTTATGGTACGTTTCTCGCGTACGTCTGAGAGGCATCCTGCCCGTCTGCTCAAGTCACACTGATCCATTACCTTCGGTTTATAGCGACAACGAGAGCCGCAGGCACATTTTACCAGTCGGTTGTGGTGTGCCGAGATATCGATGTGGATCTTGAACCTGAGGGCCGACATGGTTCAAATGCTAATCATTTCTTCAGAACGTACTATTGCATACGTCCTGTGAGTATAAACTTCCTATCTCTAGTCTTTCAAGGTGTTCTGCTTTTTATGAATATGAGAGTATATAGATACCTTATACGATTACACACCCAATAGTAAAAGGATATTAAACACTTGCATTTACAATGTAATGTAAGGTACTTACGACTCGTATCAATTGTTTGGCTGCAGGTTCCCATGCCTTTCCCTGAGCGTTACTCTATGGGTATTCTAGCAAATTATAGCTTAATAAACAGGGGTGCTTTTCTACTGCTTCTACGAGTTGTATACACAACTCCTGATCACGGTTTGGTATAATACAATTCAGTTATACGAGTGGTGAATTAAGAAAAATAGCAGGAGCGTCGGACTCGAGTCTGGCCACGCAACTGACAAGCCAGTCGTTTTTGAGTTGGTCGTTTGCGAGTTGATCGACGAGTGCATTGCACTTGCGCAGGTGGACGTGAACTGTGCAACTGTGAAACGACTCTCTTCCATCACTGATGTGACATTTTTTAAAATTCGGATCGCAGTTGCGTTGCATCGGTGGACGAGGGGCCTAAGGGACTTAAGTATCAGCTGGCAAGCGATGCGTCGCCGAAGCCACGGTCCATCTACAGGTGGGCCCGAATGAAATTTTGGCCTTGAATTATTTATATTATACTCTACTGCACTGTACTGTATTGTCAAACCTCTATTGACTGAGAGCGGATTATACACACAAAAGTGTCTTCATGGCTCAATCAATCAATCAATCAATCAATCAATCAATCAATCAATCAATCAATCAATCAATCAATCAATCAATCAATCAATCAATCAATCAATCAATCAATCAATCAATCAATCAATCAATCAATCAATCAATCAATCAATCTATCTTCTAAACAGTTTAGGGATAAATGTGGTTCCACAAGATGGCGATCGATATTTAAAGGATAGCCATGAAGTCTTCTTTATCACCGTTCCACAGAATACGAAATCACGGCAGACTGAGCCAGTTTTTATTTTATGTTCTCCTAGTTTATATCCCAGTAGCGCATTAATTGAGACTCTTTGTCTGGTAAGGCAGATAGCCTGCAGATACTGGAGTTTTACGTGGTCAGTATGAGGACCTACTAAGACCTACTACTTGCTTTTCGGGTTCAAAGACGGAAGAAGCAGTCTGATTTTGAAGGACAAAAGAAAGTATATTGGACAGTCCATGTCGGACGATATCGGTAAAACACTTGATGTTTAGCCAATACAATTAACTCAGGCTCAGCTGTAGATTGCCCAACAGAGTTCGTGCTTATTCTGGTGTCTTATAAAGTAAACTGAAACGTCGTAATTCACGCGCAGGCAGCCTGAATGGCATTAGATTGAAATGCTTCAACTTGGCAGCTGAGGCCATACGATTATTATTATTATTATTATTATTATTATTATTATTATTATTATTATTATTATTACCGAGCGAGTTGGCAGCGTGGTTAGGGTAGCGTGGCTGTGACATTGCCTTCGAGACATGGTGGGTTTGGATCGGCAATCCAGAAAATTTTTTCTCTGGTTCCTCATATGCAAATTAAGGCCATGGCCGCTTCCTTCCAATCCTAGACCTTTCCCAAACTTGCATCACCGGAAAGCTTTCTATGTGTTTGTGTAACGTTAAACCACTAACAAAATATAAAATTATTATTATTACCACTTATTATTGTACTAATGAAATAACAGTATTATCTACTTCTTTTGCAGCTTCGTTTCGTAATCTGATCTTTCTACCATCATCTGTCTTCATTCTAATGTTCCGGGCGAATTGGCCGTGCGGTTAGAGGTGCACGGCTGTGATCTTGCATCTGGGAGACAGTGGGTTCGAATCCCACTGTCGTCATCCCTGAAGATGGTTTTCCGTGGTTTCCCATTTTCACACCAGGCAAATGCTGGAGCTGTACTTTAATTAAGGCCACGGCCGCTTCCTTCCAACTCCTAGGCCTCTCCTATCCCATCGTCGCCATAAGACCTATCTGTGTCGGTGCGACGTAAAGCCACTAGCAAGAAAAGAAGCATTCTGCTGTATTCAATCACTTTTATTTTCCATTAATATTGCACAAGTGAGGATCCTCCATTGTCACAGCTATTCGTGAGAAAATTCAGGAGAGACAACTCGGCGAGCACGGAAACGTCAGATATCCCTATTTATATCATACAATACAGAAATTTCTTACCATCGCACATCCAAGGAAAGACCGAGAACGCTCAAGAGCTAGGTGGTGAAAAACAGCTGAAACCACATTGCTAGCAGCTTGCATTCGGGAGAGACTGGGTTCAAACCCCACTGTCGGCAAACCTGAAGATCATTTTCACACCAGCCAAATGCTGGGGTTACAACATAATTAAGAGCATGATCACTTGCTTCCGACTACTAGCCATTCCCATCACAACGACGCCGTAAGACCTATCTGAGTCGGTACGACTTAAAGCAAATTGTGAACAAGAAAGTAAACGAGATACAGACGAGTATCTATTACTCTATTTGGATCAGAAGAGCCAGCTCTGTGATCCGCAAGTCCCCCACACAGTAAGCTCATGAACGGCCAGGATGATGTTGGTGGTGATGATTGTTGTTTAAAGGGGCCTAACATCTAGGTCATCGACCCCTAATAGTACGAGATGTAACGAAATGCAAGATAACTGGGATTTTAAATGTACCTCTTGACTAAAATTTAAAAAATGATGACGAAAAATAAATATCTATTTAGAACAATCAGTGGACGACATACGCAATTACAAAATTGATTTAAAATAGATAAAATGTAAAAAAAATTAAATCAGGGATAGCCCTTGAAGTGAAATATATTTTGCTGTTTGAACTGCCCGCGCTAGTCATATGGACAAAGATAATTCGTTGGTGCTAGCCCCGGACCTCAGGAAAGAAACAAAAGATAGTACGAGCAGCGGAATGCAACATAAGGGAGTCCTGTCTACAGCCCGTAAGTGCTTATACGTATTTATCTAGATATTTGTCTAGTAACGACTGTGTTTGTTAATTTACCGCAGATTTTACACTTTATTTGAATGAAAGCAATTATTACCATCCATTTGGTGCAAATTTTACAGTGACATTTAGTGGATCGGATTCGTTAATATAACCTCTAGCGTAACCTTCCTGCAGGCAGTAACACCCCTATGAAAATCAGTTATTAGACACACAAATAACCATTACTGCATGGATGACACAAGTAGAAAGTACGGAGCTGGCGGGCTACCTGATAACAAAGTTAAAAATCACATTTAATATATATAAAGACAGACTAAAACGTAGTCATTAGAATAAAAATGTAGTTACTAATACAATAACAATTACAAACAAAGACAAAATTCACTTTTGAACACGATCAAACAGCCCACTATCCCTCATAAAACGGATGAAGATGTCTGCTTACTGCTCGCCGTATCGTAGAATGAGGGAGACGATACACGGAAGTTTGAGACTACGGCGAAAATCGGCCAGGTCCGCACACTCCGTAAGGATAGTACTGTGCTGCAAGGACACACCGAAGGAGGGGGTTCTCCATTCAGTAAGTTGGAATGAGTCGTTTTACCAAGGACGATGCGTAAAACGACATAATACAACTGTTTCTACGCGAGAAACTCGTAGGGAAATCTTCCGTATATTCGTTGTTCCTTTAATAGTTTGTCAGCTTATTTGAAAGCGGAGTGGGTTGCCACTCCAGCTGCCAATGGGATATTACCAAGTGTCTCAACTGAGAACGAATATCACAGGCTGTAACCTTGAAAGGCAACGGGGGATGTGTGACCGCCTCCTTGGTAGCACTATCAGCTAACTCGTTTCCCGCTGCACGCATGTGACTTACGAGTCAAAAATGTGATTCTGGTGCACTCCAACACCTAACCAGCAGGTCCTGGATATGCTGCACCAGAGGGTGCAGCGGAAAACATGCATCAATAGATTATAACGAGCTCAAGGTGTCAGTACACCATTGTTCTCGGAAATGATGTAGACAACAAATGTAACGCTTGTTGTAGGTATCGACAGTGTTTGTATCTACATGGAAGGTAAATTATATTGTTATAATAATTAACATATTCTAGTAAAATAATAAACGCAGACGACTATACATTATTCCTTTAGCCTTCCACGGTACAAGCTTCATATTTAATGACATGATTCTGCAGAAGAGAATCCTGCGCTGCGGGAAAAACACTAAGAAGAAGCATATAAATATTGCAAAATTATGATCATTTTCAAGTCGAAATCTTATTATTCAGTTATGTTGATCTGTGCATGAGACGTCATTAGGTAAAATAATGTTATTTTGAATTTCTTTCATGAGAACGCAAACTACAAATTTAAAGTCTTCCCGAAGTCGTATTTTATGTACTGACTTAACTGCAGTTTTTAATTAGGTGACTATGTTATTGGTCCCAATTCTTCATTCAGACAGCATTTCTCCGTATTCTTCTGCGTGCCCTTGGGAGTTACTCTGCCCTTTTATACTCTAGAGAGGTTGTCCTTAATTAACTAATTGGAGTGTGTGGCCTAATTAGCTGGAAGATAGGCCACCCTATCAGCAGGGTACAACGAGGAGTTGCATTCACAATGAGGTGGAGACTTCGGGAAGGAAGCGCACTTTCGATCGTAATGAAGGTTCGTAGCTCGTCCTGCCTAAGCGAACCAAGGCCATGTGCCTATGTAAGAACGAACTCAGTGGTATAATTTCGTTCATGTACTAGAATAATCTCATATTTCTAAAACTCAGGCTATTATTACGAGGTTTATTCGAAAAGAAAATTATTTCACCTTTGTGACATGTCAGAATGTCATGGACTTACTCGTGAGTGAAGCTAGGCGGTCTCCCGCTGCTATGCATATTATCTGGGAACAACCCATAATAAAGAAAAGAAATAATATAATGCACAAATTTACGAATGTAATTAATGATGAGTTCTGTGAACGCAATTGAGCAATAGTACGTTAAACTACTTTCAGAGATGATATTTTAGAAATTAATAATAATAATAATAATAATAATAATAATAATAATAATAATAATAATAATAATAATAATAATAATAATAATAATAATAATAATAATAATAATAATAATAATATTTTTCCCCATGGTACTACAGCCCTTGAAGGGCCTTGGCCTACCAAGCGACCGCTGCTCAGCCCGAAGGCCTGCAGATTACGAGGTGTCGTGTAGTCAGCACGACGAATCCTCTCGGCCGTTATTCTTGGCTTTCTAGACGGGGGCCGCTATCTCACCGTCAGATAGCTCCTCAATTCTAATCACGTAGGCTGAGTGGACCTCGAACCAGCCCTCAGGTCCAGGTAAAATTCCCTGACCTGGCCGGGAATCGAACCCGGGGCCTCCAGGTGAGAGGCAGTCACGCTACCCCTACACCATGGGGCCGGCAATAATAATAATAATAATAATAATAATAATAATAATAATAATAATAATAATAATGGCGTAGGGACGTGGCGCCCCCATCGCCCAGTTGGAAACCACTGCAATCAGCCACCCGAGTACCGGCGGGAGAACCGAAGCACGGGGTATGGAGGAAATGCCATCCCGAGTCGAACATCAGGCTCTCTCCAAGGCTTGGAAATAACTTGGTTGATGTAAAACTACACCGACCCCAAACTACAAGTTTTCAACTGCAAAGCATGGAGGAAAATTCAACAGGAAATTGTACCCCAGGTGGTAACCAATCCACCGTCGCCTTGAGGGACGCAAGCAGGCCTTGGGATTCTGGGGAGCCTGCACCTACATGCAAGGAGGTATCGAAGACTCCTAGGAACAAAATCAGCCACAAACAACGAAATTTTTTTGCTACCTTCAATGCCAACTCCCTCTTGAAAGTTGGTAAACTCAAACATCTTACGGATGTTCTCTCCCATCATGAAATCCTAATTACAGCAATTCAAGAGTCAAGGTTTACTGATGAACATGCGTTTGAATCACAAGGTTATAGAATCTTCAAAGGGAAAACTGGCAAACGTGTGATGAAAACTGTTCCACACCTCGGCACAGGATTTATTGTCAGCAGGAAAATTATTGATTCAGTCACCGATTTCAGCTCTCATAACAGCAGGGTCTCGATGCTTAGCTTTCGGAGTATGAACAACGTACACACGCTTGTGAACGTACATGCGCCAATTAACCAGGCAAACAAGAAAGACCCAGAAGGAACAGACAAATTCTGGGAGGACCTGGAAGATGTTATATCAAAAATTCCTGACAAACACAATCATTTTGCTTGGAGACTTCAATGCCCAGATTGGCAAAGAAAGGAAATTCCAAAATATCGTTGGAAACTATCCAGCCCACAGACGAACCAACCGAAATGGGGAAAGGCTTATACAGCTTTGTAAGGCATTCAATCTTGTTCTTAAGTCAACAGCCTTCAAACATCTACCAAGAAAACAAAAGACATGGATATCACCAAATCCCCACTTGGGAGAATTTCAAATAGATCATGTTGCCATTGCACGAAAAGCAACACAAGAGATCCAAAATGTTTAAGTCCTGAGAAGTGCTAACCTTGACTCAGACCACTATCTATCCAAGATCAAAATTAAGCTTCATCCAAGAAACACCAAAAGAGTTAAGATAAAGAAAAGTAGCAAATTTGATACAGAAAAGCTGAAAACCAGCGAAAAATTCACTCAGACACTTCAGTCTTTGGACACATAAAATTGGAAACAACTGAAAAATGCCGTTGTTGAAACGGCTGAGGAGACAGTATTGCTAAAGAAACCAAAGAAGCATCCATGGTGGACTCAAGAATGTGATGAAGCCATAAAACAAAGACAAATCGCTTGGCAAAGATGGAATTCCCTGAAGAATCCAGAAAGATATGAAGACTTTCTGGAGGCTAGGAAACATGCAGCGAAAGTGATCCGCCAAGTAAAGCGCGTATTTGACAAAAACCAAGTGACACAGATCGAGCAGGACTTCAATAAGAATAATACTAGGGATTTCTATAGAACCTTCAAACACAACCTCACCAAGTACACCCCACCAAGTCTACACTTCCGAGATCAAAATGGAGAAGTTGCCTACAACGACAAGGATAGCTGCCAAATCTTGGCTAAATATTTTGAATCTCTTCTTAACTGCGAAGAACCAGAATCAGAATTCACCTTTGAAGAATCCAGACATCCCAACCCAGACTCTTCTCCCCCCACAAAAGAGGAAATCAAACAGATAATTATATCATTAAAGAACAACAAAGCACCTGGAGAAGATGCGATAATTGCTGAACTCTGGAAGGCTGCAGGTGAAAAGGCGATCGATAAACTGAGATCATTCGCGAAATCTGGGAAACAGAGAAGATCCCAAATGATTGGACAGCAGCCCTGATTC
Organism: Anabrus simplex; assembly: GCF_040414725.1. Lineage (NCBI taxonomy): Eukaryota > Metazoa > Arthropoda > Insecta > Orthoptera > Tettigoniidae > Anabrus > Anabrus simplex. Next base: position 119,752,188 of record NC_090267.1, on the reverse strand, counting down.
ATCCCTTACATAAGAAAGGGGACAAAACAGATGTAAACAACTATCGCGGCATCTCCCTTCTCGCAGTAACATACAAAATTCTCTCCAAAGCCCTTCAAACTCGGGCAGAAGAGCAACTTGATTCACAGTTGGGTGAATACCAAGGAGGCTTTAGAAAAGGACGATCTTGTGCAGAGCAGATCATGAACCTTAAGTCTGTCCTGTCGTACCTAAAATCCAGGAATAAGAATTTTGTAGTTACTTTTGTTGACTTCCAAAAAGCCTACGACTCCATAGACCGACACACACTCCTCCGCATTCTGAAGGAAATGGGCTTAGACAACAAAACGAGAGCTATCATTCAACAGACCTTAACCAGCACTACGTCCAGGGTGAAATTCAGGGGAGAAATTTCGAACGTCTTTGAAATCAAGACTGGTGTTAGGCAAGGGGATGGAGTATCACGGCTTCTCTTCAACTGCGCTCTGGAGAAAATCATTCGGGAATGGCGCAAGGAGATGTGCAAGGAAGAGGTTGAGAATGGCCTTAGAATAGGATATAAGAAAGATGATCATAGACTGCCTAGCTTTTGCAGATGACCTAGCGATCTTTTCTGATTCCCTGGATACTGCTGAAAAACAAATTAACCAACTGAGAATCCAAGCAGCAAAAGCTGGCCTCCAAATCTCTTTCCAAAAAACAGAGTTTATAACCAACATCAAGCCAGCCCCCAGAGAGCTCATTGTGGAACAGGGAAAAATCAAGCAGGTGGAAAAGTTTAAGTACTTAGGCGAGTGGATAGTACCTAACAACTCTGAGAAAGAAGCAATCATGTGCAGAATCAACAAGATGGTGGTGGCATATCAGCTGTCTAGGAATGTCTACAACAAAAGATCAGTGTCCATCAACGCCAAGCTTAGGCATTATTGTTCGGTTGTACGCCCGGAAGCACTGTGCGCTGCAGAATGCCTTGCAATGAACAGAAAAGGTCTGATGGAGAAGCTAGAAGCTAAAGAAAGAAAAATCCTGAGAAAGATTCTTGGACCAATCAAAGAAAATGGTGAGTACAGGAGACGACACAACAGCATTCTGTACCAGCATATGGAGAGGATAACGGACACGATTCGGAAAAGGAGGATTAATTTTTATGGCCATATAGCACGCATGAGCACACAGAGACAAACCAATAGGATCTTTTCCTACTTTCTTAACAAGAAAACCAAGGGACCCTGGTTTATCGAAGTTGAAAAAGACCTTCAAGAAATAGGAATCACACTCGAAGACATCCAGAAACGTGCTCCTCTGCAGAAAAAGCTCCAGGGATACAAGAGGTTCCAATAAAGGCCAAAGTTGAAAACAGGCAAGAAGTGGACTGATGAAAGGAAGGAGGCTCACAGAACGAGAATGCGTGAGTACTGGGGAAGAATTAAAGCTCAAGGATGCAAACGGTTGAAATAACGTGGTCCACAGCAGGCCGAAACGAAGAAAGAATAATAATAATAATAATAATAATAATAATAATAATAATAATAATAATAATAATAATAACACCAAGCTAGTTAACAGTGCGGTTAGGAGCGCGTAGCTGTGAGCTTGCATTCGAGAGATGGTGGGTTCGAACCCCACTGACAGCAGCCCCGAAGATCGTTTTCTGTGTTTTCCCATTTTCACACCAGGCAAATGGTGACTGTACCTTAATTAACGACACAGCCGCTTCCTTTTCACTCCTAGCCCTTTCCTATCGTATCGTCGCCAGAAGATCTATCTGTGTCGGTGTGACATAAAGCAATATGCAAACAAAAATATTAGACTAATAATAATAATCAAGTTTGACACCCCACAAACTACGTTCACAAAATTCAGAGACGGAGAGTGTGTCGAAGGAGTTCTTTCCGTGCTGTCGAATCTTCCAATACAAGTCTGGAGTATTTGACTACTTCCAAATACCACGGAACTGAGCCTGAGTCGAACCCAAATGTGGTAAACCAAGCTCATTGATTAAAATCCAAGCCATTATCAGTTATTTAAATGAAATGATATGGCATATGACTTCTAGTGTCGGGAGTGTCCGAGGACATGTTCGGCTCGCCAGGTGCAGGTCTTTTGACTTTATGCCCGTAGGCGACATGTGCGTCGTGATGAGGATGAAATGATGGTGTGGTGAAGATGACACGTACACCCAGCCCCCGTATCAGCGGAAGTAACCAATTTTGGTAAAAATTCTCGAACCTGCCGGGAATCTAACCCGGGACCCGAAAAGCGAGCACGCTCACAATTTACCAAGGAGCCGAACAATTATTTAAATGGAAGACAGTTACACGTGAGTGAAGCTAGGCGGTCTTACAGCTAGCCAGCGGATCGTTTTCTGCTGGGTATCACCCATAGCTTTGAAAAACCCGCATTATATCAATATCTTTTTTACAAGAAAAGTTGTTTGATATGACATCGTGAATGGTTTTATCGTTTAATATGTCTCTGAAAATCCAATATTAGAGAATATATTGAGATTTTTCATATAATATGTATTTTATAAATTACTTGTTAAATTTTGATGTGGACACAAAATGCACTCTACCAGTGAATGGCAGCCCCCTTGTAGCTTAGTTAAAAAATACCGAGTTTCGTAAAAATGTTTTCAGTAGCTTTTGCATGGTGTTTGAACAAATAAGCTGATAGAATTACGGACGTGGATTGATTTTTTCATGTCAATTTTCCTAAATATTACTGATGTAAAGTGAGAATCAAATGAACAGAAGGATATTACCGATTTATTTATTTTTATAAATATTTGACGGTAATGGTACCTATTTTGAGCGGAAATCCGACCTGATAACCATTTAGCTCAAATCGAAGATGAGAGAGGAAGAAGTCTGATACTTCGAGAAAGATATATATCGTTGCTCTTCGGGCACAAGGTTATGCCAGACAATGCTCTTCCTTTCCATTAATTTCCTCAAGACTTGTCACACCTCCCTGCCACATAAGGATATTTAGTCCACCAGAAAAATTTTCGTTGAGTTCATTTTCGTACATTTTACTGTAGGGGATGCCTAAATGAGTCATGCAGTCATACATTTCTAGAGTACGGTATGGTAAAGTTCATTTTCATTTACGTAAGCAAAGGAAAATGAACACGAATATTGCTCTGATGGACTAAATGCCCATATGTGGGTGGCAGGCGTGACCAGTTTTAAGAAAACTAATGGATGGGGAGAGCGTTGTGAGATATAACCCTTTTCCCGAACAGCGACGATATATTGGCAGAAGGGAAGGTCCCCAAGGGGCATGCAAATAAACGAGTCCCTCTTCTTTGTCTGACGAAGTTATTTCCGGAGAGGTCTGAATATAAAAAGTGTTGGCCAAGAGAGATCGGCAAGGAAAAGTTACTGGCACACGGGATTGATGATGATGACGTTCAAGTCGTCGACTCTGACTTGGCAATACCAAGCAACCTGGCTGAGTAGTTGGAGTCCCATAGGTGTGGGATTCAAATACCGCGATTGGTAGCTCTGAAGATGATTTTATGTATTTTTCCCTTTTTCACACAAGGCAAATGCTGAGGCTGTACCTCAGCTAAAGTGTCGGCAGATAGCCTAGCACTTTCCCATCCCTGCGGTGCCTATGTTCTTCGAGATATTCGTGCAAACTTAAAGAACTGGCAAAGAAATTCAGCAACGGATCTTGTGTTTACCATCTCACGCTCCTAAAGATTTCTAAATGCCTAGAAGTCAAGGATATCTCAGATTGTTTTGCTTTTACAATCTAATTTATGTCGCACCGGTAAAGTAAATTAAAGTAAAGCTGTTAGCTACGATGGCCGAAGTACCTTCGGTGGCAACAAGAGGCTTATCACAAGATTGAGGACACTTTTTTAATCTCAGAATGGCCTCCTGACTGCTATTGCGGGTACAAAATGCACCTCTGTCACTACAGAATTTGTTGAAATGGAGTGAGGGAAATTTAAATTCCGTACGTTGTCAGATTTACGATTTCATGGACATGAACTAAATTTCCATGAATCATATGATCCTGTATCTGCATGGCTCTACTACAACGTTCTTTACGGCTGTATAAGCTGCATTTGATCGCATGATGGATGCGCGCAATAAAAGTGGAACGAGGATGCTGGATCAACCTGTTCTGTGTTCTGTCGAGTGATAATAAATATTTGGCTGGCAAGGCTTCAAGCGGCGGTAGGAATGCAGGATGGGAACAGGAGGGTTGGCGGGGACATAGACAACATACGCCGAGCCACGCGTTGGTACAAACACCAATCGCTTTTTATTATCCCTTGGTTTTTTTCTCCTTAAATGTATGCATCTAACCAACTGAGCTCTTACGGGAATTTCACTGAATATTGAGAAAGCTGATATTTTTCATTTTAATCCGACTAGTAGAATACAAAATAAAATAGGAGCTCCAGCTTCGTTAAAGAAAAGTGTTTTTTGTTCTTACTTATTATGCATGCAAAGAGAAAAATTAGTTCTTGATATAATAATAATAATCATGTTGTACCTTTTACTTCTCCAAGAGTAATGGACATCGGAGGCAATAAGATATTTGTAGAGAATTTGTAGAGCGGTTTGTAAATAACGTCAGTCAGCCGGAGGAAGTCAATGCAGAGAAGAACAATATCTACTACCCTAATGTTGAATATTTCGAAGAAAAGTATCACCTTATGGATGTATCAGTCACTGGTTTGATGATCAGAGCGAGAGGCGCAATCCTGAAACGTTTTTCAGACTTCGATGTCTTCGAAGCAGGACTGCTCTAGTATCTTCGGGGTACGGCCAGAATGAGAGTATTCTTGTACCTCCTTTCAGAAAATTAACGGAGACACAGGACGAAAGAATGTATAGAAGAGGTCGCCACGTGCCTGTAGGCCGGCAAACTGCTCCTCAGTCTGACTCAACTATTCCTTCCAGGAAATAACCAAGAGGGCTTCCAGAAAGCTCACTGTCACTGGACCACGTAACAGTACATAAGAGCTATTATTTTAACTAAGTGACCGACTTCATCATTATAGCTGTAAACTATTTAAAAACATGCTCTTCTAATCAATTGTATTCCGCCCATGGAATGTTACTAACTGACTGTCAGATCTAGTTACAGTTGACCACCTTTTCATATATTTTAGCAACCGGTTGAGAAGCTGAGGGATTTTTTTAAACTCTCACGTCTTTATGGTTTTTCACTTTCTCTAATCAATACCTTGACTCTTCGAACTATAGTAACTTTCCTCTTTCATGTATAAAGGTTAAATGATTTATGATTATCTAGCAGTATTGTCCGGCCCCACGGTGTAGGGGGCAATGCGTCCGTCTGTCACCCGGCGGCCCTGGGTTCGATTCCCGGTCGGTAGGGAGTTTTTAATTGTAAATGATTAATATCCCTGGCCTGGGGACTGGGTATTTGTGTTGTCCATGACGTTCCTTTCCTCACATTCAACACTTTACACTTCCGCAATTTTCAAATACACGCAGATTCATAACATATGGTGCAAGTAGGGGCAAAATATCTTTCTAGGTCGGCGCCCCGAAAAAATGGAATTTTCAAAAAAACCTAGCAGTACTTCCCCTTAATGAACAAATCACCATTATTAAATTCTCATTGCTTGAAACGCACATTATATTCATTCATTTAAACCTGTGATAAAGAAGAGCAAAAATCTTTTTCAAAAACCATAAAGGCTACTTAATCCTCATTCACTGGGCGAGTTGGCCGTGCAGTTAAGGGACGCATCTGTGAGCTTGCATCCGGGATATAGTTGGTTCGAACTCCACTGTCGCCGGCCCTGGTTTACCATATTCACACCAGGCAAATGTGCGATTGTACCTTAATAATTAAGTCCAAGGGCGCTTTCATTCCTCTCCTAGCCCTTTCCTATACCTTCGTCACCTTAAGACATTTCACTAAATTTACAACACAAACTTGTGGCGCAATAGACAATGAAGACTGCCAGGACGACTGCTAGCCAGCTAGAAGGACTGCTGTGTAGTTAGGGTGACGACATCCTCAGCCTAATGCTTGGCTTACTTCACCGGGTTCGGTGTTCATGTATCGGGCAGCTCTGAAGTTGGTTTCACTAAGAAGAGTGAGCCATGACTGCCCAGGAATCGTACCGGGCCTCTGTTTAAGAGGCAGACACGCTCCACTTAAACCACGGCGCAGTCTAAACTTACTATAGACGCTAATAAGAGATTAAATTCTGTGAAAGTGTTCGTATAACTATAAATACGAAAATATAGAAAATTGTTTCACGCGGGCTCAACTCACAACGTATCATGTTATTCATTAATATCCCCACGGATGTACTTGCAAAGTTTCGGGGTAACAACATAATGCACATTAACTGGTATGGTATTAGAATTCATTTATTTATTTATTTACTGGCAAATGACCCGTACTTTGCTGCGGCATTCTACATTGTATACGGATTTCTACGCAAATTACTGTACACGAAGTGACTAAGATTATATTAAATTGCACGTCTCTTAGTGCTATCCAAGAAGCAAAACGGTAAAAAATTAAAAATTTCGTGTGGCTATTTCTAGCCGGGTGCAGCCCTTGTAAGGCAGACCCTCCGATGAGGATGGGCGGCATCTACCATGTCTAGGTAACTGCGAGTTACTGTGGTGGAGGATAGTGTTATGTGTGGTGTGTGAGTTGCAGAGGTGTTGGGGACAGCACAAACAGCCAGCCCGCGGGCCATTGGAATTAACCAATGAAGGTTAAAATCCCAGACCCGGCCGGGAATCGAACCCAGGACCTCTGAACCGAAGGCCAGTACGTTGACTATTCAGCCAACGAGTCGGACAGCAAAACGGTGAAGTCCGCATACGTTTTTTCCGATGTAAGATGCGCGTTGGGGAGGTTTCGATTATAATGGCACTCCTATTGCCATTCACAATCGAGTTCGGGTGTTTCTGCTATAACGGCAGGCTCAGTTGACAACTGTCATTCACAAGAGAGATGTAGAGTTTTCATTTTAAAGGCATGCCTATATTCCTAATGCTAATCACAATCAAGTTAAAGGCATTGGATTATAATCGAAGCATTCAGTGCTATCTAAAGTATAAAGAACCGAGATACGACAATATGTCATAGAACCAAAGTTGAAGTTCTCTCCCAATTGAGCAACGATTGTGTAATCTGTTTTGTAAAATGACTTACCGTTTAGAAAATAGTTACCCCGTGACGAAGGTCTGCACCGTCACTTCAATTGCCTCCATATTCCGATATTTTCCGAGATCAGAAACTTGTAATTTTCCCTCAAAGGAAATAGTGCCCAGTAGCCAAGATAAATTATATACACAGCCAAAGTTGTTTAATATGAAGTGCAGTTTCATATACAGTCCACGGATTTTACAGAAAATCAATAGTGTAAGAGAAAATGGAAGAAAACTGTTGTGGATTTCCTATGAATCCCCAGTCTGTTCAGTGATTATTAAAACATATGCACACCTAAAACTTCTCCTGGATAAGCATACTCTAAATATGAAGCTTGGTCGAGATCTACCAAACCGTATTGCCATGTTGGTGAAACGGACAAACAGAAACGAAAGCTAAAAACAACTGGTACGGTCCTGAGTTGATCTAAATCGGATAAATATCTGAAAAATTGGAAAAACAAACTAAATTACAGACTGGGGACCCCCTACAACTTTATTTATGTAGATAAGCATGGGTATGTTTATAAGTGCAGACCTTCATTTCGAGATTTAGTGCATTTAAACGGTACGTCATATCTGTTGTATGTCCGTCGCTCCCTTCTCGATCCGCCAGCCAGCTACACGCGTGCCAGTGTGTTATTTTTCGAGCCTCGACGCGCAGCTCTCAGTGCGCGTGCCTGGAACGTCGTGTGTGCTATAAAAAAGAGCTCCTAGTCTGTCCAGACGCCCACTGACCCCGGTGTCCAGCTCCAGAATACACCCTACGTCGAGCACGGAGGCTGCTCCTCTTGAAAATGTGCTTCGGCCAGGTGGACTGAATTTCTGGCAGTAAGAGGTCTCACCTCGGGTCACCGCTCCTCTTGCCTATTCCGCTATCCATGCCCAGTCTTACCATTATATGCCACTATCATTCCCTAGCTAATGCAAGCTCCCATTATCAACTTAGTTTTGCTAAGTAGGAACTCTTCAATCATTGAACTTACGTTAATGAACTCAGACACTTCAACAAGGAAGGACTCTCTGAGATATTTACGTCAGTGCTTCTGATAGTTTTCGACTATCAAGAACTTTTCATGTCACAAGGACTATCTTTCCGAAATAGTAGTGAACGTGAATACTCCAACATGTATATAGTGTACAAAGACAGACTCTTTCTCCAAATTCATAGTTCATTTTGCTTCGAGATAACTTTCAGTTTTGTTAATATAAATATTGTAATTTTACATGTGAAGTAAATAAAGAAGTTGTGTTTTTGTAAACCCATCCTTGTTTACAACAATATCGACAAAAGGGACTCCGCCATCAAACGTCCTTTTTAATGTTCTACGTGGTAGGTCCTATCACATTTTCTTCTTTCTCCTATATTTGTAGCCTAGATTGAGTTACAAATATGGAATAGGGTGAAATTTGATTACAATTTTCACACATTACATTATCTTTGGGATACTTACGTGGCAGCTTGAATCGTAGAAATTGTCTAACGTATGTCCAATGGTCGTGGCAATTTGCGTACCGAACCTGATAATTCTACCTTTCCTATAAGTTTGCCAGCGATGACATATACGTGTAAAACGTACAAAATTCACTTAAAATTGAGAAATACAGCTTTATCTAGCGTATAAGGGATCGAGAAACGACAAGAATATCACAGGACCAAAGTTGTAGATCTCTAAAAATTGAACGGCGATTGTGCTATCTGTTTTATGATATGACTTACCGTTTAGCCAGCAATCACATCGAAACGAAGGTCTGCACCTTCATTGAGATTGCCTCCATATTTCGATCTTTTTTAGGGCCAAAAAGTTATATATTTGAACAACTTGGAATTTTTCCTCAAAGGAAAGAGTGTCCAGGTTTCTGGATTAGCACTCGCAAACATACGGGGTAATTAAGGAAGAAATTAATATAGATAAGAATGTTGAATTTAATAGAAAACTAGGATTGCAACTGAGGACATCCGGATAGGACAAATATGTAAATACCAAGTGGATGTATTGTAAAATGAAATGTCGCTCACAAAATTGTGATGATATTATTTAGGATATAAGAAGGCGGTAACACAGGAAAAATTTAGGTGCAGGGATTCTTAGGAAAAGAGATATGAAGATTACTTTCGGTGTTATTACTTAAGCCTAAAGAGGAACGGCAGAGGCAAGAGATTAAAGTAAAAAGCAGAAGTAGAAGAGAAACACATTAAACATTATAGCAAATGCCAGAAAACAACTTACGGTGTGAAATACTGAGTTACACACCGTGGTACTGTACAAATATTAAACAACCACCATTAGTGCTACTCGAAGATGATTGTAACCTCCAACAGTATTCCGCAAATATCCCGTAGAATGGCAGCTTGACGTCTCTATCACCTTCTACCCAAAGAACAACCACAAGTATACAGGAATAATGATGACAATGCCATTACGCTACTTTCCTTCTGGCAAGCTGGCAGAGACGTTGCCATGGTAGCCGGTAGGTTCGTTGTCGGTCTGTCCGTCACTCAAAGCAGAGCATGAAACCCGCAGAATGTAGTAATTTTTCTCCGGTATTTGAAGAGTAAGTGAAATTACGTTCAAAACAAAATTGTTTAAAATGAACGGACGCTTTGCATGTAGTCCACGCATTTTACAGGAAGTCAATAGTATAAGGAAAATGGAAGGAAACTGTTGTGGTTTTCGTATAAACCCCCAGTATATTCAAAGATTGTTAAATCATATGCATATATAATCCTTCCTCTGGATGAGTATACTACAAATTTGAAATTTGGTTGAAATCTATCCAGCCGTTTTTCCGTGATGGAGGAAGTGACGGGCAGACAGAGAGACGGAGAGACACGAAATATAAAAACCACTAATACGGTCTTGAGTTGAACTACATCGGATTAATATCTGAAAAATGACAAACCAAAGGGAATTAAAGACAGAGGACCCCCTACGACATTTATTTATTTATTTATTTATTTATTTATTTATTTATTTATTTATTTATTTATTTATTTATTTATTTGTTTATTTATTTATTTACATATGCTAGTAAATGGAAGTCGAAATGTAGCGATCTATAAGGGTGAAATAGATCAGGCATTTTAAGAAGGTAGCAAAGAATAGAATATCCCCAAGATACCTAAAAATGTCGCCAATTTCCCAAGCTTCCTGCGGGGTCGAGATTGGAGGAGGTTCGAAATTCGGACTTAGAAGTTAAACAGCATAAGTATGCAGGCGTAAGCGCTCTTTCACTCAGCTGAATATAAGTGTTCAAGGTGATGACTCAACAGCCAGAGCTATCTCCGCACAAACCATGAAGGCCCTTGGAGGACTGGAAGTTAAAGGCTACTATTATCCATAACCTCGGCATTATGTTGGATAGAGAAGTTAGCCAAAAGCCCACCCGCCACTGAACCGAGGAATTAACTTGATAATCAAGTATATTGAACCTCGTAGCTATGTTTCTAGCCAGAAGTGGATAAATCGTTTCTAAATGTTTCCACTTCTGAAAGTAGAATCGAAACCACTCCTTGCGGGTGGAAAAAACACGCCTTTACCACCTCAGATTAGCAGCCCTTGGTTGTCTACTCATCCTGTGTAAATGTAACTATTTTAACAAGGAATCAAATTTAATATAACAAGCTGGGTTTTACTTGAATGAGCATCCTTCGCCAGTATCTGAAACTGATAAGGATGCATATCTGTAAACAAGGCCTGATTGAAGTTCAATTCTCCCCTAACATAGTTCATACGGCGCATTAATATTTCTCAATATTCCAAGGGTACATCCAGTTACTACAAAAAATAGCTTCATATTTCTCTAGGTTAGCAGAACATCCAGAGCGTGCGCCGATTATAAAGTACTTCATTAAAACGAATACACAATTTATCAAAGTACTAAAATGGAAAGTAAGTGTCGAAATTATAGATGGTTCCCATTCAGTTAATTAAAACGAAAGCCAATTTTCCCCAATTTCCAATAAAGTAAAATCATGAGAAGGAATATCGTCGAGTCACATCCCTCTTAGGAGACGTGATAGAAAGATGAATTCGTTCCTGCCTTCTCAAGGAATCAACAAAAGGTCAAATCCGGGTGAGGTACAGTATATAGGATTTCATTCCCATTTAGTTCAGATTCCGCGTACATATTTTAGGTCCATTTTCCAGAAAGACAAAATCAACAGTCACGTAAAACGAGAAATTACAATGACTCATTTTCTCAATGTAAAAAAGTAAAAAAGTAAAAGTAAAGCGATTTCCGTATAGGCCTCGGGAGGTCCTTGAAGGAGTGCCCTCGTGACCGACTGAGATAGAGTGGTTTAAGTCGAAGTCCAACTGGATTACCTCCCCACCATTACAATTACCACTGCCACCAAGAATTACCCCCAGTCTGGTGTAGACTGAGCGACTCCAGGGTCCATATGCCCCAACAAGAGTATAAGTATAATTTCTAAAGCACGATCTTAGGGATGGTCCGAGTATGGCTTTAAGAGCTCTGTAAAGTGTTCAAGGTGTTGACACAACAGCGAGAGCCCTCCGCACAAACCATCATGACCCTTGGAGCACTGGAAGTTAAAGGCTACTATTATGCTTAACCTCGGCATTAAGCTCGATAAAGTGGTTAGCCAAAAGCCCACTCGCCAGTGACCCGAGGAATTAACTTGATAATAAAGTTTGTTGAACCTCAGAGCCATGTTTCTATCCATAAGTGGATAAATCGTTTCTAAATGTTCCCACTTCTGAAAGTGCAGTAGAATCGAACCCACAGTTGACCTTGAGGGTCATCAAACACAGTTTTGAGAATATTAATAAAATCGAAACCGTTTATTGTGATATCGCTTTTAATGGTGAATTGGATATAATGGCGAATTCTAATGGCCCTGTCAAAATCCTATATAAACACACTACTTTGAAAATCACTTAGTACGACATCACTTATTACGACATATCATATAAAATGGCGTATTTCGATCACATTTTCGGAGAAAGGTATCGGCTATTACGTCCAATGTTGATTTTTGGTTAGGTATGTGGGGATTTCTGACAACAATATAACGCATATTTTTGTAGTGCACCTGTCCCAGGCTCATCAGATTAACATTTAAGTAACTTAGTTTCATACATAAATCTTGAAAGGAAATCTGTAAGTAGTATAATTGGACAGTTCGGCCGCCTCCTCCTCCTCCCGCCGCCTCCTCCGCCGCCTCCTCCGCCGCCTCCTCCGCCGCCGCCGCCGCCCGCGGGAAATTTGAATTTTGGCGGGAAATTTAAATTTTGGCGCGAGATTTTAATTTGTAAACAAAGCCACGTGCTTTTTGACAGCTGTCATCGACAACAACGCATCGCTAACCTCACTGCTGCCATCTTGACGGGCCTAAACCTCACTAGTACCAACTTAACCTAACTAGCGTGAGGTAAACAAAGCCACGTGTTTTTTGACAGCCACGTGCTTTTTGACAGACAACAACGCATCGCCAACCTCAGTACTGCCATCTTGACGGGCCTAAACCTTAGTGGTACCAACTTAACCTAACTAGCATGAGGTAAACAAAGCCACGTGCTTTTTGACAGCCACGTGCTTTTCAACAGATTTGTAAACAAAGCCACGTGCTTTTTGACAGCTGTCATCGACAACAACGCATCGCTAACCTCAGTACTGCCATCTTGACGGGCCTAAACCTTAGTGGTACCAACTAGACCTAACTAGCATGAGGTAAACAAAGCCACGTGCTGTTTTGACAGCCACGTGCTTTTTTGACAGCTGTCATCCGCCATCTTTAAACCACAGTGCACTGTGCTGCCCTCTATATCGCAGTAGCTGCAAAATTCGTCACCTGTCATCGGCAGTGCTGCCATCTTGACGGGTCTAAACCTTAGTGCTACCAACTTAACCTCACTAGCTCGAGATAAACAAATCCACGTGCTTTTTGACAGCCACGCGCTTTTTGATAGCTGTCATCCGCCATCTTTAATCTATAGAGCACAGTGCTGCCCTCTTTAGCTACTTACCTTTGAAATGTGGTGGCGGATAATTTGAAAAATGCTTTTCGACAAGCAGCCATCTTTAATCCAGAGTGCACCGTGCTGCCATCTTTAGTTGAAATGTGGTGGCGGCAAATTCCACGTGCTCTTGTTTGAAAACAAACTCACGTGCTTTTTTGACAGCTACCATCCGCCATCTTTAATCAACAGAGCACAGTGCTGCCCTCTTTAGTTTGAAATGTGGTGGCGGTAAATTCCACGTGCTCTTGTTTGGAAACAAAGCCATGTGCTTTTTTTGACAGCTGTCATCCGCCATCTTTAATCCAGAGAGCACCGTGCTGCTATCATGCGGGCAATTTCATCACCTGTCATCCGCCATCTTTAATCCACAGAACACCGTGCTGCCCTCTTTACGGCTACTACCTTAAGCATGTAGTAGCGGGCAATTTGAAAAGTTCTGTTAGCTGTCAGCCGCCAACTTTAATCAAGAGTGCACCGTGCTGCCATCTTTAGTTGAAATGTGGTGGCGGCAAATTCCGCGTGCTCTTGTTTAGTAAACAAACTCAAGTGCTTTTTTGACAGCTACCATCCGCCATCTTTAATCAACAGAGCATAGTGCTGCCCTCTTTAGTTTGAAATGTGGTGGCGGCAAATTCCACGTGCTCTTGCTTGGTAAACATAGCCACGTGCAGCTGTCATCCGCCATCTTTAATCCAGAGAGCACCGTGCTGCCCTCTTTATCGTAGTAGATGTAAATTCGTCACCTGTCATCCGCAGTGCTGTCATCTTTAGCTAGATACCTTTGAAATGTGGTGGTGGATAATTTAAAAAGAAAAATTCTACAGCAGCCATCTCTCGGCGCTAATTGCATAAGATGGCGGCTATACATAACTCCTTAAGTGTGCTTACGCAAGATGGCTGCTATACACAGGTTCTTATGAGACGCCCTTGGGATGCTTGCGCAAGATGGCAGTTATACATGGCTCCTTATGAGATGCCCTAGGGATGCTTGCGCAAGATGGCGGTTGCTCTTATGAGGCGGCTTAAGGGTCCTTGTACAAGATGGCTTGAGACGCCCTAAGGATGCTTGCGCAAGATGGCGGACACAAGATGGCGGCTATACACAACTCCTTATGAAACGCTTTAAGGGTGCTTACGCAAGATGGTTGCTACTCTTAGCTTAGAGGCTAACGTGTCGTGCTAGTTCGATTCATTAAATTTAGGGCTTAAATGCAAAATGTTAAATATATCGAAAACGGTGCACCGTAGAGCAAAACGGACAAAATTTTTCTGCCTAATACCTAGGTTCGCAGTATGAGGAACAAGTAAAACATAGTCTAATGATGGGATCAACGGTTCGGTTCCTACTTAGGCCCTTTGGCATTTGCTCTGTTTTAGCTTGTATTGAAGCGAGTCTTCGTAACATGATCAGGTCTAGCTATGGTAGAGAGTATAACGTACCGTGCTGGTTCGATTCATTAAATTTGGAGGCTTAAATGCAAAATGTTAAATATCTCGAAAACGGACAAAATTTTTCCGCCTAATACGTAGGTTCGTAGTATCAGGAACAAGAAAAACATAGTCTATTGATGAGATCAACGGTTCGATTCCTACTTAAGCCCTTTGGCATTGGCAGCTATCTATTTCTACAAGATGGTGGCTGCTCTTATGAGACACAAGATAGCTTGAGACGTCCTAGGGATGCTTACGCAAGATGGCGGACACAAAATGGTGACTATACATAGCTCCTTATGAGACGGCCTAGGGGTGCTCGCACAAGATGGCGGCTACTCTGATGAAGAAAGCTAGCTTAGAGGCTACTGCGCAAGATAACAGCTGCTGTTATGCATGCGGTGGAGGGCAATTTGAAATTCTATGTGCTTAATCAACAGAGCACCCTGCTGCCCTATTTAGCTGAAATGTGGTGGTGGATAATTTGAAAAATTCTTTTGACAGCTATCATCTTTAAAAACAATGGCGACTATACATAGGCTGTTAAGGCCTTATCATTCTCCTCCTCCTCCTCCTCCTCCTCCTTCTCTACCTCCTCCTCCGCCTCTTATGTCAAGGCATAGCTTTATATCGAACAAGTTTAAACCTGCATCGCGAAGGCAAGCGTGTGCAGCGATAACATTATTGTACATGTTTAGACTTTCGAAACATAAGAAGAGTAGAATCAAACGCTGTACTCGATACGACATGTGATCAGAACATTGATTGATGCGTTCAGAAAACAAAATAAGTGATCAAGACTAGAATCGAACACTGTACTCAATACATCATGTGTTTAGAATATGTCATGGGATACCCTTGTTCTAAGAAGATCAGAATGAAACATAACAAGACTAGAATAGAACACTGTAATCGATGTTGTTAACTTCAACATGTGATCAGAACATTGATTGATGTGTTCAGAACACAAAATAAGTGATCATGACTAGAATCGAACACTGTACTCGATACAACATGTGATCAGAACATTGATCGATGTGTTCAGAACACAAAATAAGTGATCAAGACTAGAATCGAACACTGTACTCAATACAACATGTGTTTAGAACATGTTAGGGGGTACCCTTGTTCTAAGAAGATCAGAATGAAACATAACAAGACTAGAATCGAACACTGTAATCGATGTTGTTAACCTCAACATATGATCAGAACATTGTTTGATGTGTTCAGAGCAAAAGTACAATTTTGATGATTTGCTTAGTGTAAAATCAAAAACTATGGAAACACACTGTGCACATATCGCGTAGCTAACTCGCTCAGTAAGCAATATTGCAAAACTACAACTTCAATGATTTGCATAGTGTAAAAATCAAAAACACACTGTACCCATACTGCGCAGCTAACTCGCTCGGTAAACGATATAGCCAAAGTATAACTTCAAATTATTTACCTTCTATCATTCGTCTTGTGTGTGAAAATCAGTCGAACAAGTTATCGCATAAACATGGCTGAAAAAAAATCGTGATAGGGTATGGAACCCAGGGGTTACATCTTATCAGAAGGGGCAAAAAGGATGAAAGGACTCTTCCTCCTCCTTACCGCACATTCCTTGTAGGGCTAATTGGCTGAAGGGCTAATGGGCAAAAGGGCTAATGGGCTAAAGGGCTAATGGGCTAATGGGCAAAAGGGCTAATGGGCTAAAGGGCTAAAGAGGCAACAACCTCATCGATCGCTATCAGCAGGAGCGCTTGTACTTTGTTAAGCGTAGAAAATTAATCTTTATTTGTAAATGGTTTCATGTTCATAACAAGGAATGGAACCTAGGGGTTACGTCTTACGTAATAAAATCCCCGAGGTGCGACGAGTTTCGTTTTTTTAACTAGTGTTTGGAACACTGAACTTTTCAAGATGGCAAGAGTGAGGTTAGCAATGTTCTGTTGTTGGATTATAAATTCCGCGCTACAACATGCATAAGGTGGCAGCCTTGAGGTTTACTGCCGTAAAGATGACAAGAGTGAGGTTAACAATGTTCTGTTGTTGGATTTTAAATTCCGCGCTCTAACATGCGTAAGGTGGCAGCCTTGAGGTTTACCGCCGTAAAGATGGCAGCAGTGAGGTTAGCGACGCTCTATTGTCCTTCAAAGTGAGGTTAGGGTTCGTCAAGAAGACAGCTGTCAAAAAAAGCACGTGGCTATGTTTACCAAACAAGAGCACGTAGTCGTGACGTCACGGTCACGTAGTATGTTGCCTCAGCATGCAAAGTTCAATGTCTAGACCTACGTAGTAAACATTCTGCTATGTTCACAAGATTTTTTACACATAACTATTCTTTATGCTTTAAGTTCATGCACATAGGCTTTGCTAAGATAGCAGCACAAACACATGCGAACTTTGTACATTCTAATAGAATAAGTTTAGTACTGTGTGCATCATGGATACATGATGTGTGCACGCATTTAAACTTGACTATACGTAATGCTGCTGCTTTGTTTACAAGATTTTTATACATTGCTATTCTTTATGCTTTAAGTTCGTGCTCACACAAGCGATACTCGTACGCTCTGACAGGAGAAGTTTAGTACGATAGTCGATACATACATTATCGATAGGTGATGTGTACACGCTTTAGAACATAACTCTTCTTTGTGCTTTAAGTTCGTGCACATGGATTAGGGATACACAAAAGCGATTGCTACATGCTCTAGCGGAAGAAGTCTAGTACGATAGTCGTTTCATGCAAAATCATTAAGTAATGTGTACACGCTTTGAAACAAGGCTATTCTTTGTACTCTAAGTTCATGCGTACATGTTATGCTAAGATAGCAGCACAATCTAGCGCAAGAAGTTTAGTACGATATTTGATGCATGCAAAATCGATAGGTGACGTGTACACGCTTTGAGGCATGGCTATTCTTTGTACTTTAAGTTCATGGGTATAGGTTATGCTAAGATACCAGCACAATCTAGCGGAAGAAGTTTAGTACGAGATTCGATGCATGCAAAATCGATAGGTGATGTGTACACACTTTGAAACATAGCTATTCTTTGTACTTTAAGTTCATGTGTATGAGTTATGCTAAGATAGCAGCACAACCTAGCGGAAGAAGTTTTGTACGAGAGTCGATACATGCAAAGTCGATAGGTAATGTGTACACGCTTTGAAACATGGCTATTCTTTGTACCTTAAAGTCATGCGTATAGGTTATGCTAAGATAGCAGCACAATCTAGCGGAAGAAGTTTAGTACGATACTCGATATTCGATACATACATTATCGATAGGTAATGTGTACACGCTTTGAAAACAAGGCTATTCTTTGTACTTTAAGTTCATGCGTCTTAGTTATGCTTGCGATAGTTGATGCATGTAAAATCGATAGGTTATGCTAAGATAGCAGAACACTTACACGATTTTAGCACAATCTAGTGGAAGAAGTTTAGTACGAGAGTCGATGCTTGCAAAATCATTAGGTAATGTGTACACGCTTTGAAACAAGGCTATTCTTTGTACTTTAAGTTCATGCGTCTTAGTTATGCTAAGATAGCGGCACATTCTACCTGAAGAAGTTTTGCACGAGAGTCGATACATGCAAAATCGATAGTTGATGTGTACACGCTTTGAAACATGACTATTCATTGTACTTTAAGTTCATGGGTATAGGTTATGCTAAGATAGCAGCACAATCTAGCGGAAGAAATTTAATACGAGATTCGATGAATGCAAAATCAATAAGTAATGTGTACAAGCTTTGAAACATGGCTATTCTTCATACTTTAAGTTCATGTGTATAAGTTATGCTAAGATAGCAGCACAACCTAGCGGAAGAAGTTTAGTACGATATTTGTTGCATGCAAAGTCGATAGGTAATGTGTACACGCTTTGAAACATGGCTATTCTTTGTACTTTAAGGTTATGCTAAGATAGCAGCACAATCTAGCGGAAGAAGTTTAGTACGAGAGTCGATGTGTGCAAAATCGATAGGTGATGTGTACACGCTTTGAAGCATGGCTGTTCATTGTACTTTAAAGTCATGCTAAGATAGCAGCACGATCTAGCGGATGAAGTTTAGTTCGATGGTCGATGCATGTAAAATCGATAGGTCATGTGTACACGCTTTGAAACATAGCAATTCATACTGCTGCTCTGTTCCCAAGACTTTTAAGCATAGCTAACCCTAATACTGCTCTTAACGACGTCGAGCTAAGGATTGATTACGTGACCGTGACGTCACGGCTACGTGCTCTTGTTTGGTAAACATAGCCACGTGCTTTTTTGACAGCTGTCTTCTTGACGAACCCTAACCTCACTTTGAAGGACAATAGAGCGTCGCTAACCTCACTGCTGCCATCTTTACGGCGGTAAACCTCAAGGCTGCCACCTTACGCATGTTAGAGCGCGGAATTTAAAATCCAACAACAGAACATTGTTAACCTCACTCTTGTCATCTTTACGGCAGTAAACCTCAAGGCTGCCACCTTATGCATGTTGTAGCGCGGAATTTATAATCCAACAACAGAACATTGCTAACCTCACTCTTGCCATCTTGAAAAGTTCAGTGTTCCAAACACTAGTTAAAAAAACGAAACTCGTCGCACCTCGGGGATTTTATTACGTAAGACGTAACCCCTAGGTTCCATTCCTTGTTATGAACATGAAACCATTTACAAATAAAGATTAATTTTCTACGCTTAACAAAGTACAAGCGCTCCTGCTGATAGCGATCGATGAGGTTGTTGCTCCTTTAGCCCTTTAGCCCATTAGCCCTTTTGCCCATTAGCCCATTAGCCCTTTAGCCCATTAGCCCTTTTGCCCATTAGCCCTTCAGCCAATTAGCCCTACAAGGAATGTGCGGTAAGGAGGAGGAAGAGTCCTTTCATCCTTTTTGCCCCTTCTGATAAGATGTAACCCCTGGGTTCCATACCCTATCACGATTTTTTTTTCAGCCATGTTTATGCGATAACTTGTTCGACTGATTTTCACACACAAGACGAATGATAGAAGGTAAATAATTTGAAGTTATACTTTGGCTATATCGTTTACCGAGCGCGTTAGCTGCGCAGAATGGGTACAGTGTGTTTTTGATTTTTACACTATGCAAATCATTGAAGTTGTAGTTTTGCAATATTGCTTACTGAGCGAGTTAGCTACGCGATATGTGCACAGTGTGTTTCCATAGTTTTTGATTTTACACTAAGCAAATCATCAAAATTGTACTTTTGCTCTGAACACATCAAACAATGTTCTGATCATATGTTGAGGTTAACAACATCGATTACAGTGTTCGATTCTAGTCTTGTTATGTTTCATTCTGATCTTCTTAGAACAAGGGTACCCCCTAACATGTTCTAAACACATGTTGTATTGAGTACAGTGTTCGATTCTAGTCTTGATCACTTATTTTGTGTTCTGAACACATCGATCAATGTTCTGATCACATGTTGTATCGAGTACAGTGTTCGATTCTAGTCATGATCACTTATTTTGTGTTCTGAACACATCAATCAATGTTCTGATCACATGTTGAAGTTAACAACATCGATTACAGTGTTCTATTCTAGTCTTGTTATGTTTCAATCTGATCTTCTTAGAACAAGGGTATCCCATGACATATTCTAAACACATGATGTATTGAGTACAGTGTTCGATTCTAGTCTTGATCACTTATTTTGTTTTCTGAACGCATCAATCAATGTTCTGATCACATGTCGTATCGAGTACAGCGTTTGATTCTACTCTTTTTATGTTTCGAAAGTCTAAACATGTACAATAATGTTATCGCTGCACACGCTTGCCTTCGCGATGCAGGTTTAAACTTGTTCGATATAAAGCTATGCCTTGACATAAGAGGCGGAGGAGGAGGTAGAGAAGGAGGAGGAGGAGGAGGAGGAGGAGAATGATAAGGCCTTAACAGCCTATGTATAGTCGCCATTGTTTTTAAAGATGATAGCTGTCAAAAGAATTTTTCAAATTATCCACCACCACATTTCAGCTAAAGAGGGCAGCAGGGTGCTCTGTTGATTAAGCACATAGAATTTCAAATTGCCCTCCACCGCATGCATAACAGCAGCTGTTATCTTGCGCAGTAGCCTCTAAGCTAGCTTTCTTCATCAGAGTAGCCGCCATCTTGTGCGAGCACCCCTAGGCCGTCTCATAAGGAGCTATGTATAGTCACCATTTTGTGTCCGCCATCTTGCGTAAGCATCCCTAGGACGTCTCAAGCTATCTTGTGTCTCATAAGAGCAGCCACCATCTTGTAGAAATAGATAGCTGCCAATGCCAAAGGGCTTAAGTAGGAATCGAACCGTTGATCTCATCAATAGACTATGTTTTTTCTTGTTCCTGATACTACGAACCTACGTATTAGGCGGAAAAATTTTGTCCGTTTTCGAGATATTTAACATTTTGCATTTAAGCCTCCAAATTTAATGAATCGAACCAGCACGGTACGTTATACTCTCTACCATAGCTAGACCTGATCATGTTACGAAGACTCGCTTCAATACAAGCTAAAACAGAGCAAATGCCAAAGGGCCTAAGTAGGAACCGAACCGTTGATCCCATCATTAGACTATGTTTTACTTGTTCCTCATACTGCGAACCTAGGTATTAGGCAGAAAAATTTTGTCCGTTTTGCTCTACGGTGCACCGTTTTCGATATATTTAACATTTTGCATTTAAGCCCTAAATTTAATGAATCGAACTAGCACGACACGTTAGCCTCTAAGCTAAGAGTAGCAACCATCTTGCGCAAGCACCCTTAAAGCGTCTCATAAGGAGTTGTGTATAGCCGCCATCTTGTGTCCGCCATCTTGCGCAAGCATCCTTAGGGCGTCTCAAGCCATCTTGTACAAGGACCCTTAAGCCGCCTCATAAGAGCAACCGCCATCTTGCGCAAGCATCCCTAGGGCATCTCATAAGGAGCCATGTATAACTGCCATCTTGCGCAAGCATCCCAAGGGCGTCTCATAAGAACCTGTGTATAGCAGCCATCTTGCGTAAGCACACTTAAGGAGTTATGTATAGCCGCCATCTTATGCAATTAGCGCCGAGAGATGGCTGCTGTAGAATTTTTCTTTTTAAATTATCCACCACCACATTTCAAAGGTATCTAGCTAAAGATGACAGCACTGCGGATGACAGGTGACGAATTTACATCTACTACGATAAAGAGGGCAGCACGGTGCTCTCTGGATTAAAGATGGCGGATGACAGCTGCACGTGGCTATGTTTACCAAGCAAGAACACGTGGAATTTGCCGCCACCACATTTCAAACTAAAGAGGGCAGCACTATGCTCTGTTGATTAAAGATGGCGGATGGTAGCTGTCAAAAAAGCACGTGAGTTTGTTTACTAAACAAGAGCACGCGGAATTTGCCGCCACCACATTTCAACTAAAGATGGCAGCACGGTGCACTCTTGATTAAAGTTGGCGGCTGACAGCTAACAGAACTTTTCAAATTGCCCGCTACTACATGCTTAAGGTAGTAGCCGTAAAGAGGGCAGCACGGTGTTCTGTGGATTAAAGATGGCGGATGACAGGTGATGAAATTGCCCGCATGATAGCAGCACGGTGCTCTCTGGATTAAAGATGGCGGATGACAGCTGTCAAAAAAAAAGCACATGGCTTTGTTTCCAAACAAGAGCACGTGGAATTTACCGCCACCACATTTCAAACTAAAGAGGGCAGCACTGTGCTCTGTTGATTAAAGATGGCGGATGGTAGCTGTCAAAAAAGCACGTGAGTTTGTTTTCAAACAAGAGCACGTGGAATTTGCCGCCACCACATTTCAACTAAAGATGGCAGCACGGTGCACTCTGGATTAAAGATGGCTGCTTGTCGAAAAGCATTTTTCAAATTATCCGCCACCACATTTCAAAGGTAAGTAGCTAAAGAGGGCAGCACTGTGCTCTATAGATTAAAGATGGCGGATGACAGCTATCAAAAAGCACGTGGCTGTCAAAAAGCACGTGGATTTGTTTATCTCGAGCTAGTGAGGTTAAGTTAGTAGCACTAAGGTTTAGACCCGTCAAGATGGCAGCACTGCCGATGACAGGTGACGAATTTTGCAGCTACTGCGATATAGAGGGCAGCACAGTGCACTGTGGTTTAAAGATGGCGGATGACAGCTGTCAAAAAAGCACGTGGCTGTCAAAACAGCACGTGGCTTTGTTTACCTCATGCTAGTTAGGTCTAGTTGGTACCACTAAGGTTTAGGCCCGTCAAGATGGCAGTACTGAGGTTAGCGATGCGTTGTTGTCGATGACAGCTGTCAAAAAGCACGTGGCTTTGTTTACAAATCTGTTGAAAAGCACGTGGCTGTCAAAAAGCACGTGGCTTTGTTTACCTCATGCTAGTTAGGTTAAGTTGGTACCACTAAGGTTTAGGCCCGTCAAGATGGCAGTACTGAGGTTGGCGATGCGTTGTTGTCTGTCAAAAAGCACGTGGCTGTCAAAAAACACGTGGCTTTGTTTACCTCACGCTAGTTAGGTTAAGTTGGTACTAGTGAGGTTTAGGCCCGTCAAGATGGCAGCAGTGAGGTTAGCGATGCGTTGTTGTCGATGACAGCTGTCAAAAAGCACGTGGCTTTGTTTACAAATTAAAATCTCGCGCCAAAATTTAAATTTCCCGCCAAAATTCAAATTTCCCGCGGGCGGCGGCGGCGGCGGAGGAGGCGGCGGAGGAGGCGGCGGAGGAGGCGGCGGGAGGAGGAGGAGGCGGCCGAACTGTCCAATTATACTACTTCTGTAGGATGAAAAACTCAATCCCGGGCATCGAAGCCCCATCCTCTCTACCTTCACTGTCTCAAAGGCTAAGCTGAAGAGCATACGGGCAATGGACTGTTCGATAAAAAGTGGGCATTCATTTACATATATTGAAAGTAGGGTGTTATATAATATGAAAGGAATACCTTATACTACTGAAATAAGAAGGATGTTTGTTCACAATCACGACAAAATTTTAATTAACTGATAGAGTCACAAAATAAATTTACACGATACAATGCGATATAATTACACATAATAAAGTAACTATCTGGAGGGTTCCTCTATATCCACGTCAGTCTGTTCTATATCTAGCCATCATTTGACACCTCCAATCATCTTGAAAACACGCACCTTATTTCATTATCGACACCCGCCGGTATTGATAAAAATAAAGTTGTAGGGGGCCACTGTATGTAAGTTTGTTTATTTTGTCAAGTTTTCAGATATTTATCCGTTTTAGGTAAACTCAAGACTGAATCGGTGGTTTTTATTTTTCGTGTCTGTTTTTCTGTTTGTCCGTTTGTCCGTGTGTCTGTTCCACCATCACGGCGAAGAGGCTGGATAGATCTCGAACAAACGTCATATTTAGCGTATACTCATCCCGGGGAAGGTTCTTATATGCATATCATTTTAAAATCTTTGAATAGATGGGTGGAGGTTAATAGGAAAACCAGAACGGTTGTCCTTCATTTTCTCTTACACTTTTGACTTTCTGTAAACTCCGTGAACTGTATGTGAAACATCCCTGCACTATAAATAACTTTTTATGTTCATAATTTAACTCTTCAAATGACGGAGAAAATTACTATTTTCTGCAGATATCGTGCTCTGAATTGAGTGGCTGGCAGACCGACAACGAACCTACAGGTTACCATGGCGACGTCTCTGACTGATTGCCAGCAAGGAATTAACGTATTGCCATTTTCGTCATCATTCCTGTAAATTCGTGGTTGTTCCTTGTGTAGAAATCAAGAGAGATGTCAATCGGCCACCCGGCGGGATATTGGCGAAATATCTTTGGAGGTCATAACCGTCATAAAATAGCTTAAGTAATAAGAGCATTAGTCATCCTTTTTATCTGTGTACCTAAGAATCCCTGCACTTTAATTTCTCCTCTGTTACCGCTTTGTTATATCCATAACTAATACCATCATAGCTTATTGAGAAACATTCGATTTCTCAATACATCCACTTGGTATTTACATATTTGTCCTATCTGGCTGTCCTCAGTTATAATCCTACTTTTTAGTAATTTCAACATTCTCAGCCGTATTACTTTCTTCCTTAAATACTCCGTATGTATGCGAGTGCTAATCCCGAAACCTGGACACTCTTTTCTTTGATAAAATATTCCAAGCTAAGCAAATGTATAAATTTTGGCTCCGGAAAATATCGGAATATGGATGCAATTTTAACGACAGTGCAGACCTTCTTTTCGGAATAACTGGTGGCTAAACGGTAAGTCGTATCACAAAGGAGGAAGCACAATTGCGTTTCAATTTGGAGAGATCTACAACTTTGGGCCTATGGCTCTTTGTCTTATCTCTATCACTTATACGTTAAACAGAGCTGCATTTCTCGAGTTCATGTAAATTTTGTACTTTTTACACGTATTTGTTATCGTTTGGCACACGTATAAGAAAGATGCAATCACGACATTGGGCACGCACATTGGCATGACCAGTGGCCATATGTTCGCAAAATTTTATGATTGCACTGTCACCTGAGTATCAAAAAAATGTAGTGTGTGAAAGCTGAACTAAATTTCAGCCCATTCGATGACTAACTGAATCTAATCCATAAATAAAGGAGATATGGGAAAATGTCATACTACCAACCATGTAGAACACTGAACGAGACTGCTGATGGTAAAGTCCGTTTGTAGATACAATTTAACGTAAACTTACTCACTTCCTTTACAGTAATTTACGGAGAAATCCGTATAAAATGTAGAATACCATAGTGAAGCACGGGTATATTTGTTAGTCTGTTGTGTGACTGCACAACAAACATATGATTAAATATATACACTGGCATGGCACCGCTCGGGAAACGAACACAATTATTCGGCATCTTTCATGGTGGTGAATTATTTAATGAAACACAGTTACGCACGTTCCCATAATCATGGAAATCATATCGCCGTATTTTGCATATTGGATTTACTTGACTACCTTCATGAATTATTACAGTATCCATATGCATGTTTCTCCAAGATAACGTATCATTCTATATCACATAATGGACCCGAGCAACGTTGGTTTCCTGTAAGACACCATAAACATCATTGAATATGATACTGCATAGGCTTTTGGGCTTAAGCCGTGTCAAGAAAATAAAGTGAAAATAACGGTAAAATAAGGTGAAAATAAAGTGACACGGCATAAGCCCAATAGCCTATACAGTATCATGTCTATCAGTATGGGCCGTGAAAGCATTAATGGCAACATAATTGAATAGTATAAGCGCATGAACATAAACATAACAATAAAGAATTATGACCTGAAATTATAAAGGCAAATAATACACTTAACACACAAGAATGCATATGGAAATTGTGACCCTTCCAGGTCTCCTGGTACTGATTCAAGGTTGTCAATACTGCATGGTATCGAATCCATGTTTCTCCGTTATCGGGATGCGTGTCTGAAACTCCTATCTTCGATCTAATTTAATAAGAAAATGAGTGGAATCTCTTCATCTAATGACATATCTAGTCTACAAGGTTGTGGTCATATATAATTGGAATGTGAATCTTAACACAGTATTCAGGTGGAGCGGACTTCTCGTATCAATGTCCCGAGCGTTTGACAGCCGAGCGAACTCATCTCCGGTTTCAGCATTCCTTCGCGTTGGCGGTTCGTAGCTCTCTCTCTGAGCCGCCGCCTTTTTTCGTCAGCTGGGAGAACACTTTCTCTTTCGTTCCTTGCCTATCTACAGAATTAATTTCGTACATCCTTCGCCTTGTCCAGGCACATCACCATTTATTGCTACAAAATATCATTTATCCATGACCAGGCTCCAGTTTGCCTTACTATGATTATAATATTCATATTATTCTTTCATCTTTCCGGCCTGTCATCTCAAACACTGTCATACTAGCCATCTCTCTTCCCCTCACACACTGGTATCTCAAACCACATTGTTCGTTCATTTAGAAGACTCTATTTCACCAGGTAATTTAACTAACAACACATCACTCGCGTATTATGTAAATTATGGATCGTACACGAGTCGTGTCTTCACCTTCATCTAGTTGCAGACTTAAGATTAAATGGGGGCGTAAAACCTGCCTTACTTGTGAGGCATTGAAACAAATTATACTTGAAATATTAAGACGAGTCATAACGACTAATGGAACCGTAATGATTTAGAACGTCTGTTGAAGTATTAATCCCATCTTTAAAATGCCTCACACACAACAAACAGTAGGGGCCTTAGGCAAGAAATTCCACGGGATAAAGTTATGATTACCCCAATCATAGAAGAAACCCACATAAAGACCTATTAATAAAAATCTTCACTCCCTTTGAAACACGCCTATGACGCTTACCGACCCTCGAGATATGTACATGATACAGAAAATTATATACCGTACACAAGTTTTAACATTTTACGAGCGGTATGAAATTGATGCTTAGAACAATGGAATTCACTTAACGCTTCTGCCTGTAGTGGCCTATCATCAGAAGGTACATCTGGTGGGGGGATTTAAGGTGCCATCAGGGAAGCCTCGTTACTGGAGAGTACTTGGTTGATCTTCTTCTTCTTGATGGCTTGATCTGCAGACTGCCGTTAGCCGTTCTAGGCGATCTCTGATGAGATGAATGCAGGCAAAAGGCGCGACTCTCTTGGCTTCGACGATCACTCTAGTACATATAGGCAAGTGGGAAATTTATTAATGATGCAATATTTTATGCATATTCAAAAAACCTGCTATGGCAAGACACACTCATGGACACAAGTGAACTAAACGAGTAACGATTAAGTCTCTGTAGCTCGCTACTCATTTCTCTCTATAACACGACACAGACAGTAATTTTCGTTGTTTTATATGAGCATCACGCCTTCACTCAGACACTATTCCCAGGCTATAATAGCACTTCGTATTAGCTCGATTAGCGCCTACCGACACTGCACTCGTCTTAATCACGGCAACTACTCAGTCGTAGAACACATCGGCATCTCACTACGTTCGCACAACCAATATAAACTACCCACTCTTTAAATGGTATACACATGAGTCGCAACTGACTCTGATTGTATGCATTCCCTTAATATGTGAATATGTTAATATGGGAATTATCAGCACCTACACTCACACACACAATCTTTCTTTCATCCCATACGACTGGATGATATATTCACGTGAAACTGTCTGATATAGCACAGTCTAAAGATGAACACAATAATTCACAGCGAATTGCGCACAATATTTTTCAGTCACACTGAATTACAATAACTGAGCACACTGGCTCACACTGACCGATGAATTTTCACAGCTAACAAGTAACAACTCCTGTAGAATGTTTTCAGAATTGCATACTATGGACTATTTGGGCTTTGTTATATAGTGAAACCGGCTTGTCGCCTAGAGTGGTGGTAAGCCCCGCCCACTTGCGAAAATTCGGTCCGTTAATAATGATTTCTCAGAGTCGTATAAGTAGTCAAATTGTAGCCCCAAAAATTCTACTTCCCACTGATCGAGTTTGATTCAAATCGCACGGTTGGATCTCTTGTAATCTCGTAGGCTTTCCTTTATACATTGGCACTTGGGCTATTGTATCGAAGGGAGACCCTCGTTTCTGTCGCGCGGCTGGCCTCAAACATCTGGTTAACGTTTACGCACACCTGTCTAAAGTGCGTCATCACTGGTACACTCATTATGTAGGACATCTTCTGACGTCATTAATTAGCATAAAATGCGCCGGTTCAGATGAGTCCTTACTCGTAAGTTTCCATAGCGTGTATCAAAACTTTTATTATTATTATTATTATTATTATTAAAAAGTGAATACTATGAGTTGGCACCAGTGGATATACAGGTAAATCGCTGAGAATATCCAGCTCTTGACTTAAAACACTTTAATAAACTCCGCTTTCTGACCCAAATGTTCTCCTGCGCTTGGCGTGCTTGTTCTCTTCTCTGTCTGCGAAGTGAGAGCGCGATTTTAAGGACTCGCTGTACTTAGCTCTGTCTGTGCGCATAACTAGACCCTCGCCCATCGTGCTGGCGCAGCGCCATTCGTATCCCTGTCTGGGAGAGAAATACTCATTACGACTAAATATGTCGCAGAATGTCGTGGAAAACGGCTTATATTGTCTATTGGACCTCACGACATGAATATGGACATGGTGGTGAACGGTTACAGTAGATTTAAAATCAGTCTGTGTGTTAAATAGTCAAGGCAAGCATCGCTCTGAAGATGTCGCAAAAGGAAAGGATAGTGTTTAATACTGAAGAAAAGGTAAGGAAATGGAACACAATCGTTAGCGTAGCGAAGGAATGGGGGATATCACACTGAACGATTTCTACAATTTGGAAGGAGAGAAAAAAAAATGGTCCCTTTTGAGAAAATCTTTAAAAATGAAGCGGGCCAGGTCATCCGAGCACAAAGATTTTGAACAACATTTATTAAGGTGGTTTAAGCAGCAAAGAACAAATAACTTGCCGATGAATAGACCTGTTCTTCAAGCGAAAGCCAATGAAAAAGTAAGAATGGTATCTAACCTTATGTCACTCTGCACGGGAAGGACCTCAACGTTTTTGTAGTATCAGTCAAAATAGTTTACTTTTTACAATTTGTACGTAGAAGAATTGCCACTTGTTTGCATCTAGCAGCAGTTATTTGTGCTGAGTATAACATAGCACAACTGTCGACAACGCTTGCTTTTGTCATCTCTCGCAACACCGCGATACGCTCCTCAGAAAAGACCCGCAGCAAATTATTTAAAAATAATTACAGCAATGATAAATAAGTAAGTAAGTAAATCGTGTCCTCATCCCGAGGTGGTACAGCTCTTTCCAGGCACACCTCCAGTGGAGGTGAGCTGCATGTACCATTTCAACCACATACCAGCCCTCCTGCCATTCTTAAATTTCTGGCAATACCGGGAATCGAACCCGGGCCCCCGAGGACGGCCGCTAATAACACTAACCGTTACGCTACGGAGGCGGATGCAATGATAAATGATACCAGAATATCATATTTTAGTTAGGAAATGACACTTTCTTGATTTTTCAGAACATTTAACTGTTGTCACACGTTTATTCAACAACTCTGTATAACGCCAATGCGAAATTTGTATAGTAACAGTCAGTCAACTCCCGGCCTGAGAGACGGCGTCACTGTCTAAGAGGCCCGCCTCCCACCTTCAGGGCAGGATTGAAAACTATTTAGTAGTAATCGGCGCTATTTTCGTTAGGGTGTTATGATCACACACCAGAGCAAAGCTCTTTCTTTTTGCGACGGCCACAACTTGATCTAGTGAAGAACATTTCGCCACCGATCAAGTGGTTCCTCTCGCTCTGGAAGAGTGGTTCACGCGACATGCAGCGTCCTTCAACGTGCAGAGTATAGAGAAGATTGTTCAACAATGGGTGTTGGGCACGTGACTAACAGTGCAGGGTGATCTGTTGACTCCCTCAAAGGATAATAAGTACGCTGCCGTTTTGATATACTTAATGTTGTTCAATACATACAGTGTAAGTTTCCAGGTACAATTTTGTGTTTCAATTCAACAACCCTTAAATCGTAACATATTTGTGGGCTTCAATCAGCGTGTTTTTAAAACATCAATCTCGAATTTATACCTGACTTTAAAGCAACAAAAACAACAACCACACCAGGACTACGTACCCTTTTGAAGGGTTTGACCAAGGTACGTAGAATAGGAGGTACGGATCACGGGGGGGATGAGCAGTAACAGAGCGGGACCCTCACGCTGAAGTTGCCCTCTACGATATAGAGGTAGTTCGAATAACTAAGCACGCAGAAGCTAGGAACTAATAATACACGCTAGTACCATAACTGTGGTGTAAAAGAAATCGTGTGTATTTATTTTATGTAATAAAACGTAAAAAGCAGTAATAGTGTACACTTTTCAGTATGTTTTGTTGCGCCATTGCAGGATGCATAATTCATTGCAGGAAGGCAAAGTGAAGAAACATACACATTCATTCATCCCTAAAGGCACTGACATAAATAAACGGTGGGTCATTTCAACAAATGATGCAGTGTTTGTTCCGAAGATTTTGGAGATGGAGATTACCAACGAGATTTAAAGTCAGAATTACTGCAGTTAATCCCCCAGAAATCTGAAATCAAACGCTGTTTCACATTTGAAGCTGCCATGTGCCGAAGGTATTGTTATTATATCAGCGCAAGAAGTCAGAGATTAATAAAAACAGTTACACAGTGAGGAGTGTGTAAGTTTGACGATTCTGAAAAACAAGAAAATGAATAATTCCCAAGTAGCATACGTATCCGATTCGAGAGATATTTCTCAACCCGTTACTTCAACTTCTGAATAGATTTTAAACGAGGACCCATTTTCCAAAAAAATATTAAACAGCTTGAACAACAGAATCATTCACTGGCGGAGGAAAATAAGGATCGCCTTCTCAAATTAGAACCCACAAATGTTCGAGTCTGTAATAATTACAGCTAGTTGTTATTGTTGTCGAACTTAGGTGTTAGAAACATTAACATATGGAATGTCCATTCCACTGTGAGCGCAGTCTTACCATTGTTACTACCTTTTAAACATACCTAATAAGTATTTCAGAAACGCTACCTGATTCACATTGTATTTGATCTTCATATTAATAATGTTCTTTGCTTTACGTCCCACTAATTACATTTTTCGTTTTCGCAGACACCGAGTTGTCGCAATTTAGCCCAACAAGAGTTCTTTTACGTGCCAGTAAATCTACCGACACGAGGATGACGTATTTGAGCACCTTCAAATACCCCCGGACTGAGCCAGGATCGAACCTGCCACGTTGGGGCCAGAAGGCCAACGTGTCAACCGTCTGAGCCACACAGCCCGGCTATTTGATCTCATTTTATTACTTTAATGTAATAGTGGAATAGGAATACCTTTTTCTGAGGTGGGGTTACAATAACAATAAAGTTCCCTTATCTCGAACTTGTGGTTAAAAACAGATTCTCTCACAGCGGTGTCCTCATACGGAGGACAAGGTACTGAGATGTCTGGGTTCCGATGAGGTCACCAAAGGCCAAGCGTGGTGGGAAGACCTGCGCGTGATACCTACCTGTTACTCTAACTACCTTTGCTTTGACCTGCTAAGTGTAGAGCTGCCAACGTGATAGCCTGTAGATATATTAATATCACGCCATCCGCGTACCAGCTAGCTTGGTCGTATTGCTAGGTTCTCTCAAACGGCTCATCTGTCTCTCATATTAAGGGGAGTCATAACTGGAATTTTGAATTTTTACAATTTACCACATATCAAAACCAAATTTAAAACGCAAGCACACATCAATATGATATAGCACCACACAAAATTTCGAGTTGATTAGTCAATTGGTTGCAAAGTTATTGACAAATAATTTAGTTACGGGAAAAACAAATTTCTTTAGTTTCATTGATCTGTTTCACAAGGGACAGATATTTTTAGTATCAGACCCAGGGATAGAGTTGATGGAAAAAAGTCAACGTGATGACTATACCAGTACATTGATTTCAATTAGAAAAATCTTGATTCGGGTGGTTCATATCTTTGTTAAAATTATTACAATGGTAATACTCATTTAACGTTGTACATTTTTTCTTAAAATGTCATATAGATATGTGTGTGTAGCGAAGCTCACAGGAATCACTATTCATAAATAATGCTGGAATTATTACGAATGCACCGTAATTAAAGCCGGAAATAAAGTAAAACTCGCATATTGTGCACAGATAGATCTGGACTGATAAAATGAACTGAACTCTAAGGTTATCCCAATTCTTTTTATGAAAGCACTCCTTTAGTAAAACAGTCAATAAAGAAGAAGAATACTTGCATTTAATTTAAAACAATTTAATCGGTTCATTGACTTCCATGTATTCGTAATTCTGTCTGTTGTAATTTCCCCATCTCCGTAATATTTCTTCTTCCTTGTATAAAATCTTCAGCCAGTGTCTTATTACTTTCCTTCCTCTTCTTCTTCCATTTTACATCTTCTAGAAACATTTCGCCTTTTTTGGTCTTATTTTATTTCTTTTGTAGCACTACTTCCTCGTCAAGGTTCCTCCCTCGAACAAAGTTAGCGGTTTCAGTTTCTGTACGAGTTACGTGTTAAGACAAGGTTGCCCATATTATCCAGTCGAAATAAAATTAGCTCTTAATGCACGAAGAACCTTTGTTACTCTCTTTCTTTTTTTTTCTACTTCAACAAGCAACTGTCTTCTAACTTGTGTGACGTCACTTAAGGTTAATGGCTGCCCATGGTGGCACGCACAATAAATAGACAAACTTTTATGGGACTTTGACTCTCTGCCATCTGGACAGGAAGTTGGATATTGCGGTACTCAATAACCTTTCAACGCCAAGCCAAGAGAGCTTTGGTATCTACAGGACTAGTGGAGTGAAATACGATATATTTGGCTATAAATCTCAAGGTTTCACACCATCCATCGTGTAACGCAGAGAGTGCGCGTATTTGTGTGTGTAATCCATTACACTTCACTGTCAAGAGTGACAAGCAATCGAACTACCGTATAGATATTACAGATATTCTACTTTACATATTGAGAGCGAGAGACAGTTCAGTAACATCACCGCTAGTTTCTCGCTACGATCACGGATCGAAACCTAACCAACGAACATCACAGCGTTTGTCCTACTTAAGGTTTGATGGTTGCAGGCACGGTTTCCGGTTTCTCATTAATGTGATCGAGGTTGAAAGCTAGGTAAATGCAAGTGAGAATTTTGAAATTAGAAGCTACATACCCATGGCTTGGATTTTTAATTAACCCTAGAACTACCAAACGTCGCTCTTGCGACTGAATATAATAACTTATGACTAGAATGGCAAAGTCGCATGCTGGACGCATAGTACATGCATTCGCTTAAACAGCTATAACAATATTTATCTTTCACGTAGGCTGTTATAACAATTAAGACATGGTAGAAAAAGCTTTAAGCTTTCATCACACATTTCTCAGTAACTGAAAGTGACTTAGTTAAGGTCAGGGTAGGAATAAATTCAGCTCCCCTCTCCTCATCACCCTGAAGTCTTAGTAGCTATGCAACTTCGCGCACCCTCGCCGTTGGCGTTAGTTTTTGTGAATACCTTTCGTTACCTTTCGACCAGTTCTTGATCTTATTTTAAATTCCTTCTCTTGAAGTGTAATTGTGGTGCACTTTTGGAAACCTAAGAGGCCTGGCAGGAAAAGAAAATTCTCCGAGTAGTGCCCGGCGGCTCACGAAACTGTGTGCTGATCATACCTTTAAATTCTTTTGTGTCTTTCTTTCAGTGTTTACCTTTGAAAACCATATTTTTAAACACTAGACGGAATTTTGAGTGTTTTGCATATAGTGATTTTAAAAGGAGTTATTTTTATCATTAATGGTGAACTTGAAAATTTTGTATAAAAAACAGAAATACATTTAATTTTCAAACATTTTGATCACCTGATAATCACCAAATAAGTAAGTAAATTATCTACTAGTTATATGAACATTTTAAATAAAGTTTTATGAGTAATATGATGTGCTGCATATCTAACTGTCCTGTATGTAAGCGTGCTTAAGTTTTAAAAATGTTATGTGCAATGCAAATAACCTAGCATTCAGGGAAAAAATCTCGGCATTTCTAGGATTAACATTTTAGCTAACGTGGCTAATGTCAGCAAAATTTACAGCCATGTAAAATTAGCTCTTAATGCACGAAGAACCTTTGTTACTCTCTTTCTTTTTTTTTCTACTTCTACTTTCTTTCTTTTCTACTACTACTGCTTGCGTACTTGCTGAATTATTTCTTTGCTTGGTTACATAAGGGGTGGGTTCATTCGCTTGCATGCCGATTGACACTCCGACCCGTTAAAGGTGCTGATGAGATTCTGATGAGTTTCATGTTTCCATTCAGTAATCGAGCTATCCTTTCTCAGACCACCGGATGGGAAGATGGCGCGTAGCTCTGAGCTTGCATTCGGGAGAGGGCGGGTTTGAATCCCATCGTCGACAGCCCTGAAAATAGTTTCCTGTGATTTTCCATTTTCACACCAGGTAAATGCTGGGGATCTACCTTAATTAAGGCCACACACAGTACCTTTCCAATCCTAGACCCTTACCATCCTCGTTTCGCCGAAAACCTTCGATATATTAGTGCGATGTTAGAACACTAGAATGTAAAGTTTTCACCACCGACTGCTCGTTGCCCCGAATGACGAGCTTCCCTCATTTTCTATTTTGTGGCTACTGAAGATTACAAACCAAACCAAACCAAACCCCATGGCACTACAGCCTTTGAAGGGCCTTGGCCTACCAAGCGACCGCTGCTCAGCCCGAAAGCCTGAAGATTACGAGGTGTCGTGTGGTCAGCACGACGAATCCTCTCGGCCGTTATTCTTGGCTTTCTCTACCGGGGCCACCATCTCACCATCAGATAGCTCATCAATTCTAATCACGTAGGCTGAGTGGACCTCGTACCAACCCTGAGGTCTAGGTAAAAATCCCTGACCTGACCGGGAATCGTTTCCGGGGCCGCCGGATAAAAGGCAGGCACGCTACCCCTACACAACGGGGCCAGCACACTAAAGATTACGCCAGCTTAAAATACATCTGAGATTGTAAGCGCACATTTCTTTATATACTCAGCCCACTGGTTTGTTAAGAAGTGACGGCTTGTCATGCTTTGCTAAAAACCTTGGTGAACGCTTTTATTTTGTTCTTTCTAGTTTTCGTGTTCTTTGCTTGAATGTTTCGTTTTGTTATGCAGTAATATACAGTGCAACGAAAATAGTGGATGTATTCAGCTAACTGTGAAGATTTGGTTCGTAGTAGTGTCCCGATTGAATAACAACAAATTTTCGTAACTAAATGATTGACAAGAAATTAATAATAATAATATTATTTACTTTACGTCCCACTAAATTCTTTTGCGGCTTTCCGAGACGCCGAGGTGTCGGAATTCAGTCCAGAGGGAGTTCCTTTACGTGCCAGTGAATCTACCTACGAGACTGACGTATTTGAGCACCTTCAAATACCAATGGACAAGCCATTAGTGAGAAAGAGACACATGTTCTCTCATTCTTAGTCTCTCTTCACACTGCGCGCTTTTAGCTATACGGCTTTTTGACGTGGGGATGAGTTCACACAACGTTTTCTAGCAGTTGCAAGCTCAGTGCATGTATTGATGCTAGTCTTATAAGGCAGCCTTGAATCGTGAACCAATTATTGCGTTATGATTATTTCATCGTCGAAAGCGACAAAGACGAAATCCCCATCTTTGTGATGATCCAATCAATCAGACGGGAGAGAAATTGGAATTATTTTACACATTATTTGAGGATCTCAAGAAGGATGGGAATAAATTTGTAACGACTTGTGCATGTTGATTACCACAGCGTAGGTCTTGCTTGGACCAGAGTAATCAAAACTTCAGAATGAACATCAACCATTTCATAAAATCCAACAATAAATGCAACAAAACAATGCACTGAACGTTTTACTAACAAAACAAAACACTACACTGACTGAACAAATGTGATGCGCAGGTGTGTTGTCTGCGAACCACACGCCCCCTGTGCCAGCAGCAGTTGTATAAGGGACCTTGTGAGCAGTGGCTATGCATGTGACAGGTGTAACATGGAACGTCGTCGTGAGCTGACTCCGTTCGAACGGAGTATGGTGGTCGGTGCCCGACGGATGGGAAGTGCGATTTCGGAAGTGGTGCGGGAATTCGGCTTCACACGATCAACCATGTCCAGGGTGTATCGTGAATGGCTGAATGCGGGTGTAACCGTCCACAACAGACGAATGACCGGCCGTCCAGCCACCCTCGATGACCGTGACCGGCGACATCTGAGACGGATTGTCAATAGTTACAGACGGGCAACCGTGCAACAAATCACGACTCAATTCAACACAGGCCGTGCTAGACACGTCTCCCAGTGGACAATCCGTAGGAACATGGGTTCTATGGGTTGTGGGAGCCGGCGCCGCACACGGGTGCCACTGTTAACCCAACGTCATCGGGCACAACGACCCGCATTTGTCGCCAGTCACCAGGGATGGACACTGGAACAATGGCGTAACGTGATATGGTCGGACGAATCACGATTTAAACTGCACCATGCCGATGGGAGGCACCGTGTATGGCACAGACCACATGAAGCTATGGATCCCGCCTGCCTCGAAGGTGTGATCCATGGCGCTGGTGTCTCTGTTATGGTCTGGGGTGCATTTTCCTGGTATGTAATGGGTCCCCTAGTTGTTCTGGAAGAGACTTTGAATGGTACGCGGTATGTTGAGCTGCTCCGAGACCATCTCCACCCATTTTTGGCCTTCCAGCGCCCAGACGGTTCTGCGGTGTTTCAAGATGATAACGCGCAGCCACATCGCTCCCACGTCGCCCGGGAATGGTTCTATGAACATGCAGCGGAGGTCCAACGACTGCCATGGCCACCCAGGAGCCCCGATATGAACCCTATCTAGCATATCTGGGATGTTCTGGAACGCAGGCTCCGTGCCATGGGTTCTGCACCCACGAACAGACCAGCATTGGCGGCCGCTCTACAAACGATTTAGTGTCAGCTGCGTTTAGAGGACTACCAGGGATTTGTCGACTCACTTCCACGGCGTCTCACTGCAGTTCGCAGGGCCAGAGGAGGCCCCACACGCTATTAGATGACTATCCCATGACATTTACTAAGTCACTGTATAATATTTATTCATCCGTACAATCTAAACTAAACTAAACTAAACTAAACTAAACTAAACTAAACTAAACTAAACTAAACTAAACTAAACTAAACTAAACTAAACTAAAGTTATCTCTCGCGTGCGACCTTTTCTATACTGTAGTTGAAGTACGATTAAAAACGGTACATTGTGAAAGCATGCAGTTAGTTACGTTCGTCCATGAGTCAACGGCAGCCGTCGATTCCAATGACAATGCACGGCTGATACACGTATAATGTGAACGGTGAAAATCCCTTCTTCACTCCACTAAAAGAATGTGGCCGTACGGTTTCTTGCCGAGCGGCCAAAACCGTGCAGTGTGAAAGGAGCATTACACTTCCGTTTACGGAGTCTGTTTCTAACATATACCCTCTGCATTACTGTGGTGGTCCGAAACGTTGACCTTACTGATGTGGTCTAGCCTTGGGAAATATCAAATCATTGAGAATTTGCATCTCTAACATGTAGTAACAGCTTGTTAGCGATGAAGAAGTATCTTTTGCTTCCTCTCGACCCGTCCGGACGGCGAGTACAGCGAGATTGTACCAACAGTCTCGACGCAGCCGACCCGCACAGAACTTGAGAGAGGCGGAGTATGGTTGTCTCACTCACTTGCTGGATTACATCCAAATAACGTTTTAACAACTACGAAAGTAAGAGTATGAAATATTATGCGTGTAGTGCGACAGAAACACATATTAATATATTAACAGTGTTGTTTATGAAGTTTCAAACAAGAAGAAGATGAACATAAGAAAGAAACACAAGGGGGTATGACAATATCTTCTTAGGTGATTACCTTTCTAATTTATAAGTCAACGAATATTCCAATTGAGACTTTCTTGGGTTTCTTATCAGTTTCACTGTACAGCTCTGTTGCAACCGCTTCCATATTTTCTTTGATAGTAAATTCACGAACTTCGAATTGAATAGAGTTTACTGAAAGGTGAATGTTCCAATTGATGGACTATTCCAGTCTTCTTCATTTACGTAATTGGAGTCAACCCGAAAGACGTGCACCAAGCCTTTTGGGAGGCCACACGCCATTATTAGCTGTTAACATGGTTATTAATTCTAATAGCCTCGCACAGACCCGACGATATCGCAGCATTGTCCTGCAGTGTGTTGGAAGCCAGCACCATATGATTGTCCGATTTAAATACCCACAAATGCCATGTCGGTTTCGGCCTGCTTAAATTAATTTTAATGAATCCTGAAAAACAGCCTGCGTAACGGTGCTGTCCGCACTGGCTTGTACATATATGATTAATTGATACCGTAAGTGCCCAAGTGCCGACCTCGTGGTATAGGGGTAGTGTGTCTGCCTCTTACCCGGAGGATCCGGGTTCGATTCCCAGCGAAGTCAGGGATCTCTATCTGGTTCCGAGGGCTGCTTCGGGTTCCTATCAGCCTACGGGATTACAAACTGAGGAGCTATCTGATGATGATTTGTCTAGACGACTACTTGTCATCTCGTAATCTATAGACCTTCGGGCTTATGGAGCCATGGGATTTGGTTTACATTTTCTGAGCCATGGCTTGTGAATGACTAACAATCGTACATTTCTATGGGTCTAATGTTGTTGTTGTTGTTGTTGTTGTTGTTGTTGTTGTTGTTGTTGTTGTGTCAGTCATCAGTCCAGAGACTGGTTTGATGCAGCTCTCATTGAAACCTTATCCTGTGCTAACCTTTTTCATTTCTACGTAAATATTGCAACCTACATCCGCTCTAATCTGCTTGTCATTTGCATACCTTGGTCTACCACTACCGTTCTTACCGCCCACACTTCCTTCCTAAACCAACTGTACAAACCCTGGGTGTCTTAAGATATGTCCTATAATGTTATCTCTTCTTTTCGTCAAATTCAGCCAAATCGATCTCCTCTCACTAATTTCAGTATCACTTCATTCGTGATTCAATGTATCGATTTCACCTTCAGCATTCTTCTGTAACACCACATTTTAAAAGCTTCTATTATCTTTCTTTCCCAGCTAGTTATCTTGCATGTTTCACTTCCATACACATTTCTTTTCTTAAGAAAGTTCTTCCTTGCTTGTGTTAGTCTGCATTTTATGCCCCCCTTACTTCAGCCATCGTTAGTTATTTTACTACCCAAGTAACAACATTCATCTATTTCCTTTAAGACTTCATTTCCTAATCTAATATTTCTTGCGTCACCTGACTTCGTTCGACTGCACTCCACTACTTTTGTTTTGGACTTATTTATTTTTATCTTGTACTCCTTACTCAAGAATTCGTCCATACCATTCAGCAACTTCTCGAGATCTTCTGCAATCTCAGATAAAATAACAATATCATTGGCAAATCTCAAGGTTTTGATTTCCTCCCCTTGGATTGTTATTCCCTTCCCAAATCTAATAACAGTCACATTTGTTTTGTCCTTCATAAATTTACTGAAGTATATCGCGATTACCGCCTTGTGGACTGTCATATGTGCCACCGAGCAAGTGACAGCGCGGTTTGTGTACGTAGCTATCAGCTTACATTCATAAGGTAGTGGATTCGAGTCCCACTGTCGGCAGACTTGAAGATGGTTTTCAGTGGTTTCCCAATGGCACACAAGGCAAATACTGGAGCTGTACCATAATTAAGGACACAGTCGCTTCCTTCCCACGCCTACTCCTTTCCTATGGAGGTAGTAAGACTTGTCTGTGTCAGAGCAAAGTAAAGCAGATTGTAAAAATGAAAATAAAAATCATCTGTGCCCAGCCACACACGCCGTCGTCCAATGCAAATCGATGTCCACGAATGTCTCTTCAGCTCCCAACGATGCAAAAATGGCTTCTCTAGAGATCTGTTCTGTAAGGAGGTTATCGAAAGGTACTCTACCCTAATCTTGGAAGCATATTCCTCACAAAGTTGGCAGTGTGGTAGCCAGTTTTGTCAGGAAGAAGGATAATACCGCTCAATAATGCGCCCGAGAGTTTTGACATTATGGGGCGCCTCAGTTTCTCCAACGTGTCTTCGTAGCGCTGTGCATTAATTGCGGCCCCATGCTCGAGTATAAGGAAGACATTCGTGGGCATGGGTTTGCATCGGATGACGACGTGTGTGACTGTGTACAGATGCGGTTCCGTCGACAAACCGCCAACATTTTTTAATAATGAGATTGAGTCTCGTCATCCAGTGCGATAAATGTCTTATGCAATGGCGTCACCTTCTTAAAATCTGTGGGTGTGCACGCAGAGTAGACAGTGGATTGAAGAAAACTACGTATGAGTTGCCCTCAGTCGATTTATAGGTTAACGGCAACCCACTTAGTCTATATTGTGTTATCTTTCCTTTTGCTATTTGCTTTACGTCGCACCGACACAGATGTGTCTTATGGCGACGACGGGATAGGAAAGGTCTAGGAATGGGAAGGAAGCGGCCGTGGCCTTAATTAAGGTACAGCCTCGGCATTTGCCTGGTGTGAAAATGGGAAACCACGGAAAACCTTCTTCAGGGTTGCCGACAGTGGGGCTCGAACCCACTATCTCCCGAGTACTGGATACTGGCCGCACTTAAGCGACTGCAGCTGTCGAGCTCGGTATATTGTGTTATCAATAATGTTATAGAATACACAGATAAGAATACAAACATCAAGTTAACATCTGAAATTTAAAAATAACTTATATACCCGTAATATTGATATGTAACAAACCCTCCCCTCTACTTCAAGGAATGT
This sequence comes from Anabrus simplex, assembly GCF_040414725.1. Taxonomy (NCBI): domain Eukaryota; kingdom Metazoa; phylum Arthropoda; class Insecta; order Orthoptera; family Tettigoniidae; genus Anabrus; species Anabrus simplex. The sequence continues at coordinate 119,711,253 of NC_090267.1, read as the reverse complement.
ATAGCCTGCTCCTCTCCTACTGTAGGGTTGCCAGCATTTGCACGTAATTAACATTTTCTATTGCACAAGGAGAAAGAAACAAATGTATTCTCTTAGCAAACATTGAGCTAAAAGCCTCCTTGGTTAAATGATTATGCTACATCTGCGATTGAAAATTAACCACTCCGTAGCTACTGCCTTCGCCCTGTGCCTTACCCATTGCCACGGCCTACGCGATGCATCTTGCCATCTATAGAATTTAAGAAGAACTTTCGGTGAAGACCGCAATCAACACAGAAATTTGTGCTCATATTCGCTCTACCCACAGCAACGCCCCTACAAGCTCTAGCTGTAACATACGCTCAACTTTGTAGTTTAAAACGGGGTTGTGATCAACTAGCGTGGCACGTTACTCAAATGGAAACTGAAAGTGAATCGGTACTTCGTAAATACGTTCTCAGCGTACAAAATTCTTGTTCTCGTCATACAGTATCCTGTAAATTGCAATTGTATTGGATTACCAGGGTTTTCACGTGTTCCGGTAATCCTTAATACGGGACGCCCCAAGTCTTACGTACTATACTTCCTGGCAGGTAACCAGTTTTCATTTGACTGTCCCCTTTACCTGCCAGAATCCCTGGCTGAGTGGTCAGAGTCCTGATCTTGACCCCAGGCTGGATTTCCGGGAGCCTCGTGGACGTTCAGACATTCCATATGTTGGCTACTCTCGTATGGATGACGTATTAAACAAGGGTTGCACCCGGCTATAGCAGCCACGCAATAATACTCATAATGATGATAATAATAATAATAATAATAATAATAATAATAATAATAATAATAATAATAATAATAATAATAATATACCGAGCAAGTAGCTGTGCGATTTGGGTCACGAAGCTATCATATTGCATTCGGGAGATAGTGGGATCGAACCCCACTGTCTACAACCTTGAAGATTGTTTTCCGTGGTTTCCCATTTTTACACACCACAAATGTTGGGGCTGTACCTTAATTAAGGCCACGGTCACCTCCTTCCCACTCCTAGCCTTTTCTTTTCCCATCGTCACCACAAGACCTATCTGTGACGTTCTGATCATTCGGCTTCCCATAGAGATTAAGGCATGACCTCGAAGACCTGGACTGTGATGGTTGCATGCAGTGGATGATTTTAAAGTTGCTGAATACTAAATGTGGAGATAGTATGCATCACGCATGGAATAGTGGATGGAGAAAGACTAAACAGTTAATAATAATAATAATAATAATAATAATAATAATAATAATAATAATAATAGTAATAATAATAATAATAATCTTCTTTTTTCTTTTCCCGCCGCTTTTTTCCCACACCTGTGGGGTCGCGGGTGCGAACTGCGTCGCACATGTGGATTTGGCCCTGTTTTTACGGCCGTATGCCCTTCCTGACGCCAACCATCTATGGAGGGATGTAAGCACTATTGCGTGTTGTGTGGTGGTTGGTAGTGTAGTGTGTTGTCTGAATATGATGAGGAGAGTGTTGGGACGAACATATACACCCAGTCCCCGAGCCAGAAGAATTAATCATAAGCGATTAAAATCCCCGACCCGGCCGGGAATCGAACCCGGGACACTCTGAACCGAAGGCCAGTACGCTGACCATTCAGCCAACGAGTCGGACAATAATAATAATAATAATAATAATAATAATAATAATAATAATAATAATAATAATAATAATAATAATAATAATAATAATGTGGCGTTAGCTACTGTGTACAATCATTCGATCTTGTTGCCCATTTGGCTGTCTGCTTATCAATTTTGTTGTTGTCTTATATTCTACCTGAAGGAGAAGAAGAATAAAGAAAGATAAAGAAGGATAAGGACTAGAAATCAAGTGACTTCGTCCGCGTATCAGTTGTCACAAGGATATTTAAGAAAAATCATGTAAAAATAATATCTTGAATGGCTGGGCGCTGATATTTATTGCAATTCTCTTCATGTGTTACTCAGTTCTGAGGCTCGAACGCGTCTTAAATGAGTGATAGAACCGAGTCAACCAGGAGTGAAGCTCCTCTGTCTTTTAAATAGCGGCGAGTGTACTTACGGATGCGACGTTTCGGCTATAGGTCAGCAGAGCAAGTGAAATCGATCTGCGGCAGTGCGTTTGAAACTGACCTGTGGTTCGCTTTAAGCAGGTGACATATGACAAGCTTTTCATATCACCTCACCTGTAAATAAATCGCACGTAGCGAGCTTGTAGTGGCAGCCCGAACATAACGGTGAAAACGAGAGATGTATGGCATCACTCAGTTCACAATATTAACATTATTTGCTTGTACAAATAAATCCCGTGGACGTCCTGGACCAGTACGAACCATGTCAATGTTGGTCCATGCTCTACATTTTTTATGGTTATTCAATGATACAGAAAAGTCTAGAGCGGCGTACATGTACATGACGAGGTATTTACAAATACGAGCTGACAGAAAACGTTACTAGAATTTAAAATAGGTCCGTGCAAAATCAAATCATAAATTAAGAAATACTCATTTAATTCATATATGTGTCCGTCAGCTATTTGAAAATTGACTTCGATTATGACATATATTAACATTACAGAGTATTGTTCCAGCTTAAAGCTTCTACACACGACTCAATCTGCTGGTTCCGATCTGCAGCATCCTGCAGTTCGGGCTTGTCGGGAACGGTCGGGCCGATATAATTCTTGTCGGGTGGTTGGTCGGGGTAACCACACAATCTCCCAACGCACTATTGCAACACTGTGAAAGTTGGGTCCTGGGTAGGGCGGTTGTGCAACTCGGGCCGATTTGTTATTGATCAATTCATTGAAAGTGTATATATCCATTCGTAGAAAGTTTCTAAAATGGAATGGTTCTAGTTCTCTAAAAATATTTGTTTGACTAAATTTTCTCTGTAATAATCACTTTTTATACCAATATTTTCTCCTTCACATCGACTTCAGTGACAACGAAGTCAGTGCAATTCCTATTTTCTGAAACTTAGAAAATGAAGGATCCATGATCACGGTGTTTTCAGAGCTGAGCGAGCCAGAAAACCGCAGAAAGGGCCCAGTGGATTGTCTCGTGTGGAGAGGCCCAATTAGTCCCAGGTGAAAGAGCACCGTGCCTGCCTCTACACCCGAAGGCCCTGGTTCTATTCTCAGACTCTCTAGGAAGTTTAATTCTGGACTGAGGCTGGAATGGAGTTTACTGAACTTCGTGAAACTAATTTGAGAGACATCGGGCATGCTCAAAAAAGCGGAGGAATGCCTTTGACGGTGCTGTCACACTGACCACGTGGAAATTCAATGTCTTCAGGCCATAGGACTGGGCAGCTTTCATTTTTGTGAGTTAAGACGCGAAATGGAATTTCTTTATTAGGCATTTCAGTATTTAGTCATGAAGCTTCAATGAATGAACTTAAAAACCAACTAACAGCCTGATGGGGATCGGCCTACCCAGTCACCACTGCTCAGTCCGATTACAAAATATTCCAAGCTGGCGCGTCATCAGTGTGATGAATTCTCTTGGTCGTTAATCTGGACCTACAGAACGGGGCTGCTTGCCACATTGTGAGATAAGTCCTCAATTGATTTCTCGTAGGTTGAGAAGACCTTGAACCAGCTCTTAAGCTCCAGGAAAATGTTCCGGATCCGACCAAAAATCGAACCAGGGGCCTCAAAGCAAACGGTAGGCTTGTTATACCTAGAATAAAATGCATAATGAACTGGGAAAAAGACAATCAATCCTATCAACGTTTCAAAATGGTTTCAAGAAGTCAGTCAAGATTCCATTACACCTGATAATGTTTTTATTATGAAAAATGTTATTGACAAACATGTAAAGTAAAAAAGGAGGTAAGCTGTATATAACATCAGTAGACATAGAGAAAGCATTTGATTCTGTGAACAGGGGGCAGTCGTTACTAGGTTATGACAAGTTGGAGTATTTTATAATTTGCTTTACATCCCACTGACACAGAGAGGTCTTATCGCGACAATGTGAAAGGAAAGGGCTAGGAGTGGGAAGGAAGTGGCCGTGGCCTGAATTAAGGTAACGGCCCAGCATTTGCCTGGTGTGAAAATAGGAAACCACGGAAAACCATCTTCAGGTTTGCCGACAGTAGGGTTGTATGAGTGTGAAAAACGTTATATAACATTTTAAAATGTTATTGGTTTTACGTCCCACTAACTACGTTTTGAAGGTTTTCAGAGACACCTAAGTGGCGGAATTTTGTCCTGCAGGAGTTCTTCTCTACGTGCCAGTAAATTTACCGACATGAGGCCGACGTATTTGAGCACCTTTAAATACCACCTGCCAAGTTGGGGTCAGAAGGCGAGCGCTGTGATAGAAGAGATATATTCTGAAGTAAACTGTACAATAAGAAGGAAAGAAGGAGTAGTAATAGTAGCAGTAGGAAGAGGAGGAGGAAGAAGAGTTATTTTTTTGAAATAGGACTGAAATGATTTGAAAATATTTTTACCTATAACATGGAGTATTTAGGAATTACAGTATAATATCAAAAAATGGAAAATAATCTGAACACGTCAAGAGAGCAAAAATGATTGGTGCAATAGCATACGAATATTAGACAACAGAATTCCTCATTTATGATTTTATGGTGCAAATAAATGTATTCAGTGCTGTGATTAAATCTAAGTTGTTATGCGGTTCAGAAGTATGGAGCACAGAAATGGAAATCGCAATGCTCGATTCAGTAACTAGTAGATGCATTAAAATAATTACAGGTTTACCAAGATGTAGAGTGAATAGTGAAGATTACTGTGTAAGTATATTAGTATAACGGTGGACAAAATTACGAGAGTAATAAAATATTCGTTTATGTTAAATAGAGGAGGAGGAGAAATTGTCGATATAGCTTACCGACACCAGGGCAGGTACTGGGAGGGTAACATAAAACAATCACTGGAAGGAATTCGAATGGGGTACTACTGGAAAAAATGCATAATAAAGAAAAGTCAGTAGGAAAGTGGCACAAAGAGTAGCAGATATAGAAAAATAAATTCTAATAGATGTGGGTAAAAATAGGAGAACTCTTGAGGAACTCATAAATACGTTCACAGACAGACAGCCAGGCGGAATACCCTCTCCTCGGTTTCTGGCGATCCGGAACTGGAAGTGAGGAATATTGTATTGTATTGTATTCTATTCCTAGAATACGGAACCGGCTAGTGAATAAATGAAGCTTGTCAAGTATCCCTACTGACGTGATACCCGAGTGATTTTGTCGGGCAGGTGAGTTTAAAATGTCATCCCTGTGTCCTTCCACCCTCGCAGTAATACTGAGGAAAGTGGCACAATAGTATCGTTGAAACTGGCACCAGGCACAGGTTAGAAAACAATACAATGATGACGGGATCTAAAATATTGAGTAGAAATACCTTATATCAGTGAAGTGAACGAACCATCTTCACCATATGGCATATAAATAATCAATATTACCTCCATTTATACGCATGAGATAAAAGCTTTACGTGCCAAATTATAATGCTGGGTGCTTCGTTGTACGCTAGTCATATCCTTTAAGGATAATATGATTAAAGCATAATTCTCATTCTCCGTTCATTCTTGATAAATACTTCTCAATGAGTAACGTGAATTTTCATTTTATTTCATTTAGCAACATTGACGGCTTTAGACTGAAGTAATCCTTACTGACTAGTTTGATGTTTTTACGTGTTGAGTGAAGTGAGCGATATCTAACAAATTATCATCACTGAAGCATTGTTTGTGTGATTGCTTAGTATACATTGTTTCGTACAACAATTACGAATTTCATGTGTGAATTACAGTAGATTGCTGTGACCATTTGTTCGGAGAACATCTGCGTTTCGTATCACCAATTAGCCTACTTTCCACATAATAATTCTGGATGTCGAATATAGGCATACATATTAATTTTAATAAATATTAGAAGAGGTTAGAATGTCGAAGTATTGTCCCTCAGGTGTCCGTTATCACATTGCACACCAACAATACACACTTTCTTAAACTCTGTAAAATGTCACTGATTGAGTCAGAATTGAAAGTTCTCTCTTCGAGACAGGAGGCCAAGAACTATTTAAGTCACTACTGTCCTCAGTGGTGCATGATGATATCCGCATACAGAAATGCTACATATAACATTAGGAGGTAAAGAGATCGATTTTACATTTGCACAGAACATGTCAAGTTACGGAAATTGGAAAGGGATGTTGAGTTTTCGAACTTCAAATCAATCGCCAGCCATTCTTCCTCCTTCCGTTGAAGTCTTACTGAAAAAATGACAAAGAATATGAAAGTTTGAACGCGGTGACATCCAAAAGCGTTATAAGGTCAACTGGCGGTATAAAACCTGTCTGCTATGCAAACTGCCCGACATAAAAGGAAAGAAGTAACGTATGGGTCGTAAATATGCACAATGTTTGCTCTTCGTTCATTAACGCGTATTTCATAAAAATTTGAAATGTATTTGCTAGTCAGACCTCTATATTTATGCGATAATTTCTCTTTTATTATTATTTTTATGAATGATGTGATGACCTACATTTTGTACTTACTGGTTTATCAGTATTCCTATTATTACTATCTCTATTTTTCTATTAGTTCTACTATACTACAGCATTCCATTTTCTCATGGGTTGTTGTAAATACTTTAATATCATTGTACCTAATTTTAGCTCGATTCTTCGTAAACGCATAAGAAGAGTAAGAGAAGGCCTAAAGGCATAGATTCGCCGTGAATGGAGACGATGTCTACCTATCTATCTATCTACCTATCGAACAAGTGGCTGCGAGGTTTAGATAACATAGTGATCATCTAGGTTTCGGGAGATAGTGTACTCGAACCCCACTGCCAGCAGCCCTGAAGATGCTTTTCCCTAGTTTCCCATTTTTTTACCAGGCAAATGCTTGAGCTGTACCTTTATTAAGGCCACGGTTGTTTCCTTCCCAGTCCTGGACCTATCTCATCGTCACCATCATACGTATCAATTTCGATGTGACGTAAAGCAAAATTTGTAAAAATATAAAATCCATATATCTATCTATCCGTCTACGTCCTTTCACATGCTATCATGCAGCGTTATCGACAGTCTTGTAGTGCATACGTTATCTGCCACTGTTATAACTACCGTGAACCATTGTTAAGTACGGTATAACAACAAAGTGTGAAAAATAAGACTATTATTAGATTTTACCCGCGATTCCAACCGTGTTAATCAGATTTTGAGGATTCAATTAAATGTGTACTTCGACTTTCGTGGAAAACACTAAGTTGAACACAAAGCGTAAATCAGTTTTGTCTACTCCAGAGAAGTGGGTATCAGTAAATCTTGGGTAAACCTTGACTTTCGCGGGCAGGACGAAAACTCCTGGAAGGCAATGCTTTCAGTGCTAAATAATGTTACGAAATTATAATATATCTAAAGGTCTACCATACACAATATTGTTCTCCTTTACAACCAAGTGCAACATAAAAATTTTCATTTTTATACATTGAGTATTACATTTTCATCAACCATTTGTTGTGGCTTTGAAAAATTCATATATTTGTCTAATATCTTCATGTTTTGAGTTAAGTTGTTGTGAATCCGTTTCCTAAATTATCACAGATACACCAAATTAAAAACTGTATGTGTAACATTTGTACCTCTTTAATAAAATCTTCATTTACAAAGTATCCTGTAGGCGGTGCTTATAATATCGTAAATTGTCTGAAGTGGTTTCTCTGACTTTCTGTACAACTGATAGAAAGCGGCTTGCAATCTGTTTTGTTTAAAAGAGTTTAGTGATCTTAAAAGTGCTGAAATGTCGGTATCGCGATGAAAGGAAATATAAATATGCCTGACTAAGGTTGGCTTCGGTCACATCCGTCCATCCGTCCAGCCATCGTAAAGACGTTTTATACATCAGTCGTTCCTTAGAGCAATCGTGAGGTCAACTGTAAAGGCACTGGCATTTAATATATGTAGCATTTGCGATAAATTACTTTCAATTCAATTCACACGCAATTAAATCACATTCCAACAAAACTCGTATGTATGAGACGTATTCACCTATCTTACAATCTAGTATTTATGATGACCACAGTAGTTTTATACACAGGTCTGTGGTTCCGCAAACAATTTTTAGAACTCTTTATACTCTATAGTTCCTATCCATATCTTTAACGGTTAACGGTGTATATCTGTAACAATTTAGGCAGCGTTGGCCGAGCAATTGTTTACGTGTCGTCATAAGCCTCAGTAATGATCTTCCCGTACCTGGCATAGGGTTTCTAAAATCTGTTCCTGAGGGCTAATTTCTGAAGACAAGCATGTAGTCCTCACATCATTTTGTAGGATTTTTCTCTACAGCCTACAGTTCTCAGTCATATAGTTTTTGGTTATCTTTCATTGTTTACACAGGTAAGCCGAGAAAAATTACTTCAATTTCAGTTTCCTTGACTTGTTTCGCAGAAACCGTCACAGGCTTTCTTTCATCAAATTTTAATATTTAATAGTAAACCTTCCCCGGGGAGATTCTCTAGACAACAGTGTAAATTGTGTAAGAATCTGTATTGGGTTCTCGAGTAACGAAAATTGTTTCCCGTACCCGTGAATAATTTCTACCGTTAACAAACATAATAACTACTATTAACTAGCAAGATACCCGTGCTTCGCTACGGTATTATAGTGAAATTTATAATTGAATGCTTCATATTTTATAAATAATCCACCAAAATTCGCGATCTGACTGCAATGATCCTCCCATTTTTCAATCTTTCTTTCCAGCAATCGATTTCGTACTTCCCGGGCTAGCTCCAGGTATTCCGCCCGATCAGTTGGGTTCCTAAATCTTTGCCATCTTTTCCTACAAGCATTTTTAATATGGATCAAATCTTTGAGAAGATTCGGCGTGGTGTCGCCTTGAGTGCCTTGGCGGTACTGAACCCGTGGCCGGACTGCATTCGTAGCCATTACCCAGCCAGGACCTGTTTCCAGCGCGGTCTGCACATTTTGACGATGGTCCAGAACATTATTATTATTATTATTATTATTATTATTGTGGATCCCGCAGCAAGATGCAAGACAGCTACTTGGTGGTAAATTATATCTGCTGCCATTGTCATTGCTGACAATGTGACCAGCACCATTGTCGCGTGTATGGGAGTGCGCGTTATTTCTGGCGATACGAATGACATACTTCCGTGCATTATTGACCTTATTTTAGAGGTGAACAATTGCACGGTCAATATCATTTCTATCGTTTATTTGAAATGTGTTTAAATTTTTATTTATATGCGAGAAGAATGTACTGTAATCTAACTTTAAGTTCTCCAAAGGAAAAATGGCTCTTGAAAAAGAACCCAGGAAAGATTAAACATGATCGGCTTATTATGAGAAGTACATTATGAACAGAAAAATAAATTGGTCTCAACTCCTTTTTTCGCCCCACAACCGTTAATTTCCACCCCCACCTCAAAAAGAAGGCGTGTTTCTTTGTGTTTAAAGGGGACACCAAATACCAATGTTCACGTCTGTTACCGTAAGCTTTGAGATATAAGTATCCCCATAAAAAGAACTCACTTTTATTCTCTTTCTTCCAACCTCTCCCCGTCCCCCGGTTAAGTGAATTTTTCGGAAAAATACTTCTTTCTTTATTAGTAAAGAATCTTCTAAATACCAATTATCACGACTGTAACATCTTCAGTTTTTGAGATATGTATCGTCATAAAAGGAATTCAATTCCTTTTCACCTCCGCCCCCAGGATGATTATGCCCCAAAAATGCGCTTTTCTTTGTTTTCAAAGGAGATCCAAATACCTATTTTCACGTCTGTAAAAAAAACGTTTTTATGACATGTAAGTATCCTCATACAATTAATTAATTTTTCAATTCTTTCACACCCCTTCATTGGATTTTCCGAAATGAAAGGCATACGTGTTTCTTTACATTTAAAGTAGATTCCAAATACCAATTTTCACGTCTGCAATATTTTTCGTGTTTGAGATAATAGTATCTTCATACAAATAATTTCCGAAGAAAATACTTATTTCTTTGTTTAAGTAGATTCACAAAATCAAATTTCATGTCTATATCATCTTCAGTTTTTGAGATATCAGTATCGTAATAAAAAGTGGTTTTCCAGAAAACAAGAAATACATGCTTCTTTACTTTTAACAGAGATAAACAATACCATTTTTCACTTCTGTACCATGTTAAGTTTTGAGAAATACTCTAGACATGCTTGTTTTAAAATTTCTCCCCTTTTTAGTTCCCCTTAAGTGACGTTTCCGAAAACAAATCACCAGCGTTTCTTTACTTTTACAGGATATTCCAAATACTCATTTTTATGTCTGTAACATTTTCTTTTTTTTCTTTTTTTGCTATTTGCTTTACGTCGCACCGAAACAGGTAGGTATTATGGCGACGATGGGATAGAAAAGGACTAGGAAGTGGAAGGAAGCGGCATGGCCTTAATTAAGATTCAGCCCCGGCATTTGCCTGGTGTGAAAATGGGAAACCACGGAAAACCATCTTCAGGGCTGCCGACAGTGGGGCTCGACATTTTAAGTTTCTGAGATATACTGTAGTCTTTTAAAAATTCACCCCGTTTGTCACTGCTGTTTAACCCCCATTAATTGGATTTTCCAAAAACAAAAAATACGTGTTTCTTTATTTTCAAAGGAGATTCGAAATACCAATTTTCAGGTCTGTAATATCTTCAGTTTCTGAGATAACTTATAAATATCCTCATTAAAGGCATTCAACCCCTTTTCACCCGTTATCACCCCTCCTAGTTGGAATTTCCGAAAACAAAAATTACGTGTTTCTTTATTTTTAAAGGGGATTCTAACTACCAGTTTTTACATCTGTAAACTTTTAAAGTTTTGAAATATAGATACCGGTACGCTCATTTTAAAATTTACCCCCCTTTTCAACCTCTTAGTGACGGAATTTCCAAAAATCCTCCCTTAGCGAGCACCTACATTGTAATTAAATGTCCTCAAAATTTAATTTCTTTGCGTCCAGTGGTTTTGGCTCGGCGATGATGAATGTGTCAGTCAGTCAGTCAGGACATGTTCTTTTATATATGTAGAATATATATATAGTGAGGTTTTAAGTACAGTTATGTGGTCCTCAGGACACCTTTTGTAGAGCATCTTATACTCCGCAATTCTTTCGCATCTACTGTAGTTTGCGGATATCTTGAACGATTTATCCATTGTAAGTAATGAGCATATTTGCATGATGTAATTTTCTTCGAGTTGTTCCGCAGAAACCATTATTGCTCAGCTTCCTTTCATTTTATTGTTCTTGTTGCTGTGTCGCCTTCTATCGAAGGTTGATGATCATCATGGCTGATCCAATCCTTGAGACTGCTACATCGTGTTGACCTCGAACTAGTCCCTCAAAGACCGGGCGAGTTGGCCGTGCGCGTAGAGGCGCGCGGCTGTGAGCTTGCATCCGGGAGATAGTAGGTTCGAATCCCACTATCGGCAGCCCTGAAGATGGTTTTCCGTGGTTTCCCATTTTCACACCAGGCAAATGCTGGGGATGTACCTTAATTAAGGCCACGGCCGCTTCCTTCCAACTCCTAGGCCTTTCCTATCCCATCGTCGCCATAAGACCTATCTGTGTCGGTGCGACGTAAAGCCCCTAGCAAAAAAAAAAAAAAAGACCTATCTGTGTCGGTGCGACGTAAAGCCCCTAGCAAAAAAAGTCCCTCAAGGTTCTTCAGCCAGAGATTCTTCTTCGGCCAGGTCTCCGTTGTCCTGAGATCTTCCCCTGCATCATAACTGAGGACCAAAGATGGAAAAGAGTGAAAGTGCTGAAATATGAAAAACATGTTTTTTTTTAATAAGAGGATGTATTAGCCATGTTGCATATGGTTGTAAATTGTGCATGTGAATGAGTTCGTTAGTTTGGTTGGTAGAAATTTCAACAGGTAGAGTCACAGTCCAATGTGCCTAGATGAGTTTGGTGGTGAAGGGTGAATGTGTCATCGTTTCATGCTTCAAGTATTCTGTGCTTCAATGTGCTATCACTCATGTATTTTCTAATTTCTGACCCACTTAATTAAAGAAATGAAACTTATGGAAGCTTGACATCATAAAATATATTGGATGTAGTATACTTGCACTTCATAGGCAGTAGGTAATCATTACATCCTGGTCTTCTTCGGTAGAGAAAGGTGTAAGTACTAGAAATATGTTTTCGAATAAACGCCAATAATAGAGTTCCCGAGCAAAACGGAACTGTTCCATCTTTGGTCCTCAATTGTAGGATTCTGTACTTTACATTCCGCATAACCTGTCCAAAAGAAGCTTCTGCTTCTTGGTGGAGAAGGGTACTTCGGTCTTCTTGATTAGTCCTTACATCACCTCAATATTCCGTACTCCTACAGCCCACGCCAATATATCCATATTTTGAAGCTTTCTCTATTCTTACACAGGGCCTGGGTCAGAGTCCACCCTTCCATTCCATATAATAGTATGTGAAAAACATAGCCCCTGACCACTCGCAGCCTCGGATCTAGATTGCGTTTTATACATGCTCATTTCTTTCCTTGATCTTTTGACTCAGCTATTGTTCACTAAGATTAGAACTAAAGTATTTGCAGTGTCTAACACGCTCAATCTCCTCGGTGCCAAGTACGAGTCTCGTCTGGATGGACCTCCACTGGCTCTCTGTCATGAACCTGGTCTTTGTCACGTTCACCTTGAGCAGCCAGTTGTTGCAAGCAGTGTTGAATCTCTCCTCCAAGGCTTCAATATCATTTGCGAAGTCTACAAGCAGCACGGTATCATTCCTTCATCACAGTTCATTATTAATATACTGAAACTTTCCTCTGGAGTTCCTCTAGGCAACAGCGAAAATCACTTGAAAATCAGTTGAGCAATTCTCGAATTACAACCGAACACCTGTACGTACATACAGAGAGATAGACAAACATTGAGTTTTATATATAGAGAGAGAATGTTCAATATTTCAGTTATTCAGGCCTGCTTGGGAATTTTAAACATCTGCAAGCCTTCGGGCTGAGCAGCGATCGCTTGGTAAGCCAAGGCCCTTCAAGGGCTGTAGTCCCATGGGGTTTGGTTTGGTTTGGTTTTGGTTAAGGCAAATAACAATTGTAACAGTAGTAGTATTATAAAGGCATTGTATACAGCAGACGTAAACAATCAAGTCGTTAGAGTGCAGGCTGTACTCGCACCGCTCGGGAAGAGATGAGAGAGCGGGTTGCATACCGTGGCGGTACCTGCAGTAACCGCTCGGAGATAACGTTACAAATGTACAAAACTTCAAGCAGAATACAAAATTACTTGGAACATATACAAAAAAGAACTATATCAATAAAGGCATAACAGAAGCACTTTATGCATCTGAAACTATTATGATTTGTGGCAAATCTCGAAAAGAAAAAAAGGAAAATCCTCAAAAACAATCTTAGTACCAAAATGCGAAAATGGAATTTGTATGAAAAGAAATCACACATAATATATCAGTTTACAGAAAAAATACTTATATAGAATGAATAATAATAGGCTCACAAATAACATTTTAAACTTAACTTTATCAATTAAAAATTGCAATAATTGGCTAAAAGAAATCTGAGAAGACCGAATGAAATTGATATTAACGAAAAAAAGACATTCAAGAGAGAATAAAATTCGGAACTTAATTCACAACACATATTTTCTGTAAGGCCCTCTCGTTTACATACACGATGGACAGAACAACGTAAGAAGGAACAGAGCGAGCCTTAGTTGGGCATAACGAATCAAAGTAATAATAATAATAAGAAGAAGCAGAAGAAGAAGAAGAAGAAGAGAGAAAGCTGGCTCATAGTCAGCAAATGAATGAGTATTGGAAGAAGAAGAAAATAACAACTTTACCGAAGAGTAGATACGAGCCTCGTGGTGCTCAGTAGGCCTAAACGACAAATAATAATAATAATAATAATAATAATAATAATAATAATAATAATAATAATAATTATATAATAATTCCTATAACAATTATATAATAATAATATTATTATTATAATTATTATTATTATTATTATTATTATTATTATTATTATTATTATTATTATTATTATTATTATTATTTGTATCATAGATCACGTGGAAGTAACGTGCATTTATTGAAAGAAAATATAGGCTTTTACGTCGTGTGTTGTGAGAATAACGTGCATCCCCACTGGCCTTCAGTACGTTTTACGCCAAGCACTTCCCTTGCGTGCTCGATCAGCCACTCTCGCTCCCCAACAGTAGAAAGCAATCTGGCTTCGAAGTTGTTTCGTTCTGGGTTGGCGCTAGTTGGTATATGGTTACGAAATACAGTTTCGATAACCTACGAGTTTCGCTTTATAGCTGTTACTATGGATAAATGAATGTTTAAAAGAAGGTGACAGTGATGTCGAATAGTAATTTTTTAATGCATTTATATGTTCGTGTTATTTCACACACTGCAAAAAGTGAATTCTATTCACGATATTGAACTATTGAAATGTTTCAATAACATAATTTAATGGCAGAATGACATTAGCCAGTCCAGAAATATGATATTATAAATCATGTACTGTATATTAGCATAAATGTTATAATTTTAATTACGAAATTAATCATAGCCCAATGTTAGCACACCGACCGGTAAACACAAAGCCTAACCTCATCGTTTACATTGACTTATTGATTAGCCACGGAGCACCCCATTCAGGGCATTAATTAATGCCGATATTCATGTATTTTCAGTTCATTCATTCACTTGTTCAATGATCATGAACACATTACTGTACATCACTGTATACTGGTAACGGAGCCCTGCCTGCCATCGCGGAACCAATGACCTGATGTCCGTATGTTTCACTTATCGATTGATGGCAGGAGGGATGGGGGTTGGAATGGGCATTTCAGCACATTCGGGTATGTTTCCAGGCTTGCAGTGCTGATGGATAATCAATTTTAAGAGATGCTGTTAAAAATAATGGTAGCATTTCAACGTCACATGTACGAACACAGTGATTTCAACACATTAGGGATAGGTAAGCAGGTGCGGAGATTAATACTGGCAGTAAGATTCTGTCGAGCTACGGTTTTATTGTATGTCGCTCACTACTCTTTCCGCGAGAGGGGCTGTAAAAAGTTAACAGCGATTCTACTGAAATGGCATCCATTGGATCTAAGTCCACATACTACGAGATAGTTAACTTGACTTTAATTTCCGGATTTCCAATGTTTGTAGGTGAATACTGATTCCAGCTGAAGAAAGCATTACAGTAAATTTTGATCGTAATATTGGAAGCAAAAAAGGAAACAGAGTACTTACTATGTAATGGCATCATGTGAGGCACTGCGTATATTAGTGTATCAACAAGTGATCATCGTGTTGAAGCTTCCATCTATACTATTAATAAAATTGAGATGGCGTCCGTCTGCTTGTTTCTTTATTCCGGACTCGAAAACTAACTTAATTATCGAGCTGAAGTTTGATAACGTTATACTGTAGCTTGAAATCCCGAGTCACGCAAGGGATACTTTTGATTCCCAAACATTTCTCCATTTCGAATAGTGGGGATTTTACAGAGATACGTTCCAAATTTGGGCAAGTTTTACCCAACAACAACAAACAATAACGGGTAAATGGTTGGCCCTCACATAACAATAAGAAGAAGAAGAAGAAGAAGAATGTTATTTGCTTTACGTCCAACTAACTACTTTGTCGATTTTCGGAGACGCCGAGGTGCCGGGATTTAGTCCCGCAGGAGTTCTTTTACGTGTCAGTAAATATACCGACAGGAGGCTGACTTATTTGAGCACCTTAAAATTCCACCGGAATGAGCCAGGATCGAACCTGGCAAATTGGGTCAGGAGGCAGCGCCTTAACTGTCTGAGCCACTCAGCCGGGCAGTGCATCAAGTGACCTTGAAATTAAATTTTCTACAAGAAACGCCATATGCATTCTCTTCGTAACTAACAGTTTTCTTGTGGTCGCCTTCACTTATGAATGGGTAACTCGTTTCACACGTAAATAGGTGTCACGTGAAGCCGTGTTGCGGTAAGTCAAAAAAACGCGCGCCATTCAGCAGAAATCTTTTGAACACTACAGTTGTATTATTGAGATTGTTAAGCGTGTTTACTCATACTTGAGAATTTCTTTATTCAGCCATTTTCATTATAATCGTCATTGTATTATATTTATATTCCGTGTTCGTTTCTACTATTGTGTACATAGGTTTAGCGTTTATATTTATTGAGTATATAATTCACATTACATTTTGCTCTTTTTAACCATTTTAATGCCTGCCCATTAATCAGTACGAAGAACAGGTACTTAGCTAGTAGCTGCCTAAGGAAATTAATTCGAAACGGGTAGAGGTAATAATAATAATAATAATAATAATAATAATAATAATAATAATAATAGGTTTATATACCACTAGCTACTTTTTACGGTTTTCGCAGACGCAGATTTGCCGGAAATTTGTCCCGAAGGAGTTCTTTTACATGCCAGAAAATCTATCGGCACGAAGCTGATGTATTTGATTATCTTCAAATACCACCAGTCTGAACCAGGATAATAATAAAAATTTAAAAAGTTTTTGTAATATTTGTTACCGTGGTTTGGGTGGATCAGCAGAGGTGAAAGAAGGTGCCGGGATGAATGGGTCTAACTTCCAAATCAAAGTTAATTTTAAAACTTTAACAAAGGTTATATTTTCTGAGTTTCAACAATTAATAACAACAAAAATCTAACCATTTTTGATTAGGTGAAGAAACAAGACTAGGAAGGATCCAAGATTTCAGAATTTTAATACCCTTGGGCTACAAGCCCCTAGTTTTTACAAGTATGAGCTCCTAGCTCCGTATTACCAAGTACAAATTCGCTCAAAGGGCAGAAATCCCCTAAAACATGGAGCACCCACTCCGTCATTTACAATATCAAGCCTCTTGGAGGCACTTTTACAACACATAAAAGAGCTAACTTGCTCTCAGATTTTCAATCCTATTAAAGGCCATACCAGACTTTACAATTAATTGCCATCAAGGCACAACTTACAAACATGACACGAGGGTATCTTGTACCCAACCTACTGGGCCTTAGCAGAAAAAGAACAGGTTAAGAAACTGGCCCGAAAAACTAAAAGGAATGGAGGCGAGTATTTGCACTCCAACACATGCATTCTTAAAACCTAAAAGGCACTAGGGCGATGACACAGGGGCTATTCCCAACCTATGGAGGTGACCTGTATAAGAAGTAAATTTAAACATTGCGGAAGAGAAAAATTCAGTTACCAAAACGTAGTCACCTCAAACCAAAATGAAGGGGAGGTCGAGAGGGTAAATCACTCTCTATCCCCGAATTACAGTTACAAATTTAATTAAGTTTTTACATGAGCCGGTAGAAAATTATATATTTAGGAAATTAGGTTACATTGTAAAAGTTTTCGACCTTTCCCGCGGGATAAACTGCTGAGCTAGCAAGAAATAAATATGTTAAACGGCCATTACCTTACTGAAGACCTGCTGCCTGACGAAAGAGGCGCTTCCCGCCACCTGCTTTACGTCCACACACTTAGATGTTGATCGAGTGGCGGAGAGACGAGAAAATCCGCAGTTTATAAACCCTCGGGGAAGGTTCGAGACCTTTCATGAATAATCAAGACACACTCCCAGGTTATTATTGGCTACATTAAACAGTTACACACAAAATCGAAGAAGAAATACGGGATTGGCTGAAAATTAATTACAGAAATTATTGATTTACTAACTTCAAAACCGGCGGATGAAAAAGCTAAATATTGCCAACCCACAAAAGAATGAACAAAATTTAGTAAAGATAAAACTTATCAGTAGAAAATGTCTTCAAAAAAAAAATCCTTCACATCGCACCAGGGTGCATGATCATAGTTTTTCGGGAGTGACATCTATGAGAGAATGTTCAAACGTCCTGATAAATAGTAAACAAAAACAAGTCGAAATTCACACAGTAACATCTTCAGAGGAAGGGTGAAGTAGGTCCAGTTTCAAGTTCACTGTTTCTCCTGTAGAGGAGTACTTTAAGGCGGAATATTTAAATGTGCGGCATAGCGGTAACCACCCGGTACAATAATAATAATAATAATAATAATAATAATAATAATAATAATAATAATAATAATAATAATAATAATAATAATAATAATAATAATAATAATAATAATATTCATAATCATCATCTGTTGCTCCAGATAGCATGTACAGGCATTTCGATTTGTCACCATATAAAAATGTCTATGTGTCAATTTCGACTTTATGTAGGCCTATTCCCTTACCAGCCGACACAGAGGGAGTTTAATCTATCTGTTACGCGATCTACGTCTGAAATGTAATTAATTTTATCGGGTAATCACTAAATATGGCACCAGTGATCTTCTAGATGGCGATATTGAATGGCATGGAATTCCGAAATAATGTATTTCCGCCCTTAAAAAACATAGGAATCATAGGGCTGTGGTGATTAATTTCAGCGCTACACGCCTATAAAAATTTAAAGATCGGCAATCAATCTCCCATGCGTTCGAGCGTAAACGTGCCACACTTTTAGCTTTATGTTTATATTTTACCTGTAGACAATTAAAACGGACACACGCACACTACCTCAGAGCAGATTTTTTAAAAATCTCCATCCTACTTGGTGGTACAATAACACGTCGACGCAACACTGATTCGCGTATTCTTTGGGAAATTCCTGGCGCTTCACGGACACGATGTGCGTTCTCAACTATCCGAAAATACGGAAGGATAGAAGGAAGAGCGGTCAGCACGTCAGTATAAAATTTCCCTTTCTAAAAAGTCAAATGATCATAAATATGACTTTCAGTAAATGAACATCAAACAAGGCTTAAGTTTTTACGTCAGTTCATAAAGATAGGTGGTCATCCATTAGTATTACACATCACAGACTGCACATTCTCGTGATACATTTTTGTGTCGGTAATTTCGTAATGCAAGTTTTCTGATGACCCGTAGCCGTAAGACATATTACGTCATCAGTGTGGCTCGTTGACGCTGAAGCGCCTGGTAGGTAGGCAGCCGAATGTAATTGTTACACACCTTTGATTCCTATATTCACAGTACTTGTATTTGTACCCTGAAACACCCCTTTAACTTACGAAGAAATCTTTTTCGACACTCTGCATTACACTAGTGGAGGAAAATGACCTGTAACTCATGGTATGGAAGCTACGTAAAATGGTTTATAATTGAGAAAAAATATTTACAATAACATTTCACAACCATACCGACCAGGTACTTTATTTGACAATACGTACCACACAATAAGCATTTTACGTCCAATTTTGAGGTCGCGACCCTGACAAAACCTTGTTAAATTTTTTCTTACGTATTATACTTCATCCTCTTCATTAGGTGTTTTCTTCTTGTTACTTTCGTTAAGGTAGGAAGTAAGAAATCTCATCAGATCACTTGTATATGGGACGTGAACGCATGCAATGATACTGAGGCGATTTCCTTTCACTGTTGCTGATTTCTTTTATGTAAATCAGTCTGGAAAGTAATCAAAGAAACCTTCTATTCGAAAAGAAACGAAGAAGGCAAGGAAGAAGGAAAGAAAAGAGAAATCGATTGAAGTATGGAGTTCTAGTTTCAGTACGAGGCAGGTGCTTAAGGGAGAGCCTCCCTTGGGGCGGTAGGCAGGTGGGCGGGGGAGTGTGGGTATATGTCGCAGCGGCCGTCCATCAGTGCTGGAGTCATCCATCTCGAGACACGAAGAGGTGAAGAGAGATACGACTGGGCATGATTTATCGCAGGCTCAAGGCGATTCTAGCCCTAATGTGGCGTTAGGCTTGCCAATAACTTCCCCCTTACTGCAGTGTCATAGAGTAAGGACACCAACCTTATCGCTGAAGTCCGGAGAACTATGTCCAAAAATATGAGGGGAATGTAAGTATGAGATTTCAGTCATGCCGTATTGACAGCTTAAGATTTAAAGAGGTTTAAAAATCTAAAGATTTATGAGTAACCTCAAGAAAAACAGACTGCACGGGATGAAGCGTACAAAATCCCAGTGGAGCTTATCGATTAAAATTATCGGGCATGGATGTGCTTTCCAGGAGTCAGGAACGAATTTGATTCTCCGTTCATCGGGCGACCATATTGTTGATGATCATGATGAAGATTAGGCTTGTTGTGTAAAGGGGCCTAACATACAGTATATGTAATCGGACCCTTATGGTACGACATGAAATGGAATGTAATGGTATATCTAATTATAAAATTCATTGACTGACTAGAATTTAAGAATTGATAATGAAGAATGAATACGAATTTAAATTAATCAGTGGATTTAATTCGCAATGCCTTATTTCTTTATAAAATGATATAAAAATAGATCAGTGACCATATAATTCACCAGGGTGAACTTTTCCGGAAAAATAAGCATTTTTTTCTCTGTATCCGAAATACAGTATCCTAACCATTGTATTTCTGGCATATCCTTCGGGCATATAAAGGAAATTATAAATTAGTGAATAAATTAAATAAGTATATTTTATTGTTTTAGGAATGAACAATGTATCACTGTTGTGCCAGCTGCGAAAACCGCTACGTGATATTATTCCTGGTGAAATACTAATCTGCAGCACATACAGTATGTTATGAAGAGCGACAATTCCTTTACAATATTCGCACAATATTGAACCGGCCAAAGTAATAAGCTAAAGTAATTCGTATAGTAATTTTTGCAAGCGCAACCATGACGTGATAGCTATATTATGTAAATTCTCATTCGTTGTGTCTCAAGGTTGACCTAATTTTTTCGAAACACTGAACCAAAGCCTTGCATGTGATTTCACAAAAGCAACATCGGTGCTCATCACATCAATCTACATTGCTGGTACATATCCGTATCCGAGAATCTTCTTTGGAAATTACCCTCAAATATCACCTATTTACAGCACTTTATCGTTCCATGAGGAGTCAAAAATAGTCCAAGGTACGATCGGAAAATTCTAGAGTCACTACGGTTTGAATATGAAATCTTTTCAAAATTCACAAATTAGTACGATCAGATGCCCCAGAACTTCTCAGTATCCTTCAATATCACCGCATTTGAAAGATTTCGATTTGAGATCGATCAAATTTCAGAAGGACTCGTGTCTCTCTACCATGAATGAAACTGAAAGGGCTACTGATTCATTAAGTCTCCTTTATCTTTTAATGGACATCTTATTATATTTCCAGATCTTCTTAAGACTGAATACTGGACGCACTTAAGTGACTGCAGCTATCGAGCTCGTTCTTCTTCTTCTTCTTCTTCATCATCTTCATCTTGTTCTTCCTCTTATTATTATTATTATTATTATTATTATTATTATTATTATTTTTACAAGTTGCTTTACGTCGCACCGACACAGATGTGACTTATGGCAACGATTGGACAGGAAAGGGCTAGGAGTGGGAAGGGAGAGGCCGTTGCCTTAATTATGGTACAGCCCAGGATTTGTCTGCCGTAAAAATGGGAAACCATGGAAAACTAACTTCCGGGCTACCGACAGTGGGGTTCGAAAACAATATCCCCCGAATACTGAATACTGGACGCACTTAAGTGACTGCAGCTATCGAACTCGATCTTCCTCTTCTTCTTCTTATTCTTCTTCATCATCTTCTTCTTGTTCTTCCTCTTATTATTATTCTTATTCTTCCTCTACTACTGCTTTGCCCACATCCATGGGGTCGCGGGTACAAACTGTGTCGCTCATGTGGATTTGGCTCTGTTTTACGGGTGGATACTCTTCGTTACGCTAGCCCTATATGGAGGCATATAATCGCTATTGCTTGTGTCTGTGGTGGTTGTTAGTGTAGTGCATTATCTGAATATAAGACTAAAGTGTTCAGACAAACACAAAAACCTCGTCCCCGGGCCAGAAGAATTAATCAGACGCGAATCATTTCCCCGATCCGGCCGGAAATCGAACGCGTGTCCCTCTGAACCAAAAGTCTCAACGCTGACCATTCGGCCAATGAGTTGGTCCTTCTTCGAAAAGACCATCGGTAATTTAATTTCAATCCGTCAAAAGTGGAAATCGAAGACTGTAATGAGGACTTAACTTGTTGTGTGAGTAGTACCCGAAGATAGCTACTGAAGTTTTTATACCTTTTCAGTGCTATATACCCTCGGCTGAATATAGCATTCTATTCTGAATTAGTTCTACAACAATGTATCTCTTTATGGATTTGGGCCAGTTTCACCCAGCCATCCTTTCAAACTGCATTATGTAGCTCCTCATTGTACACGAAATGACTCTAGGCACACTCAGAATTATTTATATTACCGTTGAATAATTATAACTTGGTCTTTAATCATTGATGCATATGCGACTGCAATACAATTTTCGATGCAGAAAATACATGCTCAAATCATTGGGAATATCTTCGAAGTCATAATCGGATCCTAAATTAGGAAGCAGTTCAACAAGTCAGTCAGAAGGAATACGGAAATATATACCATTCGATCAAATACATGCATAGCCGTCAGTCATTTTAACAAATTAAGATAATATTCTAAATCTAAAGATTTTCACACGACAGTTAATAAGTTTGCCGCAGTAATCGACAGTGACGAACTAAATCGTCAAAGCCCAGTTATAAATATTAATGAGACAGTGTCTGCTGAAAGTCGTTTGTTAATGAATCTGAATTTCTGATGATATTGTACACACTTCGGTGTCACATTCCTGGAACCTTCCTGCGTAAGCACGGTGTGCGGTCAGTCAATAGGGTGTAATAATAATAATAATAATGAGAAGAAGAAGAACAAGAACAAGAAGAAGAAACCTCTCACGATACAGAAATACAGAATTGAAGAACTGAAAATAAACCACGATATACACTGACTTAGCAAATGTCATGGGATAGTCACCTAATAGCGTATGGGACCTTCTCTGGCCCTGCGAACTGCAGTGAGACGCCGTGAAAGTGAGTCGACAAGTCCCTGGTAGTCCTCTGGACGCAGCTGACATTAAAATCGTTTGCAGAGCGGCCGTCAATACTGGTCTATTCGTGGGTGCAGGATCCATGGCACGGAGCCTGCTTTCCAGGACATCACAGATATGCTCGATAGGGTTGATGTTGGGGCTCCAGGGTGGACACGGCAGTCGTTGGACCTCCGCTGCATGTTCCTGGAACCATTCCCGGGCGACGTAGGAGCGATGTGGCGGTGCGTTATCATCCTGCAAACCCACAGAACCGTCTGGGCGCTGGAAGGCCAAAAATGGGTGGAGATGGATTCCGAGCAGCTCAACATACCATAACCAGACCAGACCATAACATAGACACCAGCGCCCTGGACCACACCTTCGAGGCAGGCGGGATCCATCGCTTCATGTGGTCTACGCCATACACGGTGCCTCCCATCGGCATGGTGCAGTTGAAATCGTGATTCTTCCGACCATATTACGTTACGCCATTGTTCAAGTGTCCGCCCCTAGTGACTGGCGACAAATGCGCGTCGTTGTCCCCGATGACGTTGGGTTAACAGTGGCACCCGTGTGCGGCGCCGGCTCCCATACCCCATAGAACCCATGTTCCTACGGATTGTCCACTGGGAGACGTGTCTAGCACTGCCTGCGTTGAATTGAGCCGTGATTTGTTGCACGGTTGTCCGTCTGTTACTAATGACAATCCGTCTCAGATGTCGTCGGTCACGGTCATCGAGTTTGGCTGGACGCCGGTCGTTCGTCTGCTGTGGGCAGTGACACCCGCATAAAAACATGCACGATACATCCTGGACACGGTTGATCGTGTGAAGCCGAATTCCCACACCACTTCCGAAATCGTACTTCCCATCCGTCGGGCACCGACCAACATACCGCGTTCGAACGGTGTCAGCTCACGACGACGTTCTATGTTACATCTGTTACATGCACAGCCACTTCTCACACACAAGGTCTCCTATACAACTGCCACTGGCACAGGGGGCGTGTGGTGCGCAGACAACACACCTGCGCATCAGTGCTTCACTATCCCATGATATTTGCTCAGTTAGTGTAATATAAAACTACCAGGAATAACTGGTTTTAATGAACATATTTAAGTAGGGTGAAATGGCACAAAATACAAGAAGCTGCAAAACATACGGTATTTCTCACTAAAAGAAAAGGCCATCTATGGTGGAATGATGAGTGTGAAGCTGCTCTAAAGGAACTTTATGAGGCATGGAATATATGGAACTCCAATAAAGAGAATTATGATGGGTTCAGAACTCAAAGGAAATTGACGGCCAAAGTTTCCAGAAACGCCAAATGAAAATTTTAAAAATAACAATTAAGGGATATTGAAGAAAACTTTAAGAACACACAAGAAACTTTGAGACCTTCAAATCTAAACTTAGAAAATATTCTACACCCTCTGTCTTCTTCAATGACGATTCCGGTAAATTGATTCTGAATAACAAACAAAATGACGAGAATTTGGCCAAATACTTTAAAGTTTTACTGAACTGTGAACATCCAAAGAAAGAGATATCCTTCTAAGGACTCCAGTCCGAACTTTCTGACTCAGCCCCAACAGAAAAAGAGGAAATGAAAGAAATCATTAAGAACCTCAAACGCAACAAAACGTGCGGTAAAGATTCACTCGTCGCGGAACTTCTAAAATACTCAGGGGAAAAAAGTATTAGAACAGTTAATGAGACTGTTCCAAACGATTTGGGAAACGGAAACGATAACAGTTGAATGGAAGGATGCTGTAATTCATCCGTTACATATAAAAGAATAGAATAGAATAGAGAATCACATAGATCAAGATTTGGGGGAATACCAAACAGGATTCAGGAAAGGGCGGTCCTGTGTGGAGCAGATATTTAGCATCAAGACTTTAATCAAATCTAAAATTTGAGTAGCAGGAAAGAAGGTAATTATGACGTTTCCAGATTTCATAAAGGCATATGAATCTGTCGCCAGGACATATTAATACAAGTGCTGAAATAATTTGTAATTGATGGCATAACAAATAATATAATACAACAGACATTAACAAACACCCGGTCACAAGTAAAATTCCTTGAAGAGCTATCCGAACCGTTCGAAATCAAGGACATGGCCACTCCCTCTTTTTCAACTGCGTCTTGGGGATTGGCGAAAAGAAATGAGTGAGCAAAATATCCCGAATGGAATCGAGATAGGACACCAAAAGTCTGAGCTTAAATTTGAATGCCTTGCATTTGCAGACGACTTAGTGTTCTTCGCTGAAAATCTAGATACTCCCACTATACAGGTATAGGTTTTGCAAGAAACAGCAGAAATGGCAGGACTGCAAATATCCTTTGAGAAAACGAAGTACATGATCATAGATTCCAAAGAACCAGCATGGACCATGAAGACGAAGTATGGTGACATAAAGGGAGTCCCAAAATTCAAATATCTAGGGGAGATTCTGACTCCTAACAACAACGAGAAAGCAGGTATCGAAGGAAGAGCAAAGCAGATGGAGATTGCATTCAAAATATGCAAGGAAACTTAAAGTCCAAATCCCTCTTGCATCAAACCAACTCAGACACTATAATACCGTGGTGATACATGAATGCCTCTATGCAGCAGAGGCATTTACCAGGAAGGGGTTACCGAAATAGAAAGAATGAGAGCGTAAATTTCTTAGGGCAATTCTGGGAACCAAGAAAGCAACAGGAAATGATTTTACTTTCCGTTTGAGTTCAAATCAAGAGCTGTATGAAAAATACGAAAACATTTCAACCTCGATAACAAAAAGACGACTGACTTTCTATGGACACCTGAGAAGAATGGCGCCGGAACGCCTAGCAAATTAGATTTTCATCTTTAATGAAAGAAGAAAGACCCAAGTACCATGGCTGAAAGAAGTTCATCAATATCTTCAAAAAATCTGGCATTGAGGAGGGAGATCTTATGAACAGAATATTGTTCAGAAGGAAAATTGTGGAGGTGCGGATCTGTTCAAAGAGGAACCCAGGAGAACAAGAAGGGTGGTCTCGAATGAGGAACGAGCAAAACCGAGCCACAGAATTAAGGAGTTTTGGCGTAAAAAGAAAGAACATCAACAGTCAAGGAAGTTGTGTAATCGTAACCCATATGTGGTTGAAACAATTCTAAATAAATAAATAAATAAATAAATAAAGTAATAATAATCTATACTAATATTATAAAGAAGAAAAATTTGTATATTTGTTTGTAACGGATAGACTCAAAAACTACTGAACTGATTGTAGAAATTACTTCACTTATAGAAATCTACATTGTCAGTGAGTAACAAGGGCTGTATTTTATTTTCAAAACAATTCGAGATGGGGCGACGGGGGGGGGGATACAAAAATAATAGGCTAATATAGGCGAAATATCGAATTTGTCGTACAAGGACGAGACAAAGCTCAATTAAAGCTCCTTAGCGCAAAGAACAAAACTCGGTAAGCCCTACGGGCCCGAAAAACACGTTTTAAGGCCGTAAAACCAGCCGTTAGGGAAATATTGGCACCATACTACCCCTGCTCTAAGAATCGGGTAAAGAAATGAACTGCCGTAACCATGGCAACGTCAGGTCCAGGTTTGTATAGCAGCGAGATTATCTATATATATATATATAAAGTAGCTTGTCCTGACTGACTGACTGATTCATCATCGCCGAGCCAAAACTACTGGACATAAAGAAATGAAATTTTGGGCATAGATTCATATTAAGATGTAGGTGCTCGCTAAGAGAGGATTTTTGGATATTCCGTCGCTAAGGGGGTGAAAAGGGGGGGTGAAATTTTAAAATGAGTGTGTCTATATCTCAAAACTTTAAAAGTTTACAGATGTGAAAATTGGTATTTAGAATCTTCTTTAAAAATAAGGAAACACATATTTTTTTGTTTTCAGACAATCCCAATAGGAGGGGTGAAAAAGGGTGAAAAAGGGGTTGAATGCCTTTAATCCGGATACGCTACTTATATCTCAGAAACTGAAGATATTACAGACCTCTAAATTGGTACTTTTGATCGCTGTGAAAAATAAAGAAACACATATTTTTTTGTTTTTGGAAAATCCAATTAATGCGAGGTTGAAAGGGGGGTGAATTTTTAAAATGAGTGCATCTATATCTCAAAAGTTTTAAAGTTTAGAGATGTAAAAATTAGTATTTAGAATCTTCATTAAAAATAAAGGAACACGTATTTTTTTGTTTTCGGAAAATCCCAATAGGAGGGGTGAAAAGGGGTGAAAAATGTGTTGAATGCCTTTAAAGAGAATACATATATCTCAGAAACTGAAGATATTACAGACCTCAAAATTGGTACTTTTGATCGCTTTCAAAAATAAAGAAACGCATATTTTTTTGTTTTTGGAAAATCCAATTAATGCGAGGGTGAAAAGGGGGTGAATTTTTAAAATGAGTGCATCTATATCTCAAACGTTTTAAAGTTTAGAGATGTAAAAATTGGTATTTAGAATCTTCATTAAAAATAAAGGAACACGTATTTTTTTGTTTTCGGAAAATCCCAATAGGAGGGGTGAAAAGGGGTGAAAAATGGGTTGAATGCCTTTAAAGAGAATACTTATATCTTAGAAACTGAATATATTACAGACCTGAAAATTGGTATTTGGGATCTACTTTAAAAATAAAGAAACAGGTATTTTTTCGTTTTGGGAAAATCCAAATAATGGGGGGTGAAAAAGGGGATGAAATTTTTAAAATGAGTGTATCTATATCTCAAAACTTTTAAAGTTTATAGATGTAAAATTTGGTATTTAGAAATCTCCTTTAAAAATAAACACGTACTTTTTTGTTTTCGGAAAATCCTAATAGGAAGGGTGAAAAAGGGTGAAAAATAGGTTGAATGCCTTTAATGAGGCTACTTATATTTCAGAACCTGAAGATATTACAGACCTGAAAATTGGTATTTGGGATCTACTTTAAAAATAAAGAAACAGGTATTTTTTCGTTTTTGGAAAATCCAAATAATGGGGGGTGAATTTTTAAAATGAGTGTGTCTACATCTTAAAACTTTAAACGTTTATAGATGTAAAAATAGGTGTTTAGAATCTCCCTTAAAAATAAAGGAACACGTATTTCTTTGTTTTATCTAAATCCCAACAGGAGGGGTGTAAAAGGGTGAATAATGGGTTGAATGCCTTTAATGAGGATACATATATCCCAGAAACTAAAGATATTACAGAACTGAAAATTTGTAAATGGGATCTCCTTTAAAAATATAGAAACACGTATATTTTTGCTTTTGGAAAATCAATTAATGGCGGTTAAACAGGAGTGGCAAATTGGGGTGAATTTTTTGAAAGACTATATCTACAGAATATCTGAGAAGCGTAAAATGTTACAGACGTAAATAGTGGGTATTTGGAATCTCCTGTAAGTGTAAAGAAACATAGGTGATTTGTCTTTGGAAACTCCACTTAAGGGGAACTAAAATGGGGTGAAATTTTAAAATGACAATTTCTACAGTATATCTCAAAAAACTTAACATGTACAGAAGTGAAAAATGGTCATTTTTTATCCAATTAAAAATAAAGAAAAGTGTATTTTTAGTTTTCGGAAATACAACTTGGGTAGTGGGGGGTGGGGGGTAAAAGTGACTGAAAATGGTGTTGAATTCTTTTAATTAGGCTACTGATATCTCAAAAATGAAGATGTTACACACGTGAAATTTTATTTTTGGAATCTGCTTTAAACGTAAACAAACACGTATTCTCGGAAAATCCAATGAAGGGGATTTGGAGTGTTAAAGGATAGAAAAAATTAATTGACTTAATTGTATGAGAATACATACATCTAATAAAAACTAAAGTTGTTACAGACGTGAAAATTGGTATTTTGATCTCCTTTAAAAACAAAGAAAAGCGCGTTTTGTGGGGAAACAATCTTGGTGGGTGGGGGGGGGGGGGCGGGAGTGAAAAGGAGTTGAATTCCTTTCATGAGGACACATAAATCAAAAACTGAAGAGGTTAGAGTGGTGATAATTGGTATTTAGAAGATCCTTTACTATTAAAGGAACAAGTATTTTTTGCTTTAATATCACTTTGTGAGGGAAGGGGGGGTGGAAGGAAGTTAAAAACGTGAATTATTTTTAAGGGGATACTTATATCTCAAAACTGAAGGTAATAAACGTGAACATTGGTATTTGGAATCTCCCTTAAACATAAAGAAACACGCCTTCTTTTAATTTTTTGGAGGGTGGGGGTAAATAAACTTAACGGCGGTGGGGTGTAAAAGGAGGTGAGACCAATTGATTTTACTGTTCGTAATGTACTTATAAGGAGCCTCCGTTGCTCAGTCGGCAGCGCGCCGGCCTCTCACAGCTGGGTTCCGTGTTTCAAATCCCGGTCACTCAATGTGACATTCGTGCTGGACAAAATGGAAGCGGGACAGGTTTTTCTCCGGATACTCCGGCTTTTCCTGTCATCATTCATTCCAGCAACACTGTCCAATATTTCATTTCATTTGTCACTCATCGATCATTGCCCCAGAGGGGAGCTTCGGCAGCCGGCAGAATTCCTATTGTAGCCGCTAGATGGGGCTTTATTCATTCCATCCCTGATCCTGTCGAATGATTGGAAACAGGCTGTAGACTTGCGATGTACTTATTCTGATCATAAACCGATCATTTTTAATCTTTCCTGGGTTCTTTTTCAACAGCCATGTTTTCCTTCGGAGAACGTTCTTAGATTAGAGTAGATTCTCCTGGCATATAAATAAAAATTTAAACACATTTGAAATAAACGATAGGAATGAGATTGGCCGTCAAATTGTTCACGTCTATAATAAGGTCAATAATACACGGAGGTATGTCATTCGTATCGCCAGAAATTCTGCACACTTGCCTACGCGCAACAATGGTGCTGGTCACATTGTTAGCAATGACAATGGCAGCAGATGTAATTTACCGCCAAGTAGCGGTCTTGCATCTTGCTGTGGGGTCCAGAACATCTAATAATAATAATAATAATAATAATAATAATAATAATAATAATAATAATAATAATAATAATAATGTTCTGGACCGTCGTCAAATTGTGCGGACCGCGCTGGAAACGGGTCCTGGCCTGGTAATGACTACGAATACAGTCAAGCCGCGGGTTCAGTACCGCCAAGGCACCCAAGACGACACCACGCCGGATCTCCTTCAGGATTTGATCCATACTAAAAATGCTTATAGGAAAAGATGGCAAAGATTTAGGGACCGAACTGACCGCGTGGAATACCTGGACCTACCTCGCGAAGTACGAAATCGATTGCTGGAAAGAAAGATTGAAACATGTGAGGAACTTTGCCGTAATCTCTCAGAAAACGAGTCAGATCGCGAATTTCGGAGGATTATATATAAAACGTTAAGCATTTAATTATAAATTTCAGTATAATACCGTAGCGAAGCACGGGTATCATGCTAGTCTACAATAGATAACAAAAACCTAACATGTTACAGACATGAAATTTGGTATTTGGAATCGCATTTAAAATAAAAAACACAAAATTTGTTTTCATAAAATCCCCGTTAAAAAATAAATTAACACACTTTGTTGGAAAATCCACTTAAGTGGGTGAAAAGAATAAAAAAGCAGGCGAAGTTTTGAAATGAGTATCTTCTTATTCTTCTACTGATTTTCCCACACCTGGGGGGTCGCTGGTGCGAACTGTCTTGGACAAGTGGATTTGACGCTGTTTCACTGCTGGATGCCCTTCCTGACGCCAACCCTACGTTATGGATATAATTACTATTGAGTATTCCTGTTGTGGTTTGCAATGTAGTGTGTTGAGTGAATATGAAGCGGAAAATGTTGGCACAAACACAAACAACCTCTCCTCGAGCCAGAAGAATTAATCACACGCGATTAAAATCACCGACCCAGCCCGTAATCGAAACCAGAACACTGCGAACCGAAGACCTCAAGGCTGAACACTCAGCCAAGGAGTGGAGCAGTTCCTAAAATGAGTATATCTACAGTATATCTCCTATACGTAATATGTTACAGGCGTGAAAATTGGTATTTGTAAACTCCTTTAAAAATAAGGGAACACGTACGTTTAATTTTCGGGAAATCAACTTAAGCTGGAGATCGAAAGTAAGTGAAAAAGGGGTTGAATTCCCTTCATGAGGATACTTATACCTCAAATACTAAAATGTTACAGACGTGAAAATTGGTATTTGGAATCTCATTTAGAAATAAAGAAACCCTTTTTTTTTTTTTACTTGAAAGAAGACTCTTTCCCACATGTCGCACGTTCCAGATTTAGCTCTACCAGTAGCCTGGTCAACTTAGCCCCAAAAGGCAATGCCACAAACATGGTTTACAAAGAGATTCTGGGGTAAATGAAATACACTTTTTCGGTGAGTTCTTATGCTTGAGGGATTTTCAGATAATGTCTTAGTGAAAGACACACGAACAATTAATTTTTATTAAATTACGAAATCCTCGCGAGCGAAGCCGTGGGTAACAGCTAATAGTAATAATAATAATAATAATAATAATAATAATAATAATAATAATAATAATAATAATAATAATAATAATAATAATAATAATAATAATAATAATAATATGGCCTCAGCTTCCATCAGCAAAAAGTTTTAATTGATTTTACAATTTGTTTTACGTCACACCTACACAGATAGTTCTTATGGCGACGATGGGACTGGAAAGGACTAGGAGTGGGAAGGAAGCGGCCGTGTCCTTAATTAAGGTACATCCCAGCATTTGCCTGGTGTGTAAATGGGAAACCGCAGGAAACCATCTCCAGATCTGCCGACAGTGGGGCTCGAACCCACTATCTCCCGGATGCAAGCTCACAGCAGAAGGTTTCACCCATATCTTCCTGGAATTATTTGTTTCATACTTTTTCGGCATACTGTAGTTGTGATATGTTAGTCATGTGGGCCTACTGAGTGCCCAGAATGGTGGTTTTCTTTGCGCAGCTGTTATTGAGACGTTTTTTGAGAGGAAAATTCACTACGTAAGAGAGAGTAATTAAGGCATTGGAAAAAATATTTCCTATAATTTTACTACAATGGTGCTTTTCATTTATTTGAAAATGTTGATGATTTTTTGTCGGTTATTTAGTTTGGGAGATGACTAACGTACGCTTCACAATAAAAATTCCAAATGTCACAATTTTCATCGAATTAAAGCATTACACAAAGAAATACACAGTACAAAACCAAGTATCTCAAATAGGGAGGGTATTTTTGTAACACTGCTACCAATGTAAATAGTTATGTTTCTACAATCTCTTGGAAATCATCACCTTCTCTGTCACTTTGGTTTAGAAATCTGGATGTTTCAAGAAAAGCCTGTGAAAAATCGAGTTAATTGGTACATTTGACCATAAATATTGTTTCTGGAGTTTCTTCATAATTGATACGCCAATTTAATCAAGAAATTGTTCATTTGTTTGAAGCATAAATTTCTACAAATATCAAAACATTTCAGATTTGGGTTCCAACTCCTCCTTATTGTTCGTAACAACCAATTTCCTTTTGAATATTCATGTATATAAAACCTTTCAGTTAAGAATACACGCGTTTCAGAGGCTTGTCTGGTGAAGTGAAGAGAAGAAATTATAGAGAATGGGAAAGTAACAGGCAAATTTACATTGTCCAAGAATAGAGAATGCTGGAATGCCTCAATCATGGCTTCTACAAAGTAGATTCCTTATTGTATTCTGGCCCATATACCACATGCTTGACAGCCCATCAAAGCAAAGAACGTAGGCAGCCCTTTGTGTGCGGCTTTCACCTGCCGCAATCAATAGTAACCTCATTGTCACCGCGTGTGCCGAGCGAATTCCTCAAGACTCTCTCACCCTGTTAGGTCCCGTCCTCTCAAATTAACTTCACTTTACACCAGAGTCCACTCGGCCATTAAAACACGAGGACGTCATAATAATGATGGTAAAGCCACTATATTCAAACATTAAATCGGTACTAGTACTCCTGTACTGAGAACAAGAATACGTCTTACGTTAGAAATGTTTTAAAAGATTACTATAAACCGACATTTATGCGAGACATTGGAATTGATAAAAATGAAGCCACCCTTGGGACTCCTCTGTTTTCTGGACAGATATATTAAGCAACTCTATTGGATCCGTCACACTCGTGAGACATTCGGTTCTTTTAATGTTAAATACATTGTCATAGCGGATGTGTGTTCGAGTCCCGAGGATTGCTATTTTGAACATACTAAATATGGCTTGTAGCTGGGGTTCATCTGGAAATTTGCGTTATGGATGTTAATGTGACAGAAATGTAACTCTAGCAATTGCGCAGGCTGTGATGTAAGGTATGGATGGATGGCCGGACCAGGCTACCTAATGTCATATGACTGATGGTCAACTGAAATTTAACAGCCGTTTATGGATAGCCATAACCGAGAGATATATTTATGATCACTTCAGTTTTGCTTTCTGTTTCATTTCACTTTCTTTTCATTTTCTGTTTCATAGTGACAGTTTTCTTTTAGAATATTCATAATTGTGTATAAAAACACAGTGGTGTGAGTTTGATTCATTGTGCATCGTTGAGAGATAGCTAATTCTCCAGATCAAAATTCCAGGACTTTGGTAAAATTTACATAGTTTCTCTGAAGATAATCGTTTATGAAATAAACGATAATTATGAAGTAATTTATATAGTATATATATATCATTATTGTAGTAAATAAAAAGGACAATAAATAAGAAAAACAAATAAATAATCTTAATTTTGCTATAATCAGTCAATGGGTTTCCATTGTTTATGAAGATTCTTTTTTTTAACTCAACCAATGGATTGATATCGTACTAAGCAGCTTTCAGTTTTCAATTCAACGCTTGGACGGAATCCTCGAGGCGATTGAGGGGGAAAGAGCTTCATGTGATCGCCCGATGTTTGACAGGTTCGAAGCAGCAGCTTGGCCTCTGGCCACTCACTCCTTTTGGAGTTCCCTGCGTATTCAGACGGAATTGGTTTGTGTTTACGTTATATCAGTGAATTCTTTGACCCTTCAACGACAACCTGAAACAAGATCAACCAAGAAAATCTGTATTTATTTCCAAGTAATTCTAAAGAGTATTGCAGTGTCGACCCGATCATCACGAATAATCCATCGCAAAAACTGAGTATCACATTAGAGTACCTGCCTGAATTCCATTACGCCCTCCGGAATGCCACCTCATAAACTCATCCTCTAAGTTGTTATTCTTTTAATGCCCATGAAAAATATGAATTTGGCTTCAGGTTTAGTTAATGGTATCTGAATAATGAAACGTGATTCAATGAAACACACAGTTAAACTATATTTTGTTGCAGAGTTTCAAAAATTAATCATTTACATGTCAAGAATGAAGCTATATAAACCATCACAAATATTCTGTTCTGTATGTCGAGGTTACGTTTTCTAAGACCAGCATTTTCTATGACCATAAATAAATCTCAAGTCCAAACGTTTTGGAATATTTAAATCTACCTACCTAAAACACTGCTTTACCCATGGGGAGCTGGTTTATATGTTGCGTTAAGTATGATGAAGGTTGTAGCGGGTGTATAGGTAGTCATTAACAAGACTAGATTTTTTTTCTTAGTGTTATTTGCTTTACGTCCCACTAACTACTTTTACGGTCTTTGGAGACGCCGAGGTGCCGGAATTTAGTCCCGCAGGAGTTATTTTACGTGCCAGTAAATCTACCGACACGAGGCTGTCGTATTTGATCACCTTCAAATACCACCGGACTGAGCCAGGATCGAACCTGCCAAGTTGGGGTTAGAAGGCCAGCGCCTTAACCATCTGAGCCACTCAGCCCGGCAACAAGACTAGTGACCAGGCCAAGATAGTAATATGGAAAACACAAAGAAAGTCGTATACACAGAAATACCGTTAGATAATGAAACAACCACCTAGGCTGCAGGGATGACTTGAAGAACGAGTCTTCAAATGAATTGAAATATGTTAAAGTATAGTTTAATTTAATTTAATTCTTCTTCTTCTTGTTAATCTGTTTACCCTCCAGGTTCGGTTTTTCCCTCACTGCCACAAGGGCAGTGTCCTGGAGCTTCAGACTTTGGGTCGGGGGATACAACTGGAGAGAATGGCCAGTTGCTCGCCCAGGCGGCCTCACCTGCTATGCTTGTGGAAGGATGGGAAGATTGGATGGGACAGGCAAGGAAGGGGGAAGGAAGCGGCCGTGGCCTTAAGTTAGGTACCATGCCGGCATTTGCCTGGAGGAGAAGTGGGAAACCACGGAAAACCACTTCCAGGATGGCTGAGTTGGGAATCGAACCCATCTCTACTCAGTTGACCTCCCGAGGCTGAGTGGACCCCGTTCCAGCCCTCGTACCACTTTTCAAATTTCGTGGCAGAGCCGAGAATCGAACCCGGACCTCCGGGGATGGCAGCTAATCACGCTAACCACTACACCACAGAGACGGACTAATTTAATTCAATTTAAGTTAAAAGTATGGTTTCAATGCATAGGCTACACATTTCAATTTTAAATTTAAGTTATTAATATAATCAATTCATTCGGACGTAGCCATGAGACTTTTGGATCCCTTGTGCAGGCAAGCTGGACACACTCTTGAGTAATGAGTCTAGCAGTCCCACAACAACAAAAAATCGGGCAAAGTTGCTATCCGATGAATAGACCATGGTAACGAAAACAGGTAGGTGTAAAGTATAACTAACTCGGGTTGGACCTAATTTGGAAGTGCTTTCGAGAGGAAACGATAAAAAATACATGGTTTTGTCCAGTGTTTTACATGCTCTTGTCTAGAAATATTCAAAGAGGCTAAAGCCCCGCAAAGGCTGTAAAGAGACCACTCCGAAAGTTATTTTATTGATAAATACATTTATTTCTGCTTCCCCCATTTGGAGGCTGCCAAAAAGATAAAGCTTGCATAAAAATTTGGTTAGTAATTACAAGGGCCTTTTAAAATGTGTCTCTAAATGATAGGTATACTATAGTATAGCCTAAATAATAAAACATTGTGGAGGTGGATGCACATGTAACACAAGTTACCTCTAAAGTGAAGGTAAAAATTGAATTTAACGGTGATAATCGAAGGTTGTGATTTCT
This sequence comes from Anabrus simplex, assembly GCF_040414725.1. Taxonomy (NCBI): domain Eukaryota; kingdom Metazoa; phylum Arthropoda; class Insecta; order Orthoptera; family Tettigoniidae; genus Anabrus; species Anabrus simplex. The sequence goes on along the minus strand of NC_090267.1, from coordinate 119,675,211 downwards.
TTAGAAACAGAGAGTTTAGCTTTACACCAATATTTTGGTTTCAATTGGTGAACTTGGACCGAAATATCCAGCCACAGGTGCTTCATCTCAGCGCGTTTTAAAGAGTGGACATTTAATTTCAGCAAGGAGGCAGAACATTTCTCCATCATCTGTTCACATTTTTCTTAGCAGTTACCACAAAAGTATTATTAAAAGAAAAGAGTATTCATGAACGTACGTAACTAGTAAACACCATACTTTGCTATAGTTTGTTTTTGTTCGTCATTAAAATTAATTATTTTCTACCATTCGATTCAAAGTTTTATTATCTAAGGTTATATTCATCATCGTTAATCAATTTGCTTTGTTCCAGCGGACATATACACAGTGATAGGGTACCTACAGATGTATAATACGACCATCATTTTAAAATACATATTTATACCGTTTATAAGTTAGTATAGTTACATTAACGCGTACAAGACAGAACAACCATGGATTTCCAAAATGTTGATGTGCGCAACAGTGTGTACCACCGGTGGTGAATGTTGTAACGAAAATTAGTTGCACAAGAAGCTTGTAACCTACTGTCATTAAATAACCTCCATTAATTATTAAACGTAGAATATTTCATATATCTATTTAAACATGTTGTAAGATTACAAAATTGCACATAGCTATATCTATATATATTTTCTTACTAGGTGTTTTACGTCGCACCGACACAGATAGGTCTTATGGCGACGATGGGAGAGAAAAGGCCTAGGAGATGGAAGGAAGCGGTCGTGGCCTTTATCCATCTTCAGGGCTGCCGACAGTGAGATTCGAACCCGCTATCTTCCGGATGCAAGTTCACAACCGCACGCCTCTAACCGCACGGCCAACTCGCCCAGTTATCTATATATATATGAAGTGAGAGTTTTGTCTCTGTACATTGCTCAGAATTTAAAAGGAATGCCATTTCTGTATCGGTCGTGTCCACAGTAACAAGGAAACGCACTTTTTAACTTTCCGTAATGTCTGTCTGCCTGTATGTACGCACATCATGAGAAAACGGCTGAAGATAATTTAATGAAAATCGGTATTTAAAGTCGATGAACAAGTCGCTGCAATCTAGGCCATAAGTAATATTATTCACGCTGAAGTAAATGGTAGTTAAGGGGAAGGCCTAAAATTAAACTCACAAGTATTTATGTTATTAATGATCCTATCGATAAATACTGCATAAATAAAGTTATATAGCATTATTACATTTTCAATCATTTATGTCTTATACATTTTTACCGTTCCGGCTATGATAACAGAGATATTCATGAATTTGAATTGTTGTTGCTAAGTCCATATCAGCGCCGAGTTACGAGGAAATGAGTAAACATAATTTAAATAAAATCGGTATGTTAACTCGGGGAATAAGGAACTACAATCTATGCTATAAATAACTTTATAAGATGCCGTAATATAATAGAGTCGGAAGAAAACTAAATGAGAAGGTGTACAATGTAGAAAGCTGAAAAAACTGATCAACAATAACATTACCTTGACCATTGTTTGTTGTAATGTTCTTTGTGTCTTCTGCTGCCACTCTTCTCCGATAGATGGAGTTACTGCTGCGTACCGAGTATAACAGCCTGCCTGAATATTGGGGGAAAGTAGTTGGAGAGTTAGGTCTCTCTCTCCATTTTTTCACAAGTTTGTCTTATGGCGACGATGGGACAGGAAAAGGCTAGGAGTGGGTAGGAAGCAGCCGTGGCCTTAATCAATGTACATCCCTCAATTTACCTGGTGTGAAAATGGGAAAACACGGAAAACCATCTTCAGGGCTGTCGACGGTGGAGCTCGCACCCACTATCTCCCGAGTACAGGACACTGGCCGCATTTAAGCGGATGAAACTATCGAGGTCGTTCTCTCTCTTCTCTGGCATGCCAATCCTCTGGTTCATACATTTTCTGATACTATTGGTACGTAACACACTGGTTCATCATAGCAATCCAGCTATTAAATCCTTACTCTAAGGCACTGACTGGAATGAGCAGTGTGCACATTTAACGGAATAATGACAGAGGAGTGTGCGCGGCTGTCTGCGGCCTGGTCATTCCAGCACCGGAACTTTAGAGTATTAGATGGCACCGTAGTACTGTTGGTTAAAAGTGAGAAAATGTGCGGTTTTGCTTTCAATCGCTACATTCCTACTGACGACATTGTAATGACCTATGTTGAGTTCAATTTGGAAAACCACACACAGTCAGTCTTTCTGAGAATCCCCTAGCGAATCACGGGTAAATCAGCTAGTATAATAATATTTCTTTAAATCCAATGTAAAGTGGCATTTATGGAGTAAGAATATGCAGGTTTTACAAAAATAAAATATTTTGAAAAGTAAAAAATGAAACTCCAGTAAACGGTCATGAACGTAAGAAAAACAATTAATTGAAATGCATATATCTCCGCAAATAATACACAACTAATGAATTAATTAGTGATTACTCAGACATTCCAAGCACAGTTTTGGGGTACAAATGCATATGATGCAGTACGTGCTGTCCCGCTTTGTTAAAAATGTATCTTGAAGTAGAGCCTGTCATAACTTTTATTTTACCCTCCAAACTGGTTATAATTGTAGGATCACTGCATTTACATCACACGTTCCAAGAAGAACCTCTAGATTGAATTCCTTGTTCTTGTACTAGTCTCATAGTTTTATTAGCGGAGTGCAGTATGCCCACATCTGGTCAGAGTAGTCAATACCCTTCTTTGCACCATAGTAAGCTATTACTCAATTAGATAGGATCTTTTCTTATACTACGTTTTCCGGAATTTACCAGAAGATGATTATCCTCTGGATGTATTGATATAATTACCACGACTCTCTTATCCACCCACTTGATTACTTTCACGCTCGTACAGATTCAACGAGCGTGGAATTGCATGTACCACCATGGCACACGACGAATTGAGATTGCCGCGCGCTTATCAAATGCCATCGTATGCCATTGATGTGCAAAAAAAATGCGTAAAGTATCTCTAAAATTGTTCTGATACGCATACTGAGCATTGCCTAAAGGTTTTCATGTAAAAAAAAAAACATACCTTGTAGGCTTATAGAAACTCATTGACGGAGCGATTTGGCCGTGCGGTTAGAGTCGCGCAGCTCTGACCTTTCATTCGGGAGACAGTTGGTTCAAACTCGACTGTCGGCAGCCCTGAAGACGGCCACGGCCGTTTCCCTCCCACTCCTAGCCCTTCCTGCCTCCCCCCGCCGCTATCGTCGCCATAAGGTCTATATGTGTCGGTGTAACTTAAAGCATATTGTAGAAATGCTATGTCTGCTTTTATGGACAATCACATTTTTAGAAGTGAAATTCTTACATTAGCTTGTAACCTACAAAGAACATATATTTATCTTGGTTATGAACCACTGTATCTGTTTGTTAATTATGTTTATTGCTTATTGCGTGAGTTGTTCGGTTTGTTCACGTACAAATGGCTGAAGCGGTTTGAAACCTACTCTACCATTCGAAATCAGAGGTTCACGGCGCAGCACCCCTCGAGGCCTGATGACCCCAGTGCGATGATATTACCTGGGAAGCAAATACTGTAGTCCAAGGATCGGTCTATCCAGGCATTTCAAGGTCACGAGCTGACTGACAGTTCTGAGTGCATGAGGAACAGCTGTTATGAGCACTATTGCAGGACGTTGTCAAATAGCACAAGCCTGGATGGGTGTGCAAGTTCTTAACTACAGTACTCCGAACAATACATGTATATCGCCTATTCTTACATATAAGAAACCTGCAAAATACTATACCGGTTGAGTTCGCTGCGCCTAATGTGTCCTGTTGTTAGTCATCCAAACAAACGTCACTGGTTGGTATGATGGTCTATTCTCCTTTGCCACACACCAAGCCCTAATCACCTTTAAACACTTACCGAACCGTCACCGCAAGACTTTTTAAATAATCGTATGCCAGTTTGATGCATTGTGTAAATAGCTGTCTCAAACATGATTTTTGAAAATGTCTTGCTGTGATGGTGCAGAAAGTATTTAAAGTCTACTATGGCTTGTTATGTGGCAAAGGAGAATCGACCTTCCACCACTGGCGTTGGCTGGGATGCTTAACAACAGAGAAATCCAGTCGCAGTGGACTCATCTTGTACGTTCAACATGGCGTTTGTATAAAATGCACGAACCACCACGTACCGGGAAAATAACCACTGTAATAATAATTTATTATAAACAATTATTACGGTACTTTAAATGTTACCATTAGCAATGAAAAAAACACAAAAGCACTTTTAGAGGCTTAGCATGCTAGACTAGCAAATTACTGCGTCAATCCTTATCTGAAAGCCTATGCAGCTGTATGTTTCAACCTTCACTTGTAGACCAAAACAGGTGACTGGAGCCTGTATCGGTAGGCGTGCAAAGCCCTGAGCCAGCAACGTGGGTAAGTACAAGCCCAACTAACAATGAGGGAATGAGACTATCGCCCGTGTGCACAGGTACCCTAACATTGGCATTGCGCTTACGGCGGGCAAGGTTTTGACACCCATGGTCTCCTGAATAGTACATTACGTTAAACATGCTGCTTAATCTTGAATAGTAAATTGCCGCGGATGGGAGAACAAAATTTCATGACGTTCATCTTCCGAACCTAAGTGGCTGAATTTTAAGACCTTATCATGGAAGGAGGCTAACATTCCTATCAACTCCGAAGGATTTGAATCAGAACCATTTGTTATCTGTTGAGTGCATGCCAATTCTTCTTAACAAGTAACATAGAGAAAATTTCTGTAATAGTCCGTGTATTCACATTTTCAGCCAAACGTTTGAGAATTGCACTGAACCAGATCCAGAATTTCTATCGCATTATGAGTTGACACTGAAATAAAAAGTCTGACTTGCGCACCATTTCAATAATATAATTCATTAAACGATGTGTAAGAAGGCTTTAAAGAACGTGACATTGAGGTGAGCTAATATAAATAATTACGCCAAGCAAAAAACGATGGAAATGACGGGAAAAATACTTCGGTCTGAAGCGAAAACAACAGAAAAAAAAAGCAATCCACTGCATCTGCCGGTATTTGACAGTGCAATGGAAATTTTAATTCCATAAAAATCCTCTCTTGTTTGCAAATACTGTGCGCACCAGACTATTTGTATGTCGGTGTTTTTTTATTCAGACCAGGAAGCCTACCACAAAATTGTTTTCAATTACAGCAATAAATTTTGCGAATAGAATTAAACATCACTATGGATCGACCTTTCAAACATACATATTCCACATAATTCACAAGAAACAAAATAAAAAAGTATACACACATTTTTAAATAATATTAGTTACACGAGTTTCAACTTGGTACAATTTGTTGAAGTAAAATACGGCGTACATCCTGGATGCATAAAGTAGAGAAGCATTGCATATAAAAGAGACTTAGATTGTACGGTATCTCATAATATGTTTATTATTTTGCCTTTATACTTTTATAAAACGCAATCACTCCAGTTTGAAAAGAGCAGTAGAAAATATTTTGGTATAGACGGCCTTTGGAAGATAGGCATAAGTAACCTTACGGAAGGTAGGGATGAATTTCTGAAGTTCGTAAAATATTATTTTCTCTCAATTTAGAGAATGATTTGTCCGAGGGAGAAGCTTTAATTAGAGTGTGACGTTTTTGAGGTACGTAGTAGCTTCGTACCAAACTATACGCAGTAATATGGAAGAAGCTTCCAGGACGTATATATGCGTAATGTGTAAGAAACAATTCACTTCACAGCATCTTCACGTATTATGAACGTTCTACATACAGAAAATGAACATTTTCACACTGGGAAATATTAATATATATCAGCAAAGCCCTAATTCGTTCATCATTAGAGGATCTAAACTACATGTGTGGCATTAATGCTATCACACTCTAGAATGCGTGCTAGTCGCTGGTTGTGAGCCAAGTCAATGAATATTGAATTTTCACGACCGCATTGTAATTGAAATAGACTTTCAACCTATTAGGTCGTTTTACGTTCATAGTTCCTTCCAACAGAACAAATATGACCTCGGTCACGATAGCTCAGTGGCAGAACAACCGACGCGAAATTGTGAGGTTGTTAGTTTGGATACCACTTTTGTTCGGTCGGCCATTCTACATAACATCTTTCAACACGTACTGCATGTACGTAACACAACCTAATACGTTGAAAGTCAGTTTCGATTACAATTCGGTCGTGAATATTCGATTTTCATCGAATTGTCAATTTTTTTTTTTATTTTTTTTTTTTCAGTTTTGAAATGGGACATTACTTTTGCGTCATATGTACACAGGACCGTACCAGTACCTGCAGCAAACTACGTCTGCTTATCTCCCAAACACTCTGTTTGCTTGTAATATGCTGAGCCGTCAACGTAAGGCTGACTGAATCCCAACGAGCTATATCAACAGATTTCTTGGACAGCCTACGTGTTACTCAAAATTCGTACTAGAAAAATGAGAAGTAGTTTCCCATTGCTTTCTTCTCTAAGGCAGAGGTGCTATTTCACATTAGTCCACTAGGGCAATTAAAGTGTAAATAGGAACTGAATCTATAACCAACAGTTCTCATCACTCATATCAGGGACTAGCTTAATACGGAAAGGCTGTACTAACATTGTTCATATCTTAAGAGTAACGTATCTCACTTTGAGGTCAAGAAAGCTCATTGTTGTTTTCATTAGAAGTACCACATAACATAAAGTTCATATGCGCAATATTAACTGTTAACAGAAAATTTTACCCACAGGAGGATGATGGAGATTTTAACTTTGCGTGGTGTAGAAGTATGTATCTATCTCTAAATTTCATATTATTAACCCTGTGTTAGGCGCGCCAGCTACAGCTGAAGCCAAGCATTTTGTTTTCAATGCTGTTCCTAAGTTCTTAGCTGTTGAAAGGGGAGACTCTCAGCACCTTCCTTCCAGCCACCCTCCACGATATTTAATGAGACGGCACTTACTAAACCACTGGAAGTGTGTCCGTGTTATTTCTCTTCAAAGTCGGTTGAGCTACACGCGTCCATCCGGGTTATGGCTAGCAGTGACCGCGTCTTAGTGGCTTCTAAGGGGATTGGCAATGAATCCCGCATTGTGGTTTGATGAGGCTTATGGAAATGAATTGGAGGCTTGGTTTCGAAACAGCCCCCTGTCGCCAGCCCTGAGATGGTTTACCGTGGTTTCCTATTTCCCACCAGGCAAATACTGGAGCCGTACCTTAATTAAGACCGCGGTCGCTTCCTTCGCACTCCTGGCCTTTCATATCTCATCGTCAAGATAAGACTGATCTGTGTCGGTAGAAGGTAAAGAAAATTGTAAACAAAAAAGGACCACAATAAATGAGCGTTCAAAACATGTCAGTTTAATAAAGTTGTTGATGACCATTAATGAAATCCGAAGGCTTAAATTTGGAGCAATTCTGAATTACAAGATTTTTGAAAATGTAGGGCTTAAAATTTTACGCTATAATTTCGTTACACTTATCTACAAAATTGAAAATAATGTATAGGCCTAGTTCGATTTTAAAACATTTTTTTTTCACGTGAAGCTACAAAACTCAGCGTGTCCAACGGCAGGTAAGTGATGCAATAGGGCTGTAATCTTGAGTTACTAAAATCGCTGTGTCGCACGGTTATCAATTAGTGTAGCTCTGAATTCCAGTATGATAGCACGATGTGTGATGCATCGCTTGATTTATCTCGGTTGTTCTACACGTATTCGAATGTAACACAATCAAATAGTGCGCATTCTTTATTTTGTAAAATTTTCACGTCATAATGGATTTTAATTGGCTTCGATATTATCGATAATGCATTCTAGAGAACAGAGTGTGTTGTCAAAATTTCAAAAAATCCAAAAGGTTCCGCGTTATTGGAGCCCAAGAAAAGTAAACTTATTGCTCTAGTAGAGAAAAACGGTTTGAACTCATGATCTTTAAACCAAACCAAACCCCATGGCCTATAGCCCTTGAAGGGCCTTGGCCTGCTAAGCGACCGCTGCTCAGCTCGAAGGCCTGCAGATTACGAGGTGTCGTGTGGTCAGCACGACGAATCCTCTCGGCTGTTATTCTTGGCTTCCTAGACCGGGGCCGCTATCTCACCGTCAGATAGCTCCTCAATTCTCATCACGTAGGCTGAGTGGACCTCAAACCAGCCCTCAGGTCCAGGTAAAAATCTCTGACCTGGCCGGGAATCGAACCCCGGGCCTCCGGGTAAGAGGCAGGCACGCTACCCCTACACCACGGGGCCGGCCATGAACTTAAAAGATTTGTAAATTAGTTCAGAATTAAAAAATAAAAGGTCAACAATAACATTTTTCAAGCTCATATTGACTGTAGACTATTTCTACAACATCTATCATGTGGTACGTATTCTATCTTAAAACTTGTAGCCGTAACTCCGACAGCCCAGTTCCAAATTTTCCATGAGTAGCAACAGTAGGAAGTAATCACATGTATCTGAATCAAAATTTAACTTCTTGAATGTGGTAAACCGTTCAGTACCATCATATACAGACTGTGCGGAGGGACATGACGTGTCGGAAAGTGCCGGCGGTATTCTTTTGCTAGTGGCTTTACGTCGCACCGACACAGATAAGTCTTACGGCGACGATGGGATATGGAAGGCCTAGGAGTGGAAGGAAGCGGTCGTGGCCTTACTTAAGGTACAGCCCCAGCATTGCCTGGTGTAAAAATGGGAAACCACCGAAAACCATCTTCAGGGCTGCCGACAGTTGTATTCGAACCCACTATCTCCCGGATGCAAGCTCACAGCTGCGCGACTCTATCTGCACGACCAACTCGCCCGGTTGGAAGGAAGCGGCCATGGCCTTAATTAAGGTACAGCCCCAGCATTGCCTGGTGTAAAAATGGGAAAGTACGGAAAACCATCTTCAGGGCTGCCGACAGTGGTATTCGAACCCACTATCTCCCAGATGCAAGCTCAGAGCCGCGCGCCCCTTACCGCACGATCAACTCGCCCGGTCCGGCGGTATTCCTTAAACAGCAGCAGGAGCACCATCACCATCGCAGAAGCCATAAAAATACACCATATCTGCTTATTCTTCATTAGTGTAGATGTGTGGCATTTTAGCCAGCGTCTGTACAAACACGCCTAACTGATGCTTCTCTCCGATATACTCTGAATCCCACGCACTACACAACCCTTGCGGGACTCGTCCTACAAATTAGTCGTATTTCGAGAACCCAAGCAAACTTTGACTGGCTATTTCACTCATAGTCCTTGACACTTAAGGAGTGTTTAACTGGAGTAGCCCGCCGTTTCCCAGTTACCATGTTCTTCATGGAAATTTTTTAAATTCGATTGACATGAATATGCATGTATAGACAAGTCTGATATAAATATTTACGGTTTACAGCCTCGTGATAACAACGGTTACGATCACGAAAGTCAAAAAATACGACGGAGGATGTCAAACCACGTGTTACTCCAATATCTGGCTGGTGAACAGTCATCTTGGCAGGACAACACAGTTAATGGCATGTAGATTGTCATAAATTATTTGGTTTCGTATTAATCCTAAGGGGAGACGTAGGCAGAAAACATGAAAAAAATTACAATTTATTTATATTGGTTTTCTTGAAGGTATATATCAAGGAGAATATAATCCCAAAATTTTACATTGAGATTCGAACTACAAATGACATTAAAAAATTAAAGAATCATGCACTGCAGTAGGACACGCCCACTACTCAACCTCTGTGGCATTACAAGATGTCTTCTTACACAGTTCTGTCAGTTAAACTTCTGGCAACAATTTATAGAAGGCCAGATATTTTTTCCTTCTTGACCAGGCAGTTGTAGAAACAAGCCAACATGATATAGAAGGCTGTGGATGACAAAGGACTCGATTCAATCATTGTGTGTGTATGTGACTTTTATAATTGGTGTAATTCAGTGATTTAGTGATCACTTGGTGTAATTCAGCGCTTTAGTGATCCCTATATGTATTTACAGAATGCCTAGGATTGATAAAATGTATAAGAAGTATAAACACTCACATATAAACAAAGCAAAGTCAAGAAGACATGGTGAGGTTAGGGATAGACAGACCTGAAATTGTGAACTTGGATTCATCTGTAAGCTCTTCAAAGCAGAAATTCGGAGCAGACATTCTGCCAGAAGAAGAAAATGATGGAGGAAGGAGTGGGTTTAGAATTATTGATATTGTATTGTTAGCAGAAGTAATACAGAAAACTTGCAGGTGTTCAGTTTGTGGTGGAGGAAAGGTGACTTGATGGATGATGAGAAGAGAGAAAGTTTAGCAAGTACATTACACATTTTGTGTGAAAGTTGCAACAGTGATATACCATTGAAAGCAGCCAAGGCCAATAACAGAATTTATGAAGCAAACATTAGGTTTGCTTATGGCCTAAGGTGTGTTGATCTTGGTATAGAAAGTGGGAACTTGTTATGTGGCATTATGAACATGTCCCTTTTGAATGCAGTGGAAGAGGTTAGAGAAGAGAGTATGACATTAAGAGCTAGGCAGAGAAGCAGAACAGACAAGAGAGCAGCAGAGGATGCTAACCAAGAAGAGGTGTATGGTTATCGGGAGCTTTAAGAGAGGCGTAGTCTTGAAAATTTTATTATGAAAACTTTTCTTGGATTTTCTGAATTTCACATTTTTCATTCTTTAGGTACAACTATCTCAATAACTACTTGATATAATTTCATAAAATTTTGAACACAAGTTATCCAAGTACATACGAAGTTTAAAGTGGAGTAGAATTTTAATATGTTGAATAAGAAAAATGTTATACATTAAAATATTTTGTTAAAACTAAGAAAAAATTTCAATCATGTGCTAAAAATTACAGAAAATCAACAAAAATATTTAGGAAAGATTTACTGCACTTTAAAGTCTCTATGCTAGTGTAGATTATTAATATATTTTGAATTTGAAATCTGAAGTCATATCTTACACAAAATATGTACCGAAAGACAGTGGCGTATGAAAATATTAATACTTCAATAACTTAAGAGAAAATTACCACAGTGCTCCTTAAACATACACAACAACTCACTATGTCCTTTTCAATGAGTGTACCGAGTTTCAATTAGATTTGATGAAAAATGTGGAATATATGTGTAATCAAACATGTGACTGTAATTCTGCCTACGTCTCCCCTTTTAAACGCAAGATGATTGGTGTATTAAATAATAAAAAAACAAACCCTATGGCACTAAAGCCCTTGAAGGGCCTTGGCCTGCCAAGCAACCACCCCCTCAGCCCGAAGGCCTGCAGATTACGACGTGTCATGTGGTCAGCGTGACGAATCCCCTCGGCCGTTATTCTTGGCTTTCTAGACCGGGGCCGCTACCTCACCGTCAGATAGATCCTCAATTCTGATCACGTAGGATGAGTGGACCTCGATCCAGCCCTCAGGTCTAGGTAAAAATCCCTGACCTGGCCGGAAATCGAACCCGGGGCCTCCGGGTAAGAGGCAGGCACGCTACCCCTTCACCACGGGGCCGGCTGGTGTATTAATTAATGGTATTCCCAAATATATATTTTCAGTAATGGTAGACTTATTATATAACAAACAGTTGTTCCCCAGGGTGCCTTTTGCTGTTCGGATAAAATGTTAGCATTGCCACGTAACCAGAACTATACTGCTTTCTGCACGTAGCAGTAAAACTGGAAATAATTACACCCTTGGACCAGCAGTAAGAACAAAATCCAATGAGTGCTTTTAGAGAGATGGAATACATTATTTCCTGTCCAGTTTAGCACTCACGGGCTATCTTGTTATAATAAAAGATCAAGCAAATGGCAGAGGCTGCACACGTTACTTACATCTCAGAATATAAATTGGAGCGAAGAGTGAGTCATCTCTTTCCAGTATGTTTACACAGTCTGGTTTAAAATAATTTTCCATTAAAGGTAAAACTGTGGCTCAGAAAGCGATTATGACTATATGGTTCATGCTCCTAATATTCAGAAAAGACAATAAAATTGATGGAGTCTACCAAGCCTTTTCCAGCTTTTACGAACCCTAAGCAAGTCTTCGGATACAGGAAATCCATCGCAAAATTATATAAAGAGAAAATATAGCCAGGGGCAACGTGGCTGATGGGGGCCGAAATTTAAGTCTGTGACATCACTGGAGACCTAACTTTGGAATATTTAGCCAGTAGGGTAATTAATTAACAAATAATACACTGTAACTCGCATATTTAGAGTTCCTCGATATTTAACTATCCAATGAAAAATTATCTACATAGTTTAAAATAAATTCCTCGATTCTGCCTGTCCGTCTCTCTGTCTGCCTGTCTGTGACGACTAATCTCGAGAACCACTGGATGGATTTTGATGCGGTTTTCACCATTCTGGAAGGCATTTTTTGAGAAAGGCTTATGTACATAAACATTCACTTGCGATCAACGGAAGCCAAACAGTAACGATTTCAGTGAAGCAAATCGAAGGAAAGAGGACCGTTCTGTAACGGTTCAAATCCCGTAGGAAATATATCTCTGTATTATTATTATTATTATTATTATTATTATTATTATTATTATTATTATTATTATTATTATTATTATTATTACTTGATTCAATTCTGTAATCTGATTTCGTTGAGTATTAATTAGTTATCGCTTCCTTTATTGTATTGTATTGTATTTATTGTTTATATATGTGTGTTGTGTGTGTTAGCATTAAAATCATGTAGAGTGAAACTAACTGCCTAATATCAGATATGGATATGTTTTGTGAAACATTTTAACATTGCTACATATGGTGCAATACCGTTACAGTAACTGTCGAGTCATTGTATGCTTTTTGCGATGAGATAACATTTATGGAACTCCTGGTTTGCCTGAGGCTATTTCCTCATAATATGTAACATTTCTAGCTGGGTAGGACTGATATGATAGCTATTTTTAGAGATGACATGGGTGTCATACCATGTGACAACTGTATCCTATAGCGGTGAGTCAGTTGGAGAGTTCAGTTGGATGGCTCAGTTGATTGGAAGAAGTTGAATGGAGGGACTTGCCATGAAGGCAATTGGAGTCAACTGGAAGAATACGGATGGCGAACTGTGATAAGGATACGTAATCGTCAGTGACCAAATTGATTATATGTTCGGAGTGTGTCTTGTACATCTGTTCGGTCGAGTTCTTGTGTCAGTTCGGTGACAGCCGAATATTGAGCCGTCGTAATGTAGGCTAATAGTTATCAGTGAATTACTTGTAAAGTTGATTGTGAAGTGTGAATATAATTTTAAGACATCCTTTATCTCGTTTGTGAAACTAAAATGATACATCACCGAATTAGGTTTGAGATACCTACAGCTGATACCAACTCAAAGGAATACGTCATAATAACACTCAAAATGTTGATGGTACTGTTACGTGAACCAGTGAAGGGTAAATTTCTTGTAAAACTTTTAAATGTCCGGTAAAGAGGATTTCAAATTTAATGTCAACAGTTTCTTTCTGTTATAACGTCAGAGTGTTATTTTATATTTTGAATTATCGCAGTAAGTCCATATTTCAAGAATATATTTTGTTTAGTATCAAATACAATTAATGTTTTTATTTCATTAGCAGATCAGGTAACCTAACATTTTAATGGGGAAATCAAACTGTAATGTCCCTTTCCCAGAACCTATACGCTATGCTGTCAAAGTAAGCTTACTACCTAACATCCTAGAGATATTCAAGACTCTCATTCTATTACCGTTATATTTATTTGTAGCTGGCGCCCATCAACAACTGTATGTGTAAGTAATCAGGTAAGTACTGAGTGTGAGTACATAGTCCGATGATTGAGTACTTTATTCTGTTTCATGTTTTAATTAGTGAGTAAATAGTCACAGTTCGTGCGACTTTTTAGCCTACGCTGGCTAACCCATTAGAGATATACCTATACTACGAGGGTAAACATTGTTCGACATATAACGTTCTACAAAAAGATCCACAGCAGCATACATCTATGTTCAATACATAGATCAGTATATATTTTTTATGTTATAGTTTGCAGTAAAAAAGAAGTTAACTGGCTGAGGCATAGAATAATCTTTATGATTCCTTCAGATTTGCCTTTTGATTTTAAACGAGTTTAATTCCTGGTAAGAGTTTTCTTTGGCATAACAATAAACAAAGCACAGGGTCTGACATTTAGCGTGTTAGAAAAGAAATAGAGTTTGAAATAGCTGTGGAAGTAAGGGAAAATTGAAGGAACTTACTAGGAAATTGAATCTAGCAAACAAGTCAGCTAAAGATAACATGTTGGCAAGCATAAAAGGCAGTCATACAAACTTTAGTGAAAAATGGAAGGGTATGTAAAGGTATCTTAAGACAGAAACGGGTTCCAAGAATGACATTCCAGGAATCGTTAATGAACAAGAGGAGTGTGTTTGCACGGATTTTCAAATGGCAGCAGTATTCAGTCAGCAGTATGTAAAGATCGTTGGTTACAAGGATAATGTCCAGATAGAGGAGGTGACTAATACTAAAGAAGTAGTAAAATTTACCTATGATAATAATGACATTTACAGTAAGTTACAAAAGTTGGAAATAAGAAACGCAGCTGGAATTGATAAGTTTTCTGGAGATATGCTTATGTCAATGGTTTGGGATATAATACCATGCTTACATGAAGGAGCTATACCAAATGAATGGAGAGTTTCTATAGTAGCCCCTGTGTATAAATAAACGGGTGATAGGCATAAAGCTGAAAATTAAAGGCCAGTAAGTTTTACATGCATTGCATGTAAGCTTTGTCCGACTCGTTGGCTGAATGGTCAGCGTACTGGCCTTCGGTTCAGAGGGTCCCGGGTTCGATTCCCGGCCGGGTCGGGGATTTTAACCTTAATTGGTTAATTCCAATGACCCGGGGGCTGGGTGTTTGTGCTGTCCCCAACATCCCTGCAACTCACACACCACACATAACACTATCCTCCACCACAATAACACGCAGTTACCTAGCCATGGCAGATGCCGCCCACCCTCATCGGAGGGTCTGCCTTACAAGGGCTGCACTCGGCTAGAAATAGCCACACGAAATTATTATTATGTAAGCTTTGGGAAAGCATTCTTTCTGATTATATTAAACATGCTTGCGAAATTAATAACTGGTTCAATAGAGAGCAGTTTGGGTTTAGGAAAGGTTATTCCACTGAAGCTCAACTTGTAGGATTCCAGCAAGATATAGCAGATATCCTGGATTCAGGAGGTCAAATCGATTGTATCGCTATTGACATATCTAAGGCATTTGATAGGGTAGATCATGGGAGACTTCTGGCAAGAATGAGTGCAATTGGACTAGAAAAAAGAGTGACTGAATGGGTAGCTATATTTCTAGATATCTAGAACTCAGAGAATTAGAGTAGGCGGAGATTTATCTGTCCCTGTAATAATTAAGAGGGAAAATTCTCAAGGCGGTATTACTGGACCTTTACCTTTTCATATATATCAATGATATGTGTAAAATAGTGGAATCAGAGATAAGGCTTTTACATACGATGTTATTCTGTACAGAGTAATAAATTACAGGATTGTGAGCAACTGCAAAATGACGTCGATTATGTAGACAATGGTATGATTATAAAAGGGGTTAAAATTTAGGGTGTGAGTTGATGGGTTGAAAGTACCTAGGTGTTAATAAAAGGAGAGATCTTCATTGGGGTAATCACATGGATATGATTGATAAATAAAGGATGCAGATCTCTGCCATGGTTATGAGGGTATTTAGGGGTTGTAGTAAGGATGTAATGGAGAGGGCACATAAATCCCTGGTAAGACCCCATCTACAGTATGGTTCCAGTGTATGGGACCCACGACAGGAATACTTGATTCAAAAAGTAGAAAAATCCAAAGAAAAACAGTTCGATTTGTTCTGGATGATTTCCGACAAAAAAAGTAGCGTGGCATGTGGCTGGACTATGTGGCATGTTCCGACCTGTCGGTGGAGAGGTGGTGTGGAACGACATCAGTAGACGAATAAGTTTGAGTGGAGTCTTTCAAAGTAGGAAAGATCAGAATTTGAAGATAAAGCTGGAATTCAAGAGGACGAATTGGGGCAAATATTCGTTTAAGGAAGGGGAGTTAGGGATTAGAATAAGTTACGAAAGGAGATGTTCAATAAATTTCCAATTTCTTTGCAATCATTTAAGAAAAGGCTAGGAAAACATCAGATAGGGAATTCGCCTCCTGGGCTACTGCCCTATATGCAGCTCAGTAGTGAGAAAAAAGTGGCTGGATTTGATTATAGTGGAGAATACATTTCTTCTGGACATATTTACGTGTCTCTCTCAAGTGCAACATCAAAATGAAATCTTCTGTTGTTCACTACCAGAGTAAAAGCGACTAATATCGTATACAAGTAAACGTTATAAATTCTCGGTTAAAAGTAGCCTATCGAATTCAATTCAAAACTGCTCCCGAGCGAAGTCGGGGCCGTGTAGCTTGTTACATTACTACAAAAAAACCAACCAAAATAATACACCAACTTTTTCAGTGAGAAGTATTCTCATAACTATTTGGAAAATATTGATCATTTCAATGCACCGAAAATTACCAAGTTGTTTACATTTTTATTTTAATACATTTTATTTCTCTTATTTTAAATTACGAAACCATATTGTTCAGTAGGCAGTCTCTGAATGGGGAAAGCATATTGTTTGTTCCCAATCAATCAATCAATCAATCAATCAATCAATCAATCAATCAATCAATCAATCAATCAATCAATCAATCAATCAATCAATCAATCAATCAATCAATCAATCAATCAATCAATCAATCAATCAATCAATCAATCAATCAATCAATCAATCAATCAATCAATCAATCAATCAATCAATCAATCAATCAATCAATCAATCAATCAATCAATCAATCAATCAATCAATCAATCAATCAATCAATCAATCAATCAATCAATCAATCAATCAATCAATCAATCAATCAATCAAATAATAATAATAATAATCAGAAGATATTTAAATCTCACCCTAAAATTACTGAAGGAATTAGGACAATTAAAGTTGACCGAGATCAACAGCTACAGTCGCTTAAATGCGGCCAGTATCCAGTATTCGGCAGATAGTAGGTTCGAATCCTAGTGTCAGCAGCCATGAAGATGGTTTTCCGTGGTTTCACATTTTCATACCAGACAAATGCTGGGGCTGTATCTTATTTAAGGGCACGGCCACTTCCTTCCCATTCCAAGCCCCTTCCTCTCCCATCGTCGCCATAAGACCTATCTGTGTCGCTGAGACGTGAAGAAACTTATAAGAAAATACGTGATAGAGGGTTGGGTTCTTTTCACATTTTAATTATTCACTTCGCCTTTATCATGGCCAGTTATAAATGAACACAATTTTTAGTACAACGTGTATTTATGTACCGTACTTATTTACAGTCCTCGAATAAGAAACATATGCCAGCTAGTGTATTCCTTTCAGCCTACATGAATCGATGTATTAGTAATCCAAAAGTACCGCTTATGATATCAGCACATCAGTTAAATTATCACAGCAAAGAAACAAAGTCATCTCCTTTCAGACAGAAATGGGAAAATGGTATGGCTGGAGATAAAAGGGGTGAAGCAATAACCAGTGTAACTTGCAGGAGTGGAATAAGGAATGAACATGTGTATGTACAGTATCAAGAATCAGAAGATATAGGGCCAATACTGAACACCGTTAATTTTTGAAATTTTTTTTGGTATACTGTATAGGTATAAGAGCTGGGACCGTTAAAGGAAGAAAGATGAGAAACATCCAGGGATGAAGAGTTTTATTTATGGGAAAGCTGTGAAAAGTAGTTTGCGTAAAATCGATAAGAATGAAGGTGTTTTCGCAGAAATCGAGGAACCAAGGTAACCAATAACCGTATTTACCAATAACCTCTGCGGCAAGAAGAAAAGTTACGAAGGAATATTAAGAGACATTGAAGCAGAATAAATTGAGAGTCAAAGGTGAAAACAACACTATATGATCTAATAATAATAATAATAATAATAATAATAATAATCTTAATACTGACAAGGAAAATATCTTGGGGTTGAAAATAAAGAAAGAAAGAATCCAGAATATATGATTGTAGGAGAGATTCAACTCGATACTGGCGGCAATAATTACCAGGAGTTGAAGTGAAAAGCAGAAAGACAATAGAACAATGTATTGCCATTAGATGTCGCTAAAAAATATTTTATGAAATGCTACTCAAACAGTTAATGCATACGATTAATTTTATACATAAAATAAAACTAATAACTTCCATTTAATACTTGAATGGTAATATTAAATTAATTTTAAACAACAGTATTGCATAATTTTCTTACATTTCAAATGCCAGCCAAGTCCCGCAGGTAAGTACTTAGAGCAGCTATAGATTCTTACCTGAAACAAATAAGAAACATACACATGATTAATAAAATGACATTGAATTGCGTCAATAATATGAAAATAACTTCACAAGAGTTCAACACGTTATTAATCCTGCGACAAATATTGGGCTAAGGTAGTAGCGGTGATTACCCATGTAACGGGAAGTACAAATTGTCAACAACAAACAAAGAACAAAATGAAAGAGTTCGGACTCTTTAAAAATGAGGGTGTCAGCAAAAGGAAGGGAGAAGCTAAGAAAGGTTGCGAAAGTGAAAATAAAACACCCATTATCACATCTCAAATCAAGGAGGATCAAAATCGGTATTATTCCTGATACGAAGCACATATCTTTGGAACTTAAAACAGGTCTACTCTAGCTAGGGCTATATTTCTTCCGCCGGTAGACTAAATTCATAGGTATATTCAAAGCCCAGTGCCTTCTATTACAAATTATTCACTTTGTTGCGGCTGTTGTATCCTCATTGAATTTCTATCACGTGTAGAGTAAGGCAACGATTTGTGCCCCGTAAGATGAATGATGGGCCGTTCGGCACTTGGTGAATTTTTGAATTTTTATGTCTGAGATAATATCTCAACAAATTACTTCTATGAATAATTACACACGTTTCACTTCGCTTTATTCAGCATTAGATGAATAATTTCATTGGAGTATTTCACACCATGTTCGGGTTGTCGTTCTTAACACATGACGTCTGGGACCGAGATATCACATACTATATATTTATTACCAGCATAGCATTGAGAAAGTTATTTCTGTATGATCAGGTCAAAAACAGAAAGGAAAAAAAATGAACAAGTAAGGAAAGCTCCAGCATGAACTAGTGAGTTAACTCTGAGTCCTCAAGACTTATGTGGAGAATTTCCACGTTTGTTTTAATGTCTGAACCTTTGTGTCCTCTGTTCAGTAAGTGTTTGCTAAACGCAAAACCATTTTATGTGACTGTTAATATCCTCATCATAGTCGAGGGATCATCAAGTAAATGAAGAAACCGAACGTCGGGGATATGATTTTCTCACTTCAAAAATCCAAAATACAGTATGCGTCCACACAAACGACACTGAAATAATTGCCCATCTGCTGTCTACATTTCCCTAACGTCCGGCTCCATGGCTAAATGGTTAGCGTGCTGGCCTTTGGTCACAGGGGTCCCGAGTTCGATTCCCGGCAGGGTCGGGAATTTTAACCATCATTGGTTAATTTAGCTGGCGCGGGGGCTGGGTGTATGTGTTGTCTTCATCTCATTTCATCCTCATCGTGACGCGCAGGTCGCCTACGGGAGTCAAATCGAAAGACCTGCACCTGGCGTGCCGAACATGTCTTCGGACACTCGCGGCACTAAAAGCCATACGCCATTTCATTTCCCTAACAATGACATATTTATTTCTTGCACATAATATTTAATCGTACTGTGACGGTGTCCGCCATTTTAATGCAAATTTTTCGGTGGAGCAAGTTAGCCCGTTTTCAGCCGCGAATGACGTCCCTTAGTTTGGGCCGTGCCCTTTCGCAAATGCAGCAATCGGTCAGGATGGGCCAAGCACGCAAGGTCGGCCCCTCTGCCAACACATAGTAACCTACTTTTAGGCCTCTAACGATGCCAGAAATGACCAGAAAAGCAAACCAGAGCTTTCTGATTCCGGAAGATTCCGGAGCTTCTACTCCTTCGAAGTATCCAGAAGAGCCAGCCTCCATATGTAAGGCAGGTCGGACGAGCTTCAGTCGTTCAGTTCTGCTAGTGATTCAGTCAGAGAGACTCGAATGTGACACGCAGTAGAAAATATGACCTGCGGTTATATTGATTACTCCCCAGCAAGACTGTGACTGGAAGTAGAAGGGTGTGACTCTCATTATAATGAAGACACACCAATTATATTGTAACCGGTAGTACGCAAGGGCGCCTGCTATTATAATGAAAGAACCCCAACTCCACTGTGACTGGCAGTATGCAAGAGGGCCTGACATTATAATAAAAACTCCCAATCTCGATTGTGACTGGCAGTAGGCAAAAGTGCCTGCTATTATAATCAAAACTCTCCAACTCGATCTGATGAGCATTAGGAAAAGGGGCCCGTCATTATCAAGAAAACTCCCCAACTCTGGTGTGAATGGCAGTAGGCAAGTGAGCCTGCCGTTATAGCAGAAACTCCCGAACGCGATTAAGAATGGCAATACGAAACGTGCCTTGCCATTATCGTCAAAAAAGTCAACGTGCACCTTTCATCGGAAGGATGGTATGGGGATCTCTCTGTGACGTTTCTCGGATGACGCTAAGGGACATGTAATTTAATATAATCTACAAGCACGGGGCATATTTGCTAGTAAGTTAATGATTATCAATATTGTTTATAGGCTATATATATCTTTTGCTTATATAATACACACGAATAAAAAATTAGGAAGTGATTAATGTGAAATCCAAGCGATGTCGATAGATCCATTTCCCGAGATAAAGCGAAAATTTGTTTCGTTTTTAAGAAACCGTTCATAAATTAATTTATGCGAAAAAGTCATGCCTCTTCAGGAAGGTCTTATGGTGTCGATGGGATAGGAAAGGGCTAGAAGTTGGAAGGAAGCAGCCGTGGCCTCAATTAAGGTAAAACCCTAGAAATTGCTTGGTGTGAAAATGGGAAACCACGGGTAAAATATCCTAAGGATGTTTATATTAGGATTCGAACCCACCATCTCCCGAATGCAAACTCACAGCTGCGTGACCCTTGACGCAAGGCCAACTCGCTCGGTCAAACGCGAGAATCATGGACGACTTCTCCAACAGGAGTTAGTCCCCAATGCGGAAGTCTAACGCGAACACTGCTAAAGTCAGTTTGAGCGACAAGTCTGTTCGGTGGATTTGTAAAAACCTGGGTGGATTTGCATACCGCGTTCAAGTTGCTGAGCGACAAACAGAAAGCTATGAGCAAGCCCAATTCGAGTACTGAATCGTTTCTGTAGTGTCAGAAACGTACCACTTCAATGAGAATGGACGCAGTTAGATGAAGCCACAGCCCACAACACGGAGAAGGCACTTACCCTTCTGCAACCACATTTTATAGATCGTCTAATTTCTCATGTATTTCCCCTGATCTCATAGCCCCTAATACCTACATATGGTGCATGCTTAAAGAATCAAATTTCAAGACAGAAGACCCTTCTACAAATATTGCAGAATTACGCGAGAATATGGAGTCGTTTTTAAGTGATTCGCAAGCTGCGCTGAATGCAGTAAATAATAAATATAATCTGAATCCAATAGCTGTAGCTATTAGAACCACAGCTCAACAAAGTCCGCACATCTGTTTTGATTGGGTTCACGGCCATTGTGGAATATCTGGAAACGAGAAAGCTGATCTTCTGGCGAAAGCAGCGGCTACATCTAATTTGGAAATTTCTTATGACAAAACGTCACCTAGCTACGCTAAAACAATCATAAAGAAGCACGTAATCCATCAATGAAACAACATTTGGACTTCTTCCACTAGAGGCCAAGTCACCAGAGAAATATTCTTCCCTGAGTTTTTCTTTGCTAGTTGCTTTACGTCGCACCGACACAGATAGGTCTTATGGCGACGATGGGACAGGGAAGGGCTAGGAGTGGGAAGGAAGCGGCCATGGCCTTAAGTAAGGTACAGCCCCAGCATTTGCCTGGTGTGAAAATGGGAAACCACGGATAACCATTTTCCGGGATGCCGACAGTGGGGTTCGAACCTACTATCTCCCGAATACTGGATACTGGCCGCACTTAAGCGACTGCAGCTATCGAGCTCGGTCCTGAGGTTTTCAACCGCCTGCAAAATAACGTGTTGGTACCAAGCTTTGAAATTACTCAATTTTGACTGGTCATGGCAAATTTGGTTACTATTTTCATCGATTCAGAATCAATCGTCCTGATGGCTACGTGTGTGTCTGTGGATCCTCACAAACAGTGGACCACCTACTGTTTGAATATGCTGCATTTGAAAGAAGAAGGCATGACTTGAACTCTCATTTGAATTATTGCAATATTGCATTATCAAAACCCCTGTATCATTTGTTTAAGTAGCCGTGCTGTTACAAATATTTTATTAACTTCATCCACTTCATTTTCGTCGATTAGATACGTGAATATGTCTTTTAACTACAACCCTAGTATACTATGTAAAATAGGGTTCCAAACTGCTTTGGATATTCAATAATAATAATATGTCCTTACAGCGACTTATATTCGTCAACGTGTTCAATAATATTCAGAAACATCAAGAACAATGTGTGACACGCAACATTTTGAGCATAGGCTGTACCAATGCTATTAAATAACATTTCAGTGTCGTTTCCTTTGCGCATAGTGGATTGTCTAATACTAGAAGTACTGCCCCTAAAGTAGTGGAAGGCAAAGGTCTCCTCTACAGTTTTTGTAACCTCAACACAATGTGGGATAGAGTAACTTATTATTCTTGTGTGAACCGGGTGACTGTAGGGCCTGCTTCTACAGTAGCTCGACTTTCTGACGGAAAGTCGAACCCACAGCCTCTCAGGTGAACCAAGCACGACTTTGGAGGTAAGCTTATCGTTTTACGTGATTGTTGATAACCGCAGTAAATACAGCTTCACTAAAACCTGAACCATACGGGATTAAGTTTTAATTTCAGAAATTCCATATGCATTGACCGGGATTTGGTCACTGGTAGCTTAAGGAATAGGTCAAGAATATCTCACCAAGCTATCACAACCTAATATAGTAAGGATGATAAAACATGACGTGTATCACGGGCCGTTGTGCATTTGGCGAATGTTTGTGTCCGAGGTTATATTGACCGATATTTTTTTAAAGGTTGAATAACACACATTTCACTTCCTTTTCTTTAAGAGTCCACGAACTCTGTTCCATACCTTCACTGAAATAAGGGATCCTCCGTTGCTCAGGCGGCAGCATGCCGACCTATCACCGCTGGGTTCCGTGGTTCAAATCCCGGTCACTCCGTGTGAGATTTGTGCTGGACGAAGCGGAGGCGGGACAGGTTTTCTCCGGGTACTCCGGTTTTCCCTGTCATCTTTCATTCCAGCATCACTCTCCAATATCATTTCATCTGTCAGTCATTAATCATTGCCCAGAGGAGTGCGACAGGCTTCGGCAGCCGGCACAATTCCTGTCCTCGCCCCTGGATCGAGCTTCACTCATTCCATTTCTGACCCGGTCGAATGACTGGAAACAGGCTGTACATTTTCATTTTCACCTTCACTGAAATGGTATCTAAATGTTATTTACCCCGAGTAAATACAATTTTGTAAATTCATTGATTGTTTCTGCATAATTTTCTCTCTTTACCTTTATCTGAAGCTGATAGCAAAATACTACATCATCATCACCATCAACAGCAGCATTGCATCCCTGCGTGGGCCTCATTTTCCCTCAGGACCTTACTCTACTGCAGATAACTGGCCACTAATTTTTGGCAACGAATATCTTCACGCCCACTAAGACTTAATCAGTCCAAAGGAATTTAGGTCTTCGACATCTTCTCGTCCCTTCTGGATTTTATTTCATAATGTTCTTATTTACCATTATTATTTTTTACCCAGAGGCCTCGGGGTCTAATCCCACCCCATCCATAGATTTTAGTTCTGGACTGAAGGCTGTTAGAAAAAAGTTTACTTAATCTCGTGAGGCCAAATGCTGAGATATCTCATACGAGAAATAGTGGACTCTGACGAAAAAGTCAAGTAATACAGCTGAGGAAGTCGTCGCAATTATCACGTGGCACTCCAGTATCTACAGGCCACCACGGTGGACAGCAGTCATCTTGGGAGTCCAAGGTCTTCATGGGCTGCTGCAGCACTTATTTGCTGTGTTCGTTCATTCAATTGTCATTTAGGAATATATGTCAGTTCACTTAAAATGTCTTAAGGTAAAAGCAACGCCTGGTCTATAGTTGTATATCTGGAACATAATTAAAGTAAAGTACGTGACCTGGGGAACGAAAAGGAGACGTACTAGAAGAAACCACGGGCGGTTATCAAGGCTTCCTATGAAGCATGCTCTAAACTTTCAATATGCGAGAAAATAAGTTTCCTCACTACATCAGTCTTCGAGCGATTACTAGTTTGTGCGGTGAAATACTTTATTCTGCAAAGTGCTCAGCATTACAGTGTGAATTTGATTAAAATCAATAGAGAGAAGTGAAGGCATGCGCAGGTGGTATTTTCGAGCTATTAATCCACACCAGTTACTCTAAGTTGAGTAATGCGATCGGGAATGATATCCATTTCCAAAGTGATATTAAATCGCTCCCACCTACTACAGGAGGAAGAGCTTTCACTTCGTCACGTAGCTGATGGGGAAATCCGGAGGCCCACAAGTTCGTATCTAGGTCACGGGTAATGTGTTCTTTTTTCCCGTGTAATTTTAACGCATTTGTCTTCGCGGTGCCTTGTTGAAACTAATTTATTGTTTGGCTGACGTTAATATATTACTACGTCGGGTATAGAATAGTGAAAAGTGGAGATGGAACGCACTATTCTTCTACTTGAGGCTCTTCGCTGAAAGAGAAATTGTGTTTTATCTTCTATTCTTCCTTCATCCTTGTGATTGAGGTGAACTTGTTCGATAAAAATTTTTGCTACATGTAAGTAACGCAAAACTTCCTCACTCAGAGTGAAAAGTTAGGGTTCGAATACCGAGAAGATCTCATTTGGAACTCTCCAATCTTGGTTAGTTAACTTTATAGGCTACCCGTTTTTGACGTGGAAATAACTTCACATGTGTTTCTCTCCTATTTACCGAACATTTTATACAGAGCTGAAATATTTGTTTCTTATTATTATTATTAGGGGCTGCCTGGCCGAGGCGGTAAAGGCGTGCTCGGTTCGCCCGGAAGGACGTGGGTTCGTATCCCCGTCAGGAAGTCGTAAAATTTAAGAAAAGAGATTTCCACTTCCGGAGGTGCACATGGTTCTGAGGTTCACTCAGCCTACACCAAAAATGAGTACCAGGTTAATTCCTGGGGGCAAAGGTGGCTGGGCGTAGAGCTAACCACTCTACCCCATCAAGTGCCGAGGTTACGGATAGTGGAAGCCTTTACCTTCCACCCCTCCAAGGGCCTTAATGGCCTGTACGGAGATGACTTTGTTTTGCTTTGCTATTATTATTATTATTATTATTATTATTATTATTATTATTATTATTATTCTCCTTCTTCTTTGTCTTCTTATTATTATTGTTATTGCCCTCAACCCTAAGGTTGGTGGGTAACATGTATATTATTCAGGCGTTTCCGTTTTTAGGCCAGGCGCTTCAAGTGCCAACAAGTGTGCTTGCCTTTAATGTTATCTATAAATTACACTCTAGGTCTTCCTTTGGTCCTTATACCTTCCACTTTCCCTTCAAGCAGGGAGTTGTACCAGTCAGAATGACGAAACGAGTGGCAAACGAAGATATTTCTTCTTTTGTTCACGGTTTCAACCAAGGAACGTGTATCATTTGATATTTTGAGAAGGGTCACGTTTTTTACTATCAGTCCGAAGTATTCTTAACACGACGCCAGCACCACATCTCAAGGGCCCCGAGTTTCATCACTTCCTCTTTTCGCAGTGTCACAGTTTCAGAGCCATAGTTTACAACACTCCATACAAAACTTTTTATGAAGTGTTTTCGTACGTGCATGCAGATGGTCTTAGATGTTAGACAATTCTTTCTTGAGAAAGCTCCCTTAGGCTGTGCAATCCGGGCGTTTACTTCTCTCGTACATTTTCCGTCGGATGTTATGAAACTTCCTTGATATTTGAATTTCTTTACTTGATCTGTGTTTTAACCATCCATCACTACATTGGCAATTTCTTAATTATCCCTTGTACAGGTCGTTATCATGGTCTTGCTTTTGTATATTCTCATGCCGCACCTTTCTTTTAACAATTCATTCATGTGATTTAGTGCCTCTTCCGTATGTTTTTCATTTTCAGTTAAAAGTGCTGACATGAAGCATACAAAGGATATCCCAAGAATAAACATGCATAATGATATCTTCTCAAGTTAAATTAGTATCCGGAGTTAAAATAGTCCCCAACTCGGAGATATCCGGAGAGACGACCTAAGAAGTTGCCAACAAATAAGGATATTTTTTTCATGTTGTGAAATTATGCGACGAGAAGGTGTTATGCAAACCGTTTGACCATACCCGTTGATTAATTTACTATCAATTTGAAAATCAGCTTCTTAATATGCCTCTCACCAACATATCCTGGGTACGATTCCAGGTGAGTTCAAGGAATTGAACCCTGCACTGAGGGCAGAATGAAGGTTGGCTCTGACTTAGAAGATCAACTGCACATTACTCCTATTTGAAATGCGGAGCAACTGGTCAGGAAAGTGAAGCAAATATGGTTGCGGAAATCGCCACGTAGCATTCTAACATCTAAAGCCTCCTGACTGGGTAGCAATTGGCATGAAAAGCAAGGCCCAGAATGGGCTTATGTGCATAGGTTTCTTATTATTATTATTCCATAGATTTTACTGCACGTCCTTTGTCGCGGTAAGGAAAGATCAGATAGCAGGAAAAGGAATATTCAGTTTTATATTTGGTAGGAGAGAAACCACCCCCACCACCTAAATATCAGGTGTCTGTAATATATTTAAGATCGTCTTGCCAAATAGGCACGAGGCAACCGAGGAAAAAATTGCTTCTACTCCAGCTTACGTAACCCTAGAACGCTTACCGGGGTGACACGCCACCCAACCGTGTTCTTTTATTCTGTTTTGCGTGGCTGCGCTTGCGCATTGGCTTCTCCCTTTCTCAGTAGTCTCTAATAAAGGCAAGCCGAGTGACGCCACAAATGTTGTGTAGGAATGCGCTGAGTGTAACTGAATCGAGACATTGTGGTAGGGTTACAAGCCACCCCGGTAAGCGTTTACGTATGCGATATATTGTTCACTGTATTAGAAGTAATAGCCGTTTTTATAATGAAAATTAGTGTGACGGACACTAACTTTACTGATAAGGTTCTCACCATACTTGATGAAGAAAGAAGGTGAAAATGACAGTGATTTTCAGGAAAGTGAGACAGAAGGTTATGTTGAGGTGGATTCCGATAACCCTACTGAAATTAGCGCGTCAGAGGATTCTGACGGTGAAACTGACATTCCTGGGACAGTTCTGAAGCGGAGGAATGGTTACGTGTGGTAACAAATAATTCGTTTACTGATAAATATGTGACTTTTGTTCAGTTTACCAGAGGTACATTTAGAATGCAGGACTTACGTGCAAGGAAACTGTGAAACGAGTAGAGCCATTTGTGTCTTTTGTCCCTTGAATTTCAGACCGCTATTTCCCAGTATTGTGTTTCAGTATGCTTTGGTATATACTATTATAGTTACCATAATTCGAGTTTATGGGCATGGTACCTTTGTTAGGGTGCCTAATACTATTTGAAGTATTGAGAATTTTGCAGATGTGAATTTTAGTAGATTAAAACGAAGTACACTTTCTAGTGTATTGATTGTAGTCCTGATTTCTATTTAACTTCACGCATCATGTCCTACTGCTCTATAGGTTCTGTGTAAATTATATGCGAGTGCATAGAATAAAATATGTCCATATACCTGAGAAACAGGAAAGAAACTAATGGGGTGGCACATCACCCCAGGTAAGCGTTCGTGAGTAGCAGAAACAGATAAGCATTCTAGGGTGAAGTACAAAGCTAAAGAATCGTTAGTAAATTAGAACAAAATATTTGAAGACTAAGGAACCATGCATATACAAGCCCAGTACAGATTACATAGCATTAAAGATATTATGTTATCCCGTATTATAAATTTACATGTACAGCATTACTTTTTTTTTGCTAGTGGCTTTACGTCGCACCGAGATAGACAGGTCTTATGGCGACGATGAGATAGGAATGGTCTAGGATGGGGAAGGAAGCGGCCGTGGACTTAATTAGGGTACAGCCCCAGCATTTGCCTGGTGTGAGAATGGGAAAACACGGAAAATCATCTTCAGGGCTGCCAACAGTGGGATTCGAACCCACTATCTCCCGAATGTAAGCTCACAGCTGCGCGCCCCTAACCGCACGGCCCACTCGCCCGTTACAGTATTACTAAAACTATATTTATAACCTACTGAATGGTTATGGAACGCAGGTCCTAACTCGAAGAAATTACAAGTCTATAATAGCTGCTGAGATGGTGTACTTTAGATCAGTAATGGGTGTACTGGAATTGAGTGACTTTGCAACGATGATAACAGACAGGACCTAACACACTCCCAGAGTAAAGGCGAGAGCTACAGACGGAAATGGGGAAAACTACTTCCTCGCATGGAGCCTACCAGGACAATCTACATGTACAACACTTTGGAGTACAAGGCAATAGGAAGAGGAGATGCAGAGCAGCCAAGAAGAAGATGGTAAACATAAAGCCGCAATAGGCTTATATGATGATGTTGATTATGATGATGTCAGAGAGAATCCACTAGAGCTTGTAATGTGCAACAAATGTCGATATCAATCCATACTATTTCTATTCCCGGCAAGGTCGGGCAATTTAATTTTAAAAGGTCAATATTTGCTCTGGCGCAGGTGCATGTGATTTATGCTGTTCCCAAGATCATTGCACATCATGTACCACACACATTAGTTTCCAGCACAATAGACATAGCTTCCCATACACAGACCCCCTCGTGTGTGCTTCTACAATTGTAGGGGGCTAAGCCTGGTTACCCTCTTCAATTGAAGATCGTCTTCGTGGTGAGGGGGACTAGTAGCTCCTTTCTTGCGATGCCGAATGGAGCCCCTTTGGGTAACCGTTCGGTATACAAGGAGGAGGAAGCCAAAGCACCGCCGAACCCTAAGGTGTAAGGCGACCCGTGCCGATGGGGTGCATGGCACATGGGAGATGTGTCTTGAACGGAGCCTTAGAGATACTTGGCGCCCTCTCGAAGTAAGTAAGCCTTACCCAGGAACGCGGGGCTCTGCCTGGGCGGACATATATTTCCCTAGCCTCCGAGAGAAACACTACAACAACAACCGAAGGGGACTCTTCGGAGATACCCTCGGATAGTTCATCTTCGACAGTTAGAGGGCTCACTCAAGAGGTGGGCAATCTACAGGTCCAGAAGAAGAAGAAGAAGAAACAGCGCTCTGGCGCTGAGAAGAGGAGTTATAAGAAGGCCTTCAAGGCCCGGGAGCAGGCCAAAGCGGGCTTAACTGCGGGAGCTGAAGGGCCTTCTAATACCACGACAGTAACAACTGGGGGGGGGATCCAATGGGCACAAGAGGCGGGACCCTGAAAAGGGCTCTGCTTCTAGGGCACAGAGGACCCCACCCACCAAGATGCCAGCGGGGAAACGACTTCTGTCGGGGGCAACCCCAGAAGAAGACTTGCAGACCCGTAAAAAACCTAAGGTAGAATATGCTAGGATAGCTAAAGCTGGGATCAGGATGGCCATAGTACCTGTAGGATATCCTGACCAGCAGCTAACCGAGAAACAGGTGGAAGCTGTGGAAGAGGCTATCACCAATCTGATAGATGAGCTTCCGGAGCAGGGACCCATTAAGCCTCAGTTCCTGGATTGCTATCTGTCGAGAGGTGCGGCCGTCATTATAGCAGAAAACGACGAGACTGCAGCATGGCTTTCCAGTCTTGTTACAGGTATACAACCGTGGGAAGGAGCCAGGCTCACAATTGTGGGCATGGATAAACTTCTTTCCTACAAGAGAGTCATGGTCTGGATACCAGGACAACCAAAGGACAATAATGTCCTTTAGGGAAGAATGGCACGCCAGAACCATGGCTTAAATCCCACCAGCTGGAGGGTCTACGACCGCAAGGAGGAGAAGAGAGGTGTCCGACTTGTGGTCGGCATGGACTCCAGAGACGTGGAGAAAGTGGTGGGGAAGAAGATCTTCTGCGGGGTGCATGTGGCTACCTTCACCTTGGTGGAGGGCAAGCGTGACAAGCAGAGGACCAACCCCACCACAGACAATACCGAGACTAACAGGGGCGAAGAGCGGGAGCCCGGACAGGAACCTGGGCCAGCCAAGCCTCAAGACACATCGCGGGAAACGGAGCAGCACGTTCCGGAGACCGCATAAGGTAAAGTATTGCATGAAGGTAAGAATAATTACTTTCATACAAGCAAATATACAACATTGTATAGCGGCCTCCAGGGTACTTATTGGAAGTATCCAGAAGGGAAGGTTTTCGGTCGTACTGATACAAGAACCCTGGCTCAGACAGGGGGCATATCATGGGACTAAAATGTGCAGGTTTCACTTTATTCAGTGGAATAGCAGAGGAGAAGCCTAGAGCATGTATATTAGTTAAGGATCACAACGCCTGGGCTATACCAGGCTTCATTACTAGAGACCTGGTAGCAGTCCTAGTGAGATATGAAGAGGACGGACAGCCAAAAGACTTGGTTGTCTGCTCTGCATATTTCCCAGGAGACTCTGAATCTCCACCCCCGCCGGAGGAGTTCAAGAGACTGGTGATATACTGTAGGAAACAAGGACTAAACCTCATAGTAGGATGCGACGCCAATGCTCATCACAGCATTTGGGGAAGTAAATATACAAACCGAAGGGGAGAGCACCTCATAGAATTTCTAGGTACAACTGATCTTGAGATCATGAATATTGGTGATACTCCTACCTTCATTAATAATAGGAGTGAGGGGATCATAGATCTTACCCTGGGTTCCATGGGAATCATACAGGAATTTAAAGACTGGAAGGTTTCTTTGGAGCCTTCCTTGTCAGATCATAGACACATTGTGTTTTATATAGAGGGCTCCCTCGAGGTCCCGTCTTATAGAAACCCTAGACAAACCGATTGGACGTCTTTTAGGGAGGATGTGAGGAGGGGACTGGAGGGAGGACCCTCAAATATAATTAAAAACAAAGAGTAGCTTGAGCTCAGTGTGAGTTTTCTCACACGGACACTGGTTATAACTTATGAATTAAACTGCCCTATTGTTAAGGCAAAAAGAGTAACAGGAAGTTTCAAGTGGAATAGTTATCTTGAACACCTGAGGAGAAATACACGAAGGCTCTGGAATAAATGCAGGGAACTTTAGGATCAAGAAAGCCTAGATTCTTACAAAGAATCACAAAGAAGTACAAGTCAGAAGTCAAAAAGGCTTCTAGGAAATCTTGGAGACAGTTTTGTGACTCCATTGAAAGTCAACATGAAGCGGCAAGGCTTCATAAAATTTTAACCTTGGATAGAAGGGCAAGGCTGGGCTCACTGGAGTCTCCTTCGGGTGGATATACATCGACAGAGAGGGAGACCCTGAACTTATTGCTTGATGCCCACTTTCCAGGTTCGGTAGTCACGAATAGTGAGGTAGAATCGAGCGGATCCTTCAGACCCGATAAAAGTGGCTGGAAGGAAGCCGCAGAGATTGTTACCCCAAGAAGGGTCAAGTGGGCATTAGAATCCTTTGCCCCTTACAAAAGCCCAGGGGTGGATGGGATCTTCCCGGCACTTCTTCAAGAAGCGGGGGGGGGGTCCTCATACCATACCTGGTCAGAATATTTAGAGCCTGTCTCACTATGGGGTACGTGTACTCCTTGTGGCGTCAGGCGAAGGTGGTGTATATACCTAAACCCGGAAGGTCTTCATATACTAGACCTAAGGATTATAGACCCATTATTCTAACGTCTTTTCTACTTAAGACCTTGGAAAGACTGGTGGATAGACATATCAGGGAGAAAGTATTAAGAGACTTTCCCCTGCATTCTCATCAACATGCATATCAACCAGGGAAGTCGGTTGAGACGGCACTACACCAGCTAGTCTCACGCTTCGGAGTGACACTCCCAGGAAAGGCTCTGGTCCTGTGAAAGAACCTTTTGAGCCTTGTTTCGCTAGTTTGTCAGCTTCTTCATTTCCACTGATACCTGTGTACCCAGGGACCCATAATAGGATAACTGAGCTAAATTCACACAACTGATCTAACATCCTTTGGCATTCCCATACCAGTTTTGATGTTGTTTTAACTGCACAAAGTGCTTTTAGTGCTGCCTGGCTATCACTCCAAATAGTGATGTGTCTTCTGTGTCCAGGCATATTCCATATATATACAGCACAGGCTAGTATTGCGTATACTTCAGCCTGGAAAACAGTAGCATATTTACCCATAGGAAGGGAGAGCCTTGTCTTAGGCACCCAGACCCCGGCGCCTGTGCCCGTCTCCGTCCGCGAGCCATCTGTGTACCATGTACAGCCCCCAGACTTAAGACGGGCCCCAGAATTCGCGGCCCAATGGACAAACCAGTCTCACTTAGATATTTGGAAGAGGTTAACTATAGCAAGGCAGGCACGTGAACTTATCAAAGGGCCTAGCCAAAGTTATAAAAACGTCCTAATGAATTTGAATAGGACCAGAATGAGAATGGTAGTTGGACTGTTAACAGGCCACAATACCTTACAGAGACACCTACACATCATGAAAATCACTCAGGATCCGATGTGCAGAAGATGCGGTAAGGAGGAAGAGACCTCCGCGCATGTGTTATGTCAGTGCGAGGCTCTTCCTAGCACTAGACATCGATACCTTGGCTCACATTTTGTGAGCCTGGAAGACATCAGGAATGCCAATATCCGGACACTGGTATCCTTTATAGGAGTACTAGGGCTGGACTAGGCAAACCTGTTTAAGGGGCACAAAGGGTCTTCATAGACCTACGTGTGGAGCTCTGCGAAGACAGGGCTCACCCATTTCCTATCTATCTATCTATCTATCTATCTATCTATCTATCTATCTATCTATCTATCTATCCCATACACAGCAGGTGTCACTCACCCCATCGGCGGGTCTTCCATACAAGGACTGCACCAGGCTAGTAAATGCCACTCAAAATAAAATAATAATAATAATAATAATAATACTCTCATGTAATTGACAATAATTGGGGATCATACGTGATGACGTCTTGCATCATGACCTTAAAGAAGAAACTTGATGATGATGATGATGATGATGATGATGATGCTTGTTGGTTAAATGTGCCTAACATGTAGGTTATCGACCCCTAATGGTACGAAATGAAAAGAAATGTAATGACAATTTAAAAGTCCAAAATCATCCACTGACCAGAATTCAAAACGTGATGACGAAGAATGAATGGGTGAGTATGAATTTAAAACAATCAGTGAATCCGACCCGCAATGCCCCACATTCCCATAAACTATTGTGATTCAATAGTAGGCCCTGTTACTGATCAAGGGACAGCTTCTCAAGCACAATCCTGAATCTATGATGCTTGTCTAAAAGGATCCGAAATCCGGGTCATCGGTCCCTCATTATGGTACATCGCTAGTAAAGTAGAAACGTGGTATTTGTCATGTTGTGGTACTAATAAAAATTAGCGTGGACTCACGGTATTCCACATATTACAGTATGGTACCACTCACAGGTAATGACATCCGCGCATTTAAAGCAGACCTATGGATTTTCTTACATTGCGGTGTCACTTACAGGCAACGCAAACCTTTGGTGTTCCACACATAGATGTACAAATTACAGGGTTCCTCACATACTGGGTACTAATCATAGATAACGCAGACCACGGTGTCGCTCACATAGTGGTACTAATCACAGGCAACGCCCAGACCCGTGATGTTTCTCACATAATGGTACTAATTACAGGCAACGTAAGCCCGTGGTGTTCCGCATGTAGTGGTACTAATCACGAGTACTGTAAATCCCACCCTGACTCACATTCTGTTGCTCCTAATCACAAACATGTTGTTTACCTAACATAGTGGTACTACTCGCGAGTAAAACCGACCCATGGTGTTCCCTGCGTGATGATACTAATTAAAAGTAGGCTCATGCTTCTAATTCCATCATCCCTTGGTCGCCCCTTTTTGTAGCCTCTTACGACAGGCAGGGGATATCGTGGGTGTATTCTTCGTCTGCGTCCCCAACCCACAGGGGGTAAAAGAAAATTGAAGGTCTACAGAGTTTTCGAACAAAAACTAAAATGAAGACAGGCAAGACGTGGACCGAAGAACAGAAGGAAGCTGACCGAAGAAGGATGCGGGAGTACTGGGCGAATGTTTACGCTCAGGTCAGAAAACGGTTGAATTTGCGTGGTCCATAGCTGGCCGAAACTAAAGAAAAATGATGATCTCATGTAGTTATTAATAGTCTGGTGCAGCCATAATAAGGTATAGCAGCCGATGAATGTCGGTATCATCTCTCGCGTGTAAATATCATGGAGGGTAGTATTGTGTATGATGTGAGAGTGAGGAATGCTGTCGACAGCACGAACACTCAGTACTCCAGTCAGACGAATTAATCATTTAAGATTAAAATCCAACGGGCAATTCGTGAATAAAACCCGCAACCCCGATAACTGAAGGCCAACACGCTGGACACTCAGTCATGGCATTAGGATGGCAGTATAATAGCCAATAGCAAGTGGGACTATACCCAGTTTTGATGAATTCTTGAAATCTTGGGGAATAAGTAATTTAGCATTGTTGGTTCATTCGAATAAATACATAGGATGAAGAAACATATCCGGAAATTATGTCCTCATCCATGGAGACGTTTCTAAAGCCGGGTCTATTAACGCATTTGTAGAGAAATTTAATGATGTCACACTTTTATATTTGATATGGAAATGCATTAACGCTGAAGTTAACTCCATTAAGCCGGGCAATAAAAGACGGTGTCAGAGTGGCTAATGGATCTCACTTACGTCACGAACTAAAATGTCAGGATATATTATACAAACGCCACGTCTGCTTGTCATATGACGGGTCTCATAAATAAATTCAAAATCAAGTTACAGAATTTGCACATGCATTTCTTTCCTTGTGGAGGAATGTTGAATTATACATTGTCACGGTGAAGTTTGAATATGTATTAAACCGTCGGAGTAATTTATCACAATTTAGAAGTTGTACTTCTGAGATGGAGGTGTTATTCTAAGTTCCTATTATCTGCTTGTTTGTCGTGATACAAGAGAGCATCAGAACTGCAATTTTAATTTGTTAATTTAGGTGTTTTCTATGGGTTTTTTGTCGCACAGTATTATGCAGATCTTATGGCGACAGAGGGGCACATCCAACCAGCTCGGCGAGAAATTTCACAGTACTCTTTACGGAACAATTTAACTTACTTTTTCACTTCCTTAAATTTAGAAAATTGTTATTGCTAAACAAAATTTCCAAATGTTTATGACCAGCGAGCAGATTTGTGAACAGTAATAGCTTACATTTTAATGAGTAGAAAGCTTCCTCCAGGCCGCACAATATTGACGTTTAAAGAGTTGCCTAAACATTAGGGACATGACCTTTTGGAACCGCTTATATTTATGCAACTTTACCTACTGAAAGATTCCTTCGACTCGTTTAATTTCGCATATTTAAAGTGTCCTGGCCTTCGGTTGAGAGTGTCCCCGGTTCACTTCCCGGCCGGGTCGGGGATTTTGATCGCTTCTGATTAATCCCTCTTGCTCGGGTACTGGTTGTATGTGGTCGTTCCAACACTCTCCTCATTATATTCAAACAACATACCCCACCACCAACCATTACAGAAACATGCAATAGTGATTACATCCCTCCATGTAGGGTTGGCGTCAAGAAAGGCATCTGGCCGTAAAACAGGGTCAAATCCATATGCGCGACGCAGTTCGCACCCACGACCCCACAGGTGTGAGAAAAGCGGCAGGAAAAGGAGAAAAAGAAGAAAGTGACGTGTGGTCTGCACGAATAAGATAGCTCCTCAATTGTAATCACGTAGTCTGAGAGGAGCTCAAACTAGCCCTCGGATCAAGGTAAGAACTTCTGGCCTGACTGGAAATCGAACCCGTGGCCATCGGGTAAGAAGCAGGAACGCTACCTCTACACCACGGGTGGCTTTTATAATGATTTAGCTGCTGTAATTTTATACTATATTATTTTAACTATTGTTTCGAAATTTGCAATAACAGGTACTTATTTTTTAATTAATTAAATATACGGGCCTAAATATGATTTAAGCTTACAGAAAGTAATTGTTTTAACTCGGAAACAAATATATTTGATCTTCATCTAAATATCCCCGGCTTAAATATTCTCAGTATAATGTAAGGTTGTTTTCTTCTGCATCCCTGTCACAGTAGACTAATTGTGTCTTATGAAATTTCTTTTTTAAACATTTAAGTACAATAAAGCAGGTCAAAATTGACACACACCACTCTCTCTACATGACCTTCACAAAATTTGTAAACATTTTTCCATCGCGCTAGCATTTTCGTGATTCCATTTTCAGAAAAGTAATAACGTCTGCCGCAAAGCATCCTGCTAAACATGAAAGTTCGGGACTGGTTGGGCCGCCGAAGAAAGCTCAGCTCGACTCGAGGTTCTGTTTAGTCAGGGATGAAAACTAGGAGCCGAACCAAGAGCCTTGTTTTCTCATCTCTACTGAAGTGCAAACCAGGAAACGTGATCTTATCCCATGTGACTTAACTTCCTGGTAGCATTTTTTCTTTCACAAATTGCTTGAAAGATTTCGAAGATTTAAGGCAAATCATGGAATTACTACTTCCTAATTTAAGTAACAACAAAATCGTGTGGTCTACAATACTGTGAATAGCGCCAAGTGTGAAAAGTGTACTGAAGGGAACGGCAGGCATTTTAAACATTCTAGAAGTTTCAATATAGCGTTTATTATTGGTAATGCGTAATACTTCACGACAATCGAATGGGATTCGAATCATAAGTTACCGTTGTTCACAATATGTTTGTCAGAAAAACTCTTCTTTAATTGTTAATTCTGGTTTTGATTTCCACATTTACATCTTATACCTGCGTTCACCAGAATCCTAGGTGCTGGAAATAGCAATGTTTCACTAATTAATCACAAGTCACAAGGATTTTCCATGAGAATGTATTGTCGAACCTAACGCATTCCAGTTTGAAGATTAATACAGTTTCTATGTAACTGTTAGATCCTTCAATATGTCGAAAGTAGTTTTGAACAAATAAGTTGATAAATTATCTGAAAAAGAAAACAAAAGTTAAAAGAATTATACTTGAAAAAGAAACAAAAAATAAAACAGAATTATATGCCAGAGTGAAAAGTGAGGAATTAATTAAGTTATGCTCCAAATTTTAAGTTTTGAGGATATAAACAGAAAAGAATATGAATGTTTACATACTGAAAATAATTTGAGCGTGATTCGATAAAAATCTGTTGATGTTCTCTTAACAGAGAAGCATGTCATTCTATTTTCATCCAAATTAAATGTTTAGTTGTTAGTTATCTTCTCCTTCCATACGTGAATCATACGAAAGGAAGTTTTTACGTCGTTATTCATATAATCATATGATCATTGATCAAATATGAATGAATAACTTGCTATTTTGTTTTACATCGCACCGACACAGATAGATCTTATGGGGACGATGGGACGGAAAAGGCCTTGGAATGGAAAGGAAGCGGTTGTGGCCTTAATTAATGTACAGCTCCAGCATTTTCCCGGTGTGAAAATGGGAAACCACGGAAAACCATCTTTAGGGCTGCCGACGGTGGGATTCGAACCCACTATCTCCCGGATGCGAACACATAGCTGAGCGCTCCTAACTGTACTGCCAGCTCGCCCGGTAATGAATTTTTAAAGCCTTTAATAGAATAATGCAGGTTAAAATTGGCACATAACACTTTCTACACTACATTCACAAAATTTTTACAGGTATTTCATCGTGCTAGTAGTTTCGAGATTCCATCATCATAAAAGTAATGTGGTTGGGTACGAAGACAATAAAATCCTGTACCTCTTCGCTATGGGAACATTTATTTCCATCTGAGTCCTCTCCGGGGGTCCAAATAATATGTTGTCACATGCTGACAAATACGGACCGCAATGGAGGTGACCAAAATGCTGTCTCGTGTATTTCTTACTTTATCTTTCGTAGCAACAATAATGTGGGGCCTAGGGTTATCGATGGAGAAGAAATACAAATATGTTGTATCTTTTGTAACAATAGGCCTGTCTGAACACTTCCTGGGCTATTTTACTAGCACCTATTCGTGCATGAAGACTCTCTTGAACTCCCTTTTTTTTTTTTTTTTTTTTTTTTTTGCTTCATGTCGCACCGACGCAGATAGGTCTTATGACGACAATGGGACAGGAAAGACCTAGGAATAGGAAGGAAGCGGCCGTGCCCTTAATTAAGGTACAGCCCCAGCATTTACCTGGTGTTAAAATGGGAAACCACCGAAAACCATCTTCAGGGCTGCGGACAGTGGGATTCGAACCCACTATCTCCCGGATGCGAGCTCACACCTGCGCGCCCCTAACCTCACGGCCAACTCTCCCGGTCTCTTGTACTCTCAAAATCCTCTGTTACATAATGCTTGTTCTAGAATGACGTGCGCATATGTGAGGTCACAAGTTACTGCCAGATTTTCACGAAAGAACTTATACACTTAAGGTTAGAAAACTCTTCACGCAATCTGTGCATCTTCATGTGATGAAAATTGAATAATTATACACAGCCTAACAGACGCATGCATATTCTGTTCAATCATAAACATGAAATTGCATGAGCAAGCGTTCAATGTAGAGCGTGCCTAACCACTTTTACCAACCGTGTACTCATGCACATTCACGAACGTTAACGTACACTACATCAGTTCCGAAGTCTCGTTCGTATTGATTCAAATTCTTAAATATGAATAATGTACTGTACGTGGTGTGACCTCTCACAGAAAGGGAAAAAGGAGTTATCATTTTTCGTCAACACCATCCAGCCAATCAGTGGGCTTTCAAGGATTATCTTGTAGCGATTGGCGTGATGCCTTGAACATAAGAGGCAACGTAGAGGCCAGGACTATTAACACTAACCATTGTCGGAGCTGCCACAACGAGATAGAAACGCTTGCTCACATCCTCGGTTACTGCTCGTATGGAGAAACTTTACGAATTACTAGGTGTCAGAATATTGCTCAAGCGTTAAAGAACTCGGGGTTTACAGTCTTCAAGGAGTTCTTCTGTTAAAGGCAGGAGCCGTCGAATTGACATGATGGCTTTCAAAGACCACCTAAAGGGCTTTATAATAGATATGACGATCAGATTCGAGACATCTGAAACACAACCCAATGACGTGCATGATGAAAAGAAAACAACATATGAACCAACCCTCCTATTCTATCAACAACAATACCAGTTGGATTATATAGATGTCAAAGAATTAATGGTTGACGCTAGAGGAACCATTCCTCCCTTTTCTGTCAAGTTCTGCAAATTATTTACCCTTGATGAGACATTAATAAGAGGAGTTGCAGTGAATGTCTTTAAATGTTCTATCCAAATCCTCAAGAATCATATCTCCCAAACTTGTTATTGCAACAACATAATATGTCAAGTGTCTTTACCAACAATTATATAATAAACTCCCAATTACTCACAATATTCATCTTGTCTCTTGTGTACTTGAACCTCAGGCGAAACTTCAGTTGGGGAAAGTCGAAATAAATAATTAAATACAAGCATATAATTTCCTGTGTAGATCATTAATAGAATATACATCAATAGTAGGTAAGTATGATCGTTGAAATTTGTTTAGTTGGTTTTCATTCGGCGTGTACCTTTTATCAAAGGAATTCATTTAACATAAGAGAGGCGAGAGAAATACACACTATCAAAGGAAATCGTTAAACATAAGAGAGGCAACAGACATGCACACCTCAAAGAGCCAAGCAACCTCAATGATTACACATACCTGAAATATCCTCCTCTCCGTGCAACTAAATTAATTCAATTTTCGTTAAAACGACTTTTTTACACTACCTTTCATTATCTCTTAATTAATCCGATTGCAGATAACTCTTACACAAAGTAGATCTGAAAAGTAAATTAGGTTATATTTATCTGTACTAAATTCTTTCAATTTACGCAGCCGGCTGCCATACAGGAGCGTCTTGTAACCCACCAGCTAGAGGCTAGTAAAGTTGGACATGTCCAACTTCCGCGAGTAAAGTGTTCGCCAGCGAGCACTAGAACCTGTGTTTAGGGTGTCATACTTGGCTAATAACCAGCGAATGCGAGTGCTGCTCGCTGCTAATTATTAGCTGCTAGTAATCTAGCCTAGTGCGACACAGCTTTAGCAAGCTACAAGTAAGGTGAAAGAACTGAAATTAGTCCAGGAACTGACACAGTCGTGCAGAGTCAGAGCTTTATAAATAAAGCACAGAAAACATTTTAATGCCAATTTAACAGTAAAAAAAGGACATATATATTCACCTGATTTCTCTCAACTTGTTCATAACATGGCCCTTTCAAAAATCATTGACAAGTTTACGCAACATAAGCAACATTTTAAATATGGAGGCATTTTAAAACTTGTTTTGAGAGAATTTGAGGATGTTCTTGTAGAACGAAACAATCATTTTCTTATCGTTATGTTTCTTTACAGGCTTTATTACCTGAGTCAGCACAAAAAAGGACTTTCTTTATATCAAAGGAAGGAAGTGTCATTTCAATGATTGTCTCTGCTGTATTAGTCTTTAGAATGTTCTTGAATGATTCTGATTGCATTATCCATTCTGCTATTGACAATACATCACCTGCTTTGGAAAGCGTGTGATGAACAGTAATGACCACCAATATCTGATGTTTCCATTCAAGAATAGAGGATTCCACGCATACTTGATTAGAATATTATCATTCGTCTACTTGTTCACGTACATCACTGTTGACATTCAGCCGGTTCGCACCGATTCGGTCGAACTAGTAATGAATACTGCAACACATTCACGGAATCGATTGTTAACGGAGACACACATTCATACTTGAAATTCGTCAGTAAAGGATACAGTGTGGTATTACGCAAACCCAGTAAGAATTTGAAAATCGACTGTGATGTTTCATTGGCAG
Source organism: Anabrus simplex (assembly GCF_040414725.1). Classification (NCBI taxonomy): domain Eukaryota; kingdom Metazoa; phylum Arthropoda; class Insecta; order Orthoptera; family Tettigoniidae; genus Anabrus; species Anabrus simplex. The sequence continues at coordinate 119,633,977 of NC_090267.1, read as the reverse complement.
CATTCCTGTTTCGTGTAATAGCGGTAGACAATGGTCATATTTGATCGCCTTCTCGTCGATGAAATGTCGAACTAGATCTCCATGGCGTTTTCTCCTAATTTCCATATTGCATTATTCCAGTAAATATGACAGTGCATCTTAAAATCAAAGATGAGTAGAGAGTCTTCTATTATGGTAATGTAAGTATAAAAAAAGTTCATGTAGCTAGATTGATGTTACAAAATTTGTCGTTAAATTGCTGGAATATCTCCACTGATGTAGACTGTAGTTTCTTCTAAGACTTCTGGATACGAACCCTAGCGTACAATCTCAAGATCATCTTTGCTGTGGCTGTGCAATCAGTACAACGACCTCCTACAGTGACCTAAATGTGAGCATGGCGTCCCGTGACTCGGGGGATTGAGGCGTCAAGGCGCTTGACTTGCTTCCCTTTGTCCGCAACAAACCGGGCTCATTAACAGCGGACGACGAAAACTTGAGGTTAAAAATAAACTTAAAAGAGAGGGTGTATGAGCTCTTGTCATCTGCTTGGCAGCTCCTTGGTACCAACAAATGAAGAGAAAGACAGCAGGATGACTCAAGTAGAGGCACGATGAAGGAAAGCGAATTCTAAAAGTTAACAAAGCATATTATTTCTTGGGAAGATATTGAAACAAAGGTAATTACGGATAATTTACAACGTAGACGTATCTAATTAGTTTATTATTATGAACTGTAACAGATATTCGTATTAACTGAGTGAATATTGACCTTTCCGTTTGATTGCTTTATACATTTTCTCTGTGATATTTCATTGGCAGCATTCCAGTATCTCTGGCCGGGGTGGTAAAGGCGTGGTCGGTTCAACTAGAACAAAATGGATTCGATTCCCCGCAGGAAGTCGAAAATTTTAAGATTATCGCTTCCGGAGGTCCACACGGCCCTGAGGTCCACTCAGCCTACACAAGAAAACGAGCACAAGATTAATTTCTGGGGTAAAAGGCGGCCCGAATTGGAGCTAAACTCTCTATCTCACTGCGTGCTGACGTTACGGATAGCGTAAACCTTTACCTCCCACCCGTCCACGGGCATTCGCGGCCTGTGTGCAGATGGCATTGCTTTTATTTTTCTGTATGAATGAGTTGCTCTACATGCGGCTTCACTCACGTGGGTTTTCCCCAATTACATTACTGATGATCACGGGAAATGTTATAATACTAGATGTAATACAAGCCAACGGCCATACAATGTTAAATACACCGGTTCTCGCCCGATCACCACAGCTAAGCAACATTACGCGTGGTCAGTACTTGGATGGGTGACCGCTTGGGAACATCTCTTGCCGTTGGCTCAATTCCCTTTGTGGCAAAATATCTGTAGAGGTCGTTGCCATGAACGTATATCATTAAAAAGAAAGCTGTAATACAGTCACATAACATGTGCATGATTACATTTTTCTCAACTCCTCACACTGTTCCCCAGATTCTGAGGCACATAAGTGTGCATGCCCCTCCCTGTCAGTGTCTTGCCGTGACGTACTCATTTCCTTGCCCCTTTGCGGTCCTCTGCAGTTTCATATTTCTTTTCATTGTTGCTCATCTTCATTATTTCTTGGGAAGATATTGAAACAAAGGTAATTACGGATAATTTACAACGTAGACGTATCTAATTAGTTTATTATTATGAACTGTAACGGATATTCGTATTAACTGAGTGAATATTGACCTTTCCGTTTGATTGCTTTATATATTTTCTCTGTGATATTTCATTGGCAGCATTCCAGCATCTCGGCCGGGGTGGTAAAGGCGTGGTTCTGGTGTAAAAGAAAGCGAAGTACCGGGTTAATATTCAACAAATACTGACAGATGTACAAAGACTTTAAAACGTTGCTGAAACGTTCTCATAACTACTCCCTTTACAGTCTGTGGAGCTGGTTACCGGTTCTTGGACTTTCACAGGTGTTTAAAAATTAAATTTTAGGGGCCTTCCCATAAATTACCATTTCATCTTGCGTGAAGAAAAATATTTATAGCATATTCTTCTTCTTCTCCTTCTTCTTTTCGTCATGGGGCCTCTAAATATTAGGTCCTAATTAGCGTTGACCTCTAAGATATTTTGCTACCATGTTTTTCCTTCATTCCCACCTAGATATACCTGCTCCCTTCACAAAGCTGCAGGTTGTTCTTAATGGGTCTTCTTGGATTTTTCTCTCTCTTCACCTAGTAGTCCCAGAGTGGAGAGTCTGATTCTACCCAGCGCCTCACATTCGCAAAATATGTGTTCAGCTGATTCCTCGGCTTTATTGAATTTCCTACATGTATTGTCTCTCATTATTCCAATTCTTTGTAGGTGTTTTTTTCAGATGGCAGTGTTCTGTCAACAGTCCTACTACCCATATTATATTTTCTCCGCTGAGTTTCAACCGTTCTTTAGTATGCTTCTTGTTTGGTCCTTTTATCAGTTCTTTTGCAAGCCTGCATGCTGGAGTATTTTTCCAGTTTATTTATTTATTTATTTATTTATTAGATACATCCTATGGAGGGCCCTTTTACACTAATAATAATAATAATAATAATAATAATAATAATAATAATAATAATAATAATAATAATAATAATAACAATAATAATAATAATAATTTTAAAGAAGTATAAAAGATAACAAAGGTATAAACAACAATATTAAGTAACAACAATAATTAACAATTTTAACAGTAACAATGTAACAACAATGACAACGGTAACTGGCAAGTGTCGGTTTCAGAAATTAGGAAGAAGAAAGGTCAAGGGTTGGAGGGACAGAAGAAAGTGAAAACCTGGAGAGGACTTCAAAGGAATCTTTCAATTTTTTATTTGAAGGATGCGAAAGGTGTGAATATGTCGATATCGGGTAGTGAATTACCAAGAATAGGGAGACGGTGGAAGATAGAGCGTTGTTGTAAGGTTAGGCGCGGATGGGACACATGATGGGTGCGCCGGTTGCGTGTAGGGCGGGGAGGAACGTGTATAGGGAAGTACGCTGGAAGAGAATTACATTTGGTGTAGCCATTGATTATTTTGTGTAGGTAACATAGATCAGAGAACTGTAAACGGCTTCTCAGGTCAAGTATACCCAGGTAGTTCATGATGTCAGATTTAGTTTTGTTCTTAGAAACAGGATTGCGAGTCTTAACAATGAAAGTGAAAAAGTTAAAAATACTATTTAGTTGAGATATGTTTGTGACAGCAGATGAGGACCAAATAGGGGAACAAAAGTCAATAATGGGGAGAACATACGAGACGAAGTATAATTTTAAGGCGTTAATATCATTAATTTCAGTAAACCTGTAAAGAATGCCTACAGTACGCATAGCACGGGATTTTATGGATTGAATATGAGCAGAGAAGGTTAGTTTACGGTCTATTATAACACCTAGGTCTCTTACCTGAGTAGTCGATTGCAATGTATTTCCGTGGATGGTATATGCAGTGTTCATTCCTTGCTTTAGCAATGAAAAGGAGATTGTATTGCACTTCTTAAAATTGGGAGAAAGATTCCATTTCTTAAACCAGTCACCACACGAATTGAGAACAGTCTGTAATTCGTCACAGTCATCAGGCGTAGGATTTTCAGGTCGTCGGCGTACAAGAGGAGGGAACACTGACTATTTCGGGTGCAAAAAATTATGTCATCGATATAGAGAACAAAGAGTAGGGGTCCCAGAATACTGCCCTGAGATACTCCTGATAACACAGATAACCATGATGAGGCAGATTCAGGGAGTACCACTCTTTGTTTTCTGCCGGAGAGGAAACTTGTTATCAATGACAAGACGGGGCCATGGATATTAAATCTGGTAGCGAGCTTATGAAGAAGAAGTGCATGATCCACTGAGTCGAATGCCTTGGCCAGATCTATATAGATTGCATCTAACTGAGATTTCTTTTCCATTGCTGAAATGATGTGGTGATTGAGAACAGTGAGGTTAGTGAGGCATGATTTTCAGGGAGTGAATCCGTGTTGTTCTTCAGATATGTACGGCTGTGTGAAACAGAGGAGTCGGCGATGGATTATTCTTTCGAGGACAGAGGATAGTATTGGAACGATAGATATTGGGCGGTATGATGAGACATCATATTTGTTGCCAGATTTGTAAATAGGTGTGATCTATTTGTTTCTTTTGTACACATTTTCCTATGTAGTGTTGGGCTTTATTTATAGCGTAGAATGTAGTACCCTATTCCCTGATATTACGTACCGATGTTCATTAAATTCCGCTTACCCGTTTTCTCGTGTCTCGGAGTTGATGTGGACTTTGCAGCAAAAATCGATATTAAAGAATATCTCCGTTAACACAGGCGTTATGGTAAATATGCACACGAAATAAATAATTGGAAATTGTATTTTGTATAACTTTAGTTACGTAGTAATTACCGATAGGAGCACTAATAACATAGATTTTTGAGAATTAAATTCTAAGCGCTCCCCTAAACTACTATTTCACTCATCGTGGATTAAATTATTTATGCTCTAAATTGTAGTTCCTCATTCCCCAACTTTACATGCCGATTTTAATTAAATTTTATTTAGCCATCTTCTCGTGATGCGTATACATACATACATACATACATATATACATACATACATAAAAAGATGACGAAAAGTTAAAAAGAGCATTTCGTTGTTCCTGGGTATTCGGCTGATACAGAAATAACATTCTCTTTTGTTTCTGAGCAACTTACAGGCGAAACCCTTATTTTATATATATATATATATATATATATATAACGATAGAAGGAATTAGCTGCCTAATGTGAAAGAATTATTGAAATATGTTGGAGTGGTTCCCGAGATGCTTTTGAGGAAAGGTAGTAAAACATGCAGACCTGCCGCTTACAGGGAGGGAAATTTCAGTGGTTGTAATGAAGTCACAATGAGCATGTATACCAACGGGCCGAGTAGCTCATACGACTGAAGCACTTGCCATCTGAGCCATCGATTCAAACTCAGTCCGGTGGGGTTTGCTTAAGTACGCCAGCAGATTTATCGGCAAGTGAAACTACAGTGGGACAAACTTACGGCACCTCATCGTCTCCAAAAACATTAATATTGAGCTCTACTATAATTAAGTTTCCGATGAATGCATCCCGTGTAGATGCTTTCATTTTCATATGTTTCACAGACATAATCTATACTAATATCATGAAGAGAGAAAGTTTGTTTGTATATGAAGAATCACATCACGAACTATTCCAAACGATTTCAGCCATTCGTTACCATTACAAGGCTAATTTCTTCCAGATTATAATAATAGCATATTTTGGGTGCAAGTAATATAATTTAACTTAGTAAATAACAATTTTCTACGACATCTGATTCACCAACTGAACCAGGAAGTTCTAAATTATTTTGCACGATAAAAAAATTCTTCTTCTTCTTCTTCTTCTTCTTCTACGACTACCACCACTTTTCCCTCACCTGTTTGGTCGCGAGTGCAATCTGCGTCGCACATGTGAATTTGGCCTGTTTTACGGCCCTTCCTGATGCCAATATTCTATACGGAGGGACGGAATCACTATTGCGTGTTACTGTGGTGGTTGTAATTGTTGTGTGTTGTCTGAATATGACGAGGAGAGTGTGGAGACAGACACCAATTCCCAGTCCCCGAGTCAGAAGGATTAATCAGAAGCGACTAAAATCCCCGACCCGGCCGGGAATCGAACCCGGGAACCTCTGAACCGAAGGGCAGTATGATGACCATTCATTCAAGGAGTCGGAAGTGCGATTAAAATCTACAAATGCTAAATATTTTTATATTTGAGTACTAATTTCCGTTAAAGAAACTATTTTTAGGGGAGACGAGGGGGTTGGCGTATAATTGCTGACAAAGAGTACTTTAAACACCGATGCAAAACCAGCTTCACGTTATCTTTTTGGCTGACTGCATACTTCTGCCAGTGTTAGAGTAGAACGCAGCCCGGAAGGCGGTTTCGTTGCGCAGAGAGAGACAGAAGTATGAGGTGCGGTGATGCCAATTTGGCTACTCATAACAGCACGAAACTGTAAACATTTTTTCATCCAGTTATATCTTGAATTTCAAAGAGCGATGACCTATATTTTTCGTGGACTTAAATGTTTCCTGAAAGTCTAAATTTATTTTTAACATCAAACCCCGAGAAAGTGTTCAGGAAAATTTTCGAGATTAAGGAAGATAAATGGACGGGCCAGTTTCAATGGCATAGGATATTCGCCATTTTTATACATATCAAATTTGTTGTACGCAGAACATTTTTATTGAAATCATCGAGGTCCGTCACTGGCTCCTTCCTCTTCGAGTTCTTCCCTGGCGACCTGAACAATGCATTATTCTTATTTCCGTAGCTTGTTTTACCCTCTGTACTGTTCGCAGGCCGATACCGCACGCGAGTGCTGTCTTCTTTTGAAGCGTGGCAACATGGCGTTTCTCACCTTCCCCGCCACTGAACGCCTGCTGATGCATGCTTACCAAATACAAATACACTCTAAATACTATTTCCCTCGTCTGTCGACGGAATACTTGTCTTTTTGCTCTTCCTGGATCTATCGTACACACGCAAATAGTTCCCTAAATACGTTGATTATGATATTTACAAATAAAACTCGAAACATTCACTCGTGATCCGCATAAACAGGCACCTCTTACTGAAATGATTCTATTGGCTCAGCGGAAAACACGTCATACTACCAAGCGCGCGAATGTTACTGCACAACCCTCTTCAAACCGCCTTCCCGGCCACGTTCTACTCTAATAAAGATCATGGAAGTACTGTTGTAAATCGTATTTTGCTACCTCCTGCAATAGTGCTCTTCCCTTACTTGTTGACTTGTTGATGTTAACTGTCCCATTTTAGGTGGTTTCTGCATCCTTGAAAAAAGGTAAAAGTCACATGAGGTTATGTTAGATGAACATGAGTGCTGTCGAAGCACATAAGTTGCATATTTTGAGAGAAACTTTCACAAGGGAAGTGTCTCCGATGGAAAAAGAAAATAGGATCACCGTGAAACATTCGCAGTGCTTTACTTATATGCTGAAATGAACACACGTTTAGGAAGTGTTGTGGAGCTTCAAATTTTCAAAAATATTGGTATCTCTTTGTACATAAATAATTTTCTCTTTGTGAATTAATCAACATTGTTGAAATTAGGCGATACGCCATTTGAAATCCCAGCAGGTATAGTTGAACAGTGTCAAAGTGCGTAAAACTTACCTTTAACCTAAGCACTATGTTAGAGTAATTTGTGCGGACCCATGCAAGACACTCATGGGTCTATTAAAAACGAAGAATATCTTGATCTACTAAATATTAAGGTACACATAATTCTTTAAATAAGAATTAACATTTCCGTCATATCAATTATGACAGAGCTACAAATGAACATATTCTTACAATAAGAAAGAAAGGAATAAATGTAGCGTGGTTTGCCTATGGCTAAAACTTTTTGGTGGAAAGGACTGGTAAATTATATTACATTTCCACTGCTAAGACAAAGAGGCACGCTTGCAGCAGTGTCAGGATGGTGACATGTACATTCTATACAAGAAATTTCCGTTTGGAGAAGATGTTATGATATTTATACAGTATATATTAGCACATGAAGAAGGAAAGAGCAAAGGAGTGAAGACTATGAAATAACATTTGAAAGGAGTTTATAATTTAACAAAGGAAAACAGACGGATCATTATGGAGAAATGGAAGTATGCTTAATAATGGTTGAACTGGTAGTTAGAGTAAGATTATACTTTAAGTAGAGTTGGAGGACTTCAACTCACCAATGAAAAACTGCCACGTTTACATCACTGATCTCTGCAGTTATCCATCGGGAACGTCGAAATATTCAGATCTGTATTTGGCATCTATTATATCGTCAAGTGGTCAGTAAGATATGGATCTTTCTTACTGTTACACATCCGATGGGTCTGAAAGCGATGGAAGCTACTTATTTAAGAAGAGACCTGTGCCTGCCGAGAACCTCGCGGATCTTTCCCCTGTGGGTAAAGGCGGTAGAATAACACCCACGGTATCCCCTGCCTGTCGTAAGAGGCGACTAAAAGGGGCTTCAGACACTCTGAACTTGGAGCGTGGGTTGTCGACCATAAGGACCTTAGCTGAGTCCTTGCATTGCTTCCACTTACTTGTGCCAGGCTCCTCACTTTCATCTATCCTATTCGACCTCTCCGGGTCAACTCTTGTTCTTATCAGGTTTGCGAGGGATAGGGAGTCTTTCATATTCATGCCCTATGTGGCCCTTGTATTCCTTTGGCCGATATATTCATTTTTCAAAGTGTCTAATATAGAGGATGGTTGCCTAGTTATACTTCCTCTTAAAATAATAATCACCACCACCACCTCACGGATCACAGCTACAGCGACTTCATCGTCAGGGAGATAATGGAAAATAACATCCTGGGAAATACAACACCACATGAAGAAACGGGAGCAAAATGCAGTGATCATAGATCCAAACTTGTATCCGAATTACTCTAAATAAAAGCAAGTGGAAGGAGACTCACTTTCCACAGAGGCATGTGTTTACCATGACTGTAGAGCACGGCTTCCATTGTAGAATATTATCTGTTTATCTTTACATGTATTTATTCTCTCTCTCTTCTGTAATAATAATAATAATAATAATAATAATAATAATAATAATAATAATAATAATAATAATAATAATAATAATAATAATAATAATAATAATGTTTGGGTCACGTAGCTGTCAGCTTGCATTCCAGAGATAGTGGATTCGAAACCCACTGTCAGCTGATCTGTATATTCTGTACCTGACGTAAGGCACACTTAAGTCATTTTACAGGAGAAATGAAAAACATCAGTTGTAGAGCATTTTCGCTGCATTGTGGCTTAGACAATACATTTTCATCGTTGTTCTTGATACATTTTGTGCAATTCTTATCACTGAACACATTCATTACTATTGTGTAATTTACACTTAAGATGGTTAATTATTATTTTATTGCCACAAAAATAAAATGACAGTGGACTTATGTTTATACAGTTCTATGTTTTATGAAATGTGACTTACGTTGATTTAGCTCTCAGGTACGGATATAGTGATGATCATATTTTAAGAGAAATTGCAATTACATAACCATCCCTTAGCTTTGCAAATTTGATGACACCGAAATGGGAAGAGAATACGTGTTCATCAAATGATGTCGGATATGAATAGAAGAATGTTAGGAACATCGCACAAGTAAGTTAAGCAAAACAGAATAACCCAGGCGGCCTCAAGAAATATGCCGAAAGAAGGTAAGAATCCGTTCGGACATATCAGGGTAGACAATTGTTGCTGCGGTGGAACTTCCATAATGCCGCATGCGTTAGTTCTGCGTGCTGTCCGCAGAATGTGAAGCATACGACACGAGCACCACACCTCATTGCTCCGACGTGGTGGTTGTCAAGCAGTGTATTTGATTCATAAAACACAACAAGGAACACCACGGTATTGAAATGATAGATTTCGTCGCATTCGTTACTGAATTGTCTCGCAAAATTATGGTCAGCTGCTACATGCCAATGTGCCTTTACGTATCTCAGGCTCACAGTTACCATTTTTGTTCACGATGGTTCACAGATGCACGGTTTGTCCCACCCCTTCATATCCGCCAAATCTGTGTTGATATTTTACCGATTCAGGTGTTCGAGCACCACAATCATAATCTTGGATTTTCTGACATTGATGGGAAAGCCGCATTCAGCAATATCATCCTCCAGTCTGCATATCGGTTTTTCAGGTTCGTCTTCCCTTGTTACAATGAGAGCAGCGTTGTGGGCAAAGTGGTAGTTACCGAGCTCGATAGCTGCAGTCGCTTAAGTGCGGCCAGTATCCAGTATTCGGGAGATAGTAGGTTCGAACCCCACTGTCGGCAGCCCTGAAAATGGTTTTCCGTGGTTTCCCATTTTCACACCAGGCAAATGCTGGGGCTGTACTTTAATTAAGGCCACGGCCGCTTCCTTCCCACTCCTAGCCCTTTCCTGTCCCATCGTCGCCATAAAACCTACCAGTGTCGGTGCGACGTAAAACAACTAGCAAAAAAAGAGTGGTAGTTCGAGAACTTAATTCCATTAATTTTCTCTCAATAAATTATGGCTTTTTCCCAACATGCCACTAGCCATTAACAGTTCAGAAGAGACTCTCCTATGGGCCTAACTCACAAACTGAATTTGTCATATCCAATATACAGATTCTTCTGATATTTATTTCACTCCCTGCCTTAAACATCGGAACCTGGGCCAGTGCATGAAATAATGATCTCACATGTTCTCAATAATTTCGTAGTGTTCATCTGTTGAGAGATGAGTATATATTAATGGGCAAAAGGGACGAGCGCGACGTCCTGTCACGAATCAGTAATTGATGCCCAACTAGATATACCGCTACCACGAAAATGTTATGGATTTAATCAACTATGCGTACACTATCACAGAATTTTCTACCGCAAAGGATGGCTTTCATAATCCACAGGTGTCTCTGAAATGTGTGGTGAACATGTTAGTTACAGCAAGTATTCTCCAAATCCTATCGTCGAGTATATGACCGCGCATTTTATACTGTGATGTAAGACGATTAGCCAGCTGCGCAGTGTAGGAGTAGTGTGCTTGCCTCTCAGCTCTCAGGTATTGAGTTCAATTACTAGACAATATGAGCATTTTAATTTTAATCTTAGGGCTCCTGAGGTCAACTCACTATCTGTCTGACAACTGAGACAGCCAGCTGACCAAGTATTCAGAGCAAAGCAACACAGCTGAGGAAGTCGTTTCACTACAATATCTAATAATAATAATAATAATAATAATAATAAAAATAATAATAATAATAATAATGTTATTTGCTTTACGTCCCACTAATTACATTTACGGTCTTCGGAGACGCCGAGTTGTGGAATTTAGTCCCGCAGGAGTTCTTTTACGTGCCAGTGAATCTACCGACACGAGGCTGTCGTATTTGAGCACCTTCAAATACCACCGGACTGAGCCAGGATCGAACCTGCCAAGTTGGGGGTGAGAAGGCCAGCGCCTTAACCGTCTAAACCACTCAGCCCGGCACTACAATATCTACAGGCCTTCTAATTGGCATTCATTTACTGAACGGCGGTATCAGTATCATCCATTCTGAAGTTGCTATAGACTTATAGGTCATCTGCATAGAGGTGATGGGTACAGTTATGTACATGATTAGGGATGCCATTAACATAATGAATAAATAGCATAAGTCCAAGTACAGAACCCTGGGTTTGTTTGCTACGGCAGTAACTGCCAGTCATCCCTGAAGTGTAAGGGTAACATGCCTGCTTCTTACCGGAAGTATCTGGACTAGATCCCCAGCCAGACCTAGAATTTGAAACCAGATCAGATATTTGCCCTGTATCAATACTTATAGCTCCCTCCAAAGCCCTAAAAGAAAAAGTTATATAATATTTGGAAAAAAAAAAAGTATTCTTGAATTTTTCCCCTTCAATCAGGTTGTAGGAAAGGACACAGCACTGCGAAAGTCCTACTTAGAATTACGTACACCACGAAAAAGCATGGATGACATGGAAATGACACTTCTCCTAGAATTCAGCAGCACATTAGACACTGCCAATATTGATATCTTATTATGTAAGTTGCAAGGACATTTCATTTTCACTGAAGTGCGACTTTCTCCCATACATCACAAATAGACATTTTCATAGCAGGCATTCTGGTTCTATACTGTAATTAAGGCTATGGTCTCTTTCTTTCCACCAGCCCCGGGGTGTAGCGTGACAGCCTCTTACTCAGAGGCCCCGGGTTCGATTCCCGGCCAGGTCAGGGATTTTTACCTGCATCTGAGGACTGGTTTGAGGTCCACTCAGCCTACGTGGTTACAACTGAGGAGCTATCTGAAGGTGAGATGCAGCTAGAAAGCCGAGAAAAACGGCCGAGAGGATCCGTCGTGCTGACCACACGACACCTCGTAATCTACAGGCCTTCCAGCTGAGCAGCGGTCGCTTGGTCGGCGCTTGTTGCGCCATGGGGTCACTTTCTTCCCATTCCTAGACCTTTCATACACCATTGTCGCCATAAGACCCATTCGTGTCGGTGCGACGTAAAACAAATAATTGTATGAGAAAACATTGGTAGTGTCCGTGGTACTTTTTACGTTCGTTCTCGATTCCTCTTGATAGATTCGTTGACCTATAATTATAATGGTAAATATTTTACGTCATATTAACTACTTTTACGGTCGACGGGAACACCGAGGTGCAGGAATGTTGTTTCAGAGGAGTTCTTTAACGTGCGGTAAATCTGCCGACACGATGCTCATGTATTTGAACATCTTCAAATATCACCGGACTGAGGTGGGATTGAACCCGCAAATTTATCCTATTACGTGTTCCTATTGTCCGCCTCTGTGGTGTAGTGGTTAGTTTGATTAGCTGCCACCCCCGGAGGCCCGGGTTTGATTCCCGGCTCTGCCACGAAATTTGAAAAGTGGTACGAGGGCTGGAACGGGGTCCACTCAGCCTCTGGAGGTCAACTGAGTAGAGGTGGGTTCGATTCCCACCTCAGCCATCCAGGAAGTGGTTCTCCGTGGTTTTCCACTTCTCCTCCAGGCAAAATGCCGGGATGGTACCTAAGGCCACGGCCGCTTCCTTCGCTCTTCCTTGCGTATCCCATCCAATCTTCCCATCCCCCACCAAGGCCCCTGTTCAGCATAGTAGGTGAGGCTGCCTGGGCGAGGTATTGGTCATTCTCCCCAGTTGTATCCCCCACCTATTGTCTCACGCTCCAGGACACTGCCCTTGAGGCGGTAGAGGTGGGATCCCTCGCTGAGTCTGAGGGAAAAACCAATCCTGGAGGTTAAGCAGATTAAGACATACAGACAGACGTGTTCCTATTTCTTCTATACATGACAATGTTTAGGTTCTAACGTAGTAGATAAAGTTCTGATCTACTTTATATCGGTACCAACATGAGTACACGCCTTATGCCAAAACCGAGTCAGTAAGCAGAATCAGGAAATGTAGATGCGTGCTTTCGTCTCGAGGTGGTGCAACTCTTTTCGAGCACACCCCCAAGAGAGGTGAGTTGCATGTACCTATTTATCCGCATACCAGACCTCCTTCCAATCTTAAATTTCTGAGAATCGAACCCAGATCCCCGAGGATTACAGCTAATAACTCTAATTGTTACACTACGGAAGTGGACGACAGAGTCGATAATAATCTATGTCAAAATTTCTATACCTCATCGCTCGTTATAGTCTTTCGTAATGAAATATTTCTTGTTTGGCTTCCTTCTCAGGAAGTGTCGAATGCATGTTTTCAGAGTATCGTGCATAGTTTCATTGCGTTAAGAATGTAACTATGGAAGTTTAGGGTGATATTTGGAATGTTATCGATTAACAATTTCCTATTTTTTGTGCTATTTGCTTTACGTCGCACCGACACAGATATGTCTTATGGCGACGATGGGATATGAAAGGCCTAGGAATGGGAAGGAAGTGGCCGTGGCCTTAATTAAGGTACATCCCCAGCATTTGTCTGGTGTAGAAATGGGAAACCACGGGAAACCATCTTCAGGGCTGCCGACAGTGGGGATTCGAGCCTACTATCTCCCGGTTACTGGGTACTGGCCGTACTTAAGCGACTTATCGAGCTCGGTATAACAATTTCTAAACGCAGGGAAGTGCAGATTTTTATAGGTAAATTGTACGTAAATTTGTATGTATTAAACTAGCAAAAAAAAATCCGGGCGAGTTGGCCGTGTGATTACGGGCGTGCGGCTGTGGGCTTGCATCCGAGAGATAGTGGGTTCGAACCGCACTGTCGACAGCCCTGAAGATGGTTTGACGTGGTTTCCCATTTCTACACCAGGCAAATGCTGGGGCTGTACCTTACTTTAGGCCACGACCGCTTCCTTCCAACTCCTAGGTCTTTCCTCTCTCATCGTCGCCGTAAGACCTATCTGTGTCGGTGCGACGTAGAGCCAGTAGTAGGAAAAACTAGCAAAAAAATCTCAATGATAATCGGCCTATTCAAATACAGTCGATCAGTCCTTTCGTCAGAAGGGGTACGATTTTAATTAAAAACCATTTTAATTTAATGTTGTTTGTAATTTTTATTTTTATCTACGCTCTTATTCTAATGACTGCTTTAGTTTGTCTTTGCGTACTTTTATGTGCTTTCTAAACTTTTAAATTGGATGAAATACACGATCTTACTTCAAAGGCAATGGCTTATTTCATTGTTTTAGTTGGTTTGGGCCGCCTGAGGACCCCAGGGCTTGTGCTTTAGCTGTGTTGTTGTTGTTTCTATTGTTGCTGCTTCTGATGTTCTACTGCTACTTTCTTCTTTGTACCTTGACCTTTTCTCTTGGCCCAGTAATCCTTTATTTTCTTGCTGAACTATATTTTGCGTTCCTCGGACCATTTCCTCGTCTCATTGGATTTAGCATCAGTAAGGGACGGTAGGAGGGGTTTCGTTTTAATAACTGAACTGTAGTTTCTTCTGTAAATTATGATGACATTATTTATATTAAATTCTGCCATATCATTCTCTACCTGCTGGATCCACAGCGATTCATGGCTTTACCTCTGCTAGCTACTTTGAGAATTTTGTAGGACAATCTATGGAAATCCTTTTTATTCTGATGGCATCTGTGAGTGTTTCTTGGAGTTCGTACAGTTCACGGTTTCGTTTGTACCATCGCCTTCTATCTGACAGGACCCTTGGTCCTAATATCCTTCTCAGAAACTTCCTTTCTTGCACATCGAGGGCTCTTAGTGGGGTCTTCTTAGTTAGAAATAGGCACTGTGCTGAGTAAAGGACTAAGGGTCGGACTATTGCACTATAGTGTCTTAGATTGACATTCATCGGTAGGTGTTTTGAGGCGTACAGTATTCCCAGGCATGGTGTGCCTTGTCTAGTTTGATTCTCCTCAGTTCGAGAGCAACCATTTCACTACGGTCTTCTGAAATCCATTCCCGAAGGTACTTCACACTTTCTGCTCTCTTGATATGCTTGGTCTAATTTTATTATATTTTAATCGATTTTACATCAATTGTGTAAATCGTTACGCAATGCGAATGAGATCCACTGATAATTCTAAATTCATATTCATTTTTATTATTATATTCTAAATTTTAGTCAGCATATGAATTTTAAAATGTTTATCATTACATTTCGTTTCATCTCGTACTATTAGGGGCCGATGACCTAGACGTTAGGCTCTACAAACAAAAATCATCTTCATCGTTTAATGTTGTATTAATTTAGTACATGCATATACCTGTATTAAAAGAGATTTTTGTTCGCAATGACATTTAAATTACAAATAAATTAAATAAATTTAATGTATAATATACTGAAACATATATTTCCCTGAAAACATTTTTCTGCTCTAAGTTCAAATATTTCATTGTACCGTATATACGAGAAGTATTACAGTAGCAGTAATAAATGTATACGAGCCATGGTTATTTACCAGGCGACTTTTCTATTGTAAGTGTCCTAATAACACAATAATCAACCATTCATAGAATTAAGGAAAAAATAACAATTCTGTCCTTTCAAGAGTTATAGAATATTTGCTAAATGAATGTGGAGGGTTACGAAAACGTGAAGTGGCTAGACGAAAGACTAATCACCATTGTATTTTGAGAAGAATTAAATTTTATCATGTAAGCTTTACAGAGAAAGGGTGAAGAGAGGACTGGATTGGAAATAAGTTGTTGGAAACAATGTCAAGCTCAGTTTGATCCCCGTGATATCCACATACATCTGCTGCCCGTGTTATTTGTCTTTTCAGTTCTCAGTTCGGAATATCATAAACATGGTACACAAAGGGATGTGTCAAGGACTCTGAATCTCTTTTTTACTCCAGGAGAAATGTAACATTTTCATGTTTAATATATTTTATTTGCAAACGCGACACAAATATTGTCACTAAATAGCTTCACTGCCTCGTTTGGGGCTTGCAGTGTTGATATTGACAGCGTCACTCAGCTCTCGCCAGATGTTTTCTCTTTCTTCTAGGCCTAGAGGAGTTTGTAAACGCTCTGCTTTAAGAAGTGCGATTTCATCAGTTTGAAATATTTAAAAGTAATACACATCAAGTCAGGATAGCAACTGATCATCAGTTCCTCATCTCGAAAAGAAATCACTAGCATATCTATATGGTGAATGAAATCAGGAAGAAATGTGTATTTGGCTCCAGAGAATATCTACCATACAGTATATTTTCTGTCTGAAATATCGAACAATTAAGATCTTTCATAAAATTGTGCTTTCGGGCGTTTAGTTTTAATGGCTCGAAAATTAAAAATCCCTCCATGAATACTTTCGTGGTCACTTTTATTGAGATTCCAGATTACAAGGCCCAGAGACCCTCCAAAGCGAAGTTCAGCTTTCCATCTTTCCCAAAAAATAATATTGAACATAAGAACTCCTTCTATGGGAACAGAATATAATACAATGCAATATAATTTATTCGGTCATTAAGCATGTTATACATTCCCAAAGAAAATAAAATCGTAAATATACATGCAGATAGAAAAGTACATAATATCAATACATAACAAGTTAATTTTGAAGTAGACCTATTTCTACACCGAGTAAAAATGATTCAAGATTCTTCTCAAGTTTACATCTGACTGTATCGAATGTTTTTTTTTTTTTTTTTTTGTGAATATTTCTGAAAAAAATCTGAAATGGCTTGAAACTGTCTTATGTAACTTTTTAACTAGGCACATCGTGTTCGTTTAGTGATCTGTTATTATTGCAATCATCACTTCTGACTTGAATTTTATGGTTGTTTAATATACTTTACTTGAATTATAATACTATATGTATGTTCGTAATAGAAATGCTTAGCAGGCAGGTTAATAAAAGAGGACTCCAGCAGATCCTGTTAAGATACCTAATGACATTTGCTGAGGAAGTAAAACTTTAGACATTCGGCTACACTTTCTCCACAGTAGGATTCTATATTGAGTAGACGTTATTTTTCTTTGCAATTGGCTTTACGTCGCACCGACACAGATAGGTCGTATGGAGATAAAGGATTAGGAGTGGGAAGGAAGCGCCCGTGGCCTTAATTAAGGTACATCCGCAAATGCCTGGTATGAACATGAGAAACTACGGAAATCCATCTTCAGGACTGCCGACAGTGGAGTTCGAACCCACTATCTCCCGGATGTAAGCTCACAGCCGCGCACCCCGAACCATACGACCAACTCGCCCGGTCTGAGTAGACTACTTAGAAAATTGCAAAGTAGTCATTTAAAAGATATTTAGTGGGTACTTAAGCTCTGATGGCTCTGAAAAGTTTTATGGCTTACTTGAATTGTGTTCATTTCATCTTCGGATCTAGATATATTCCCACCGGGTGAGTTGGCCCTGCGGTTAGGGGCGCGCAGCTGTGAGATTGCATTCGGGAGATAATTGATTCGAGTCCCAATGTCGGCAGCCCTGAAGATGGTTTTCCGTGGTTTCCCATTTTCACACCAGGCAAATTCTGGGACTATACCGTAATAAAGGCCACGGCCGCTTCCTTCCCGACCCTAGGTCTTTCCTATCCCACGTCGCCATAAGACCTCTCTGTGTCGGTGCGACGTTAAGCCAACTCTAAATATATAGGCCTATATATATATACCTAGGTATATACTCGTATGTATACCCAATACCTTCACCGTTAGTTTAGATGTTAGTCCCTTCATAATGTGCACATATTCAGTCACAGAGGAATTTGTGCTCTTGTTACAATACTTGTTTTTACTGATGAATTTTGAGAGCACGTTCAAATTCACGATTACAGTATATTTCCACCATTATTTTGAGGACAGTGTGGTTTATGTTGTCTCACATGTATCCCTCGAATACAATGTCCTTAAGAAGCACAAGGAGGAGATAGTTTAGAACCACATCAAAGTTTGCCTGAATTAAAAATATTTACCTCAACACCACCCACTGGTACACATTTATTTCTTTTAAACTTAAGTTTTCTGTACAGTTAACGACAGTAACATGTTAAACGTCATAAACATTTTTTATTGCAATAACTCGGTAAAAGAGACCAGATTCAAACAACAACAGAAAACAAACCAAGTGATATCAACAGTTGGAATGAAACCAAATGGAATCTACTACAAAGGCCCATTTTATACACACAACCTATCATTAAAATGGGAAAACTTTTCGAAGTAAACACACGCTATGTGGATGAAGTATTGTAGACTTACTTTTAAACCTAATTCTTAATGCTCGAATGCAACTTTAGCACAATAATTTATATAACAAGGTCCTCACAAATTTAATTGAAAAAATAGCATTGACAGGCTCATAATATCCCTTTTTCCGATCTCCAAGGTACAGTCAGTTAGGTAGATATTTTCATCCTGTTTCCTGGCTGAGGTTCGCGACAGTTTTGGAAGAATAAATGTGACAGTTCTAACACTTGAAAGAACTTCTGTGGGACGAATTTCAGAACTCCGGCGTCTCTGAAAATATATAGTAAATAAGATATGGTTACAAAATACATTATTATTATTTTTCTTTCTTGTTTCATTATGCTCATTCATAGAGCGCGTTGGAACTTATTCGTTGGCTTGATGATTTCGCCTTCCGATTCTTCCAATTTCTCTTCATGAACCCACTGTCTTGCCTCTTGTGTTTTCCTGACCATTCTGTACCAGTCCTGATGCTAGTTTTCACCGCAAATGTGTGTTTATTTACTGAGGTCCTGAAGACTCGGTGATTTTTTCATTATGTCTTCCTCGATGAGCAATTCATTCAGGTCTCCTCTTGTTTCCTCCAGAACCGGGCGAGTTAGCAGTGCGCTTAGGGGCGAGCGGCTGTCAGCTTACATCCGGGAGATAGTGGGTTCGAATCCCATTGTCGACAGCCTTGAAGATGGTTTTCGCTGGTTTCCCATTTTCACACCAGGCAAATTAAGGGCACGGGCGCTTCCTTCCAACTCGTAAGCATTTCCACTCCCATCGTCGCCATAAGACTTATCTTTGTCGGTGCGACGTACAGCCACTAGCAAAGAAAAGTTCAACCTGCTAATTTGGGAATGTATTACATCGAATAATCTTTTTGTGAGTCTATTATTATCCCTCCTAAGTATGTATCCAAACAATTTCAAACGTCTCCTGCGTACAGGATTGGTGAAACTCTCTGTGTAAATAGAGAGATCTGCAGTTCGCCTTTTGATCCAAATTCCAAAATTTCTCCTAAGGATTTTACGTATTTGCTTTTTCAATATCTGCATTTTTAGAACGACCTCCTAAAGTTAAGGTTTCTGATTCATGTAGTGTTTCTGGTAGAATAACTGTTTTGTAACGTTTCAATCTAGCATTATTATTATTATTATTATTATTATTATTATTATTATTATTATTATTTTTATATTATTATTATTATTATTATTATTATTATTATTATTATTATCTCTAATCTGAGTTATGACACTCATGATCTGCCTATCTATTCTCCAATACTGGAATTGACCATGACGGTGCATAAATAAATGGCATAATTATTGTCTTTATAACTGGACATCAGAAATGCACGGTTCAATTGACCCATTAAATACGCGAGAGAAAGTGATTTGAAATTTTTTTAGGAGTTTCGTTTTCTCTTCATGACTGTGCACATCTCTATACCTGCCTCTCTCAAGCCTATCCTATCGTCTTCTGCTCCAGCGTTAGTGGCGGTAGGTTATTCAGGTATGTTAGAATGGGATACTGTGAGATACGAATATAATCTATTAAAAACTGAGTCTTATTTCCAGAGGGTGTCCTAGCTGGAAAATATATATTTATTAACCCAGTATATTTCAAAGATAAACTAGATGAAATTAAAATATATGAGTTCTATTATAGAATTAACAGTATTTGTTCCCAGATTTGTTAACCTCAGTTGAATATTTCTAAGAACCACCCATTCTTACATTTGATGGTCACCTTTAATGACCGTCACATTCGTGAACCTCAAACCTCTCTTTTCATACAGAGAAATTTGCACTACTTTCAGATCTCCCAGCTATTACTTCTTTCGTTACCATAGCTGTATAAATCCAAAGATCAAAGAATACACACACATACAGAGAGAGATAGAAAGAGAGAGAGAGAGAGAGAGAGAGATCCAATAAAAGTGTTATGCCTATTTATAGATAAATGAACAATGATTATACACTGGAAATACGAGGGCTGTGTATAAAGTAGTGACAACGTAGTTCAGACACTCGCAGGAGATCGGACATGTGGAAATAGGATATGGGAGCGGTCAGGTGGCGCTGTTGTCGATGTGTAGTGTACATTTGACGGGCCTCCAGTTGCCAGACTTGTTGCTGTGTAGCCCTGAAGTGAAATGTGTCAATTTCACCGCTCTAAAGCATGTTTACAAAAGGCGATCAGCGTCAGTGCTTTAAAATCGAGGCTGCCCGTTGCAAAAATACATAAGAATGTTATTGAGGATTACATGATACCTGTGGTGAGAGTGCATTACCGTATAGGACGGTTGCACGATGTGTCAACGCGTTTAGCTCTTATTGCAACGGGGGCATTGGCAGGTCTTGGAACACCCTCCGTATTCACCAGACATGAGTCCTTGTTTCTTCGAATAGTTTTCGAAGTTAATTGAAACCCTCCGAGGCCTCCGATATCCTGACGTGGCATCTGTACTCTGCGTAGTATGGCGCTCCGTCGCTGTCATCAACAGAGAACGCCTACGGTCCCCAACGGCTTTCCGGCATTTGACAAAAGGTAATAGACTTTTAGTGTGACTACACAGAAGGAATATGATGCAATTGTTCGTGTTAGTTCATTAAATATTGCCAGTACTTTATTTACAGCCCTCGTAATTTCAGAAATGAGTGAGAAGGTAAGCAACACTTCATGTAATATAATTACATTAGGTGTTAGAGTTCCATTTAAAATAAAGATATTCAAATATTTTTGTTGCAATATTTTACGTTCAAGCGTAAGCCTTGTTACATGGAACACTAATGTCCCAATTATGAAATGTCTATTATGATAATATTTCCGTACTTCATATTCGGACTATTTACGAGATAGGATCCAAACGTTCGTAAACTTGCCGTGAATTCTGTAAAACAGCCATGAACATCCACTTCTAAAAGATCGTCTTGCGTGATTACACACCTTTACTACTGCTTGTAAAGCTTCTGCGGAAAAATTACTGGAAACCATTATTGCAAAGCTCCCGTAAGCCCTACTGCGAAGTTTGTTATTAAAATGCTTGGCAATCGAATATAACGTTCATTCATTTAAGTTTTTGTCCTTGGAAATACGTAAGAGTCGGGTGGGTGTATACGAAGTGAGATGTTGATGTATATAATTTCCAACTTTGGGACCAGAAGAGTCCGATGTCACACAAAATGCCCTAGTCGGAGGTTACCAATATCTTTGCAGTGATAGACATATTCTAAATAGTTTGATGATTATTCTGGCGAAACCAATGCATCACATGGTTACTGATTTCATCCGTGTTTGCAGTCTCATATCGAGATGAGTGTTCATTAGTAGCGTTAAATTCTCGTTCTGGTACCACTCAAACACATTTCATCTCATTATCGTACAGTTATCGTCAACGTACACTGCTCTATGAAAGTCTTCATAAGTCTCTTCCAATATAATTACAATACAGTAAAGTACAATATACACACCGAGCAAGTTGCCACTCGGTTTGCAATTTTAGAAGTATGCCAGAAATACAAATTTAGCAAATGCTATGAAATAGCTCCACGAACTAGTAAAAATCTTGAGATAAGTTCCAACAGATGTGAAAGCTATTTACAGATTAACACCAAGAGATTGCAGGAAATCCCCCAAAGAAATCCTAGAAGTTTGACGACATCGTGGGAATGATGATTCTATGAGAATTGTTGTAAGAAAATTATTCGAAGTTCGCCTAAAAGGAAGAACACCCAGAAGAAAGTTTCTCAACTAATGTAAATCTAATATCGTGTAAAATGATGTGAAAATATTAAATCTTGGACCTGTAATTATAAATGTACTTCAGCAAAGATCTGGCATTACCATACTATGAGGTGAATCACGGAAGACATCACATAAAAACTTGTTGTACATTGCATGCATTTTGATATTTATAGGTTTAAAAAGTGCTTTGTTTAAAATTTGATCGATTTTTTAAAATGAAATGATTTTTTTTATGTGTTTGATATCTTTTTAGTAATTTTAAATTGCTAATAATAAATGCATTGCTTGAAAAATTTAAAATTACCGTATTTCTCACTAAGTTTCTAGATGGGCATAAGATTTTCCACGAAGTTCTGAATTAATGTAATATTTTTATTCGTATCGATGGAGTTAATTATGACTGTATTTTCGTCTTTGTGATTACGAGGTTCTCGACCTCTCCACAGCTCAGTCATTATGTGGTATTTACATCGTTTGTGTAACGTTCGTCCACTGTAGTGTATTTTTAAGCGGAGATGCTGAATTAAGGACGTGGCCGCTCTAGCTATTGATTTGCGCTCGCTTGCCAAAAACAAGCAAAGTTGGTGTGTTGCAGTCCGCTTTGTACAATTGTGTGAACTTTAAGCCTCGTTAGTAGTGCACAAATACTATCGTTTTGCCCTCAGAACACTCAAACGCACGATGTGTGAAATAACGCCCTGTAAAAGTTCCGCGTACATACACAACCGAACGATCAAAGATATACTGCATATGTACGGTTAAAAAAAGCTTTAGTTAAACATTCCAGATTCATAGATGAGTTCTCGTGGGATTACCATTCCTGAAAGTTTGCATTTTACTACGGACAGCAGGTCTGTTCGTTAGGTAAAAAGAAATATCTCTATGTTTCGATCAACGGAATACACTGTGGCATATTCTCAGAAATAATAATAATAATAATAATAATAATAATAATAATAATAATAATAATAATAATAACAATAATAAAGTGCAACTTTCGTGTGATATTCTGCGAATTCTCTCCGGGTTTGAAGTTCTCTTGCTCGATACAGACTGTTATAAGAACATGCACCAAGAACTAAGTTATCTTTCTATTTGAACTGTCTTCTTCTTCCTACCGTGCCGTCTTCTGTCGAAGGTTGGAGATCGTCATGGATATTCTAGTCTTTGAGTCTGTAAAATGGAAAGGTGATATTGTGCTCATCTGAAACCAGTCCCTCAGGTTCTAGAGCCAGGAGATTCTTCTGCGGCCATGCCTTTGTTATCCTCAGATCTTCCCCTGGTTCACCAGCTGTAGGATTCTGTACTTTTTATTCCTCATCACGTGTGCTTCTTGATGGAAAGGTGTGCTTCGCTCTTCCTTCCATCACCTCAGTATTCCTAATTCAATCCATGAAATCCGACAGGCCCACAATTGGAAGTCTTCCAGCTTCTCTGTACTTTAATAACAGGAAAATCACTCAAGGTATTTGAATCTAAAGCGTACCAAATTAAAGGACAGCTTTATATGTACATATATATATTCACTGACTGAGCAAATGTCATGGGATAGCGGAGCACTGATGCGCAGGTGTGTTGTCTGCGCACCACACGCCCCCTGTGCCAGCGGCAGTTGTATAAGAGACCTTGTGAGCAGTGGCTGTGCATGTGACAGGTGTAACATGGAACGTCGTTGTGAACTGAAACCGTTCGAACGGGGTATGGTGGTCGGTGCCCGACGGATGGGAAGTGCGATTTCGGAAGTGGTGCGGGAATTCGTATTCACACGATCAACCGTGTCCAGGGTGTATCGTGAATGGTTGAATGCGGGTGTCACCGTCCACAACAGACGAACGACCGGCCGTTCAGCCACCCTCGATGACCGCGACCGGCGACATCTGAGACGGATTGTCAATAGTGACAGACGGTCAACCGTGCAACAATTCACCGCTCAATTCAACACAGGCCGTGCTAGACACGTCTCCCAGTGGACAATCCGTAGGAACATGGGTTCTATGGGGTATGGGAGCCGGCGCCGCACACGGGTGCCACTGTTAACCAAACGTCATCGGGCACAACGACGCGCACTTGTCGCCAGTCACCAGGGATGCACACTGGAACAATGGCGTAACGTGATATGTCGGACGAATCACGATTTCAACTGCACCATGCCGATGGGAGGCACCGTGTATGGCACAAACAACATGAAGCGATGGATCCCGCCTGCCTCGAAGGTGTGGTCCAGGGCGCTGGTGTCTCTCTTATGCTTTGGGGTGCATTTTCCTGGTATGGAATGGGCCCCTTAGTTGTTCTAGAAGAGTCTTTGAATGGTACGCGGTATGTTGAGCTGCTCGAAGACCATCTCCACTCAGTTTTGGCCTTCCAGATGGTTCTGCGGTGTTTCACATCGCTCCCACGTCGCCCGGGAATGGTTCCAGGAACATGCAGCGGAGGTCCAACGACTGCCATGGCCACCCAGGAGCCCCGATGTGAACCCTATCGAGCATATCTGAGATGTCCTGGAACGCATGCTCCGTGCCATGGAACCTGCACCTACGAACAGACCAGCATTAGCGGCCGCTCTGCAAACGATTTGGTGTCAGCTGCGTCCAGAGGACTACCAGAGTCTTGTCTACTCATTTCCACGGTGTCTCACTGCAGTTCACAGGGCCAGAGGAGGCCCCACACGCTATTAGGTGACTATCCCATGACATTTGCTAAGTCAGTGTATATGCCTGCTGTTCTCTCGCGAACGTGTATTTTGAAGGGTACTCCGGTCATCTGTAAGGTGATCCCTAGGAACCGAAAATATGTTACCCCCTCCAGTTCCTCTCCGTGTAGGGTTATCACATCTTCCGCTGAGCGTAACGTCCAATCCTTCTGTTATGTTGATTACATCAGCTGCTGCAATGTTGAATAGCACCGAACTCATTGGGTCACTACCAACATCAATGTAACTATTCAGGGGAAAATTAATCCCAATAGTTACATACGACATTGGGTTAAAATGGGAACATCTTAAAACGTCAGAACTCACACCAATAGACTAAAGCTAACCTTGGGCATATCAAAATCAGCACCTTCACGATTAGCCTACGAGGTAGGAAAGGAAACCTTATTTATAGAGGATATAAAAAGTAAAATGTTACTACAATCTACACCGCAGACGACAGAACACATCCGACAGTGAGGAAAAAAGAGCTGACATTTTTGAAGAATTCTACGCATCGGACGCGAAGATAGATTGCAGTTGGATGGGTCCGAACCAGGAATTACGAAGAGCTGTACACGGATTCCGCCATAATTCTCAGAAAATCCGTACATCCATCAACCGAAGGACAAATGTATGTGAAAGACATCATGTCTACACGTACAAAAAATCGTACAATGTCCATCAATGAATGTTGAAAAGAAGAGCAGTGAACCTCAATAATTTTTAAACACCTCTTGTATTGCTATTCAGCTCCAATAAGAGTTATTTTGTATATTTTAAAATCCTGTGGATTTGCAGGAAGCATAAAATAAAAGAAGTAACTCCGTTGATATTGGGTTTGTGAAGAAATACTAGACAGCGCGAGCCTCAGACATGTTGCCGGTTATTCCCCGTGCCATGTCTCGGCTAATGGAGGATGCTACAATCACCTGATCCATATAGCTCGACAGAGATATCATCGTCTCAGCTTGTTTACGATAAGTTTCTGTATAGCGTACAGAGTGTTTGTAGTAAATGATCGGTTTAATGGATTTTATGGCTTCTAAATGAAGTATGAACAGTGTATTTTCATGTATTGTAGATTGAACCTAATATCGACTTATGCTACAATGTTTATCCAACAACAGAGAGAGACCGATGGTAAATTTGCCAGGAGAAAGCAGAAGTAAAGTCAAGACGTTCTGGGAGTCTCTGATCAACTATAGCAATACACTGATAAGCTATTGTCACTGAGATACGGTCTTCCTCTCCTGGTGCCAGATGACATTACTCCTGTTTTTTTTAAGAGCTCGTCCGTCAATAAACAGTACAAGAGCTACTGTTAAATAATATTACATGAAAAATTTGTTTTCATTTATAATAGATTCGTAGTCCGACTCGTTGGCTGAACGGTCAGCGTACTGGCCTTCGATTCAGAGGGTCCCGTGTTCGATTCCCGGCCGGGTCGGGGATTTTAACCTTAATTGGTTAATTCCAATGGCACGGGGGCTGGGTGTATGTGTTGACTCCATCATTATTTCATCCTCATCACGACGCGCAGGTCGCCTACGGGAGTCAAATAGAAAGACCTGCACCTGGTGAGCCGAACCCGTCGTGGGATATCCCGGCACTAAAAGCCATACGACATTTCATTTTGACATTTCATAGATTCGTAGATAATGCAGCTGGTAGTTTTTGCTTGAAGGAAAAACATACCCGGAAGACCATCATCACTTTCACTAATCAGATGGAAAAGTGAAAGAGTTCCAATTTTTTGAATAATGACGGTAACTGTACAGGAAATGGAAGGGAAAATAGGGTAGCGAAAGTAAATGTGAGTAGGCTGGCATGGAGTTGCTGTTTAACGTAGACTGATTTTCGCCGACGATGAGGTATTTGTAAGCGTCTGCCCGCAGTCTGTGGGTAGTGCACTTGCCCCTTACGAGTTCAATTCCCAGCCAGGTCAGGGACTTGTACCTGGATCTGAGAGCTGCTTCGAGTTCCACTCAACCTACGTGAGAAGAATTGAGAAGCTATGTGACAGTTAAATAGCGGCCCCGATTTACTAAGCCACGAATAACGGATCACAGGATTCGTTGAGTTTACCGCATGTCACCTTGCAATCTGTAGGCATCCAGATGAGCAGTCGTCACTTGGTAGGCCAAGGCCCATCAGGACTGTTGCACGATAGAGTTTGGTTTGGTTTTGGTGCATGAAAAACGACCTTAAGTGAGATAAAACAACGGTATATATACGATGTAGAAATGAGAAACTAGGAGAAACTGCCGTATATAAGCTTCGTTGTTGTGTCTGTTTGCGTGTTTAGAAGTTTAGATTTCGGTATTTTATAACTTTTTTCACTTTTGACTTTTATTTTAGTGTAAGTTAAAAACATGTCTCTCCAAAAAGAAAATACATGATTAATTATATTTGATCAGTTCTTCTCCTACTTAGTATTTTCCCGTTTGTATAGGGTCAGATTTTGGGTCTTCTTACACCACTTTACACGGGAAACCACTTCGGCTGGTCGTAGACAGAAAGTTTCACCCCTAGATTTACAGAATGCTGCGATCTTTGTTTGGGTCGTCCCGTGGGTGCTCTCGTTACTGTACTTGCTGATGGAAAGTTGCAATTGTGTTAAGTACAGTTCTCTGGACATTTCCACATAAGCGAAGTCTGATTTCACAGTCCTTGTCAACGAATGGTGCCTCACCAGTTCGCTGCATGATGGTCACATTTGTAATAGAGTCACGCAGGGAAATGCCCAACACCCAACTAAGCTTCCTTATTTCCACGGTATTGATGTTCGGCTCCAAAGCTAGATGGTTAGCATGCAAGCCTTTGGTCACAGGGGTCCCGGGTTCGATTCCAGGTGGTGGCGGGAATTTTAACCGTAATTGACTAATTTCGCTGTCACGAGGGCTGAGTGCATGTATCATCATGACCCACAGGTCGCATACGGGTGTCAACTCGAAAGGCCTGCATCTGGCGAACCGAACTTGTCCTCAGACACTCCCAACACTAAAAAGTCATACGCCATTTCTTATCTCACGATATTTATGAAGTGTTCTTAACTTTTCGTGATAGCCCAGCAAATTAACTTTCACCAGTTACAGTGAGCAAACAAAAAAAAAATGAAGCCATTCTGTACAGGCCAAAACACACCTGTAGGAGTTGATGGTGAATCTCCCCACTAAGTGCGATAGAAAACTGTAAAAGCAGTTAGTGGAACTCAAAATCAACAACAATAATTATGTAGGATACAGTGGTTAGCCGTATACCCCATTATTTTGTGTTCAGAATTTTACCAAGCACTTCATTCCATCGTTGGCTGAATGAACTAAGGACCATATAATGAACCTCTACATAAGTGGAAATCTAATATCGAACTAGGATGAAGCAAATATGCCTTTGCCGCCTTGCTAGGTAAAGACATGGGGCCGATTGCAAAAACGGTATTTAGACGATGTCTACGGCTAAACAATGCCTAAGTATGGCTGCCGCATTGCAGAGACGTTATTTATCACTTAGACACTGTCTAAAACCGATGTTCAACCGGTCATGTTTAAACACTGCCGAGAGCACTGTTTAACCTCAAATGAGAGGAGTGAATCGTAATCGGAGGTTATGTACCATGAAATATGTAATTTGTATTATCATGATGAGACGATTCCGGGAAGAAAGGTTAGTCCGACGGCCTCTCTGTGCGTCGCCCGCTGCTAAACCGCAGCAATTCGTTTGACATGCACGGGGAGATAATCATAAAATAAGGTCTCACTTTACGAGGGACTTGTTTCTTGAGACTAACAAAGTGACAGTCCGGTAACTGTCAACTTGAATACAATTCTTGGCAACCGATATATTTTATTATATACATGGGGTAATTTCCATGGAATTATAGGTCACTTCGACTACAGACATATCAGAATTATGTGTCCCGATCGTCTGAGGGCTGTCACATACATCAACCGGGAGGGATTCACTTATATTTACGGCCAAGTAAACACACATAGTAGTGAAAACTAAAAAGTAGATTGTATGGGACTTATATATATATATATATATATATATATATATATATATATATATATATATATATATATATATAATCGTATAAGTTTTCGGCAACTGTCAGATAGGAAAAGACAAGTGGTGGTGATTATCGTTTAAAGAGGACTGGGGAAGAAAAGCCGTGGCCATAATAACAGCCCTAGTATTTGCCTGGTGTAAAAATAGGGAAACTACGGAAAACAATCTTCACAGCTGCCGATGATGCGTTTCGAACTTAGGATCTCCAGAATGCAAGCTACATCTATACGGCCCGTACAACACATTTTCGGTTACATATTACTATTCCTTCATCTTCCCTTCGTTGAAGCTACCGTAATAACACTCACTGTAACAACGCTATAAGCAAAGCTACACTTCCCCATACGGTGGCTTGTCACTTTATTGTCGATAATATTATGAGATTTAATTTCCACCGAAAGCGATACTCTTATCTGTGAGTAAGTCATGCTCAGCCATATTTGAGTAATGTGTAGGAAGACAAACAGCTGACTGGCGTTCGGCGCGCGCACCGACGAATTTCATTGGTTGCGACAAGCAAAGAGTTACATCAAAGATACTTCTGTCTCCACTTTTAAACCAAAATTGAAAGTTTAAGGGATGTCTAGTTAAACATCGACTGAACATTGTTTATGCAATGGAAGATCGTGAATGATTTAGACGTTGATTAGGTAGACGATGTCTAAGG
Source organism: Anabrus simplex (assembly GCF_040414725.1). NCBI lineage: Eukaryota > Metazoa > Arthropoda > Insecta > Orthoptera > Tettigoniidae > Anabrus > Anabrus simplex. Next base: position 119,604,605 of record NC_090267.1, on the reverse strand, counting down.
CTTAAAACTAGTCATCGTTTCTGCAATCGGCCCATGGATTCCATTTATGTTCAAAAGCCAGTCCTATATAGCCCCTAGTGTAATTCTACAGATATGGCTTTCTTTCTTTCTTTCTTTCTTTCTTTCTTTGATCCGTTTACCCCCAAGGTTAGTTTTCCGCTAGCACACGGCGAGGGATCCCACCTCTACCGCATCAAGGGCAGCAGTACTGGAGCGTGACACTTTTTGGTCAGGGGGAAACAACTGGGGTAGAGGACCAGTGACTCGCCCAGACGGCCTCACCTGCTATGGTGAATAAGGATCTTGTGGGGGAATGGGAAGATCGGAAGGGATAGATAAGTAAGAAGGAAGCGGCCTTAAGTCAGGTGCCATCCCGGTATTTGCCTGGAGGAAATGTGTAAAACCACGGAAAATCACTTGGTGGGTGGCTGAGGTGGGAATCGAATCCCCCTCTACTCAGGTGAATTCCTGAGACTGAGTGAACCCGTTTCTAGCCCTCGCACTACTTTCCAAATTTCCTAGCAGAGCCGAAAATCGAACCCGGTCCTCCGGGAGTGACAGCTAATCACACTAACCACTACAACACAAAGGCGGGCACAAATATTTCTAATTAATGAAATAAAGTAAATATTTGGATATTGATGAATCTATAACACATGTGATGTGGACCTCGTTTTCTTCCATATTCCGTGATAACTACTCTGCATATACAATTTAGGGGATCGCATGAAATGTGAATTTCCTCGCTAATAGGCATATAATCTCGTATTAGCAAATACTGATTAATAGTGAAAATATTGGTATACGGAATTAGTTTGTCTGCATAATACATATAAATCCCTTTATATCCCATCGTCCGAAGGTTGAACAAATATGACAGTGCTTCCCCCATCGTTCAGCCTCTCTGTATGAAAACGGAACATTTCAACCACAGAAATCGCATTAGGACAAACCCAATTAGGATTGTTGATAATTCAGATACCTCTTCTGCTTAGCATATTGTTATAGAATATTACTGAAAATAAAGTCTGAACTGCAGCCATCTCTTACCAAATCAATTGTATATATTTTACATGTTGATTGTGTGACCATCCGGATGGATTCAAAACAATATAATCCAGATATATACAAATGCTCCAAGTAGTACACTTGGATTCTATCCTTAGCTAGAATATTCATTACCTGAACAAGTTTATGTTTCAAAAAGCAGTTTCCTGAAACAATGTCTTTGAATGAAGCTAAATTGTCAAAACAGGTATTAACTATAAAAATATTCATTTCTGTTAACATTAACTGTCTATATTCGCTATTTATTATTACTTATTCTGGCTTACAATAAGCTAACTGCCGGAAGGACATGTATTTAAATTATTTTTGTTTATTTCTGTTTAATACTTAGGAACTTGAAACATGGAAATTACCTTAATGATGTCCTCCTTTGTATCTGCTCCAGAAAAACATAAATATTTGAGTGTGACTTGACAGAATCTGATGATGTTCTTTCAAAAGCGAAACCTGTCATTCCTTGTTTGATAATATTTTTACAGGTATGTTATAGTGTAATATTTATCTTTAACTTGTGTGTTCGAGAGACTGAAAAGCTTCCAAGTTACATTTAACTGACTCGACACCGGGAAGTATGGCTTCTTTTCTAACAAAATATTACATAAATCAAATATGTCAGAGTCTAAAGTGTTCTAATTAAATTGAAGTTTTAGAGCCAAGATGTTCAAATGTGTAAGTTTTAGCACAGAAAAATATCGAAATATGGAAGCAATTTCAATGACTGTGCATGCCTTCGTTTCGGGGTAATTGGTTGCTAAATGGTAAGTCGTATTACAAAACAGATAGCACAACTGACGCTCAATTTGGAGAGATCTACAACTTTGATCCTATGAACTTTTGTCGTATCTCGATTCATTATACGTTAGATAGAGCCGCATTTGTTTGTCATTTTACATGTATATTTTATAGTTTGGAAAGAGGTCTTTCATTGTAATCAAAACTCCCAGTCTAGAACGTGCTTGGCGGTAGACAAGTGTAGCTGCCATAATAATTAAAACTCCCCATCTCGATTGTAACTGGCATAAGTGTTGACGCCATTTTTTTATTCCAAAACTCTTAACGGATAGAGTGGACAACCGAATAGCATGGAATACCTGTGATACAATCTAGCGATTTATTCTCTGGAAAATTAACCTCAGTAGGGCCTACCGTAAATGAGTATCAGATGAACGCATACAGGCCGTGTATTTTGCTCCATGATACAACATGGAACTTAAAATAGTAACGAATATCAGTGATAGAATCTAGCGATTTATACGATAGAAAACTGCTTACAGGTGACGGATTTTCATTTATGGCACAACATAGCAATTCATTGTCTGAGTTGTGTAATTAGTGGTTGGTTTCGGACGTATTTTCCTTTCATAACTTTAAAATGATACCTATTTTTATTTCGGATTTTCTTTATTAAGGGCTATATTGTTTAAATGGTGCAGGGCAAATTTTATTCACATCTTCGTATATCATCTTTGACATTTAGGCGCTCTGATCGAACTTCATGGAGATTACACACATATCGGACTAAACTCCCTGTTGGGCGTATTTTATTCACACTTTCCTATACCATTTTTGATACTCAGGAGCCATGAGCAAACTTCATAGAGATTACAGAAGTAGCGAGCTAAACTGTCATAGAGATCACTGAGGTAGCGGGCTAAATTATTTGTTGGTCCAGGGCGTGTGGTATTTATTCATAATTACTCGGAATAGGAAAAACGAATCACAGTTATGCGCATCATATTTTAATAATTTATTTAATTTGTAATATGAATAATTTTTTTCTACAGTTGCCTCTAAGTCGCACCGACACAGATAGGTCTTATGACGACGATGGGATAGGAAAGGCTAGGATTGGGGACGAAGTGGCCACGGCCTTATTTAAGGCCTGGTGTGAAGATGGGAAACCGCATTGGAAAATTATTCCAATTCCTCATTCCGCGAGAATTCGTTCCAATTTACCTTCTTGAAATCCACTTTTACCTTCATATTATGATCCTTCCTACTTTATAAAAACTCGATTCAAGATTATTCGTCTACTGACAGACCAGAACATACCGCTCAGTCGAGCAACTTGTCTCCTTACTCCCAAGTCTTCCCGGTGCAAAGTTTACGACATTTTCATGGCATTACGTTTCAGTCGATAATCACTTGGGAGAAATTGTGCCGCTTTCATTTGTTTCTTTTCCATTTCGCAAATCAAGTAATCCTGATGAGAGACCCATACACAGGAACCATACCCTAATTGCCGTCTTACCAGTGACTTAAACTCCCCACTGATTTGCAGTCTACTGCAACCTCACTATCTTCATAACCATATGAAAAGATACGTAACTTTTATTTTACAACCTTGTAAATGTAATTATCCCATAACTCTATTTTAATCGACTGAGCTCGATAGCTGCAGTCGCTTAAGTGCGGCCAGTATCCAGTATTCGGGAGATAGTGGGTTTCAACCCCACTCTTGGCAGCCCTGAAGACGGTTTTCCATGTTTTCCCATTTTCACCCCAGGCAAATGTTCAGGGTGTACCTTAATAGGGAACATGCATGATCTGGGGTTTTAATTAAAAATATGCTAATCTGATTCAAAATTGCATGCAGAATTCAAAAATGTGATCAGAATGTACAAATAATAACTCCAAACATGATAAAAATCTACGAAAATGTCACGTCACGCAAGTACGCGATCTCATTGGCCTGACGTCATCGTACAGGTTGACTGAATTAGCAGACGAAATAACACATAGTGTGCTGTGAGAAGCACGATACACTTCGCGTATTTCTACTTTACGTTAGTGTCTAGTATGGTTAAATTCGAGGTCTATACATTGGATAATAATCTGAGTGGTATATTTTAGACTTAAAATGAATCCTGCGCAGACAGTGAGGCAGAAAACTTATAAATGGTGTAGAGTTCCGATGTGCAATAGCACATCGCATACCATACCAAACAAATTGTTTATAAACATTCGAAAGACGCTAAAACTAGGGAGAAATGGATTTTGGCGAGCTGGAGAAATGCTGGTGATATATCGGAAAAGTCTACAGTTTATTTTTTTGAAGATTTTAACGTAAGATGAATTTGTTTGAATTTTCAAATCACTTTTCCATGTCAGCTGTTCTAGTGGTAAAACTTTAAATTTTAATGTATGATGCTTTATTTAAATGCTTCAATTACATCTTGGAATATGAAAGTAATAAACACCGAGCGAGTTGGCCGTGCGTGTAGAGGCGCGCGGCTGTGAGCTTGCATCCGGGAGATAGTAGGTTCGAATCCCACTATCGGCAGCCCTGAAGATGGTTTTCCGTGGTTTTCCATTTTCACGCCAGGCAAATGCTGGGGCTGTACCTTAATTAAGGCCACGGCCGCTTCCTTCCAACTCCTAGGCCTTTCCTATCCCATCGTCGCCATAAGACCTATCTGTGTCGGTGCGACGTAAAGCCCGTAGCAAAAAAAAAAGTAATAAACAGTGCATTAAATAATGCTGATTATTAAAGTATTCTCCAAACCTAACCTATGTTTTGTGTGATCCATGTCAAGATAATAAATCAAAGGGGTTATGAACCATTTTGACAGCTCTAATTCTACCAATATATCTTGGCATGGGACAGTTATGTATGTCTTTATTGAAGAGCTTAATTGGTAAAGAAATTTAGTCTATATCTAAATAGGCTACTCTATAATGTAACAAAGAATAGGCGTGTACACCATGAAAGGAAACAACGTGAATTTAACAAATGTATAACTCTACACAAAACCAATGCTTGACTGTTGGGGTCTTATAAGTTAACAATGCTCAATTATAATAATTATCATAATATTAATGAAATAAATAACATAATTTCACACAGGTGAAAATAGTGACGTAGGTGTTTAAAATATTATCCAACTTAGCCTAAGTTTTAGGTTATACAAGCCAAGTCAATAAACCGAAGGGTAAAAATACCGCGCGAGTTGGCCGTGCGGTTAGGAGCGCGCAGCTGTGAGGTCGCATCCGGGAGATAGTGGGTTTTGAACCCCACTGCCGGCAGCCCTGAAGATGGTTTTCCGTGGTTTCCCATTTTCACACCAGGCAAATGCTGAGGCTGTACCTAAGGCCACGGCCGCTTTGTTCCCATTCCTAGGCCTTTCCTGTCCCATCGTTGCCATAAAACCTATATGTGACGGTGTGACGTAAAGCAAGAAAAAAAAAAAAAGTAAAAGTCACAGCACCCAAAGTCATTCCTGTATTGAGCGACTAAAATGTCACCAGGACACTTTTATTTCCTGATATGCTCAGCTTGTTAAAAGCCAAATGTAATTAATGTTACTGGCTTCACGCCCCGCTAACTACTTCTACGATTTTCGGAGACACCGATGTGCAGGAATTTAGTCCTGCAGGAGTTATTTTACGTGCCAGTAAATCTACCGACACGAGGCTGACGTATTTGAGCACCTTCAACTACCACCGGACTGAACCAGGATCGAACCTGCCAAGTTGGGGTCAGAAGGCCAGCACCTCAACAGTCTGAACCACTCAGCCCGACTTGTGAAAACTAGATGAAGTCATATTTATCTTTATCATGTTTAACTTTTTCCCTCCACAAAGATATTTAATTCTCTTTCATGGGCCCCGGAAGTGGGTAGGCCAGTTGTCCCAACCATAAATAGATATTTTTTTGGGAATGATAGATTATAGCCCTATAGTACTATGATCTTTCTTTCTTTCTTTCCTTCTTTCTTTCTTTTTAATCAGTTTATCCTTCAGGGTTGGTTTTCTCTCGGACTCAGCGAGGGATTTCACCCCTACCGCTTCAAGGGCAATGTCCTGGAACGTGAGACTTTGGGTATGGTGATGAAACTGGTGAGGAGGGCCATTACCTCGCCCAGGCGGCCTCACCTGTTATGCTCAACAGGGGCCTTGTTGGAGGATGGGAGGATCGGAAGGGATAGACAAGGAAGAGGGAAGGAAACGGCCCTGGCCTTAGGTGCCTGGAGGAGAAGTAGGAAAATACGAAAAACCACTTCGAGGATGGCTGAGGTGGGATTCGAAACCCTTCTACTCAGTTGACCTCCCGAGGCTGAGTAGACCCCGTTCTAGCCCTCGTACTATTTGTTTTCAACTTTCATGGCAGAGCCGGGAATCGAAACCGGGCCTCCGGGAGTGGCACACATTAACCACTACACCACAGAAGCGGACTAGTACTATAATGCTACCTATATGTTTATGTTAGTGCTGAAATCCGATTTCTTACTTTACTAATGCTGAAAGCCCGAAAATGTAATGTTATTCTTTAATAGGGGAATCAGTCTAGAAGGAAATGTTGAAAGTGATGTGATATCTATCCAGGTTCGTTGTTATCCTAATACTATGGGTTACAGTACATTGCACGTATATAAAAGACGCCACTTACAAACTTGCTTGTTATCCGCGAATTTCTGCGGCCACAAAAGTCACTATGTTTCAAGAATGATGACATTTACACATGATAGATTGTCTGATTGTGCTGTTTTGAACCTTTCTTCTGTCATTTTGAAGTTATTCGCGATCATGAATAATAAACAATCGGCTTTTAGCAACGGCTGATGCACAACGGCTGGTAGAGCTCCATGCGGTACTGGATCGTGACGTCACAGCGCGCCGCTTACGTCAGAGGCCGTTTCACTCGCCTTGCGGAAAGGCACTATTAAATATTTTTTTAATGGTAGAAAACAAGGCAACATACCACAATGTAATACGTTTACGTACTATTTCATTGGTGTACTTTTCAAAAAAAATATTTTTGAAAATGATGCATGTTCCCAATTAAGGCCACGGACGCTTCCTTCCTTCTCCTAGCCCTTTCCTGTCCCATCGTCGCCGTAAGACCTATTTGTGTCGGTGCGACGTATAACAACTTGTATTCTTTTTAAAATGGAACTTATATCCTAGGCATAGTTTGCTTTCTTACCATTATTTACAGACAATTTACTTAAACATTGTCTCGTAAGAGGGCAAACACTGAAGGAGAATGTGGAGCAAATTAGAGAGAATATTATGGCTTTGTTCCTGAAAAGTTAGTGCACTTCCTAACGGTTAAACATATTACTAAAATTCAATTTCCTACCAAGAAAAAAAAATGTTCATAAATATCACCTTCCTAACTATGATAGTTTTCTAGTGAAAATACATTAAATGTGTTTTTGAACCTGCTTTATCCGCGAAAAGCATAATATCGGAAAAATTACCACACTTCCTGGAAGACCGAGCTCGATAGCCGCAGTCGTTTAAGTGCGGCCAGTATCCAGTATTCGGGAGATAGTAGATTCGAATCCTACAGTTGGCAGCCCTGAAAATGGTTTTCCGTGGTTTCCCATTTTCACACCAGGCAAATGTTGGGGCTATACCTTAATTAAGGCCACGGCCGCTTCCTTCCCACTCCTAGCCCTTCCCTGTCCCATCGTCGCTATAAGACTTATCTGTGTCGGTGCGACGTAAAGCAATTAGCAAAAAAAGAAAAAACTTCCTGGAAGATGATCATCCAAATAGAATTTGGAATTAATTTTCCTCTGAAAGTAATTCATGTCAATTTGCTTCATAACTCTAACTGTTTACAGAGAAATTTCACTTTACACACGGAAAGGTTATTTGGAGAATGTGGCCTAGAGTAGAGACGTTCTAATGTGCAAAAATACTCAATAAATATCCCTTGATTTAAACGTTTGTACTCCGTTGTCGGCAGTCCTGAAGATTTTTTCCGTGGTTTCCCATTTTCAAAACGAGGCAAATGCTGGGGATGTACCTTAATTAAGGCCACGACTGATTCCTTCCCACTCCTAGGCCTTTCCTATCCCATTGTCCTCCATGGCTAAATGGTTAGGGTGCTGGCCTTTGGTTACGGGAGTCCCGGGTACGATTCCCGGCAGGGTTATGAATTTTAACCATAATTGGTTAATTCCCCTGGCATGGGGACTGGGTGTATGTGTCATTTTCATGATCGTATCATCCTCATCACGACGCGCAGGTCACCTACGGGTGTGAAATCAAAAGACCTGCACCTAGCCAGCCGATGTCCTCGGGCACATCCCGGCACTAAAAGCCATACGCAATTTCATCCCATCTTCACCATAAGATGTACCTGTGTCGGTGCGACGCAAAGCAAATTGTGAAGAAGAAGAAAAGGAAAAAGCCTTTGTATGGTTCCTTTATATCTAAACTTTGAGCAGGCTTCAGTCAAATGTGAAAGAAAATTGATAAGGCTTCAACTAAATACGGTCTTGAAAGTATCTATAAAGCGGCCTCCTTGCATTTTTTAAGATCATGGAATTAAAAACATTTTCCATGAATCCACGCATTCACATCGAAATTAGTTATTATACTTGTCTAAATATACCTTTACGAACAAGTATTCTTAGTCAAAAATCTGAAACTGGGTCACGTTTGTCCGATGTTGCGTTGGAAGCAGGGTTGCATAGCCGTTCTACACGCAAAATATTCCCTGAAATCACTAATATTGATAAATTAGTGAAATGTCAGGTTCCGTACTAATGTAGAAAATAGGTTTATTTTACAAGTTTCTATTATTTTTAAAAAGGCCGGCTCCGCGGTATAGGGGTAGCGTGCCTGCCTCTTCACCGGATGCTCCGGTTCCAACTCCCGGCCAAGTCAGGGATCTCTATCTGGTTCTGAGGGCTGGTTCGGGGTCACTCAGCCTACGTGATTACAATTGAGGAGCTATCTTAGGGTGAGATAGCGGCCCTAGTCTAAAAAGCAAAGAATAACAGCCGAGAGGTTTCGTTGTGCTGACCACACGACATCTCATAATCTGTAGGTCTTCGGGCTGAGCAGCGGTCGCTGGTAGGCCATAGCCCTTCGGGGCTGTTGCAACATGGGGATTGGTTTTGTTTTGTTCAGTTTTAAAGGCTATTTTTTAAATTATTGTTTAATTTTCATGTCTCAGAAACTATGGCGTTTTCTGTATAATATAATTCATTAAAAATTGACGACTCAAATAAGTTGCAGTCAATAACATTCTATGCACCACAGAAACTAAGTCGTCCTAGAAATATCTTCTATCGATCAAAGGTTAAGAACTCCCCAATTAACAGAGCAATGAGACTCTACAATAATATTCATCCCTACATTGATATTTTTCGTCATGTAACACAATGCCACTACAATATCGCTTCTGTCGCAAAACGGCATTTTTAATGAACTTAAACAAAATGAAATAGGCTATGATAAAAGTAGCATCTCTTTCAGCAAACATGTTGATACAGAAGTACACACACGCTAACAAATTACTGTGTCAATTCTTATGCCACAGCTTATCGAGCTGATGTTTAAACAATTACTTGTAGAACAAAACAGGTAACTGGAGCCTATCGCAGGTCCTAAGTCAGCAACGTGGGGAAGTACAAGCCGAATGAGGGGAAGCGACTTGCGCCCTCGTGCACAGATACTTCTAGCACGGGCGCTGCGCTTACGGTGGGCAAGCTTTGATATCCATGAAGTATAGTATTGTGTGTGGTGTATGATGTTGGAGATCCACAATTACCCAGTAATCGAGCCAAGGGAATTGACCATTTGTAATTATAGCCCCCAACCCGGCCGAGAATTGAGAGCGCGACCCTCTGAATCGAAGGCCACTACGCTCATCATTTAGCTAAGAAGTAGTTTAAAGTGTAAGCTGGTATTTGCATCTACTTTTGGTGAAAATTCAACAATCACAATACATTTTCACTTTGTGAAAATTTAGCATGAAATGAGGGAAGGTGCACCTAAAGAATATATAGTATGGAAGATATAGAAAGAAACGTACAGTGAACTGAGCAAAAAAATTGCCGTCATGGAAGGATTTAATTTTATACATTCTCTAAACGCGAGCATAATCGTACACTGAGGACAGCCGGTGGCAGAAAAGATGATACTTGGAATCCTACCACCTGCAGAATACAGTCATCCTATATCCTATTTTTTACACCATCATTTTCTACGACGGATAGTGATCTTTCGGTTGAGTGCACATCTGCCTCTTAGAGGCACAGGTTCTGGAACTTCATGGCTAAGGCCTTGGACAAGACAATTAATGCAGATTTATATATCGAAGTTCACTGAGGCAGATGGCCTCTTTTCAAGTACGAAGTTCATCAAAATGTGATGTGATATCATACATGGAAGCTTTAGTTTCCGTAGTACGTTCTCCGTAAGCTAGACGTGCTGCAGTTCTAAACACTCGGAATATGTCTCGCAGCCATGAATTCAAGTCTCACTAACGCACTACTGGTGGAGGCGAAAGAAATGTCCCTCAAGATAAGAAGAAATCTGCTTGTCAACAACGCTCGTCCATTACTAGCCACCCTAACGTCCAATTAGCTCTAATTCCTTCCATTGTGTGAAAAAGGAACAAACAGAAGGCCACGGATACCTCTACTGGTCAAAAGCATCACAGAATTACAATACATTATATACATTATTCTTCAAGACTCATCAATTCCAGTATTTTGATTTCCAGTGTTTTAACCATCCACATTTTATCTACCAGATTTTATAATGTGCAATACCAATATGTTTCGTAGATTACACATATTGGTATCTACGACACAACACTTTACTATGAATAGCAATTGAAGAGATGATAAAAGGAAAATGAGGAAGGGGAAGGAGACGATATCAGTTATTAGACAGCATTAGATAAAGAAAGGAAGATTATGCAGAAGTGAAGAAAAGGGCACAATATCGAGAGATACGGAGGTCACAGCCATGATTGGACCTGATGGATGGCAGAACAACCTATGATGATGATGAATACCAATATCAACGAAAAGAGGACATTTCATTGATACGTTTTGGGTCATTTATACTCTGTACACAGATGGGTGTAAGACCGAAGAAGTAAGCGGTTATGCGCCTACTATTCCTCTGCTTTCAACACTTCCACGATATTCTCTCTTCCCAGCGGAGCTTTGGTATTCGCATTTAAAATTGCTATTACGTTCGGCGTGCAGAACTTCATAGAATATTAAGTCTCACGGAATTTAAAAATATATGTGTTTAAATAAGTACATTATGATATACTGAGTAGTATATACCTAGCTCTCTACCTTTGTGGTGTAGTGGTTAGTGCGATTAACTGCCATCCCCAGAGGCCCAGATTAGATTCCCGGATTTCTCACGAAATTTTGAACATGGTACAACGGCTGGTAAAGGGTCCACTGAGCTTCGGGAGGTTAACTGAATAGAAGAGCGTTCGATTCCCACCTCAGCTAAAGTGATTTTCCGTGGTTTCTCACTTCTCTTCCAGGCAAATGCCGGAACGGTAAAGGCCACGCCTGCTTCCTTCACTCTTTCTTGTCTATTCATTCTAATCTTCCCATCCCACCCTACAACGTCCTTGTACAGCATAGCAGGTGAGGACGCCTGGGAGAGGTACTGGTCCTCCTCCCCAGTTATATCATACGATCCAATGTGTCACGCTCCACGCTGAGTCCGAGTAAAAACCAAAGCTGGACGGTGAACGGATTAAGAAAGAAAGATCATATACCAAGCTAACGACAAATGGAAAAGAAGTGTGTCTTGTGAGGATCAGAAACCATTACCGGAATACTCTACGACGAAGCAGAGCATCACAGGTGGCCAGTCCCAAGCAATACACCCCTAGAGTACACGTACTTCATACCAAAAACAGGCCAACAGAGAATGGTGAAATCACTAGAAAACAACACAGCTGATGAACGCCAAACATTATGCCGCTGTTCGACTCCATGGCCAAATGGTTAGCTTGTTGGCATTTGGTCTCCGGGGTCCCCAATGAAGGTTAAAATTCCCGACCCGGCAGGGAATCGAACCCGGGACCCTCTGAACCGAAGGCCAGTACGCTGACCATTCAGCTATCGAGTCGGACAGAATTGTGGTGAGAGAGACAGGAGACGCGTTTCACGGCTTGTAAATCAAAATCGCCTCCAAACCCAAGAGGAATTTATTGCTGAAATCAGTGAATGAAGGTCCATCCCAGCCTGTTAGCTAAAGAACATTGCTACGGTAATTGCAGGCAATGAACATTTGCAGTCAGTCACTGCGCAAGAGGCCATTGCTCACATAGGCACATAAATCTGCGTGTCTTCAATGGGATAGAAATCATCGAACGTGGACAATATCTGAGTGGCGGAATGTAATTTGATGTGAAGAATCACGTTTATTCCCCTGTATTCTACTGACGCACGTCATTGATTGAACCAAAGGCCAAATGAAGCATTTCACCCTGGATGTGTGCAAGTTCATTTTCAAGCCGAAGGTGGGTCCGAGATTTTTGCGGGGTGTTTTTCGTATCATGTATTGGTCTCGTTCACTGAGGTGACCACTAACATGAAACAGCATGCTTATTTAAGCATTATGGATGATCAGGTGTTGACTATCACTCAATATCTGCACGATGAGTATGCTATTGATACCCCGATTTTTCATGATGCCTAGAGCAAAGTGCATCGGGCTGGACTCATATCTGACTGGTTTTATGAACACTCCCCAAGCTTTTACATCACGATTGGCCTGCAACATCATATGACTTCAACCCCATTGAAAATCTGTGGGACATGTTGGAACAGCGGTAAACCGTCGATATCAGCAACCACGCAATTTGGTGGAATCCTCAGCGAGTGGCTTAACCTGGATGCAACGTACCTGTACAACCTTACTGACTCACTTCCTAACCGTTACCAGTCCAGAGGTGGTGTTGCATGGTGTTAAATGATGCTTGCAACAATTTCTCCAGGGGTGAGCTTATTATTACACAAGACAACATATGTGACATGGAGATAAAGAAGATAATATCCCTGGCCAAACAAGCGTTCATCAATAAACAAATGTGTTGTCAAGTGAATACTTGGTCAACCATATCATGAAAAGCTCTGCAAAATCTATTGTCTGGAGCGTGCTGTTATACGGCTGTTAATCCTGAACATTAACTAAACAAGACGAGAAATAGCTAGAAGCTTGTTGATCTAAAGACGAATTCTGAGGATTAGCTGGACAGAAAAGAGATGAAATGAAAGAGTTTTGATTGAAATCAAAGGTAAGAGAGAACTACTCACCATGATGCGTAAAAGGACGGCAATTTCCTTTAGCGCACTCAGACATACAGTAACAGCTTCGTAACCAGCATTAGTGTGGGAAAAGTTCTCGGAAGGAGAGAGAGGGGAAGATTAAGGACCAAGTATCTTCACGATTTGATGCTAAATATTGGATATGCCGCGTACCATGAGATAAAACATGAAGCTGAAGACAGGAGAAAATGTTTTTTCATCGTTAACGTATCGCCTTTAGTAGCTAATAGTAATAATTTCAAAACCAGAGTATATGTATGTTTGTATGCATTTATATATATATTTATGTTACATATTGAAAGAAGGTTTAACCATCAATATTAAAGCAGTATTTCAAAACTGAAGTATATGTATACGGGCAAGGAATGGGTAAAATATCAAAGATCATTAAAACATTTCCAGCTAAGTAAATTTTCCTTCCGGACATACTTTTAATAACCAGAACTTGGACAACTGTCGGCTAAACAAGTCGAGAAAGGGAGTAAAGGAATTGCTTTCAGATAACTACCGCTGGAGGCAGTGGATCGTGAACGGGTCTGTGGCGGCTAAATCGATAGCCCGGGATAATTTCAACACAGTTAACAAGTTGTGCGGTGCGATGGTATGGGTATCATTAGTGAGGCGCATCCCTTGCTCTCAAATATCTAAATGTTGATAGCGACCCTACAGGTCTTTCATATCTATCAACGAAACCCCAGTGATATCCATCTTCCTGACAGATTTCGTCTGTACACGACAGTCACCGTGTGTTTACTCACGTACCTACAATGATTTAAAAGTCACTGATCATTAGCCTACAACTTTCTAGAGTGAGGTAACAATCACTTCGTACTTACCCACCCCTCCACATGGTGTTTACTTATGCTTCTGCAACGATGTAAGAAGCAGCTAGTAGTTAGCTACGTTTCCTCACTGATGTAAGAATCACATGGTGTTTACCTACGTATCCTCACTGATGTAAGAATCACATTGTATTTAGCTACGTATCCTCATTGATGTAAGAAGCAGCTGGTATTTAGCTACGTCTCCTCACTGATGTAAGCATCATACGGTATTTAGATACGTTTCCTCACTGATGTAAGGATCGCATGGTATTCAGGTACGTATTCTCATTGATGTAAGTATCACATGGTATTTAGCTACGTTTCCTCACTGATGTAAGAATCGCGTCGTATTTAGCTACATCTCCTCGCTGATGTAAGGATCATACAGCACATGTTGCGCTGTCTGCAATGATGTAAGAATCACATGGTATTTACCTGTATCTTTCACTAATAGAGATCGTATAAAAGAGGAGAAAATTTATGTTCTGCAGTAACATGGTGTTTTGGTAGATTTGATGCACCAGCGTTGCAACAGAGCCTGTGATTCTAGAAAAGGGCTCCTCAGCCATCCCCATCAGTGAACCTATAATCGAAAAATCTGATACACTTCGTAGACAATTATTATACTCGCCACCGTGTGAATGCCTATTATTATTATTATTATTAGCTGTAGTATCCGTTGTTGATGGCATAATCACTTAACATGTATGGATACAGTCACAGTTAAAATATTTGGAAAGACCGTTTAGTGGAATACGGCTCGCGCCGTTACTAAAACCGAGAACGTGCAGTGTGGCTTGCAGATTGCTGATAATATTCGCATCGTTGGGCAAGATCTAGTTAAAGGCAAGCAATTTAAATACCTTGGATCACTCATCACATTAGACAGAAGCGCATTACCAGACACCCGAGCACGAGTAAATTCTACATGGCTGAATTGGCCTCAGGTCACTGGTGTGCTATGTGACAAAAAAATTGTCACCCATCTGAAAAGAAAAATGTACACATCCATGGTCCGACCAGTTGCACTCTATGGGTCGGAATGTTGGCCTACAACAAGCATGAGCAGGTTCTGCATGGTATGGAGATGAAAATGTTACGTTGGTCACTGGGTCTTACAAGATTGGACCATGTCAGAAATGAAAATTCCGAAGGCGATTTGGAGTGGCACCTATCCCAGAGAAGATACGAGAAGCACGATTTACATGGTATGGTCATGCCGTCCGAAGTCCTTAAGACTTAGCCCTCCAATTTGACCCTGGAGGATTTCGATCCCGAGAAATGATGGTTCGACTGCATCAAGGAAGACATATCTTGTAGGCATCACTGAAGCTGACGCCCTGGACCGCAGGAAGTGGATGATGGCATGTTTAAAATTGGATCCTACACCAATGCGGGAACGAACGCTAGGAAGGAACATGAAGGAGAAGTTGATGGTTGATCTTGATTTGATGTTTACTTCCGGTATAAACGAAATCCAATTATCGGGTTAGTATTGAAAATATACAGTCAGGTGTACAAAGCCTTTTTAAAAAGGTTACTGGGACGATCTGCATAGAAACTCTGTTTACAGTCTATAAAGATAGTTACCATCCCTTACACTTAAATTTTCACACGACTACCATTGTTATTCCCTTTATGTTTCGCTATATAGGATAACTGTAGAGAACAAAATCTCACCATGCGCTGTTTTCGTGTAAATTCAACCATAAGAAGGTGTATTGAATTTTATGAATTACGCCCCTTCTGAAGCACCCCTCCTGCTGAATTATTTTGGACATCTTAGAGCTGAGATTCTACTCAATCTTATTCTAAACTGACATACCAATTTCATTAAAACTCGCCCATCCATTTTTTCCGAATTCTGTAATACACACATACGACCATTAAACTAAACTCGACATAGGTCGTTACGATATTATCTGACTGGACTGTCACGACTTACAGCACTTTATTTCATTTTCGTTTTCCATTAAGTATGCACACTCCCCATTACTATCAGCGCCTTATAGCAGGGTTCGAATGCCTGGAATACCATGAAGAATCAGTGTGCCACGTACAGAGGGATGACCTGCTAAAATATACAGGGTATATTATCTAACTTCCCACCTACTTCCCTCCAATATTTAGATTGTTTCACGAGGGCAAGTTACTCCCTTGGTTCATGCTACACGCAACATTATTGCTATCTATCAGAAATGAGTGGCATAAGAAGAGAAAAAGCATATCACATCAAACAACAGACAATATAGTGTTTACGTCGATCAATTTTGAGGGGTTTCGATACTGTAAGCCAGGGCCTCTCAAACGCCCAAAATCTCACGCGTGCAAACTGCGGCGCAGAGTTCCTGTGCACAGTGAATCGGTCCCACTCGGCTCGGATCGGACCAACACATCGTCTCTGGGCTACTCGGCTAAGCTCGGTCAACTCGGCTCGGATTTGAAGCGCTGCGGAGCAAGTGAGGAAGAGGAAGACAGGGAGAGCGAGGGAGACAGTCGTGGGGAAAGAGAGGGACAGCGCTATTGCTCCAAATCGAGGAGTGGGGGGCTCTGCACTCTGTTCAACCCAGCGAAGTCGTCTTTTACACCGTGCACAGTGCATGCACCCTGAGAGGCCCTGCTGTAGGCCTCCACACTCCGATTTTTCCGACTCTGCAAAATTAGAGCATCCAATGTAAACGGAATCATCATTCTTCCTTTTGTCAGTCACTCTTGTCTTATTCTTTACGCGATCGTTGCTTCACGATTTTAAATCATTTTGATAATAATTTTCACAATTTATCGCTATCGATATGGTTTGATGACCACGCAGTTTTTCACAACAAAATCGTATTAACTCAATCGTATTAACTGGTTAAGGTGATGACCTTAACCAGTTAATACGATTGAGCAATAATTCCATGTTAGCAATGCTCGGCATTGATACGGACTATGCAAAGGAAGTCTAAATTCATGAATATCTCTGTTATCATAGTTGGTACGGTAAAAACTGTATGGCATAAATGACGGTAATTGTATTCTCTATAACTTTTGTTACGTAGTAGTTATCGATAGAGCCACTAATAACGTACCGTATATATATTTTTGAGAATTACATTTTAGTCCTTCCCCTAAACTACCAATTTACCCGGGGTGAAGTAATTTATTTATAGCCTAAACTGCAGTGCATTTTCCCCCAATATTACATACATATCGATTTTCATTAAATTTTGTTCGCCCATTTTCTATGTGTTGGTGGACTAAGCAATAGAAGTCTAAATACGTGAATATCTCTGTTATCATACCCGGTACGGTAAATCTGCATTCTATATATCTTTAGTTATATAGTATTTATCAACAAGACCACGATTAACGCAAATATTTGAGAATTACTTTCTAGGCCATTTCCTAAACTATCATTTCAATGAGCATGGATTAACAAGAAATATTTACAGTCTAAGGTGTAGAGCCTTATTTTCCAACTTATATACCGATTTTCAGTCAATTGTGTTTAGCCATTCTCTCATGTTGGACGTACGCACTCACGTACGTACGTAAGTACATACATACTGTATATACATACCGACAGACAGACAGACAGACAGACAGACAGACAGACAGACAGACAGACAGACAGACAGACAGACATGGCATAAAATTTAAAATTGCATTTCCTCTTTCTGCGTACAGAACTGCTGCAAGCCCCCAAAGATCTGCAGTTATGAAGGGCGCGTGTTCAGCGCTCCGAATCATTTCGGTCGTTATTCTTGGCTTTCTAGACCGGGGCCGCCATCTGACCGCCACACAGCTCCTCAACTGTAATAACATAGATTAATAATGTTATTTGCTTTACGTCCCACTAACTATTTTTACGGTTTTCGGAGACGCCGAGGTGCCGGAATTTAGTCCCGCAGGAGTTCTTTTACTTGCCAGTAAATCTACCGACACGAGGCTGTCGTATTTGAGCACCTTCAAATACCACCGGACTGAGCCAGGATCGAACCTGCCAAGTTGGGGTTAGAAGGCCAGCGCCTTAACCGTCTGAGCCACTCAGCCTGGCATAACATCGATTGAGTGAAGTTTGAACCACCCCTCTGGTCCAGGTAATCTCTGTCCTGTGCGGGAAACAAACTCGGGGCCTCCGAGTAAGTGGCAGGCGCGCCACCCATACACCAGCAAGGGTCCGATAACACTTTCCATCTCAGGATAGTTAATCACCTTGGAAAGTCACCGCTGATTTCTGATGTCCTTTCTAGAAACACTTCCATTTAATTGTTCTGTCACGCTTTCCTTATCTGGTTAAAAGCCGCTTGCTATTCGTAACGTTGTGAGCGACATCCAGCGTTGATGTGGAGTGAATAGTAAATGGAGCTTGCCGGAATCATAAAGTAATTGCTAAAGTTCGACAACTTTTGGGAGCAGACAATCTGCGCAACCCGTGTAAGAGACCTATAGTAATAGTTAAAAGGAGTTCCCGCAAAGATTTATGACAACCTATAACACGGTGTCACCGAGCTCGATAGCTGCAGTCGCTTAAGTGCGGCCAGTATCCAGTATTCGGGGGATAGTAGGTTCGAACCCCACTGTCGGCAGCCCTGAAAATGGTTTTCCGTGGTTTCCTATTTTCACACCAGGCAAATACTGGGGCTGTACCTTAATTAAGGCCACGGCCGCTTCCTTCCCACTCCTAGCCCTTTCCTGTCCCATTGTCGCCGTAAGACCTGTCTGCGTCGGTGCGACGTAAAACAACTAGCAAAAAAAAAAAAATATTACACGGTGTCCTTACCCAGTTAAACTTACTGAAGACTATCTCCCTAGTCGATCAGTGTAGACTGTCTATCTCCACATCTAAGATGGCGGGCTCAAACCCGGCAGAGGTTCTGGGATTTTAGAAGGGTAGATATAGAAGTCCATTCGGCACACACTGTCGTACGATGTCAGTATTTAAGAGATCTCTGGTGACACAATTGGTGTTCTTTTTTTCTTTCTTAATCAGTTTACCCTCCTGGGTTGGGATTTCCCTCGGATTCAGCGAGGGATCCGACCTCCACCGCCTCAAGGGCAGTGTGCTGGAGCGTGAGACTTTTGGGTGGAGGATACAACTGGGGAGGAGGACCAGCACCTCGCCCAGGTGGTTTCACCTGCTATGCTGAAAAGGTGCCTTGTAGGGGGATAAATATTGGAATGGAGAGACAACGAAGAGGAAGGAACCGGCCGTGGCCTTAAGGTGAAGTTTCATCCCGGCATTTGCCTGGAGGAGAAGTGGGAATCCACGGAAAACCACTTAAGGGATGGCTGAAAAAGAACTCGAATCCCCTCTACTCATATAACCTCTCGAGATTGAGTTGAGCACGTTCCCCAGCCCTCGTATCACTTTTAACATTTCGTGGCAGAGCCCGGAATCAAAACCGGGCCTCCGAGGATGGCAGCTAATCACACTGATCACCACACCAGAGAGGCGGGCACATTTACTATTAACCCAACAAAATTAATCAGTACTCTTTCATAGATCGCCCTACAGAGATCTGGTTTCTCTGCCATCCGGTAATAGTGAAACGGATCATTGAAACCCACGCTAAGGCAGCCTATGTGGCGTAAAAGATAAAGTTCTTGCGCGTATTAGCTATGGTATGATTATTATTATTATTATTATTATTATTATTATTATTATTATTATTATTATTATTATTATTGAGGACGTGATAAGCTCACTGCATTACCTTTTAGCTTTCCACCCGGAAGGCTCAGGTTCGAATCCAGGTCAATCCTGGGTTGGGATTTTCCTCTCAGAAATCGCGTGACGTCAAGGAGGGCATACGGCCTTAAACATCCGTCTAAATCTAAACTGAGAATAGTAGTCACCAGTGAACCCAGAAATAACTGAGGTAAGTTGAGTTATAATTATTATCATCATCATGAACGTTGGTAAGCTGGGAAGAAACATTTCTGCGTGAATGATTAGAGCACTGAAATGGGTTAAATATGTTTTACTATTGGCTTAACGTCGCACCACCGCCGGTAGGTCTTATGGGGAAGATCGGCCAGGAAGGGGCTAGGAGTGGGAAGGAAGCGGTCAAGGTCTTAATTAAGGTACATCCCCAACACTTGTCTGGTGTGAAAATAGGAAATGACGAAAAGCCATCTTCAGGGCTGCTGACGGTAGAATTCGAACCCACTCTCTCCCGAACGCTAGCTCACAGCTGCACGCCCCTAACCGCACAGCCAACTCGCTCGGTCGCAACTCATAGGCCTAATAGTTAAAAATTTAATGTTATTTTATTTACGACCCACTAACGACTTCTACGAGTTTTAGAGACGCTGAGGTGCCGAATATTGTTCCGCAGATGATTATTAACGTGTCGCAAATGTACCGGCAATTGGCTCACGTATTTGAGATATTTCATATATTGCCGGCGTGATCTAGCATCGAACCTGCCAACTTGTGCTCAAGAAGGCCAGCGCGCTCTAACATTTGAGCTACTGAGCCTGACTCTCCCACATCAGACATTCAAAATATATTGAGTGGCCAAAAGTCATGGCAAGACATTGAATGTGATATAAGTAACGAGTTGCTCCTCAGCGAGCCCTCAAAATTGCAAGCAGTACGGCGAGGGATTGACTCTAGAAGGTGTTGGAATCGTTCTGAAGGGATCCGAACCCACGCATTTTGCACTGCTACCCACAATTGGTCTTGTGTAGTTTGTGCGGGGTTTATGGAGCGTACACCAGCATCGACAACATCCCATAAATGTTCGACTGGATTAAGATCAGGAGATCTGGAGGGCCAATCCAATGTCGTTACTTCACTGGCGTACTCCTCCAAACATCTGCGTGCCACCACAGAGCAGTGGCATGGCGCATTCTCCTGCTGAAACATGACATCCCCATCAGGGTACTCTAGGGCCAGAAAGAGATGCAGATGTTCTGAAAGAATATCCACATAACGTGCACCTTTCAGCGCTCCCTGCAACCGGAAAATGGGGCCTAATTGCGACCATGACAACGCCTCCAAAGACTAGAACTGAGCCACCTCCCGCCTGTACACAACTTTGTTGACACGCAGCATCCATACCTTCTTGGGGCATACGCCACACTCTCACGCGCCCATCGGCACGATACCACTGGAACAGGCATTCATTGGAACGTATCACACGCCGCCACTGTTCCATGGCCCATTGCCAATGT
Organism: Anabrus simplex; assembly: GCF_040414725.1. Lineage (NCBI taxonomy): Eukaryota > Metazoa > Arthropoda > Insecta > Orthoptera > Tettigoniidae > Anabrus > Anabrus simplex. Next base: position 119,583,493 of record NC_090267.1, on the reverse strand, counting down.
TCGCGGGCCCATGCACGTCTTTGAGCTCTGTGTCGAGGTGTAAGTAAAGGGACACGAGTTGGTCGTTGGCTGGTGAAGCCTATGTGGCGCAGTTGCCTCCTTATTGCCCTGGTAAAAATGGCTTACTGATTCCCATCACTCAACTGGGTGCTGGTCTGACTCACAGTAGCCCGTCGAGCGCCCAGTATGGTTCTGCGGAGGTCACGTGATGTTAGTTCGCTAAACTTCTGTGTTCTTCCCGTGCGGCGGTTTACGCGGGTTGTAACATTTTCTCTGCGACATTGAAGATCCATCTTCGACACTGTTGACCTCGGAAACCCGAATTCGCGTGTAATCTCCGCAAAGCTATGACCCATGCGTCGTGCGCCGATGATCATCAGTTAACTCGCGGCGTGTTGCCATTTTCAGGACACTGCTGTCTGTGACAGACTGCTCAGCTACGCCGAAGCCAGCCTCAACGCTCCGGTGTCATACACGGCAAATTTTATAAGGGAACACACCTTCCCGTGACTTTTGGCCTCTCAGAGCATATATGATGCGTAAATTCACTAGGGAGTGTAGAGAGGGTTCTCTCCGGTTGCCAGGAGATGCCAGTTCGATTTCAGGCCTAGTCAAGATTGTGTCTCTGGGCAGGCAAGTATCTCAATGCATTGTTGCACCACGGTTTTATGTTGGTTTGAACATTCACCACACCTGTAGGCTTTCGTTGTTTTCCTGATTGTAATTGCACAGCTCTTTTTCAGATTATCGACTAAATCTTGTTTATATCCATTCTGTTCTATCCAGGGATCACGGAAAAACTTAATCGAAATGTTTAGATCGATAGTCCTTTGGGAGGTCGAGGGGGATGGGGAATGAATCTATATACATGCAGACGGTGTAAATGTAATATTTCATTCTTATTGATGTGGGAATCCTTGCAGAACTAATTTCATTAATTACGTTTTCATGTCTGCATCTACGTTTTGTCATACATAAATAAATAATAAATAATCTAATGAATAAATAAGAAACGATGTTAAACTCTCCTTTACCGAGCACTCCAAAATAGATGTCTACTTGTCGGTCACAGGGGTCCGGAATGAGGTGAGATGACGTTGTAGAGCATGTTTTTACAGCCGGATGCCCTTGCTTACGCCAAACTCAGTTGAAGAGCTAATGAAAATTAAATAAATTATTGTGAATTAAACTGGGTAAAGGGATGGAAGGAATCATAATAATAATAATAATAATAATAATAATAATAATAATAATAATAATAATAATAATAATAATAATAATAATAATAATAATGCTATTTGCTTTACGTCCCACTAACTAATCTTTTACGGTTTTCGAAGACGCTGAGATACCGGAATTTAGTCCCGCAGGAGTACTTTAACGTGCCAGTAAATCTACCGACACGAGGCTGACTTATTTGAGCACCTTCAAATACCACCGGACTAAGCCAGGATCGAACCTTGCAAGTTGGCGTCAGAAGGCCAGCGCCTCAACCGTCTGAGCAACTCAGCCCGGCAGGAAAGAATCAGATGTTGCCAATGAATAGAAACTGTCCCGGTATTTGCTTGGAAGTGGAAATCTTAAATCAGAGAAAACCATTCTCTGGACAGTCGACCGTGGGTTTCAAACCCACACGTTTCCCGAATGCAGAGCTTGGTTCCATAGCCGTAGCGCGGTAACACGCCCGGATAGTCCGCTCGGTAATGAAATTACTTCATTACCTATCTAATTCTCCATATTGTCATAAAAAGAAAATTCTGAATGCCTTGACTGGTTTCTCAGTAACGATGTTCAAATGAGAGGCACATTTGAATAATCTTCCACACGACTATTACCAAAATTTGAAATTAGCCTGTAATTTTTTAAAGGGATCACCAATAACCAACTAAAGGTTTCGGCTTTACTTCAGCACCCAAACTAATGTTATAAAGAGAGAAATTTTGTGACTGTGTTTGTGAGTTTGTATGTACCGGGTGAGAAAAGTAAAACTTCCGGAAATTGTTTACGATAGGACTAACGCGGGCTTGACCTTTGTTCATGAACAGCTCAGAAGATATTTGAAATTCTTCTGAAGAACTGAAAAACTGAGGATCCGAAAGTCCTAACTCCACTTCACTCAAAAACCACCTGCAGAACTCAACACGCGAAGGTTCGCCCGGACGCTTTAAGGCAGGCACAACTGTAAATTTGTAAGGATAAAGGTGCAGGTCCTTTTTGATAACGATCCCTTAACTCCCACTTGCATATATAAACGGCATTGAGATGTCGTCGGACTTCGTTTGAGGCATTCCTTCTCTAGAACAATGTTTTCTGGTGTTGGAATACTTTGCGGATAATTGCAGTTTTTATTTGCTAAAGAGCCCGTTTCACGCCGTTTTGACATTAAGCTTTGCATTACAGACTTTGCCGAAGGTTTTGCTAGAACACATCCAGTATTAAACTCTTGCGTAAACAGTTCCGCACGAGTTTTCCACGAACCGCGGTTCATATAACACTCGACAATGAACGCGCGCTGTTTGTTTTATTGTTAGCAACATTTTGTGTTGCATTCAACTGGTTGCTTCATACATCTGCTCCTCTCACTCACTCACACACACATAATGACACAGCGACGTACTTGGGACAGAGCATGCGCGAGTTGTGTACGAGCAGACATGTGACAGCAACAAACTGATGCATCGAAATCACAGTTTCCAGCATTGACAGGGTCAATTTCACGCCAGTCTTATAAATATACCAGAACTTTGCCCCCGGCTTCGCTCGCGTCATAGAGTTATGTTCCATTAAATTTTGTCATTTCCCATTTTTTTCGAAGGCCATCGAACCAATCCTATACGTTCATCAACTTCCGTAAGAAATGTAAGATGTAAATGATGTGTTTTCCCGTCCCGGAATAAAAAAGTTTCAAGTGTATTCTGAGTTCGCTATTAAATGAAATTTAAAATTCCCTGTGATCTCGAAATGTAAATATATTAATATTTTACATTACATCTTCCGTAACAATTTCTTTACATGTTTTATGAATGGAATGAAATGATAATGAAATATTAAAGATATGAGTGAACTTATTTAAATCGTCTTAATCTTAAAAATTAACTTTTAATTATGAAATCAGAATACAGATTTAAAATACAAACATTTGCTATCGAACTAAATTATAATTTTACAGATTTAAAGACACGAATTATAATTAACTATATCTAAAACATAAGCATGAAATAACTTAAATATAGGAAATATGAGCTTTAATATAATTAATGAATCAGTAACGTAAAATCGTACGTATCACATAAAAATAAATAAGAGAAAAAATTTAAATATATTCAGTTTAGAACTTCTGTATATGCACTATTGGCAGTTCTTTCTTCCGGTGCCAAAAGTATTAAGCTACTTGGAGAACTTACTCTGGAACAGTCAACATAAAATTGTCCGTGGGAAAAATCAGTCTTCGCGTAGGTTGATTTTATGGATCATTATACCAATGGTTATCAAGCTGTTATCTTCGTAATTCATTTCAGGATCGTAAGACATCCCGGAGTCCGGATCTGTGGTGTAGTGGTTAGTGTGATTAGCTGCCACCTTCGGAGGTTCGGGTTCGATTTCCGGCTCTGCCACGAAATTTGAAAACTGGTACGAGGGCTGGAACGGAGTCCACTCAGCCTCGGGAGGTCAACTGAGTAGAGGTGATTTCGATTCCCACCTCAGCCATCCTGGAAGTGGTTTTCCGTGGTTTTCCTCTTCTCCTCCAGGCAAATCCAGGGATGGTACCTAACTTAAGGCCACGTTCGTTTCCTTCCCTCTTCCTTGTCTGTCCCTTCCAATCTTCCCATCCCACCGCAAGGCCCCTGTTCAGCATAGCAGGTGAGGCTGCCTGGGCGATGTACTGGTCATCCTCTCCAGTTGTATCCCCAACCCAGAGTGTGAAGCTCCAGGACACTGCACTCGAGACGGTAGAGGTGGGATCCCTCGCTGAATCCGAGGGGAAAATCAACCGTGGAGGGTAAGCAGATTAAGAAAGAAAGAAAGAAAGACGTCCCGGAACGAAACTCAATTTTCCATGGACGCAATCGTCTTTCTTTCCGGACCCCAGGGTGATGTTGCTCCTATCGCGTTTGAATTGTCCTGTGATTTCTGCGATTATCTTGCTGGTATGTAGCTGCCGCTGCTCTGTGAACCTCGGGATTATTTTTCTGGTATGTCGATGCCACTGCTTTCGCCTAGCCTGTTTTACCAGTTGTACGAATGAAATAATTCCTTTAAACTGTAAGCGGCTGCATAATTTACTAAAAACGGTAATAATTCTCCTTGATAAAACAATACCCCCGTGTTAAGTAAAGCCGCCAAGAGATTGATTCGAACCTGCATTCGTGCGGACTGCAACCCGTTGACTTAACCGTTGCACTATCAGCGCTGCGTAGAGTATTCACTAATTCACTGACAAACATTTGTACATGTAGGCCTATATGCTGTTAGACGTATTTTATGTCCATTAAGGGCATGGTTGATTACCTTTTTGAAATACACGGAAGCTGAGTGAATTAGCGCGTACACTTAGATGATGGAAAGTGACGTGGCCATTTTTGATAGGCAAAAGCCAAAGATTCGTGTGCACAAGAGAAGTATTTCTCTGAAAAATCTTGAAAGGAAATATATTTCCGTTGAGTTTTCAAGAAATGCAAGATTTCTGTTGTACTATTGAGAAGATTTCGAAGACTTAATTACAGTAATATATATGCACAATATTTTTCCACAAAGACGGAGATATTGAACACAAATGTAAAACCACATTTCACATCTTTTCACCCCTTTAAAAGTCCGATTCGTTGGCTGAATGGTCAGCGTACTGGCCTTCGGTTCAGAGGGTCCCGGGTTCGATTCCCGGCCGGGTCGGGGATTTTAACCTACATTGGTTAATTCCAATGGCCCGGGGGCTTGTTGTTTGTGCCGCCCCGAACATCCCTGCAACTCACACATCACACATAACACTATCCTCCACCACAATAACACGCAGTTACCTACACATGGCAGATGCCGCTCACCCTCATCGGAGGGTCTGCCTTACAAGGGCTGCACTCGGCTAGAAACAGCCACAAGAAATTTAATTTTTTTACCCATTTAAAATCGGAATTTTAAAACTTTCTTTTAAAATAGTATTTATGCTATAAGATGAGAAATATTTGAATGAATATAAATACAAATTTTTTAGCAAAAACGGAGATATTCAACAAAAATATAAAATCACATTTCGCCCCTTTTCACCCTTTTAAAAAGGGATTTTTTTGAAAATCCTTCCTTAGTCCTCAAATTGTCATGCAATTATCTCTGGTATGTTTTGCTGTGCGTTGACTATCAGTCAGTCAGTCAGTCAGTCAGTCAGGACATCTTGCTTTATATGTATAGACTCCGGGCCAGTTTGATTCTGCCCACCTTGTATCTGGAGGATAACCTCCGCAAACACCCAACCGATTTCAATAATTATTTCCCCAATAGGAAGTGCATTTCTTTCAAATTATTATATAATTATGTATCTAATCTGTTAGACGAATTGTATGTCTGGTGATTAAAGCCGGACCAGTGGTGCACGGGTAGCGTACCTGCCTTTTACCCTGAGGCCAAATCAGAGATCTTTACCTGAAGTTTAGGGCCGGTTAGAGGTTCACTCAGCCTACGTGATTACAACTGACGATCTATCTGACGGTAAGGTAGCGACTCGGGTCTAGTAAGCAAAAAATAACGGCCAAGAGGATTCGTCGTGTCGACCACATGACACCTTGTAATCTGCAGGCCTTCGACCTTCGTAGGCGATGGCCCTTCGGGATGTTGCGCCATGGTGTTTGGTGTTTTAGTTTGATGACCTTAAAAGTGAATACTTTTCCTGAACTGTCAGTCCTGTACAAAAATTAGAACTCACCGTGAGTACTTAAAAGTGCATTTTCTACCAAACCTTGCTATTCGTGTTCTTCCTAACTCTAATCAGTTTCCATGAAAAAGCTTTTGCGTGTTTTGGTGCATATTCTTCATCTTCACCGTCATTTCCCGTTCCAGTCTTATAGGTCGGGTTGTGAATCAAGGACCTACACAGTTTTCTATCTCTCCATCACGCCCTTCCTTCCTCCAATATTCCTTCTACTTTCACTCCTCTCCTCTCTATACTCCATCCACATCTTTCTGGGCTCGTCCGTTGTCTTCCTCCTATCATTTTATCCTTAAGTACTCGCTTTGAAACTCTTTTCTCATTCTTATTATGTTCCCGTACCATTTCAGCTGACTGGTCTTGCAGTTTAGGGAATCCAATTCTCTCTCTGATTTCTATGTTTCTGATTTTATCCCTTCGTTTCTTTCCGATTATTCCTCTAAGGAATTTCATCTCGGCTACTTGGATTCTTCCATCATGCATATAAAACAAACTATAAGGTGAGCTGTTCGATTTATTACGAAGAAACTTACATCCATGATTAAGATTTCACATTTCCAATTTCCTTCGTAATTCTAATGTTTTGCCAGAAAATTGTACATGTATTTTTGTTAAACGTACATATTCAGTATACAGCTCAGGACACTCGTTCCACGAGTGTGATACATCTGTTAGGTTAAGGGTGAAAATCGTTATTGTAATCCATTAGTGGTGCAAGAAAATCCAACCATCGTCATAGTGTTTCATTCCACGAGAAAAAGTTTAAGGCGATGGCAATGAAAGAAAATGTGGAGAAAGCCAAAAGAATAATACATCAGGGACAATTAAAAGAGAATACAGAGCCTAAGCAGAAGTAATGTTCCTGGCTACGGGAAGAGTCATGCTTATCGATATAAAGGCTGAGAAGGGAGATGAAACGCGATGGAGAAGTTGATCAGAGGTAAATTATTATTGGAATGTTATGAAAATTGTTCAAAGCTAATTAACTGAAGCCGCAGGAACTGCTACTATATAATAAATATAAAAGTTTAAAGTTCAGAGACAGCGCGCAAAAGGTAATTCACGAGTTTGCAGTTCAAAATGTCTCTGAAATTCATTCCCTTCATAATCAGAATGATTTCGCCGCAAGTAATGAAAAAGTGGTGGGCACGGATATGTTCTTTCCTACAGTTTGTTTCAAAACTACACGGCATAATTCCACGGTAGGATTCCTCAAATATAGAGAACAAAAAGAAAATATACATAAATATGGATCCAGAAACGCGTATTTTTCGAGATATCAGACTCTTTTGTGGGATATAACCGTAGGTGATCTATGCTAACTGGCATGTACTGATATACTCCAGTCATTATCTTACAAGAGGTATTCAAAATGCCCACCTCCTACCATACTACAGGCTTATGCTCGACGTCACATTGAGTTACGAACACACACGAATATGTCCAGTGTAGTACGTACTGTTTGAAAAGACCTTCCACTTCTGCCGTGACGCGTCACTTAATCCTCCATAACAGTCGTGTACACCAAAGACTTTGTTTAAACTCACACGAAGAAGTCCAGCGGGTTTAGATCAGGTGATCGTAAAGGCCAAGAAAGTACGTATACATTTCCTGGCCCATGTTCATATATACTTGTTTCCTTCTCTGCATGTGAGGAATTCAACCCTGAGATCATGCCGTGTATACCTGAAACATCCTGTATAGTTACAGTTCAAAGTGTATAACGTTCAGGGATTCTCTATACTACACTGGTTTGATCACAAACCACGCCTTTGAGGCCACCAATTACAGCTGCGGATACTACGCGCTGTAAACACGTGACTTGTGCTGGGAAGATACTGCACTGGGATGAGCCCAAAGTCATGTTTGTGCTGCGAAGTAAGCCGCATGGATTTTCAAGAGCTGCGCGCAAACATCATAGGTGAGGAAACTTAGTGGTATTTATTTGGCATGAATTAAAATCATGTTCCCTGAGTATAGATATTGCCAAAATCAAAGTCTTCACTGACATCGAAGAAAATCCCGCAGAAAAGGGTTCATACTGGAGGCTGTTTTAGAATCATGCGGAATGTTCAGCCGGAATTCATTCCTAAAGGCATGATAACAAACAAGGAACTGTATCTGGTTACCTTACGTCGAAAGCTGTAGTTTATCCGACATAAAAGTAAGATGTGGCAAAGGGAACAATTATCACAATCATACGGATGATGTTTAATCCCATGACACTTTAGGGAGCATATAGGCAAATCGACATTATCATTAATCCCAACGGTTTATGTAGTGAAACAAATACTGGGTATGTACTTTTCGAGTGCCGAAAGATTAGATATCAGTGGCCATTGAAACCCTTCTGCAATTCCAGCCTTCCTCAGGAGAAGCTATGTCTTTGTGCAATACAGTTCTGTGCACTATGTGTATAACAGTGGCGTACATTGAAACTTCAGCTACCCCAGCGAAATTCCTACTCGCTTGGTTGACGGATGCGTTTTAAGCCTATTGCTTTTGGGGAGTCGGGAGGTTAGCTCTTGGCCGCGCTCGAGATTCACAGCGTCTTACGGCGGCCGAGCAGCTGGCTTGGGTACATGTTAGTTGTAACAGTTAACGTTCGAATTGCTCAGCGCCACATATCAGAGGCTACAAGAAAACATGCTATAGTCACTTGCACACTGCCTTGTTAATAAAAACAGCCATTTTATGAAATCAATTGCATAAAAGAATTTATTTTAATAATTTCGACATGTATGGAGTTTGGGGGACCGATTCATTGATGGCACTTGTAGGGAAATTATTTATATTGCCCAGCATGAACACAAAGCCTAGCGCAATATAGCCTGCAAGGATTTTGTATTTTGTTATTCTGTACGAGTCGGTTTGCCTGTAATGTACTATAATATGAATTTTTGTAGCGTTCCTCTTGGATTATAGGTAAAGTTTTCGCGAGTTCTGTGGCATTTGTAACGGTGGAATACGTCGTTAGGAATATTTTCCCTCTTTTGTCGTTGCTGAGACTAAGAGAGTGAAGCTGCAAAATTTTGGCGACGCTGAAATTCTTGATAAATTTTGCTCATTCAGTTTAGGTTAGGCTTTTCAAGTTAAAAATAAAAGTTAGCCCCAGTATATTTCTATGAAAACCACAACTATAGTCAGTGAGTGAAACCGTAAGTACATTGTTTAAAATTACCTGTAGATTAAGTTATATGTTGCCGTTACTTCGGTGAATAACAATTTGGAAACATGGGCGAATATGTGGTTGAAAATATTATTATTCAAGTGAGTTTTAATTTCATTACTTCCTTAATACGTAAATTGTCTTATTCATTTATGCTTTATTGTTATATTTCCACTTAGTCATCCAGTGAGATTATAAAGTAGCAGTGTTGGCTTTACAGAGAATGGTGGGGCTGCGACTTTTTATAGAACATATTTTTTCAGCTGGGGTAAGGAAAGTGTTTACCGCACACTACTGGTATATAGTATGGTGTATTTATTATTATTATTATTATTATTATTATTATTATTATTATTATTATTACGAGCCTTCGTTTTATATGAATCCCCAAATAATATGCCAAGCGTTTGTAATATTGCGTGAGTAAGTGCTTTATTAATACAATTTTAATCCTTGTGTACAATGAAGATTACCAAATCTCTCCCAGACAAAGATCACAGAAATAAAAAAGTTTGACAACGCACCTGCACATCGTTCCCTCCTGGTTTCAGAGTTTTAGTTCATACATGGAACTTAGTAACAATAACAATAACAATAATAATAATAATAATAATAATAATAATAATAACAATAATGTAATTTAATTTCGTGTGGCTATTTCTAGCCGGGTGCAACACTTGTAAGACAGACTCTCCGATGAGGGTGGGCGGCATGTGCGATGTGTAAGTAACTGCCTGTTATTGTAGTGGAGGATAGTGTTATGTGTGGTGTGTGAGTTGCAGGGATGTTGGGGACTGCACAAATATCCAGACCCCGAGCCGTTGGAATTAATCAATGAAGGTTAAAATCCCCGACACGGCCGGGGATCGAACCCGGGAGCCTCTGAACCGAAAGCCAGTACGCTGACCATTCAGCCAACGAGTCGGACATGATAATAATAATAATAATAATAATAATAATAATAATAATAATAATAATAATAATAATAATAATAATAATAACTGTATTGGTTTTATGTCAGTCTAACTACCCATACAGTTTTCGAAGACACCGAGTGCCACAGGAGTTCTTTTAACCTGCCGGTAAATCTACCGACAAGATAGTGGCGTATCTCAGCACCTTCAAATACAACTGGACTAAGCCGTGAGTTGAGCCATCACTTCGGGCTCAGAAGATCCGTCTTAGCTACCGAATCTGAGGTTCAGGAGCTTTATCAAAGCTGGCAATGGCGTGTAGTAACCCGAGGGAATTACAATGAATGAGGTTATATATCGTTTTTAGAATACTCACACCAAGAAGCCATAATTATATCATCCACATTTTTGTTTTTATTTTATGTTTGTTTCTGTGTATATATGAGAGAGAGAGAGGTGAGTCGGTGGTGCTGGTGCCAGCAATCGGTCTAAATAATACATGACTCACGAAATCCCACGCACATACAATTTGGCGTCTTGCGTCTGTAAAATATGGTCTGGTGATTGTAAGTGCCTTAAATATTTCGTGAAGTCTACAAGCACCAGCTAACGACTGTTCTTCTCGATGGTGGCTCCAGATAAGAAGCTAACGAGACTGGCGTCTGTCCGTAACGTTCTACGATCTCTGTTATTCTGGAATACTGAGTGTTAAATGTCCGCCTCAGAAAAACGTAAATCTGTCGCTGTTGTGCTGGTTCTCTCTAATACTTCTGAGATGTCTTGCTTCCTGAGAACACTGTACAATATTATAAGCAAAATTCGCATTTCAGCGAACAAATCAACTGTATATTCAGAGATTATTTAATGAACAATAGCCCCTCGGGTCAACGCTCGGCGAACTCCCCGACGTTTAGAAAGTCCCCGGTTTGATTTCTGGCCGGAACAGGAATTTTAATTCCTCTGGTTGTCAATGCACAAAACTTCATCTTCATTTACACACCCCATACCACACTACCAACCATCATAGAAAGTCACAGTGGCGAAAACATTCTTCTACATAGGTTTTACGTCAGTAAGCCCAACCGGCCGTAAATGTGGGCCCCCTCCACACGAAGTACCGACCCCAAGTAATTGAGAAAAAGGTTAGGAATAAGAACAAAAGATTCTCCAGTGAGATACAAGATTTACTGTGCAGATCGTTGTCTCATTTAATATGGCTTAGAAGGATCTTGTTGCTTTCATCGATATATCTTCATCTCATCTTTCGTTTTGAATTTTAACAGTGTAAGGTACGAGTTACGTTACGAAAAATATAAACGTCCGAGCTTCTCACGAGCACCGCTTCAGCCATTTAATCACGAACAGGATCAGTTTGTGTGCTGTTTCATTGCAAAGATGTCTTCTGAACATGAAACTCTTTTTGCTGTGATGGTAGTAAGAGGATCAGCTATGATGATAGCCTATTTAAGTAAGGAAATGAAACCCCATCGGTGATGACCCACTGAGCTATACAGAAAAACTAAGTGGATCTGAACTGATGTTGAACAAGAAGTACCAGTGGTCAGTATAAATATTTTATAAGGATTTCGCCTATTGATTTTGATAATTTACTGAGCAGAATAGATCACAAAATTTCAAGACAGTAAAAGTATCTCCGATCCTCGATTTTTGGATCAAGACAGATTTGAACTTGATGATATAGATGTTGATTCCTATAGGGAATCTGAAATTTTTGTCTTGAATGAGTAAATTTATAATACCAATATAAATGGTCCGTAATTGGACATTATAAATTTTCCAGCTAACTCATTCCTGGTTGCACCGAGCTCGATAGCTGCAGTCGCTTAAGTGCGGCCAGTATCCAGTAATCGGGAGATAGTGGGTTCGAGCCCCACTGTCGGCAGCCCTGAAGATGGTTTTCCGTGGTTTCCCATTTTCACACCAGGCAAATGCCGGGGCTGTACCTTAATTAAGGCCACGGCCGCTTCCTTCCAATTCCTAGGCCTTTCCTGTCCCATCGTCGCCATAAGACATATCTGTGTTGGTGTGACGTAAAGCAAATAGCAAAAAAAAAAAAAATCCTGGTTGCCAGCGTTTCGCCCCCGTGTGCTAGGTTGGGATCGTCAGTTGGTACCTAGCACACCTACCAAGACGCGTGGCTAGTGCATACCGTGGAGGCCACTGCGTAGGCTACTTGAAGCCACCGGCAGTGCCAATGCACTATGAGAGACTTTGTCTCACTACCAAAAATTGTCTGCTTGGCCATCAGATGGGTAAATAAATTTAAGTGTCGTGTCATGTCATTTACTCGAAACCTAACACCTGTCTTTTACAGATATAAAATCAGTGGGGAATATTTAAATCGTGTGGAGGAGTTTAATGACCTACGTGCAATTCTTAGTAACAATAATGGCTTATCCTTTGAGAAACACATCGATAATATTATAAAGAAATATTTCAGACTAGTCGGGTTTTTTCAAAATCAATTGTGAATATTTCATTAATATTGCATGTGCCAAAATAATGCTTTCTTTTCCTAGTGAAACCCTCTATCGAGTATGGTTGTGAGGTGTAGCTCTCTTATCAGAAAGTTAAGTGTTCAGAGAGTTCAGATAAGGTTCATGAAGTGGATAAGTTTTGTATTGATGGACGTGCCACAGTCTTCAATCATTTATGAAGAATTTGTAAAAATTATTGGTATGAACACGCTGGAAACGCGCCGAAAATTTGCGAATGCAAAGTTGGCGATTAAATGCTTGAAGAGTAAAGTTGAAAGTGGACTGTCCGGCTGTACTGAGGTTGATTCCACTTCATGTTCCAAGTAGACGAACAAGGCAGAAATGTATATTCCACCTGCTCAAATGTAGGACGGTTGCACACGAACATTCTTGTTTCATGCAAGTACTTAGGACCATAAATGAGCTGGAAGGGTCACTCAATATTTTTCGCCACCCTTACACTGCACTTCGGAAAGCTCTTCTCAGGGGGTGTAACGTGATAATTGTGTAATTATGTGAATAGTTGGTAGAAAACATGTGAAGTTGTATATATATGTGTGTTATTTAATTTCCTATCACCTCATCTGTAGATGATAAATAAATGTATTATATTCTATTCACACCTCGCCTCAAACCAACTCACCCTCTAGAAAATGGACACTATTCCCTCCACTGTATGTCTCTCAGATACCATTCTGCTGCGATATCCGTTCATTTTTGAGGATCAGATCTACCTACGTGACTAGCTGAGATTCATTTGATATATAATACCTCGCCTGGAACATGTTATATTAGACTTCTTTGCCAGAGGCGCCTTCGCAGAGAAACATAAGTAAGCTTCTGTCTGTCCTCCACTGACACTTTCTTTGGTTATACCACTCCCTCAGAGATCGAGCAGGGTGCAAGTGTTCAATATTTCTCTCTTGATGTTCATTCTGTCATACATTTGGTTTTACCAGGTGGCATACATTTTGACTAACATTTTCACGGCAGCGAATACTAGATTCTTTTTCACCTGCGCTCAGATATCCGGTAGGTAGAATAGGATATGGCTAAGAGCGGGAAGGTAGCCGTAATTCAAAAATTGTCCCAGCAACTGCCTGTTGTGAAAGTAACAAACAGCGGAAAATCATCTCCAGTGCTGCCAACGGTGGGGTTCGAACGCACTATTCCTCCAGAGCCAGCTCATAGCTACTCGACCCGAACAGCACAGACAGCTTACTTGGTCTCATAGTAAACTAAGTAGTCACTAGGTTGTATGAAACACTAACGTGTTCAGTAATTTTCCGTATGGGCATAATCACTACTAAATCATAGAAACTATACAATTCCTTGAATTCACACAGCGTTTCTATACGAAACTGAGTAGCAACATATTTAACCTGCAAACATTGTCCCGTTTTTCTACAGCAGAGTTGCTCAGCTGGGTACCCGTTGAGGCTACCCCAATGCAACCGAGCTCGCTTGTCTGAAATGCGGGCAGCGTAGTGTACGTCGCAGTCAAGCAAGAGAACGAACACACTCGGCATGGGGCTAGAGCAGTGACATTCGAATGTGACTACAGAGCTTTCCTTGCACAATTCAGAGAAACGTTAATTGTAGTACAGTATATAAAATAGACACTATATTCGTAAGAAAAAACCTACCCTTTAAACATACTCGGGTTTGATTTATATTGTGCTCGATATTCATAAGACATAGATTTATTTTCAAAGAAAATAGACCCGTTACAAGTTCTGTGCAACAGAAGATGGTGTTATTCTTATATAACACCACATTTCAAAAGCTTTTATTCTCTTTCTTTTTGAGCTAGTTATCATCCATGTTTCAGTTCCATACAATGCAATCCTTCACACTATAGTCTTCTAAAACGTAATTCTTATATCAATATTTGAAGTGAGCAATATTTTTTTTCTAAGAAAGGCCTTCCTTGCTTGTGCTAGTCTGCATTTTATGTCCTCCTTACTTCTGCCATCGTTATTTATTTTACTACCCAAGTAACAATATTCATCTACTTCCTCTAAGACGTCATTTCCTAATCTAATATTTCCTGCATCACCTGATTTTATTCTACTGCACTCCATTACTTTTGTTTTGGATTTATTTATTTTCAACTTGTGCTCCTTCTCCAATACTCTGTTCATACCACTCAGCAATTTCTCCAGATCCTCTGCATACTCACATAAAACAACAATATAATTTTCTGGCTGGAAAAATACCTCCTTGTTGGTAATATGGTCTATCCATGGGACCTTCTACATTCTGCGATACATTCACAACATTTTTTTCATTGGCGAAGCCCTTATTGCCCATTCTTCAAAACCGTAAAAAGAGCATTTCACAACACGACACCGAGTTTCGATTCTGAGGATGCAGTTAAATAAATGGGGTCTTAAATTACTTGTGTCAAAGAAAATATCCTAGAGCTGTTGTTTATATAAATACAATACGGCAATGTGAGAAATTTTATAGGTTTATTTTCAAGAGTATAAAAATTATGTTGAAACGTAGTGAGTGTGAGTACGCGGTTTGGGCCACGTAACTGTCGGCTTTAATTCGGGAAATAGTGGGTTCTAACCGCACTGCCGGCAACCCTAGAGATGGGTCTCCATTTTCACAGAAGGCAAATGCTGGGGCTGTACCTTAATGAAGGCCATTATCACTTCGTTCCCAGTTTTAGCCGTTCCCTATCACAGCGTTGCTATAAGACGTTGTCTGTGTCGGTGCGACTCAAAATAAATAGCAAAAAAGGAAAATTATAATGAAAACGAAGTGTAAATACTGTAATAGAGGCACGGGAAATTAACAATAAACATACAAAAGGATGGGACGTAACTTTTTAGGTACATGGACATCTACAAACATACCTACCGGGCGAGTTGGCCGTGCGGTCAGGCACGCGCGGCTGTGAGCTTGCATCCGGGAGATAGTGGGTTCTAATCGCACTGTCGACAGCCCTGAAAATGGTTTTCCTTGGTTTCCCATTAATTAAGGCCACGGCCGGTTCCTTCCAACTCCTAGGCCTTTCCTATCCCATCGTCGCCATAAGACCTATCTGTGTCGGTGAGACGTAAAGACACTAGCAAAAAACAAATATATCTTTAGAAGTATTGTAATTTACTTTTTCATTAGATTAAAGAGGATTCTTTTATTTATTTATTTATTTATTTATTTATTTATTTATTTATTTATTTATTTATTTATTTATTTATTTATTCGTGAAAGGCCCTAACGAGCAATGTTCGCTTTAAGCGGCTGTAAGCAGGGTGGTCGGAAACAACGTGAACCGGATATATGAGCGTAAGGGGATTTGTCATACTGATAACTATTTTGAAAAAAATAATTCGAGATCTCCTGCCCTTATCATTTATTCAACTGCTGAAGTTAGCCAATTAGATCGCTATTTGCTTTACGCCGCACCGACACATATATGTCTTATGGCGACGATGAGATAGGAAAGGCCTAGGAATTGGAAGGAAGGGACCGTGGCCTTAATTAAGGTACAGTCCCGGCATTTGCCTGGTGTGAAAATGGGAAACCACGGAAAACTATCTTCAGGGCTGATAACAGTGGGGCTAGAACCCACTATCTCCCGATTACTGGATATTGGCCGCACTTAAAGCGACTGCAGCTATCGAGCTCGGTCAATTAGATCGCTTCGCGGGTGAATTCATATAGGTTTCTTGAGGCGGTGTTGTTAAATCTGCACGTGAATGAAGACCGGCCTGAGAGTATGAATCAAAGAAACAAAACTTTTACCATGGGAGGGATTTAAACACAAATCTCCGAGCTGAAAGGACCGTGTCATAACAAGTACGCTACTGTGACACCGACTGAAACCCACAGTTCATTTGTGTTTGATGCTGATTTCTCAGTATGGCTCTCAAGCCACGTACAGATTTAGCAACAGCGCAGCGCAAAGCTGATTTGAATTCACCCGCGAAGCCATCTAATGGCTAATTTCATCAGCTGATGAAACGACAAAGGTGCGAGATCTCGAATTATGTTTTCAAAATTATTAATTTATCACTTTGACCAACCCTCTCACGTTCGTATACGAAATTCAGGTTTGTTTTCGACCACTCTGTATATAGGATATATGCGTAATGTACAGCGATCAGACTCAAAGAATTCCAAGTTGAGCGAGAAATCAATAAGATACAATGGAACTGAAAATAAAAACTACTACAATAATAATAATAATCTAAATAAGCAAAACTAGAACAAAATTGAAAGAAACTAAATTATAGCCCAACTCATGACAAAAACTGGCTACATGTTGTTAGCAATTTACGGAAAATATATTAAATCAGGTAGGACTGAAACAAGAATTTTATTAAATTGTATTATTTTACAGTTTATTTTACGTCACACCGACACATTAAGTCTTATGGTGACGATGGGATGGGAAAGGCCTAGGAGTGGGAAGGAAGCGGCCGTGGCCTTAATTTCAGCCCCAGCATTTGCCAGGTGTGAAACCACGGAAAACCATCTTCAGGGCTGCCGACAGTGGAGTTCGAACTCACTATCTCCCGAATACTGGATACTGGCCGCACTTAAACGACTACAGCTATCGAGCTCGGTTTTATTAAAATGTTAGGGTATTACTGTACTATTGAGTTTACGTCACATCGACACTGATAGGTCTTATGGCGATGATGGGATAAGAGAGGATTAAGAGTTAGAAGGAAGCGGATGTTGCCTTAAGTAAGATACAGCCCCAGAACCAACTATCTCCCAGACGCAAGCTCACAGCTGCGTGCCCCTAACCGCACGGCCAACTCACCCGGTGTGTGAAGGTATTAATAGCTGAAAGATACTTTACCTCATTTGGTAGGTCGTTATAAAGTAGGAATTTTAGACAAATATTCTTCAGACTGTTTGAGCCATAAGTTACTGTTTCTGACTGAGAAGTATAAATATTGTTACATGAAATTAATTTCGGTTTGCTAAGCCCGTATTGTCATAATTAGCAATCCTTATCACGCATTCCACTTTTACAATACTGTTCCAGTCTTTATTCATAGACTACTTAAAAATTAACGACAAGACATCATATTAAGTCGTTTTCATCTATAAATTGAACGTATCTTACATTGTGTATATGTACGAATATCCATGCGACAATTTTTATAAATTCTGTTATTCATGTGTGGTTTGAAGAAACATGTATCGACTTTAATGTATTGTAAGTGTGGAATACGTGTTAAGGATTGGTAAAGTATAAATATTTAGATTTTTTGTGTGTGTCGTGCTGATATATCTTTAATATATTATTATGTACTTACTTCTTAAGATATAAAAACAATATAAAAAGCAGCTTTGTCGTTAATCTCTAAGGTTTGATTACATAGATGTTTCACCCATTTAAACAACAAGCATCATCATCATCAGCATCATCATCTTACACACTCCAGGCCTAAACTCTACCTCATCCCTTAACTGAGTAAGAAAGATTTCAGTGCGTGCTTTACTCCTCCTATAGCTCGAGAAAACAGCGGCCAGTAATTCTTATTTAATGCAGTGTCCTGCAAGGCCATACATTACTCTCCCTTGCCTCGTTCTCCCATTGACGTCACTACCATCCCTGGCTGAGCTGAAATCGCTGCGAGGAGAAGCATCTGACCCTGAGAAAGTCTCAGGCAGTTCTCAATACAAAATTCTGGTCACAGTCTCTTGCAGAGTTATGCCAGGTGTAGGTCATCCAAGTAGAACGCTTTCAAAATAATAATAATAATAATAATAATAATAATAATAATAATAATAATAATAATAATAATAATAATAATAATAATAATATGTTTTATTTATTCTGTCAATGTTAGGGATGTACTCCCTTTCTTACGATTAACCAGTCTTAACTAGAACACTGTTAATATTTTTTTTGCTAGTTGTTTTATGTCGCACCGACACAGATAGGTCTTACGGCGACGATGGGACAGGAAAGGGCTAGGAGTGGGAAGGAAGCGGCCAGCATTTACCTGGTGTGAAAATGGTAAACCACGGAAAACCATTTTCAGGGCTGCCGAAAGTGGGGTTCAAACCTACTATCTCCCGAATACTGGATACTGGCCACACTTAAGCGACTGAAGCTATCGAGCTCGGTATACTGTTGATAATAACTACTGATAGCAATAATGTGAAAACAATATTAACAGTAATTGTATTAATATAAATAATCCCACGGAAAAAACAAATCATATCATCTCTATAATACATATATCGTACATAGAGTACAGTAAAATATATATTATTAATAAGTACTATATAATTCTCTAAGGGTGCTCGCAAGTAGTATATCATTCTTACTGCTTCTTGTATGCAATACAGATAATGAAACTGAACACTGAGAACAGGAACAGCATCAGTCAGTGACTCTGCACTCCTGTCTTTAGCTTTCTAAGCGCAATATGAGTGAAGTATCACTCAGAATTCAGTACAGGTTTCTCTGCGTAGGGTACCAATAAGGATATCAAAATATGACGATACCAATTGACTTCTTTTGTGACTGACAGCCTTGGTATTATACTCTACAACAAAAACAATCGTACTTAACCTAACTGTCGAGTCCCGAAATCGAATCAAGGTCCTCTGGTTCCCCAAAATCTGTCAGTAAAGCATTACAAAACATTTAAAGTTATACAATAGGGAATTATTAAATAGGAATCCTTTTCCTCACTTATTTATTTTTCTAGCTGTGATATATTTGTCTGTGTTGATTTCGTCATAAAATCATGTATCCCAACCAGTAGAGAACAGCAAGGACAGTTCATAAGTAACGCCGTTATTGGTGCGCTTTCCTCTTTAACACCACTGTCAGTATCATTTTCAACACCGATTTAGTCTATCACATGCCTTCGATTGAATGCATTGAATGCATGCCTTTAGCTGGCCACATCTGTGCGTGATTAGTTTTCAATTTGTCACCAGTGTAGACGTAAAATTGCAGTGGACGATTAGCAGGTACTAGTACTGCAATTTTAGTGTTATAAAACATGAGAGAAAATGCAAAGAGGGAGGGGGGGGGATGATCTAGATCTTACGCGCATTTAAACAACAAGCATCATAATCATCATCATTATTAAAATGCAAAAATACTTCAAAAATACCGATGATTGGTATGTATGTATGTTGGGTATTCAGCCCGAAGGCTGGTCTGATCCTCCACAGCTCCAACAAAGGCTATCATAGACATCCTAGTCGTCACAGAAGAGGCATACTAGGGAAATGACGAGTGAGGTAGTTTCCTGTTTCTCTCCTCACCGAGCCAGAAGTTGCTATTGCATATCAGTCTGCCAAGCCCACTAAAGTGCATGCACCAACCGACCATATGGGCGATATTTTCACACCAATCATAACAGGGACTGGCTGCATAAGGAATGGTATTAGTAGTATCACT
This sequence comes from Anabrus simplex, assembly GCF_040414725.1. Lineage (NCBI taxonomy): Eukaryota > Metazoa > Arthropoda > Insecta > Orthoptera > Tettigoniidae > Anabrus > Anabrus simplex. The sequence goes on along the minus strand of NC_090267.1, from coordinate 119,563,599 downwards.
CATACCTCGGCCACTTTCCTATTGTCAAAGCCAAGGATGAGACCGAGACAGGTCAATGAATGTAACAAATTGCTCTAGCCCATACCAGAAGACATAGCGCACTGTAAACACTACATCTCGCCAGCAAGGGGTCAGATGATTGGTACGAATAACGCATTACTTTAAAATTTAAAATGTTGGAATTATGAGAGAAATGGAATTATATTACCATGTTCTGTTTCAGAACTTAACACGATTAACTAGAAAAAACTTCTTCAAGTGTATGGGAATGATGGGACTGAAGACAGTCCAGGAAAATGGAAATAAAAAGGAAGTCCACAATAAACCAAGGGATGTCATACCTGCTTCTGTTCCTCAGCCACTCTTTCCTTCGATACCGTTTTTGATATTCTTTAGAAAATTACGAAAAAAGGATTTTATTATTTTCCCCGCATTCTTAACAGTCCTGCTACATTTCGAGGCCAAATCAGTGTACGTATAATTATTCATTTGACGTGTGTAATTTTCATCTATAATGTCCCAACGGCAGTATATGATATATAATCTTCAGAAACACCAATGTTTGTTCGGACATCATGGTGAATACAAAACATAAGCACAATAACAACAAACATTTACGAAGCTGCGTAAAATGCAAGAAATATCCAGCGCTGATGGAAAAGTACGTCATTGAAATGGCACCAGTCAAGTCTGCATTTAGACAGTGGTGTGCACAGAATCCAATCCTTCCCAAGCGCTGCTGGGGCTAAGAATTTTGTAGTCACATTTCCTTATTGTTCCTTATAACACTTTTTTCAAGTTAAAAAAAACTGCAAAGAGCTGTCAAGCCAAGTACAACTGTCTCGACAATCCGCTCGCTTTGCAGCAGCTCAGTACTCGCCAGCGAGCTGCATTTCTTTGCCGACGCGAAATAGAGTTACCCCAGCGAAATTCAATTCGCTGTGTTGAGACTTGCGCTTGAAGCCTCCTTGTTCAGGGGAGGTGGCGTATTGGCTGTGGACCTCCCTCGAGATTCTCAGCGTCTTACGGGGACAGACCAGCTAGCTTGGGTGAAGTAAGTTAGTTGTAATAGTTAACACTCGTAGTGTTCAGCGCAGTGTGCTTGTAGCCTTCGTGGCGTGCAGTTGCTTGTGTGTTCGCTCTGTGTGACTCACGCTCACTTATCGTACGGAAGTACGGACTTAGTTGTGTGGACATTTATTCGTGCCTTTCAGTGACTACGTCTACTAGTGTGTAGCCTCATGAAATAACTTGCAGTTTAATTAGCAGTTTGTGCTATGGAAGGAGGCCCATATGGGGAGGGCGGTCCTCCCCCCTTATCACAGTCAAATGTGGTCATACCGAGCAGTATACAGCAGGTGTTTCGTAGTGTCGGTAGTGCTTTGGCGGTTCTAAATTTACCACCTACCTACGACTGTAATGTGGAGGCGAGTTTTCCATCTGTGGAGGCGGCAAATAAGCGTGCATTAGAAGAACCTTCAGGTAATATCGATAAGAAACAAGCAGTTACACCAGAAAATGCTACAGGTAATGTTTCACAACAGATATCTTCTCCCAGTGATTCAGGGTCTAGCTCAGCTGCTGGTCAAGGTGACAGTGTTTCTGATATGAATGTGGAACCAGCTGTGCTTCCTCCTCAAAATAGCGGGGCACAGCCTCGGCTCAGTGCATATGAATATAACAAAGCTAACCGGTATCACATTGACTCTTCAGGGCCTTACTACATCTATGAGGAAGGGAAAGAAGGAAAATAGGTAAACTACATCCGATGGCGTTTGGTAAAATAATTTATCGGGAGTGTCCATTTCAACGTCGAAATATCAAAGAGATTTATTCCATCGGTAAAAATCGTCTTAAACTGGAATTTCATTCAGCAGAGGCAGCAAACTGGTTCGTTAGTTCTACTTTCTTTTCCTCACATCAATTAGAAGGTTACATTCCGTCTCATCTCATAACACGGCAGGGTGTCATTCGTGATGTACATACAGAAATAGAGGAAGACGAACTATTACAAGTGATAGATTCCTCTGTTAAAATCAGACGAGTCCGTCGTATGTACAGGACAATGTTTCAACTGCTGTTCCAATACGGACTTGAGTGGTTACCTTTGACTCTCAGACGCTGCCAGACAGTGTATCAATATATGGGGCACGTTGTGAGGTTTCTCCATATGTGGCTCCAGTACGTATTTGCTATAACTGCTTGCGCTTCGGCCACATAAGTAAACACTGTCGTTCACAGGGTAGATGCAGTAACTGTGGTGTGTCGCATACTCCAAACCCCTGCTCATTGCCTCAGCCTCAGTGCGTACACTGTCAAGGTCAACACTGTGCCCTCAGTAAAGAGTGCCCGGAGTATAACAAACGATTAGAGATAAACGAGGTTTCGGCCAAATATAACATGCCTTTCAAGGAAGCTAAGGAAGCTGTTATGAAAAAGTCATATGCTGAAGTGGTTCAGCCATTACCTCTCACACATGAGCAAGCTTTTCCTCCCTTACTAAAACACCAAAATCACAAAATTACCGTGTTCCAACCTAGACGAACTCCTCCGGCGTTACCCAGACCATCTATCCCCCACCCACCGGTATTTTACCATCCCCATGAAGTCAGTGGGAGTCCAGTGGGCCCCAACCCTTATCCACCTCAGCCGCACTTAATAGCACCACGTAGCACAAGGCCCTTGCCTGGCAGCTCTTCTCAACCACCACTTACTTCATCGGAATCCCTTATTACTGGTATCCTTAACCTAGTTCCACAGCTTGTACACGGAATTCTCCTATCCAATCGTGGTATCCATTCGGCATCGGAACTTCGCGAAATGATAACACAGAACATTCATAGAAGCTTTTAAAATATTGCAGTGGAATAGCCCATCAGCGCTGGCTCATAAACACAGTCTTCAAAAAGAATTACATGATCGGCACATCAACTTGGCAGCATTATCCGAGACTTGGTTTCACGCTGGTATACCAGTTATGTTTCCTGGATATAGTGTTCTGCGTTCAGACAGAGATGATGGATGTGGAGGAAGTGGTCTGTTAATAGGCAACAATATTCGTCACAGAGCAATATCCCTTACATTTCCCGGAGCTCTTTCATTCCAGGTGGTAGCGGCTCGCATCTTCCTCCCTACGGTGGCATTTACATTAATATCTATCTATTGCCCATCACGTATTGTAATTCAACCAGGCGAATGGGACAGTTTATTTAACCAACTGGAGCCTCCATACATTATATGTGGAGATCGGAACGCCCATAGTGTAGCTTGGGGATGTGCTTATACGGACCGTGCTAGAATAGCCCTGCAAAATATGATGGATGACTACCACCTGGTCATACTCAACGACGGTAGTCCTACCCTTATATGTCGGCCTGGACATCGACCTTCGGCAGTAGATTTAACTATTTGTTCTCCAGCCATCGCTGCCAACCTAACCTGGGAAGCACGACGATACTCCCTGGGATCTGATCATCCTCCTATCGAAATTCATTTACAAAATAGCTACGCCTTACCTACAACCTTCTACCCAACCACAAAATGGAACAACAAACGAGCAAATTGGATTGCCTTCAGCGAGAACATAGACTCCGAACGTCGTACTGCAACTCTCCCTACCGACCCACTTACAAGGTACGCCAGTTTAATAAACATCATAAATGCTGCAGCTTCGGTTAGTATCCCAGTGAAACAGCTTTCCTGTTTTCCGAAATATGCCCCTACGCCGTGGTGGGACACAGAATGTTCCCGAATGGTTGCAAGAAGCAAACTTGCTTTTAAACAATATCGACGCCTTTCTTCCTGGGAGAATCATTCTAATTATCAACGCATCAACGCATAGGTCGAAAGATTTTTAAAATAGAAAAAGCGATCCAGTTGGCGAAGATACTGTGAAGAAATTAGCAGAGAAACGCCACTTACTACAATCTGGAATAAAGTAAGATCCTTGAAAGGGGTGGGGAGTAGCTCCCCACGTTCTTCGTTTCCGTCCGATTGCGTCGAGGCTTTTCATAGTCATTTTGCTCCACCGACTGTATCGCAGTTGCCCGATTGGTGCTTTTCACCGAACTGGATCGCACTCATTTTCTGTTACGGCCATTTACTTATACGGAACTCCAACAGGCGTTAAAATATAATATGCCCCTGGTAAGGACTACATCCAGTATTCGATGTTATCCCATCTCCCTCTATGTTCTATTACTGGACATTTTTAACAACATTTGGACACGGGAAGAATTACCTTTGGACTGGATTACTCAAATTGTCATCCCTATTCTGAAGCCTGGAAAGGACCCTAGTAACCCTTCTTCTTACAGAGCAATAGCTCTTTCCTCGTGTGTGGTAAAGACTCTGGAAAGGATGGTGAAAACACGACTTGAGTGGTGGTTAGAACACCAGCAGCTGCTTCCTCAGTCGCAGTATGGATTCCGCCGTGGGAGAGGAACATTGGACCATCTCAGTATCTTCACTTCTGCAATAGAACATGCTTTTGCGATTAATGGATATCTTACGGCTCTTTCACTGGATATCAGCTCAGCTTATGATAACGTCAGTATTCCGGTTCTCTTCAGTAAGCTTGAAGCATTCCATATCCCTCCAGCTTTTATATATGGTCTTCAGACATTGTTACAAGAACGATATATCTACGTACGAGATGAACACAGTCGTTTATATGGCCCTCGTCGCGTGTGTAAAGGTCTCCCACAGGGTGCTGTGCTCAGCCCGCTTTTGTATACAATTTATACTGCTGACCTTGAGCATCTGTTCAGCCCCTCGATTCACGTTTTACAATACGCGGACGATGTGTGTATTTACACTACTTCCTCTAGCTTCGAGGTTACATCTCTTCGTTTAAATTACGTGGCCTGCGAACTGGAAAAATGGTTGCATAATAATGGACTTGAATTGTCTCCATCGAAATCTACTAAGGTGACTTTTACCCGGAAGAGGACTTTACCTCAGCTTGGTGATATTCATTTAGTACCATTCACATTTCCAGTGAAATCGTCATTACGCCTACTGGGTATGCACTTTGATAGTCGACTAAATTGGAGTTGCCATATTACTCACCTTCTTCCAAAAATTGACCGAGCGATTAATATTCTCCGTTTTGTGACCCGTACCTGGTGGGGAGCAGATCCTGTAATACTTTTGACGCTGTATCGTTCTATGATACGCTCCATGATTGATTATGTTTTTTTTTTGTATGGGAAAGCTCCTGCATACGTCACGAAGAAACTCTACACCGTACAGTTTCGGGCGAACCGCATCTGTTTGGGTGCTATGAGATCCACGCCCACAAATGCTCTCTTAATAGAAGCTGGAGAATTATCCTTGCAAATGCGCCGAGAAATGATATGCAAGAAATTTCTTTTACAACGTTCTGCTATTTCACAGCATCCCATTCTTATTGCACTTCAACGATTGACCGTTATCGAGGAGAGACATGGACGACGCTCACGATACAAGCCACAGCTTCTGTTATGCTGCTACAACGAACTGAAAATGATTTTCGCATAACTCTCAAAACACGAACCATCCCCGGATTTGAAGCCAGCTTTCAGTGTTCTTCATATCGACTGCCGATATACTATTTACCTAGATATCTCACCACAGAACCTCTTACACAGAACTGCATTCCGGCTCTGATTCGCTCCACGTGGCCCAATAGTACTTATATCTTTACTGATGGTTCCAAATTCGCAGACTCAGTAGGATATGCATATTACTGCCAACAAACGGGAGAATGTGGTAGCTTCAAACTGCCGCCCGAAACCTCTATTTATACATCGGAAATTTTAGCTATATGTGCTGCACTTCGTTTTTGTCAAAACAAGCGATTCGATTATGCTCTCATCATTACGGACTCCCAAAGTGTTATGAAGAAATTACAAAATCTCAAGTGGAATCTCCAAACGCATGGTTACTTGTATGACATCGCGGAGAGAGCTGTTAACATCTACTCGTCAGGTTGCTCCATAGCATTTCTTTGGGTCAAAGGACATAGTGGAATTTTCGGCAATGAAAAAGCTGATGTACTAGCCAAACGTGGTGTATCGGAAGGGCTATTTACAGCGCTGCAACTTCCATGGATGGATTTTATTCCCACTATTCGACAACAAATTCGTCACAAATGGTCTACGGAATGGGAAACTTCTCAACTGCATAAAGGTAGAGCCTATGCTCTCGTACAACCCAACATCCCTCCTAAGCCATGGTATTATAAGTTTCATCGGTCACGAGATCTAACGGTATCCGTCATCCGAATGCGGCTCAATCATGGATCATTCCCTTCACATCTCTATCGCATAAGAGTTTTGGCTTCACCACGCTGTCGATGTCAGTATGCGGAGGATGGAGATCTCAAACTAACTGAATCCCTCCCTGCCATTTTATGCCTTTCAGCAGATGATCCATGTAAACTACGAACAGCAAAGGTGAAAGATTACAGCCTTGTCTAACCCCTGTAAGTACCCTGAACCAAGAACTCATTCTACCATCAATTCTCACTGAAGCCCAATTGTCTACATAAATGCCTTTGATTGATTTTAATAATCTACCTTTAATTCCATAGTCCCCCAGTATAGTGAACATCTTTTCCCTCGGTACCCTGTCCTATGCTTTCTCTAGATCTACGAAACATAAACACAGCTGACTATTCCTCTCGTAGCATTTTTCAATTACCTGGCGCATACTGAAAATCTGATCCTGACAGCCTCTCTGTGGTCTGAAACCACACTGGTTTTCATCCAACTTCCTCTCAACGACTGATCGCACCCTCCCTTCCAAGATGCCAGTGAATACTTTGCCTGGTATACTAATCAATGAGATACCTCGATAGTTGTTGCAATCCTTCCTGTTCCCTTGCTTATAGATAGGTGCAATTACTGCTTTTGTCCAATATGAAGGTACCTTACCAACACTCAACGCTAATTTTACTACGCTATGAAGCCATTTCATCCCTGCCTTCCCACTATACTTCACCATTTCAGGTCTAATTTCATCTATTCCTGCTGCCTTATGACAATGGAGTTTATTTACCATCCTTTCCACTTCCTCAAGCATAATTTCACCAACATCATTTTCCTCCTCCCCATGAGCTTGGCTGTTTGCAACACCACCAGGATTATTTCCTTTTACATTGGGAAGATGTTCAAAATATTCCCTCCACCTCTCCAGTGATTCCCTGGGATCAATTATGAGTTCACCTGAATTACTCAAAACACTTTTCATTTCCTTTTTTCCCTCCCTTCCTAAGATTCTTTATTACTGTCCAGAAAGGTTTCCCTGCTGCTTGACCTAGCCTTTCCAGGTTATTACCAAAATCTACCCATGACTTTTATTTTGGATTCAACAATATTTGTTTTGCTCTGTTTCTTTCATCTACGTACACATCCCTGTCTGTCTCAGCCCTTGCTTGGAGCCATTTTTGATAAGCCTTCTTTTTACGTTTACAGGCTGCTCTCACTTCATCATTCCACCAAGATGTTCGCCTTTTCCCATCTTTACACACAGTTGTTCCTAGGCATTCCCTTGCTGTTTCTACTACAGCATCCCTGTATGCCACCCATTCACTTTCTATATCCTGAACCTGCTTACTGTCTACTGTTCGAAACTTGTCACTAATCATATCCATGTACTTCTGCCTAATTTCCTCGTCCTGGAGATTTTCTACCCTTGTTCGTTTGCAGACAGATTTCACTTTCTCTACCCTAGGCTTAGAGATACTTAGTTCACTACAGATCAGATAGTGGTCTGTATCATAGAAAAATCCCCGGAAAACTCGTACATTCCTAACAGAATTCCTGAATTCAAAGTCTGTTAAGATATAGTCTATTATGGGTCCGGTACCCTTAGCCTCCCATGTGTAGCGGTGAATAGCCTTATGCTTGAAGAATGTATTCGTAACTGCTAAACCCATACTAGCACAGAAGTCCAGCAAACGCTTCCCATTCCCATTAGCTTCCATATCTTCCCTATATTTACCAATCACCCTTTCGTATCCTTCAGTTCTATTCCCAACTCTCGCATTGAAATCGCCCATTAGCACTATTCTATCCTTGCTGTTGACCCTGACCACGATGTCACTCAATGCTTCATAAATAAATTTAATAAATTTAATAATAGTGTTCAGCACCGCGCATCAAACGCTATAAGAGAAAATATCAGTTTAACAGTATAGCCACTTGCACATCTTTTTTTTTTATTTGCTATGGGCTTTACGTCGCACCGACACAGATAGGTCTTATGGCGACGATGGGATAGGAAAGGCCTAGGAGTTGGAAGGAAGCGGCCGTGGCCTTAATTAAGGAACAGCCCCAGCATTTGCCTGGTGTGAAAATGGGAAACCACGGAAAACCATTTTCAGGGCTGCCGACAGTGGGATCCCTGAAAATGGTTTTCCGTGGTTTCCCATTTTCACTTGCACATCGTCTTGCTAATCAAAATATAGCTGTTTTATAAGAACAATTGTAATAAATGTATATATTTTATTTTTTGGATTTCCTCATGTACACTTTTTATGAGATTATTCATTGATGGCACGTTAAGAGGCATTTTTCAATATATTCCAGAAAATATTTAGGTCGTCCAGCGTAAATATATAGCCAAGAGTGAAGTACAAGAAATTTCAATTTTGTTGCTGTGAACACGTGGGTTTCCCTGTAATGGTGGTAGCCACTGTGAATTTTTGTAGCGTAGTTCCTGTATTATGGGAGAAGTTTTCGCGATTTCTGTGAAATTCTTCGTAAATATAACAGTGTTATTCGTCGTGAAGTATACTTTCCCATTGTTTGTTGTCACTCAGTCAGTTTAGATTAGGATTTTAAGTTAAATATCAAAATACTTCCAGTACATTTGTGTGAAAACAATAACTGTACTTTACGATACGTCACCGGGTAAACCTGTAAGTTCATTGTTTAAAATCTCTTGTAGATTATGCTGTGATGCTGCCGTATATACCAATTTTAAAATGGTAATATGGTGGGTATTTTTTCCTTGCAACTTGGGTAACGAACGTGGTAACCGCAGGCCACTGCGTTTAGAACATCTGAAAGCACTCCAGCGTAAACAAAGGCAGGAAAAGGCGTTAGAGATTTTGAATCGGGGAAAGACTATCACTGCCCGAACAGTAGGTGAAGCAATGAGATAATTATTTGAAGGCAACTGTATCGCAAGTGCACCGTGAAGGAATGAATCAACTTCCAACAGTAAGGTGCTCTCCGGACGAAGATGAACAGGGCCTAGAGCAACTCTAGGATGTGAGGATGAACAGTCAAGTATCCGACTCCGTGGTTGACTGGTCAGATATCCTTTTCTAATTGCTTTACATCGCACCGACTCAGATAGGGCTTGTGACGACGATGGGATAAGAAAGGTCTAGGAGTCGGAAGGAAGCGACCGTGGCCTTAATTAAGGTACAGCCCCGGTGTGAAAATGGGAAACCACGGAAAACCATCTTCAGGTCTGCCGACAGTGGGATTCGAACCCACTATCTCACGGGTGCAAGCTCACAGCCGCGTGCCCCTGACCACACCGCCACCTCTCCCGGTGTCAGATTCATAGCTTACGGTCCTCGGAGTCCTGGATTCGACTTCTGGTCATTATCTGGGATTGAAATAGTGAATAGTTGGAGGACTCGAAAACTACGCTCTCCTCAATATTCTTGCAACTCGCACACCACACGCACCTATCTCTCTATCACAAGGCATAGCAGACGCCACCCATCTTCGTCAGTGAGTCTGCCTCATATAGGCTAACCAGGTTAATAATAACTAGACGAAATTGTAATTATTTTTAGCAGTAGGGCAACAGGTTTTCAGTTGAAAACTGATGACACCCAGAGTCGTTGTTCCAGTCTAAACCAATGATATTTAGGTGAACGGAAATGTTGGTAGTCCTATTGGTAGATGGGTATTGACTGACAATCAATTATGCAGGTTTGGAAACCCTTTTGGTTTGGCGCGCATAATAATAATAATAATAATAATAATAATAATAATAATAATAATAATAATAATAATAATAATGCTGGGCTGAGTGGCTCAGACGGTTAAGGCGCTGGCCTTCTGACCCCAACGTGGCAGGTTCGATCCTGGCTCAGCCCGGTGGTATTTGAAGGTGCTCAAATACGTCAGCCTCGTGTCGGTAGATTTACTGGCACGTAAAAGAACTCCCGCGGGACTAAATTCCGGCACCTCGGCGTCTCCGAAAACCAACAAGTAGTTAGTGGGACGTAAAACAAATAACATTATTATTATTATTATTATTATTATTAACAATAATAATAATAATAATAATAATCCCCCTGGCACTACAGCCCTTGAAGGGCCTTGGCCTACCAAGCGACTGCTGCTCAGCCCGAAGGCCTGTAGATTATGATGTGTCAGCACGACGAATCCCCTCGGCCATTATTCTTGGCTTTCTAGACCGGCGCCGCTATCTCACCGTCAGATAGCTCCTCAATTCTAATCACGTAGGCTGAGTGGACCTCGAAAGAGCCCTCAGGTCCAGGTAAAAATCCCTGACCTGGCCGGGAATGGAATCCCGGGCCCCCGAGTAAGAGGAAGGAACGCTACCCCTACACCATGGTGCCGACTAATAATAATAATAATAATAATAATAATAATAATAATAATAATAATAATAATAATAATAATAATGTTATTTACTTTAACACTCACTAACTACATTTTACGGTTTTCAAACACCATGTTGCCGGAATTCAGTCCCGCATGAGTTCTTTTACGTTCCAATTAATATACCGACATGAGGCTGACGTATTTGAGCGCATTCAAATGCCACCGGGCTGAGCCAGGACCGAAACTGCCAAACTGGGGGTCAGAAAGCTAGCACCTCAACCATCTGACCCATCCTGCCCGGCTGCAAAATAAGAAACCGCTTGAAAACATGGTGTTTCGCAAGACCTCCCTTCGTTTTCTCCGAAGGAACCACAACTGTTCTATTCATATCTAACTTTATGAACTAATTTTCACTTCCGTTGATAAGAATGTACTCTCACTCGTTACAGTGTATGTACAGTAGTAGTAGTAGTAGTAGTAGTAGTAGTACTGTGTTGCGTCACTGCAAAATGAATCTGATTATACTTCGGCACTGAGTAATGCAAATGGACAGATTTAACAATAGAAAATTAATTGGTTTTCAGGTTAACGACAAAAAGAGAATGTATTATACAAAATAGAAATATACCGAGCTCGATAGCTGCAGTCGCTTAAATGCGGCCAGTATCCAGTATTCGGGAGATAGTAGGTTCGAACCCCACTGTCGGCAGCCCTGAAAATGGTTTTCCGTGGTTTCCCATTTTCACACCAGGCAAATGCTGGGGCTGTACCTTAATTAAGGCCACGGCCGCTTCCTACCCACTCCTAGCCCTTCCCTGTCCCATCGTCGCCATAAGACCTATCTGTGTCGGTGCGACGTAAAGCAAGTAGCAAAAAAAAAAAAAAATAGAAATAATAATGATGAAAGTGAAGAAAGACAGGAAGATGTCAAAATATGATAAGGAATAGAGAGATGAAAGAATAAATTTGGAGAGGTAAGAAAATTTGAAACATTTAAAAACATTTTTTTAACAAGTTGCTCTACGTTGCACCGACACAGACAGGTCTTAAGGCTACGATGGGATAGTAAAGACCTAGAAGTTGGAAGGAAGCAGCCGTGGCCTTAATTAAGGTAGAGCACCATCATATGCCTGGCTTGAAAGGCAAACCATGGAAAAACATATTCAGGGCTGCCGACTGTGGGGTTCGAAACCACTATCCTCCAGATGGAAGCTCACAGCTGCGCGTCCCTAACCGAACGTCCAAAATGTGAAACAAAGAGCTAGACGAATTCTTATACTGCGTTTTGCAAGATAGATAAGCTTAAAAATGCAAACTCACGACGACAATTTCTGTGACAGGAAAACACATAACAATCGAGGAATAATAAACAAATAACTACTTATGTACTTCATTGGGAAATAAACAACGGTCCTCAGAAATACAACTTGAAGGGAAATAATGACAACAGAACATCTGGTGTTTATAACTTGTAACATCAACAGTAAACAAAAGAGAAGAAGAAAATAAAAGAGAACACAACACTCACACAGTGGAGCAGATACTGACGACGAAAAACGTTTTCTCTGTTGATGTAAACAAGAAAAATAAAGTACATTTTTGTTTTATATATAATGAGGCATCTGATTTCTCCTTGAAGAACACATAATCATGTAACGGTACGTCTTAGCGTAATGTACAGTAGACACAAGAAATGTCGCATGGGGAAACTACAACTCCACTAAACACAAACAAAATTTACTTGGTGGGGATCGCGTGGTATCAAAATGTTGATAATATCGGAACAGAACGGAAGAAAATCCATGTCAACTCTACTTGGTGATGAACTGTGCTTTGTAGAAGGTTATAAAAGGGAACATCTGCCATACATTAATGAAATCATAGAGATATTGCTTTATCCTGTGCTAGTCGACAGTACATGAGTAATGTATCTTAATCATCATTATCATCATATTCATAATCATAATCATCATCTGAATAGCGGTCTGAAGCTCATGGCGTTTTATTTCAGGGTTTTGTAGCTCTCGACGAAATCCAGATGAAGTAATATCCTAGAGATATATGGAATCGGTTATCGTACGCAATTATTTTAACTTTGGTCCGTATTGATACAATTACTTTAGTACAAGTACTTCAGTCTGTGTAAAATCAGCAGTGACGGTACTACCGAAGATGCTATGGTCAACAACACGTAAATACAGTTTACGAGGTTCTACAATGTCAATTAACCACACATCATTTTCAAATTTCCGGAAAACGATATAAGTTTATCAATTAAACACAGGCAACAAACTCTATAGAAGCTCTCTCAAGAAAAAACTGGAAATTTCTCCTTCAGCATCATTTGATTACGGGACCGATGACCTCAGATGTTAGGCCCCTTTAAACAAGAAGCATCATCATCATTATAATCATTATCATCTAATTACCCAATTTGTGGGTTTCAACCGACAACATTCATGTGACATTCATGATTACATTGAAGGCTGAAATTTTCATAGACGTGCTTTTTACAAATGGGATGATTTTGACATTGATCAAAATATTATTTCATTCAATGTGAATGTCATTAGAAGTAATTTTATCTTAATTTTAAGAATGCATACCTGTTTTGACGTCACCAGACGCAAAAAATTTACTTTTTTTTCAGGCACATCAAACTTCACAACACAGCTCATGAGCACATCGCCCAATTTTAATGTACAAGTTATGTCATTGTTCTATGTATACAAGACATTTCCGTAAGAGCGTGAAAAAATGTAACGGGACATAGAGAATGCTCCACTGAACAATATGAGGTAGGGAACTTAGGGTCGGAGGAGCCGGCTGAAGGAGATATGGAAGTAAACTTGTCTACCGCTTTGTCCCGCATTACTGTTTTCCAGCTTATTTACAACTAACATGCGTAAAACTTTACGCGTAGTTTGCTGTTTATTTACAGGTAAATTCTATATTTCCTACAAGGAAACAAGAAGGACGAGCCTGATTACTAGGAAGTCATGATGCAGGTTTTAATTGCTTTACCTGTCCCTAAGGTGGCTCTGTTGTATCGTATTTACATTGTACCGTGACAGAACGTGCTATGCATCACCGACAGACCCATTCATTACTCATAAAGGGGCATTCCCTACTCGTCACCACCGATTTCGGTCAAATTTATAGAACATGCAGGGCTTGGCTATAAATGAAACTACCCGAAGTGGGAACTCCAGATGGCCAAGCGTATAGAAAATAAAAATAAAAATAAAGATGTTGATGCGACTCTCGCGCCGTATAAGCCACTTACGTTAGTGCGCACGGCGAGCAGTTGTTGGCGTAGCGGTAAGAGCTCGGTCTAGCAATTCGATGGTCGTGGGTTCGACACCCCGTGTGGAGTAACATGTTACAGTATATGTGGTTCGATTCTAAACTTTGCGATGAGAGTGAATGCTTTTTGAATGTCAATCAAGTACATTTTGCTATGGAGGCGTTGAAACAACGATGTCGTTGTAAAAATGCGGCGTTTATAACTTGTGCTTGATGCAGAAATATTTATTGTTTCCCCCAGTTTCTACGATAAATATCATCCCGACACATGTGAATCATCGAATGTCAATGAATAACGTTTTGAATATTCATGTACAAAGTATTTTCGTACGCGCTTTAATTACAATCCCTTGTTGAAAAGTCTGACAATGAAATCCCAGTTTTTTACCTTTTCTATGCCTTTTGCGTATGAATAAATAAAAGGAATTATTCACCTCTTTGCTTAATTGGAAAATGAGTAATATAAAAGTTGAGAGGAAAAAAGAAAAGTCTCCACACGGGGAGTCGAACCCATGACCATCGAATTACTAGTCCGAGCTCTTACCGCTACGCCAACTACTGCTCGGCGTGCGCACTAACGTAAGTGGCTTATACGACGCGAGAGCCGCGTCAACATTTTTCTTTTTCTTTTCTATACGCTTATCCATCTGGAGTTTCCACATCGGGTTCTTTCATTTCTAGCCAAGCCCTGCATGTTCTATAAATTTGAGCGAAATCGCTGGTGACGAGTAGGGAATGCCCCCTTGTCAGTGCTATTCAGAGAAGTACAGTACAATACGATAGAGCAGTACCGGTAAAGTTTTGCAAAACTCACTGATATGCACCTTGTGTATGGGGAAGTACGTTGCATTGCTCTCACTGCTGAAAGGATGTACAAGGAACGATTTCGTAATATACATCATTCCTCACCACAAGTGTTTATTTCTCTCGATCGACGAATATGGGAGACTGGTTCATTGCAAAGAAGAAACGAGGGCTCTGGCAACATGAGGACCACTCGCACACCCGATTTTGAAAAGGAGGTGCTGGAACGTGCTGCAGCGAACTCCACTACAAAAACTCGTCGCATTGCAGTGAAATGGGCGCTGCACATACCAGCGTGTGGCGAATACTCCACGAACAATGATTACACCCACATCAACCACAACGCGTCTATGCAATGCTTGTGACTGATTTTGCGCCAAGTATCGTATTGTGTCAGTGGCAGCTCCAGCAATTAATTGAGCGACCAGATTTACTCTACATCGTACTGTTTACTGACGAGACCTCATTTGATCGTGATGGTATTTCGAACAGCAGGAATAGTTATGTGCGTGATGTGGTAAATCTTCACGCTGTAGTAGAGTCACACCATTAAGAGCGTTTAGCTGTGAATATCTGGGCCGGCATTATAGGCGACAATCTCACTGGGCCATATCTTCTACCAGGCCGTCTGAATGGCCACCTGTACTTGAGGTTCTTGCAAATAGTTCTACCTCATTGTTGGAGGACGTGCCCTTGGCTGTTCGTGCGAGGATGTGGATAAAATATGACGGTGCACCGCCCCACTTCGGAGAAGATGTCCGCAACCATATCAATTCTGTATTTTCTGGTCGCTGGATTGGAAGAGGAGGTCCTATTTCATGGCCTACGAGGTCACCTGACCTGAATACCCTTTATTATTTCCTATGGGAATATCTAAAGTCACTTGTCTATGAAATTCAGTGGACACGGAGATGGAATTAGCTGCCAGAATTTTAGCTGATTGTGATGGGATTCGAAAGACACCAGGGATATTTGTGAGGGTGCGTCAGAATCTCGTTCGCCATTGTCATGCTTGCATTGAGGTGGGTGGCCGACAGTTTCAGTACAATATGTAAGGTACAGTGCAAACGGTACGTTCATTGTGTCAACTGTAACTAATGTAAATAAAAAAAATGCACAGTAATGTGATTGTATTCCTATTATCTCCTTAAGCAAGCTTCTTCGATCCCAGGCTCCCTACCTCAAACTGTTGAGTGGAGCATCCTGTATGTCCTGTTAAATTTTTGCACGCCCTTAATGAAACACCCTGTATATACAGAGTCTAATGCTTTGTCAATTTTTAGCTGACAGGTGTATTGCCATGATCGCCTTTCAACCAGCTAGAGAGAAAGGACTAATCATAGATCCCACAATACGCTTCGAGTCGCACGTTGGCCAGGTCGAGGTGGACGCCGAGCAGAAGTCGATTTACCAGCCAACCGTTAACTACTATAAAGATAGATATCACCTACACAATATTTGCGCCCATGGACTCATGGGGGAACTTGTATTAATCAATAATGAAATGGCTGAGCACGATCATTATATGACTAATAATACTAATAATTTTATTTGCTTTACGTCCCACTAACTACGCCAAGGTGCCAGGATTTCATTCCGCAGGAGTTATTTTACGTGCTAGTAAATCTACCAACACGAGGTTGGCGCATTTGAGCATCTTCAAATATCACCGGACTAAGCCAGGGTCGAACTTGCTAAGTTGGGGTCAGAAAGCCAGCGCCTCAACCGCTGACACTAGTCCCACAATGATATATATATACATATACAGGGTGTTAGGTGTATACGTGCAGATATTAAGCTAGTCGGCTAAGAAAAATACATCTCATAATATATGCTATGTACTTTTTACCTTGTCCTATTAGTTTGCCCATAACTGAGCCAAATTTTTCAGGACCTAATGTGTTTTGAACGGCCGTAGCAGGATACGCCGGTGATGTCATTCTGTCCACGCGTAGCGGAAGTACAGTAGCCGAGTATAGGGCTTGTTGAACCTGTTTCTTATCGCAGGCCAACACATGTTGTTGTGCACTTCCCCTAAAGGCTTGGCAAGTAGAAGAGGATGACTCACGTGCCAGGTCACTTGCTGTACTCGAAAACCGGTGTAGGGTACTCTGTGCGAAAAGTACACAGAATCCTTACAGTGACGTCGAAGATCCGTACAAGCACATACGTGCGAATCAAGTGTTGTGTACTTGTGTGCGATTTTTAAGACGTCAATGGCATTACTCAGTGATCCAAGCTGACAAAATGAAAGGAAATGGTTAATAAGTAAATGAAATATGGGCGCAACATTTCTGTGCTGTTATTGCGACAGTCTACGATGAATTTCTGACAATAGACAATGCGGGTTGTCTATGCTTATTCATAAACATTTTAGGTCATTGAAAGGAGGGTGGACACTTAAAGAAAAGGCTATAAGTATTCAGTGAAATTGTTATTAATGAGACAAATTTCAAAAACCGTAGTTGCATCCATCGTGAACATTGCTCGAAGGAAAAAGACCTACTGTGGAATTGCGCCGGGCATTTCTAATAGAAGGCTTATTCTTCTTTTTCCTAATCTGTTTACCCTCCAGGGTTGGTTTTTCATGGGACTCAGCAAGGGATCCCACCTCTACCGCCTCAAGGGTAGTGTCCTGTAGCGTGAGACATTGGATCGGGAATACAACTGGGGAGAATGACCAGTACCTCACCCAGGCGGCCTCACCTGCTATGCTGAACAGGGGCCTTGCGGGGGTATGGGAAGATTGGAAAGGATAGACAAGGAAGAGGGAAGGAAGCGGCCGTGGCCGTAAGTTAGGTACCATCCCGGCATTTCCCTGGAGAAGGGGGGAACTACGGGAAACAACTTTCAGGGTGGCTGAGGTGGGAATCGGACCACCTCTACTCATTTGACCTCCCGAGGCTAAGTGGACCCCGTTCCAGCCCTCGTACCACTTTTCAAATTTCTTGTCAGAGCTGGAAATCGAACCCGAGCTTCGGGGGTGGCAGCTAATCACACTAACCACTGCACCACAGAGGCGGACGGAAGGCTTATTACTGAACAGTAAGTACCGATAGGTAAAATAATGACTGTAATGGACCCGTTTAATTAGAACTTCCGTAAAAATAATATTACTACTACTACTACTACTACTACTACTACTACTACTACTAATAATAATAATAATAATAATAATAATAATAATAATAATAATAATAATAATAATAATAATAATATCTTTACGTTCCACTAACTAATTTTCACGGTTTTCGGAGAAGCTGAAATGCCAGAATTTTTTATCGCAGTATTTTTTTATGCAAATAAATCTACAGACACGGGACTGACGTATTTGAGCACCTTCAAATACCACCGGACTGAGCCAAGACCAAGCCTCCCAAGTTGGGTTCAGAAGGCCAGCACTTTACGCAGTGCTGCACCAATCATCTTGCCGGGCTGAGTGGCTCAGACGGTTGAGGCACTGGCCTTCTGAGTCCAGTCTTGACAAGGTGCTCAAATACGTCAGCCTTGTGTCAGTAGATTTACTGGTACGTGAAGAACTCCTATGGTACTAAATTCTTGCAAATCCGCGTCTCCGAAAACCGTGAAAAGTAGTTAGTGGGACGTAAAGCCAATGACATTATTATGATCATCTTACCTGCACAGTTCATAGGGGTATCTTACCTGGAGCTCCTCATAGGTAGACTACGTTATTAGAGCTTTCAGAGGACGCTCCGTTTCGACTACGCCGAAACATGTGGTTTTTACACGATGGTCCACCACCTGATATAAGCCGCTTACTGCGTGATCATTTGGATCAGTCCTTTGGTCTATGGCGAATAGGACGACATGGACCCATCAATTGGCCCGCCAGATCTCCAATGGATATTACGGAAGACTGGATTCGGAGAAGTGATTTTCTTTTGTTAGTTGCTTTACGTCGCACCAACACAGAGAGGTCTTATGGCGACAATCGGACAAGAAAGGCCTAGGAATGGTAAGAAAGTGCTCGTGGCCTTAATTAAGGTTCAACCCCCGCAATGCCTGGTGTGAACTTGGGAAACCACGGAAAACCATCTTCAGGGCTGCCGACATTGGGGTTCGAAGCCCCAATCTCCCGGACGCGAGGTCACAGCTGTGCGCTCCTAACAGCACGACAAACTCGCCCGGTACGGAGAAGTGAAGCCTGCAGAGTAGCCCATGGAGGTCACTTGAACAATTGCTACGTGTTTCACATTGGTATGTCAGATGTTACACCATTTCTGCAGCGTATTGAGTTGGGAGTTCAGTTCTCAATCGATGTAGTATTTTGAGTCT
Organism: Anabrus simplex; assembly: GCF_040414725.1. NCBI lineage: Eukaryota > Metazoa > Arthropoda > Insecta > Orthoptera > Tettigoniidae > Anabrus > Anabrus simplex. Next base: position 119,544,613 of record NC_090267.1, on the reverse strand, counting down.
TGATAGTTCGATATTCTCATAAATCCGAGCAGAAAAATTGAAGTACCGGTAACAAAAATTATAAATCTAGAGTTTCAGTCAGCGATTGCCTTGTACGTGGCGCAAGCTGAACACAACACACGGAAGACGTGCTTGTTAAAACGCTAGATATTGACCTTGAACACAGCATGGCAGTTCTTCATTCTACACTACTGGTTTGGGTACATTGCGTGTGTGTGTCTGTCGATGTGCATGTTTGATGTTTATACACAAAACCTGTTTGTCACACTTTGTCCTCTAGTGCTAACCACAATACGAAAATACACCTGACTCATCGCAGAGAGACCTGGTTCTGGTCTTACGCATACTATCCTGTAGTAAACTACTGCGAGCGATGTAGGCACGGGTGAAGTACATTTCATCTTGTTTCGTCCTACACCACGCATATTTTACTATTTTCTTCCCTGCCTTTCAGCTCCTAATGACTTGTTAATAATAATACCGGTAATGTTATTTGCTTTACGTCCCACTAACTACTCTTACTGTTTCTGGAGGCGCTGAGGTGCTGTAATTTAGTCCCGCAGGAGTTCTTTTTACGCGCCAGTAAATCTACCGACACGAGGCTGACTTATTTGAGCATCTTCGAATACCATCGGACTGAGCCAAGATCGAGCCTGCCAAGTTGGGGTCAGAAGGCCAGCGCCTCAACCGTCTGAGCCACTCTGCCCGGCAGCAAAACATATTATTATTATTATTATTATTATTATTATTATTATTATTATTATTATTATTATTATTATTATTATTATTATTATTATTATTATTATTACCGAGCGAGTTGGCCGTGCGGTTAGAGACGCATGGCTGAGAGCTTGCATCCCGGAGATAATGGGTTCGAATCCCTCTGTCGGCAGCTTTAAGGATGATTTTCCGTGGTTTTTCACGTTCACACCAGGCAAATGCTAGGGCTGTACCTTAATTAAGGCCACGGCCGCCTCCTTCCAACTCCTAGGCCTTTGCTACCCCATCGTCCTATAAGACCTATCTGTATCGGTGCGTCGCACCGACACAGATAGGTTTTATGGCGACAGATATAACTAAGGACTAGGATCGGGAAGGAAGCAACCCTGGTCTTAATTAAGGTACAGCCCTAGCATTTGCCTGGTGTGAACATGAAAAACCACGGAAAATCATCTTTAAAGCTGCCGACAGAGGGATTCGAAGCCAGTACATCCCGAATATTGGATACTGTTCGAACTTTCGCGACTGCTACTATCAAGCTCGGTGATGATTTAAGAGTGGATTTCTGAAGCTGGTTAATTGATCAAGCACTCAATCCAGAATTTCTGTCAAGGGTATTAGTGACACATGAGGCAATTTTTATAGAAGGAGTGTTTAATATTTAGTATACCAAGGCAACCTCTAGCACCGGCTCTCAATTAATATCTGGATGGATGCAGTGGGAAGTCTGTCTCTTTGACCAATCGTCTTTTTATTAGCTTATTTTGCTTTACGTCCCACATACTATTTATACCGTTTTCTGAGACGCTGAGGTGACGAAATTTCATATCGCAGGAGTTCATTTACGTGCCAGTATTTCTACGACACGAGACTGACGTATGTGTGCCCCATCAAATATCATCAGACTGAGCCAAGATTGAACCTGCCAAGTTGGAGGTCAGAAGACAAGGACCTCAACGGTCTCAGACACTCAGACCGGTACCAATCACCTTACTTGCATAAATTTAATCGGTGTAGCTTTCCTTATGGTGACGATGGGACGGGAAAGGGCTAGTATCGGAAAGGAAGCGATCGTGGCATTCATGACGTTACAGCCCCAGCATTTGCCTGGTGTGAACATGGAAAACCACGGTAAACCACTTTTAGGGCTGCCGACAGAGGGGTTGGAACCCACTATATCCCACTCATGAGCTGTGGAATATCCCCATTCAATAGGACAAGGCAGTTTCCAGCACCGGTTCTAATTAATATCAGGATGGGTGTAGTTGGAGGTCGGTTACATCTTTTTATTAATGTTATGTTGCTCCTATACAGTAGATACAGTACGTTACTGGAGCTTTCAGAGGACGTGTCGCTTCGACTACGCCGAAGCACGTGGATTTTACACGATGGTGCAGACATTTCCTCAACGGTAGACAGGACGATGTGGAACTATCAATTGGCCAGCCCTTATTCCAGTGGATTGTTATGCCTGGGGGGGACATGAGAAACAAAGTATACCGAACTGAGGTAACCACTTCGGATGACCTCCGTAAACGTATGTTTAAGCACCAGAGGATATTCTGAACCACAGTGGTGTCTTGGCTCGAATGACAAGTTGCTTTACGTCGCACCGACACAGATAGGTATTATAGCGATGACAGGGCAGGTAAGGGTTATGAGTGGGAAGGAAGCAACCATGGCCTTAATTAAGGTACAGCCCCAGCATTTGCCTCGTGTGAAAATGGGAAACCACGGAAAACCATCTTCAGAGCTACCGACAGTGGGGTACGAACCCACTATCTCCCGAATACTGGATACTGGTAGCACTTAAGTGACTGCAGCTATCGAGCTCGGTGTACCAGTAAATATACCGACACGAGGCTGACGTATTTGAGCACTTTTAAATACCACTGCACGGGGCCAGGTTCGAACATGCGAAGTTGGAGTCAAAAGGCTGGCACCTCAACCGTTTTAGCCACTCAACCAGACAGGAAGCACGAAATGTAGGTACGTTTAATTTACTTAGTTGTATAATATGTCCATTTTTCGTTTGAAACAAAACGTTCGATGTGCTTCGATAATTCAATTCTGATTCTACTCATATGGATATCCTATGCCATGCATTTGTTCGTTGGCGCAAGGAACTGTCTTCCTTCTTCTACCTTTACGCAATGCACAACGGGGATCTTACCGCATTTCACGTCCCGGCGTGCGTATCCCAACCAAAAATTATATCACACGCTCGTACAGGTCGCGCACCGACACAGGTTTTCAGGTCATTTCCATACTCACTAGACCACAGGGCTGACGACCACAGATATCCCTATCCCCTAAAGGACGTAACAGCAAATGAACCAGTATTAACGCTGAGAATTCAATACATCTCCAGGGTCCGAAACCGATAACTAGTGTTGTCTGAAACCCCTAAGACGGAAACTAAATACTAACAACAACAAACCAGTCTGGCGATAATGTAACGTAACATGTTGTAGACTGGTAGCCTTCAGCTGTTACCGTAGGCCAGTTGCTCGTAAACATAAAACCAGTTTGGCAAGTATATTACGTAACATCTCGTGGCATTGAATAGGGAGCGCTCAGCTGTCACAGTAGTACATCTGCTCTTAAACATAAACAGAACAGAAACCAGTTTGGCAGGGATGGCGCGTGACTTGCCTGTTATCAAAGGAAAGCTATTCATTCACAAGAACAAGGCATACTACCTATTCTAAAAACATCGTACCCCTTTGCTCTCGAAAATAACTTCCGAGGATTACTAAAAGTTTGGTATATAGTGGTTCGTCACATCGTTCTCTATTGCTACAATAAATATCTGCACGTATACACCTAACACCCTGTATACTTACACATAATAAATATGACATACTGATTAGGTGGAGTCCTTATTTCTACTTATTGTAATCGAATTTGGTTATTCTTGATCTCTGCATCGCCAAAATCAGTTGTACGAGATCCCTCTCAGCTAAGCATAGGCCTATAAGGTGATGAGTCTAATATACAGAATCAAACAGCATAGCTCATGTTATTAACAAACTGGCTAAATTGCACAGCCAGACAAGATGTAAATAATTCCATAGTTTCCCATGTTCTCCATATTCAGCAATCCTTTTTTTCTTTTACATTTTTTACGTCGCACCGACACAGGTAGGTCTTACGGCGACGATGGGACAGGAATGGGCTAAGAGTGGGAAGGAAGCAGCCATGGCTTTAATTAAGGTATAGCTCCAGCATTTCCCTGGTGTGAAAATGGGAAACCAGGGAAACCATCTTCTGGGCTACCGACGGTTGGGTTCGAACGCACTATCTCCAGAATACTGGATACTGACTGCACTTAAACCAGTGCAGCTATCGAGCTCGATAACAATCCTACCAAAGTTAAGAGGTATAGAAGCATTTTTCATATCTTCTAGTGAATATAGCTTCAGCTTATAAACATTAAAAAAGAATCGCTCTAGACTCGCAAGGATGCGAACCACGTTCACCTTGGTGAGAATCCAGTGCCAAATCCACTCGTATATCATACCTGTATACTGGCTGTAGAAGAATAGAAATCAGAAACATTATCATATCAAGGCAGACTACATTTTTTTATACCGTACGGCCTCCGCAGAATCCTTGTATATGTCTTTCAAGTTGACGCCCAATAGGCGACCTGCACGTCTGTGAGGACGGGCCCATGGACATAATATGAATTCTAATGTTGAAGACGGCACAAACACCCAGCCCCAACCCACATGAATTAACCATGGAAATTAAAATCCCCAATCCGGCAGGAAACCGAAAACGGGACACCTTGAACGAAAATGCCATGTTAGCCATTTATCCATGGCGCCGGATCATTACAAAATGAAGTTCTTTACAACTTCTAAGTAAAAGTATTGTTCAACGCAAATATAGGCCTACACGAAGAAGCGCATTCGGTATTTTCTCAAGTGATCTTGGGAGACACCCGTCTGATGCTTCGTTTTCAACAAGTAGTTTAAACTCTATAGTGTTTTCTAGTTTTACTAAATCAAATTCTAGTCAGTATAATTTATCTACAGAACTCTGAGTAGTTATTAAGTTTAATATGCGGGGAAGTTCTGTTAGATAGCTCAATTGACTACGTAGCTGCTTCAGAACGGTGTCTTGTTTAATCGACAGTAAGTCGCTCTCAGACCTTACACTACTGCTTTCTGTGTTTAATAAATATTTAAATGCGTATCTTATTAGAACACTGTGTGCGCTCTCTCTACAGCCATACCGAGCTCGATAGCTGCAGTCGCTTAAGTGCGGCCAGTATCCTGTATTCGGGAGATAGTTGGTTCGAACCCCACTGTCGGCAGCCCTGAAGATGGTTTTCCGTGGTTTCCCATTTTCACACCAGAAAAATGCTGGGTCTGTACCTTAATTAAGGCCACGGACGCTTCCTTCCCACTCCTAGCCCTTTCCTGTCCAATCGTCGCCATAAGACATTGTCGGTGCGACGTGAAGCAACTTGCAAAGAAAAGAAAAAATCTACTACAGCCATAACAGGCTTAAATTATAGAATTTCTATTATAAAATTACCAGCACTTGCACTGCAAAAAAGATAGAATTATGACCCTTCTATGCATTCAATTCATTTTAGCACGAGGACTTTGGATTCAGCAGAGTAAGCTACCTCTTTCCAACAAGGCAAACAGGATGAAACAATACGGCGAGAGTAAAGCTGCCTCAGCACATTACTAGTGATGGGACATTCGATTCATTTTACTGAATCGATTCATTTGATTCCGTTCCCGTTACTGAATTGATACAGTGATCCGATTCACGGCACATTAGTCACCGCTCCTGCTGCATCTGTGTAGTATGTGCTGATAAGACAGCAGCAACAGCATTCAGTGCTCGCAGCTGCCAACTGGTTTTCATACTATGAACTCCTTTCTTGGAAAAAAAAATAGTCACTCTAATACATCGAAGGTTTCCGGCGACGCAGGATGGAAAAGGTCTAGGTTTAGGAAGGTAGCAGCCATGGCCTTAATTAAGGTACAGTTCCAGCATTTCCTGGTGTGAAAATGGGTAAATTACGGAAAACCATTTTAACGGCTGCCGACGGTGGGATTCAAACCCACCATCCCCCGAATGCAAGTGCACAGCTACGCGATACTAACCGCACGTCCAACTCGCTCACTCATTTTTTAAAATATGTATTTTTCTATCAGCTGAGGATTTTTTAAATCGTCATATTTTGTATAGGCTACTCGAGATGTACAGCAGCCCGCTGGTTTTCTGATTCAACATACTGTTGGTTAAGTTATTGCGTCAGTCGGCTCACTTACTGTCCACATATGATTGAAGTCTTGTGTAACGATGTGACATATGAACTGAGAGAATACTGAGCCGTTCCTCTCAACATAGAAAAGGTACTTTTGAGTGGCCATGAGCACGACTCATAGTCATAGGGCAGGCTAGAGTCAAGTTTAATGTCAATTACGTTATTATACTAAGATTCATTAAACTAATAAATGGTATAACCTAATAGCCTACCTACTTACTAGCTACTTCAGAATTATGTTTTAACTATCTTTTTAACACTGCAAATAAATCCATCTATTATTTAAACCTCCCTGTAAGAAGAGGACAGTGAATGCAAGTGGGTATTATTTTCAAATCAGCTGAGCTCGAGAGTCCATTATAACATACGATTCTTTCAGTGTACCATGGCTCTGTATGTATTGCTTCAGAGGAATTTCGGCTCCCCGCAAATGTCCAGTGTACCGATAATGAACCGTATGTGTCTCTCACTGATCCGCGACTGCGTACGATTCTTTCGGTGTGCCATGGCTCACTGTATGTCTCGCTGCAGCGGAAGCGCGGCTCTCCGCCAGTGTCCAGTGCGCCGATAAGGAGCCGAGTGTATCTTGTGTCTCACTGAGCCGTACTTGTTCACGATTCTTTCGGTGTGCCATGGCTCACTGTATGTCTCGCTGCAGTGGAAGCTCGGCTCTCCGCCAGTGTCCAGTGTCCAGTGTGCCGATGTGGACACGTGTGTATCTTGTGTCTCACTGAGCCGCGCTCGTTCACGATCCTTTCGATGTGCCATGATTCACTCTCTCGCTGCAGCGGAAGCTCGGCTCCCCGTCAACGTCCTGTGAGTGCGCCACTCAGCACTGTCCGCTGGGAGAAAGCTGAATCGTGTACCGTTAGCTCGCCATTGCTGTGAATCGATTCACTCGGACATTTGAATGAATCGATACAGTGCTTAGAATCATGCATTTAATAGCCAACACTACACATTACAGCTGTCCAGAAGACTTCCAGGATAAGCTCTAATAATAATAATGTTATTTGCTTTACGTCCCACTAACTACTTTTCTAGGTCTTCGGAGACGCCGAGGTGCCGGAATTTAGTCCCGCAGGAGTTCTTTTACGTGCCAGTAAATCTACCGACACGGGGCTGTCGTATTTGAGCACCTTCAAATACCTCCGGACTGAGCCAGGATCGAACCTGCCAAGTTGGGGTTAGAAGGCCAGCGCCTTAACCGTCTGAGCCACTCAGCCCGGCAGGATAAGCTCTAAAGCGTACAGAAAATATCTTCCTCAAGTTTCATTCAAAATTCTTTCGTAATCAAACATCAATGAACCATAATTTAATTTCACCGATTGAATTTATCACATGCTCTTCTATCGTAAAATAATCAGCGTTTTTCTACGTGTAGCAACAGGTTCTTCTATTGTAACACCACATTTTCCCAATAAGCCGCAAGGTACACGGATGAAATATTACTAAAACGTTTTAATTCCGTCACTGAGGGGAACAACGGGCCTCCTGGACGGTAACGCCGTCTCTGGGGCCAAGGAGATTTGCTACGGTGAAGGAGATGTTCGGAGAAGTGGAAGGGGTTGGTGACCGTAGCTTGTACTAGAAACTGTCCCGCCATTCACCTTAATGCAGGAGAATGGAAAATCACGGAAAAAAATTATCGGGACAGCCGACAGTGTGGACTAGGCCCTCTCCGTCTACCGATTACAGAGGCGTAGAACCAACGACAGAGCCGCGTCCACCCCTCTTCTGCACGTGTGGTCGGTCGGCGTGCAGAGCCGTCGAACTACGGACCAGTCGTGGCCACCAGTAAGCCGAAGCCCACTTTGTACCCACCGACGCGAGACATTACTGTAAGATTTCCTTTGATAACATTATGCAGTGCCAGTGTATTTTTGGAGATAATTCTCTCCTTACACTATGTACGCGGTTTTTGGCTCGCAATCATCAATGAAATTCTCGGTGCAGAGCTAAGCCATTATTTCACCAATTAAGATATTTTACGATAGTGAAAAATCTGAATATTTATGAACCTTTCGGAATGTTGGCAGTGTTGTAGCAAATATTTTGCGTAAACAAACACAATTATTTCGTAATCTGACTTCTTTATTACTCACGGTTCTATGCGTAGAACATTTATGACGTGGATTCTATGCATGATGTAATGGCTAGTGCCGTGATATTTCCAACTTTGATTACACGCATATACCTTTATCAGGAGACTCCTTTTCTCTTTACAAAATACCAGGTCTAAACTACACGACCAAAGTATTGTGTATAAATTTGGCATTTACTCAAAAATCATTCATTGCATGCGGTGCTGCTAACCATAACATGACGTTGGGTAACGTGAAACTTTATTACGATAAAGGAAATATTGTTTCAAACTAACAACTGCAACGCTTCCAATTTTACGGCTGAATGTTTGCTGTCGACAACATATCAGTCATGGCTAACTGTAATGATGATTGATGATCAGGTGTCGTTAATCGATTATCATTGTTTAGTTCATAACATGTTACATGCATATCGAGTGGCGAATATATATCACATCCGTTATCCCATATGCTTTTTAGCCGAGATGATTATGAGCGAAATATGCGTTTGATTCATAAGTGCAGTCCAGAATATATTCTACTTCTAACAGAACAATATTAGCACCGAGTTCCTCCTCGTTTCAATAAAAATTAATGGTATCATTATGTCAATGTGAGTTCAAGATCACCGAGCTCGATAGCTGCAGTCGCTTAAGTGCGACCAGTATCCAGTATTCGGGAGATGGTAGGTTCGAACCCCACTGTCGGCAGCCCTGAAAATGGTTTTTCGTGGTTTCCGATTTTCACACCAGGCAAATGCTGGGGCCGTATCTTAATTAAGGCCACGGCCGCTTCCTTCCCACTCCTAGCCCTTTCCTGTCCCATCTTAGCCAGAAGACCTATCTGTGTCGGTGCGACGTGAAGCAACTAGCAATGAGTTCAAGGTCAAACTTATTTTGTCTGCTGAAAGTGAAAATTTAATTATTATGTTCAGACGTATGGTTTCTATTTTGTTCTCAGTTTCGAAGGAGTCTTCGCTTGCGAAATGAGAGCGGAACTCTTTATCACTATATCAGTATTTTAAATACGTTCAACTGATTCAGAGAGCTCCGTAAATTTATGTGAAGTGATGTACTAGCCTTTTCACACCTAGTCCTAATCAGACCATTTGTTTTACGTCACACCGGCACAAATAGGTCTTATGGTGACGATGGGATGGGAAAGGGATAGGAGTGTGAAGCAAGCGGCCGTGGCCTTAATTAAGGTACAGCCCCAGCATTTACCTAGCGTGAAAATGGGAAACCACGGAAATCCATCTTCAGAGCTGCCGACAGTGAGGCACGAACCAACTATCTCCCGGATGCAATCTCACAGCTGCGCGCCCCTAATCGCACTGCCAACTCGCCCGGTAGTCCCAGTCAGAACTTTCGCTCCAGCAGTTCAAGGACCATTGATACACTAGCGGTAATGAAAAGTGTTACACCAAGTACCACTCCGATATTTATCAAACTTCGTGGAGTTGTTCATCATATTACAGGTGTAAAATGATTAAAATTTGCTCTATTTGGAACTGTTGATCATCATTACGAGATATGACCGCCATGGCCACGAATACACTCTTGCATTCGGTGTAGCATGGAATAAAACAACCTCCGCTTAACAACTTGAGGGATTACTTACCTTGCCTGAAACACATGCTGTGTCAGTTCATGAAGATTGCTGGCTGGAGGCTGGTATGATCGTATGCGTCTTCCCATCACATCCCAGACATGCTCTACGGGTGACAAATCAGGGAACCGTGCAGGCCAGTCAAGGATCCGTACATTCCTCAAGGCGTTTCTGGGGTGAACTGCAGTGTGGCCTCTTGCATTATCCTGCTGGTAAATGCCATTTGGTACCCTCGTCATGGAGGGTAGGACAACAGGTTTTACCAGTCTAACCACGTACAATTCTTCCTTCAACAAGTACCAAATCCACCCTCTTGTCATATCCAATTGCTCCCCACACCATAATTCCAGAAGTTGTAGAGCTATGTGCCTCGATAACCGCTGCTTCCTGTGACCTTCCACCAGGTCGTCTACGGGCATGTTCATATCGATCTGACTACAACAGACAGGAGCGAGACTGTTGCTGAACACCATAGAATGCCACTCAATGCTCCAGTTGTCTCTGGCTATACACCTTGAAGTCTCCATTTTCTGTAGTTTGATGTCAGCGGTAAACAACACATGGCAACTTGATATCTCAACCCAGCTTCCAGTAATCTGTTCCCGACAGTTCATTGTGACACCCTGCCTGTAACCTCTTCACGGATTTCAGCTGTTGTCATCTGTCTGTTCATCAGAGCCAGCCGACTAATGCTATGATCTTCTCTCGATGAAGTCCTTCTGCAATGATCCGTGCCTTCTCTTCGTGCCACACTGTTGTCCCGAGTCCACTTCATCACTACTCGTTATGCAGTCATTACACTACAGCCAACTGTCTGCGCAATCTGTCGGTATGATGGTCCCTAATCCCTAATTCCAATGATTCGAACTTTCAAAAGGTCTGAAAGATGGCGATAAGCTGACCGTGCACATCCTCTAATCATGCTGTGTTGCAATCTCTACATAAAAAGTGACAGTAACGTTAGACACACCAGAGATCCATCACATACACACACCAGCCGCCATGTTTAGGAATGGCGTTTTCCTGTACTAACAATTAGGTTATACTGGGGTATCAGTTTGGTGGCATTCGGTTAAGGTGTTCATGGTGTAACACAGGGATGGCGAACCTATGCCACGCGTGTCACTAGGTGACACGCGAACACGATTTCGGTGGCACGCCACATGAACATAATAATATAATTTAATAATACAATACGTCTTGACTACAGACAATACATATCTTATAGTGTTTCACGTGTAAGAAACAAATATCGAACATCTAAATACTAGTTCCATTCGGACGTGCAATATGGCAACACTGCTACACTGATAGGTCCGGAAGAGAAGTGAGATAGTGTCGTTTTTTGATGGTTTTTTTTACACGGACATCGCAAACATGTTCTCGGTGCCGAAAAGAACAGAAACTTAACACAGGTATTTTTCAAGAATTCGGACTGATAAAAAGATGTGTTGCCTATGTTCGAAAACAATCGTATCCCCCACATTTAATGTAAAGCGCAATTTCGAGACTGGTCATTCAAATGTTTGTTCCATTTCAAATGAAGAAAGAAGAGAGTTCGTTTCACAAAATATGGAACATTACACAAAACAAACTAGTTCTTTTGTATCATCTTTACGGCCAAGGAATAATATCAGTGCGGCTGTTTCTTTCTGTCTCACTGCATAGCACAGCATGCATGGGAAACCGATTTCTGACGGTGAGTTGTTGAAAGAAAGTTTCTTATTGACGTCCGACACATTATTTAAAAACTTCCCTAACAAACAACTAGTAATTAACAGAATAAAAGGAATGCTAGCCAGCTGAACTGCTGTCAAGGGTAGAATAATAAAAATAAGTGAAGAAGTTTTGGAGCAGTTGAAAGCTAATTTGGATAACTCCCACATGTATGCGGTATGTTTTGGTGAACGCATGAATGTGATAGCTGTTTTTTTTTTTAGATTTCCTTATGGAAATGTGATGAGGGAGAAATTAGTTTAATTGCTGAGGGTACAAACTACAATATGGAAAGATAATGAAGCTAATGGAGAAAGTGAAGTCCATTAGCAACATTAGTACTTTTGATTTTTATATCTAATAACTTTTTTTTTTTACAATTTGCTTTACGTCGCACCGACACAGATAGATCTTGTGGCGACGATAGGGTAGGCCTAGGTGTGGGAAGGAAGCGGCCGTGCCATAATTGAGGTACAGCCCCACGGAACATGCAATCATATGTATTTACAAGATATATGTATAATAAATAAATAAATGAATCAGTAAATGAATGATTAAATAGCATATAATGAAACATAATCGGGAATTTAGAAAGGAAGTCGCGGGGGGGGGGCGAGGTGTTGTATGTTGTAGACATTCCTTAATGGAAAACAACAAGTGGCACGGTCAACAGATGGGAATAATAAACCAGACTTAAAATGGCACACTAGTTGGAAAAGGTTCGCCATCCCTGGCTGTAACACTTCATTTCCGCTAGTGTATATAGGATGGTTCTAGCCACTTGAGCACAAAGAGGACCACGAATCAACGTACGTCCTAGATGCCCAGTGACTGATATCCCAATTCTCAAGGCCACCCATCCGTTCCACATGTTTCACGAGCAAGGACGTAACTACGGCAACGGAAACTAGGAACCATTTCTGGCACAAACAGGTGGGAAAATGGCAAGAGAGTACTCATAATGAGATGAAGACCATTAGGAACGAAGTCTTTAGATGAAGCTGTAAGAACGGACTGCGATGTTGGTGTCATGTTAAATAAAGGGAAGAGGACAGGTTACTCAAGGATAAAAATGGACTCTGCCCTTGAGGGCAAGATAAACACTTGGAGACCAAGATGACGATATTCAGGCTCAATTTAGAATGCCTTAGAGGCTAAGGTGTAGAACTAAACGAGGCCATACAGCTAGTTGTAATAATCCTTTACCCACCGGGCGAGTTGTCCGTGCGGTTAGGAGCGCGCTGCTGTGAGCTTGTATCCGGGAGATAGTGGGTTCGAATCCCACTCACGGCAGCCCTGAAAATGTTTTTCCGTGGTTTTACTATTTTTACAGTCTGACTCATTGGCTGAATGGTCAGCGTACTGGCCTTCGGTTCAGAGGGTCCAGGGTTCGATTCCCGGCCGGGTCGCGGATTTTAACCTTCATTGGTTAATTCCAATGGCCCGGGGGCTGGGTATTTGTGCTGTCCCCAACATCCCTGCAACTCACACACCATACATAACACTATCCTCCACCACAATAACACGCAGTTACCTACACATGGCAGATGCCGCCCACCCTTATCGGAGGGTCTGCCTTACAAGGGCTGCACTCGGCTAGAAATAGCCACACAAAATTATTATATTATTTCCATTTTTACACCAGGCAAATGCTGGTACCTTAATTAAGGCCACGGCCGCTTCCTTCCAACTCCTAGGCCTTTCCTATCCCATCGTTGCCATAAGACCTATCTGTGTCGGTGCAACGTAACGCCACTAGCAAAAAAATCCTTTCCCCCCAGAAAACTTTTATGTTGAATTCTTATGTTTTTAATACGGGGGCGTGATTAGCTCAGTGGCTTAGTTGCTAGCTTCCCACCTGGAAGTCCGAGGTTCGAATCCTAGTCGACTCTTGGGTTGAGATTGTACTCTCAAGAATAACATGGCGTCAGGAAGGGCAAATAGCCGTAAACTCCGGCCAAAACTAAAATTAGCACAAATAACTGGGATAAGCTGAACTAAAGTTGGTTTATTTCCTTAAAAATATACTTTGGGGATGGGAACAAGGTCTAAAAATGGAAAAAAGGAAACTTTAAAATATTTGTTGCCAAAAATGCTCTGAAATGGTACCGTGGAATTTTCTAGCAAGTTTTATTATTTAAAAAGAACGATAAAAGCAAAATAATTAAATGGTTCGTATCTAGTTCTTTGACATCAAATTATACTATTGAACATTTATAACTTAACTGGAGAAATGTATACAAAAAAGATTGTCATATATTCCATTTGATTTGTTACTGGTAGATTATTTCTCAACTAGGATGTGGAACGCTTTAAAATATTTGTTTTCCTCTGCGAGGAACAGGTGGACATCACACCACACACAGTGATGTTTAGTTCTATATTTGCTTTCAATAAATTCTAGGAATTGAACCTGCTGGGCCACCCACATCAACATAAACTCTACAAGTACACTCTGTAAAACCCACACCTTCACTGCAGTCCAGCTTAACGCGACAGAAGATGTCCGCTAGCTCGTTTTATATTTTTATAATAACCCCACACTCGTATCGGTCAAGCAGGAAAGGGATAGGACGACTAGAGAGGAAGTTAGTAAATTTGCAGATGCTTTCAGGTTGAACGCTTAAAGGTTATCATCAACAAGGTTACAACGATGTGGAACCAAATCATTTTTCCCGCCATCATTTTTTGTCAACTGTGGCTGGCTGTCTAATGGCCAAGAATAGTAGGCTAGATAATTATTTAATAAAAGTAGACGACGATAACTTTAGGGGTTTATGCCAAGTGAAATGAGACAGATTACAGGAAATCCTTTGCTTCATTTCCAAATAATTATCTCGCTGGAGTTCTTAACGCTTTGGAAATCACGGACGTGAAGATTTTATACTCGTATTTAAACGCACTCAAATGTAATTGGCATCAGTCGGGATTGAATCTCTTACGCAGACTTCCTGCTCCTCCATTGATAAGCAGTGCGATTCGCCAGCTCCTAAAATGCATGAATATCGATAAGCAGTGTAATTCGCCAGCTCCTAAAATGCATGAATATCGATAAGCAGTGTGATTCGCCAGCTCCTAAAATGCATGAATATATGTATCCCGTCTAACACTGATAGTCCTTAAGGTAGATATTGCTCTACTTGCAACCTACAACAAGCAACGAAAAACGAGGCAGACTTGTACAGGAAAAACATTATATGCAATATTCGCGCCAACAAACACCGACACGCCAAAAAGTCATGGGATAGCAGTACTTAAAAGTTATAGGCTGTGGCGCCATCGCAGAGTGACACCTTGGAAGTTATTTCTTTACAATTTGTTTTACGTCGCACTGACACAGATAGGTCTCATGGCGACGATGGGATAGGAAAAGCGTACGAGTGGGAACGATGAGGCCGTGGCCTTAATTAAGATACAGCCCCAGCCACAGCCCCAGCCCCCGTCTTGGAAGTGACCAGATTTTTATCTGACATCTGAAGAGTGAGTGAAAACACCACTTGTGCTGATCATGACTAGGTGTCGTGAATTATCTTCTCGAACGGAGCATGATAGTGGGGGCCAGATGGATGGGACATTCCATTACCGAAATTGTACAGACATTTAACGTTCCTCGATCGATGGTGTCATGTCTGTATCGGCAATACCTCAGCGCCCAAAGTGAACAGCGCAGTGTCCGAGAGCCGATGCTTTAATGATCGTGATTAGCGGCGTGTGACTAAAATTGTCCGTAGTAATTTTCATGCCACATTGACCCAACACACATCCACATGCAGGAGGTATCAGACGCATATACAGCAGGTCACTGCAGCACGGTGTCTCACGTGGGCGCCTCACGTAGCTAATTGGACCCTTCAGGACTGGCGAAATGTAGTTTGGTCCGATGAGTCACTGTTCCAGTTGTTTCGAGTTGATGGTAAGTTTCGGATAATATGGCGCAGGTCCCATGAAGCCATGAGCCACAGTTATCAACAAGACACCATACGGACTGGTGACAGCTGCATAATGGTGTGGAGTATGTTCACGTTGCAGGGGCTGGATCCGTTGATCGACTTGAACAGTTTGTTGACCAGTGTTTGCTTTGTTGAACTGCTTGGTGATCACTTGCAGCCCTTCATGGATTTCACGTACCCCTATAACGAAGAGATAATCTACAAGGATATACACCGTTCAATCGGGCCAACGTTGTCCAAATTTGGTTTGAAAGGCGTTGTGGAGAGTTTCCGTGACTGCTGTAGCCTCTTCATTTGCCTGATATGATCCCTGTCGAGAATTTATGGAACATGGTAGTAAAGTTTCCCGGTCTAGAAAGCCAAGAATAATGGCCGAGAGGATTCGTCGTGCTGACCACACGGCACCTCGTAATCTGCAGGCCTTCGGGCTGAGCAGCGGTCGCTTGGTAGGCCAAAGCCCTTCAAGGGCTGTAGTACCATGGAAGGGGGGCGGGGGGAAGTTCAATCACACTCAAGATCCTCCACCTATAAGCAACAGGAAGTTATGGGTAGGTATCCAAACGGCGTGGGTCAGAAATTCTTCACTGGTATTTCTTCCATCCGTGGAATCGTTGTCACAATGAATGTCTGCACTTGGAAGAGCTAGAGGAGGGCCAATACAACACCATGCATTATTGCATATCAGAGTATAAGGACCATTCCAAAATATGCCGTACCACAGAGAACGAACTAGTTAATAGGTTATCTGTTGTGGTAGAACGCTTAATCAACATCGTAAAACATGATTTGGTGTACGATACGGAAATTAAATGTCATGGAGGATGCGATATGCAATATGAAGGAGATTTCTGCTAGCAAGAAGTTTTTTGCCATTATGGATGAATCGATAAGGTATCCATTACCTTTGATAATAGAAAATTAATCCAAACTTCAAATGCTGCTTTACGCAGATGTGTTTATCTTTGTACGTAGAGAGACTCCTTTGAAATGATATCACACAGTTCTGCTAAGCACATTTGCTATCTAACTGCGGATCTGTGAAAACATATCATGACACAAAGCCTGTTCTTTCACTCCTCCAGAGGAAGCGAACATAATAATATTGTTATTACTAAGCTGACATCACGAATTTTTCCCAATGACGAGTATTTTGGTACGTCACTCATCTACACAGGAACGTGACAGACATCATCGCAGTGGCAACACCTGTATGAAACAGAATTTCCTGCATGAAGAAGACCAACAGCCAATAAATTTCGAAACCTTGATCGATGTTTGTGTGGAAGTGCGGCACTTGCATAGAAAGTTTTATAGAGATGCTCCTAGATGTCCGGTATAAATGAAAGTCTTGTCATAGGTGCTTTATGGAATTCTCCTCATTTCGTTTACAAAAAGACTAATACCAGTCTATCTCCTGTTGTGCGGATATTACACAACAATAAATTCCACCAGGAACATCGGTAATTAAATCAAGAGATCCACGATATGACTTCGAAGCTCCGGGAGCACTTTTTCAACGAACCTTACAAAAAGTCGCAATTAATTTCATTAACTCTTCTTTCCAAATGAACCGCGACTGCACAAAAACGGTGCCACAACTATGCAATATAAACGACAATTTTCATGGAAAAATAAAACTTCCTTTTTTTTAATGATTCAAAATATGCCCTACCTTATCCGCAGTAAGAGGCATAAGAAACTGATGTTTTAACCTGTCTCTGCACGACCCGTGTGCATAATATTAATGGTTCGTTGTTGTTATCTTAGCACTTAGAAGAAATTTCGAAGTCTGAATAGTATTTGTTCATAGACTTCCTGACTTAATGTAAGTGTTATTCCAAACTGTGATCATTTCATGAAATCATTACAATTTCTTTACTTGAAGTACCATTGATATTCAGTAGCTCAACTCTATCGTTGAGCATAAGCCCAAACTTATCGTGATGGTAGTCCTGTATAACAAGGGTCGATTGTGACTGTTCAGGTTGTCTCTGAACTACGGGTTGCATAAAACTAAATTTTAAGGTGCTGGCGAACTACTCTGTATATTATACACCTTCTTGGGGTTTTGCCAGTTATTTGAAGCTGGAATTATATGTAGAGTTGACCTAGTTTTACGGCTGAATTCCCTTTCTAATGCCAACCCAATGTGCATGGATACTGAATGTCCACTATTGCATATGTATGTGGTAATTGATGGTGTGGAGTGTTGTGTGTATAATGATAAGTGTATTACAACGAACACAAACACCCAGCTCCCGAGACAGACGAATTAAACAAACGTGACCAAAATGAGCAGAATCACAGAGAATCTATCCCGGGACTCTATGAACCGAAGTTCCCATGGCTGAACATTTTGTCATTTTAAATTAATTTCGTAATATTTTGTCTCTTGAAATATCGTTATCATTGGTATGTGTCCGGCTTCGTCGTTGAAGGGTCTGCGTAGAGATTTCAGACGGCTCTGAGTTCCATTTGCGAAAGGGCCATGGATATTAAGCAAGTTTGAATAATTCCCCTGATTCGGGGCCTGTTCTTTTTCATAAAACATAATTATCCTCATTTCCATACAAAGCACCTCACTACCAACCGCTGCACAAATACCCAGTAGTGAATATATTCTTCCATACAGAGCTGGCCTCAGGAATGAGATTCGATCATAAAACTGGACAAATTCTATAGAATCGCCAAATATACGCTATGGGGAAAAGGCTATGAAGAAGAAAATGGGGAAGAAGAGGAGCTAATAAATTATTATTACTATTATTATTATCATTATTATTATTATTATTATTATTATTATTATTATATTATTATTATTCACAACGTTTTCCCAACTAAGCAGCGTGATTGAACTTATTTAGCAGATGAATTTGCTTTCTTCCCTTTTTAGAATCCCTTCATCCTCTCGCTGTATCTGTTCTTTCGTTGTTCCGTCCATGCTGTGGTGGTTCTCATTTTGATTGTTTCAGCAAAATTATGTTTGTTCAAGAACGTTCTGAAAATAGACCTGTAGTTCAACATATAATTTCACATGTTATGCTGATTTTGAAAGTATTATTATTATTATTATTATTATTATTATTATTATTATTATTATTATTATTATTATTATTATTAGCGTATTCTCCCAATAATGGAATACGTTAAGCAAACAACTCAATCAAGCTTTCTTTGGGTTCTTCTTGTTCTTCCAATAGGCTTTCATTCTCTCTGAGAAGGCTTGTTTACGTTCTTCCGACCATTTCGGTCTGCACTGTTTTTGCTTTGGTTGCTCTGATGTAACTTCCCACTTGTTGACTTTGTGTCTGAAGGTGTCTCTTTCTAAAATGTCTGTTGCACATATGTTTACGTTTTTGAGGTCCTTTCGAAGTTCGTCCAGCCAAGGTGTTGAATTCTTAAGTGAGCTAACATAATTTAATATTCTTTTTGACAGTCGATTTTCTGGTAATCTTGTGAGGTGTCCAAAGAATTTCATTCGTCTTTTCTTAATGTCAATTTCAATGTTATTATTATTATTATTATTATTATTATTATTATTATTATTATTATTATTATTATTATTATTATTATTATTATTATTATAGGTGAATATATTGTGGATGGGGGTGCTAATACCTATGAAGTTGACAGCCGTTTGAGTACCTTGGATTTGTTGTCTCTAACATTGGGGACTGCGAACCTGAGGTCCGCAGGCACGTCGCGATGGGGAGGAGTTCAATAGCAAAACTTACTCGTATATGGAAAGACACCTCCATTACTTTAACGACTAATCTTATGCTTTTGCGGACACATTTTTACCTTTGCCACCTACGCAATTTACAGAATTCTGCAGGGTCGACTCTTTGGAAATGTGGTGTTACAGAATAATATTGCGAATACCTTGGGCGGCACACCGAACGAGCGACTCGAGCCCGAAGTAGCTCGGCATCAAAATAAGGCTATCAATAACACTTATCAAAGAACAGTAGTTCAGGTACTTCAATCACATTGTTAGAAGACCCAGTGGTCAGAAGACGACGATCATTTGAAGGGAAAATTGCTGGACGAAGGCCCAGAGAACGTGCTCCATTGAGATGGATGGAGCAACTCAAGAGCCTAACTGGAGAGAACATACAACACACAATTCACTATGTCCAAGACAGGGAATTGTGGACACCGGTCGTTAAGAGACTATCTCATGACGCCATTACACCTCTACGGAGGGTTAGAATATTCTACTAATTCATTTATCCATCCATTCATCAGTATGCGGTAGGTAATTGAAAAATGCTGCTAGAGGAAAAAAAAAATGACAAAATGAAATGGTGTATGGCTTTTAGTGCCGGGAGTGTCCGAGGAGAAGTTCGGCTCGCCAGGTGCAGGTCTTTTGATTTGACTCCCGTACGCCACCTGTGTGTCGTGATGAGGGTGAAATGATGAAGACGACACACACACCCATCCCCAGTGCCAGCGAAATTTGCCAATTATGGTTAGAATTCCCGACCCTGCCGGGAATCGAACCCGGAACTCCAGTGACCAAAGGCCAGCACGCTAACCATTTAGCTATGGAGCCGGACACGAGAGGAATAGACAGTTATGTTTATGTTTCGTAGATCTAGAGAAGGTATATAAAAGAGTACAGAGGGAAAAGGTGTTCGCCGTACTGGGGGACTAGGGGATTAAGAGTAGATTATTCAAAATCAATCAATCAATGTTGACAATTGGACTGCGGTGAGAACTAACAGTAGAATGAGTTCTTGATTCAAGGTAATTACAGGGGTTAGACAAGGCTGTAATCAATCACCTTTATTGTTCATAGCTTACATGGATCATATACTGAAAGGTATTCATTGACAGGGAGGGATTCAGTTAGTTGAAAATGTAGTATTCTGGCATTTGCTGACGGCCTGGTCTTAATGGCAGATTGTGCCAAAAGCCTGCAGTCTAATATCTTGGAACTTGAAAATAGGTGCAATGAGTATGGTATGAAAATTAGCCTTTTCAAGACTAAAAAATGTCATATTGGGAATAAAAAGTTGGAACAGGTAGATAATTTCAGGTATTTTGTATGTGTTTCCTCCCAAGATGGTAGTATAGTAAGTGAGACTGGTTCAAGATGCAGTAAAGCTAATGCAGTGAGCACGCAGTTGTGATCAACAGCATTCTGTAAGAAGGAAGTCACTTCCCAGACGAAACTATCTTACGCTCTAGAGGAGCGAAAGCTGGGTGGACTTAGAATAACTTATTCATAAGCTAGAAGTAACAAACATGAAAGTAGCGAGAATGATTGCTGGTTCAAACAGGTGGGTACAATGGAGGAAGGTTACTCTAAATGAGGACATAAAGGCTAAGAAAGGAATGAACTCAGTGGATGAAGTTCTACGCATAAACCGGCTTCGGTGGTGGGGTCATGTGAGATGAATGGAGGAGGATAGATAACGTAGGATAATAATGGACTTGGTTAGCCTACCTAGGAAAGTAATGGGCTCTCTTATGAAGGGTAAGAGGGGTAGAGGGAGACAAAGACGACGATGGTTAGATTCAGCTTCCAATGATTTAAGGAAAAGAGGTATAGAAGTAAACGGGGCCACAGTACTAGTTACACATAGAAGATTGGTAAATTCACGAAGGCTTGCAGACTGAACGCTTGAAAGGCGTAACAATCCATAATGAAGATGTATGTATGTATTGATTAAATAGAGAGTGAACTATATTTTTTTCATTCGAGACTGATCACTAGGGCCCGGATTTTTATGCAGTAACCGCTTAGATTGCAAACTAATTTGGTTAGTAGGAAGTGTCGGCCACCCTCTCTTCCATAATGTAGCAAGAGTAACATAAATTATAGGGGTTTTGATGGGCCGTACCCCTATTGCTTATGCAAACCCCGTAGCGTAGTCGTTGTGAAGGTAGACTATACTTGTTACTCGTTTCAGGAAGTTTGCATTCTAACCTATTACTGCATAAACATCCGGGCCCTACTGATCACCTCCGTGTGAACCTCCCGAACATAAGCTTTCTAAAGTAACTGAGCATTTCCTCATTTCTGATGTCCATCATAACATTAGAACATCCCAAAGAGAGCTGTGTGTATCAACCCTAGCGGCAAACTCTCTTTGTTGGTGACCTTCTGTGATTGTAAACGATGACTCATTGGCATCAAGAATCTTCTCCTGACTGTTTGTTTCAGCATCACAAAGTGCTCTCCGCCATCATAATAAAAGTGAACAGCCCGCAAGCAAATTCAAAAGAATTTTTAATCAAGATTGCTTTGGCTTTCTGCCACAGAAATGACATGCCGGGCAGGTCCTGCCAACGGCAAACTCTCGGTCACTGCATCTTCTTTGAAAACTCTGCATCTTTTTTAATTTTAAATCTCTCTGTTTCAGAGTGTTCCATTTGGCTGTTGAAACATTAAAGATCACCGTTACTCATTCCAACACAGGCTACGTTTATTATTGGTGGACGATAAAGGACACACAGCGAAATTGGCCTTTATTGTTCACCCTCAGAGGCCATTCATTTTTTATGCAGTTCGTATGTACTGTTTTAATAAATATTCAACATTTACAGAATTATAGATATACTACGAGGGCAAATACAATACGAAAGATCCACCTAATTTATAACCGAGCCAGGAAAGAGCACGATGCGCTTCTATACCAGACTGTGAAAACCAGTCTGAGATCAAAAGGCTAAAATTACTGTACACTTCACATCCTACTATTTAAAAGAAATTATGAGAGAAAGGGAATGGATAAAATGAATGTTTTAAATAATAATAATAATAATAATAATAATAATAGAAATAATATCCTGCCTATTTAGGGCATTGGCTTTCCAAGGCGATCGCTGCCCGTCTGCATGTATAGGAGTATCTAGAGTGTCACATGATCAGCATGATGACATGACCACTGCTCCTCTTATCATGCGCTATTCAATTGATTCTGAGAGGCTGGGCGAACCACTTTTGATCCTTTGGCTTAGTATTAGATTTCTTACAATATATGGGAATCGAAATCTAGAGCTTTCAGCGAACAAGAAGCTGTAGAACACTGCATCTATACCATGGAGCTAGTGGATAATAATAATAATAATAATAATAATAATAATAATAATAATAATAATAATAATAATAATTTATTTCATGATATATGCAACATATAAATATGTTGCCGGGCTGAGTGGCTCAGGCGGTTGAGGCGCTGGCCTTCTGACCCCAACTTGTCAGGTTCGATCCTGGCTCAGTCCGGTGGTATTTGAAGGTGCTCAAGTACGTCAGCCTCGTGTCGGTAGATTTACTGGCACGTAAAAGAACTCCTGCGGGACAAACTTTCGGCACCTCAGCGTCTCCGAGAACCGTCAAAGTAGTCAGTCGGACGTAAAAACAATGGCATTTTCATTATTAGTATAGTATAAATCAATATATATCGTACTGATTACACAATCAAATTCTCCTACATTATAAATCATTGTTGTGACACAAACAGTGTGACTAAATGGTACGTGTCCAAGAAAACTGTTCTCCGCATACTTGTAATTAGGTGCTTTATACGCTACTCCTTCAAGACGTGTTATAAGTACTTTTGGGACGATTCCTGTCAATGACAGCGCACGGGTATCACTCTTGTGAGGTTTAGTCTCCACATCTTCTTCATCTCCTCTCGCAGCGCTGTGTACATATTAATGTTCTCCGCTTGGGTGGTTTGAATGTTCTGATTCACTGGGAGTGTAATATCCATCAAATAGGCCACTTTGCTACCCATAATTAGGAGGACAGTTTACCAAGATTGCTTCGTCAGTTAAAACAGATTTGTCCCAGTAAAACTGGTGCACGTTTTTTGTCAAGCACGTTCTATGGATAACAGCTGTGATACGTCACGACCTATTTTTGAGGTCCACATGCCACTGCGAGGTATTAAGGGAGGATTTTCCCCACATCATTTTGCCTCTTGGTGGATTCATACCAGCCAGCACGGGAAAGACACTAATTGTATGATCGATGGTTTCTAGTATCAAGGTGCAATTGTGGCATCGTTTATCTGGCGCAGTATCTTTTAAAATATGTCTTCTGTAGTTCCTTTGTCTTGTATTGCAATGGAAAAGCCCTCGGTTTCACTGAAGAGTAAATCATACTTCAGGAGCTAATGGTTTCGAAGACCAGCGTCGGCAGCCCTGAATATGGTTTTCCGCGGTTTTCCACCGAGCAAATGCTGGGGCTGTACCTTAATTAAAGCCAAGGCCACTTTCTTCCAATTCCTGGTCCTTTCCTATCCCATCGTCGCCTTAAGACATATGTGTCGGTGTGACGCAAAGCAAGTTGAAAAAAATATTTCAACTATAAGTTCGACAATACACGGCCGACGTAACGTTCGCTCAGCGTATGGGAGTGTGCACCATGAACTTTGTTCTGCTTTACCATCATACTGCATTGATCGATTCAAATACAAATTTTCATAGGATTAAATTGCGTGTCTGAGAGTCATAATGGTGTGTGTCGTTTGTAATTTTTTACACAATGGCCTCATACTGGGTAATATAATGGCGTGTGGCCTCCAGAGAGGCTTCGTGGAGGTCTTTCGAGTTGAGACCGTATTAGTCCAGTCAAGTTAAACATGAAAAGGGGGTCGTGCTTGCAAAAGGTCCAGTCGTTCTGAATTTTTTGTATGTTGTTAGGACCTAAACCAATATTAAAAAACCAGATTTGCAATTTCCAAAGTGCTGTGCGAGTGGCGGTGTACCCAAAAAACCATGACATTTTTGGACTTTTTTCAGGTTTTGCTCAATATCTTAGTGAAGGAAGGGTCTGACTGGAATAGTCACTCTATATGCTTTTAAAGTAGACTAAATTTGCTACAATTTGAGGCCAGGGCGAGCTCTATACAGCCATTGATTCCCAAGATACAGTTCTTCGGAAATAGCCCATTTTTTTCCAAAAAGTGATTTTTTCGAATTGGTCACTTATTTTGTGAAATATCTTCTAAAATACGCATTTCACATCAAATATTATATGAAATAAAGCTGTAGTAAATTTAATTAGCTTTCATTTGAGACCAGACTGGTACCTATAGGCCCAGTGGTTCTCTCAAAAACATCAAAAACAGTCATAAGTGGGTTTGGGGGGAACATGCAAATAAACTGTCCTCACGTCTTTTTATGTTTTTTATCAAACAGTTAAAATGTATTTTTGTTATTGTTAAAAATGCATTTGAGACCTGTCGGGTAGACTGTACAATCCATGTGAGTAATAACTTCATAATTTTAGGAGTTTTTTTTACAGAACCAATTGGGAACAGTTGCTGACAAATGAACTACCCCGTAGCGATAACATTCTTTTTGGATCGTGAAGATCTGCTAATCTTGCAAGGAAGGCTATTTTAGGACGCGTAGTAGAACCAGTCCTAATCTTTCGTACTGGTGTGAGAAAGACAGACAGGCGACAGAGAGAGGAAATAGCCCTCGCAGGTGTTCCCGCCTCAAAGGGAATTCCCCAAGTGTTTTCGTTTTCCCCTCCCTTGACCTCCTTACCCGCACCCGGCCCTTCCAGGGCAGCTCTCAGTGTGTTGCGACATGTCTATCCGTCCGGGCGTGTGTTTCTTGTGTCGTGAGGACCTCGACACAGGTCCTGTTGTGATAATCAAAGAACGAGGAATTCGAACACTAATTGAAGTGAGTAAAAAACGTGGTCTCACGGAAAATAAAAATTACCTCCAAAATTGCAACCAAGTCAGCGTTCAGGATGCATGCAGGAAGAGATATACAGCTGTGTGTAACGTTGAAGCCTCAGTTCGTCGAGGAGGGGATTCTGCTTCCCAACCGAGGACTCCATCGACAAGATTATCAAGTAAACTGGCTCCTACCTTGAGAGGGATTTGCTTTTTGTGTGGTGATGCAATCACTGAAGCATTTCTCCAGCAACAAAACAAACTGCCCTTGGCAAGAAGGAATGTGGTCCATACAGTTCAGAAGTTGGGCACGAGGCAAACTATTTTAGATGCTGCTAAACGCCGAGGTGACGACTGGGGAAGGGCCATTGAGGAGCGCCTCCTCGCCATTGACGACCTGGTTGCTGCAGACGGGACGTACCACAGATTGTGCTATAGGAGACTGTTTATAATACTACCTGCTACTGGGAATAAGAGAGGGTATCGTCCAGCCAGTAATACTAAAGAAGCGATGGAGTGTGTGTACGATTACCTATTGGAAAACAGTGATGAATGCCAGTTTTCTTTTTGACACCTTCTGCAGCAAATTAAGGGTGATTGTTTCCCTGATGTCAGAACAGCGAAAACTCACCTCCAAGAACGTTTTGGCGATGACATAGTCATAGTGGAGATGGGTTCCAACAAAGGGACACTCGTCTGCTTCAAAAACACCGGCCATAAAATTTTGTATGATCATTGGTACAAGGAACAAAAAGGCGATGCGCAGCAAGAGCGGTTGAGAGTTGTGAAGGCAGCAGCAGAAATCATCGTGGAAGATATCCGCACGCAAGTGTATGACACCAGTCAGTATCCCCCCTCGGACGATTTCTTCAACAATGTTGATTCTGTCATCCCTGAGCCAGTACAGCTATTTTTTGAGACTGTTGTTCTCAAAAACAAGCGTGGCCTCCTTGAAGCATGGAAGAAGAAGTGTGTGTCATTTTCTCATGCTCTGATAGCTGCTCTACGACCTCGATCTTTTGTTTCCTCCCTTCTGATTGGAATTGGTACCTACTTTTACAGAAAATATGGATCCAAACATCTGGTAAACATGTGCGCTGCGCTGGGGTTCTCCTGTTCTTATTCAGCAGCTGTGCAACTTGCAACTTCGGCGATCTTACGAGATGAATCCTCACCACCAATAAGAAAAGGAGCTTTTATCCAATTTGTCTATGACAATGCGGACGTGAACATTAACACGCTGGATGGTGATAACACATTTCATGAGATGGGAGGCATTATGTGCGTGACACCCTCGAGAGCAGTAATGCGAGACAAAAACATCCCACGTATACAGAACTATGTTTCTGCTAAAAATGTGACCTCTAACAGTGAAGTACAAATCAAAGAGTGCATTGTTAAGGAAAACAGTGGATTGGCAGCAATCGTGGTTGAGAATTTGCAAGGAACCTATGAAATTGATGGTGAAATTTTGCCCTCGGCTCCTGACCTAATATGGTTGTATGGGAAGTCACTCAATAAACAGTCGATGCCAGGGTGGAATGGATTTATGGAGCAAGCCACAGACGGGCTTCAGTTTTTACGCTCAAAAATCCTTTTCCTTCCATTTATCCGTGCCCCTCCCACTGCCCACAATACTTTGTTCACTTCACTCATGGAAGAAAGCAACCGGAGCAAATCTCGTGGCCAGAAAATCACGTTCGTCACTTTCGACCAGCCATTATTCATGAAAGCAAGAGATATTGTCGAGAGTGGACTTCACCCGCAGTTGAAAAATGTAGTTGTACGGCTTGGTGGATTTCACCTCTTACTCTCCTTTATGGGATGCATTGGCACAATAATGGGTGGGAGTGGTCTGAAAGAGCTACTAGCCACCATCTATGCAGGCCACAGTGTTGACAAAATTTTGAATGGTCACGCATATTCACGAGCTGTTCGAGCCCACATTTTAACAAACCTCACACTGGCCGGCATTGTTTTTGATGAGGTTGACATGACTACTGAGGAGCGAGACGAGACTGAAAAATTGCTGAGAGACACTGAGAGGTATCTCACTATGTCAGCAGAAGAAATTGATACCTACCAAATACTAAAGGCGAAATTTAAAAGTGCCTTGGAGAAAATTGATGCAAATGGTCCAACATCAGAGTTGTAGGTCCAGTACTTTCGTATGACCACTTTGATCAAACTATTCATACAGGCAGAGCGTGCTGGTGATTGGAACCTTCATTTGTACACTGTCCACAAGATGCTCCCTTTTTTCACGCAGCTGGACATTTTTTGTACGCTAAGAGCGCGCACCTCTACCTTTAGGATATGATGGCTCTACAAGATCGGATGGATAAAAGTGAATACGACATGTTCACCAAAGGATCCTTCAACATTCGCCGGTCTGACAAGTTTTGGTCTGGGTTGTGGTCAGACCTAACAATTGAACAGAAGCTGATGCGATCCATGAAGACCTACGGTGGGTTGACCCAAGGAAGGGGAATATCGGACAGTGTGCTGGCAAGGTGAACAACAGGAATGGTGTTTATGGTGAATATATGTGAAGAACTTGAAAGTTTTTGCAGCATTTCATGTCCTACTGGAGAGCAGCATGTAGACATGAGACCTTCTCGAATCATCCGAGATAACAGTGATGTGGAAAAACTCAAAAACTGGTTTGCTTTCTATCAGTAGTGGTTTACTGGCAGGTCCTGAGATTAACTGCCACACGGCCCAGAGAGTTGGGACGGAGGGAGTGATGAAATTGTGGGACAAATGTACGACAAGGTAGTAATAAAACGGAAAAACAAAGTTACCACGCTGGCATCGATCATCTCATCCATTAAATTGCCCGACAAGAACAGAAGAGTAGCTGTGGATCCGCTCACAATTTTCCAACGAGTGTGTATTGCAAAGCAATCTGAACAGGATTTACAGGATGGCTTCAAGTATGAGTTGGCCCCGTTCCCGATGTCTCTGTTCAATGAACAGGGGATGCGCAAGGGCACGAAATCCACTCTGTACTCTGCCTTCACTCCTCTTATCAGCCACACGCCGATAGATGCCAGCACTCACGTCGTTTTGGATGGTGGCTACCTCTTGCACAAGGTCGTGTGGCAGCGGAAGAGCACAGTTCAAGCACTTTTGGCGCGTTATACCACCTACGTCCGTAACCACTTTGGGAAGAACGTCTCCATCGTTTTTGACGGCTACCCCGAAGATGCTACCAGAAAAAACACCAAAACAGCGGAACGACTCCGGCTCTACGCAGCTCATTCCAGCTACGAATTGACGTTCGATGAATCCACAGTAATTCAAATTGCTCAAGAGCATGTATTGGGCAATGAGAACAACAAGAGACGCCTAATAACTCTTCTTTGTGACGCCTTTCAGAAGGAGGGAGTAGAAGTGGCTGTTGCGGAAGAAGATGCGGATCGAGAGATCGTCATGACAGCGCTTTCAAGAAAAGCAGTAGCCGATCGGGTCGTCATAGTGGGAGAAGACGTCGACCTGCTCGTTCTTCTCAATGGTTTAGGCGCTGAAGAGACAAACGTCTACCTTCAGAAGAGCACGAAGGGCGAAGCTGGTTGCTGTCACTACTCTACGACCTCCTACAACCACCAGGGCTCCCAGAGATCGCCAGGGACGGTATTATTCATCCACGCGTTTACCGGGTGCGATACCACTTCAGCACCGTTTGGCCAAGGAAAGACCAAAATGACCACACTCCTGAGCAAGAGTGAACACCTTGCTGAGCAAGTGGAGGTCTTCCTTCGGCCAGACTCCACCCCACAAGACGTGAGAGAATCAGGCATCAAGTGCTTTGTGGCTCTATATGGGGGTGACATCACGAGGGATACTTTGGATTTCCTGAGGTATAAGGCGTTTGTCACTTCAACGAGAATAAACCTCGCCCGTTTGCCACCGACGGAAGATGCCGCAGGCCACCATGCAGCAAGGTGCTACCTCCAAGTGCAGAAGTGGCGGGGAGTCAATTTGAATCCCACTGATTGGGGGTGGAAGCTGTCTTCTCAGGGACTCACCCCCATTCCTACCCCCATGGATCCCGCACCTCCTGCCCTTCTGCGAAAAATTTCATGTAAATGCAAGAAAGGGTGCTCTGGGCGCTGCTCGTGCAGAAAGGCTGGGCTCCACTGTTCAGTCCTCTGCCAGACATGCGGTGGCAAATTGTGCATTAACGTCCCGGATGTGGAGCTGAAATGTTCTGACGATGAAGATGACCCGACTACAGACTGGGCGCTTCTCCCAGCGTCCATCACAGCAATCGAGACACCGTCTTCGTGCGAGCACATGCCAGGGCCATCTAAGACAAAAAGAAAGGCATGATTTGGCAACCAAAACTCTATACCTACATGATTTATATTAGTTTTCTTTCTTGTGTACATGTAACTTGTCCTTATAGTAGGTACCATGATGTTTGTACAAGCATTTTAGTATGTATGTATATAAAATAATGTTTGATGATGACGTAATTCCCGATAAGTATATAATCTTTTTCTTTTTTCATCAAAATTTTTTCTAACAATAACAAAAATAAATAAATTTTAACTGTTTGATAAATGAAACCATAAAAAGACGTGAGAACAGTTTATTTGCATTTCCCCCAAAACCTACTTATGACTGACTTTTGTTATCTGCCGTTTTTGAGAGAACCACTGGGCCTACAGGTACCAATCTGGTCTCAAATGAAAGCTAATTAAATTTACTACAACTTCATCCTATGTAATATTTGGGGTGGGATACATATTTTAGAAGATATTTCACAAAATAAATGACCAATTCAAACAAATTTCACTTTTTTGAAAAAATGACCTATTTTCAAAGAACTGTATCTTGGGAACCAATGGCTGCATAGAGCTCGCCCTGGTCTCATATTGTATAAAATTTAGTTTACTTTAAAAGCACATGGAGTGACTATTCCAGTCAGACCCTTCCTTCACTAAGGTACTGAGCAAAACCTGAAAAAAGTCCGAAAATTTCATGGTTTTTTGGGTACACCGCCGCTCGCACAGCACTTTGGAAATTGCAAATCTGGTTTTTTATTATTGGTTTAGGTCCTAACAACATATAAAAAATTCAGAACGACTGGACCTTTTGCAAGCACGGATGTACATCTTGACTGGACTATATAGGCACCCTGCGCGTCTGTGAGGATAGGGTACTATGTAGGATGAAATCTAATACTGAAGATGGGCCGATGACCTTAGATGTTAAGCTCCTTTAAAAAACAAGCATCATCAA
This sequence comes from Anabrus simplex, assembly GCF_040414725.1. NCBI lineage: Eukaryota > Metazoa > Arthropoda > Insecta > Orthoptera > Tettigoniidae > Anabrus > Anabrus simplex. Next base: position 119,514,342 of record NC_090267.1, on the reverse strand, counting down.
CATCAATATTGAAGACGGCAAAGATCCTCCAGCCGCGAGCCATAGGAACTAACTTACTAATAATGTTAAAATCGCCGATCCGATCAGTAATCGAACCCGGGACCCCTTGGACGAAAGTGCAGCATGCTAACCATTTAGTCATCGAGCCGGACCATGCAGGTGTATAACTTCTATTGGCGAGAAAGTACCGCCGTAGCCATCCAGCTGCTTGCTATGAGCGTATTCAAGAAGAAGATGATGTATAATATATAAAACTAAAAAAAGGTTTCAGAATCAGATAACTAAATCAGAGGACTTGATCCATGCGATGGCCTTCTCTTCTGCTATATTCAGGACTTGTAGCCCATTAGAAAATCTTCGTTAGAACATTCATTTACTACGTAGTGCAACAACAATCACATAGATTGTCCCTACAGAAACCCCACTTGTACATTAAATACTTTCCACTCCTTGACTGGATGGTATCGGTTCAGCTCTGACCATGCCTGTTTTAGATGATGGAAACAAGGCAATTCAGCAGTTGGATTGCAGAGGTTCCAATCCGTTCCACGTGCCATGTATCCGTAAATGAGAGCGTGTTCACTGTCACGTCGTTCCCGTACGCCCGAAGTAAACCTCGATAATCAGATCGAAATTTATTGAAATAATGCAGGTTGTGATGCGAAGTATTAATGGATGACCACGACATATAGATCCATGGCCTAAGCATCTCTCTTTATACAGATCCAGCTTTTAAGGTACAGTTGCTAGGTAACATCATGTCACATATTTTGTTACACGACACTACCATACCCATTGCAGTAAGTGTCGAATATACTCTTCCCCCGTCAGCCTGTACGCGAGCGTCATAGTGTATGATGGTATTTCAGTACACTCACTGTAATTCAGCCTAGTGGATCTTCAGAATTTCAGTGTGAAATGCATTTATAACTTCTATGGTGCGGAAAGTTGCGTCTATGCACACTATCTTTCAAACTTCTCCATATGCAGAAGCCGCAAGGTTTAAAATCTGGAGAAATAAATTGACATAAACTTGCAGTAATTATTCTAGGCCCGAAGAGATCGTATACGATATTCATTGAATTACGTGCTGAATACGCAATAGAACCGTCTTGCTGGAAATCTCCGAGCACTTTCCTATTCAATCATATGAGGAAAAAACTCGTCCAGTATGAATTCTATGTGTTGATGATATTCATCAGTTTTAATTGTGTCGTTCAAAAGAATTGGCCCTACATTTTAACACTAATAACGCACTCAATTGCTATTTAAGCTCATAAACTGGAGTTTCATTAAATATAATGATTCTTGTACACGTATGTGAACAATACCAATTATTTAGCGAATTTACACATTCGTGCAAATAAAACCACACCTATTAAAAACAGCACTAAGTCAGAATTTACAGTAATTCACCACTGACCATAGGCTGAAGAAACCAATTGCAACAATTGCTGTTGGATCTCTTGGGCTTAAGGCTTGTACTTATGTGACTTTGTAAGGTTTAAATTTCAGCTTTCAGGCCGCCCGCCACTAAGATGAATATTAAACATTACTTTGTAGGATTAGTTTCCGAAAAGATTTTTGGGGGATAATTTAAGCCTTTCGCAAAATTAATTTCGTAACGCGTTGGCACTCGTGCTCCAGGAAATTGGTATCGGAATTCTGTTCTCATCCGCTAATCAGAGCAGTGCTTTAAAAATCTATAAGACACGAGAATACACTGTTCAACACGTAATTGAAGCCATGAAACGCACTAAACCAACTAATTGGTATTGTATAAGGTGCAATAACGTTGCACGCTATACGGAAGCTTATCGCAACTAGCTGAGACCACGACATGTTTAACCAAAATGTTGTTTTGTTGTGACGAAGTTGTAGGAAGCTACTTTAAAACATTTTATGGTCATTATCAATTCGTTTGTTGAGCTTTTATTTTTGTTTATTATGGCAGTAGTCTTAATTATAATAGTATTTTGCTGCATTATATAATGATCTAGTAGTTCTTATTGATTGAGAGGAGTTCATCTAGTCTGAACAGAAGATCGATTGTTATAACTTGTTTATTTGACTGAATATATGTGGCATTCATTGAGTTTGTGTTGTTTATTTCATCTTTGGGTCAGGCGGCTATTGTATCATCAACACGCCCAGACATGGCTCAGGAAATAACCGGCAACTCGACTGAGATGCACAATGTACACGCTAGAGACTGTATTTAAACTGTCCCATTTACTTTATTTAGGAGATACCTTTCCTCACATAAGATAAACATGACATCGGGAACATCATGTCGTGAACATATGAAAAATAAACCTTTAATCCTTCATAACTAATGCAATATGGCCAAGGAGAAACTTAACTGCAGCGAGATTTCTTGGTAATAGGCATTTCAATTATCATCGTAACATGACTTGGACGCAGCGATGCGATGAGGTCATAGTTTCCAGACATAACACTGGAGGTTCTACTACATGGTAGAGGCTTGTAACAACATGAACATATACCCATGTACTTTCCAGCTACTAAATATCTGATTGTTAGCCCATCAGTGTGGCTGTATTATGTATTTTTATTACTATGTGCCTTACAGCTACAGCATTAATGCGGTATGAAAGTAGAAAATCATTTTCAGGTCTGTCGTCAGTGGGATCGAACCCACCCTCTTCGGAGCTACACAGACTGCACATCGTAGTCAACTCGCTAGATGACTTTCTGACGAATGTAACTTCGGTCCAGCGCTACGGTGCCAACTCTAAAAGTTGGCCGACACTATTTCAGGCGAGCTTTTCCACCCCTACGATTTCTGAACTACGCGATATATTGTAGCGTGTTCATACTGCAGCCCTAAATTTATGATATTTTTCTGTTATCAATTACTATTTATGTATATGTTTTATAAAGTGATATTGTTATTAGATGAAATAGTGTACGTGTTAGAATTGATTTGAAAATTGTACTTGACTAAGATCAGACGAAGAGAACGAAGAGTGAAAGTTTACGCTTTCACCTAGAAGGAACCTGAACCCTCCCTGGGAAAAAAAATTGTACACCTGTCATTAATGCAACAGTGCGTTTTCGCGAATTTTTTATCCAGAAAAACACGATTGCATTCACTCGGGGGTGAGACTACGTAAGTGTACAATATGCGGTAATACGTTATCATGAAACAAACTACAGATTAACCAATATAATAATGCTCTTCAGGACCTGCTGACCTGATGAGCTAAACTGAGGACTGTCCCTGCATTGCAGGAGGCCATAGCCCTTAGGGGATTCACACAGCTAATTTATTTATTTATTTATTTATTTATTTATTTATTTATTTATTTATTTATTTATTTATTTATTTATTTATTTATTTATTTTAAGATCAGGAGGCTTATTATTTGTGTATTACATTCGTGCTAGTAATTGTGCAAGTTGTGCATTGCAAATATTTTGGGTCGAAGGAAGTAATGTGCTTGGTTTATTTTGCGACTCAGATGGAAAATGTGTTTTATGTAACAGCAGATGCACTGGACGCTATCTAGCTCCGCGAATCTGGAGCGTGGCTGAGCCTACAAGTAGAGTCCTGCACGAATGCGGGTAATTCCGAGGATATCCAAGAAGTCAGTGTCTTGGCGGGTGGAAATTGTATGGCAATGCGGATAATTTTTCTGATACTTTCTAAATAAGGAAATTAATTGATTTTCATTCAGGTATGCTCTTATGTATGTGTGTGGTTAGGCGACCCTTGATTTTGATATGGGAGAATGACGGTATGTAAAGTGCCTTGAGACCATAAAGCCGTAAATCTGACCTAAGCCTAACTGGCTCCTGCCCGAAGTTAACGGAAGCAAGTAACAAAGATTCCGAATGCGAACCACTCAGTATGCCGGTAGTTGTCGCCAGAGGAAATTCCTCATAAACTTGTGACTGTAGGGGATCTAGTGTCAGGTATCAGTCCTATTGTGTTATGTTGAGAGGGGGAGACCAAGCTCAGCACGGGCAAAATAGGCCAATATTCAATCGATATTTATATATGCTACAAACGTTGTTGACAAATGCTGCACGTACCCCAGGATTGGCATGCTTAAGAGCAATCAGAAGCAACTTCAATAATGTCAAAATTCTAATTATAACATTTAAAAATAAAATGTTCAAAATTTCCCGCCTTTTAAACACGATTTCCTTCATAACTCTCTTACTGATTAACGGATAATTATGATTTTTTCAGAGTTTCCCCTCCCCCCCATAATGTTTTACTACAATCTGTACCTCATTCAGACCAATAGGATTGAAATTCGATTTTATATAACATTTTTATTTAAAAGGCTATTAATTTTTTCTGGTGCTCGGAATAAAAACGCGACAAAACATTCAAATCACAGTCTATGTTAATGATTGAGGTTCATTTTGTAACTGGAGTTTTGATACACGCTTTGAAAAGGAAAAGTACGAAAATTCTTGTAAACTTGGAATTTATAAGGGAAACAGTGATATACTGTTAAAAAGGCGGGAAGTTTTGAATTTTTTATTTTAAAATATTAAAATTATAAAAATTCTGACATTATTGAAGTTGCTTCTGGTTGCCAGGAAACATACCAATACTGGGATATGTGCAGCAATTGTCAACAACAATTGTAGCATATTTAACAATCGAATGAATATCAACCTATATTTTCCTTTGTTAAGCTGGGTCTCCCCCCTTAACAGATCTATGGGTTTCAATAAATTCGGTGTAGTTAAATAGTTACAATATCCGCGGTTGCGGGTGCGGGTGCGGATGAAGGAAGTGCGCATGGGGAGCGGATACGAATGGTATTTTGTACAACCGCGTAGGTTTATTAAATACCTACAGGTATAAAAGTAGAAATATGTTATCAGGCAGATACTGATGACATTGCAGCAGAGAAAGAGTGAGGTGGTAACATTCTTCAGACATTATATTTTCTTTGTGAAACAGTGCAAGAACCGAGCGAGTTGGCCGTGCGGTTAGGGGCGCGCAGCTCTGAGCTTGCACCAGGGAGATAGTGGACTCGAACCCCACTGGCGGCAGCCCCGAAGATGGGTTTCCGTGCTTTACTAGTTTCACACCAGGTAAATGCTGGAACTGTGCCTTAATTCAGGCCACGGCCACCTCCTTTCCATTCCTAGGCCTTTCCTTCTTCCATCGTCTCCATAAGAGTTATGTGTATCGGTGCGACGTTAAGCAAATTGTAAAAAAACGAACAGTGCTGGTAAATGTGGGACGGCGATTGTGTCTAAAGGTTTCTAATTTGGGAAGTGATATTACTTTCTCAACATATTTACGTATAACTAAATCCCACAGTGTACATATTAGGTTGTTACTACTAGCACTCATTTAGTAAGACGCATAATGTATCAGCAGTGTTGGAGGATTCAATCGTGGCTCACTCTGGTGATATTTGAAGGTGTTCAGATACGTCAACCTTGTGCATTTATAAGCACGTAAAAAAATCGTGCAAGACCAAATTCCGGCACCTCGTCATCTCTGAAATTCAGAAAAGTAGTTAGTGGGACATAAAATCAAAACCTTGTTATTATTATTACACAACAGTAAGCTAATAATGTAACTATGGATTTTAAACTAATTATTTGTCGCTTATTTTTTTTTTTTGCTAGTTGCTTTACGTCGCACCGACACAGATAGGTCTTATGGCGACGATGGGACAGGAAAGGGCTAGGAGTTGGAAGGAAGCGGCCGTGGCCTTAATTAAGGTACAGCCCCAGCATTTGCCTGGTGTGAAAATGGGAAACCACGGAAAACCATTTTCAGGGCTGCCGACAGTGGGGTTCGAACCTACTATCTCCCGAATACTGGATACTGGCCGCACTTAAGCGACTGCAGCCATCGAGCTCGGTGTGTCGCTTATTTATTGTCAACCTGTTCTCCAGATGAGTTCATCCAACCTGAGCTCCATGCTATTTCAGGCTGTTTAAATGCGATAGCACTTTGTCTTTAAAGTCAGGTTCATTAAATAACTCCAGTTTCGACGTAAGTCCATAGCAGTTTTAAAATTTAATGCAAATTACGTTATTACATTTTAACTGAACGTATAAGCAAACGAACGGTTCATTCAGCATATTCGTGTTAGAATATCTGCAATGTTTATCTTCATGGTGCGGGCATATAAATATAAGTATATATGTGTTGCATGCAGCTTTACCCGTATTCTACTGAACAAAACTTCTTGGAGGATGTTATTTCAGATAAAGTTAATGTGGACACGAGTGGCAACATCGTGTTTCATACGCAGTACGTGTCTTATCTACCGCTAGCAGAGCAGTGATGGAGAGCTACAAGTCTCAACCACAAGCGGGTATGTTTTAAAGGTCACCTGAGTACAGCTAACGTCAAAACCTTCTACGGGTAGCACCTCGTATAATTGAAATTGTAGAAAATATATTTGCTAAAATAAAACAACTGATAACAATAATTATCCAGTCTATAGATGCAGCGTCTCCTGGCTCTTTCCAGAATCTCTGGGTACAGTTCTCAGCTCGTCCTGAAGTGAAACTGAGAATAGTGCTCATTTATCCCCCTGAGGTTGAGGTGTTGACTCATATAGGAGACAGGAAACGTGTCTTTCAACATTAAAGATCACCGTTACTCATTTCAACACAGGCTACGTTTAATATCGGTGGACGATAAAGGACACACAGCTAAATTGACCTTTATTCTTCACCCTCAGAGGCCATTCAATTTTTATGCAGGTCGTATGGACTGTTTTAATAAATATTCAACATTTAAAGAATTACAGATATACTACGAGGGCAAATAAAATACGAAAGATCCACCTAATTTATAATCGAGCCAGGAAAGAGCACGATGCGCTTCTATACCAGACTGTGAAAACCAGTCTGAGATCAAAAGGCTAAAATTACTTTACACTTCAAATCCTATTATTTAAAAGAAATTATGAGAGAAAGGAAATGGATAAAATGAATGTTTTAAATAATAATAATAATAATAATAATAATAATAATAATAATAATAATAATAATAATGATAATAACATCCTTCCTATTTAGGGCATTGGCCACACCATCCTTTTCAACGTTTATGCCTTGAATGGTATACTAATTAACGAAGTACCTCGATAGTTGTTGGAATGAGTAACGGTGATCTTCGAAACCACTATCTCCCGAAGTATGATATACTCTTTAGTGAAACCGAGGGCTTTTTCATTGCAATCCAAGACAAAGGAACTACAGAAAACATATTTTAAAAGATAACGTGCCAGATGAACGATATCGCAAGTGCACCTCCGTACTAGAAACCATCGATCATATAATTAGTGTCTGTCCCGTGCTGGCTGGTAGGGAATACACCAAGAGGCACAATGATGTAGGCAAAATCCTGCCCCAAGACCTTGCAGTGGCATATGGACCCCTAAAATAGAGCGTGACGTATCACAGCTATTAGCCATCGAACGTGCTTGATAATTCATATCACATCTTGTGTATAAAAATGAAACATATCTGGCTATTAAGGACCTTACTTCCTGTTCTTTTCCCTGTCACCTGGGTTCGTCACTTTTGAATATATTTTATCCTAGTTTCACGGCTGGTTGCCCTTCCTGGTGTTAACCTTACGTAGAGGGATATATATTCACTATTGTGTGACTCTATGCTGATTTGTCGTGTGATGTATGTATTTGAAGATGTGCATTAAGAGGAGTGCATCCACCCAGCTCCCGAGATAAAGAAATTAACCAGACTTGATTAAAATGCCCGTATCGATCGGGATTCAGATCCGGGGCCCACTGAACCGAAGGCCGTGCACTGACCATTCAGCCAGAGTGTCGAAAATTGAGGATCCTGCAGGAGTGACCTCTTCATGAGCTCGTGAGTGAATAGAATAGATTAGTTCATCTCATATTTGGCCGCATTTTCCTTCAGGAATCAAGCATGAGTTCTTTTACGCTGTAGGTTCAGCGAAGTATACATTCGACGTCTTTTCTAACGGACAAAGGATGCCTTCAACACCATTGGTAGGCAGCTCTTTATCCTACTACAGCCATTACAATAATGCAGAATGGCCGATGACATAGACGTTAGGCCCCTTTAAACAACAAGCATCATAATCATTACAATAATACAGAATATCATACTAATTTCGTAAACAGGGTCGTGATAATGGAGAAACTTTCACTACGTTCCAATTCAGGCTTATACTAATGACGTGTGGTCTCCGAAGAGTTAACGCCGTATGGGCGACCTGCGCATCTGTGAGGATGGGAGCCTGCCTACGATGATTTCTAATGCTGAAGAGAGCATATATACCCTGTCCCAGAGCCATACGAATTAATTAATAACGGTTAAAATCCCCACCAGGTCGGGAATCGAACCCGGGGTCCCATTGACAAAAGGCCATAACGCTATCCATTTAGCCATGGGACCAAATTCGATGCTTATAATCACAAGATTAAATGTCATCTAAGACTACAAGTTACCTCTTTCTGGATACTTCTACACAAGAAAGGATCACATCTTAAAATGAGCTGGTGTAACGCATCCTACTCTTGGGCAGGACTGGTAAGCTTCACAACTCAGCGATACTCTTTCTTAGTTAAAATCCCGGCATTGATTTGCTTGAATTTCCTAATGTTGTACCAGATATTAACAGTCAAGTGAACTACATTATACGTATGAAGGAAAAGCGCAGACATGTAAGGTCATGTGGAGAAATGGTATAATATACAGATTTAGAAGTCTCCCAGAGAGATATGCGCAGCAATCTCGGGACCCCACGGAAGTTTTATATTGCTTGCACATAATATTTATTTCTTCCATTCCTGGATACTTGTTTTTCCCGACCTTCATATTATCAGGCTTGTGTGAAGACAAGAAAGCACCTCATCTTTCCGCTTTTCATAAAATGCAGGCCAGAATTTTTAAGTGATTTTTATACATCCTCAGAAAACGTCAGTTTTATGTGGAAACAGAACTTTAAGGAAGTAAGAATTTTTTGCTAAAGATTCAAATGGATTGACAGGTGTTCGAAACAGGTCATCTTAAAGTAATTCGCCTGACTATTATGTCCGTAATTGCAAACCATGGAACATACAGTATTATGTGGAATCTGAGTTGCTGATATCTTAACCTTTTCTAAAATCACCTATGATTTGGCAGGAAATCCAACTACAGCCACCATAGTGAGAAACTAGAAAAAGGTCATTTAACTATCACGCTTAACTTCCTATGTTCCATAGGTTTACCGCTTCTTTATCTGATGCCTTTATATTTAAAAAGTACAAAGGTTTTTAAAGGGTTTCTATTTACTTGTGAATGGCTTCTCTTTTTCGTCTTTCCCGTGTCTCATGATCCCCATATATGACTTTGTGAGATTTACGTAGACTTTTAGTTTCAATCTCTCCATGGCTTCCCTGTATTCTGCTCATGGAAGCACGCAAGTAAATCGGCTCTCCGTTTAAGCGAATTTTGTAGGTGAACGGAAGCAGTGTGTGGTGTGTAAAAGTGCAGATCTGTGGAACGTGTGCCAGGGTTCAATTTGAGACCAGTTTTTAATCGATATCGTTGCGTATATCAGCATAATATTAAAAATGGGCCGTCATCCTAATAAAGCTAGTAGCGGTAGTGCCAGCAGTGGTGCCATCGAAATCGAACAGGCGTTGAGAAAGGTACTGGACGAGGCCGTGCTCTCCGAACGCTTCGTGGAAAGTATTGTAAGTGCAGTGGCAAGACAGGTGACGGAAATTGTGGTGAAAGAACTTGAGCGTAGTCTCCAGTTCAATGCTGAATTGGTGAATGACCTAAACAAAAAACTCGAGTGCCGCGAAAGAGAAATAAAAAATCTGAAAGAAGAAGTTGAGGCGAAGTGCGACTCCCTGGAACAGTATCAAAGGAGGTCAAGTTTACGTCTGTTTGGTATTGATGAAAGTGAGGGTGAGAACACAGACGACATTGTTGTGAGCCTCTGCAATAAACTGGACGCCAAGGTAACCAAAACTGACATTGACAGGAGCCACAGAGTAGGACCGAAAGTGCCAGGAAAACCTCGACCCATCATTGTGAAGTTCACGTCCTTCCGCTCCAGGCAAGAGGTTTTCACACGGAAGCGCCAACTGAAAGGAACACCTACCACGATACGAGAAGACTTGACTGCAACTCGTTTAGCAATTCTGAAGGCAGCCAGCACTGTTCATGGTCTAAGGAACACTTGGACTGATCACGGGGATATCATAATTAAGTTGGCAGATGGTACAAGGCGTCGTATCAACCGCATGTGTGATATTCCTAGATTGTAATCTGCAAACATCACCACATCAGTACAGAACTACATTCGCTTTTAATGTGAGTACCGAAATATTGTCTTCCCTTGCTTTCATAGTAGGAATTCACTACAGTTAAGTTTCACTTTCTCTTTCTCCTCTCTCTCTCTCTCTCTCTCTCTCTCTCTCTCTCTCTCTTCTTCCTCCCTCCCATTCATCAATCTCCCATAACACACTTCCTATCACATCTTTTACTATATCAGGTATCTGTTTTCCAAGTATAACATCGCTAGTTAGAACCCTCTAATTTAAAATTAGATTCATTTGTGTGATTTACCTTGTTTAATCTGTTTGTAGTGTGTTCTGTCATTGTTATTAGCTTTGCACTGTCTTTTATTTCTCCAGTGATCAGTATTGCTCGAACTGTATTTAACCGTAGTCCTCCCGTTAGTACTGTTTTAGTTTTAATTTTATGTTCCGAAGTTGGCATACCTTTTAACACAACAAGGGCATGCTTCTGACGACAGCAGGTCTAAGGATGGATAGGTAGAGAAAATAAGAATAGATGTATTTTATGTGGAGAGGGGTGGTCGGATTTGCATATATTTTCCAAATGTAGTGAATTAGAAGAGCTGAGAAAGAAAGTGTTGAATAAGAAAGAGATAGAGAAAGTAGAAAAGGATTATAAGATGAAGGCATGGCTATGCAGAGAATGGGAAAGAGGATCGAATTTATCGAAATATTTAAATTTGGTTAGAGCTAGGTTTATAAAGAAATTAAGTGAACAATAGAAGGATGTCATGTACCAGTAAATGAGTGACAGAAAGAAAGTTTGTAAAATTAAAATAGAAATAAGTAGTGGGTCTTTTTATATCATTATGACGAAGAGATGTAAATAAGAAGAAAGATCGGTGAGGAACAAGAAAATATAGACATATTGACAATTTATGTAGATAAATGATGTACAAAATATGAACCTCGTGTTGTAACGTTGTAAATATAGTGGATAAGCTATGTAAAAGTATTATAAGAGAGTTGAACAGCTGTAGGGATAGAAGGGAGCTGGAAAGATGTGGAAAAGGGAGGGAGGGGGGACATAAGAGGGAAGGATGGGGGGGAAAGACCCATCCCTAGTCGAGATAAACAAACATGTCCGCATATTAACGGAGAGTCATGATGGGAGAAGGCAGTGTGTAGTAAGGCGATACAGACTAGTAGACGGGGCAAAAGATAAGAGCGAGACGAATCGCATGATGGTCTGGGTTCCAGCTCAGCGATTCGACATGAAGAGAAGGGGAGGGAACACATTGCGATAGAGATATAGGTGGGTATGACATCTGACCCACGAATGTGGCTGTCAGCGGCATCATGGGTGGAAGGGGTTCCCTCATTACGAGGGGATGCTGCGAGCAGCCAGTTGCTTTCCTTTTGGCAGGTATTTTAGATGTATGTAGTATAACTTTAGTTTTAGTGAAAGGTGGTGCAGCTTATGGTCCGGCTTTCCGCCTCTGCTGCGCCACCAAATTAGAGTAGTGAAGGGTGGTGCTGCTTATGGTCTGGCTAACCGCCTCTGCAACGCCACCAAGGTAGTTAATGGTTTGTTTAGTGTAGGATGGAGTTACCCATGGTATGGTTATCCGCCTGGGTGACGCTACTAAATTAGGAGGGACGTAGGTAGTAGTTCAAGGGGTGTAGAGTAGTGATTGTTTATCTATAGTTTTGTTCTTTTATTTCTATGTATTTTGCATTATTTATTACCTGTGATCGTTTGGTGCCCTAACATATGGACAGGTCATCCGCCTTTGTTAGGAGCATCGTAGTAGATTTAGTGAGGTAGTTTAGGTAGATTTTAAGAGAGGATAGTAGATATTGTATGTTTGCCTTTGTATTTTTGTATCCATTTTGTCTTTATTGCTAGTAAGCCGAAGGTGTAAACTAGGGTGGCAATAAAGAAATGTTCTAGTTCTAGTCCTATATATTTTCTAAACTTTTTCTTAAGTAGTTGTTATAGTACTCATTATTCATAATGATATTCTTAGTACTCATTATTCATAATTATATTCTTAGTACCCATTATTCATAGTTATATTCTTAGTACTCATTATTCATAATTATACTCTTAGTACTCATTATTCATAATTATATTCTGCACTTTACGTACGATTTATATTATATAGATGATATGATTTTTTTTAAGTGTGGTTCTTTTTGTTAATGGTATTACTGTTACTATTGTCCATATTATCATATTATTGTCATCAGTAGTTATTATTAAGTGTTCTAGGTTAAGACTGGTTAAGTGTAAGAAAGGGAGTACATCCCTAACTTTGCCAGGATAAATAAAACATATTATTATTATTATTATTATTATTATTATTATTATTATTATTATTATTATTATTATTATTATTATTATTATTATTATTATTATTATTATTATTATTCAGCTGATACCTTCATTTGTAGATGGGCCGAATTTTTACCCCCTGCATACCTCCTAATATTGGTGTTGAGAAGGACAGAAATTCCGTTGTGCTATCTCTTGAAACCGATTATACTACCAGCACTACAAACACTCAACTTTGTCTACCGTTCATGTCATGAATCGTTATAGGCACAGAATGCAGAATTTCAGTAATAATAATAACCTGGGCTTTACGTCCCACTAACTACTTTTACCGTTTCCGAAGACGCCGAGGTGCCGGAATTTATTCCCTCAGAAGTTCTGTTACGTGCCAGTAAATCTACCGATACGACGCTGACGAATTTCAGCACCTTCAAATACCACCGGACTGAGCCAGGATCGAACCTGCCAAGCTGGATTCAGAAGACCAGCGCTTTAACCGTCTGAGCCACTCAGCCCGGCGCAGTCTTTAAATTTAAATTAAAACGTTACTCTTTTATGTACGCATTTTGAAGACTTTTCGTGAATTTATTATCATATTTTCACAACAACGTAGACCGAGCTCGATAGCTGCAGTCGCTTCAGTGCGGCAAGTATCCAGTATTCGGGAGACAGTAGGTTCGAACCCCACTGTCGGTAGCCCTGAAAATGGTTTGTGGTTTCTCATTTTCACACCAGGAAAATTATGGGGCTGTACCTTAATTAAGGCCACGGCCGCTTCTTTCCCACTCCTAGCCCTTTCCTCTCCCATCGTCGCTATAAGACCTATCTGTGTCGGTACGACGTAAAACAACTAGCAGAAAAAAAAAGAAAATAACATAGCTTTAATGTGAACATATCGATCGCACTTCCAATAATATTATTTCACTGAACTATACAATAGTATAGTTAAAATAGTCATAGTATTTATACGATTTACTTAGTACGTTTAAAATGGTTGTGTATGTATTTGTAGATTATATTCAGTGTGTGAAGACGTACCACAAATCATCACAGTATTTTCACTCTTGCATTCATTCATTCATTCATTCATTCATTCATTCATTCATTCATTCATTCACTCATTCATTCCTATTTCACTTTCCTTCGCTAACAAATTACATTACCGTACGAAGAAAATATATTCAACAGGTGCAAAATATCTCTACGTGTTCAGTATAGTACATGTAAGTTAACATTGCACAATCTGAATCGCAGTAAAGTAACAATGCTTGATATTGCCGTTATCGTTTTCAGAATTACTGGACAAGGACTAGTAAAAACTTTTTTATTCAGTCCATCTTTCTAATTATAGTTTCTTAATGCTAAGACAAATGAAGAAACATGCAAAAGAAACAACTGATCTTGATAGCTTCACTCGCTTATGTGCGGCCAGTATCCAGTATTCGAGAAATAGTGGGTTCAAACCACACTGTCGGCAGTCCTGAAAATGGTTTTCCGTGATTTCCCATTTTCACACCAATTAAATGCTGAGGCTGTAATTTAAGGCGATGGTCGCTTCCCAGCCACTCCTAGCTTTTCCATGTCCCATCGTCGCCATAAAACCTATCTGCTTCAATGCGACGTAAAGCAACTTGTATAATAATAATAATAATAATAATAATAATAATAATAATAATAATAATAATAATAATCCGATGGGCAAAATAATTATTATATTTCCATTTCATCTCAGAAAATATTTGTATTCCTTCAAAGTAGTTTTCGTGCTAAAATATATCGTCGTGGCCAGCACAGAACCTCCTATGTGATAATATTTTTTGGAGATATAGTGACCCGCAGCACATACATTATGAAGAGCGGGAATGCCTTGACAATATTGCACCTTAGATGACATAACCTTACCGGCCAATGTTCTAAGCTAAAATATTTCACATAGGAAGTTTTGTCCCGGAAACGACGATATGTTCAAAATATTTTTGTTTTATCTACTAACAAATAAAATAATAATTAATCGTATCTTCCCGGCTACCACGTTCAGGTAGTTTATCTGATACAATTTGGGCTGTATGGGTTTCAATTTGAAAGTCTGGCTTATACTACCAGAAGATAGAGAAACTAGAATCCCACTAAGCCCCAATTACTGAGTTCTAATTAACTTTGCCGAGTGAACACGTTATGTGTATTGAGAGTTCTCTTATATACAAACATCGTAATACAATGTCAAATAGGCAATATTACATCCTTAAAAGTCCACGACTTTATAATTGCGATCCCGACACACTAATACTAAACCAGAGAAGGAGATACTAGTGTTAGATCTGAATTTGAGATGATGATGGTGATTATGATTATAGGAAAGAATAAGATGAACATCTTCTGTTATCCACACTTTGTTTCATTGGTTGCTAATACGATATCCCGTGCGCTCAAGTTCAGTCACTTTATAGGTAGCAGCTAGTAAAGAATAGGCGTCTAGACCAGAGAGAATATCTCCCGCACATCTGACCTCTCACGTTTCACATTTTCCTAGCGAAGGGCTCCGACCTACAAATATGAAACTCAAACATTTAAGCAGACTAAAAATCATTCATCTGGTAACCCTCGATCACAAAACCCTTAGCACTGATCAATTACAAATTAGGGTTCTGAACATTCGATGGAGAGAAGAGGAATTTTAATTGGACTAGTTTTCCATTACTGCGCAAAAATTCCTTAGTAGGCCTATTTTTATATTTCCTTAACCATTGCTAGATTATTTCAGTACCTTCGTATTGCAGTATTTTAGTTTTCTTAACAATTTGTGGAACCGTTAGATTCTTCTCGTTCGTATTTCATTACCTGACGCATTTTGACAATTTGGTCCTGACAGCCCTTCTTCAGTCTAAAATCACACAGGTTTTCAGCTAACTTATTCTCTATCATTGGCCACACCATCCTTTTCAACATTTATACCTTGAATGGTATACTAATGAACGAAGTATCTCGATAGTTGTTGAAATCCTTCCTGTTCCCTTGTTTATAGATAGGTTCATTTACAGTGGAATTAAATAAGTCATAGTATTTACGGTAACTACAATTTAGTATGTTTCAAATTATTGTTGTGTATTTGTAGTTTATCTTCACCATGTGAAGATATATCGCAGATTATCACAGTGTTTTCACTCTTACATTCATTCACTCTTTCCACTTTCCCAGAAGATACATTATTAATATTTCCTGCTAAATCTATTACTCCATGCAGTTATATAATTCCTGCCTTCCTATTATATTCTACCATTTCAGATATAATATCTACTCGTGCTGCTTTAGACTATGACAATGCAATTTACTTATCCTTTCCATTTCCTCAAGCGTAATTTCGCTGCCATCGTCGTTCTCTTCCCCATGAACTCCACTGTTCGGAACTTAAGCGGAGATATTTTCGTTGAGAAAATTTAAAAAAATATTCCTTCCATCTCTCCAGCGACTTACCTGGATGCTCAATGAGTTGACTCTTTATCGAAAATATTATTCATTTCAGTTTTAACTCATATTCTAGGATACTTTATTCCAGTCCTGAAATATTTCCCGGCCGCTTGGACTCTATAATGATGTGTTTCGCTGAGTTTCTTCGTATATATACTGTACGTTTTCCTATCTACATCAGATTGTTTGGAGCGATTTAGTTAGGCCTTTTTACGTTTGAATACTGCCATTACTTCAACGTTCCATCATCATCCCATCTTTGCACACAGGTGTTCCTGTGCATTACCATGCCATTTTTACAAAAGCATTTGTGCATGCCAACCATTCCCTTTCTCTATCCTGAACTCGCTCACTAATAAAATCTTTACATTTCTCTAATTTATTCGTCCTGATGATTTTCTACGCTTCTCTTTCTGCATACAGATTTCCCGTTTTCTGTACTTAACATAGTGATACTTACTTACTGCAGATAATGTAGTGGTCTATACCATCAAAATAACCCCGCAAAATTCGAAATAGTTTATAACACAGCTATTATGGTTCTGATGCCTCTACCTTCCCACACGCGGCGGTGAGTAGCCTTGTGCTTAAGGCATGAATTCGTAACTGCTAATCCCGTGCTAGCACAGAAGTCTAGCGAACACTTCCCATTCTCGTTAGATTCTACATTTTTCCCACATCTACCGATCACCTTCTTATATCTTTCCATTCTACCAGTTATTGCATTAAATTCGCCCATTAGCATTATCCTGTCTTTGTTTATGATGATTAATTATGATAGTTATTTAAAAGGTGCCTAACATCTAGATCATCAGCCCTGGCCTACGGTGTCACTTAGTGAATCACACAACTTTTCTACATCATGCCTATCTGCTCCCCAGACCATGCTGAATAAACTGGGATGATTCTCGTCCTAAATACTTCAAACGATAAATATATAATCATTCATTCATTCATTCATTCATTCTTCATATTCGTGCCACAAAGAAAGTATGTTGGGTGCTCTTTCTTTTTATGATGAGCAGTCCTACCGCGCTCTATAACACTTCCCTTTTAACACAAGTTAGGAACCCCTTATAATATTCTCCTCGTAATATTCTCTAAAATAACGTCATTTTTGAGTTCATTATTTGGAAGGGTTAAATAAAGTATACCCTTCACAAATCGTATAATCGTTTATTTAATTGACTCGCGTTGTTATGATCAAGATGCATCTTCAACTACTTAAATGCTTCGCACACAATTTTTAAAATTTCACAATACAGCACAGGTTCATGTGACATTTCTTGTTGCAAACAAATGTCTTCAGAAATAAGCTCCGTAAGTGCTGGTAACTACTCACGAATCACCCTGTCCCCTTGCCTCTTCCAAATGTGCAGTTTTGTGAGTCTAATAAATACCACACCTGCCTGCACAAGTTATTCGGACGGGTGTTGTTCAAAACGTGTAACAGGAAATATCTTGTCATGTCATACATTACGAGTTGCGGAAGATCCACACAAACAAACTGTAACTCATCTCTCTTTCAACAAAGAAGTTAACGAGAATTACTGAAAGGTAAAAGTTACGAAGAAGCAGCCTTCACCGTATTGAAACAAAGTTCCAAATTTCGGAACATGAACATCTTGTGTGGGATGTAAATTATCGGTAACAGAATCCAAAGCAAATCTACATCCATATCTAATGATATACAAGGTAGAGGATTATTGTCATCCCATAACCGCAACTGGTGGTAAACAGCGTCAGGACAAATAAACTGAGAATAGGGACTAAACATATGAATTGAAATTTTCATCCAGAGTCAACTTAGACTTTGGTTTGCGGGTAAGATATTGTAGATTTTGCCATCAAAAAATATCAGCTAGAAGTCTGAATGGTCTTTCTACTTGGTCCAGTTTGACTTTCACTTTTAACGACTGTTTGAGTTGAGGGAGGATTTTATTATTGCAAAAATTCGACTTCTAGTTTCTGACAGATTTTAACATTTCATGACCATTAGACAGTTTCGCAACAAGAGATAAAATCCACTGTGGATAGCTGCTTCGACATAAATATGTTATTATGGCACAGGGTCATCTGAATATTACGATACGGATGTTAGCATGACGCAACCGTGCAGGCTGTGATGTAAGGTATCGATAGATGGCAAGGTAATGTTACCTAACAACCGCACAGGCTTGATCTTATGGCTGGTGGTCATGGCAGCCGTTGATGGATGACCATGACCGAGAGATATATTTAAGATTATTTGCTTTTCGCAAAGGGAAAAGTGGTTATTTTTTGCTAGTGGTTTAACGACGCTCTAACACATCGAAGGTTTTCGGTGGCACAAAAATAGTGAAGGGCTAGGATTGGGAAGGTAACAGTCGTAACAGCCCCAACATTGGCGTGGTGTCAAAATGGGAAAGCAAGGAAAACAATATTCAGGGTGCGGACGGTGGGATTCGAACCCACCATCTGCCGAACGCAAGCTCACCACTACGTGACTCTATCCGGATGGAAACTCGCTGCCATCCTTCTGATGAATCAGGGAAGATAATAGAAATTAAATGTATTTCATTAGTTGAATGAAATCTGAAGAATTTAATCGCAATAGCCTATTCACTATTTTTGGGTAGCCACCCCCTGATTGATTCAGTTTGTATAGGAAAGGCAATTACTTACAGTTATACCGATGATTTTGTACAATTTGTAGAGAATCTCTCAAAATCACATTTGACATCTTGTAAAACATTCGTACGGAGTCGAGATCGTTTGAAAGTATTCACAGAATAATGTGTGATTGTTCAGCGCGCTCTAAACATAATACCAGTACTTTCTCAGTTATTATAGTATACTTGTGCCTCAAGGCACGAAAGTATGGCTCATAGCGCCTCTTCTTTTCTTCATCAGCCTCTTTGGACTGCTTTTTATCTCGCTCAAATCTTACTGTTGGATCGATAATGACGCATTTGTTCGATTTCCTAACGATGACTACAATGTCCGCTAGTATAATTGAACCTACAGTCGACGTACGGGTTTCTTTTTCATGTACAGTACTTCGGACTGTTTTGTATTTCGAAAGCATTCAATTATCCTTCTACCAAGCTCGAAAGCTGCAGTCGCTTAATTGCTGCCAGTATCCAGTATTCGGGAGATAGTAGGTTCGAACCCCACTGTCGACAGCCCTGAAAATGGTTTTTCCGTGGTTTCCCATTTTCACACCAGGCAAATGCTGAGGCTGTACCTTAATTAAGGCCACGGCCGCTTCCTTCCCACTCATAGCCCTTTCCTGTCCCATCGTTGCCATAAGACCTATCTGTGTCGGTGCGACGTAAAGCAACCAGCAAAGAAAAAAATATATATATCCTTCTTCAGAGTCTATGGTGTCTGTTCTTTCTTTAGGGCTCCCCTTTGCGGCAGAGACCAAGAACGTGAGCAAGGGTTTCAATCTCACTGCTCTCACTTCAACGGATATCTTGGCTTCTATGGGGAACACTTCGAACTGCGACAACACTGTAGTTATTTATGGCGTTCGTCCATTGCGAAGAGGATAGTCAATTCTTTGTAGGTATCTGACCGTTAGGTTTCATCCACTCCCAGCGATCCATGCTTGATTAGCTTAGCCCAGGGGACGTAGCGTACCACAGTTACATTGAAATGCCATGGAGAGCTTCCTAAGGGATACCTGTATTGTGAAGGCGGGCGTTGTCCTGCTGCAACGTCCAATTTACAATGGTCGCCACCAGAGGGACAGACATTGGCTTGACCACTGTGTCCACATACCGTAGAGCAGCCATTGTGTCCTCAACATTCACTAATGGAGTTTTTACATTAAAGTCAATAGCCAATCTGAGTGCATTGGCATTCAGCACGACCCCTCTGACCAGTATGCTGCTGGACACGATTGCGACGATTATTGCCGCCAAGAAAAAAGCGATTCATCACTGAAGGCAACAGGCCATTTATCGGCCCAGCATGCCTGTACCCGACACCACTACCACCTCACACGTTGATGTTGTAGGGCCAGAACACTTGCTGCAGCGGCACGGGATAGTAAAGCCAACTGCACGCAGATGATTATCAATCGTTTGTCGTGTTACGTGTGATGTCACAGCAGCTCGAATTTATACTACTGTTGCTGGGAGGTCTGTCCGAGACAACAGAATAATGCGACGATCCTTCCGTACTACAAAGTGCCTCGTTGGTCCTATACCAGGTCTCTGAGCATTTTCCTTTCTTTCAGACCACTACTGCCTTGTACGGTAGATGCATTTCAGCTAACGTGTTCAGCTACAATGCACATGGATAATCCACTCTCACTTAGGCAAATATTTCGGGCCCACACAGCCGACGACTATAATTGTTGATTTCTTTCTTTCTTTTACCCTTTGGAGATAGATATTCTACAACCGAACATTTCACGTCATTGCACCTCACGGATTATACGTCAAGTAAGCTTTACTCGACTTCGCGTACAGGAGGTAGCTTATCCGTAAATGGTCAGGTGGAGAGGGCCGTATGAACAATCTGACTAGACTGAAACTAGTAACATGTACCTACCTAGCTGAAACAACAGCATTTCATATCTCAAATATCAACACGAATGTCCTGCTCTTTCGTAGTTTTGTAGTATCCACTTTCCACAGTGTTCAATATTACTGTCCGGCTCCATGGCTAACTGGTTATCGTGCTGGCCTTTGGTCACAGGGGTCCCAGATTCGATTCCGGCAGGGTCAGAAATTTTATCAATCATTGGTTAATTCCGTTGGCACAGGAACTGAGTGTATGTGCCGTCTCAATTCTCATCACGACGCGCAGGTCGCCTACGGGTATCAAATCAACAGACCTGCAGCTGGCGAGTCGAACTTGTCCTCTGACACTCCCGGCACTAAAAGCCATACGCCATTTCATTTCATCACAGGGCTATTATCAAGGAAACTGTAGCTGGAATATGATTTCCTTTTGATATTTAAGAAAGTTAGTCACGTAACATATTTTCTGAAGAAAGATAAACTTTAAAGACGTTTAGCATTTAAGAATGTTATTTTATTTACTGCACATGATCGCAGCCTTATGCAACACTCGTAAGGCAGTTTGTAAGTGACTGCGTTATAATTATGGTATGTTACCTATAAAGGAATAATGTATAAAGAATTTTCTCTAAATTTCGTGAAAATTCCAATGCTATTATGCAATTGCTTTGTTACGCTACTTACAAGTAACTTTTAGTATTAAAGTATTTTTCTTCTTAGCTTTCCTAAGTTTTGTGTCTTCTTTTTTCATTATTTAGCTTTCATACAATGTATTGTAATATTTTGCCTTCAAATGCTGTTTGTTGTGAATTTTCATAGCTGAGGTTTTGATTTAAATGTCATTTTTATACTATTGTTATCAGGCATTACTACTGGGCTATCTGCTAACTACCGGGCGAGTTGGCCGTGCGGTTAGAGGCACGCGGCTGTGAGCTTGAATCCGGGAGATAGTAGGTTCGAATCCCACTGTTCGCAGCCCTGAAGATGGTTTTCCGTGGTTTCCTGGGCCATTCCTAACCCATCGTCACCATAAGACCTATCTGTGTCAGTGCGACGTAAAGCCACTAACTAAAAAAATATCTCCTAACTGCACCTATATACGTGAATAAATAATAATAATAATAATAGTAATAATAATAACAATAATAATAATATGTCCAGCAGCTTGGCTGAATGATCAGCGTTGAGGCCTTCGTTTCAGAGAGACATGAGTTCGATTCCCGGTCAGGGATTTTTATCGCGTCTAATTCATTCTCCTCTCTCAGGGACTGGCTGTTTGTATATATATGTTATTTGTTTTATGTCCCACTAACTACTTTTACGGTTTACGGAGACGCGGAGGTGCCGGAATTTAGTCTTGCAGGAGTTCTTTTACGTGCCAGTAAATCTACGGACACGAGGCTGGCGTATTTGAGCAACTTCAAATACCACCGGCCTGAGCAAGGATCAAACCTGCCAAGTTAGGTTCAGAAAGCCAGCGCCTCAACCGTTTGAGCCATTCAGCCCGGCCTGGGTGTTTGTGTTTGTCCCAACACTTTCCTCTGCATATTCGGACAATACACTACACTTCATACCACCACAGACACGCGCAATAGTGATTAAATCCATTCATTTAGGTTTGGCGTCAGGAAGGGCATCCGGCCTTAAAACAAGGCCAAAGCCACATGTGCAACACATTTCACACCCGAGACCCTACAGATGTTGGAAGAGCGGAATAATAACAAAATTAATAACAATGACCTGCACCTGGCGAGGCGAAAATTCCTCGGACACTCCTGTCATTAAATGCCATACACAATTTCAATAATAATAATAATAATAATAATAATAATAATAATAATAATAATAATAATAATAATAATAATAATCTCGAAGGTTAAATTCAGAAGCGATGTCAGGGAAAATTTCGATATCAAACAACCAGCAGCAGACAACTCTTCAACAGCGACCTTAAAGTGAGAGAATACCTTAACACTAGGACCGCCGTAACATACTGTATACCTAGAACCGCCGATGCGGTCATTTTGACCGCTGTATTCTAATTATTATTTTTATGCTCAATACGTATAGTAACTCATTATCATCGTTTAAAATATGTATTACTAAGTTTATAAAACATTAATTATGGGATCTACCACGGAAAAGATTCAAAATATTTAACAGTTTTGCAAATGTAATATTTTCCTAATTTATTACAAACACAAATACGTTTCTATAAAATACACTTATCTAAAATCGAACATTGTTTTTACTTCAAATTCCTTTAGTATAAACGGTAAAAATAGTCATTACTCATTATCAGAAAACAGAATTACTGTAATATTCCATTTAGTGCAATTTAACACCTGAAACTTGTTTGCCAAATCCACGTACCACAACATATTTGTCTCCTTCTTTTCCTTCAGTGTATTTGCACACGCTGATGCAATCCTGCGTCTTTAGAAACAGGAACTACATACCACGATCTTAGTTATGTCCTTTGAGCAAGAACCACACACTCGCTGTTTGCACTTTCTGCAGGTAAAACTTGTCTTATTCCTGCATTTCCTCATTTGGCATTGCCTATTGTGTACATTTCCTTCCACAGGCTTCCTAAATTCGGGTTCTGTATCCACAGACTTAGGTTTCGATCCCATGTACCCCACACGAAGCTCCACTGCTATTTTCAGGATGTAATTTCGGCGACTGATCTTCTTTCCTGTCAGTGTTTGAAAATGATCTAGGAGTTGAAATGAAATGGCGTACGGCTTTTAGTGCCGGGATGTGGCCGAGGACACATGATGAAGACGACACATATACCCAGTCCCCGTGCCAGGGGAATTAACCAATTTCGGTTAAAATTTCCAACCCAGCCGGGAATCGAACCCGGTACCCCTGTGACCAAAGGCCAACGTGCTTACCTTTTAGCCATGAAGCCAGACATCCAGGAGTTGATAGCTGCCAAGTCAAGAATATTATGAAATACATGAACAGGCCATCTTCGTGTAACGGATCGAACATATTTTCTTCCTATTTGATCCACCATGTCCACGCCATATTTTGTATTGTAGTAGAAGCCTTCTGTTTGGGGAATCCTTTTGGGATTAGCTTGAGTTCAACTTCTGAGTGCTAAGTACTGTATAGAAGGACGTTCTTGTTTCGTTTTCCTTGATAAACAGTAAGTGTGTCATTGGAATGTTTCAGGAGAGTTTAGTCGTAAAGACTAGCTTTCATAACCTTCACAGGTTTAGGAATTTCTCTCCTTTATCCTCTAATGGTTCCAACAATATTCGAACCATTACTCTTCAACTTCTTACCAAGTTTCACTGTTGCAATGAAAGTTATCAGTAGTCTCTTTTCGCCCCTTCTTTTGAAACGGCTCCACCAACTTCATTACTACACTTTCGGGTAGAGCCTCGTCATATGGTCTGAGATCGTCTTTTCCTAGGTAAGGAAACTCATTGCACGGAAACTTTGGGTCAACGTCCACAAGGAGCCTAAATTTAATTCCAATTTTATCTGGTTTGTTGGGCATGTGCTGTAAGAATGGACACCCGGTTTTGCTTGGAAAAAGCTGCTCATCATCAGGCAGATTTTCACCTGGAATATAAGACATTGACAATTTTCAATGAATTTGCTCCATACTTTTGATACTAACGCAAATTTATTTGTTTCCAAACGTTCTAATCTTGTAATTCTGACGTCGAAACGCAAAAATCTTTGGATTTCTCGACAAAAATTCCTCCCCATTGTTTCACTGAAGAATGGTGGCCCCCACTTTTTAGACCAGAGTTCATTAGGTATAGTGCTACTGGCTCCAAGTACACCACGAGCATACACTAAGCCAATGAATGCCTCCAGTTTTCTAAACTTACACTCCACAATTTATCTCCTAATACGCGTTTTGCTTCAGTTTCCGTCGAGTGTTTGATGTGTCTCAATATAGATTCATCAATAAAGAACGCCATGCACACTCTACACTGTCGTCAGAAACATACCGCTTTGAGTGTGGAGTAGGTCCTGGATTTTCTTTTAAGATGTTGTGACAAGCCACCCTGCCAGGTGTAGTCTTCACATACTCTCCTACAGTCCACTCCGTGATGGCATCTGTACCTAGTAACATATTACTTGGTCCTGGGAGGCTTGTGTAGATGCATCCCTTCTTTCTTCAAGCTTTTCCTATCGCATTTTCTACTGCTATAATAGAACAATCGAAAACTTTAAGTTCTCGGCTTACACCAGGCATAACTGCAGTCTAATTGCTAAATTTCAGTACCAAGGTTTTAATGTTGACATCAAAATAATGTATATCATTAGGGAATTGTGACAGCGGAAGAATGTTCGCTACTCTCAGAGGAGAGTGACCCATTAGCCGCCTTTAGAAAAATGAATAAAGAAGAGAATGAACAATGGCCGTAGATATACTATCAGAGTTTCATAGTTGTGCTTACATTACTGCAGGGAGAACAATTATAAAGAAATGTTATCTCAAACAGAGGAATAAGCACATGTTCTAATACATTTTATTACGATAATCAATACAGCGGTCAAAATGACCGCTCCGGCGGTTCTAGGTATACTCGTTACCTACGTCCTAACCAATCACGCAAACTTATTTACATTTAATACGGATAATTCTGACTGGTAATCAGGAAAAGTCACTGAAGCTCTTTGCAATACGACAGAAAATGTGGTCAAAATAAGGCTTTGAAAAAGTGTAGCGGTCATTTTGACCGCTCCGGCGGTTCTAGTGTTAAGGAACTGGTTAGTGTAGCTGTCCAGAGTGGGGTCTACCTGGGTCACAAGAGAGAAATGCTGACAATAGATTGCTTGACCTTTACAGACGAAATGGCACTGATCGCTGAAACTCTGGAAATAACGGTGATCTAGGCCAACTCCCTCAGGCGGCCAATGTGGGACTAAATCTCACTCGAGAAAACAGAGTATTTAACCACTAAAGGTCTAACAAAGTGATGTCACAGTAATAGAGTAAAATCAAGCGAGTGGAGAAATGTGGCCTCAGTGACCAGATTCCCAGAGAAAACAGCCATTTCCGCTAGTGTTATTAACTTGGACCTGGCCTATCAACTTACTCAAAACACCTATAGTAAGCGTGCCACGCAATCTGAAGCTGAAGCACTGTACAACAGCCATCCGTCCGGAAGCACTGCATCCCATGGAATGTCTGTCACTAAACAGAAAAAGATTGGTTGACAAATCTTGGTCATAGTTCCGAAGTTCGACACTTGAAAATGGGGTATGCCGGATGCAATAAAATTCAGAGCTCTACTTGTAAATAGAGAGGCTCTCTGACTGTGCCAGGGAAAGAAGGGTAGCTTTTTACGGTCATATAGCAAGATAGTTTCCAAACTGACTGGTCAGCCGCCGTTCCCTTTCCGGCAAAACAAGAAAGTCCACACCACCTGGCTAAAGTAGACGGAGGAAGAGATAAAATTACCTACATATACACAAAAATAGGAAGAACGACCATAGTTTATGGAAAAACTGCTGAAGAATAAACGTATCCTCCATGGTCAGAGGAAAGTTGCGACGCTAAGGGGCAAAGATCAAAGCCATAGGGTTTAACCTGCGTAGTAACAAGTAGGCTCATTCGAAAGAACAACAAGAAGAAGAAGAAGAATATGTGGTTATCGTCCTTTCAACTGACAATGATTTTGAGAGACTTCAAAATGCAGGACGTCTGTCGGTAAAGGGGTTCTTTAACGTGCGAGGAATTATAACGATAAGGATCACTCGAGCACTATTACATTCCAATCCACTGCGTCGGGATTTGATACCGCAAATTTTATCATAAAAGTCAAACTCTTCGACCAGCTACGCTGCACAGTCGGCCTATTGAAAGATTTTCTGGCATATGAAGGTATCGCTTTTCAGAGTTAAATTGCAGTTACCTAGTGCTTAACGTCACCTGAAATGTTTGAACTAGTATTAACATTATTTATTATTATTATTAATAACCTAAACATTCTTCGTTCGCGTGTAGCCTGTCATTCAATTAAGTACACATCTGACTTGGAGGCTGAATATAACCTACAAGTGCGTGATAATATCGATCTGTAATCAGCTGAAAGGTACACATTCTCTAGGTCAAAATAAAGGTGATATGACGGACAAGATAATGGGTAATACTTACTGTTTATTGGGGGCTCTGCATCTTCTAAATAATCCGTAAATATACTTTTGCCTACACAATGTTGTGTCAAACACGAATGTAACAGCCAAATTCAGTAGGATTACATTCATAATTTTATCATGATCCTTAATAGAAACTGCTTGTATCTTAAAGGTAATGATGATGACATTCAGTAATAATAATAATAATAATAATAATAATAATAATAATAATAATAATAATAATAATATTTTCCGTGGTTTCCCATTTACACACCAGGCAAATGCTGGGGCTGTACCTTAATTAAGGCCACGGCCGCTTCCTTCCAACTCCTAGGCCTTTCCTAACCCATCGTCGCCATAAGACCTATCTGTGTCGGTGCGACGTAAAACCTCAAGCAAAAATAATAATAATAATAATAATAATAATAATAATAATAATAATAATAATAATAATAATATCCTTAACTAGTTTTTATTTAAATATAACTGCCGATTTGATAATTGAATACATATTCTGGCATGTTTATTCATTAAGAACATATTTCCTATGTTCGGTAGTATTTTCTACGTCTTAGATGTCTGCTGCAATATTTCTGATCCATGGCCATTCCAACAATCAGCTTCTCTCTTCCGTTAGTGTACTCTTGTCTCCGTATACTATTTCGAGATCGGAGTTCTCCGACCATTGACACCGGTGGTCTGGAGCCGGCGGGATCTCATTATGCCTTCTTTGCCCTTCCTCTGGTGTGTTCATTAGTAGAAGATTTTACCTGAATTACAGTAATCTTCCGAAGTTGTCAAGACATAAGACAGACGGTGTGGAGTTCTCGTTTCAAATTATAGAATGCGTCACAAAAGTGTGAAGCGTTCCTTGAGCTATTTTGTGCGAGAGTGTGGGTACATTTCTAAAACACCGAGCTCGATAGCTGCAGTCGCTTAAGTGCGGCCAGTATCCCGTATTCGGGAGATTGTGGGTTCGAACCCCACTGTCGGCAGCCCTGAAAATGGCTTTCCGTGGTTTCCCATTTTCACACCAGGCAAATGCTGGGGCTGTAATTAATTAAGGCCACGGCCGCTTCTTTCCCACTCCTAGCCCTTCCCTGTCCCATCGTCGCCATAAGACCTATCTGTGTCGGTGCGACGTAAAGCAACTTGCAAAAAGAAAAAAAAAAAATCTAAAACTGATGGAAATCTATCCTTTTTCAACATTTGTGTGAAACCCCTAGCTGCAGACATGCGCTCGCAAGTTACGTAACATACTGTGGCAGCAAAACTCATGATATGTGTATCGTTAAATAAGGCGACACAACGTTTGCTTCCCGAGATGCAAAATATGAGACCTGGTCCAGTTGTCACAAGATACATACTTGTCAAGCATTTCTTGCGGCTGATATAGGGCCTACGCCTACCAATTAACAAACTGCAGCATCAAATGCTACATGAAACTTTAGAGAAGCACGTCAAACTCCCGATCCCTGACCAATCAACCTACGTAAATACGATTTACCAAAACTTCATTCTGAGGCAGTACACGGAATTCGTGGTGAAACTGGCGACAACGTAGTATGAATATTACAATGGACGAGACAACTGACGCTACTGGATTCGGAAACTGTGGCAGGCGGTGGCCTGTTAAGCGGGAAGTACGCCTGACGGAACATTTATGCTGTGGACTGGTTTAAGTTTCCAGTTCTGTTAAATAATAATAATAATAATAATAATAATAATAATAATAATAATAATAATAATAATAATAATAATAATAATAATAATAATAATAATAATAATAATAACATGCTATTAATGTTCTGTTAACTGCTAATGGTTTAAAGTGATACGTACCGAGCTCGATAGCAGCAGTCGCTTAAGTGCGGCTAGTATCCAGTATTCGGGAAATAGTGGGTTCGAACCCCACTGTCGGCTGCCCTGAAGATGGTTTTCCGTGGTTTCCCATTTTCACACCAGGAAAATGTTGGGGCTGTACCTTAATTAAGGCCACGGACGCTTCCTTCCCACTAGTAGCCCTTTCTTGTCCCATCGTCGCCATAAGACCTATCTGTGTCGGTGCGACGTAAAGCAACTTGCAAAGAAAAACAGTGATACGTTAGTTGTGGATTTACTTCCCGATAGGCTTTTGCTTCAATGGTCCAGTTAACCTACTACCAGGGATTTCATGCACCCAGGAATACCAGTCATCTGACTGAGCTGGCACTCAATCCAAGTCTTGAGGTTGCAGGTGAAGAGAACAAAATGATCCACAGTACAGAGCAGTCTAATTAAAAATAAGAACAGCAATTCTATTACTTACGCAAGCATCTTCAGTTTGAAGAGCGAATTTCCTCCTATATAACTTCGAAAAATGAAACACAGTAACCGAAGCATTAATGATAAAATTGTGTAAATAACTTTGATATTAAAAGTATTTTATATTTTTTAAAATAACTTTCGCCAATAAGAAAAAGATAATGTAGAAATATGGTATATGCAAATAGTTACGAAACAGATCATTAGTTGCATTTCTGCTATTGTCTCGTAGCTGAATTGGGTATATCTACACCACTAACCAAGACATTAAATGCAGCAGATTTCAGTAGTTCAATGTGATTCCAACAGCAGCATTAAGAGTGCCTATAAAACTTTACGTTACGAGTTTATCGAGGAACATTCCTAAACATTTCATATCCTAGCGCAAGGCAAGTTATTCCTAGGTTCATAAAAATTACAGACACTACAATTTAGGACATATGACCGAACACGCTAACTGCACAGGACGTAATTTTGCACCAAAATACTGAACTTTAATAGTTTAAGAATGAGGAGATAATAATAATAATAATAATAATAATAATAATAATAATAATAATAATAATAATAATAATAATAATAATAATAACGTACCTTCGACTTAGCACCAGAATTTTAAAATTTGACTTATTGGAGTTCCAACTCTTACTGGGAGTAAGTGACACGGTGTGGTAGCATTTAAATATGCTTAATTTTACACGATTTTGAGCTGAGCTCGAACCCACTATCTTGCGAAAGAAACACAACGGCTAAACCGTCCTTATCACTAACGCCGGTGACAGGATAGTTGAAGTGTAGGCTTACCTCTACCGTCCTTTCCAATATCTTCAAAATCTTTACAGAAACTAAATGAACATAGCATCAAAACAAGATTTTACCGCCCCGGCTAGGCAACCCATACGACATCCGTCAACGCTTAATTTCTCTTCATTCAAAAACAACAGATGATTACGTAAAGGTTGTAGAACGAAAAAGATCAAAATAATTCTGTATCGTTGTCTTTCAATGTATTTAACTCCTGGAAGACAAGATTCGAACATCCTGGTATCTGATCTGGCAAGACCATCAGTAGTTAGAATGAAATTTTAAAAATTAATATTAGCTACTATTAGGAAAATATACTACAAGTTATTTTTATATTAATAGTTTTAATTCCCACAAACTACTTATCTGTGGCTTTCGGAGGTGTCAACGTATCAGAGTTTTGTCCCACAGGAGTTCCTTCATGTGGCAGTAAATCTGATGCAAGGCTGGCATACACGTCTTCCAAATACCAAGGATCTGAGCCGCGATAGAGCCCACTAGATTTAATTCAAGTGGCCAGCGCTGAGGTTCGCAGCCAGGTATTAGCGAAATTATAATTACATACCCCACAGCTTCGTGCTATAGAGAAATTAGCGAATAATATAATTCACCAGAACATTTTGAGATCATGATATACAATATGCTCAGCATTCACTTAAATATGAACTGTAATTAGGAATTATTGGAAAACATTTGTGGATCGAAAAGGCTTAAATCATCTTTAATCATTTTCCTTTCTATTACGAAGTACATTAACATTTTTCAACGTTGTAGGGTCACCTACCTGAATGTGAGGGTAGTAAGGGGCCGGTAGGACTTGTGGCTGTTGACATCACTCATGGGAGTCCCCCAGAAATCATTCCTAAACACATCTGCAAGGGAGGTGACTCCGAGGACGTCTTTGTTTTGGGTGACAGCAGGAATGTCATCATGAACGAAGTCACCTTGCAGGCCGTTCAAGTAGCAGCCAAGGGCCACCGCCGCCACAGCCAAATACACTCCAGGTGTCGTGCTACGCGAACGGCATCGCTTACTAGAGGTTGGGTTGGCATTTGGACCCTTACGGTGGTGGCGAGACCGGAACGGGTGCGTCGTACTGGTGTCCGCTAATGCCACGGCGCGCATCTCCGTCAAGCATCACTCGAACCACATAGCACTCACTAAACGGCTTAACCCCCACCTTGTTCCTTACTAGAAACACATTGAATTCGAAATTGACGTAACAACTCCTCAGATAATTCTAATATATTTTTACTGTCTATATTTTCCGTTGTTTAAAGGTATTAGGGATTCTTCCCGTCCCCTTTACTATTATATCGAGATAGGTAAAAACGGAGAATTTAACTAACAATTCCTAAGCACACGGTCTCGTGCATTAAAGAAATTAAATATATTATTTTAAATCATCTGATTCTCAAGTGTATATTAACGAATATCACTGACATACGCAAATCAAATATTTTTCTATACTATCACAATTGATTAATTTAATTATTACGACATAATTTGAGAGTTTTATTCAATCGAATTATTTTCACTCCCACTTCACTTGACAGAGAAAATTCTCGATACTGTGTTAGCTTGAAGAAACCGCTCGGAAGTGCTGCAAGCCGGTTCTTGCATCCGCGAATCCGCAAGAAGAACTGGAGTCCAGATGAGAATTGTCGCCTGTATATAGGCAAGCACACCGCCCGGACTTAGTGAGTGAGGCGCATGTGCGCGCCACCAGCGCTCTTCTGTGCCACGGTGGGTCAATGGGAGATACATAGTTGAGAGTGAACGAGATGAGGCGAAGAGGGGAGGTAGAAGAGAAGGCAGATTTCTGTACCCCCAACACACGCACGCACACACACACACCTTCACCCAGGGGTCGTAAAAACTATACCTAAATAAAGTAATGCGAATAGTGCCCATGAAATGTAATGAGTCGCTTTGGCCCACTCTGTCACAGCTGCAGTTATAGCGCAAAAAATACATAAAAGAGTGTTTCCACGGAAAATATTTTAGAGTAGAGAAGAAATGTGGTGGGGTCTGTATTGTTATTGTTATGGGGCCTAATGACGACAGTAGTAATGAAAAATCTGGTTCAGGATGGTACGCATAGAGGGCAGACAATATTCCCGCATGAAAACACTGCTGCGGGTGGGCGCTTTACGAACAGAGCTATTTGTGCACTGTGCTCTGTATAGACATTATTTAAATTAGAGTTACTCGTGCACAACTGCTTGTATTGTTATGGGAAGTATTATTTAGAATATAGTCCTATTATTGCAGAAATTACTGCCAGAGGTTTTTAGGATACCTTCCAGTGAATGTGAACTGTATACATTCAGCAACAGTGAACTTACTTACCAGAGTTAAATATAAGGCAGCTTAAAACCCTTTACGTCGTATAATGCGAAGTATTAAACTAAAAAAGGGACGAATTTCAGTATAAAATTCCTGTCCTTTACACCAGTTCTCCATCCGTCTTAAGTGAGAAAGTTGAGCGCCTTCTCAACAAGGCAACTGCGGTTCGCATCCCGGACATTCGACTTTTGATGTCAAACATCATGTCTCAGTGGTGCAGAATCTGTGTAAAACTGTTTGACTCTTAACTTATTTATTCTGTATCCCCGGTTTCCCCTGCTTGTCCTATCACGCGATGAAATGTGAAATGTCGTATGGCTTTTAGTGCCGGGATATCCCAGAACGGGTTCGGCTCGCCAGGTGCAGGTCTTTCTATTTGACTCCCGTAGGCGACCTGCGCGTCGTGATGAGGATGAAATGATGATGAATACAACACATACACCCAGCCCCCGTGCCATTGGAATTAACCAATTAAGGTTAAAATCCCCGGCCCGGCCGGGAATCGAACCCGGGACCCTCAGAACCGAAGGCCAGTACGCTGACCGTTCAGCCAACGAGTCGGACAATCACGCGTGAAAAGGTGTAACACAAGTGGCTCTCAAATTAGGAGCGTGGTTTGGCGACCATGGTGCCCCTGGCTGAGTCACACATTGCTTTCACTTAGAGCACACTCCTCAATTTCTACTTCCCTCTTCGAATTCCCTCTCGTTAAACCCTTGGTTTCTTCTGACACCGGCGGTTTTAGCTTAACGTGGCCTGGGGAACATTTCATCTTCACGTACTTCGTGTCCCTTCACTTTATTTAACCAATACCCTCACTCATTCTTCGATTATTCCTCTCGTTATTAGTAAGAGAGAATGATTTCCCCCCCCCCCCCCGTCCCTCGACTAGTTGCAGTTATTTTTAGAACAATAATCATCAGGCGAGTTGACCGGGTTAGGAACGCGCAGCTGTGACATTGAAATCGGGAGATGTGGGTTCGAACCCCACCGTCAAGCAGCCCTGAAGACTGTTGTCCGTAGTTGCCCATTTTCACACCAGGCAAATACAGGGGCTGTACCTTAATTTAGGCCACGACCGCTTGCTTCCCACTCCTATGCCTTTCGTCCCCCATCGTCGCCGTAAGACCTAACTGTGCCGGTACGACGTAAGGGAAGTGGTAAAAACAGAAACAACAAAAATAATCACCACTATTGCACGTGAATTGAATCAAACCACTGATTGTCATATAAATCTACACGTTCTCTCCTATGATGTTTGAAATGAAGTTAATAATTGCATGTCTGTGGCTGAAATTTCACATAAAGTTAACTTGTTGTAGTAATAAAAAAAATAATAATATATTATTGTAAGTTGATTCCGTCATGCTAGTAAGTTGAAGATAGTGGGCAGATATATTTTAATCTATCTCAGTAGTACAACTAACGCATTTAGCCTTAGAGGTTGCCTCAAGTTATTTTCTGGCTTCTCTTTTACCATTCTCCTTTATCCGGAATTTTGACCGGCAACAGCAAATGTTGAACTACGCAATCCACCCAACAGCTACTGGGAAGAGAAGAAAGCAAATTCAAATGCTAAGTAAGTTCAATTGTACTCCTTAGTCGGGCACAACGATGTGAAAACGAATATTATTATTAGTAGGCTAACACGCTGAAGTGTCGTAAATGTCTGCCGCAGGAATTCCTTAATGTGCTGGAAGCAAACGACGCGGAACTGTCACAGTTAAACACCCTTAAATACCACCTGCCTCATTCGGCACCAAACTTGCCATCTTGCGGAGGGAACGACAATAACCGGACGAGTTGCCCGTGCGGTTAGGGGCGCACAACTGGGAGCTTGCATCCGGGAGATAGTGGGTTCGAGGTCCACTCTCGGAGAGCCTGAAGATGGTTTTCCGTGTTTTCCCATTTTCACACCAGGAAAATCCTGGGGCTGTACCTTAATTAAGGCCACGGTCGATTCCTTCCCACACCTAGGCCTTTCCTATCCCATCGAGCGATCGAGAAAGGGTGTGTCTGCTATTGTAATCAGTACTCCCCACACCGACTTTGACTGGCAGTAGGAATGAGGTCCTTCTCAAACACCTGTGTAACTGGCATTAGTAAGGAAGGCCTACCATTATAGTGAATAATTCACTTCTCGATTTAACTTGCAGAAGGCAAGGGAGCATGCATTGTTGTTTAAAATTCCCCTACCCGATTGTGTTTGGCTGTAGGCAAGGGTACCCGCCCTTATAAACAAATGTATCCATCTAAAATGTGACTGGTATTAGGCATAGTGGCCTGCTATTTTGATGGAAACTCACCAACTTGGTGTGACTGGTAGTAAGCTGACTGGCTGTAGGAAAAGGTGCCTGTCACTATAATTAAAAAATGCACAACTTAATTTCGACTGGTAGTAGGGAAGTTGCCAAACATTCTAATGAAAACTGTAATCTGTCTGGAAGTAGGAAAGGGGGCCTGCCATTGTAACGAAAACTCCCAAATCGATTGTGACCGCGCAGTAGGCGATGGGGCCTGCAATTATAATGAAAACTTCCCAACTCGATTTTGAATGGCAGTAGGCAAGTGAGCCTGCCGTTATCGTCACAAATCCGTAACAAGCACTTTACATTGGAAACACCGTATTGGGAACCTTGTAACCGTACAACAGGTTTACAGATTCCATTCAGTATTATTATTATTATTATTATTATTATTATTATTATTATTATTATTATTATCATTATTAACCCTATTCATTAGATTTTATATTCTATTTCTCATCATTTAGACTGTAATAATTAGGCATCATGCATATTATTGTATTTAATCATAGGTTAAGTGAAATTTGTTTGTAATTATTCTGTATTGCTGTAAGTGAGATTTGTTGGTTTCATATAGTCAGGCTGTGGCTTGTAACTCTGGCTAGATGAGCTGGCATAGTATGTTGCAATCGAGGCTATGTTTAACTGAGAATGTTATGTGCAAGTAGATTTCCCGGTGACGCATGAAACTTAGTCATCTGCAATCCGCTTGGGCACGCTTAGACAACACTTGACTGATGACATCAGTGCGTGGGCACGTGATTGCGACCAAGTGTCAGTATTCGCCAGCTACTGTATGTTGAAGTGGAAGGGATAAACAGAGAGTAGGGAGATGAGTCGTCATCGCGAGGTTATAAAAGTCGATGCAACGGTGGTGTGAGGTATTCAGATCATATCATTCAGATCATATGTAACAGTCAGATGTATCAAATGGAAGAAGTGGTCTTAGAGTGATGGTCAGAGCTAAGAGTTGTGTTTTCAAGAGGTCTTGTAATAATCGAGGAGGTCTACAAGTGGTGGTTGTATCCGAGCAGAGACGGGTACTATGCTGATAAAGAAACATCATCTTCTTGTGAGGAAGGACTTCACAAGATGTTTCAATAATATTGTCAATTACTTATAAGATATTGAATGGACGTAATTACATTGGAGCTCCCTACACGCGTACATGGTATGTAGGCCAACTCCTTGTTATATAAGAAGATAACAGCAGACGGCTCCCGACTTCAGCTCATAGGTTTTCCCTGGAATTTCAAGTTCAACAGCGGTGTATGCAGACATCAGGTAATTACAACATCAGACATGTTATGCATTCATAACATGAAGAAGAATGTAATCAGCGGCGATATCACATCTCACTTCAAGTTCATGCCAATAGCTTTTTTTTGTTTAGATTAAACTATAATAAGTGATTCCAGCTCCATGTACAATCCTCAATTGTGGAAATGCAACAGTATTTTAATATTGTCCTGATCCATATCCCTGTATATTGCCAGATATGTGAGTTTATCACCTCACGCCTTGAGATAATTGATATAAGAGGTATGCTCTACCGAATTTTGTTGTTTTTCTTAAAAAAGCAACTGGCGCTCAAACAAATGTTATTTATATTGTGCGGAAGATATGAAGGTATAAGAGTAGTGGTTGGAGTAGCCACAACGTGTCGCCAGCAACGTGGGACTCGAAAGGTTCAGAAAAAGTGTTTCTGAATGGCAATATACATGGATCAGTTCTTTTAATGAGTACGCACATGTTAAATTCACCGAGTAATGTTAGGAAGGTCATTTTGTTGAAGTATGTATTTAAGGGGTAATGTCAGAGGAAGGACAAGGGGAAATAGCTTTGAGATCGCGAAAAATTAGTAGGAAACCGAAGATGGACAAGGATAGCAATATGCAGTCAGGTGATGAGCCTGAGGTTATTGTGTCCAAGGAAATCCAAGGTGGTAACATAAATAGGAAGTTGGTGACTAAGTTGGGACCTGCTGAAAGTCATAAAATATTAGAAAGTGAGGAAAACGCTGTCACGCAAGATCAAAGTAAAGGGGTGATTGACCTGGGTTTATTTAATTTGCTGATGTCCAAAATGACTGAGCAGATTAATAACATTAGTGAGAAAATTGAATCTCAGAATAATATTATGAGTGAGAAAATTGAATCTCAGAATAATATTATGAGTGAGAAAATTGAAACGGTTATTAGTGAGAAAATTGAATCTCAGAATAATATTATGAGTGAGAAAATTGAAGCGGTCATTAGTGAGAAAATTGAAGCTCAGGGTATTAGTACTAATAAGAAGATCGATGATGTTAGTAATAAGACAGATCATCAGGTGTTAGAAATAAGTAAGCAAATTAATAATTTAGAAAGTAAGGTAAATAGGGAGTGTAGTGACATCAGAGCTGAGATGGAATTGGGTCGGAGCAATCTCCATACTGAAATCGAGCAAGTTAGTGAGACAGGCATCAAACAAGGGCATAGGATTGATGAATTAGGCGCCAAGATCGAGTCTAATAAAGGAGAAATCAATGAGTTAGTAGAAGAAAAGTTTGAAAAGATAACCATACAGTGGGGCAAGAAAGTAGGAAATGTATTAGTAGGGTAGAATATGTGGAAAGAAAACTTGGAGAAGTAGGTGATCTAGAGAGTGAACAAAAATCATTATCACAGAATGTGAGAGAATCGGAAGAAAAGTTGCAGGAGGAATTAAGAAAAATTCAAGAAAATGCTGAGGAAACAGTGGAAGAAAAATTTCTGAGTTGCCAGAGAGTACTCCAGAAAGAAGTGCGTGACAGTAGAAATGTACGTGAAATAATTGTAAATAATGGTTTAATCAATAGAGATAATGATTTACCTAAGTTTTCTGGAAAAGAATTTAACCCGATGGAATTTAGAGAGATATATTTATGAGAGATATATTATTAGCTGGGAAACTGTATTGGAGATCTTATCTAATGCTTTCGTAGGAGAGACTAAGTCTTGGTTTCAGGTATATAGAAGCTCGATGTCTAGTCTAACTGAATTTAAGGAAAAATTCATAGCTAAATTTTGGAGTGAAGGTGTTCAGAGTAGAGAGAAAGAGAGAGAGAGAGTAAGGCTTGGCAGGTATAATTCTAACGAGGGTGTTAGAATGACAGAATATTTTTGGCTCATGTTTTGGTGTGGAGAAATTTAGAATGTATTGGACCTGAGGCTGATATAGTTAGACTTATGGCTAAGCACTATCCCGATAGAATAAGAGAAGCTGTTTGTATGCAAAAAGTGGAGACTATTAAGGAAATGGAGATTTTGTTGGAAAGTTTTGATGCTTTAGGTAGTAGCTTGAATAATAGTAGGACACTAAATACGAATGTAGAAGGAAGGGGTAACCAATCTAATAATCAGGACAGGCCTATGAATAATCGTAACTACAGAAGAGAATATCAGGAGAGACCTAATAATAATTTCCACAGGGAGAGAAATTATCAAAATAGTTCGGAAAATTTCAGGACTGGGAGGCGTGATTATGGTAATCAACCAGAAGCTGGGAGGCGGGAGAATACAGGCCATAATAATAATAATAATAATGAAGCTAGAGGAAATAGGCAACAGGGGAGGCCAACAAGTCGTAACCGAACCAAGTAATTTAAACGCGCAACGGACTGTATAAACAGGTTACTGAGACAGTCCGTAAATGGTGAGTTCACGTATAAGGTAGATAAGTATGTTAATGTCGACCAGCCTATAATTGTAAGTGAACATGATTGTGACCTAAGTAGCAATAATTCAAATGTTTTAAGTGACGACTTAATCGTAGACAATAAATTTTATAAGTGTAATTTAAATTTAGATATAAGGCAAGATTTGTTAAGTGATCTTATATTATGTAATGAGGATAATTTAAGTAGTGTTACTGTTACACCGACGATTGAACTGCTGATATGGGGCAGAAAAGTTAAGATTTTGTTGGACTCTGGTAGTGAGAAGTCATGTGTAAATTCCAAGCTGTATGAGGAAGTTTTGAGAGAGAAGTATGATGTAGCGGAAATTCCAGTGAGGAATACGTTCATCGTAACAGCTGTTGGAAACAAGTCTCAAAGAGTGAATAAAGAAATAGCTGTCCCCTTTAACATAAGTGGAGAATGTATTTTCCAACCATGCTTAGTTGTGCCTTATTTAGTTTATGCCGTTATTTTAGGTACCGACTGGTTAACGTGTCACAAGGCTAAATTAAATTTTAATCTGTGTAATGTCAATCTTATTTGTGGAAAGAGTAGCAGGGAAGTCAGTTTACCATATGATGTTTTGTCAGAAATTAGTGCGAATAAAGTGTGTTCTAGTACGGAAGGGTCTTGTGAAATTCCTAATATTAGGAAAAATATTGATGTCTGCCATGTGTCTATACAGAGAGATTCTAGAGATGAATTGTATGAGACAGTGGAGAAATGTAATTTAGCGGAAAGTCAGAAGGATGAATTGTGTGAATTGTTGATATCACATTGTGAAGTTTTTAGTGATCGGCCTGGTAGAACACATCTTTACGAACACAAATTTAATGTTATTGATGACTCAACTTTTGTAGGACCGAAATATCCCATTCCGTTAAAATACGCTAGCGCTGTTGAAGAGCAGATTGACATTATGCTAGATTATAATATAATTGAACCATCATGTAGTCCTAATTTGAATCCACTTGTTATTATACCAAAGAAGGGTAACACGGTAAGATTGTGCATGATAACTTTTGTAGGATTATATTGGATGAATTTGAGCTTGGTGACAAGGTTTTACTCAGAGCGCCACTCCCGTCATCAGCAGAAGCTGGTCAATTTTCTAAGTTTTTCTTGTTATATCAGGGATACTTCACCGTAGTGAAACGGATTGTGAAATGTGCTTATTCATTAGAAGACAAGGAAGGAAATATCGTAGGCACATACAATATAAGAAATCTTAAGAAATATATCATGTGAGTTTGTTGATTAATTTTCATTATTATGTTAATTCACCGTCCGACTCGTTGGCTGAATGGTCAGCGTACTGGCCTTTGGTTCAGAGGGTCCCGGGTTCGATTCCCGGCCGGGTCGGGGATTTTAATCGCTTCTGATTAATTCTTCTGGCTCGGGGACTGGGTGTATATGTCCGTCCCAACACTCCCCTCATCATATTCACACACCATACTACACTACCAACCACCACAGCAACACGCAATAGTGCTTACATCCCTCCATAGAGGGTTGGCGGCCGTAAAATCAGGGCCAAATCCACATGTGCGACGCAGTTCGCACCCGCGACCCCACAGGTGTGGGAAAAGCGGCAGGAAAAGAAGAAGAAGAAGATGTTAATTCACCATGTTTTATGAAGCTGGCATTGCGAACAGGACTTCAGTGAAATTAGCGTGTGTTGTGATATTAAGTGAAGCACGACAGTGCAATAAACTCCAGTGCTTGGTGAAAGTGTATATAATGAAATGTCTTCGAGAATTACTTTTGGACACTAAATGAACGTTTGAAACGTCAGAAGTGAGAAAGTAATGTAATCTCTGTATGTAAATAATACTGTATAATCAAAGTGAAAATGATAATTGATCAATGTTTCATGTGTGTAACAACGAACATCCAGATGGATGATACTATGTACCCAATTTGTAAAGGGCATTTTTATACATGTATCTATGGTGTACTCGATTTCAGGTGATTATGTATATATTTCATGAATCAATCGATTCATTTAATCGATTATTTCATGAGGGAGGCGTTCTGTAACCGTACTATAGGGTTACAGATTCCATTCAGTATTTATTATTATTATTATTATTATTATTATTATTATTATTAATATTATCATCATTATTAACCCGATTCATTAGATTTTATATTCTGTTTCTCATCATTTAGACTGTAATAATTAGGCATCACGCATATTATTGTATTTAATCATAGGTTAAGTGAAATTTGTTTGTAATTATTCTGTATTGCTGTAAGTGAGATTTGTTGGTTTCATATAGTCAGGCTGTGGCTTGTAACTCTGGCTAGATGAGCTGGCATAGTATTTTGCAATCGAGGCTATGTTTAACTGAGAATGTTATGTGCAAGTAGATTTCCCGGTGACGCATGAAACTTAGTCATCTGCAATCCGCTTAGGCACGCTTAGACAACACTTGACTGATGACATCAGTGCGTGGGCACGTGATTGCGACCAAGTGTCAGTATTCGCCAGCTACTGTATGTTGAAGTGGAAGGGATGAACAGAGAGTAGGGAGATGAGTCGTCATCGCGAGGTTATAAAAGTCGATGCAACGGTGGTGTGAGGTATTCAGATCATATCATTCAGATCATATGTAACAGTCAGATGTATCAAATGGAAGAAGTGGTCTTAGAGTGATGGTCAGAGCTAAGAGTTGTGTTTTCAAGAGGTCTTGTAATAATCGAGGAGGTCTACAAGTGGTGGTTGTATCCGAGCAGAGACGGGTACTATGCTGATAAAGAAACATCATCTTCTTGTGAGGATGGACTTCACAAGATGTTTCAATAATATTGTCAATTACTTATAAGATATTGAATGGACGTAATTACATTGGAGCTCCCTACACGCGTACATGGTATGTAGGCCAACTCCTTGTTATATAAGAAGATAACAGCAGACGGCTCCCGACTTCAGCTCATAGGTTTTCCCTGGAATTTCAAGTTCAACAGCGGTGTATGCAGACATCAGGTAATTACAACATCAGACATGTTATGCATTCATAACATGAAGAAGAATGTAATCAGCGGCGATATCACATCTCACTTCAAGTTCATGCCAATAGCTTTTTTTGTTTAGATTCAATTTTCCTTTTATTAGTACCGCAAATCTCACTATATATATTTTTTTTTTGTTAAATTAAAAGACGTCAATGATTGTTCATTGTGACGTAAATTATAGTCATAAACTCAGTTTTATTTTAATTATAATAAGTGATTCCAGCTCCATGTACAATCTTCAATTGTGGAAATGCAACAGTAATTTAATATTGTCCTGATCCATATCCCTGTATATTGCCAGATATGTGAGTTTATCACCTCACGCCTTGAGATAATTGATATAAGAGGTATGCTCTTCCGAATTTTGTTGTTTTTTCTTAAAAAAGCAACTGGCGCTCAAACAAATGTTATTTATATTGTGTGGAAGATATGAAGGTATAAGAGTACTGGTTGGAGTAGCCACAACCTCCCTATGCTGTTTCTCGGATAACGCTAAGAGACATGCCCTTTTAAAACAATCTTATTTACTGTATGTACAGTATTTACTTCGATATCCGAATACAATGTAGAATACCGTAGCGAGGCACGGGTACATTTGCTAGTACATTAATAAGTTCAATGAGTATCAAGTGCTGCCTGAACCACACCGTACTTCCGTTCAATGAATAGCACAAACTCAGGGACAAGATATTCATAAAATCAATCCTATTACTGCGAATAATTCCCTTTCCTCGTACAGTACATTCTTAATAATAAACAAAAATATGCTATTAAAGCGCTATAATCATGTACAGCACTCAAGTTGAACACGGAAGTACTTTGTTACTTTTTTCCTCACAGTGCCACTGATTTCTTTTGAAGCACCACTGACTCTGTAACAATGTTTGAAGCAGTTAGAGTTCCTAACGTACATGCAAAAATTCAAGTCTATATCAACATCGACTGGTTCTTTTTATATATTATTTTGTTGCGTAAATACTATTTATATCCATGATTTCTTTTATATATGATTTATATAGCACCAACACAGACAAGTCTTATTGTGACGATGGGATAAGAAAGAGGTGATGGTGGAGGTTGATTATTGCATCAAGAGGAAGTTTAACTGGGCAGTCATCTTCCCATAACAGTAATCGGACGGGACATGGAAGAGGTACGACACATGGAAGAATGAAGTTTTTGGCTAAAGGAAGAGAAAGACCACGGAGGACGTGATATTTGAAGACAACCTAAGCCCCGCAAACTAAATACCCGTGGGGTCGGAAGAGAGTAACTGTCGACCAAGATGTTAATATAAGGAAAGGCCTTCATTACGGTATTCACAATGAAGAGGTTGTAAGTAAGGAGTAGTATCCAGTCTGGTATATTCAGTATTCATCTATGGAGCCGAGACGTTGAATCTTCGTGCTACAGACCTGAAGAAAATCAATTGTTTTGAAACGTTGTGCTGGCGAAGAATGTTACGCACACCTTGGACAGCATTTCTCTCGAATGAAATGGCGTATGGCTTTTAGTGCCGGGAGTGTCCGAGGACAAGTTCGGCTTGCCAGGTGTAGGTCTTTTGATTTGACTCCCGTAGGCGACCTGCGCGTCGTGATGAGGATGAAATGATGATGAAGACGACACATACACCCAGCCCTCGTGTCAGCGAAATTAACCAATGAAGGTTAAAATTCCCGACCCTGCCGGGAATCGAACCCGAGACCAGCACGCTAACCATTTAGCCATGGAGCCGGACTCACTCGAATGATTCCATTATAAAGCAACTCAACCTCAGAATCAGATTATCATCAATATGCAAGCAAAGAGTTTTACAATTCTTTGGACACATTTGACGTGGAAGCGACGGCATAGGAAAACTGATCGTTCATATAAATGTTCCCGGCGAGAGAGATCGTGAACGAATTCCCACTCGATGATTGAACATTATCGACAGTATATTATTTCAGTTTTACTATTGAGTTGTTAACTAAGACTATCACAGTTAAACCTGCTTCCATAAAGTCGCTGAAATTGCGTTTAAATAAATGTGATGGACACTGGTGCACGATATGCCGGAGAGTCTGCCTGAGAGTACCAAAACTGCACTCTGGTGACGAAATTTGTTCCCACTTGTGAAGATGATCAGCACTTCTGCCATGGTTTGTCCTAATCCTGTTTGGGGTTGAACAAGTTTTCCGGGGCAGATGGAAACTAGTTCGTTTTGTTCTTGTATTCATAATGGCTTGGCAATATCCCGGAAACTTTTCCACTAAATCTCTCTTCCAGGTTTGCGAGAGGTTGCAATTATTTCCGACCAGATGTCTCGCTGTCGGGATTGGAGGGTTCCGTGAATGTTATCTTCTGGCTTCAGCAGTAATGTCCTGGTGTATTTGTAGGTGGTCGTTGGCATTTATCTTCTTTTACTCCCGAAATAAGGCATGTTTACATCTGAGTGCATATGTAATATAAAATAATCTAACCCCATGGCACTACAGCCCTGACCGGCCTTGGCATACCAAGCGACCGCTGCTCAGCCCGAGGGTCTTCAGGTTACGAATGTCGTGTGGTCAGCACAACGAGTCCTCTCGGCCGTTATTCTTGGCTTTCTAGGCCGGGGCCGCTAACTCACCGTCAGATAGCTCTTCAATTCTAATCACGTTGGCTGCGTGGACCTCGAACCAGCCCTCAGATCCAGGAAACAATCCCTAACCTGGGCGAGAATCGAACCTGGGGCCCTTGGGGTAAGAGGTGCACACGCTACTCCTACACCATGGAGCCGGAGTATATGTAATATACTCTACATAATTTTAATATTATTTATAATATGTACTGCCAAACGATAAATAATTAAATAAATACATAAATAAATCAAGAGTATAACTGGGTTGAACATCTTATGTGCAGCACGTTTGGGCGAGGAGCGTAACAAATGGAGACAACCTAACAAGAGCCTCCTCGGAGAACACGATCCTCCAAAATGAGGGAAGTATAAGGGAGGGAGAAAAAATAAAGGTTACATATCTCTTCAAATGATTATGAGGGCATTTAGAGATTGTAGTCAGAATGCAAAGAGGATGGTGTACAAGTCTCTTTTAAGACCCCAATTAGAGTATGGTTACAATATATGGGACCTACACCTTCCTTAATACGAGAACTGAGAAAGGTCCAGAGGGAACCAGCACGATTTGTCTTGGGTGATTTCCTACAAAAGAATGTGTTACAAAAATGTTACAGACTTTGGTCTGGGAAGACTTGGGTGTAAGGAGACGAACTGCTCGACTGAGCGGTGTGGACAGGGAAGATGAAAGTGAAGAGCCCGACGTAAGTAAGCGGAACCGTGATCACCAACTCACGCTCCGAAGTTAAAAGATCCT
This sequence comes from Anabrus simplex, assembly GCF_040414725.1. Taxonomy (NCBI): domain Eukaryota; kingdom Metazoa; phylum Arthropoda; class Insecta; order Orthoptera; family Tettigoniidae; genus Anabrus; species Anabrus simplex. Next base: position 119,469,824 of record NC_090267.1, on the reverse strand, counting down.
GGTCCCCCTTTTGGTCGCCTCTTATGACAGGCGAATGTATTGTACCACCACCCCCTCCCCAGGAGGAGAGGATAGGAGAGAGCTAGGACTGGGAAGTAAGCGATCTAGGCCTCAATATATTACATGAAAATTACATGAAAATGAATGCAATTCAGGTTTCGAAAAGGTCATTCCAGTGAGGCCCGGTTTGTAGGATTCCAGCAAGATACACAGGCAGACATAGGTGTTCACACAGCAGTGGAGACACTTGACATATGCACATATTGGCAATAGTATTTTTTTTAATAGGTGAATGAAAAACAACAACCTGGTTTCCAAGCAATGGCCGGGTTAGGGATGGAATGAATGAAGCCCTCATCTTGCGGCGAGGATAGGAATAGTACCGGCTGCCGAAGCCTGTCGCACTCCTCTGGGGCAATGATTAATGACTGACAGATGGAATTAAATGACCGAACTCGATATCTACAGTGCGGCCAGTATCCATTAATCGGGAGATAGTGGGTTCGAACCCCACTGTCGACAACCCCGAATATGGTTTTCCGTGGTTTCCCATTTTCACATCAAGCAAATGCTGGGGCTGTACCTTAATTAAGGCTACGGCCGCTTCCTTCCCAGTCCTAGCCCTTTCCTCTCCCATCGTCGCCATAAGACCTATCTGTGTCGGTGCGACGTAAAGCCAATAGAAAAAAAAATGAAATGATAGTGGAGAGTGTTGCTGGAATGAAAGATGACACGGAAAACCGGAGTACCCAGAGAAAAACCTGTCCCGCCTCCGCTTTGTCCAGCACAAATCCCACATGGAGTGACCGGGATTTGAACTTCAGGACCCAGCGCTGCCACCTGAGCCACGTAGGCCAATTTTTAAATATATATTTAACAGAAATATACTTCATTTATCACTCTATATTTAGTTAGAGAATACATAAACTTAAAAGAACTGCTTTGCTAAAAAATGAAATAAAGATATTATTCTAGTCGTTTTATTGGTGGACATAAGTGTTCCCACAACAACTTAAACTACACGTTTGTCACCAGTAAAGAGTGCGCATTTCATTGTTGCGAATAACGCTTCTTAATCTGTTGGGCATTGAACCTACTAATTTTATTGCGATTTCTCCACCAATAGTACTGTATTCCATTCTTGTAGAAGCAATTATTTCAGCTGTTTTTTTCTGGATATGTGCTGTTTTCTGGAAGAGGCCATGTAAGAAACGTGAAAAAAGAAAATATTCCTTGAAAGTAGTTACAACAATCAATGATGCCATGGCGAGCGATAGGGGCGTCTGCCATTTCGTGTTCAAAATGAGACTGCCATAGCGTACCAAACATATTGTAGGGCCTATAGTCTAGATCATCGGCCCTCACCAAACATAGCATAGCTCGCGACTCCGTGGTAATTAATTTCGTGTGGATATTTCCAGCCGAGTGCAGCTCTTGAAAGGCACACCCTCCGATGAGTGTGGGCGGCATCTGCCATGCGTAGGTAACTGCGTGTTATTGTGGTGGAGTATAGTGTTACGTGTGGTGTGTGAGTTGCAGGGATGTCGGGGACATCACAAACACCCAGCTCCCGGCCCACTGGAATTAAGCAATGAAGGTTAAAATCACTGACCCAGCCAGAAATCGAACCCGGAACCCTCTGAACCGAAGGCCAGTACGCTGACCATTCAGCCAACGAGTCGGACGACTCCGTGGTGATATAATGTTGCATTTGTTCCGGTACAATTCTATTAAACTAGCTACTATTTTTCACCTTGAGTAATTGCGGAGTGAGAGCCCTCGCTGCGAGCCGGAGCTCATTCGGGTTTTGTCCGTGCATCAAACGGTTTCGCTCATCGAATTTCGCTCAGTGTAAACGTGGTCCCAGTAGTTGCGCGAGGGATGAATCAAGAACAGTGCTTGCAGCTCATCGAACTCTACAAAAAGAGAGATTTTATGTGGAATCCGAAACCAAAACTATTTCAATCGCAATAAAAGAGAAGATGCGTAGAAGGAAATTAGTTCGCAATGAAAAAAAAATAAAAATCCACAGCCTTCTCAACTGAACTTACCTATTTATACAGTAAAAGGGTAAGATGAAAGCGCTACTGGGATCATATCGAAGCGAAAGGTCGAAAGAAATTAAGAGCAGAGTCACTGGATCAAGTAAGCAATTCCCATTGGTTTATAATGCAAAACCCTGTCATTTCATTACTTTTTTGAACCTACCGGTAACTATTTTGAAGCATTCTTGGATCATGGTGAAGAACTTACACTGGCCGGCACGAAACATGCAACATTTCAATTTCTTGCAAAAACTGAAATTTATTTCAGCTTTAGGACACTAATCTACTATAAGATAATGAAATATTGTAGCGGCTGGAGGGACAAAACAAGTTTCCATGTTGGCTGCAAAACCAGGACTGAAGCTTTCAGGCTTGTCGAAGGCGGCTCGCCCAACTCGCGCTATTTTTCGCTCTGAATTGCGCTCTGTTTTGGGTAATGCGATATTTCGTTCGAAGCGAGTCAGTTTCGCCCGAGAGACTTTCGCGAGGGAGTTTTGCTTGTGAAAACGCAGCTTTAGATTCCGTAACTTCGTGACTAGGTCAGATGAAAAGGGGAAATTTTGTCAAATATTTAAAATATAACATAAGATTTTCAATGATTGTATTTTTCGGGTTTGTGAACTGTGGTCTAGGAGAATACGATAGTCCCCACGTTTCATCGAAAACTTCGTTCAGCATCTTCAATATTTTTTTTTTCTATTTGTTTTTACGTCGCACCGACACAGGTAGGCCTTTGGCGACAATGGGATAGGAAAGGCCTAGTAAGTGAAAGGAAGCGGCCGTGGCCTTAATTAAGGTACAGCCCCGGCATTTGCCTGGTGTGAAAATGGGAAACCACGGAAAACCCATCTTCAGGGCTGCCGACAGTGGGGTTCGAACCCACTATCTCCGGATTACTGGATACTGGCCGCACTTAAGCGACTGCAGCTATCGAGCTCGGTCCAATGTACATAAAAATTGATTTGCTATATGTAGAACGAAGCATGCCTTTTCAATTACAATATTGTTCATTTTTACACGTATTTCATAGTGATGTAAGTATTATATTCGTGTTCGACAGAATGAAAATACTATAGGTCATAAATGAGTCGACATTGAAAAATAATGGCTTCGTTCTTACTAAAAATATCAAAATGTCTAAATGGATCAGAAACTATCATAAAGATCGAATAAATCCAAGAAGTTCGCAGTAGATTATGCCTAAGAGTACACACAGTTCAGCATGTGCATCTCAGCTGAGGAGACTAGGAGCCGACAGTAGACTATATGGAGCAGTCACTGCGGACCTCTCGCAGACAATGTACGACCATCAGCAGCTCATAGAGAAGGACCAGGCCCGAGTGAATTGACGCGTCATGTCGCCGATTAAATAGAATTGGACGCAAGAATGCTTTCAGTTACAGTGCGAGATTTCAACATTGATCCTCGCTACAACTGCAGACAGTTCAATCGTGTGAAGGAACAATTCATTTAAAATATCTTATCCACAAGGAGACCAACTACGCTGGACAATACTGCACGTTCACAGATCTCATTTTCACTCACAACTCAACAAACTTATGCTGTAAGTGAGTTAATTCTCATACAATCAAATCAGTCATGATCAGAATTTAGGGCTGTCGGTCAGATGGCAGATTGGTTATCATTTGATCATTTCGTCTGCTCTTAACCCTCACTAGATCTTTACGTGCGCCGTTACTCGCTAGTGAGCGCTGCGCTCGCCTTTATGTTTAAATGCCATGAAATGAAATCAAATGACGTGTGGATTTTAGTTCCGGGAGTGTCCGAGGACATGTTCGGCTCTCCAGGTGCAGGTCTTTTGATTTGACACCCGTGGGCGACCTGCACGTCGTGATGAGGATGAAGTGATGATGAAGACGACACATAAACCCAGCCTCAGCGCCAGTGAAATTAACCAATGATGGTTAAAGTTCCCAACCATGCCGGGAATCGACCCCGGGACTCCTGTGACCGAAGGCCAGCACGCTAACCATTTAGGTATGGAGCCGTACATTAAATGCCCAAATTATGCCCACTTAAAGAAGGAGGTATTTCCTATACGTCAATTTGAGATATTTATTTACGAAAGAAACCTCCGTGGCTCAGCCGGCAGCGCGTCGGCCTTTCACCGCTGGGTTCCGTGGTTCAAATCGCGGTTACTCCATGTGAGTTTTGTGCTGGACAAAGCGGAGGCGGGACTGGTTTTTCTCCGGGTACTCCGGTTTTCCCTGTCATCTTTCATTCCAGCAACACTCTCCACTATCATTTCATTTCATCTATCAGTCATTAATCACTGCCCCAGAGGAGTGCGACAAGCCTCGGCAGCCGGCACAATTCCTATCCTCGCCGCAAGATGGGGGCTTCATTCATTCCATCCCTGAACCGATCATTGACTGGAACACAGGTTGTAGTGTTTCATTTTTTCATTTACTTCGGAACGCGATCGAGTGGGGTGGCCACGCGTATTAACAATCCAAGCTCTGCATTCGGGAGACGCATGGGTTCAAAACCCAACGTCCGCTGTCCTGAGAATGGTTTTCTATGGTTTCCCGTTTACACTTCCAGGCAAATTTCGGGTCATTTCCTATTCATAGGCCACAGCTAATTCCTTCCACTTATATAATTTCAGTCACCAGCATTCATTTCATATTCATTAGCTCCTCAACTGAGGTTGGCGACAGGAAGGCCATCCGGCCGTAAAACATGCGATCTCACCTCATCCCCAACCCCGTATCAAGAAACGGAACTATAGGGTAGAAAAACAATTTATTTAGGAACACGAATACTTAAAAAAAAATTTGTTTTTTTGCTGGTGGCTTTACGTCGCACCGACACAAATAGGTCTTAGGCAACGAAGGGACAGGAAAGGACTAGGAATAGGAAGGAAGCGGCTGTTGCCTTAATTAAGGTACAGCTCCATCATTTGCCTGGTGAGCAAATGGGAAACCACGGAAAACCATCTTCAGGGCTGCCGACAGTGGGATTCGAACCCACTATCTTCCGGATGCGAGCTCAGAGCTGCACGTCCCTAACCGCAAGACAAACTCGCCCAGTTGCTTAAATTTGAGATAGGAGGAGTTTTCTTAGTATGAACTAAATAATGCGAACATAAACAATCCAGCAAAACAGGAAACAAACTTTTTCCACAGTCAGTCATCACCGTTGTTCCTTTCAGCATCTTTCCTCCTACAGTTTTTCTGGGTTCGAACATTTGTAGCGGAAAAATGGAGACCCGTCTTGGCAATTCCATCCTTTCCTAAAACGAATAGAATGCAGCCTTCAATCAACGTAAGTACCTCTTCTTCCTCAAAACTTGCAGACATGCTGTTTCAGAGGATCGCTTTCGTAAGCCTTATCACTTTCATTAGCATCACTTTCGGTGTTCAAGTCCACTTTCTCAGAAGTTTCACCCAGCCATGAAATTATCTGATAAGTGAATGTCAATATAACTTGTGTAAATTCACTAACAGGAGTCAAAATATAAAAAATTCACATTTAACACACGCATAAGACAATCCTTGACTTATTACAGTGCGGGAAATTGAGTAGCATTGTTACTCGCTACTGAACGTACCGCTCAACAAACATGCACTCTCGCGCCTAGTAATGGATTGAGGGTCCCAGTTTTCGAAGATAATGAAATTAACTGACCTCCCCTTCCTAGGATTCTGTTCGAAAGATACGTAGAGTTTCAAAAGTAGAGGTGTTGTAACATTCCAACAACAAGCAATATTCTACGGAAGTGAGCGCCGCTCACCGTGCGAGTAACCGCGGGTTAAATTATTTCAATGAACGTGGAAATTCATCGAATATTTCACTTGAAAAATTATTCCACTGCCAAATTCCATTTCCCCAGTTTGTCCTACAGATTTTTTAATTTGCTTTTCGTCGCACTGGCGGCTTATGGCAACGAACCTCCTGAATTCCAACTTTATCTTCATATTATGATCATTTCTGTCTTTATGAACTCCACTCAAGATTATTTGTCTACTAATGACCAGGGTTAGGATATTTAGATGCGCACCTTTTTTCAGGGTAAATGAAAGCTCTTCAGAAAGATATCACAGTGTGAAGTTTTGTTTCTAGTTGCAAAAAGAGGCATTTTTCACGAATCTTTTCCCTTTCTTTACCTTTATCCCTTTTCCCCCCACCTATGCCCATAATCCCCCTTTTTAAAGTTTAATTACAATTTATTCTATAAGACTTCTAATAAATATGAAATATTTAACTTTCAATTAATGTTTTTTCAGCTTGCTCTGTACGTGCGAATAGTAAGCCTACCTTTTCCACTAAACCCGGCGCGGGAGTTGAAAGCACTGCTGCAACAATGGAAAATAATTGTGTGTACGACAATACCTCTTTCTCTCGCTTTACCGCTATAATATAGCCCGCCATAATGCAATTGACAATGATTGATTCTGTCCCACCAGAATCAGTAGCCTGCTGTTCGTGAATGTGAGTTTGTTACTGTGAGAGACGTCATCTGTTCGCATGGAGGCGGAGGATGGTGACGCAGAGTTGTCACCAACCGCACCCGCGTAGTTCCGAGAATTGAGACTGGGTTATGCTCCAAGCTACTAGAAATCACTGAGACTGCAGTTCCAGCATGAATGAGAACATTCTGGCAACTGTCGCGGTGTTATGAGAGAGTGTGGACAGCAAGTGAGCGAGTGAGCGCAAGTGTGAGTTGTGTGATATTGCCATTGAGTTAGCAAGTGAACTGGTGTTAGCACTTTATTACATTACTAAACGAGTGTACTACTAAATTTTACCATGCCAATGGTGTCCAGTGCCCAATTTATTGCTCTGGCTCAGGAATTGAAACAGGATTTCATAGACACTGATGGAACTGTTATGCGATGTACTAGTTGTGTTTCAAGAATTTTGCTAGATGAAAAACACCATAGAGATCGCATCAAACAACACATTTCCAGCTCTAAGTATCAAATAAATAAGACTCTTCAAGCAAACAAGTCGCGGCAATCTCTATTACGAAATTCGTTCGAACAGAATTCTTCAAAAAGCCAAAAATTTGAAGGAATGAAACATTGATTTGTGTGCAGCTCTTACACAAGCAGGAATTGCACTCAATAAGGTGAACCATCCAGCCTTCAAGGGATTTCTTGAAAACTACACAAAGATGTCAATGCCCGATGAGAGTATTTTAAGAAAAAACTACATGGAAACTGTTTACCAAGAAACTATACAAAGAATCAAGGAGAAAGTGTCTGATTGCGATGTGGGAATCATTGCAAATAAAACCATAGACTCAATGGAACATTTTAGCTTTCCCTTAGCAGGGGATAATGTTAAGCCCATGTTGTTAAAAATGCATGAGCTGCAGAAAGCCAATGCCAGTACAATAATGCAATCAATTATTGACTTCTGCCATAAACTCTGGCCTACCGGTGTCGAGTTTTAAAAACTTCTTGTTGTTACGGACCAAGCTCCATACATGGTTTCAGCTGTTAACCAATGAAACCTTTATTTCCTAAGTTGAAGCATGTGCCATGCTTGGTTGCCCTTCACAGGGTTTGTGAATCCATAAGGAACGAATAAGACATCGCAAATAAATTCATCTCTGCCCTGAAGAAGATTCTACTGAAATCTTCGAGTCGTGTTGTTGCCTACAGATAAACCACTAGCCTGCCCATTCCAAATTTCACGGTCGTTACTCGCTGGGGATAGTGGATTGAGTGTGCTGCTATGTTGTGTGAGAATTTCGACAAAATCGGAGAATTTGTGCTTTCTTTCGATCCAGCCGACACAGGTGCAATTTCCAAGGGACAGCAACTTCTCTTACCGGAGAAAATACAACATTTGCAGAAAGAACTATATTGTGTTCATATTTACAAGTACCTGACTGGAGTTATTAAACGATTAGAAGAACAAAGTCTGGAAAAGGAAAAATAATGAGATATTTTTACTCCCGTGAGGGAGCAGTTAGATGGCTTTGCCGAAGGCAACCCTGAGTCTAGTCTTCAGAAGATTCCAGACATTGAGGAATTCGCCACATCTGTAGAGTTGGCATTCCGAGTGAATACAAGGTTTACCCCACTGGTTTCGGTGGATGTCGAAAGAAGCGTTAGCATCTACAAAGACATTCTATCTCATAATTGAAAGGGACTTACTTTTAAAAATGTAGAGATGCTTAATTTCTTGAAGTACAATAGCCACATTTTTCCCTTCTTTTGACGAGTGATAATTTGATGCTTAAGTGCGGCCAGTATCCAGTAATTGGGAGATAGTGGGTTCGAACCCCAATGTCGGCAGCCCTGAAGATGGTTTCCCGTGGTTTCCCATTTTCACACCAGGCAAATGCTGGAGATGTACCTTAATTAAGGCCACGGCCGCTTCCTTCCCATTCCTAGGCCTTTCCTATCCTATCGTCGCCATAAGACATATCTGTGTCGGTGTGACGTAAAGCAAATAGCAAACAAGTAAGATAATTTGATGTACTTGTTTGTATTTCACTAAACTAGAACAGAGGAAAGAGAAATCAACCTCCGTGGCTCAGGCGGCATCGCACCGGCCTCTCACCGCTGGGTTCCGTGGTTCAGATCCCGTTCAATCCATGTGAGATTTATGCTGGACAAAGTGGAGGCGGGACAGGCTTTCTCCGGGTACTCCGGTTTTCCCTGTCATCATTCATGCCAGCAACACTCTCCAATGCCATTTCATTTCATCTGTCATTCATTAATCATTGCCTCAGATGAGTGCGACAGGCTTCGACAGCCGGCACAATTCCTATCCTCGCCGCGAGATGGGGGCTTCATTCATTCCATTCTTGACCCGGTCGAATGACTGGAAACAGGCTGTGGATTTTCAGAGGAAAGGGAAATCGTTGAATTAGTTGAATAAATCAGCATATTTTTGTCCCTTTTTTACCTTATTTGAGTACATTTTCCCTTCCTTTCTTCATCTGAAATTTGCACCTAAAAATCCTAAACCTGTTAATGACATTACACGCCATCTCCCCACTGACTGCCCGAAACATACCGCTTAGTCGGGCAGCCCGTCCCAAGTCTTCACAGACCGAAGTTTGGAACATTCTCATACGACTATTATGATCAAAATGAGGTCGGGACAGGGTGAAGCTCGGTGTCGGCACGTAGCCTACTCCTCGGCGCGTAATTCCAAGTGGCCTGCTCAAGGCTTAACGTATCCGTCCAATGCACGAATCACCAAAAACAACGTCATAAGCCCTCACTCCATTTGACAGTGCAGAGGAGTTTGGATTTGAATCCAGGCATATTGAACGCAATCTAGTGATTTGAAATAGTAAACCACCACCTCTCGTACCTTGGCATCCATCATACTGACTGTGGAAATTTTCTCGACCACCAGGTAAGAGCAAGAATACAGGGCGCTTGAATGATCATGGCTACAGGTGGTAATTGCGACGCATTATAGGTCAGTCTACGCCGCAACTATGACATTCCATTAGTCACATGTGTCTGACGGGAGAGGCTATAGGAACAACAGGACCTGGATGAGACCGAACTTTCATAAACGACTTCCAGGTCAAACTTCAGATGACAAAATGCTCGTATAGTTCTCAAGACACTCAAATTTGTATTTGTCAATTATTCGGCTCATTGGCTGAATGATCAGTTTGAGGAGCATCGGTTCAAAAGATTATTTGCAATTTGTTTCACGTCGCACCAACACAGGCCACTTATTATATTGACGATAGGATAAAACAGAGCTAGCTCAGGGAAGGAAGTGTCCGTGGCCTTACGTAAGATATAACCCCAGCATTGACCTGGTGTGAAAATAGAAAACCACGCGAAACCACCGTCAGGGGCTGGCGACAGTGGGGTTCGAACCCACTACTTCCCAAATGCAAGCACACAGCTACGTGGCCCAATTCGCGTTACGAAATTCTCTTGGCGGTTCAGCTGATTTTTCTTATCATACTCCCCTTCTCTTCCTAGATATCGGACGCCAAGAAAGACATAAAATAGTTAAGTTGGACCAAGTCCTCGTGTGTGACGCAGATCGTACCCGCGACCCCACAGGACTGTGGAAAAAGCAGCAGAGAAAGTGAAAAAAAAACATTATTATTACTATTATTATTATCATTGTTATCATTATTATTATTATAATTAGTATTATTAATATCATACTTCTCCGACTCCTTGGCTAAATGAACAGCGTTCAGAACTTACGTTCAGAGGGCTCGGGTTTGATTTCCGACCGGGTCGGTAATTTTAATTCCGACTGATTAATTCTCCTGGCTCGGGGATTGCTTTTTGTGTACTTCCCAACACTCTTCTCTCCATATTCAGACATTACATCACACTACTAATGACCAAAGAAATACGCAATATTTAATACATATCTCCACATAGAGTTGGCGTTAGGAAGGGCATTCGGCCGTAAAACAGGGCAAGTTCTCATGTACTATACTGTTCACACTTATGACCACATAGGTTTTCTTCTTATTCTTATCTTCGTATTATTATGATTATTATTATTATTATTATTATTATTATTATTATTATTATTATTATTATTATTATTATTATTATTATAAATGAGTAAATGAGTCGTTTTGATATTATAGTGTATTTACTACTACAGTATATGGATTTTTCTACGAATTTTAAATTAACATTGTGAAATGAACTGATATATTTTGAGATGAACACAATTCTAACATTAAAGGCACACCTTTTCACCGAGCCATAGGAATTAAGCAATTATGGTTAAGATACCGATGCGGACGGGAATCGGACTCACGACCCATTGAACGAAAGGTCAGCAAGCTTGGAGCTGGGCCGACTACGTTATTGCCTTCCTCACAAAATCCACAGACCTTTACTCTTGCGTGGCCATGTTCTGTGGCCGTATATGGACAACGAAATACAGTATAACACATGGCCTTGTTGCATCTCCTATCGACCGATCTATACGTTTTGCGGTCAACCATACCGTCCAAGGGTCGCTCATTTTCTGTGTCAGAAAGAGAGTACATCACAGAACTCGTCCAGCGTCCATCTAGAAGTAAGTAGGCAAGCTTGTCGCTTTACGTCCACAGTTACCATGGTGAGATGGCAGTGAGTATGGCACTTGGCTACCATGTCCCCTCCTTTAATATACACCTGAACGGTTTTTTTTGCTAGGGGCTTTACGTCGCATCGACACAGATAGGTCTTACGGCGACGATGGGATAGGAAAGGCCTAGGAGTTGGAAGGAAGCGGCCGTGGCCTTAATTAAGGTACAGCCCCAGCATTTGCCTGCTGTGAAAATGGGAAACCACGGAAAGCCATCTTCAGGGCTGCCGGTAGTGGGATTCGAACCTACTATCTCCCGGATGCAAGCTCACAGCCGCGCGCCTCTACGCGCACACCTGAACTTTCACCAATCAGGTGAAGTACTTAGGAAAATGGTTTGTGCCCTTGAGTGCTAAATCCTGGGGATGTGTGAAGCCAATTTCTCGCCCGATGGGAGTGGCGAGATGGCACTGCTTTTAAAATGAAGGAAGTCCACCAATGCAGACTTGATGAAGTAAAGAATGCGTAACAAAAACTATCAATGAGAAGCGCACAACACTTCAAAAAATCGAGCATTGGTAGGACTGCAATGTATGCATTTTTATTTTCCTTTGGAACAAATCTGGAACGAACAAATTCGAAGTTGGGATATTCCAACTCCTATAAGAGTAAAGGGGAAAGGAGTGAATGGCTCAAGTAGATTTCTGGATTGTTTTATTAGACTGGATGATATCGAATAAGCCTTTGTGGATCCGATGAGCATTTCCTGATAAGTGGAAATAGTTCACAGTTCCTTCCGTCTACATCACTGACACCTGTCCGACTCGTTGGCTGAAAGGTCAGTGTACTGGCCTTCGGTTCAGAAGGTCCTGGGTTCGATTTCCGGCCGGGTCGGGGATTTTAACCTTAATTGGTTAATTCCAATGGCACGGGGGCTGGGTGCATGTGTTGTCTTCATCATTTGATCCTCATTACGACGCGCAGGTCGCCTACGGGAGTCAAATAAAAAGACCTGCACCTGGTGAGCCGAACCCGTCCTGGGATATCCCGGCACTAAAAGCCATACGACATTTCACATTGACACCTGTACCGCGGTAGACAATTCCCTTCCTTTTGAACTTTGGGCTTCTAGGAGATTACACACTCCTCGGACTACCGATCGAGCCAAATGATTCACCAAGCATCTCAGTGAAAATATTTATTCGTTTAATCCATAAATCCAAATAACCATTGACGGGCTATCATACCCACCTCCAATACATTGAAACGTACTTCAGATTTGAAGACGTCAGCAGAACGCAGGAAATTAAATACATAAGTATTAGTAAATGTCAGAAGTAGTATGACAGGAAACATTATTATCAGCCGATTAGAGTTTCTAAAGGAGGTCAGTCAACTAAACTTGCCCGTAAACTCAAAGAACAAAGATTCATACGCTTAATACAAATATTATTTAAGTACACCTACTGCTAACCCTATATTTCGTTTAACATGGTAATGTAATGTACAGATTTTCTAATCTGAAGTGTTCATTCTTTTGCCTGTAGTTAGCAGAAGACATTCTTAAGTCTGTAAAAGTGGATAGGAACATTCCGCTTTCTATGATTCGTTCACAATGTACATTTATTCTGATGTGCTATCGGTTGAATAACACAATTTTGTGTGTACATTCAATGCCCAACAGCGAGGCTCTCCTCTCATCACTGCAGACATATGTGTGCTAGCCGTACAAGTATCCATTGTACAATACGTCATATAGTTTTCTGCACAAGTTGGAGTCAATGGTCGTGAAATTCTGAGGAGACAACAGGCGCAGTTTAGGGAAAAAGCATTTTCAAAGACGTAAGTGTTTGATTGACATAAACATTTTTGTCGACACGGTAAGCTGCGAAGGAATTATTTTAAGAGAAGATTCGTGGTTATGCACTGCATGATCAAATATTGTACTTTCAACTTTTAGTCGGATATAAAATACAAATCTTTCAGAGACTCTGAAGAAAAACCAAGAACTAATATATTTTATATACTCCCGAAAGCAGCCCGCATAAAATATAAGGTTTCTAGCCTGCAAAAATAGTTTAAGAAGTAAAAACACTGTTGGAAGAGGTTCTGTCCATGATGTGTATGTAGAATCTACGTAAAGAACAGAATATCGCATCAAAAGCGAGATACTGATCTTCCACGTCTACTGAACATTCCTTAAAATTTATTTGCATATAAATAGTGAATGTACATATAAGTAGTAAATGATTGATATTAATAGATTTTTCTTTTAAGTCCGACCTTCGCCATCGTTACTCCTACGAATCTGCGTTCTATTAAGTCCCATTTCACTTCTCCATCTGATCCCACTGCGCATATTGAAACCTATTCTGTTATGATTCATTACGTTCTCCCCATGAACCACTCTAATGAAGCAAAGGTTGAAGCTTCATTTCAATTTCGAAGTGCAGTGTTAAAAGCTTTCCATTAAAATCATTTAAATTTGGTTAACAATTTATAGTGGATTCAGGATTTCTATTTATAAACCGAAGTCAATAATCGGTCTCCCGGTTGTTGGCGTGTACATACAAACTGCTACTACAACAAATACAGTATAACTGCAGCACTACAGGCGCTAGAGGTCCATGGGCTAATTGCTAATTTCACAACTTGTCTTAGGTCTCGCCGGCGCAAATAGGTCTTATGGCGACGGTGAAATAGGGAAGGGTAAGGAGAGGGAAGGAAGCGAGGATGGCTTTAGTTAAGAAACAGGCCCAGCATTTGCCCAGTGTGAAAAAATTGGAAACCACCCAAAACAATCTTCATAGCTGCTGACAGTGGAGTTCAAACCTACCTCCCGAATGCAAGTTGACCGGACGAGTTGGCTGTGCGTGTAGAGGCGCGCGGCTGTGAGCTTGCATCCGGGAGATAGTAGGTTCGAATCCCACTATCGGCAGCCCTGAAAATGGTTTTCCGTGGTTTCCCATTTTCACAGCAGGCAAATGCTGGGGCTGTACCTTAATTAAGGCCACGGCCGCTTCCTTCCAACTCCTAGGCCTTTCCTACCCCATCGCTGCCATAAGACCTATCTGTGTCGGTGCGACGTAAAGCCCCTAGCAAAAAAAAATGCAAGTTGACACCTATTTGAGTAGTAACAAATGTAGGATCATTTAGAAATTTTGATACACTTACTCCCAGGACACGCCAAATTAACTTTATAATGTGATTGTCACTGGTCTCCGTATAGTAAGATTTGTAGGAAAAAGTTGCCTCCCATTTTTCTTCTCTTTCTTAGATTTTATAAAAGTAACAAAAGTTTTTCTGTCTACCGAAAACACTAGCGAAATCATATCACTGTAACATACCTGTAAAAATAAATAAAAACTATTAAATAAAGGACGATGTTTCGTTCTACAAAAGCATCCTCAGATTCTAACAAATCACTTTAAATCTTGCGCATATATTTGCAACATTGGTTACGTTGCGTAAACTAGTAAATGATCATGAATTGGTGATTTATGAACAAATACAAACAAATAATGTATGCAGTAACCCTCCAAAGTCACTTTAGTAACTTATGGAAATGTTTTCTGTACTTCGCTGCTATTTCCGTTTGGACTGCAGGCATATTCTTATTTCTGGTGCTGGTATTGGTAGCTAAGTAGGCATCAACTCTGTTTCGTGGTGAGGGGTAGGAAAACAGGGGGCGAGAGGAAAGTTGTGCGCAATGACCCTGTACATTATCACTAAAAATAATGTCTCATAAGGAACTCTTTAGTTCAGTTCCTTACTTTTTTTTTACATGAAATGCATTAACTTATATTTAATCCTACATACACAAAAATAGACGTAATTAATAAAAACTAGAAGAAAATAAGACTACTGTCTCATCTGATAGCCACCATACACTGAGGAAGCGCTGTCCCGTCAAAAAATGTTCATGATGTGCGAAAAATGCCTTTCAGTTGCTATATACACTATCTTCTAATTTAACCCTTATAAAACATTAAATCATTATGTTTAATAATTTTCATTAGCTGTTATTAAATGCTAAGTATGTCCAACACAAGATGTCTGTGTAAATAAGTATTGTAAATTCGTATAACCTCAAACACTCTTCAGTCGAAAACTGTGCAAAACCCTTGAATATTCGTCTATTAGGTATGTTCTACTGTCATTCTGGTTCGTGTGCGGGATTTTGGAGGCTTACCGTGATGTTTTATTATCCAGATAAATGTGGAAGCTTTAGGAATTATGTGAACTTCGTCAGCATGGGTTTTTGAATTAAAGCCGTATATTCGAGTTTAACCCTTCTTTAGTCGCGCGAAAATTATTACGTTACTAGTCGCGCACAGAGGTAACCTCCAGGGCTAAAAATGAGCGTAATTTTCGTCCTTTGAGATGTTGTTTTGGCATGTTCGTTTGCAGTATTCTTCGGTATAATTAAAAGAAATATTTTTAAATATTAGTAGGTTATTCTTACACAGTTTGTTTGATCTAAAATCAGAATACTGTAGACCTTAACTGTGACCAATGGTCTTATGATATTACCTACGACGATCACATCATATTAAATATGAAATAATATTTTTTCTAAAATACGTTTAGAAGAACAGAACAACAAAGTCATCGACCCAGAAAAAAAATAATATGCACTAAATTATAAGGTTTCTTGCTTATTTGCACACGGAGCAAACGTCCAGGTGATGTCACTTGTCACAACAATGATCCCACACTCGCTCACTGGATGCACGATCGCGCCGAAATGCTGACAGGACGAGTCCAAATGATTAAGGAGAAAGGTATAGGGGTGGAGAGACTAACAGTTCAACTGAGAAGTTCAGTACCGTGCAAAATGTAATCGGCCCGGAGGAAATCCCCGTGAGCGACTAAAGGAGGGTTAATCTACAGTGGAGTACTCCAATCGACTGATCAGTCGGTCGAATTTTCCTTGTACGTTCTGGTGTGTTCCATTTAGAGTGTTGCAAGAAAATTTCCAGAAGTTACAGATTTCTAGACGATCTGTCGAACGATGTATGTATATCGATCTGACGACCGAGAGACCGGTAGTTAGCCTTGCCTTATGATGGTGAACTGAATGTGTGTGAAGACTTGCTGATATCTGTACTTGCCAGAATCGACTGAAAATTGCTTCAGTGTATTTGTCTTAATAGTGTTGCAATGTTTATTATAATTGTGTAGTCGTTAAGCGAACTGAGTGGGAGCTGTGCGTTGTTAAATAATACACTGAAGAAAATGGAAATTGCAACACCAAGAAGGGGTGGTTCTACATTGCTGCAATTGAACATGCAGGACGACTGTTCGGTTGTGCTTCGACGATTATACTTTCAGGTCCCTCTGACCGCAAGTTTGGGCAACAATCAATACAGAATGTGCCCGCTACGAGCTGCAATACATTGATGAATTCGTCGAGGCATGGAGTCACTAAGGCCCAGTATCACTTCCTCAGGAATTGTGGCCCAGGCTTGCTGCACTGCACGGGTCAGTTGTTCCAGAGTTGCGGGTGGCTGAGGACGATTGGCCAGTTGTCGACCCATCATATCCCACACATGCTCAATAGGACTGAGATCCGGAGATCTGGCGGGCCATTCTAAGATTGTGATGTCGTGGAGAGCTTCTCTGGAGATGCGTGCAGTGTGAACCCGGGCATTGTCCTGCTGAAACATCCCATTAGCAATGTTCGCCATCATAGGGACAACCACTGAACTGAGTACCCTATCAACGTACTATCGAGCAGTCATAGTGCCCCCAACAAGCACTAATTGTGATTTCACATTAAAGCCAATAGCTCTCCAGACCATAATGCTTGGTGCTGACCCTGTGTGCCTCTCGACAATAAGATCTGGGCGGTCCCTCTCCCCAGTACGTCGGCGCACACGATTCCGGCGATCACTGCGGGCAAGACAGAAGCGCGATTCATCACTAAAGACGACCTTATGCCATTCGTCGATACACGCCGATCTTTCTCGAAACCAGGCCAGCCTTACACGTCGCTGTTGTGGGGTCAATGAAACACCTTCTGCAGGGACACGGGCTCGTAAGCCAGCTGCACGCAGGCGATTACCAACTGTTTGTTGTGTAACGTGGGGTGCCACAGCTGCTCGAATTTGCGCTGCTGTTGCATGGGGTTCCATCTGAGCCATCCGAATGATGCAGCGATCCTCTCTCACAGTTGTCTGTCGCGCTGGGCCTGTGCCAGGTCTACGAGTGTGGGTACCTTCATTAGACCACTGCTGTCATACACGTTGTACCGTAGATGCCTGTCGGCCAATACGTACAGCGACAGTCCTTAGCGATAATCCAGCCTCACACAGCCCAATTATCCAAACCCTCTCAAACGGCGAAAATTGTTGATAGCGTGCTCTTCTTTGTCGTCGAGGCATGTTTGACGGGGAACATTTCACTGCACGGACTGCAAGTCAACTACGCTACACCAGAGTCCGTATACTGGAGTTGATTCCTCCGAGACCAATCACGTGGGGAGACCTGTAGAAACAATCCAATGGGTCTGAAACTTTGATCGTCTACATACCAACATGTCATCGTTTCATGGTGTTGCAATTTCCATTTTATTAAATGTAGACTAAGTGACGAGGTGACTTTCAAATCAAGAAGTGAACGTATCTCGTGTGGTATTTATTTACTCCGAATAAAACCGCACTGAAAACGATACACTGATAACAGATCATGATCAAGATGATCAGAGCAATTCAACTAAGGACAGGCACTACTCCTGGTACAGTCCTAAGACGGTAGGGACCGCAGAATAGAGATTGATACTGCGCATATGTTAATGCTCCTTTGTTGTTAGTTGTCGATAGTACCGGGTGAGTTGGCCGTGCGGTTAGGGGCGCGCAGCTGTAAGCTCGCATCCGGGGGATAGTGGGTTCAAACCCCACTGTCGGCAGCCTTGAAGATGGTTTTCGATGGTTTCCAATTTTCACACCTTAATTAAGGCCACGGATGATTCCTTCCCATTCGTAACCCCTTCCTATCCCATCGTTGCCATAAGACCTATCTGTGTCGGTGCGATGAAAAGGCAATTCTAACATTTGAAATGTTGCCGATCACAGGGTGATGATCCTTTGTTGTTAGTTCATGAGTGTCCCGACAGGAGCGTTGTTAAATGCTAACAATTGTTGATTTTATGTCAGCACTGCCATCGTGCGCGTAGAATAATTGATTCGACCCTTTTTAACAAATATTCTTTATTGTTTTGCGCACATCCTGGCTAGTGCCCAACAAACCGTTGGTCTAATACGTCAGGAATGTTTAGATGAAAGCCTCTCTGAGTGGCCGCCGGCTCTGTTTCGTGGCCCACACTGTTGGCTCAGGCAACGCACTTGAGATTACAACTGATCTTTTAGGAGCGGTTAGCATAGCAAAATTGGCAACTACATACAACTGCGCTAAATTCTGGGACCGACGCTATGCTTCATAAAATGCTTTCAATGGTTGTAAGTTTTCAGCGGTGGTTTGTGCGTAATGCCCGAAATGTTTTCTGTGTTTCATTATTAAAGTAAATTTCTGTTGGGGGCGGAGCGGTCGGATTTCAGCAACAGCCATGAGTACATATCTCTTTAACAATAATTATATTCATATATTTAATCTCGCCGAGTCTCTGCTCTCAATCCTCCTAGGATTATGCCCACTTCTCTTCATGTACCTCACGTACAATTCTCCGACGTTCAAATACATTGCAGTGCTCTTCGTAAGACGACTGAAATATCCCTACGCGATTGGAGGTAATCACTCTGCCCAGGCAGTTAAAATCTACGTAATGTACATGAAAAAGCATTGCGGTACAACATGGAAGAACTAAACATATTACCCGTTATCCAAATCTATATATGTAAAATATGAGTTTTGTCTGTACATTGCTCAGAATTTGAAAAGAATGGTATTTCTGTATCGGTCATGTCCACAGTAACAAGAAAATGCGCGCTTTTTACTTTTCCGTAATGTCTGTCTGTCTGTCTGTCTGTCTATCTGTCTGTCTGTATGTCTGTCTGTCTGTCTGTCTGTCTGTCTGTCTGTCTGTCTGTCTGTCTGTCTGTCTGTCTGTCTGTCTGTCTGTCTGTCCACGCATCACTAGAAAACGGCTAAAGATAATTTTATGAAAATCGGTCTGCAAAGTTGGAAAATAGGTCGCTACAATCTAAGCCATAAATAATTTTACTCACAATGACAGAAATGGTAGTTTAGGGAAAGTCTAAAATTTTAATTTTCAAATATTTATGTTATTAGTGGTCCTATCTTAATAAAAATTGGTGTGCAAAGTCGGGGAATAAGTCGCTACATTTTAGGCTATAAATAATTTTATTCACGCTAAGTGAAATGGTAGTTTAGGGAAAGGACTAAAGTGTAATTCTTAAATATTTACATCATTAGTGTTCCTATCTCATTGATAACTGGTATACAGAGTCGGAGAATGAACCATTACAATCTAGACTGTAATCATTTTATTCACGCTGAATGAAATGGTAGTTTAGGGGAAGGCCTAAAATTTAATTCTCAAATATTTATATTATTAGTGGTCGTATCGATAAATACTACATAACCAAAGTTATATAGAATTAAATTTCCGACCATTTATGTCTTAATTTTTTACCGTAACGGCTATGATAACACAGATATTCATGAATTTGTATTTTTGTTGCTAAGTCCATATCGACGCTGAGCCACGAGAAAATTGGTTAACATAATTTAACGAAAATCGGTATATAGAGTTGGGTAATAAGAAACTACTGTCTAAGCTATAAACAATGTTATTCACCCTGGATTAAATTTTAGTTTAGGGGCAGGTGCCCAAAATTTAATTTTTAAAAACCTATGTTTTTGGTCCTATCGTAAAGTATTACATAACAAAAGTAACAGAGAATACAATTTCCTATAATTTGTTTTATTCAGTTTTACCGCACCGACTATGGTGAGTGGCATTTCAGAGTCGGAAGAAAACTAAATGTGAAGGGCTACAATATCGAAAGCGCTTAACATTGGTGAACAATAACATTACATTGACCATTGTTTGTTGTGATGTTATTTGTCTCTTATGCTGCCTCTCAACTCCGGTAGATGTGATTACTGCTGCGTACCGACTGACTGAATATTGGCGGGAAACAGCTGGGCAGTTAGAAAACTTTCTTCTTTAGCATGCCATTCCTCTGGTTCATACATTTTCTGATACAGGTGGTACGTAACACACTGGTTCTTCATAGTATTCCAGCTATTCGATCCCTACTCTGACGCGCTGTTTTGTAAAAGCAGTGTGCATACTTAAGACAGAGGCTTAGTAGTAGTAGTAGTAGTAGTAGTAGTAGTAGTAGTAGTAGTAGCAGCAGTAGTAGTAGTAGTAGTAGTAGTTCTACATTCATTTTATTCCAAATTATCAGTGAAGAGGTGGTTTCTCCTCTTGCTTGGAGGAAAAATTTGCCTCCAAGTCAGATAGATTTTTCCGCCGCCAATGTAGTGGACTGATATTTTCCGACTCATCGGTACTCCTAGGAAACAGATTAGTAACAGGACATATTTTTTCCCCTGGGAATCTCCACTATTCGTCCCTCTCCCGGCCGAAAAAAGACGAAGAATGTTCATGAATCACGACTGTCTGCGGCTTTGTCTTTCCAGCTCTGGAACTTTGGACTGTTCGTTCGGTAGCACAGTACTGTCCATTAAAAGTGAGAAAATGTGCGGTATTTCATTTGATCGAGTATTTTATATAACATTGCATTTAATTGCTACATTCCTAATGACCTTTTTGTAATTACCTATCTTAACTTCAGCTGGGAAAACCACAGTCAGTCTTTCTGAGAACCCCGTTGCGAAGCACGGGTACATCAGCTAGTCATTATATAAATTACAGATTGGAGTTAGTAGGCTCCATTTCAATAATATTAAACACTAGCATATGTATGTACCAGTTCTTCGCACACGAAATGGTGGTAGATTTCTCGATTCTTTCATGAATTAATACGAAGTTACATCCCTGCATTCAAACGTTTAATACGGCATGTTAAAATGAGGATGATCACATAGTTCATTGAACGGCACAGTTCCTCGTCTGAAGTTTTGCCTTATTCTCCATACTTCTCGGTTACATATTGCTGTTCGTCTGACACCGGGAGTGGTGCTGTGGCTGAAACTCATAAAGCCAATCATTAACGATAAGCTCTCTTATTATATGTTCTATCGAAAGGAGTAAAATGACTGTTTACTTAAACCCTGCAACCCATCTTGAAACGACATTACAGCAGGTAGATTACTATTAAGTGTGGTTTATATATTTCATGGAAGTTCAAAATCACAGTTTCGGTTTCGTATAAAACCCCAGTCTGTTCAGGGATTTAGAAATATTATCGGCCCTAAGACATACCCGTTAGGCAGTTGGATTATAAATATGAAGTTGGCAGAAATATATCCAGTAGTTTTCATGTTACAAGAACCCAAAGAAACAAACAAACAAACAGACATCAAAGCCAAAAGAAATGCATATGGTCATTTTATCGCCTGAAACGGATAAATGAAAGAAAATTCCTAAAAATAATCAATATACAGACACAAGGTCGTTACGATTTTATTTATACAGCGTGATTCAGCCGCGCCTCACAATGTCGTTTCATGCAACCCACAATATTAATTCCGTCCTGAAAACATCTTCCCTGCCGAGATGCTCAGTAAACACAACCGCATATTTTGGTATTTACTGCCTCTCCATGATAGGACCGCCGTAATGTTGTTCTCGTATTTAACGCTGGAAGACGTGCGTGTGCCATGTAGATCATATGAACCTGACACTGCGGCGAAACACTAAATTGATATTGTGACCGCAGTAGACCTAATACTTGATATACGCTGCCCAGTGCGCCGTATGGAACCGTAGTGAAGTTGGTAAAGGCGTGGCGGAGCGGGCTTGCATGTCAAGTGGGAGGTTCGAGTCCGGGGCGAAGGTAACTAGATTTGAAATATTTGTTTAATACGTACCGCTCGCATTGTAAGTTCAGTACCCGCTTTCATGCAAACTGTGGGAGAATGAATGTGTTTGTGGCCCTAAGAAGGGCCGATTAGTTAGCAGACCGGACGCATACAGACCGGAAACAGTAGGAACACAACTGCTCTGACAATGTTTTATCCCAGCAAATGCTCGATGTGATGACCGTTTTGGTTTATGCACATTCGGGCCCGGTGTCAAATAGATCGTCTTGCGCGCTGAAGCATTCCAGGTGTAATTGCTTGCCAGGCGTCCGTGATGAGTTACCGGAGCTGGTCGGGATTTCTCAGCGCTTGATTGTAAACGACGTTCTTCAAATGTCCCAACAAGAAGAAGTCTAACGGCGTTAAATTCCGTGATCTGGTGGGTCAAGGAAAAAGGGCCTCTTCGTCCAATCCATTTCCAGGCAATTCCTTGTTCAGATGGTTACGAACGGGCAAAGTCGAATGTAGTGGAGCTCCACCCTATTGCAACCACATCGTCAAACTATCCTGCACGGGCACATCCTCCAGCAGCAGTGGGAGATCCTGACGCAGAAAGTGCAGGCAGCGTCGGCTCGTCCAATGGCCCTCAAAGAAATAAGGTCCAATCAGGCAATCCTCCACGTTTCCACACCAAACATTCACTCCCCATCGTACTTGATGGGTGGCCTGTCGCACCCAGCGAGGATTGTCCAGAATCCAACAGTGCATGTTGTGGCGATTGACGTTACCATTATTGTGGAAGCGTGATTCGTCCGACATCAAGATGTGCGAAACGAATGCTGCATTATTGTCCAGCCTGCCTAATAACCACCCAGAGAACCCCATTCGAGCTTCGAAATCCCGCCTGTGGTGCTCTTGGTGTAGCTCAATATGACATAGGTGAAATTTATGTTCATGCAGTATTCACCAGACGGACGGGTGACTGGTTTTCACCTGTCGTAAAATCGCCCTTGTACTGATGTGTGGATTATTGCGAGCTGCCTCCAGAACGGCCTCTTCTGCTTCGACCAATGTAACTGGCCTATCTAGGATTGGTAGGTGGTTGGAAAACACGCCTGTTGTCCTTCGGCGTTTTCAACACGGCGGAATGTCGTAGCAGCCGGATGTCCTGGTACAGACGTAGTGCTTCGCGCGCGTTTTGTCTTGACTCCCCATAAATGAGGAGCATGTCAACGTATTCCTCTGTGGAAAACATGCCGAATGACTGCAGAGATTACAGTACATTCAGGAACTAATCAGCGGAGTATGTGCAGGGATCGAGATGAATAACAGCGGCATTCTAATGTTTGAATGTGGCAAACGTGGGCCTGTGTTTACGTAAGTAGTGTTTTTATCAGAGTTCTGCAACATCCGGAATCCGGTGGCCCCTGGACGAAGCCTGATCCGCTGAGTGACGTCACAGCGCGATGAGGGCTTCTAGCTAAGAGCGTGTCCATAACTTTATTTGGCTAAGAGAGTATTCATAACCTCATTTGGCAGCTGGCTACACGTCCAGGTTTAACCTTACAGACCCCGAGTTCGATCCTAGGATTAAGGGCGTTAACATTACAGATCGAAGTTTGATGCTAGAAAAGTGCAAGCTGAACCCATCTGCCGACAAGATTATTATTAATAGTCCTAACAGGTACGCATTTGACGCCAGTCTTAACCTTACAAGAACGTTACAGACTCATGTTTGAGATTCGAACCCAAGCTTAACCAAACTAGACAAGATGAGACATAGTCCAGGGGCTTTCATGCTGATATTGGTGGAAGCTAAACATGAAACATGAAACAAGATGGCGGCTACACATAGGACTAGGGAAATGGTATAAGGTGTACGACACATTCTATATTCATAGTGGGCAAAATATTGGGAAGCTGTTTTGAGGCTCTAAAACGGAGATCGAGTTTGGGACTCCCTTGAACTAAAATAGAACTACTGTGGGACTAAATTCTGCGCTTCAGTGAATCTAAAACGTATTTAGTAGCAGGTAAAGCCGATATCAAACGGATAGTTGACCAAAACAGGAATCGAGTCTGGAGGGCGCCCTTAAACAAAAGTAGCATTAGTCAAAATATCCAACATACACAGAGTTCGAGTCTAGGACTTCTTTGAACAAAAGAAGAACGGATATCGAACTTGGAACTCTATTAGACTGAAGCTCAACATTAACCGGGAAAATCGAACACTATATTTTTTCTGGAACCGAACTGATCCGAGTAGAATTTGAACCCGCAGCTCCTCTACTTTTGTAGCTGAAAAGCATAACTCTAAATTAAAAGTTAGTGAGTTTAATTGAAACAACACGGCTGAAGTGCTATTGTTTAATTCGATAAACCTAACGTTTGAGCTCCGGGAAATCCCCACCAAACTAGGATTCGAGCCTGGAGCTTACATGGACTCAGAACTGAAGAGCTTAAGTGTATAAGAGAAAAATGTATGGCAAGTTTTTCTCCCTGTAGACTAAGTGCAGACTGTTAGTATGGAGCAAGAAACAAGTCTTGACATGAAATGCATTTCAGCAAAGTTTGACTGCATGAGCAAATGATTATTTTTGGAAGTACTTGCTGAGACATGAAATAACAAGTGCATTGCTTTAGTGTTTAGCTTAGTATGCACATATCAGCAAAAAAATACTGCACCTGCAAGTTGATTAGACTTGGAAGTATTTGCTGATACATGAAATACCAAGTTCATTGTTTTTCGCATTTCGCCTAGCATGCACATAACAGCAAACTATAACTGCACGAGCAAGTCGACTAGATTTGGAAGTAACATATTTGCTGAAACAGAGAATACAAAGTTCATAGTTTCCACACGTTTGCGACTTAGGTACAATCACGCAAGAGGATCCATCCTATCCTCGTACTGCTTACTCAACATATATGCGCAATAATGTGGTGCCGGAATTTAGCTCCGCATGATTTCGCGTATTATTTGAATTCCTCTTCAAGTTCGTTACCCGGGCTAACTGCAGTAACGTAACCTGTTGCCCTTCCTTACACCAGATCGGTCATAACATTATGCCATAGCTAATTGTACAACCTTAAGCTGACGCTGACCAGGCGTTAACCTAACTTAAGCTCCCAAGGCTTCGAGCTGAACTTGGAACAAAACGGCAGCTGTAAGGCTTAATTCGTATGCTTTCATAATGGCGTAACATTGGAAAGTGACTTAAAGTAGCTTGTGGCTGAACTTGGAACAAGATGGCAGCTGTAGGGCTGAATACGTATACTTTATTCATTGGGGCGTAACATAATAATTGAATGCTGACGCAGCGGCTAATGCGCAAGATGGTCGCTATACAAGGGCTCTTATGGGACCAACTCCGAGCAATTGCAGCTACACTCCATATCAATGTGTTAGTCAACGCAGAAGGCTCAGTTTCATCAGAAATATATCAACAAATTACATATATGAACCATAATGGCAAGTTTATCATCTATGAATATTTACCAACAAAAATATTTTTGACTCTTTTCCCATCATCAGATCATCAATATAAAGGTGTTATTCGAAAGATCATCCCTTACATCGATATTTCTATCGAAACAGATTGAATATTGTTTCATAAACGTCAAGCCTATGAGCCTTCAAAGCGCCAAACTTCTAGTCAACTTGCTCGTGAAGTAATTGTTTGCTGAGGTTAAGCCTGAACACGTAGCCAGCTATCAAGTGAGCTTAAGAGCACACTCTTTATCCAAATAAGTTTACGGGCACGCTTTTAGCTAGCAGCCCGCACCGCGCTGTAACGCCACTCACTGGGTCACGCCTCGTCCATTGCCACCAGATTCTGGATGCTGCAGAACTCTCATAAATACCCTACTAACGTATTCAATCACCATACTGATGCAAAAATATTTCAACGAATCAGGATTCGAACCGCCGCTTACACATTCCGTTGATTGCTAGGCAAACGCCTAACTACATCTGCTACGCTACACTACTGGAAACATGCTGGTAGTACGACGAGATCAGAGTAAATACGTCATTAATTACTGCACTGATTTATGCACTGATTCCCCTCTTCGTTATACCCGGTCACGAGACACGACACATTAATATATTTACATGGTAAAATGACGTTGCTACATGATTTCAAGGCATCATGTTTTGCGAAGGGATGATAAAATATTTAGCTAGGGTTCAGAATCGTGTGCAAAATGTGCTCACTGAACATTAGTACCATACAGTACGCCTGCAGGGGAATAGCACCCCTACAACCATGTGCACGTTATTTGGGATGTAGCAAACTGTATTGGAAGGGGCTGCTGAATCGCATTGTAGAGATAATAGACAATGAAAACAGGCGTACGTCGTGTAATATGGACATTTTAGAAGTTTGTGTAACTACATTGAACCTACGTGTACGATTTCTTAAAAGGTAACATGCTGACCTGTGTTTATGTGGACATAATTCTAAGTGAAAACGTGTGCCCCTTTCAAACATTAGAATTCATCGTAGATAAGGCCCCATTCTCACAAAAATCAGGGTCACCTTTAGGCTTCAATTCCAAAGACCCCACGAGACCTTCACTGAGGCCATAGGCTATGATGACGATTATTATTATTATTATTATTATTATTATTATTATTATTATTATTATTATTATTATTATTATTATCTCTGTTCGCAGAATGACAGCGAATAAATCTTACTACATACCAGGTGAGTCAGCTACGCCTGCCATTTTATGCTGTTAGGCATTCCACCGAACGTCAGCGGGGTGATGGTCGATTTTCCATTGCAGTATACCAAGCAACAGTCGCGTTTAAAGCACTTATGGCGTCATCAATGCACGACTTTTGCAAACACATGTATGCGACAGATATTTACACAATACATCGAACTGTCATACAGTTATGTATAATGTACGTGCCAATCCTAAGCTTTAGATTGGTTATGAAATTATCGCTAAAAGCAATGGCGTTCGAACCCCACTGTCGGCAGCCCTGAAGATGGTTTTCCGTGGTTTCCCATTTTCACGCCAGGCAAATGCTGGGGCTGTACCTTAATTAAGGCCACGACAGCTTCCTTCCCACTCCTAGCCCTTCCCTGTCCCATCGTCGCCATAAGACCTATCTGTGTCGGTGCGACGTAAAGAAACTAGCAAAAGCAATGGCATATTGATAGAAAACGTGTGTGAGATTGTGAAGTGGGACGTAGTTTTACACCAAGTAAGCTTTCTGATAAACTGGAGGCAACAGTCACCGTGGTGTAGTTGACTAACCACAGACGTGTTGATGCATGTTGCGTTGGTAGGTGGGTTCGAATCCCATGAGATATACATATTTTGATTCATATTGTAAACTTTTATGATCAACTAATAAGCCATTCGTGCCACATACGACTAATAGCTTGCACGTTGAATGTGTAGTGGCCTGACACTTGTTGTAGCCTAGCAGTCCTGTTCAATTTTCTTCGCTATGCATTCAACTGATCATTACGTTTACATGCTCCTCATCTACGGCGAAGCAAGACAGAACGCACATGAAGCACAGCGCCTCTACCAGGATAGATTTCCACACAGGCAAGAACCAAACGCAAATAACTTTAGGAGGGTGGAGCGACGTTTGCGTATAATTTCGTCACTTTCCCGAACAGGACCTCTGAGAGAGACACCCGTTACGTACGGTGAAACTGCTGAGATGGTTTTCGACACTTTCCGGGAGAATCCTCACACGAGTGCCCAGGCAGTAGCACAATAGGCCCACAGCAGCCAGTTGTATGTTGTAAGGATATTGCATTTCAGTTGTTTCATCCGTATCACCTTCAACTGCTTCAAGTACTCCACGGACGAGATTTGGAAACCTGTGTTGATTTCTGTGCGTTGATACTGACGCAAGTGGTATATGATCCAGCGTTCGTATCTCACATTTTATTTTCGGAAGAAGCATGATTTCATAATAATGGCTTTGTGAATCGTCATGATATGGCACTACTGGAGTGTTTAAAATCCCCACTGAGTAAGTCAGGCAGCATTTCAGGTACGATGAGGTGTAAAAATCTGGTGTGTTATACTGGGTGATCACCTAATTGGGCCATATTTCTTTGGGGATCGTTTGGCAGGAGCCCGATACCTACAGTTTCCTTGAAACCAATTACCATTGCTGCCAGATGATGTGCTCTTGGGTGAGGGTGTAACCATGTGGTATCAACACGACGGAGCAGTCCCCCCCCCCCAACTCACATGACACCAGATGTTCGCAACTACCTGTATGTTACACATCCCAGTCGACTTGAAGCCGGACGGATCAAGCTTGGCACTGGACCGGACTTCATATGAGAAGTGGCTGAAGAGGTCGACACCTGAAGCCTGCGAGGGCATAAAGGCAAAAGAGAAAGAAGAAGAAAGTGGAAACCACGGAAAACAATCTCCAGGGCTGCCGGCCGTACCCACTATTTCCGGGATTTAAACTCACAGCTGCGTGCCCCTAACCGCACAGCCAACTCGTCCGGTGAATTTAAAAATATACAACTTCAGCTCCCTTTGGCCTATGGATTGAGAAAGGGAAGAAGAGTAATTGCCAGAATAACGGAAGTAATGGACGTATGTATGTTCCAGCGTAGCTATCAACCAAAGTTGATACAAGTGTGATTACTATCTGAAAAATATACCGTGGGCTAAGACACCCATAGAACACTAGTGGGAAGGGAGATGAAATATAAACAAACACGATAAATACTAGTGCCAGATCCACAGTTTTAGGGACTACTGGAGCGAATTCAACCAAACTTAGCACAATTATTACTTACTATCTGGAGACAAACTGCGCGGAGGTATGAAAATTCTGCCATGCGTGCAGGTGGGATGGGATTAGATATAAAAATAATCAAAAGTAGTGTCGAATCCACACTTTTCTTGATCGCTGAGAGAATAGCGCCACTCCCGTTCTTTTATTTCCGTAAGAGGTGGGAAAAAGTGAAAAAGAACATTTCGAAAATGACCGAGATAATGGATGTATGTGTCTATGATCCAGCATAGCTCTTAACCAAAATTTATACAAGTATGACTTACTACCTGGACAAAAATAATGTGCGAATAAGAAACAACTAGCCCCCTAGAATAGGGGCGAAAAGTAAAAATAATCGACAACCACCGATATCTGAGTCAAATCCACCGTTTTCGGTATCACTGAGAGGAACTGGGACACTCTGTATGTCGTTTAAGGCAAAATTCAGTCCCAATCGGCAGAGGGGACGAATGAGAAGGGGTGAAGAAAAGAATGTATACAAACTGACCGAGTTTAAGGACGTATGTGTGTACGTTCGAGCGTACCTCACAACCAAACTTGGTACACACAATGACTAATTATCTGAAAGAAATTACTAATGGGTTTAAGGTACCGCTATATGTCGACGACCCGAACAAATAGCATTTTAAAAATGTACCGCTAGCACCCCTAGGGGCGGAGTTGAATTATAAAAAGTACGGAATGGGGCGTGAAATATAGAAGCAATAGACAACGAAAAATAGTATACAGTCCATAGTTTTCGCGGTTGCTGAGGTGAACAATGACACTCCGGATATCGATGAAGTCTATGTTCAGCCCTCACTGTCATGCGGATGAGGAGTGTAAAGGAAAATGTCCAAAACGACCGAAAATACGCATGTATATGTGTTTCTTCCAGTATAGCCCTCATACAGTAGTCTGTTGGTGCACACATATGACTTACTATCTGAAAAAAATACTTTTGTAGGAAAACACCCTGAACATTCCCAGTAGAGGGGTTGAATTATAAAATTAAACGAAACAGACTGATATCAATGTTGAATCCCTTGTTTACCAGGTCACTGAGGTGAAGTGTGACACTGTGGATGCCCGTTATACTATACTTCAACTGCATTCAAGATGGAGGTTGAGAATGGTTGAAAATTAATGTAAATATAACCGAAATTACGTATGTATGTGGGTCTGTTCCATAATAGCTCTCAATGAAACCTGGTACACGTATGATTTACCATCTGGTAAAGAAATACTATGGAGATGAGACATCCCAACCTGCGCTAGGGATGGGGAATGGGAGGAGATAACATGCAAAAATAATGGAAAATAACCTATATTAATGTCGAATCCATTGTTTATGTGTCGCTGAGATGAATTGTGACGGCATGGATACCGTTTAAGTCCACTTTCAGCGTCGATTGAGACGGGGTCTGAAATGGGCTTAAAAGTAAATAGTCTAACTCTGAAATAACCAGGATTAGTATTGAATCCAGTGCCTTTAGGGTCGAAAGGCTGATTGGTGACAGTTTCAATGACAGCTGAAATCGTGTACATCGCATCTATAGTGCGACGGATAAATACATATAGTTATTACTTACTTACTCTTTTTTCCGACTCGTTGGCTGAATGGTCAGCGTACTGGCCTTCGGTTCAGAGGGTTCCGGGTTCGATTCCCGGCCGGGTCGGGGATTTTAACCTTCGTTGGTTAATTCCAATGGCCCGGGGGCTGGGTGTTTGTACTGTTCCCAACATTCCTGCAACTCACACACCACACATAGCACTATCCTCCACCACAATAATACGCAGTTACCTGCACGGCAGATGCCGCCCACCCTCATCGGAGGGTCTGCCTTACAAGGGCTGCACTCGGCTAGAAATAGCCACACGAAATTATTATTACTTACTCTTTTGACGTTCAAATACTTCCCAGTCAATTCGAGCTTCCATAAGGACAAATATTTACTTGAAAATTAAATAATCTAAAACATGAAATCAAACACATCTAAATAACTCTAAAACTACATAATAGATGGTTAATATCAATCAGCATGTCTAAAAGGAATTCTGTAAAAAATCACTTCACACATTAACTGGTAATACAAATATTAAAGGAAAACATTCAAAAATTATCCGGGCAACGCCGGGTACTACAGCCAGTAATATTATTATAAATTATGATTGCAAAGCTACTTCACCTTGCTTTTCTCAGAGAGGGTCAGTTGATGTCCGCATATTAACTGATCTGATACAAATTATCACTGCCAGAGATTATAAGATTGAATATTTACACCATGCTTTTTATTTAAATAACGGATTAACACATTTTGGGGATATTAAGCACGTAATAAATGTATTACAATTGCCTTAAAATATATGTATCTTTCTTTAGATGAGCTATGCTTAGATAATTGATGCAGAAAAGTCTTCAATAATCAGAGGCATGAAATTTATATACTAATTTATTTACTATTTTGTAAAAAGGAAACCATTTTTCGCTTTTTTCTTTTGCGAAATAGATCTTCGCCCATCGCTTGAATTTCCCTTGAACAGGATTCTAAAATTTTTCATAAATAGATTCGTCAGTGTGATTGGTGAATTATTTATGTAAAAGAGATATATAAATAGCAACGATATTGTTATTCATTCATTATTTCTTTATTCTTCGTTGTGCCTGCGAAATCCGCTATGCGATAATTTGGTAGGAGAAATACTGACCCGCAGCACATGTATCACAAGAGCGAGAATTCTTAAAACTGTTCGCACAATCATGAAACTTTGTTGACAGAACTTTATGAGCCAAATTTTTAAGCTGAAATATTTTGGCAGCCGGAACGACGTTGAAGTTATATGATTACATGAAAATTACGATTACACACTCATATTTATTCTTTAGTACGTGAAATGTAACATAGCACCTTGAGGGTCGTTGTTCGCTCCATCTTCGTAACTGATCCCGTGGTCACGTTATTTATTTTACCTGAACTACAGTAGAATGCCGTTATAAATTTGCCAAACCTTCGTATACACCATCAATGGAAAAATATCAAAAGACATCAGTACATCTGGTAAAAGGTATAATTAATGATCTCCGATAAAATCTTTTGTGGGATGATTTGACAAGTAACAGCTATGGAAAGGACAACATTCCAAACATTTTCACTTGGCTGAAGGCAAACGACATACATTGGACAACACTGACCTTATTGCTTTAATTATCAAAAGTAAAATTACAACTTTCTTGACCAAAATCATATAATTAGTTAAGAAATCCCAAAATCGCTCCGTAATATTTTGTCTTGTTTACCGTTAATGTGAAACTAGCATGTCTTTGTCAGCAAGACTGATTATTTTTCAAATTCACTATATTATCATCAAATAGGTGACTCCGTAATAAAAAATTTAATATTTATTCCAGAATATTTTGAATATTATAGATGGCAACGTTGAAAGCGGAGTGGCCGCATGTGTTAACAGGCTATGGCAATGGAGTCAAGCTCTGTATTCGGGAGATGAGTGGGTTAAAACCCCATCTACGGCTGTGCTGACAATGGTCTTGCCGGGTTTCTCATTTTCACATCCGGGCAAATGCTGGGGCAGCTCCTATTCATAGGCCACAGCTGATTCCTTCCACATCCTTGGCCAATTTCATTCAAAATCATTAATTTCATCTGAATTAGTTCCTCAATTAACACCGGCGTCAGGAAAGGCATCCGGGTGTAAAAGCATGCCATACATTTCATCTCACCTCATTTCCGATCTGTGACTAAGGGGTAGTTATGGAAATAAGTATTCATACACTCAGTGGACAAAAGTAAACTTTACCTTTACCGCTATGAAAACAAACATACTCATTCGATGCGTAACATATATATTACCATTCACAACTTTAGCTATGCAGGTAGTAAAACAAGCATTTAAAAAATAATACGGAAATACACTGTCAAGGGCTGCTTTCCGCTGCGTAATAAGAATTCATACACTGACTGAAAATAGAACTTATAACAAAGCCACAACTGGTTTGGATTCTTCGTATGCATACCCCTCTTGTGTTTCATCTCCCACAACATCTTTGGCATGGAAAGGACCAATCTTCCTCTAGTCCGAGGTAATACACACTTTGCCATTCTCCTAAGATATATTCATTGAAAGGAATCTTACTCTGAATTTCGTGTTTTCTCACTCTAGCTTTAAGTTTGCTCCACGGGCGCTCGAGTGGATTCAGTCCGGACTATGAGCAGAATTTTTGAGAGTGTGTGAAGTGTGGTACAGCAACCACAGACGTACAATGCCCGCTGAATGTTTTGGGTCATTGTATTGTTGAGAGTTGTCATTTCTTGCAAGACCCATTGCGCCAACCGCTCTATTGCAAATCTCTTTGAGAATATTCAAATACACAAATTTGTTCATGTTGCCATCAATAAACACAAGTTCCCAACACCGGAGGCTGCCAGACATCGCCAGACTATGACTCCACCACCTCCATGCTTCACTGTGGCTTGAACATTTTGAGGATCTCTTTCCTTCTGCGGTCCCCTCCAGACAAATATTCTACTCTCCTTATCAAACATACTAAATTTACTCTCATTCTTAAATCATACTGTATCCCAAAAATCTCTTGTCTTTGATATATGCTAATGCTCGAATTTCAATCTTCATTTCTCGTTAATATTTACTAATGGAAGGGTTATCGTCTAGGTACCCTGGCTCTGTAGTCCGAACTGTTGAGAATGGTACGGATTGACCTCGGAGTGATGTCCTTTCCGAACTGGTCACGCACATGTGCAGATAGTGCAGACGCTCGCTACCAATTTAGGGGATTTCTTCATCATTCATAGCAGAATTATCTCTCTTGCCTTAAGTTCCTGTGGACGACCTCTTATTTCAACCTTGGTTGCTGATTTCCTTTTCTTATATCGCTTAACTATGAATGGCACAGTCGTTCGACTTCTTCCGAATATCTTTTGCAATTTCGGAATACGACTGTGTTGAAGAGGACTACAATGTTCCTTTCCTCCACAATCGTTTTCTTCCCTTTGCGGCCGATTATTCTGTTCCACAGAACGCATGTTTTGCCGATTAATATTTCAGGGTATACCACACGACTACACAAGTGTTCATTGCAATACGGGGTTGAATCAGCTGTTGTTTTAGTTATAACTAGTGGGGTGTATTAATACTTTGTTCCCAGTTGAATGCCGTACGAATTACTTTTCCTTTTTTGCTAGTTGTTTTACGTCGCACCGACACAGATAGGTCTTATGGCGACGATGGGACAGGAAGGGGCTAGGAGTGGGAAGGAAGCGGCCGTGGCTTTAATTAAGGTACAGCCCCAGCATTTGCGTGGTGTGAAAATGGGAAACCACGGAAAACCATTTTCAGGGCTGCCGAGAGTGGGGTTCGAACCTACTATCTCCCGAATACTGGATACTGGCCGCACTTAAGCGACTGCAGCTATCGAGCTCGGTCGTACGAATTACAACGTTTGTTTTCATATAAAATTTCTGTGGCATACGAAAAGATGTATAACCAATGACTTCGTTATATCATGCTACATCATGGTACCTCTCAGCTTGGGTGTAGTTTTTAATTTAAACACACACACTTTGTTTTGGAGCGCATACTGTATGAATACTTTTTCCATTATTATGGTGGTTATTATTCGTTGAGAGAGACGGTCAACGAGAAAACTGCCTTCTCAGTGTTGAGATCAACAAGTCTAATGAAAACAAATAATGTCAACTTTATTCTCATTAGCGCGTTAATGCTTTCGTAGTACAGATCGATGCCCGTTTGAGAGAGAGAGAGGAAAAGCAGTCTTTTCAAGCTAGGTCAATTATATGGCTGCTCTCCTCTTCCCAGCGCTCGATATGATAAGCTGTGTGGCGTATTAATGTGTACTCATCTAACTTGCCAGCCAGTTGCTTTGAACTGATACTTCAACTTCATTCATGGATTAAGCAGCCTTGGTTTGCATTTCTCTTGTTAATGATCGAAGCACTA
The DNA here is from genome assembly GCF_040414725.1 of Anabrus simplex. Lineage (NCBI taxonomy): Eukaryota > Metazoa > Arthropoda > Insecta > Orthoptera > Tettigoniidae > Anabrus > Anabrus simplex. The sequence continues at coordinate 119,435,093 of NC_090267.1, read as the reverse complement.
TGCCATACGTAATGCACTCTTTACGCAAGAATAGGAGGAATATGTTCATCTACTCTCCAATGCTGTAGAGTAAGATCCCTGCATAGAGATCACAGCTCGAGCAACTACATCATGAGCAGAAAGAAGGGAAATATAAGGACTTAAAGGGGAGGTACATATTTCGCTACGTTCAATTTTGGTCCATCAATCCACAATGGTAGGATTTTCATTTCAATCTCGTTATTCTCATTAATGCTTTGTAACCGTTTACTCTTCTTACCAACTACTTGACCAGAATTAATATGCATTCATTAACATTCATGAATTAATGTTCATATTGTGTAAAAGCTTAGTCCGGCTAATTGACTGAATGGTCAGCGTTGAGACCTCGGTTCCCAAGGTGCCGGGTTCGATTCCCGGCCGGGTCGCGGTTTTTAGTCGCGTCAGATTAATTCTTCTTTCTCGGGGACTGTGTCTTTGTGTTTATCCCAACATTTTACTCTTCATATTCAGACAACACATTACACTACCAACCACCACAGAAACATGCAATAGTGATCACATGCCTCCATACAGGGTTAGCGTCAGGAAGGGCGTCCGGCCATAAAACAGGGTCAAATCCATATGTGCTGCACAGTTTGCAACCGCGATCCCGCAGATGAGGGGAAATCTGTAGAAGATGAATAAGAAGGTAAAGTTTGTTTAAAAGCTTAGGTAGTAACTACCTGCAACTTTGAAAACAAGTTTGCATTTACAATTGGCTTTTACGTCGCACTGACACAGATATCTCTTATGGCGACGATGGGACAGGAAAGGCTACGAGTGGGAAGGAAGCGGCCGTGGCCTTAATTAAGGTAAACCCTCAGCACTCCATCTTCAGGGCTGCCGACAGTGGGTTTCGAGCCCACTATCTCCCGAATGAAGCTTCCAGCTGCGCGAGCCCAACCGCACGGTCAAATCACGTGGTCAAATTTGCATAGTCATTTTCAGTTACATAGGTTGTTTATTATAAATACTAGATTTCGTTAAATGTTTGCATTATTGTATTTAAATGTTTGAAAATGCATTCATACATACATATATAAATACATACATACATACATACATACATACATACATACATACATACTCAACCCTTTACCCTTCCAGCCTTTGAAATGTGGCACCGGCAAAATGAATCCCAGGGTCGCTGATTGGGTCATACCCACAGAAATATTTCCGAATCATTTAACTAACCTTAAATTATTGAGCAGTAACGATAAGAGAGAAGATAAATTAAATAAAAAGATCTGAATGAGAACCTTTGGTAAAACACGTATTTATTACAATAAAAAGATAAACTTTTACAAAGAAAAGTAATCCCTACACAAATAAAGGAACTCGGCTAACATTTAACTGTACATGGATAGGTCACTCATAACCTCCGCTCAACTGTAACCATATTATAGATTAATTCATATGTAAAATTTGTTTAATTCACTCAGTTATTCACTCCAAGTCATTGACTAGTGCATTTATCTATTGAAATTCTTCGGCCTAAGTATCCAATCAATTTACTTCCATCATCAATTACTACCATGAAAAACAACCTTGTTAATGAATTCCAAATTCATCCAAATACATCTTACTTGAACTCTTATTACATCTCATTACCCATGCCGACATTAATTTAGTCAACTTGTTCCTTTAACTAATACGTATCGGTTTTTATTATATATGATGATCACCATATTTAAAAAAACATTATAGTTGACAATTATTACATCAATAACCTTCACCTGAGTGACCTTTCACATCCAAAAATTAGAAATACATTCCTCTATACATGAACCCTTTACTCAGTATCCACTCTCCCTTCTATCCATGAATCATTGAAAAATATAAAGTTCTTTCTGAATATAAATTATTGAACTAGATACTGAATCACTAAATCATTATACCTTCGAAATTATTAAATTATTAGAAAAAATTAGTATTATTATTAAATATTATTAAATCATTACAAAACGTTCAGTCATTAATTCATGAAGCTGTTATAAATTATTAAATCATTCAAAATGTTACATGTGTTAAAAATATTAAATGTTAAAATTATTAACTCATTACATTTATTAAATCATTCAGTAAATCATTCCTTTATATCGACTTCCCCCTCTCATCTATATACACCTAACATGGTACGCGACCGGGTTGATAACCACTCCTGATGCAAATAAATTTAAGTTCACATTTTAGTTACCAGTACGATATTACTTCACATACACATAATCATCTGTTTCACTAATACATAAATACACATGACCTTGTAGCGAATGGACCTAAACTAATTTGAATTCCCACCAAAAACTTAATCTACACTGAACATATGACAATTGGACAGAACCTTATTGCCTCAAACACAACAACCACATGAAATGAATTCACAACATCAAACACAAAGGTTGCAACCGCAAATTAAAATTTGCGTTGTCAAATGCACAGTAAATACAAATCAAATATGCAACAAAATCAAAATGTTCATGTTCATAATAGCTAGGAATATCATGTTCATTGACCTGGTCGGGAATTGAAGTTCAGACCACCTGATTCGCAATATTACAGTGACCTATAATTTCCTATCTTACAATGGAATACCGCGAATAATATTATTATTTTTTTAAACCTCAATGTGCTGTTCCTAAATCATTCAATCGGAATTATATCATAAATGAGATTCTTTCATTTTATGACCCTAATCAACGTAGTTCAAATCTACCTTTAATATACACGGAGAGCAGTAGGAATGTCTTATCTGAGAACGCAAATCATTTATTTATTTCACACGCACGGCAATCTTTCCGTCAACACAGATTAATATCTCTTCTTTCTAATTAACTCCATATGTTCCTCTTAAAAATTATCTTCCGTATAACTGAGATCCCCTTCGGCTATAATATCAATTATTCATGAGCATACAACGCTTTCAATACACAATATTTATCACACACTTCACATGTCTACTGGTGCAATTCTTACCATGATTCGTCATAACATACCGAGAAACACTTTACTTCATTTGTCGGCACTTTATTCAAATATCTCGTTTAATAATATCACCGGTTCGTTGCATGCTACTAGCGTTCGTATGTTAAAGATCTTACTTCCAAGCTAATCTCAACTAAATCACAAAAATGAATTATATGACAGAATACATATATATTCCCTCATAGCACATTTTCATTTACTGGTCAAATGCATGCTACTTATTGATAAAACGGACTCTAAATATCCACTGCAATGTGCATGACTGGTCAATGGTTCATATCTTCATTATGTTGATGAACTCTCTCTCTCTCGACGATTAAAATTATCGATGCAGCATGACACAAATTACCACTAGCCTATCCCGATGACTATAAACACATACTGATTGTCATCTTTTCTAATTAATATATTTACACACACGAGTATCATGTTAGGATATCACAAGTTATAGAAGATAACAAACATTTATTATTGTTATAGATGATCATATCTTAACACACGTTTCTGATTCTATACAATTCACCCCCACAAGGCATCAGTATCGAAATTTACTCCCTATATCTAGCTATCCCTTGTTATATTGAAAAATAAGAATTGAACTTGTACATAATTTTTCTTGCATGAAATGATTAACTACAGCTTATCATGCACATGTGAAAATAATATGAATCACGAAGTACTTATCGAATCCGGCGTTGTTCCATGGTCAGCCGTACAGCTTTCTTGGCCCTCGGGTAGGCCACATTATTTGATTCACATCATCATAACGGTAGCGTTAACGTGTGCATAAATGCCTTCCTCGACATCCATTTTCTTCACTCTTGTTTGGTGCAACATTGCACACGACATAACTCGCATTGTTACACTAAAATATACACAGAAAAATATACATGAATTATACACAAGCACACATTACACTCTTGTCACAATTTAGTAAATACTCCGTCTCTTCAAAACTAGCGATTTCCGACACGTGGCACTGCAAAGCGTCCCGCGACTTCATACCACTTCGGTCCTTAATGCCCAACGAACAGGTTTATAACGTGAGATTTTATATCTCAAAATTCTTGGTTATTTATACTCCCAATTCTATAATAAAAATAAATCCAGCGGACTCAGTTATGCGTTCTCAATATAGTATGTATTAGGCAGAGAAATGCTCAAATTCCCGTTCCACGGCGAACACCACTCATCTCCGTCCGAGTCGTCCCGAACCAAAAAGCAGAGTGAGTCTCCTGGACAGCGCGTGGGTTCCTGTCGTGCACTTGCCTCGTGGCGACGAGGTTAGGGAATCCCCCGATCAGTTGCATAACATCCTGCCGTTAATAGCCACATTCATGAATTACAATAATTTACTAGGATACGTAGAAGACAATCTTCTTCTATGCTATCTCCCCGCTGATTTTGGCCAATATTGGAGGGTTTTCATGTTAGCGTCCATATTTTTTTCCTACTCAGCCTCGAGCGCGCTGTGCTTTGATTCGCTTTTCAGAAGTCCTGCCAAATTAAATTTTGAATAGTTCTCCCGCAGACTTTGGCTTTCTAGAGTGGAAGATTCCATTGCTTCTCTCTTGTGCAATCAAATGACCATGACACGTGTACTATCTAACCACTGACTTGAGCAAGCGGGATTGCAACATATATCCGGCTTCTCGTGTAACTCCACTTCATTATTCCCGTAACTTTCTACCATTTTTAATATTCTAGGCCAATGATATGACCCTTTTTTTTGCTAGTTGTTTTACGTCGCACCGACACAGATAGGTCTTATGGCGACGATGGGACAGGAAATGGCTAGGAGTGGGATGGAAGCGGCCGTGGCCTTAATTAAGGTATAGCCCCAGCATTTGCCTGGTGTGGAAATGGGAAACCACGGAAAACCATTTTCAGGGCTGCCGACAGTGGGGTTCGAACCAACTATCTCCCGAATACTGGATACTGGCCACACTTAAGCGACTGCAGCTATCGAGCTCGGTATGACCCATTTTGGTTCAATACATACATACATACATACATACATACATACATACATACATACATACATACATACATACATACATACATACATACATCTTCATTATACAGAATGTATAAAAATTATACCGACAAACTACAGAAGTTTTATAGAACGAGGAGGCAAACGTTTGCCAATGCGGTTAACTTTTTTAAAGATACAGTTTTGCCGGTAGATTAAACCTTTGTTAGTGTTCGATAGTTCATGACTTGGCGATGTGATCTTGTTGTGAAGGTCGATGGAGGTGTTTTCGAAGCTCTTCTGTAAAGTGCACTGAAGTATGTTCCTTTTGTGGAGCTGTATTTCAGAGGTAAGTTACATGTATGGGATGGATTGTAGTAAAGTTGTTACTGTTCTCCTGACTAAGCAAGTCTCGTTGGGAAAAATTGCATCAGAAAATTTGTTTGTGTTCCTGTCCTATACAACCCCTGCAAGCTTATCGGTCTAATTGATAACACTCTCTCTACAATATTGTGTATGTTACATTACAGTCTGCGAACCTCTGTGAATTTATTGAAGGCCGCTGTAATCCTCTATATGTAACTAGCTGCGTGGCCACGTTTAGTTCTATACCTCTTATCATTAAATCATTAGAAAGTGAACTTAACCATCGTCGTCTTGATTACCCTCCGCATTTCTTACGCTCCATCACCGAGTCCATTATTCTTCTAGGTATTTTTATTATTTACACTTTGCTCTAAGTCGCACCGACACAGATAGGTCTTATGACGACGATGGGATAGGAAAGGGCTAGTAGTGGGAAGGAAGTATTAATTTCGTATATACCTTATTATGTTTACTTCTAGACCTCCTGAGGCCGATGACCTTCGATGTTAGGCCCCTTAAAACAACAAGCATCATCATCATCATCATCATCATCATCTAGACCTTCTGGAAACCTACCCTGCAATCTAGATAGGAGTGTGATGCCTTTTCTAACCTAGGTTACTATATATGAGGGAATCGTCCATTGGTTTAATTCTTTCTAAAAACTGTCATTTTGCAATAATGCCTGGATCAAATAGACTTTAATTTGACAGATTACGTTTTTCCTTTTGGCCCCATCCAGCTGATGGGAGATGTAATCTACTGTAACTGTTCCCTCATTCTTCTGAAAATCACTCTAAAGTTTTTCGCATGCTTCACTTAAGCGTCATCCTTCTGGAAGTATGTTTCTAGACTGTTGCTAGTATAGTACCAAGCATTTTTCTGGAGTGAAAAATGGGGAATCTACGGAGAATCATCTTCAGGATTACCGACATTTGGGTTCGAACCCAGTATCTCCCGGATGCAAGCTCAGAGCTACGCGCCCCTAATCGCACGGCCAACTCGCCCGGTTCCTAGGTAACCTATACTTCTCCATTCATTTCATGTGATCCCACCACCTAAGTCGGTTAATGCCATTCATGGAACAGCAGTTAATTTTCCAGAGAGTCAATTGCTAGATTGCATCGTAAACCAAACCCCAGCTGTAAATAAGCTATCACAGCGGTGCTTGAGGTCTTACAGTAGTGCTCTTTGAGGATATCGAGGGATGCACCACAAAATACGCAATTGTTGAAGTTACTCCCGCCAGTTTTTGAGCACTGTCACTTAGAGAGCAAATGGGGTAATTGAATGGGGCATCTTGAACTGGCGTTACCATGATTACGGCTGGCCATTCGTTCATCAGTTTCCAAGAGCGAGGAATTTATTCGGAAATGTCTCGGAAACGGTTGATTTTAGAGCCTTAAAAAGGTTGTTTCAGGAGTTCCTCTGGGATTAAGCGAGTATTGTTTTGTGTAGTGAGGGATTTAAAATGAGCTGTGTCAGGTTACTCTAAGACAACGATATTTTACCTCCTTTTGTGTGGAATATTTTGATTTGTCCCTCTCTATGTCCCGTCCAAGTGCCTAATGCACTTTGGTGAAGATGCTGGTACTGATCTGTGTCAATTATTTTGATTTATCCCTGTTTATGTCCCGTCCAAGTGCCTAATGCGCCCTGGTGAATATGTTGGTACTGGTATGTATGGAATATTTTGATTTGTCCCTATGTCCCGTTCAAGTTCCATATGCGCCTTGGTGAAAATGTTGGTACTGATCTGTATGGAATATTTTGATTTGTCCCTCTCTATGTCCCGTCCAAGTGAGAAGTGGCAAGCGCATACACACTGCCTAGGGAACAAGTTTTGTGAACATATCCTTGTTAAAGCCATGTCTGCGACCTTCTTAATCCTAGCCCTTTCCAATCCTTAGATCGTCATAAAGTGCGACGTTAAAGCACTCTAGGATAGAACGCCATTAATATCACACGCCTTGTGTCAATAATGGAGAATAATTTTATCTGAAATTTCCGATATTTTCATAAGAAATCTCGTTATTTTTATTCAGTAAAATCAGAAATTTCCAGCTTGAGTCGCATTTAATTTCTAATCGCACCCTGAAATGTCAGGTCAATTATCAACACTATGAAACAGCTTAATTTCTTAAACATTTTTACGTATTTTAGGCGGAAAATATTATATGTCAATTTCTATTTCCTCGTTAGCGTGATTACATAGCCAATGCCATTGTAATAGTTTTAGAGTATAAGCGTATGTGTTTTTCCCGTGATTATGACTTACATTATTTGTCAAGCAACAGTAATCACAACCCTTTAAGTTGTATTTTCGTCGTGTTTTCGACAAAAGAAACCCGCTAGCAGGAAAATTCCTAAGAAAAGTATAATGAGTATAAATAAACAACGGATATTTCGACAAATATATATATATAAAGGAGTAAGCGAACGTACTCTAATAATGTTTGCCTGTGAAAGAGCCTCGTGGTTAAACATGACTGTTGTTGATATCGCAATAACCTTGTTCCAGGTGTGAAAAGAATGCGAAAAGCAGGAAACCATTAGTTCCACTAGTTATCTATCTATCTATCTATCTATCTATCTATCAATCTATCTATCTATATATCTATCTATCTATATATTGTACCGGTTACGACCTGTACATGAGTATTTTTGAGTATAAATGACATTTAATTATAACGCGTAATGTTCTGAGCACGCCTGGTTTGTTTACCGTCAGCGGGGCAAGCAAGCGAGTGAAGGACAGCTGTGAGCTGTGACGTAGCCACAGGGGCTAGCTAGACCGCCCGCCCGTCACACCACGTGTTCCCAGCCTGGACTCGTATATTCTAGATTCCACGTCAGATCTTCCCGAATGTTCGACGGGGAAAATTTTGTAACTCCCGTAATAATTATGCTAGCGGCTTGAGCGATATGTCATCTTGTTTGGGATCACCTGAACGTCGCAATGCTCGAGTTTTAAGTAAATCCATTGAGGGAACCAGGAGATATTCAGTCAAGCCGTATTGTGACGCAGACGTCCCGGATCGAATGAAAAGAGGACCCACTGTAGCCTGTTCACTCAGTTACAGCTAAGTAGTCAGCGTGGACACTCTCGCTGCTACAATCGTCGTGTAGTGACAGTCCCGACGAGGAACTCTGTAATTTTCTAAGTATTCATAAAGTGAACTTGTATTTTCTTCGAGTGTGGGAGAATGAATTCTTCCAAGTATTCTCAAGTGGATTTGCAATATTTCGAGTGTTAAAGAACATTTTCTAAGTCTTCATAATTGAACTTACAATATTTACGGGTGTTCGAGACTGGAATTTTTCCAATTATTCATGAAATGGACTTGTATTATTTACGTGTGTTAAATTCATAATTGGACTTGTATTATTTACGTGCGTTAAAGAACGAATTCTTCATAAATTGAACCTGCAATATTTGCGAGTAATAGACTATAAATTTATTCATGTGGATGGACTTGTGTTGATTAAAAACTTTATAAATTTCGCCAGTGATGAACTTTAAATCTATTCAGATTTTCATGTGGATGGACTTATGTTTTTCGTCTGTGTTCATTCAAAGACTTGTACATCGCCAGTGATGAACTTTAAATTTGGTCATAGTTTCATGAGAAGGTTTTTTTTTTTGCCAGTATTTATTCAGAGACGAAGACTTTTGCTAGTGGTGAACTCTGAAATTATTTATTTTCCTCGTATACAGAGACATATCATTTTACGAGTGTTAAATTTTGAAAGTCTTGACAAATAATAACCAGTGACTTCGCTAATAGGTTAATCACCCAAGGTTTTAATGAACTCAGATTTATCAGTACTGCGAGTGACCTTGGAGACATCAACCCTCTCAGTCACATTGGACTGAGGTAGTAAATGATTATCTGCAACATCACCAGGATCATCGGGGTTCAACCTGGACCTCGAAAGGTCGAGGCATGTCTACCTTCTACCAACCCAGACAGTCCAGCCGCTTCTGTACGGAATCCCTGGAATCTTCTGGAACGTGTTCCAACCTGCTCGGCTTGGTGAACTGGAGAATCCGAGCCATATTATAGGACTATGTGGAAGACAACTTATATCTACCTGGAGGTGATGTGCAATTTCATGTCTTATATGAATAAACTCATGTTCAGTCAGAGTCAAAGTTTTCTTGTAGATAGGACCCTGCATCCTGTACCGGGCCCTAGCTACCAGTCACCCAGTTTTAGCCCTGAGAACTATATTCTTGCTTACTTTAAAATATAATCTGAGAGTCGGGCTCTTTTACCGGTACAATATATCGGTGTTGCCGTAGCCAAACCTAATATTTTATAATATATTTGGAGATATACCGACCCGCAGCACATACGTTATGAAGAGCGAGATGCCTTGACAATATTCACACAATATCGCACCTTATAGTGCAACAGGCCTCGGAAGCCGGCACAATTCATATCCTCGCCGCAAGTTTGGGGCTTCATTCATCCCATCCCTGACCCGGTCATTGACTGATAAACTGGTTGTAGGTTTTCGTCTTCATTGCATCTTAGATGACCGAACCTTTCACACACAAAATGTCCGACTCGTTGGCTGAGCGGTCAGCGTACTGGCCTTCGGTTCAGAGGGTCCCGGGTTCTATTCCTGTCCGGGTCGGTAATTTTAACCTTAATTGGTTAATTCCTACGGCACGGGGGCTGGGTGTATGTGTTGTCTTCATCATCATTTCATCCTCATCACGACACGCAGGTCGCCTACGGGAGTCAAATTGTAGGACCTGGACTTGGCAAGCCGAACCCGTTCTTCTCAGCACTAAAAGCCATACGACAATTTTATTTTCACTGGCCAAAGTTCTAAGCTAAAATATTTCACATAATAGGTTTTGTCCCGGCAGCGACGATATTTTTCCATTTTCATATACGTCGCAACGACACAGATAGCTCTTATGGATACAATAGGCCAGGAATGGACTAGGAGTGGAAAGGAAACGTCCGTGGCCTTAATCAATGTTCAGCCCCGGCATTTGCCTGGTGTAAAATTGGGTAACTACGGATAACCATTCAGGGCTGGTGACAGTGGGATTTTAACCCACTGTCTACATACAAATTCAAGTCAATATAACATAAATGTCTATTGGTATTAGGAACAATATATTTAACAAATTTTATGGTGTTAACTTCATCCGTATTAAACTACACATGTTCGTGCGGATACCTCACAATTTTTTAACATTAGCCCTTCTAAATACCATATACAAATGTTGTCAATCGTGCGTTACCAAACCACATCGGCCAGTTAGTTTACATGCTAAATAATAACAAAAATATCTTCAATAACGCTCTGAAGTTTATGTAAATCACACAAAAAAAGTTTAAATCTGGCTTGAACTGTGCTTTTAATAAACTAAAAGCCTGCATCAGATGTTGTTTGATAATTTTTATTTTAATGAATGTGGAGTACATTGCAATAAAGAGCTCCTGAATTGCTCATTCAACTTGCGAGTTTTGTGTTTGTTGTGAAAACGCAAATCATTTGAATATGCAACTTCCATAAGTGGTTACAATTCATATTAAACACTGAGAGGGAATTGGATTGGGACGGATATCATGCTATTTTGTACTTGCAGCCTGATTATTTCAAAATAGGAGAATTAATTGTCATTGATATTCAGAGTACGTTGGTATAAAATTTGAATTACGCTTTTAGGACCTTCTATTAGTGCATCAAATATAAATATTATACTGTACACAGAGTACTAACTGCAGTGTACGATCATTTGCACCTAAAGTTAAATAAAATATCTGTCACGTCTTTTACTGCCTTACCGGGCGAGTTAGCCGTGCGGTTAGGGGCGCGCAGCTGTGAGCTCGCATCCGGGAGATGGTGGGTTCGAATCCCACTGTCGGCAGCCCTGAAGATGGTTTTTCGCGGTTTCCCATTTTCACACCAGGCAAATGCTGGGACTATACCTTAATTAAGGCCACGGCCGCTTCCTTTCCATTCCTAGGCCTTTCCTCTCCTATCGACGCCATAAGACCTATCTGTGTCGGTGCGACGTTAAGCAAATAGCAAAAGAATAAAAAAAAACTTTTGCTGCCTTTGAAAACTAGTGAAGTATATTGCAAGTCAAGTCAAGAAACTAGGAAAATATCTTTCCGCGCACAAACTGGAAGTTTTTATCCATTATCACTATAAAGCAAACAAAATAAAGCGGATTTCCATTAACTTTGAATTCAGAGTGTGCGATTTAAGCACTGCACACGGTAGTCAAGTACGCTGTTTTGTTAACTTCGTCCACAGAACAGTGCTGCTTAATAGTCTCATTATATACTTTGCTCTTGCATTTGAGCATCTCTACAATTTCATTAATTTTCATATACCGTACAGATGATTAGATAATTCCAGCGGAAGGACTTGCTACTTTCCTTACTAGTAGCAGCAATTATGACCTACAGGAGAATGGCCAAATTTTTTCTTTCTTTTGCTATTTTGCTTTACGTCGCACTGACGCAGATAGGTCACATGGCGACGATGGGACAGGAAAGGCCTAGGAATGGGCAGGAAGCTGCCGTGGCCTTAATGAATGTAAAGCCCCTGTATTTGCCTGGTGTGAAAATGGGAAACCACGGAAAACCATCTTCAGGGCTGCCGACAATGGGGCACGAACCGACTATCTCCCGATTACTGGATACTGGCCGCACTTAAGCGACTGCAGCTATCGAACTCGATATGGCCAAGTTCAGTCCACATATTTACCTGCAAAAGAACACAGCTTTCATGGCATACAATTACAGTCGAAACAGTTCATTGCGACATCACTGTTAACAACGTCCTGGGAATCTTACGGCGAAATCTAACCGTTTAGTACGACATCGCTTATTACGACATATCATTTAAAACGGCATAATTTTCATCACGTTTTCGGAAAAATGTATCGACTATAACGTCCATTGTTGATTTTTGTTTGTTACGCTTTTGGGAATTGCTGACAGCAATGTAAAACCTATTTTTAAACTCTTGTCTTCAGTAGATTATAGATTTCTAATCAGTCCATCTGTTAATTAGACAAGGCAAGCAACACTGTGAAGTTGTCGCAAATGAAAGGGAAAATGTTAGATACTGAAGAAAAGGCACACAAGCGTCAGCATCGCGAAGGAATTGGCTGTATCACACTCAACGAGTTATACCAATCAGAAGGACAAGGCCGTGTGTGACATTATTGATAAATTTACATTGTTGCTACATCTTTCCTAACTTATTATTTCACTGGGTGAGTTGGCCCTGTGGTTAGGAGCGTGCAGCTGAGAACTCGTATCCGGGAGATAGTGGGTTTGAACCCCACTGTCGGCAGCCCTGAAGATGGTTTACCATGGTTTCCCATTTTCACGCCAGGCAAATGCTGGAACTGTACTTTAATCAAGGCCACGGCCGCTTCCTTCCCATTCCTAGGCCTTTCCTGTCCCATCGTCGCCATAAGACCTACCTGTGTCGGTGCGACGTAAAGCAAAATAGAAAAAAATATTATTTCATATTTTGCTGACATATTATTGCTGAACGTACTGTGTAAATATTTGACAAAATCCTCTCAGTTCCACTCCAATAAGACTGTATTTTTATTTCACTTTTGTATTTTGAAGTTTTAACTTTATTCTGTTAATTAACCATGTTAAGTGTAGGCCTACAGTCTAAAACTTACAGATAAGACATTTTTAGCACCAAAAACAACAGCAAAATCCGGTCTTTGCAACTATCGCCTGTAACGACCTTTATCTGCCGATCCCTTCGGAGTCGTTATAGCGAAATCACCAGAATCCCTGAAATCGGTCGATGTATTCACTCGGTACGATGCTCAAAGTATCCCGGGGTGGGGCGGTGTTTCCAGGTCCTTTTCCATGGGGATTGAGTGTTTGTATTCGTATTAATATACAGCTTAGTTTACACACAACAAATCATGCTACCAAACATCACAGAAGCAAGTGATAATCAACACACCCCTCAGCATAGGAAAGCCATCCGCCCGGAAATGAAATGAAATGGCGAATGAGTTTTAGTGCCGGCAGTGTCCGAGGGCATGTTTGACTCGCCAAGTGCGGGTCATTCTATTTGATTCCCGTAGGCAAACTGCGCGACGTGATGAGGAAGAAGTGTTGATGAAGACAATACACACACACCCGGCCCCCGTGCCAGAGAAATTAAACAATGACAGTTAAAATTCTAGACCCTGTCGGGAATCGAACCCGGGACCCCTGTGACCAAAGGCCAGCACGCTAACCATTTAGCCATGGATCCGAACATCCGCCCGGAAAATCGGGCTTAATCGACATTAGTGCCAACCTCAGTTTATTGGGTTAAGCCCAGGCTTATGAAGAAGAATTGGTTTGAAACGAAGTGTGGTAACTTTTATATTTATGTCATAAATCCGTACAGAGTTCTCCTCCACATTCAACAGAAATTATGCATGAATTAAATAAATGAATCACTGCATGTTTAATGAATGAACGAATGAATGAATGATCGCATGACTGAATTTAATCATGCACACATCAATGAATACAACACTTCTCTCCCAATCACGGATAACCACCAACTGCGGAGAGAGAGAATTCATAATTGAATGAGTAGATGAATGAATGGATGAATGAATGAAAATGAATTGAATGCTCTCGGCCTATAGCAACGAAACCCCTGCAGCTACAGAAAGAACATTCCATTCTGAATGAATGAATTAGAATCAATAAAACAATGGACAGAATTCATACATGCATGAAAGGAAAAAAAAAGTTCTTCGCTCCCAGTCATGGATAACTAGTAACTGGGGAAACAGCCTTCATTATTGAAAGATTGAATGAACCAATGAATGAATGAATGAATGAATGAATGAATGAATGAATGGGTGAATAAATGTTCTCATCCTACAGATACGGAACACCAGCAGTTGAGGAAGAAACATTCCATATATTCGACTCTGACCCATTACATGCAATTTAACAATTAATTTCATTAAGAGTAATAACTACAAAGATAATAATACTAATACTCACTAATTACCACTAATGACAGATTTTTGTACTAACAGACTCATGGCTCATACTTAGCTATCTATTCGTAGTCTGCTCTAAAATGTATTACAGGATCTTGCAACTTTGTTTTATACACACTCCTAATTAAATTAAGAACTTACTGAGATCATTAGGCTTGTACCATTCTTTGCTTATCATCGTAACAATTCTACAGCCATTCTCATCCTGACTTAATATAATTATATCGTTCATTATTATTCAGAAATTTCCTTCTAACCGAAAGGATTTCTTTACAGGAAATGGTAACTTTTATAACATGACAACGTTTCAATCAGCAGCAAATACGGAAAATTAGCCTGTATATCACAGGCTATTTCTGAAAAAACAAAGTAATACAGCGGATATTTTGACAAATGCCACAACCATAAATTTGCTGCGATGATGCAACCAATCCAACGGGGGATGGGGTGGCTCCTGCTTTGACCATTCCAATTAAATGCACTCAGTGCACACACCACCGTACCGATTTCAAGGATTCTGGTGATTTCGTCATCTCTACATTCGGAACAGTGACTTTCCATTGTTGAGTAAGGTCAAGAACCTTGGCTTAATCACAGGGCTCTTATCAGGAGATGTAATACAGACCAGGTCTTGCGGAGGGCACATGTGGGTGATTTGAGAACTCTATTCTGCAACAAGATTCTGAGTGTCGGGATCAAGCGATCGATTTGTCTCGCATGTATCAGGCTAATCATCTTGTATGCTAGTGAGGCCTGGAGCTATGTTCAAAAGACGCTGCTAAGGAGACTCCATGTCCTGCAGAACAAGGTCCTTCATAATATGACTCACACACCATGGTACAGCGAAATATCAAAATTAACCGGGACCTGAATGTTCCCACCCATGATCAACAGATTTCAAACTGGTTAAGATGACGAAATCTCGGATTCTTCTTTCCCAGTCATCCGACGGGGGCATCGCCCTGCTAAAACGGACAATCATGACCAAGAACTCCAATACTCATTTCATGTACCGGTGGCCTTGGCCCTGTGCCACAAATTTAGAAATACTGGCCTTTTCTAAGTGTTCAGTCATTCTTTCTGAAGATGAGTACAAAGTTTGTGTTTCTTGAGAGCACCCTTTCTTCCATGTTACCAACTCACCCAGTGATGAGGGGATTTCAGTACTGACATGTCAATCCCTTGGCAGAGTGATGTCCCCCGCCAGTGCATGCACCAAGCGACTTTTTCTGTCTCTTGAGGTAACTAGGAAACCGATGAGTAAATGAGCAGACTATCTTCAACATGGAGTTCCCTTACACTCAATCCTCTATATTTTTTATTCCTAAAATTTACAATCCTTTTCTTAACCATCGTTATCCGGTCGATTAGAATAGCAGTTTGCCTTTTTACATCATTACTAGCGCTAATGTGAGTCAATGCATTGTTTCACTTAAGCACCATTACGAGCGCTAATGTGAGTCAATGCATTGTTTCACTTAACCACCACTAATAGCGCTAATGTGAGTCAATGCATTGTTTCACTTAAGCACCACTAATAGCGCTAATGTGAGTCAATGCATTGTTTCACTCAAGCACCATTACGAGCGCTAGTGTGAGTCAATGCATTGTTTCACTTAAGCACCATTACGACCGCTAGTGTGAGTCAATGCATTGTTTCACTCAAGCACCATTACGAGCGCTAGTGTGAGTCAATGCATTGTTTCACTTAAGCACCATTACGAGCGCTAGTGTGAGTCAATGTATTGTTTCACTCAAGCATCATTACGAGCGCTAGTGTGAGTCAATGCATTGTTTCACTTAAGCACCATTACGAGCGCTAGTGTGAGTCAATGCATTGTTTCACTTAAGCACCATTACGAGCGCTAGTGTGAGTCAATGCATTGTTTCACTTAAGCACCATTACGAGCGCTAGTGTGAGTCAATGCATTGTTTCACTTAAGCACCATTACGAGCGCTAGTGTGAGTCAATACATTGTTTCACTTGAGCACCATTACGAGCGCTAGTGTGAGTCAATGCATTGTTTCACTTAACCACCATTACGAGCGCTAGTGTGAATCAATGCATTGTTTCACTTGAGCACCATTACGAGCGCTAGTGTGAGTCAATGCATTGTTTCACTTAAGCACCACTAAGAGCGCTAATGTGAGTCAATGCAGAGCTTCAGTGAAGCCCTTATAACTACATTCGATGTAGGCATTTTTCAAAAAAATCAAAAAACTCTTGAGGGTATTGAAACAAGGAGTACATTACGGAAATAATTATGCAAAGAAGTTAATTTCGCTAGGATTTGAATTAAAAGGTAAACGAGTAAAGAAACAAGCGTTTTTAAGCAGTTTTTCCAGAACTGCATTTTGGACAGAAGTGATTTTCGAAATTTGTTTTTGTTAGTTTAATAGAGCTATACAATATTCACAATTTGAAACCCTTCCGGGCCCTTTATCCCGTCAACTTTCGGCAAAATTGAGGAAATTGAATAAGTTCACGTTTTTCGTGGTATCGCGACGCCTACTTTGTCAGATAAGAAATGTTTTCAAACTTAAAAGAATTTGGTCGCAGTTTGTTTCGCAAATAGGCAACATAAGATATCTAACCGACATTATTTCAAATACACGTGCAATTTGTGAGTGACTATGAACTTCGAAACTTACACCGATGTTTTGAAAACTGGCCACTTCTCCGTCTGAATATCAATTACTACACCTGATCTGGGGCGGCATCAATAAAATGTATTCAAATCTGAGATGACTGTATGTTAACGATAGCTGCACGATACTTCAGGACAAATTTAGGGACAAAAATGTTAATATTTCTTAATTTAATTCACATCATCTTCTGAATGTAATTTTCGATCCATGATTTCTCATTCAGTCCTGAATATTATGCCCCATCTAACGGTACGTTCGTGGTAGAGTAAGGAAAATTATGGCAGAAGTTACACGGTTTGTGAATTATGATTATTATTATTATTATTATTATTATTATTATTATTATTATTATTATTATTATTATTATTATTATTATTAATTTATTTTACTTCTTACAACTTTCTTTACGTTGCACCGACACAGA
This sequence comes from Anabrus simplex, assembly GCF_040414725.1. NCBI lineage: Eukaryota > Metazoa > Arthropoda > Insecta > Orthoptera > Tettigoniidae > Anabrus > Anabrus simplex. The sequence goes on along the minus strand of NC_090267.1, from coordinate 119,417,648 downwards.
TAGGTCTTATGGCGACGATGGGATAGGAAAGGATTAGGAATGGAAAGGAAGCGGCCGTGGCCTTAATTAAATACAGCCCCAGCATTTGCCTGGTGTGAAAATGGAGACCAGGGAAAAACATCTTCAGTGGTACCAACAGTGGGACTCTAACCCAGTATATCCCTGATGCAGGCTCACAGACAGTTTAGGCGCTGATCTTATGACCCCAACTTGGCAGGTTCGATCCTGGCTCAGTCCGGTGGTATTTGAAGATGCTCAAATACGTCAGCCTCGTGTCGGTAGATTTACCGGCACGCAAAAAGAACTCCTGCGGGACTTAATTCCAGCTCCTCGGCGTCTGCGAAAACCGTTCAAGTAGTTAGCGGGACGAAAAGCAAATATTATTATTATTATTATTATTATTATTATTATTATTATTATTATTATTATTATTATTATTATTATTATTATTATTTCGTCCTATTTGTATACATACATATAACGATTCATTTCTATAATATTTATATTTAAATGATGAAAGTTTATTTTTGCTACATAATCGCTATTTCAGTCGATGATTTTTGTAGACGCTGTGACAGTTTTTATATGCCCATGGCATACCAGCTCGCCGCCATACCGTTGAAGAAGGGTTAAACCACATCTTTCACGTCGTCGTCGATGTTTGTTTGAATTTTCGCGGCTCGGGCGAAGAGGGATGCCACAACTCACGCGATTGTTGATTGATGTCCGGTGTGAAGTGGAACGCACAGGTTGCATCACCCTTGAAACTAGAGTCCAAACTGTTGTCTTTTTCGTCTGCATAGCGGCGAAGACCAAACCATTCAGTACGATCTTATTTGCATAATATGGTGATTGGATACGCATTTTTTAAATGTTGTTAAAACCACGCATTTTCATCCTATGTTTTTTATCGCCCCGAAGGAGTTCGCTTTTGATTTACGTGAATTGAATTTTTGCTACTTGTTTAATGCCGCACTAACACATCTAAGGTTTTCGGCGACAGAAGGATGGGACAGGGCTAGTATAGGAAAGGTAGCGGAAGTGGCCTTAATTAAGGTACAGCCCCAGCATTTTCCTGGTGTGAAAATGGGAAAGACGGAAAACCATTTTCAGGACTGCCGACCGTGGGATTTGAACCCACTATCTCCAGAATGCAAGCTCACAACTGCGCGACCCCACCCGCACGGCCAACTCACTCCATAGGTGAAATGAACTTCCGTGGTCTGTCCACGAACTCGTAGTTCATTCGCAGCTCATGTTGCAAGTTAAAAGATTAAATGTACGCCTTCCCATTCAGAGGAAGATGAGTGTTGCGTTATCCAAAGGTGATTTTCCCATTAATTTACTGTGAACAATGCCTTCCATTAGCAACATTAGCAATTAATATTTCATCCCTGAAATGGACTCTACAGTGTATATATATATATACCTTAATCTGATAACACCGAGCTCGATAGCTGCAGTCGCTTAAGTGCGGCCAGTATCCAGTATTCGGGAGATAGTGGGTTCGAACCCCACTGTCGGCAGCCCTAAAATGGTTTTCCGTGGTTTCCCATTTTCGCATCAGGCAAATGCTGGGGCTGTACCTTAAATAAGGCCACGGCCGCTTCCTTCTCAGTCCTAGCCCTTTCCTGTCACATCGTCGCTATAAGACCTATCTGTGTCGGTGCGACGTAAAGCAAATAGCAAAAAAAGAAAAAATTCTGATAACAGACAAAAAGGCTATGCCTTACAATGTTATATATTATTGACACTAATACGGTCTGTTACTGGCAGTATTTATCCTAAATAATAATGACTCTACAGTGCAATATATTTTAATCTCATAATGTTTGAATTAGTATATGTCCGCCTCCGTAGCGTAACGGTTAGTGTTATTAGCTGCCGTCCTCGGGGGCCCGGGTTCGATTCCCGCTACTTCCAGAAATTTAAAAAAACTGGCAGGAGGGCTGGTATGTGGTTGCAATGGTACATGCAGCTCACCTCCAATGGGGGTGTGCCTGAAAAGAGCTGCACACCTCGGGATGAGGACACGAGTTTACTAATTAGTATTATGTCACTTAAGATGACTCGTAAGTAGTCAAAACATGTCTGACAGGCGAGTTGGCCGTGCGGTTATGGGCGCGCAGCAGTGAGCTTGCATCCGGGAAATAGTGGGCTCGAAGCCCACTGTCGACAGCCCTGAAGATGGTTTTCCGTGGTTTTCCATTTTTACACCAAGCAAATGGTGGGGTTGTAAATAAAGGCCACGGCCGCTTCCTTCCCCCCCCCCCCCCGCCCTTACGACTTTCCTATCCCTTCCTCGCCGTAAGACCTATCTGGGTCGGTACGACGTAAAGCAAATATTAATAATAATAAAAAATAAAGATATCTGAATAAACTTAATACTTCATCTTAAGAGATGAAATAATATATTGAACAGAAGAATCAATAAATACGTACATCATTGTAAGGGTGGACGTTCAGTAGTTCTTTCAGCCTTATCCACAACCTAGTTACTGCTCTCTCAATCTCGAAGTGGGATAGCTTCCGTCGGGCTTATACATAGCAGAAAGTATAGTTAAACTTTAGAAGAAAAGGAAACAAAATAAATCACTGCGATATTCCACAAAGGAAGCATGTTTTAATTTTCTTCTTTGAATCTACTTTGCGGTATTTGTATATTCCCCTTTCATATTGTTAATGCTGTGTGTTGTATACAGGATCTCCATTTCTTATTATTTTTTGGATAAATTCTTGTATACAGTTCTTCTGTCTTGTCAGAACTTTAAATCCACAGGAATTGTGAAACGAGTTTTCACCTATATTTTCTGCTCGTGTTCTAAGTTGTAATATATTTCCACAATGGAGAACAATATTAGTGCTAAATTTCTTGGCTTCCTTCCTTACCCGTTGCGGTACTTTAAAGTCAACTGATTTATATGGCAACGAGAAGAGAATGTGCACTCCACCTCTAGTCATCAAGCCACAGTTAGTTCAAGGAATTACGACTGCAGACCTATCCCTAGGTCAGTCCCAGGACTATATTGAAGTGAGTCACTGCGTTAGAAACCGAAACTTGTTAACTTAATAGTAATAATTCAAAACAGAAATGATGGTTTTTCGACAAGTAGGGAAGACTCCAGTTTCGACAGAAATCTTCATCAAGAGGATAAAGATAAACGTAGTAAAATATTTTAGATATCTAGACTTCACGCTGCAAACAAGCGCTAAAGCTTAACGATGCATGCGAGGGACAAAAGTAACGTAAGGGGTACTAGGGATGCATGAAATAAACTACACCAGAGCTCTCAGCTTTTTTCCATTTTTTGTAATTGGCATTACGTCGCATCGACACAGATATGTCTTATGGCGACGAGGGATAAGAAAAGCCTGGGAGTGGGAAGGAAGTGGCCGTGGCCTTAATTAAGGCACAGCCCCAGCATTTGGCTGGTGTGAAAATGGGAAGCCACAGAAAACCATCTTCAGGGCTGTCGACAGTAGGGTTCGAACCCACTATATCCCGGATGCAAGCTCACAGCTTCGAAGCCTTAATCGCACGGCCAACTTGCCCGGTAACTCAGCTTAGAGACAGCAATGGCGCTATTCAGAACTAAAATCTTGCCTATACTAAAGTATGGGTTAGAAATTATATCGCCATACCTCACAGAAAAGAACCTGTCCACACCAGAAAGCGCAAAAGCGCTATACGTCGGAGTATCAAAGACTACAAAATCACGACTCGTCTACCCACTCGCACGAGAATCATTCCTCGTTGAAGACTCCTCTACCCAACACTAGAGCTTCAGATAAAAACTACTAACATCACTCAACAACAAAGAAAAAGTCTGATATACCTCCAGAATTCTATGGAAATGGGTCCAAGGCAGATCGGACGTGGACAACATTCGACTGTGAAGTGAGGCACGAGGGGAACATGATTTTTACCATATCTTACATACAAACATGCCGGCCCCGTTGTGTAGGGGTAGCGTGCCTGCATCTCACCCGGAGGCCCCGGGTTCGATTCCCGGCCAGGTCAGGGTTTTTACCTGGACCTGAGGACTGGTTCGAGGTCCACTCAGCCTACGTGATCAGAATTGAGGAGCTATCTGACGGTGAGATAGCGGCCCCGGTCTAGAAAACCAAGAATAACGGCCGAGAGGATTCGTCGTGCTGACCACACGACGCCTCGTATTCTGCAGGCCTTCGGGCTGAGCAGCGGTCGCTTGGTAGGCCAAGGCCCTTCAAGAGCTATAGTGCCATGGGTTTTATTTACATACCAGCTTACCATGAACCAACACAGAGGTGCGAATGTAAACTGCGTGGACATTCGTGTGAAGGGTACCAATTAGAACTCTGCAGAAAAAGAAAGACATCAATTAATGAAAAACAAGGCGCAATTATCAATATTAGTGTTTCCTCCTTCCATTTGTATGCCTATTTCACTAGAATAAAATTATTATTATTAATAGTAAGTAGGCGTGCCTATTACAAGCACATTTCAATCATTGTAAGGTGAACCCACCGATAGGCGCGAGTGGTGTCTGAGTTAGAGGTCAGCAAACCACCAATCGAGTTCGCTCACGCTCATTCGACCCTCATACGGTCGACCGTATCTCGGTTGACCTTGAGCGGGTCGCTCTCCCCAGTTGGTAAATATTTGTGACTGGGTGGGGAGAGAGTGTATTCATTTTTTTTTTTTTTTTTTTGCTATTTGTTTTACGTCGCGCCGACACAGATACGTCTTATGGCGACGATGGGATAGGAAAGGCCTAGGAAGTGGAAGGAAGGGGCCGTGGTCTTCATTAAGGTACAGCCCCGGCATTGCCTGGTGTGAAAATGGGAAACCACGGAAAACCATCTTCAGGGCTGCCGACAGTGGGGCTCGAACCCACGATCTCCCGATTACTGGATACTGGCCGCACTTAAGCGACTGCAGCTATCGAGCTCGCTGTGTAATCATTCATTTATACATGAACACGATTCAATCACTAAATCATTCGATTCAATTCATTCATTCACCCATTCATTAAATTAATTTAATGCATTCATTCATGTAACTCTCTCCCAATATGGTGGCTATCCGCGACTGGGTGAGAATAGGGTTCATAGATTCATTCACGCAAGAATACAATTCAATCATGAAATCATTCACTCATCAATTCTTATAGTCACTCATTCATTCTTTCGTTCAGTCATTCATTTCATTCAAAATGTATCCCGTCATTGTAGGACAACTCTATAAAGGCAGATGACACAAAAGTAAGAACCGGGCGAGTTGGCCGTGCGCGTAGAGGCGCGCGGCTGTGAGCTTGCATCCGGGAGATGGTAGGTTCGAATCCCACTATCGGCAGCCCTGAAAATGGTTTTCCGTGGTTTCCCATTTTCACACCAGGCAAATGCTGGGGCTGTACCTTAATTAAGGCCACGGTCGCTTCCTTCCAACTCCTAGGCCTTTCCTATCCCATCGTCGCCATAAGACCTATCTGTGTCGGCGCGACGTAAAGCCCCTAGCAAACAAACAAAAGTAAGCACTAATACAATTTAGGGAGGATGAGATACAGGTTTGTTCTAGACTATATAACTCTGTTAACCTCTAGGAAAAAATCAATAAAAAACTTTACAAAAAACTAGAATTTAAGAATTGGATTGAAATATTCAGTAAATTTAATTGTAATGTTTAATGAAGTGATAGATAAATAGTAATAGGGAAAAGAATGCATATGTGTCCGACTCGTTGGCTGAATGGTCAGCCTACTGGCCTTCGGTTGAGAGGGTCTCGTGTTCGATTCCCGGCAGGTCGGGAACTTTAATTTCTCCTGATTAATTCTTATGGCTCGGGGACTGGGTGTATGTGTCCGTCCTAACACTATCCTCATCATATTCAGGCAACACGTCACACTACCAACCACGACAGAAACACGCAATAGAGATTACATCCCTCCATATAGGGTTGGCGTCAGGAAGGGAATCCGCTCGTAAAACAGGGCCAAATCCACATGTGCGACGCAGTTTGCACCCACGACCCCACAGGTATGGGGGAAAGCGGTAGGAAAAGAAAAAGATGAAGACTATTCTAATGAGTAGGTTGGCTAGCACTATGTGGTCTGAGGTAAGGCCACTGATGCGCTTACGGACAGTGTCAACAAAGTTACGACGAATAAACATGAAAGGAGCGAAGAAAATGGAGTGGCTGCCCATGAAATATTGGACACATGCACATATAACGAAATTAGCATTGGAATTCACATTTACTGAGCTCGGTAGCTGCAGTCGCTTAAGTGCGGCCAGTATCCAAGTATTCGGGAGATAGTGGGTTCGATGCCCACTGTCACTGGTTTTCGGTTGTTTCACATTTTCACACCAGGCAAATGCTGGGCTGTACCTTAATTAAGATCACGACCACTTTCTTCCCTCTCCTAGTCCTTTCCTGCCCAATTGTTGCCGTAAGGCCTACCTGTGCCTGTGCAACGTAAAGAAACTTGTAAAAAATATTAAAATAATATTTTACATTTAGAAGTAATTTAATAACAACCTTACAATAAACACTGAGATTTACTTATCATGCTATCATTCACGGAACATTAACTTTCACTGTCTTACACATCGTTACAAATACCCACTATCATTGTTTTTCTTCTTTTAGTATAGAATGAATCAGGAGAGCATAATTTTCTAAATCTGGGTTAAGCGAGCTACTTTTGTCACAACTTTGGTTACCAGATGAACTGAAATGTCTTTAACTTGCCGCATTGGAAGTTGGAATAGACAATATTTTCAGGCAATATTTCCTTCAAAAGCAGGGAAAATCTTGGAATGTCTATGATATTCCTCCACCATGCAAGGCAATCGTTCTCAGAAGGGTAATATTTTAATTAATAAATTCCATCTTCATTAACCGAATATTTTTTCATTTGTATCAACATGCCATTCTGTACGGAAAAACGCAATTATTAATTAGCCTTAACTGAGGCCACGGCTGCTTCTTTCCCACTCCTAGCCCTTTCTTACACCATCGTCGCCATAAGACCTCCCGGTATTGGTGCGACGTCAAGCCATTTGTACAAAGAAAAGAAATACATACACGCGTTACTCTCCCTGCTCAAGGCACACTAATTTTTTCCAAGTCGGGGTAGTCACAATGCAGTGGCTCATCGGTGTATATTAAACCCGGAAAAGCAGTAATGCGGCTATTTATTTCAATTATTGTGGTTTTGTAAATTTTGTGTTCACACGTAGGGCTAGTGTATTTATGGACATGGGGTCAAAATAGTGATTTCAGGAAATAATAATAATAATAATAATAATAATAATAATAATGATAATGGCTAGTTATTTCGTTAAAAAGCGAGATCATGCTGATAAATAAATAAATAAATGGCGTATGGCCTCCGGAGGAGAGGCCTGGTGCGGCTCTTTTTCTCTTAGACGGCCTATTAGGCGACCTGCATGTCTGTGAAGATGAGGGCCCTACCTAGGATGATTTCTAATGTTGAATATGCCACACACACCCAGACCTCGAGCCATTGGAATTAACCAATTAAGGTTAAAATCCCCGACGCGGCCGGGAATCGAATCCCGGACCCTCTGAACTGAAGGCCAGTACGCTGACCATTCAGACAACGAGTCGGACATCATGCTGATAGGCTGATGGTATTGGAGAAATTGATTGTAATAAATCTCGATGTTACAACTAGGAACAACTGGCTTAGTGAAATAAAAAGAAAACCTTCAAGAAATTGGCATCCCACAGGAAATTATTGAAGATCGACTCCTGTTCAAGAGAGCAGTCAATAACTATCGTCAACAACCATCATTACTCGGAGAAAATGATTAACAAAAGCAATAAATCTTTGAGTGGAGAGCAGAGGAAAATTTTCAGTTCCCAGATGAAGAGATCTATGGGGAAGAAGAAGAAGAAGAAGAAGAAGAAGAAGAAGAAGAAGAAGTCAATATCAGCTAATTCAGTTCTATCGAGCTCCACAGATGGGCATAACGGTGTAAGAATAATGGCTAGTAAGCGATATGTCTTATCATCGTCATAATTAAATCAGATAACACGTTGAATAATTATGATTATTCTCTTTCTATATAAAGTGATTTTTCTGGGTTTTAGCACAAATTCTCTTCTTCTAGGGCCATCAGCTGAATAAAATATTGTACATCAAACTTCAGTGAAAAGGTAGAAATCTAAAATGTAGTACTAATATTCTTATAAATTACATTCCTTTGTCTTTGCTCTGTTAAGGAAAACAAAGAGAACACTTTTCTACTTTTCACGGAGGTTTTATTCCGCACTTTCAAAAAATAGAATACGTACGTCCACGAGAAAATCTTTCTTCTTATCTTTCTCTTCGCACATCATGACTGACGATCTCTCGAGCTCAGCGCGTATGAAAAAGTACTGATCTTCTGATCCCAAATTGGTGGGTTCGATACCGACTTGGTGTGATGGTATTTGAAGAAATTCAAACAAGCCATCCTCGTTTCAATGTTTAAAAAGTCTTCCTCGCGGGCGGACCATTTTATCTCCTAAGGACGGGAAGAAGAGCATCGGGGAAACGTAAAAATGTATATTTGTTTCCTTTGACGTGGCAAAAACACAAAAAAGGATGATGTCTATCAATGCGGGCTGTTAAAGCATCAATTCACAAGTATTGTTGCTAGCCAAATTAATAACATAACATACAAATAACTAGAGGGGAGGGGTGCTCCGTGGCTTAGGCGGAAGCACGCCGGCCTCTCACCGCTGGGTTCCGTGATTCAAATCCCGGTCACTCCGTGTGAGATTTGTGCTGCACAAAGCGGAGGCGAGACAGGTTTTCCTCCGGGTACTCCAGTTTTCCCTGTCGTAATTTCATTCCAGCAACATTCTCCAATATCATTTAATTTCATCTGTCAGTCAATAATCATTGCCCCAGAGGAATGCGACAGGCTTCTGCAGCCGGAACAATTCCTATCTTCGCTGCTAGATGGGGGCTTCATTCATTCCATCCCTGACCCGATCGAATGGCTGGAAACAAGCTATAGATTTTTACTTTCATTTCTCACAAATAACTAGGGCCTAATTGCATTTGATGATGCCTTTTCAAGCGAAATAATCACACGTGTACCAAAAAAGATAAATTTCTCTAGAGTTGAGATATTTTATCATTCCATTTATGACTTGATTTGCCGCTAGTTCGTTTCTTTCCATTACTTACACTAACTGGTTCGATTCCCGGTACTGACAGAAATTTAAGAATGGCAGGAGGGCTGGTATGTGGTTGAAATGGTACATGCAGCTCACCTCCAATGGGGGTGTGCCTGAAAAGAGCTGCACACCTCGGGATGAGGACACGAGTTTACTTTACTAACTCGTTGAAATAATGTTCTCCTTTCTTCGGGTCTTTCAATACCTGCATTCATCTATTTACCTCTTCCCTTATCCTGATTTTACCCAACATTTTACTTGTTCTACTCTTTGCAATTCAAGATAAAGAGTGCTAGCCTTCTGACCCTAAGTTCATGGGTTCAATCCCGGCGTAGTGTGATAGTACTTGGAGGAACTTAAACAAGCCATATTCCTGTCGGTGGATTCGTTATAATCTAAAAGCATAAAAAATAAAAATTGTTAATGAAATGTTAAACTGTTATTATTATTATTATTATTATTATTATTATTATTATTATTATTATTATTATTATTATTATTATTATTATTATATCTTTAATAAGTGATGCCCAAGCTAGGAAGCTAGTTCGTCGAGTGCTGACAAGGAATGAATGCAGAATAAATGGGATGAATGACAAGAGTATCAGTTTACTTGTAGAGAACAGTGTATGCAGATGTAGAGACTATCCTTGCACTTCTGTGTTTTAATTTTTGTCCTTACCCTCTTTCTGCCACTCCCTCTTCCCGTACTGATCCTTCATTGTGTTTATCCAATTACGTGTTCCTATTCAAGTTACCTGTATTTCTGTAGGCCTATAGTTTTTCAGTAGATATGCCAGTTACTTGTTCCTTTTCTGGTTCTGGAGACGACATGGTGTCGGAAATATTGTCCCGCGGGATTTCTTTAACGTCGTAAACCAGCCTACCATGGGCTGGTCTATTTGAGCATCTTCAAATTCTACTGGATGGTTCCAGGATCGAACCAGACACCTTGTTGAAAGGAAGTCAGCACTCATCTATTTGAGCAATTAAGCCCAGAAAGCTATTATTATTATTTCCGAAATGGACATCTATGGACCGCATAGAACTTAAGGCTATTTGGCCTTTCTTCCCTTTTCTTCCCAAAATCTCTTCATTCTTTCGCTTCTAATATTTCTCTCCTCTTCGGAAATGATCCGTTCGGGCCTCCATTTCAGAGGGTTTCTCTTCAATAGATTTTAATCTGACGATTCTTCTTCTGAACTCTCTTCTATTGTGGATCATCTGCAGTGTAATTCTTCCAACTTCTTCCTCATCTCTCTTGACCTCTTCTACACAGTTCGAGGTGCCCTTTAACCCCATGATGTATCTGAAGATTCTTTTCGGTCAGCCGTTTGTCATCCATTCTTACAAAGTGTCCGTAGAATTTCAGCCTTCGTTTCTGCATTGCGTCCGTGATCTTTCCAGTGTACTTGTTGAGATCCTCATTTCTCCTCTTCCTCCACGTCCCATCAGTATCTTCTGCGGTCTCAGAATTTTCCTCAGAATCTTCCTTTCTTCCAAAGTCCTTTCAGCTCCCCCTTTTCTATTTAAAATCGGGCACTCTGAAGCGTAAAATCCTTCCGGTTTTATAACTTAGTTATACAGATATAGGATATTTCCCGTTTGTTTTACCAATTTTGTGTTAGCTCGTAGGACAAATTTAATTTTCTGACTCTTGCATTGTTTGTTTCTTTATTCAGTCCATTGAGTTCTCTGACTTGGACGCAATATTTAGTCCCGCCATCCGTGTTTTGCAGTATGCTGATGACGTCTGCATTTATACATCTTCAATCAATTTGACAATTACTCTTCAGCGTCTGCACACAGCATCACAATATCTTCAAGAATGGACTACACAGAGTGGACTTGCACTTTCTCCTACAAAATCATCTGTCACTATATTCACCAAACAGAAACTGATTCTTCCGTCTCCTACAATTCAACTTGGACCACATTCTTTTCCTCTGAAGTCCACTGTACGCCTCCTGGGAATGCATTTGGATAGCAAACTCACTTGGAGTGGACATATTGCTTACATCCAGACACGGGCACTGCATGCACTTCGTTTCTTAACCCGCACTTGGTGGGGCGCTGCTCCTGCTTCTTTGCTAATTCTTTACCGTTCCTTGATACGGACAGTTATTTACTATGGCAGTATGTTGTACAGCAACTTACCGAAGTATGTTCTGGAGAAATTAAATGTCCTACAATTTCGTGCTCTCAGAGTAAGTCTTGGTGCTATGTCGTCAACGCCTACAAATGCTCTACAGGTCGAAGCTCATGAACAACCCCTGCACTTGAGAAGGAAACTACTGGCAACACAATTTCTCCTTCAACGTTCTACTCTGGAGGATCACCCGTTATTCAAGAGCCTACAACTTCTACATAACCAGTATCGCGAACGTCATGGAAAACATCCACCTCTACTTCTAGAATGTTTAAGAGAACTGAAGTTCTGTCTACCCTTGACTTTGAAGTCCCACACAATTCCGGCATTCCATTTTAACTACGCCTGTTCGATATCTCCAGCTTCCACATATTATGTCCCCAGGTACCTACTAGAAAAACCTGCTCCAAATAAACACGTAATTGATTTTATTGAATCTACTTGGTCCGACTACATCCACATTTATACCGACGGTGCAAAGTTTACAGATTCAGTTGGTTTTGCATATTTGTGCGAGCAAACACAGGAATATGGCCATTTTCTCTTCCCGTTGAAGCATCCATCTACACTGCTGAACTTGTCGCCGTCCGGGAGGCACTGTATTACTCACAATCCAGAAATTTCCCCAAGATACTTATCATTTCAGATTCTCAAAGTGCTATTACGAAATTGGGACATCCTCGACGAAACATACGAACACACTCCTACATCTTTGAAATATTAGAATTATCGTCTGTCATGCAATCGCGCGGAAAATGTCTGTCATTTTTATGGGTGAAAGGACACTCAGAAATTCCATACAATGATCTGGTTGACAGTCTGGCCAAACAAGGTGCACGTACTGGCTTATTCCTTTCATTACGCCTCCCCTGTACTGATTTTTATGTTACTAGCAGAAGAAAAACTTATGTTGAATGGACAGCTCTGTGGAACAGGACTACTCAACACAAAGGACGATACTATGCCTGCATTCAACCAGCTATCCCCCACAAACCATGGTATCAAGACGTCAGATGGGCCCGAGGCCACGTAACTACCATTATTCGGATGAGGTTCAACCATGCTTCATTCCCCGCTCACCTCAACAGGATTGGAGTTCTCCAATCAGCACAATGTCCGTGTAGCGCAAGAAACGCGGGAGATGTGAACCACATTATCTTCGAGTGCAGTAGAACTGTATCCTTTCGCAGAGAATTGTTCGCTACCCTTGTGCACCTTCGGGTTCCCTTACCCACACATATTCAGCTATTACTGGCAACTGGAGACTTACGTGTGTACAGTGCAATTGCAACATACTTCACAAAAACTGGTGTTAATATCTAAAGTGTAAGTGTCTTTATTTCAAGTGTATTTTGCTTCCTTTTTTGCTCTGTTCTAGGTCATTTCTGTTATTTTGTATGTCTTTTAACTTGTTGTCCGTTTTTTTATTTCTCTTTTCTGTAACAATTTTTATCATTGTACATTATTGATGGCCAAATGTCTTATGGATGAAGGTCAAAATAAAGAGAAAGTCCATTGAGTTGGATCCATTCATCCAGGTATTTGAACTTTTCTGTCCCTTTAAACTTGCCATGTTTTATCTACACATACCTCTCCCTTTTGCTATTGTACTCCATATATTTAGTCTTTTCATGAGAGAAAGACCCACTTCTTCGGCTCTCCATCATCTTTTGAGCGTCTTCTCAGTTTTCAAGGTTCTGTCATTTCTTCCCTACGTGTATTCCATTAATTGTATCCCTTTCATTTTCAGAGCTTCTTCCAAGGTTTTCATTATTTTCTCCAGTACTATATTGAAGAGGACCGGGGTTAAGCCGTATTCTTGTCTGATCCCTGTCGTTATTGAAAATGGAGCAGAGATTTCACCTAAGAAATTTACTTTCGATTTTGTGTCCGTCAGCGTTAGTTTGATTATTTCTCTCGTTTTCTTGACAATTACAGACAGTAAATTTATCAGTTGAGTCGTTTTTAAGTCAACAAAAATGATCACTGTGTTCTGGCTTCTTATCCCTCTTGTTCTCAGAATGCTTTTAAGTTTGAATATCTGTTCCCAGCACGACCTCCCTTTACGGAAACCAGGTTGGCATTCTCTGTTCAGCAGCACTTTAGAGAATATCTTATAGGCGACTGGGAGTAGAGAGATCCCTCTGTAGTTGTTCGGGTCCGTTCGGTTGCATTTCTCGTGGAGCGGGTTTCTTCCATCACCCGAAACTAAGCGTTGAGGCGCTGGATGTTCGGTCTACTCCACTGCTGTAGCAGAGTGAACCTGGCCAGGCCGCCATTATTATTATTATTATTATTATTATTATTATTATTATTATTATTATTATTATTCCTCTGCTGGCAGGACCTAGTGTTTACAGTGCACTATGTCTTCTGGTATGGGCTAGAGCAATTTTGTTACTCTCATTGATCTGTCTCTGTCTTATCCTTGGCTTTGACAATATGAAAGTGACTGAGGTATGAGCGATGCTAGTAATGCCACTCCTTCTGCAACCAGTCCCTGCTATGAATGGTGTGAAAATGTTGCTCATAGGGTCGGTTGGTGCATGCATTTCAGTGGGCTTGGCAGAATGTTATGTAATAGCAACTTCTGGCTCGGTGAGGAAAGCAACGGGAAACTACCTCACTCCTCATTTCCCTAGTACACCTCTTCAGTGATGTCTAGGCCATCTATGATAGCTGATGACAGAGCTGTTGAGAATCCAAATTATTATTATTATTATTATTATTATTATTATTATTATTATTATTATTATTACTGTTCTAGCCGGATTCTCAGTGTAAAGGCTCGTTGGTTTATCAACAGTTTCGCCATCAGCTGCCATGCAAGTCATTGGATAGAAAAGCTATGGAAATGAGGTTTGATATAGTTTTCCCTTGCATTCCACAATGAATTAGAAAGTGCTATCAGATATCAGTCTGACAAGCACATTAAATTCTCGCATCACTGGAATTAACGAGAGGTATCGTTCCACCATTCATCAAAGCGACTGGCTGCATGAGCAATGATATTTCGAGAACATCGCAGAATGAAATTGCAAGGCATGGAAACAACAGAGGAACTAGCTGAAATTACTAACACCAAAAAGAATAACGAAAATTGATTAAAGTGTCAATTACTCAAAGCTGCCGTAGACAACCTATTGAGCTCAAATTTATTATCCAGAAACGCAAAATTCAGTGTCTGCATTACAATTTTTCCACCAGTTTCACTCCATTGTGCTGAAAATGTGTTACTAACAAGTAAACCCATCCAACTGTAAGTCTCAGATCTGATTGAGATTTGGTGCAACAACTTCCCTAGGAATACTTTATTCAACCATATAAAAATTAGATACGCAATCGTATATTTAGTACTTACCTGCCCTGCGGTGTAAAAGTGTGCTTGTTTAAACATTGCATAGACAGGAATGAGCGGCGGGGAGCAAGTATAGGCGGCGCGGCGTGGCCGGCCAATTTTTTCAGCCACGCTTTCACCTTCTCTCTCTCTCTCTCTCTCTCTCTCTCTCTCTCTCTCTCACACACACACATTACTTGCCTACCCTTGGCTTCTCGACGCTCAATCCTGTCTATGCGATGCTCAAATGAGCAAATTTTGACCCTCCTAAGCAGGACGCTAAGTATATGATTCGGCATCTAATTTTGATATACATGAATAAAGCATTCCTACTGAAGTACCAAATCTCTATCAGATCTGTGACTTACAGATGAAAGAGGTTCCTTGTAAGTAAGTAAATAAGTAAGGTATTAATGTTATTGGCTTTACATCCCACTAACAACTTTTACGGATTTCGGAGACGCCGAGGCGATGGAATTTCGTTCCATATAAGTTGTTTAACATACCAGTATATCTACCGACACGAGGCTGGCGTATCTGAGCACCTTCAAATACGACCGGACTGAGCCAGTATAGAACCTGCCAAATTGGGCTCACAAGGTCAGTGCCTCAACCGCCTGAGCCACTCAGCACGGCCAGTAAAGAAAGCAGCCAGCCACTAAATACATTTGTTAATACAATCCTGAGAATAAGTTTTAGTCCTCTAAAAGAAAATTACACCTGGAAACTCCGTAGTAATCAGGACAAAAGAACTACCCTTAAAAAGCCTGATGTAAGAGCTACAACCAGAAGCAGACGGTTGAATTAATTTGGGCATGTCCTACTTAATGATGACCTAATTCCTGTAGCTCTGAACTCTACTAACATTGTCTCATTATCTTCATCCTCAGCGAATGACTCTATTGAGAGGTGCATTCGATGTCTTGCGTCCGTTATCAACAATATGGTTAGAAAGGCATTCCCTTGTTATTTATGCAAAATCTCAGTAAATCGTAGAGGTTTCCAGCGACCATGAGATATTATACGGGAGGGCTACGATTCAGGAGGATAGTAACCGAATCCATAAAATAACTCCCCAGGAATTTCCTTGCATCATATTGGAAAATCCGGAAAATCATCCTCA
Source organism: Anabrus simplex (assembly GCF_040414725.1). Taxonomy (NCBI): domain Eukaryota; kingdom Metazoa; phylum Arthropoda; class Insecta; order Orthoptera; family Tettigoniidae; genus Anabrus; species Anabrus simplex. The sequence goes on along the minus strand of NC_090267.1, from coordinate 119,401,864 downwards.
GAGCTGCCAAAAGTAGAATGCTATCCCACTACCAAACACCCAACTATAAGCGTGAATAGAATCTGAGTTTAAATTATCTGGATTTGTAAAATATTCAAATTGCTCAAATAACTATAGGACCGAGCTCGATAGCTGCAGTCGCTTAAGTGCGGCCAGTATCCAGTATTCGGGAGATAGTAGGTTCGAACCCCACTGTCGGCAGCCCTGAATGTGGTTTTCCGTGGTTTCCCATTTTCACACCAGGCAAATGCTGGGGCTGTACGTTAATTAAGGCCACGGCCTTTCCTGCCTACTCCCAGTCCTTCCCTGTCCCATCGTCGCCATAAGACCTATCTGTGCGACGTAAAGCAACTAGCAAAAAAAAAAAAAAAAAAAAGAAAACTGTAGGAGAGAGGAGGGGGAAATAGTCTGATAGCTCAGGCAAGGAGACAGTTAACAATTTCACAAGATGCCGCCCTTATCACGGCATGCAGTTCGACTTCAGCTTAAGTCCAATGTTTGACGACTGTCATATCTTCTTGCGCGAACTTCAATGGGCAGGGCAGGTCAATAGGTGTGCCTCCACGTGGAATTATTAGAAAATGAAATAAATCACCGATGCGAAAACATAGCAGCGACATACCGGCGTTCGTCATAGTCAAATAGTTCCAGGTGAGTAAATAGACAACTCACATTTACGGTAAATTACAGTGACAACAGGGCAGTGATTTCAATTTAAGAACCCTCAGGTTAATGTATAAATAGGTAAATACGGCTAATTGTTGTGAACTGAAATTCTCTAGTTAACTATAAGTAAAATAATCTTCTGTTTCACCGGGCGAGTTGGCCGTGCGATTAGAGGCGCGGCTGTGAGCTTGTATGTGGGATATAGTGGGTTTGAATCCCACTGTCGGAAGACCTGAAGATGATTTTCCGTGGTTTCCCATTTTCACACCAGGCAAATGCTGGAGTTGTTCCTTAAGATTAGCTGTAGAGTTCGTGAAACGCCGACAGTTATTGTCAAATGTTACCCTTGCCTAATATCTCGGAAGAAGGCTTTCAATTAGAAGTTGGTCATGAGAAACAACATGGTTGTTGTTTGTTAACCGCTTAGTCCCATTTCTTGGTACAGGGTCGGGAATTAGGTGAGCTTAATTTATATGGCATCCTTTCTTACGGCTGGATGCCGTTCCTCAAGCCAACCTCAGCTGAGGAGCTGTTGAGGATGAAATTGGATAAAGAGGTAGAAGGAATCGGCTGTGACCTATGAATTGGAACCTATTTAATAATAATAATAATAATAATAATAATAATAATAATAATAATAATGTAATATATATAATGTAGATCTCTTCCGAAGAAAGGTTAGTGACGAAGGGACTAATCCGAAACGAATTACCGAAAAAGAAGAGGACAGAGGAACGTAAGCAGGCCTACTCAGAAAGAAAGAATGAGGAAATTCTGGGCTCAAACGAAAACAAAGTTCACTGTAAAATATAACGAGACTTAACGTGGTCCTCGATAGCCCGAGTGAATAACTAATAATAATAATAATAATAATAATAATAATAATAATAATAATAATAATAATAATAATAATAATAATAATAATAATGGCGCATAGGAAGTAGCAGGAGGCCTCAAGAATTTCAGGAGAGGACGGGTATAAACAGCATTGAATAATTGCTTCGTGCTGCCCATTATTGATTCACACTCGCCAATAATAATCATAACGACAATAATGAACCCTCTCGTAGAAATATTCCTGACGTAGAATAGAACCTGTTTTCCAGTCTTTGACCTGGTCAGGGATGTAATGAATGAACCATATATATAGGCTATTATAACAATGGGGTCGCCACTCCAAAAGTGATTTATTAATGACTGATAAATGCTATGAAATGTGATAATAGGGAGTGTTGCTTGAATGAAAGGTGACAGGGAAAACCGGAGTACCCGGAGAAAAACCTGTCCCACCTCCACTTTGTCCACCACAAATCGCACATGGAGTGACCGGGATTTGGACCACGGTATCCAGTGGTGAGAGGCCGACACGCTTGCCTTCCGAGCCACGGAGGCTCTCTGACCTAGCATAGAATGATCCGCATTTCCTGTTTAGATTTTGCTCACCCTCGCTCTCTCTCTCTTGCTCAGTTCAATTTTTGACTTTCAAAGAAAACGTTTGAGTGGTGCACAGTATACCAAATATGATTTTCAAACAAAATTAGAAATTTTGGAAATTAAACGTTTGTAAAATAACTTGACGCTCAACCCTAGGGCTGGTAGGTAATATGTACGCTTTCCAAGCTTTTCCTTTCCTTGGCCAACAGCTGCAAATGGCATTAGGTATGCTTCATTTCAATGCTGTCTATAACTTGCACTGTGTCTTCCTTTGCTCCTTCTACCTTCCAGTTTCCCTTCAAACATGCCCGTGTACCAGTCAGAATGACGAAGCAAGTGGCGAAAAAAGCTATTCCTTCTCCTGTGTAAGGTTTCAAACAAGGTACGTGTCTCATTTGCTCTTTTGAGAACGTTTTCGTTTGTCCATGCTATTGTTAGTAATCGACGCCAGCACCACATCTCAAAGGCATCGAGTTTCAGCATTTCTGCTTTTCGTAGTGTCCATGTTTATGACACAACACTCTACACAAAACGTTTCAGTAAGTGTTTTCGTATCTCCATACGACAAAGTAAGGGTCCCCAAACTACAAAAAATGTAAAATTAAGCAATTTGCTAAATTGTCCTGGGTAGCTCTATCAAATTTTTAAAAAATCGAAAATCAATCCCGGCCTAAGAGTAGCTCTGAAAAAAAAACAGCCTAAAATTGCTTGTTTCTTTACTCATTTTCTATTTATTCAAACCCTTGCCAAATGAACTTATTTGCATAATTCTTTCTGTTATGTGTTCCTTGATTCAATACCCTCAGGCGTTTTTCGATTTTTTTTAATGTCCACATCGAATGTGGTTATAAGGGAGTAAGTGAAACTCTGCATTGACTCACATTAGCACTCGTAGTCGCACAAAACGCAAACTGATAATGTAATCGACCTGATAACTATGATTAAGAAAAGGACTGTAATTTTTAAGAATAAATAAAGAATATATTCTCAAATTTTATTATATTTTATTCACCTAAAATTCGTAGCTCATATCCCTAGGATGTTTTCAACATTGAGGTGCTCGTCAGAAGGGCTAGAACTGATGATTTTTTGAGAAAGCTCCCTTCACCTGTGCAATTCGGGCGTTTAATTATCGCCAGAAGTGATCAGAATTCCTAAATATCTGAATTCCTTTACTCGATGTAGTTTTCCTCTATGCATCAGCACATTGGCAATTTGGGCATCATTCCTTTCTAAACGTCATTAATGTTGACGATGTACATTTTCTTCCGTTGTTTGTGAGTGTTTAGACTCCCCACACTCCAGTGAACACGTCTGTTATATTTATTGTTCTGTTGTCAGACAGGCTTAAGCAAAACAAGCATACATGTGTGAATAGGTCCCTTTGGAGTGTTAAGGAACCGGCCCACAATTTTCGAGTGATGAGACTTTATTTCTAGATGGAAGTTCATACCTTGAAACCGAAGATGCTAGTGGCTTTACGTCGCACCCACACAGATAGGTCGTATGGCGACGATGGGATAGGAAAGGCCTAGAAGTTAGAAGGAAGCAGCCGTGGCCTTAATTAAGACATTCTGTCAGCCAGATTAAATTGATATATTTGATATGGACAGATACGCGAGCGTTCATCTGGACTCCTTGAAAAATTACGAGACTGAGCTGCGTACTGGGAGCTAGACACTCCCTCTAATTGGAGTCATTCTTCATTGCGATTGAAGTTGTTGAAATATATTCCTTCTTTCAATCGTTTCTGGATGTAAAAGAATATGGAACTGGTAGGTGGTAACCAGCACCTTCCTCAAATGTCATGGAAGGAAAGCTGTACATGCATTTCGAACGAAAGAAAATGTAAGTAAATTTACACTTGCAATACAAACACACATTAAAGGTATCCATGATAGTGTACTTAGATTTCCACAGATTTAATATTTCTAGGTTGACGGAGTATACTATAGGCAGTGCAACTGTTGTCGGTAAAGTGTTTTTTGCTAGTACTGTAGTATTGCAGACATTTATTCCTAAATTTGTGTCTTTTACGAACGTGACAATTGTTGCATACACTGTTGGTTACGGGGAGGATAAAATACACTGCATTTTAAGTGAGAGTTGAAATTCGATTTTAAGTGGGTATTAAAGCTTTTCGAAGCACATGATGAAGTTGAAAGGAGAAGATGTGATTGATTGATTGATTGATTGATTGATTGATTGATTGATTGATTGATTGATTGATTGATTGATTGATTGTCAGAGGAACAGTACGGAGAGTCCAGGACTCTTGCCTGGTAGAGAAGGCTTCCAAAACTTCCGTGATTGAACATTATGCGAATAACAGGAGTGACGAAGCTTGTTCTTGTTATTGGCTTTACGTCGCACCGACACAGATAGGTCTTATGGCGACGATGGGGCAGGAAGGGGCTAGGAGCGCGAATGAAGCGGCCATGGCCTTAATTAAGGTACAGCCCCAACATTTGCCTGGTGTGAAAATGGGAAACCACGGAAAACCATCTTCAAGGCTGCCGACAGTGAGGTTCGAACCCACGATATCCCGAATACTGGATACTGGCAGCACTTAAGCGACTGCAGCTATCGAGCTCAGTCGAGCTCAGTGAGTGACGAAGCGATGACATGCATTCTACTTGGAGAACTAAGGTGAGTGTGGAGGGTATGATTTTTTATTTTTTTTTTGCTAGGGGCTTTACGTCGCACCGACGCAGATAGGTCTTATGGCGACGATGGGTATGATTGTACAATAACGTAATGTATTCCCCGCTGCATTTTTGTAATGTTCCAGTCCTTTTCTTTTTTTACTTTTTTGTGTGTTCGAGAACGTTCCTTCTTAAATGGTACACAGTGTCTGATGGGCACTGGTGAATCTAGGCATTGACCCGAATGCGATGCTGCTTTAGCGAGACAGTCAACATGTTCGTTGTGCTGGATAACTCTATAGTCTATCTAGAGGAAGCGTACCTCGATATTGAGACGTGAAATTTGGCGAATTCTCTGAATGATTTGGATTTTATTGACAGTTAGTTTGAAAATGCTAGGTAATTATAGTGTCTTCAAGACGCTGAGATAGTTAGTAATTATAAGATCTGAAGGTTTGATGCTTAGCCTGTATGCAGGAAGGGGAAATATTGACATTAGCATAAAACGGGAATAAAGAAAATAATATGAGCATTTAAAACCAGTATTTCAAAAGAATGCTGATGATGGGTGGGTGGGCGGTTCGCAAAGGAACGTATACTGAATCGAGTTGATCAGAAAAGAACGATTTGGCGAGATTTGATTAAAAGGAAAAATAAATTGATAAGACACGTCATCAGACTACCAAGATTTTTTCAGTTTAGAGGGAAATATTGTAGAGGTGGGGATCGAGGTAAATTAGGTAGGTATGGGTTAAGTCATGAATATGACAAACTGATACCATTAAATATTTTATTTTGTGCGTAAATTAGCGCAGCTAGGGTGGTATAGTGAGTGGGTTGTACCAAATTATTGTGTAGACTGATGATCCAAGGACCAAAGCTTCAGAAGCATGAGTGAATCTTCGTCTACAGCTGATCTTAGTTACATAGTTGACATCTGAATCACCAAGCAGGGTTGTTCTGTATTGGAGTTGTCTACCTAACCCTTTTGAGATCCCTATTCACGACAAAGTATTGTTTTACCTCTTCGTTTAGCCCCAATAAAGAGGGTTGTATCATTCACGAACTCTGTATTTTCAAACTTCTACTTCTCCGTCGTTAACATGTTCGAGTGCGCACAGACTGCACGAACGTTAGAGGTCGTCTAAAAAAGTTTCCTCCGGGCTTAAAATCATAAAATAAAGCTTCGCTACTGCGATGCGTATAATGTTCTGATATTACTAATTATAGCTCAAAGGAGTAGTATTTCCTTTCAATTGTGTGGACGGATACATTTCAAACACAGATGGATTTACTATGGAATTAAAAACAAATTGCCAGGCCGAGTGGCTCAGATGGTTGTTGCGCTGGCCTTCTAACCCGAACTAGGCAGATTCGATCCTGAATCAGTCGGGTGATATTTGATGGTGCTCAAATACGTCAGTATCGTGTCGGTAGATTTACTGGCATGTAAGCGAACTACTATGGGACAAAATTGCGGCGCCTTGGCGGGTCTCTAACCAAAGACATAGAGAAACAGGAAAGGACAATTTTAAGAAACGTTTTTGGCCCAGTTTATATAGAGGGAATGTGGACGAAAAAATCATCCCAGGAAATATTTTATCATTCTGAAAATGTATCTCACACTTTTCGAAAAATACGAGTAGTTAGTGGGACGTAAATCAATTAATAATAATAATAATAATAATAATAATAATAATAATAATAATAATAATAATAACAACAATAATAATAATAATCGAACCCAGTAATAAAAGGCAAAGATAAAAGTATTAATGGTACGTACAGTGAAGTTAATTGCACTTTCAACTAAAGTGATTTGTTCATTATAACTACTAGAATCTACTCTCAAAAGTCGCGTAAGTTCAGCTGCATGTAGGCCCTACGACACGGCCGCCAGTTTTAAGAGTAACATTGTCCACGACGATTGCCTTGATCGAGCCTACAGTACTACCAGTGGCTTTTAATCGCCTTACATATTTAAGGAAAAACAGAAAATGGTATGGTAATAATAATAATAATAATAATAATAATAATAATAATAATAATAATAATAATAATAATAATAATAATAATAATAATAATAATAATAAACTGTTCTACAAATACGCAAAACCAGACAAAATGTCATTACATTTGTAGATTTAAAAAGAGCATTATATGACTCTATAGGCTGTCAAAGTCAATACTCTAGAAGAATTTCAAGTGGATAGAAAAGGGCATTAATCAGACAAACGTTAACTGGCACTACTTCAAAAGTTAAATTCCCAGGCGAAATATCTGAGCCTCTTACTATTAACACCGGAGTCATCAAGGAGACGGATTATCTCCGTTACTGTTCAGTCTCGTACTTGAGAAAGTAATCAGGACCCGGGAAAGGGAAATTAAAAGAATAACCCCTGGCAGACTACTTAAAGATAGAATTCACTTGTACTGTCTGGCCTTGCGGATGTCATAGCAATCCTCTCCAGTAACAGGCAAGAAGCAATTTATGCCACCAAAAAATTACATTAAATCGCCATCAAAACGGGACTTCAGATGTCGTATGAGAAAAATTGCATGGAAGGAGCTTCACGATATTTAAATGGACAACCTATGATAACTAAATTCCGCAAAATCTTTCAGGTGAACCAATTCAGATATTTAGGAGAAATTATTCTGCTCCCTGGTTTAAATCGCAAATCAAAAAGGAAAGAATTTCCGAGTTACAGAAAGCTTACAGGATCATTTGGAACAGGCAGAACAAAAATCAATATCTCGAAAAGCAAAACTTAGACACTAAAACACAGTAATAAAATCTGAAGCGTTGTATGCTTCAGGAAATTTAATCATTGGTGGCAGGTCTCTAACCAAAGACATAGAGAAACAGGAAAGGACAATTTTAAGAAAAGTTTTTGGCCTAGTTTATATAGAGGGAATGTGGACGAAAAAATCATCCCAGGAAATATTTTATCATTCTGAAAAAGTATCTCATACTTTTCAGAAAATACGATTAAAATTTTATGGGCACATTATCAGAATGAAATGTAGCAGACTAACTAAAAGAATTCTCAACCTGGCCCTTTCATCTAAAGCAAAGAACAGCTGGCTTTATGAAAATGAAACAGCTCTCCAGGAAATCAACATCTCGGAAGACATTATACAGGATAGATGTAAATTCAGAACCAAAATCGACAATCACCAGTTTGAAGACAAATCCAACACCAGGGCCACTATAACTTGGACAGAAGAACGAAGAAAGAAGCTCAGCGAGAGGATGAAGAGATTTTGGGAGGAGAAGAAGGCCAACACATCAGCTAAGCTGGTTCAATCGAGCTCCTAATTAGGGTATAACGATATAAAATAATTAATAATAATAATAATAATAATAATAATAATAATAATAATAATAATAATAATAATAATAATAATAATAATAATAATAATAATAATAATAGGCCTCGAAAGAGACCTTGAACAGGTTTTTCGAGTCATAGGCAACCTGGGCGTCTGATAGGACGGGGCCCTACGTGTGATGAATTCTAATGTTGAAGATGGCGCCCACACCCATCGTCCGAGCAATCGGATTTCATCAATTAATGTTAAAATTCCACTCCGGTCAGGGACTGAACCCGAGACTGGTTGGAACGAAGGTCAGGATGGTAACTGCACTGGAGGGAAATGAAATCTCAGCACCAAAAAGGAACTGTGCTAGATAGACGAAATTCGGTTGACGTGTTTGCACGCCTGAAAGATGACGCCTTTTCAAATTCGCGTGCTAGTCGACCAAGGGTGGTGGTAGTAGCGCCACTGTGACCTTGTAAAGCAAGTTTGCTTTAAATATGCGTTGTACGCTTCGTGAACGTCAGTCATCGTCCGGTGTTGACGTTGTGAGGAAGGTGTGTCAAACATGCCTTTAAGGAGATGTTGTTGTGGGAATTGGCTTTACATCCCACCGACACAGATATGTCTTATGGCGACGATGGGATAGGAAAGGGCTAGGAGTGGCGGGAAAGCGGCCGTGGCCTTAATTAAATTACAGCCCTAGCATTTGCCCGGTGTGAAAATGGAAAACCACGGAAAGTTTAAGGAGACGAAGAAGCCTCTATCGGCACTTACTGACTTTGAATGAAGCGATAGCGATGTATCCGCAGTGCATCGTGTTGGCAACAATAGTCACGGGAACGCACCGTCTCAAGAAGACCGGGATCCGGCCGCACATGGGCCACTACGGAGAGGGAAGACCACCGTATTCACCGCATGGGTGTGGTAGGTCATGTTGCATTTACAACAGCCATTAGAGCTTCAGATGGCACCACAGTGACACAGTGAACTGTAATGCCACTAACCACCGAATCACGGAATTCTGCGAATTCAGTGGCGTCAAGCTACAGCTCACTGGAGACCTGTTGTGCTTCCAAATGATAGCTATTACAGTCCTGGTACCGGTGATGGCCTAAGTTGGTAAGAAGGAAGCTAGGTGAGCGCCTGGAACCAAGCTGTGTGCGGCGTCGATAGAGACCAGGAGTTATGGTCTGGGAAGAAATTTCCATTCACAGTAGGAGCACTCTCGTCATTATCCCAAGAACCACGACAGCGGATATGCACATCAGACTGGTTGGTGATTGAAGCGGTTATGGTGCCATTCATTCGCAATATTCAAGGGGGTGTTTTCCAACAGTCCTCATACCACTGCTGTCGTTGCAGTCGCTTAACGTGCTCTATAGAGTATCAACCAGTTGCCTGGGCCTACGATATCACCAGACCTTTCGCCCAGAAGCACGAATGGGACATTATGGGACGACGAACCCAGCATCATTAAGTACAAGAATTAGTCGTTGCTGATTTGAATGACGAAATGAAGCAAGAGTGGAAATTCATACCATAAAATGCCACATGGAACCTGTACGACACAATGCATGCGCGCTTGCTCGCTTGCATGCAAAATCGTGGCGACTAAAGCGGTTATTAATGTACCAACATGTCACATGTCTCCTTGGGCATACTAGAACCCGTGACCTGGAAAATTAATTCAAATAAATATGTTACCTAGACAATTGAATACCCTAAACTAATGTATTCTTGGTGTTGGGATTTCATTTCCCACCAGTGTATTTAGCCATGAAGCCGGACAAGTAAATTCGTGTCTTCATCCCGAAGTTCTTTTGACATATACGCCTAATGAAGGTGAACTGCATGTACTTGTTTTACCACAGACCAACCCTCCTGCTAATCTTTAAGTCCCGACAGTACCGGAAATCCAACACAGACCCTTAAGGACAGCTAATTGTGCAGAGATGGAAAATTCTAATGCCAAAGACGGCAAGAACACCCAGCCCCCGATCTATAGGAATTAACCAATGGCTGTTGAAATCCCTCACCTGTCCGAGAATAGAAACCATGGTCTTTCGGAACAAAGACCAGAAGGGTAAAGATTTATCCGTAGGGCCGTAGGGTGGTCCATAAAGGAGTGGAAATTTCGAAAGTAGGTGAGCTAGCACCGGGGAGACAAAAAGTAAGATGATCCGCTCCTTTACTGAAGGACGCAAGACTGGCTGAAGACCAAGAACGGAGAGGAACATGAAAATTCAATTCTACTTGAAATGGATTGAAAAAAGAACAAGGAGGAGAAACGCACTGTAAAATATATAATACTACAAACGCCGGTGGTAGGAATCGAATCAATCAGCTTTAGTCCACTGAATAGTTCATGCAACATGAGCTAGCGCGTATACTTAATTATAACATACAAAGGGCGAACAAAATAATGTTAATACTGCTGATTAGTAGTGGGGTTTGTCATCGTGGTTGGCCACAAAGCCGATAAACTGAGCTGCACAACTACGGTGGTTCAGGACAAAGAGGTGAGTACACTCACGTGCATACGTTTAGCAGTGTCAAGTAGGGAATGCAGAAGTGGAGGTATTGTTTGATGTAGTATAGGTGGTAAATAGTGGGTAAAATTAATTAGCTATTGTACCTAGAATTGTCAAGATTTTGGGGATACAATAGGGAACATGTATAACCCTCCCCCTTTCAAATATATCTGAAAACATCCCTAACTGACACTTTAAGAATAGCAAATTACAAACAAAAGTATTGTTTCAAGTCACAGCTCCACGAGCAATAGAAAATTTCCTGTTACAAACTGTCCGCACAGCTTTATAGCAATATTGTTCTACTGGTGCAAGTAAGGTTCATACAGGATGTACAAATAATAACATAATGCGATAAAGAAAGTTAAAATAGTTAAAATAGGAACCAACATGCTAAATCTCAGTTTTCTTCTGGATTCAAATGGGCCAAATAGAGTAATGTTTCAGACGAGGTCGGTCGCCCAAATGCCTTTGCAAAGATTCTCCACAGCTATTTTGTGAAACCCACTTTTTTGTGGTCATGAAATCTCACGATTTTATAAAAACTGGATGTCGAATTTTCGCACGAATGCCATATGGCCTTCACTCACAGCATCGTTCGAAATTAAGAAAGAGAGCCGACGCGGAGCAGAGTGACCACGTGATTAATAATTATAAATCAGTTTTACACGTGGGTACAATAATTCATATCTAGTATTCAATGCAGAAGACAAGTATTCTTGGTACTCATCTGTAATAACTATTGACTTTGGAGAAATAATTTCTACATTTACAATAAAACACCATTGGATTAGCATGATTTTTGAAGATGGTCCCCTTTCCACAACTAACGCACTACCGGTACATATGTTGATTGGAACACTTCGTGTCATAACAAACACTACAGTCGACAGTCGGAACTGTTCTTACAAAACTTGAACTCAAATTCATTCTCAATTTTGATAGTTTAATGTCTTTATTGCTACATTGGTGGAGAAATGACACTGATTTATTTTACAAAGGGTAGATATCTGACTTGATATTTACTGTTTCTAGTGCAGATTGTCATGGTGATTTCAAATCTGAAAACCGTCTTGCGTTATCACGTCAGGTTTTGAAGATGTTGACAAAGTTTTTTTTTTCACGGAACAGCGTGGATCGAGAATTGTTTTTTAGTTATATTTCGTTTGCTTCTTTTTATTGTCAGTGACAGTGGATATTATGGCGTCTAGAGGTTGCGCAAATTCACGAAATCTGTTTTGCTATATGTTCGGCTATGTAACAAACAAATCCAATAGGCTATATGCCATCTGGCCCATTTCTACTAATTTTAGCTAAAATCATTTTCATCAGTACTCCATGTAGCAATCATATGGCCTAGGCATCACTGAAGAGGTCTACTAGGGAATGAGGAGTAAGGTAGTTTTCCGTTGCTTTCCTCACCGAGCCAGAAGCTGATATTACATATCAGTCTGCCAAGCCCACAGAAATGGATGCACCAACCGACCCTATGAGCAACATTTTCGCACCATTTATAGCAGGGACTGGCTGCAGAAGGACTGGCATTACTAGCATCGCTCATACCTCTGTCATTTTCATATTGTCAAAGCCAAGGATAAGACAGAGACAGATCAATGAAAGTAACTAAATTGCTCTAGCCCATACCAGAAGACATAGTGCACTGTAAACTGCCAGCAAAGGCATATAGAATACATATCAATTGCTAAATGTTGGCTCTAAAATTCCTTTAAAATTGGATTTCTAGACCTTTAAACGAAATATACGTTATTCAACCTCTATCTCTTTATAAGATCAGGAGTGGCAAAAGAGAAGAGCCTCACAAGATTTCACCGAGACAGTTTTATTTTTTAAATATGCGCCGGTGACTTCCTGTGATACTGAGCGGTCCTCCTCAGCCTAGAACAGAATTTCATCTGGTCAGCGCCAAATATCACAATGGAAATCATGGATAAGTACTTGCTGACACACTGAGCATCACGATTAAAAATTTGACCGTACCGTGTGTTTCTTTATAGGGGTTTAAAAACAGATTATGTATTAACTTTATTTAGTAACATTTAATTTTTTCATTTTCAGAGCATGATTCAACAGGAAATTATTTAAAACAATACATTGTTTATTGAGCTCCATGATTTTCAGTGCATAACATTATTTTTAAATATTTGAAGTATTTTGATTATACCTTTAATTTGATGACTGAATTACTGTCAATATTAGAAAGTAATAGACTATACAAATTATATAGAGCAACAATGATGACTTTGTCATAACATATGAATGCATTTAAAACGATTTTATTGTCTCATTGATGCAAGTGTATAATGGACTGGTACAACATGGAAACAATTCTCTAAAGCCATGGGTAAATAGTGAAAATATCGAGCTCGATTACCAGGTGTTATTATTATTATTATTATTATTATTATTATTATTATTATTATTATTATTGTATACGTAGTTACGTACGACAGGTTGTCAGTACAGACTTTATTTGGTGTAAATCGTAGTCGTATCATTTGTTATTTGTGTGTTGTATGATCTGTCTTGTGTAACAGAACATGTGAGGTTATGTCACGATACTTCAGCCGTATGTTCATTAATACAACTTTATTTAATGTAAGAACATGTAATTAACAGTATATAATTTATCATTACCTGTAAATATGATGTATGCGTCCAATGTAATGTTGTGCAACACAGGGTTATAGTTCAGAACAATGCACCTTGGTCACTCGAGTTTTTGAGAATGTTCTATCCATTTGTACATAGGTTATTGGAGACTCGAGAAAGTGTCATACTTTTCTAGAAGCCTGTCTAGGCAAAGTATATAAAGGACCGAGTTGAGTTGAGTTGAGTTGAGTTGAGTTGAGTTGAGTTCAGTTGAGTTCAGTTGAGTTCAGTTGAGTTCAGTTGAGTTCAGTTGAGTTGAGTTGAGTTGAGTTGAGTTGAGTTGAGTTGAGTTGAGTTGAGTTGAGTTGAGAAGTCGTTAGTCGAGTAAAGTGTGTGAACTTATGTTGAGATTTTGTTGTGTTGATAGTTGGTTGGCATGCTAATGTGGCATTCGGGTTCAAGATGGTGGTTCATTAATGTGTGTGTATAATGTGTATACAATCTATATATATAATAAGAGTTTTGTCTGTACATTGCTCAAAATTTAAAAAGGATGGCATTTCTGTATCAGTCATGTCCATAGTAACAAGGAAAAGAATTTTTTTCCGTAATTTCTGTCTGTCTGTCTGTCTGTCTGTCTGTCTGTCTGTCTGTCTGTCTGTCTGTCTGTCTGTCTGTCTGTCTGTCTGTCTGTCTGTCTGTCTGTCTGTCTGTCTGTCTGTCTGTCTGTCTGTCTGTCTGTCTGTATGCACACGCATCACGAGAAAACGGCTGAAGATAATTTTATGAAAATCGGTATGCAAAGACCGGGAATAAGTCGCTACAATCTAGGCTATAATTAATCTTTTTCACGCTGAGAGAAATGGTAGTTTAGGGGAAGGCCTAAAATTTAATTCTAAAATATTTATGTTATTAGTGGTCCTATCGTAATGAAAACCGGTATGTAAAGTTCTAAAATAAGTCGATACAATACAAAATATAAATAATCGTATTCACTCTGAGAAGAAATGGTAGTTTGGGGGAAGGCATAAAATTTAATCCTCAAATATTTGTTATTAGTTGTCCCATCCCATCGTAAATAAAATCGCTATGCACAGTCGGGGAATAAGTCGCTATAATCTAGGCCATAAATAACTTTATTCACGCGGAGCGAAATGGTAGTTTAGGGAAATGAAATGAAATGGCGTATGGCTTTTAGTGCCGGGAGTGTTCGAGGACATGTTCGGCTCGCCAGGTGCAGGTCTTTTGATTCGACTCCCGTAGGCGACCTGCGCGTCGTGATGAGGATGAAATGATGATGAAGACAACACATACACCCAGCCCCCGTGCCAGAGAAATTAACCAATGATGGTTAAAATTCCCGATCCTGCCGGGAATCGAACCCGGGACCCTCCGAACCGAAGGCCAGTACGCTGACCATTCAGCCAACGAGTCGGACGTAGTTTAGGGGAAGGCCCAAAATTTAATTCTCGAATATTTGTGTTATTAGTGGTCTTATTGACAATTACTATACTTCCGCTCATTTATGTCTTATAAATTTTGACCGTACCGGCTATATTCATGAATATGGACTTTTGTTGCTAAGATCATATCAGCGCCGTCACGAGAAAATGGGTAAACAGAAATTAATGAAAAACGGTATGTAAAGTCGGGGAATAAGGGACTACAGTCTACGCTATAATTAATTTTAGAAGACGGCCTTATATTGCAGAGTCGAATGAAAACAGAATGTGAAGGCCTACAATACAGAAAGCTCATAACATTGATCAACAATAACATTACATTGACCATTGTTTGTTCTGATTTGCTTTGTGTCTCTGTTGCCATTAATCTCCGATAGATGGGATTACTGCTGTACACCGAGTTTTTTTTTTAATTTGCTCTAAGTCGCGCCGACATAGATAGGACTCATGGCGACGATGGGATACGTAAGGGCTAGGAGTGGGATGGAAGCCGCCCCTACGTTAATTACGTTACAGCCCCACCATTTTCCTGGTGTGAAAATTGGACACCACGGAAAACCATCTTCAGGGCTGTTGACAGTGGAGTTCGAACCCACTACCTCCCGGATCCAGGTGCACATCTATGCGCCCCTAACCACACAGCCAACTCATCCGGTCGTACCGAGTATAATAGCCTGCCTGAAAATTGGTGGGAAGTAGCTGGGTAGTTAGATAAATTTCTGATACTACTGATTCGTAACAAACTACTTCATCATAGCATTCGAGCTATTCAATTCCTACTCTGAGGAACTGATTGGAATGAACAGTGTGCTTATTTAACGGAATAATGGCAGATAAGTGTTCACGGCTGTCTGCGGTCTGGTCATTGCAGCACTGGAACTTTGGACTGTTAGATCGGCACCGTAGTACTGTTCGTTAAAAGTAAGAAAATGTGCGGTTTATTAATTTTATTGAGTACTTCATATAACATTGCTTTTAATCACTAAATTCCTTCTGACGACCTCAGGTAGGAAAACCACAAAGGCAGTCTTACGGAGAATCCCGTAGCGAAGCACGGGTACATCAACTAGTTTGTAAATAAAGCAGTGTACATAATTGACAACATCTACTGTGTGCGTCTTTGTGATTACGATATCATATCATAACCATAATTTGTGACAAAAAGAATATACGAAATTTTGTGTAAATTTAGTGCATTAATACAATTACATATTGTATTACATATTTCACTTACATGTACTACATATTTATGTACACATGTCGCAGTTTGATATTACACAAAAATCCAGGCCCTGTTTATGACATACTCTATTTCACAGTGCAGGCTAGAAATGACAACGTTTGAACTCCAGTTAATGCGTGTGAAATATGATTCCAGGAGGAGATCTTAAATAAGGGGGACTTTTCTAAATCTGCATTGCTAATAGAAGCCGGCTAATCAGAACAGGAAAGCTAGTCTTTAGTCAGAGAGACGCTGAACCAATAACGACATACGATAGCAGGAGGAGAGGCAAGACGTGCCTGAGCACGGTAATGGCACATTAATGGCTCGACAAATGAACTGCGCACTTCCGTATCGCGTGGGGATAGACACTTCAGCCACAAAAGATGGTCTCTAAACCACCGAATTGATTAAGAATATAAGGTCGTAACCTAGAATCAACGACCTCTCTCCTGGGACGGAGTTCGAACTTAAGGAAGTCCAGTTACACATAAACAGTATTACTGCACGACCAGAGTGAAAAATTGAAGACACTATCGAAAAATGTAAAATGGGACTAGCCAAAAATGGCACTAGCGAAAAATTGGCTTTCCGAAAAAATATTTTCTCATAAACTCATCGTTTTAAACATGGTAAGAATAATGTTTCAGTGTATTCACGGTAAACCTCACAATCGGTTTCCCCTCAATACACTTCACTACCAACATTTTCAGTCTCCTTACTGAATCAAGAACCTCAAGAACATATTATTTATTAAGCTTTTTGCTTCCTAACAGACGCTCGTAATACTAAAGGAAGTTCAATGAAATAAAATTGTACTGAACACACACTACACATTATGAACTTGTTCCTGACGCGAGTCTACTCTTTGTTTCTCAAGGAAGACATGCTCATAATTTGCATACTGGCTAGGATGCAACACTCGGTGGAATTAAACGTCAGGTGATTCATTGAAGTACAGTGAGTTTCTCTGATCGGTTGGCCGGCAGGCATACCCAGCTTATCCGCTTCCCGTTGACTCATCACTACCCGCTCCGTGGCATAGCAACGACAACACTTCGCTCATTTTATCCGTGCATGACATGAGATAACAAATAAAATTAAGAAGATCAGAATTAAGAAAATAATAATTAAGAAAATTAGTAATTAAGAATTAAGAAAGCAAGCTCGTATTTTATGACAGGAGATGCATTCACACATTTCTGGCATCGTCTTGGGAAACTCCGATTCACACGCGTGGATTCGTTGAGGCTATTTCTCTCCGGACTTTAACATTTTCTTAGCCCGCCATGCTGACCTCTTCGAAACTCCGGTTCCTTGTCCAAGTCTTGTTAGGGATTTTGTAGGCGTATGTTCTAATCTTTCCGCGAATTCGTTTACTTTTCCCTCGTTAACCACACTTTTTTAAACACTTCGCTTCTTATCGAGTATTTCTCTCAATTTGTTTATGAGTTTCACACGGTCTTTCTATGTGGAGGCTGACACCAGGAAATTGGGTTACAAATCGCCTAACGACTTCCCTGTAAGGCTCTCTTTTCACATAATTATCGTACATAAATACCGATTCCTCTACCGTGCACACATGTTGAGGCATTTTGAGAATTATACCCCGAAGTAACACTTTACGACTCGAGAACAGTTGGAGCGACAGATCGACACTTAATACACGTTCTAAGCACGGACTTGAAGAGTGAAGTACGGGCATTCCCATGCTGTCGCCGCGCTGTATAACGGGAAGTGATGAATCAACGGGAGGCAAGTAAGCTGGGCGCACCTTAGGCCAACCGATGAGAGAAACACTGAATTTGCAACACACTTCACAAGGTGAATCTTCTCGTAATTAAAAATGTATTTCAAAACTGATCAAGACAAAGTATGGTATTTCACTGTAAAGATACTTCAAGAAATTGTTTTCATTCCATATCCTTACCTGGGCCTGTACCCTCATGGATTGGGGTGGGGCACCTAGCAGTTTACGCTTCCTCTCTGGTTACAGGATGTGTAGAGGCTGCGGATAGGTTGAATATATTGGGGAACACTGTCAAAGGAAATTGTTTGTTTGGGTAATAAGAGTGAGGAGTGGCACTTTTATTATTGGTTTCAGAATACTGATGGTTATATGCAGATGTGTGTTGTTATAATATGTTATGGGCCCGTCTAATATGGTACACTTAAACATATAATTTTACGATAAACTTTCAACGGCGAATATTACGATGAACATGCAGTAGTTATACTCAGGAGACGTTTATTTTGAACATCTTCAACAATCGCTATAGTTTGAGAAAAATATATAGATCATGACACGATGATGATTCCAAACGAGTTGGCCGTGCAGGTTAGAGGCGCGCAGCGGATAGCTTCGTACCCCACTGTCGACAAACCTGAAGGTTTTTTTCCCTGGTTTCCCATTTTCACACCAGGCAAATGCTGGGGTGTACCTTAATTAAGGCCGCGGCTGCTTCATTCCCACTCATAGGCTTTTCTTGTCCCATCGTCGCCATGAGGCCTATCTGTGTTGGTTCGACGTAAAGCAACTTGTAAGAACAAAAGTATAACTAACAACTATATGCAAATGAAATATTTCAAGAAATATCAAAACGAGGAATTTCTAGGTAACTTCTCCATAAACGTTTTCTAAATTTATTGCTATCGGCACTTGATATGGATTTGGCTCAATTTTACGACCGGATGCACTTCGATCCCTTTTGGAGTGATGTATTAATAACTGTGCGTTTCTATGGTATTTCGTAGTCTGGTGCGTTGAATGTCGATGAGGTATACGTTAAGACCAAAAAGACACCTAGTCCCCAAGTCAGAAGAATTAACCAGATGCAGTTAAAACCCGCGGCTTGCCTGTGTATCGAACCCGAGTCCCTCTGAACCAGAGGCCATTACGCAGAAAATTCAGCAGAATAACTTCATGATAACGAAAACAGAATAAGGACTATATGAGAAACAAAAATGTTTGACAGTAAAAATTACTTACGAGTAGTGAACCGTAATATCTAAAAACAAGACTTCATACAATATTTATGTAAAATAACGTAAAACATTCCCTTAAATGTAGAATACATACAATGAGTGACCAAACGTCACGGGAGGGGTGTCCAATTGCAAAATTTGCCGTGTATAACCCCTGGGCGTTGCGGCTAGCTGCGGCGTAAGCGATCAGACTGTCACAGACACCTGTGTAGTGAAGATGGCAACACGTTGCGAGTTAACCGACTTTGAACGTAGGATGATCATCGGCGCACGGCGCATGGATCATAACATTGCACAGATTACACGTAAATTCGGGTCAACAGTGTCGAGGGTGGATCTTCAATATCGCAGAGAGAACGTTACAACCCGCGTAAACCGCCTCACGGGAAGACCACAGGTGTTTAACGAACGGACATCACGTCGCCTCCGAATAACATTACTGGGCGCTCGATGGGCTAATGTGAGTCAGATCACTGCCCGGTTGAATATTGGGAGTCAGGAAGCCTTTTCTACCAGGATTATAAGGAGGCAACTGCACCGCATAGGCTTCACCAGCCGACGACCAACTCGTGTCCCTTTGTTGCCAGCTCGACACAGAGCTCAATGATGTGCATGGGACCGCGAACATCGGCAATGGACCATGGAACCGAGGTGGCGTGTGGTACGGTCCGATTAATCCCGTTTCCAGTTGTATCGAGCTGATGAGCGCGTGAGAATGTGACGCATGCCCCTTGAAGTTATGGATCCTGCGTGTCAACAAGTTTGTGTCCAGGCGGGAGGTGGCTCAGTGCTGGTTTGGGAGGCGTTCCCTTGGTCGCAATTAGGCCCCATTGTCCGGCTGCAGTGAGCGCTGACAGGTGCAAGTTATGTGGACATTCTTTTGGACCATCTGAATCTCTTTCTGGCCCTAGAGTACCCCGAAGGAGATGTCAGGCTTCAACAGGGCAATGCGCAATGGCACCACTCTGTGGTGACACGCAGGTGGTTGGAGGAGTAAAATTACGACTATATATTGGCCCTCAAAATCCCCCGATCTTAATCCAATCGTGCATTTATGGGATGCTGTTGATGATGGTGTACGCTCCATGAACGCCGCACCAAATACACAAAACCAATTGTGGGTAGCAATGCAAGTTATGTGGGTTCAGATCCCTCCAGAACGATTTCAACACCTTGTAAAGTCGATGCTTCGCCGTGTTGCTGCCATTTTGAGGACCTATGGAGGACTAAATCGTTATTAACATCACATTCAGCGTCTTCCCGTGACTTTTAACCACTCAGTGTATATACTTACAATACATTTTCTCAAAAATTCATTTAAATTTTACGAAGAATTCAATTACGAGTAGTGTACTATAAAGGTTTCAACGGAATCACATACAAATTCCCGATAATTTATATATTTTCGATCCTCAACTCTACGATTTACAACATATTGAACTGTCATATGACCTATTACCTATGACCATTCTAACAACATTAAAATAAATGTACACAAAGTGTACACGATATTCGAGTCATTTCTGAAATTCCACCTTAAAGTACTGCAGGTTATCGTTGAATAGTGTAATTTCACTCAGAAATTGATGATTTCAATTATTTGAATAAAATCAGAGATTATGACAAATTCCCCACATGCAGACAGCAGATGGAGTGTTTGACGAGTATTCTCCATGTTTGCTTAAAGAGCGATACGATAAAACGCACGAAGAAGAATCAGTATTCGGACACTCCACCATCGTTCCACGTAGGCAGGAAATAAACGTATTCCATTCACAACTTGTATTTAAACCCTTAGTTTTAGATTTTGTTCACTAGATTGTTAAAATGAACTCTAGAGATCTCGTAGAATACGATAAGACCAACAACATTTCTGAATCTGTGACATCTTACAACTCAAAGTCGTGACATAAATATACAGTCAAAATAGATAACGTCCCGTATAAAAACGAATTTAATGGATTTGACTTGACTTCAACGAGGGCTATGGAAGAATTGCTTTGGCGGTGAATTGCCTCTATTCCGTAGCTACATTGGCACTTAACCATCATTTATTGCTCGTAAAATGAGTTAAATATCTATTACGTCGGGTAAAATGATAAAAAAACCAATTTTATTTTATTCCCCAATCAGGTTAACGTCTAGTGGATGTACTATTAGATCATTACACATGCTTGGTGAGGTTGGCACCATGCAATTCTCGACAGAAGTAAAACCAATATTCATACAGAATACACAAGCCTCATTGTGGACATGTAGGAATGCTGGCGACATCCGTAAGATTATCTTCATTGTCAATTGGTGGTACACTGACGCCTCAGACTTATGCCTTAAATTATTTCACTACCTTTTAAAAGAAATAATGTTCAGTATCCACAATTCACAATATAAATTTCATGAATGTACTTTACAGATTGTTTTCAAAGATTTGACGTTCGTTCTTCTAAGGAACACAAATGGAGATTTTACGCTGTATATTTTATTTTCCTTTTCAGTTTCTGTCAAATATGTTAGTATGACTAAATGTGAAATAATTCAACATTACAAAGCTAATAAATATTAATGATACATAATAATAATAGTAATCCTAATAATTGTAATAATGATATTAGACTAACCAAATATAAATTCGATGCACAGATGCTTCAGATCGTGTTCTAGAAATTCTAGGAAAGGACAAAGTATTTGAAAGGGTTTACATAATTTATAATAGTTCTGTAAATGGTAGGTAACGATTTGAAACTATTTTAAAAGAACTGGGTTATACACTACATTAGTAATAGCATGATATTCAGGTACTGTTTGTTCTTCCAAATTATTGAACGAACACACTCGAGGCATTGCAACAAACACTGGCGGAATATTTAATCCCAGCTCCAAGAAGGAGCTGTGCTAGATAAACGAAATTTTGGAGGTGTATTTGCACATTTTGAAAGATGACGCCTATTCACATTTGCGTGCTAGTCGACGAAGAGTGGTGCTAGTAGCGCCACTATGACCTTGCAAAGCAAGTTTGCTTTAAATATGCGCTATACGTTTCGTGAGATTTACGGTTTCAGAGCGGGCTTCGGCTTACAGGTAGCCCCTGCAGGTGCGTGGTGCGACAGCACTGAACTCCGACCGACCAACGGAGCAGAGGAGGGGTGGGTGCGGCTTTGCCGTGGCTCTACGCCTCTTCTTTCGGGAGACGGAGAGAGGCTGGTCCCAAATGTCGGTTGTCCTGGGAATGGTCTTCCGTAGTTTGGCATTCTCCTGCACTAAGGCGAATGCCGGGACAGTTCCTAGTATTGGGCACGGCCGCCAACCCCTTCAGGAACGGAATGAAAACGTTTCAGTAGCAGTAGTTGTGAGAGTTAGTCATCGTCCGGTGTTGACGTTGGTGTAAGCAAAACATGCCTTAAAGGAGACGAAGGAGGTAGTATCAGTAGCATACTGAGTTTGAGCGTGGGCGTGTACTAGGGCTACGAGCAGGTGGATGTTCTTTCCACGATATTGTAGAAAGATTTGCCAGAGGTGTATCAGTAGGACATCGGTGTTGAAAACAACGGTCCCAGGAAGGCACTGTCTAAAGAAGACCGGCGTCCGGTCGAACATGGGTCACTACGGAGATGAAAGACGGCCGTATTCGCCGCATGGTTGTTGTGGATCGTACTGCATCTGCAGCAGTCATCAGAGATTCAGTTAGCACCAGTGTGACACATCAAAGTGTAACAAATCTATTACTTGAGGGACAGCTACGAGCCAGATGTCCTGTACCGTTCATGCCAGTAACTCCGAATCACTGCCATCTGCGACTTCAGTGGTGTGAAGCTAGAGCTCGTTGGAGGGTGGAGTGGAGATCTGTAGTGCTCTCAGATGACATCCGTTTCTGCCTTGGCGCTAGGGATGGCCGTAGTTTAGTACGAAGAAAGCCAAATGAGTGCTTGGAACCAAGCCGTCTGCGGCATCAACACACTGGCAGGAGTTGTGGTCTGGGGAATGATTTCCTTTGACAGCAGAGCACTCTCGTCATTATTCGAAGATCCTTAGGAGCGGATTTGTACGACAAACGGGTGAGAGAACTGGTTGTGTTTCATTCATTCGCAGTGTTCAAGGGGTGGTTTCCTAGAGTATAACACTTGTTCTAATATCTCTGCTGTCACCTAAAGTATTCTACAGAGTGTCGACCAGTTGCCTTGGCCTGCGAGAACATCAGAACTTTCGCCTATTGAGTACAAATGGGACATTATGAGACGACATCTCCAGCGTTATCCAGCACCAGCATTAACTTTTGCTGATTTGACTTACCAAGTGAAACAGGCGTGGAACTCCATCCCACAAAATAGCATACAGCCCCTGTGCGACACAATGCATGCACGCTTTCATCCTTGCTATTCAAAATCGTGGCGAATACAGCGATTATTAATGTTCCAACATGTCACATGCCTTCTCCAACATACTAGAACCTCTAACCTTGAAACATTAATCAAATAAATATGTTACGTAGACAATTGCTTACTCTACATTTCATTACTCTAATCTATTCTTTTCTTGGTGTTGGGATTACATTTTCCGTCAGAGTATAACTGGCCATTAATAAGTACTGGCTGGAGTACAAATACCAAAACGATCTGAAGTTTACCCTTGTGTTTTGCTAAACGTTATACCAAAAATCGTGACGAATAGGAAACTGTAGTCTTCTGAACGCAAAGGAATTATTGTATCTTGTAGTGTTAGACTGATTCTTGGAATCAGAGTGCTCGACCTATCGTTTCACCAGTAATGATTGCTGGCTTAGACATTTATCACATATGTTGACTAATTAATCGTCTCCCATTTAAAAGTCGTTGAGAAAGATTTAAATCTCCTAATAACACCACAATAGTCCCTCAGTTTTATCTTAGTGCCAATCAATATAAAAATTCTACCGGGAACTTATTGAATTTATTTTGTTCTTCCATTATTCTGTTTAAGCTGATGTATGCCTTTGGTATTCCAGGTGTAAGGTTAATGCTTTAGCACTCTTATCATCGTAGTTTGAGTTTTCGGAGCAAGTAGGAAAAATTTAGAAAAATCAAGAACTTATCTCTCAGCTGCAAAGTGAGTTAGCTTAATATTTCACAACCACTGCACACAGCCAAATCAAACAAACAAAAATCTCAAACCGATAAAGCGTATGACACTCAAGAGTTGGCAACAGTGCAGTTCTTATTTCAGCGCTACATGTGGAAAACATATGTATGACATAAAGTACAGTCCCTTGGCGGGTTCGCGTGTGCCGCATAATGGTGCTTGCTGGTACTAATTTTGCGGAACGGATACTATAGTTATAGGTAGGTAAGGGTTATTCTGCCCGAAGGCAGGCCCGAACCTCCGCAGAGGTGTTCCTGAGCCGGAGTTTACGTGCGGTAGGGTGGCCAGTTCCTTTCCGCTCCTCCATTCCCTTACCCCCACCAACAGCACGTGGCAACCCATCCAACTCCTGACCACGCCCAATGTTGCTTAACTTCGGAGATCTCGCGGGATCCGGTGTTTCAACACGGCTACGGCCGTTGGCCTATATTTATGGTTAACATTTAATTTGTTCTTCCAATGATTTCTGAATAAGTGTCTTACAATGTCTTACCCTAGCTTGATATTTCTCGAGATTCGTAGTTTAAGTGACATTAATTTCTATTACCAATTTGAAGTAAAAAATCAGAGCATTCCACTTCACTGGATCTTATCTGTATGTTTTTATACAGTTAAAAGCTTTATTTCTGAAAAAGTAACAGGTTTCAATTATTAAGGCATATTGAAGTTCTGACAAGATCTGTCTAAAATACCTTCCAGGTACGAATACTTCCCCTCGAAAAGAAACATTACCATTTTCAAGGTGTCTAAGAGTCCATCAACGCACAGTGATGCATTCATACAAGCCACGGGGGCTTTGCCCCGAACAATTAGTCGTGCAGATTTAGCCAGATGCACCCCTGGCATTGGTTTTCAAAGATGACCCTTCATCGGTTCAGTAGAAATCGGTGGTCGTCTCTCCTAAGCACTGTTTTTCTTTTTTAATACACATATTTTATTTATTAATCATATGGCTTTTAGTGCTGGTAGTGTCCGAGAACATGTTCGGCTTGCCTGATGCAGGTCTTTATACTTGACATCCATGGGTGACCTGTCCTTCTGGATGTGGGATGTTGATGTTAATGAGGTAAGGAGAGGTTGAAACCCGGTGTCATCACGTAACACCAAGGGGTTCTGCTCAATGCTTAACGTCGCCATCCGACAGACAAATCACCATCAAGAGCGTCATATGCCCTCACTCCATATGAACACTGCGGGGAGGTTTCAAACTGAATCCAGACTTTTGACACGCAGTCTAGTGATTAGTAAGAATACCATCATCTCAACTACCCTGCCGGCCAGCATTCTGAAAGTGGAAATGTTTTCCATCGACGGTACTCGAACCGGGTAGCCACAGTTTCAGACCATATAGACTTAACTCCCTAAGAATCACGGTGACCAGGCGGAATATATAAATAATAGCACTATTTCCTTCACATCTTTTCTTCTTCTGTTATATCTTTTTTTGCTAGTGGCTTAACGTCGCACCAACACAGATATGTCTTATGGCGATGATGGGATTGGAAAGGCCTAGGAGTTGGAAGGAAGCAGCCGTGGTCTTAATTAAGGTACAGCCCCAGCATTTGCCTGGTATGAAAATGAGAAAACACGGAAGACAGGGCTGCCGACAGCGGGATTCGATCCCACTATCTTACGGATGCAAGCTCACAGCCGCGCGCCCCTAACCGCACGGCCAACTCGCCCGGTGTGTCATACCTTTTAACGGCATCACAGTGCGACAGCTGAATTGACTTCTCAGCAAAACGGTCATGATGCATTGCTGAGCCAATATATACGGGATTCTATGAATAAGAAATCACGTCCTTGTGTTTGGGATTCCAAGTAAAACTGGTGGTCTTGTGGCAATTATCGTGATATAAATTGTTTGTTTACGCGTTTGTTCACATTGTGAATCGCCTGACTATTATTTTTTTCCTCTCAGAAGTTCCGTAACATCCCGAAAGTAAACCATTCTGAGTTGCCACTATGAAATATCCGTAACTCCAAACAAACACAGCAAAAATCGAACCGACGAACAAAAGGACACCGACTAAGTCAATATAATAAAATTATTATTATTACTGTCTTTCTCATTGGCTGACTGGTCAGCGTTGAGGCATTTGGTCTCGGGTTCCATTCCCGACCGGGTCGGGGATTTTAATCGCATCTGATTAATTCTTCTGGCTCGGGGACTGGGAGTTTGTGTTTGCCCCAACACTTTCCCCTTCATATTCAGACAGTGCACTACTCTACCAAACACCACAAAAACATGCAAGAGTGAGTACATCCCTTCATATAAGGTTGGCGTCAGGAAGGGCATCCGGTCGTAAAACTGGGCTGAATTCACCTGTGCAACGCAGTTCGCATCGCAACCCCACATATGTAGGAAAAGCGGAGGAAGAAAGTTATTATTATTATTATTATTATTATTATTATTATTATTATTATTATTATTATTATTATTATTATTATTATTATTACTATTATTCAATCGTGGTTCGTTAATTAAGGTACGAAAATCTAACGATCTCATGACAATTGGTAAACGACAATACTAGAAGTTAACCAGTGAACGATAGTCAAGTCATGTCAGGTGCGAAGATAGTAGCCTGCGAAGAGCACTTCCAGGTTAATAGTGCCTGGGGAAGCATGTCAACTGCGAACAATACAAGGCAATCGAGAAACAATTCTTTCATCTCACGTACGCAGTATCGGCTAAATGTGGGGTGAGAAGCAACACACCTAGCCTCGCATCAGCACTGCAAACCATTCCGGGAAATGTAGATGAAAACGGTGTGAAATGGATTCTGAGACGATACTCTCTTGAAAATACTTCGATCGACTGTCATTAAGCATCTATTACTCTCTAAAAATATGGGAGTATAGCAATAAATAATTAACGCATATTTTCTTCAAATTATTCTACTTATTTTCTGGTGTGTGCCTCGTTGGTTGAATGATGAGCGTAGAGCAGTGAATGAATACCGACCTCTGAGACTTCTGTTCTGTTCAGTTATACCCATAATATTCCTAATATTATATCTGTAACTTGATATCCATAAGGTCACCTAGCAGAAGAACTCTTAGAGCCATATAATCTTTTTTTAATCTCCTATATCACTGGGACCGTATCCTGGAAAACCCTCCTTGCGAATATTACGCACGTTGCTTAATTTAAGACATTTTGCCGTGAACACTTGTTGAATGAAATGGCGTATGGCTTTTAGTGCCGGGAGTGTCCGAGGACATGTTCGCCTCGCCAGGTGCAGGTCTTTCGATTTGACACCCGTAGGTGACCTGCGCGTCGTGATGAGGATGAAATGATGATGAAGACGACACATGCACCCAGCCCCAGTGCCAGTGAAATTAACCAATGATGGTTAAAATTCCCGACCCTTCCGGGAATCGAACCCGGGACCCCTGTGACCAAAGGCCAGCACGCTAACCATTTAGCTATGGAGCCGGACACTTGTTGAATGAATACCGCTGACCTGTTGGATCATATTGTTCAAGAATGAAAGATCGTATGTATTGGCTGAGATGGACAACACTGCTATCACCGTTCATATTGCTGTATGCTGCAATTTGCCACTTGTATACTGGTGTTCATTAAAATCTCGTTGCCAGAAATTTCATTTCGGCCAAGGAAATCAGTACAGCCCTCAGAACTGCCCAGTACCAGCCTACACCCTCTTTCTCATTGGTCACGTCCATGCTGAAGCATAACACATGGACACACCTTGAGAGCTAGGGGAGATGCAGAGAACGAATGACTGGAGATCTAACATGAACCAAACACGCTTCCCCATGCTTCCCGCCTGCCCACACGCCCCACTGGCTCGACCTGAAATATGTGGTAAAGAGTGGATGGAGGAATCACACGAATTCGTATGTCAATTCATTGCGAGTTAAATTCTCCTATTTCTTTGTAATTATTTTCTGCGAAGGCTGGCTATAATGTTAGCGGTCTTGACCATGACTTTATTGTCAAATAGCATCGCGCCCGACCATTGTAAGAAAGAATGAAACTTATTTTCGTCAATATAGGGCCTGTTAGATTACAGTACATCAATAACTTTGCAAGCACCGTCAGGAAAAGGATTTATTTATATATTTTGCACTAAAATATGCACGGATATCAAATTTGGACGCAAGAAATCAGAACTTAGTAAGGTGCTTCGTGCTTCATTTAAAGACCTACTGAAATATCATAATATGCTTTTTTAATATAAGTATGGAAAATAGGAGAGAAATTAACTGGGATAAAATGACGTATAAAAATAAAGGACAGAGACAATGCTTACATTTAAAAGACGTAAACGAAGAATATTCTTCACAGTCCAAAATAAAAGAAAAATGATAAGTGATTTGCAATAAATAAAAATAAGATATGCTCTTAGTATCATCGTAAAATGTCTTAAAAGAACCAATGGAGTGTGTTTTGTAAGAAAAATTAAATAAAAAATGACCGCTTCATGTACACGAATATAATTGCATTTGTGTAAAATGAAAAATAGAACGTAATTTTAAACAATGCGCTAGTTTTCCACAAAAATAATAATTTTATAGCCATTCAAACAATTCGAAGAAACTAATCGGGGAAAACGGAAACGAATGGTTCTTCATTACTTTGTAAATAGGAAAGGATTTTCATTTCTGGCTTTTAAAGTGGCTGTCTTGCTCCCTAGTTGTCTTCTTAGGTTACCCCAATTTTCTTCGAGTTTTTTAAGGCCCTCCGTGCCTCTTCGTATTATCTTCTTATCTAAAACCAAACTGCGTCTTCTAGTAAGACTGTAGAGTTAAAGCACTTAATATAATTTCGTATGGCTATTTCTAGCCGGGTGCAGCCCTTGTAAGGCAAACCCTCCGATGAGAGTGGGTGGCATCTGCCATGTGTAGGTAACCGCGTGTTATTGTGGTGGAGTACAGTGTTATGTATGGTGTGTGAGTTGCAGGGATGTTGAGGACAGCACAAACACCCAGCTCCCGGGCCATTGTAATTTACCAATGAAGGTTAAAAAACCCCACCCGGCCGGGAATCGAATCCGGGACCCTCTGAACCGAAGGCCAGTACGCTGACCATTCACCCAACGAGTCGAACAGTTAAGCACTGAAAAATTACAACAGTCACCGACTACTGAAGCATTTTAACGTAGGTAGTCTATGCAACTCCATTATATTAGCAGTTTGGAAACACTGAATAACATGAAATATCCGTATTCGTGCGAGACTAATCATGATCAGTATTCGAATGGGTCGAGGTGCTGTGTACTATTTTATAATGCCTTACATACATTACAGGTCCAGAAGTTATTCACATGAGAAAACGTGCTACGTAGGTCGGTCTTTTCATTTTACAAACTACCATGTGTCATAAAAATGTTCCTTCTTATTATGACCATCTTGTCCACCTTTATTATTATACGGCCTCGTTCAACCGCAGTGAGCTGTGGATACTGGCCTCTTCGTCGCCGTAAAGACATTCTTGACTCGGTCACACTCACTCCGTCCAGTCTCACAGGTATCTAACGCTCTCGCAGAGTACAGCCCGTATTTAAAGCAAACCTGATGTGGAACATCATGGGGCCACTAGACTACTAGCGCCACGATAATGTGATTTGTGGGAAATTTGATTGAACGTAATCTGGATGAATAAACACACCAACCAACGTTCGTTAACCTAGCACAACCCTTTTCTTGGTGTATGGATTTTTTTCCGCCGGTGTATTATTATTATTATTATTATTATTATTATTATTATTATTATTATTATTATTATTATTAGCATGTGTCCATCTGAAAGAATCATGCAGTTAGACTATGACTGGCTGTAAGGTAAAATGTTCTGGATGAGGGAAACACGTAAAAGACATGTAATCCGCAATGTTAGAATTTACTCCTCCATTCCTTCTGTTTCACTCGATAAATAGAATTTGACAGCCACAATTTCCTAATGGAACAAGGAAGAATGTAAAGCATATTATGTGCAGATTTGTGAATAATAAATGTAACAAAACTCATATGAAATATCTGCAGGATAAAATGTTATTTTTGTTATTTCTCAGGGTATTGATCTTAATTTTATCATCAATCTATTGTTAAAAATCGATCAAAACTTGTCACTTGTTCATTTGATTTAACTATCAAAATTTATTCCCTTTAATTGCTTGTCAGGGACGATTACTTATCAACAACTTGCTGTTCATAAATTTGGCGCTTTGCACCTTTCTCTTGATAAGTAGATTTCGGATATTTAGGTGCTTAAAATGTTATATTATATTCCTAAATCTGGCTCCCAATTTTGAAAATATAGGTTCTAAAATATATTTTAGGCAGTTAAATTTTATGTATTTTAATAGGTATCAATTAACATACCATTTATATTTTACTAAATTGATAATAACTCGCTAGGGGGAAATATAAAACAAATTTCACTACCTCTTTGCTGCAAACGTCAGAAGAAATCATTCTACCATCCGATGTGAAATGGGAAAACTCCTGCAACCACTGTTTAATGAAAGATGACTTGAAAGCTGACACTTTTGGCATAATCCACACACTTAACAAACGGTTAACTGAAGTGTTCTGACAAAATTACATGAATAGTTTCTTTTCCAGCAGGTCGATGGACAATGTCTCCCGCCTCGTGAGTGCGAGCATGTTGTACCGCGGCCGGTCCTTAAGGATTTCCCGGCAGTGCAGTGTACAATATCCCGATTTTGAAGAGTCTGTTTATAAAGCATTTTCACGAATATACTATTCAAGATACTGAAAAGGAATCAGCAAATAGTTTCTCGGAATAAATTAAAAGTATTTTAATCTATCTGGTGACAAAAAATTGGCATGTAGGCCAATAATACGTTCTAACGTCAATTTAGGCATTTTTAGGCACGTTAGGACCACAGATTTTAACCTATAAATACATGAAACTTGTAAATAAAACTGCATTTATGTTTTCAGCAACAAAATAGATTTATGCCTAAAATACGAAGTCTAGATCAGTATCAACGATGGCAGAAGTAAGGAGGACATAAAATGCAGACTAGCACAAGCAAGGAAGAGCTTTCTTAAGAAAAGAAATTTCCTCACTTCAAACATTGATATCGGAATTAGAAAGATGTTCTTGAAGACTTTCGTGTGGAACGTGGCATTGTATGGAAGTGAAACATGGACGATAACTAGCTCAGAAAGAAAGAGAATAGAAGCTTTTGAAATATGGTGTTACAGAAGAATGCTGAAGGTGAGATGGATAGATCGAATCACGAATGAAGAGGTACTGAATCGAATTGGTGAGAGGAGATCGATTTAGCTAAATTTGACGAGAAGAAGAGATAGAATGATAGGACACATCTTAAGACACCCAGGACTTGTTCAGTTGGTTTTTGAAGGAAGTGTAGGTGGTAAGAATGGTAGGGGAAGACCAAGGTATGAATATGACAAGCAGATTAGAGCAGATGTAGGATGCAATAGTTACGTAGAAATTAAAAGGTTAGCACATGATAGGGTGGCATGGAGGGCTGCATCAAACCAGTCTCTGGACTGATGACTTAAACAACAACAGATCAGTATCCAATTACTCTACTTGCGATTTGTGAAAACAATTTTCGGCCCATTCTACATCATCAACCTGCCACTTTTAACTTACAGTGTGGCATTCGTGTAAGATTATACGTTCATTTTTTCCTGAGGAAGTCTGTGCGGCGCTTAAGCCCCGGGTCAGCCTGCATCACAGGCCTTGCAGGCCTGACGTGACGCCACTGTTCCACATAAGGCACACCATACTTGCCGTACAAATTTGGAAATTCTGTGACTCCTAAACGATCGACTGTAGGGCATATACTTGTAGGGACTTTGTGTGCGTTCTTTTTCTTTGGGGGTGAATTTTGTGTACTTTCAGGGACGTAGTCCAGGAGAGAGGGATTACTGAGGGTTAGAACCCCCCCCCCCGCGAATGTATTTTTACAAAAGAAAATAAACTCTAAGTGACAACAAACAAGTGAAAGTCAATTCAAATGTTTGGCTCTTTTGAATATTCACAGAGACAAATTTGTTAAACGAACAGATTTCTTGAATCTATTTTCTAAGAAGCTTCGAAAGTTGGATTTTAAATTATAATCTGAACATACCATTCACCGTAAAGCTAACTTTAATCATGTTGTCCTTGTTCTGCATTGTAATGTAAGATATTGTAACGTATCGGTACTGCAATTTGAATAACAACATAATTTACTTGTATCAGTGTCCTTAAGACACTCACGCATGACCGCACCACACACGCACAAGCACCTTCATTATGTTCTTGGCTCAGGCGGCAGCGCGCCGGCCCTTCACTGCTGGGTACCGTGGTTCAAATCCCGATCACTCCATGTGCGATTTGTGCTGGACAAAGCGGAGGCGGGACAGGTTTTTCTCCGGGTACTCCGGTTTTTCCTGTCATATTTCATTCCAGAAACACTCTCCAGTATCATTCATTTCATCTGTCATTCATTAATCATTGCCCCAGAGGAGTGCGACAGGCTTCGGCAGCCGGCACAATTCCTATCCTCGCCGCTACATGGGGGCTTCATTCCATTTCTGACCCGGTCGGATGACTGGAAACAGGCAGTGGAATTTCATTTCCATTATTTTGTAACCTACCACCCCCCACCCCCACATCATCGGTCGGTCCTGGTTACTCTACTGTACTCTCCACCCCCGATTACACCCCACATTTTTGGGAACACTCCACATCTAACACAATGGACCGGGGGATACAAACAGAATTTCCTGAAGAGAAATATCCTCCGAGTCTGAATTCACACATCGGTGAGCAGTCCCCAGAGCGTAGTTAGATCCCAAGCCATCTATGCTCTACCGAGAATAGTAGAGAAGTCCTCTCTTTCTTTAACCGAGTCTGTCCCGGCTTGATTTATAGATTCCATGGCGACTTACACGGACAAAGTCTGTCCACTACAGTGAAATGTTGAACGCAGTGTTCTTGTTTGGAAACATCTGTCAACCGCAAGTGGCTTCATTCCTGCTGTCACATCTCACAACAGGCTTCTTCTCTCACATATGCTGCATTGTTTTATGATGATCTATGGGCTTCCATTGCATGGCTGCTGGAGAGATCTTAACTGCACCCCCCTTCTGCCGCTTTCTCTCTCTGAAGTCAAATATGATTTATAAATCACAAAATAAATTTAACGAAGAACTCTCAGTAGTCTAGAGTAAGCAAACATGGCGATTATGGAAACATGCACACAAAATACAAGCTTTTAGTTCGACATGACACTTGATGTCGTGATCACAGAAACTGGAACTCAATTCTCACGTGGATTCTAAAACTCAGGGACATGACACCATGTTTGAAAATGTTATGTTTATTGTCCAGGATTCAAACTGCGGTCAGCTTGAAGAATATGCTGGTGGTGGTGATTACTGTTTTAAGAGTAAGTACAACTGGGCAACCATAATCTATTAACATTAATCAAAGTGAACAAACATGAAGGTATCGGTCAAGGAAAGATAAGGACCACGAAGGGCGTGAAAATGAAAGACTCCTTAGACCTCGAATGCTCTAATACGTCGGGGTCGGAGAAGAACAAGAGTCGATCAAGGGAGGTCAGATAGGATGGATGAAAGTGAGGAGTCTGGCACAAGTAAGTGGAAGCAATACCAAAACCCAGATGAGAGCCTCCCTAGGCCTCAAATGCTCTAAGTGGTTGTGGTGGTGAGTATTGTTTTAAGATTAAGTACAACTAGGCAACCATAGGCTATTAACATTAATCAGAAGGAAAAAATGGAAAGGGTTCGACACTTCGAAAAATGAAGGTAACGACCAAAGAAAGACAAGGGTCACGAAAGGCGTGAAAATGAAAAACTCTCTAGAATTCGCAAACCTAATACCATCGGAGTCAGAAAAGAATAATTGACCAAGGGAGGTCGGACAGGATAGATGAAAATGAGAATCCAGGCAGTAGTAAGTGGAAGCAATGCTAAGACTCAGCTAAGGGCCCCGTGGTCACCAACTATACTACCAAATTGAGAGCCCGTGGGGACCCTTTTAGTCACCTCCTACGACAGGTGGGCTATACCGTGAATTTTTTTTCTACCATCCGCACCCACACCTTGAAACGTGCGTTAGCGATGACGGGAATTCTAGGTGGGTCTATCACTACTTCCACTTTCTTCTACCTGATTCTTTGTTTTCTTCTGTCCTATCTGACTTCCCTTGGTCAACTCTTGTTCGCTTTCGCTCCCAATAGTTTTAATTTGCGAGGCCTGGATATGGTGGTGGTGGTGATTATTGTTTTAAGAGGAAGCACAACTGGGCAGCCATCCACTACAGGTCTAGAGAGCACTAATCATAGGCAATGTAGACCAACGGTGTATCATAAATTATGGTACCAATTTGTGGCCTTCCCGTCTTTTGCCGATGTCCTTATTCGTCGAAGAATCGGACCTCTTCCATATTTCTTTCCATGTTAGCTTTAAGAGCTAAGAGGGTAAATGAATGCTCGTTTCACGCAGACGGACGTGGGTTCGATTTCCCGTCAAGAAGTCGAATCATTTCAGGAACTAGATTTCCACTTCTGGAGGTGCACGTGGCCCTGAGGTTCACTCAGCCTGCACAACAATGAGATAGTGATGATATTTGTTGCTTAAAAGGGCCTAAAAACTGGGTCATTGGCCCCTAATGATACGAGATGTAACGAAATAAAACTATAATTAAAACTTCAAAATGTAGCCACTGACTAAAATCGTAAACGAATGATGACGAACAAAATGACCATGAATACAAAAAAGTTGTATCCGTTTCAAAATGGCTCATATTCTGAGATGATGCTTGTTGTCTAAAGGGGTCCAAAATCCAGGTCACCGGCCCCTCATAATTGTGCTAATCACTGGTAAAGCAGAACGATTGTGTTCCTCCTTTAGTGGTACTAATCACAGGTAATGTAGACCAACGATATGTAACACATAATAGCACCACTCACAAGCAACCTAGATCCATGGTGTTCCTCACTTAGTGGGACTAATCACAGGACATACATACTCATGGTGTTGCTCATATAGTGGTACTAATCATAGGCAATGTAGTCGCACGGTGTATCATACGTTATGGTACCACCCACAAGCACTACTCACAAGAAACGCAGACACATGGTGGTCCACCGATGTTGGTACAATCACGGGCAATACACAATTCTAATCATAGCCAACGCAGACTGATGGTGCTTCTCATATAGTGGTACTATTCACAGGTAACGCAGACCCGTTGTGAATACAGAGGAACAAAATAAAAATCAGCGCGGCTAATGGCTGCTTCTCCCGCACGGACGCGCCCGCTCCCCCGCCTCGGTGGAATGCACACAGTAGTACTAATCACAGGCAACGCACAGACCCACGGTGATCCTCACTTAATGGTACGAATCACAAGTAATCAAATGGTTCCAATTCCATCATCTCTTGGTCGCCCCATTTAGTCGCGTCTTACGAGAAGCAGGAGGGTAAAACTCCAGACCTATTCAAGCAAGTTGTATAAGGATGTTACGTGAAATTCCTTAGAGAAGATATGTGTTCATTCCCATTCCCAGGGACCCACCAACCCACCCCAAGAAGTACATTTACTTGTATACCCTAACGAAGAGTAGCGCATGCCATTCTCCATTGCTGGAATGGCTACGTGAATTGCTATTGGCTGTCGTAAAATGCGCTGTGGCGTCCCAGAGATGATCAGAAGCACCTAGCGTTACCAATCCGCGGAGTAAATAACACAAGTAGCTATAACCTGTAAGCAGTGGCGGCTGGTGCAGAAAATCAGTTGTGTGCTGTAACCCATCGCCCCTCCAAAAAAGTAAAGATATTTAGAAACACATGCGGTTTTCAAGAAGCTCTCCACTGAGTTTTCCATACTGAATAAATACGCATACAACCCGAGCACATATACACATTCCTCATGCAGAATTAATTAAACACAATAACAAAACATTAACGAACTCAGAAACTCTTGGTCTGAGCGCACAAAAACAGAACTTCTCAACGTTACCAAAAATCATTGAAATAAAACCAACAACGCCGTAATGCAA
Source organism: Anabrus simplex (assembly GCF_040414725.1). NCBI lineage: Eukaryota > Metazoa > Arthropoda > Insecta > Orthoptera > Tettigoniidae > Anabrus > Anabrus simplex. The sequence goes on along the minus strand of NC_090267.1, from coordinate 119,365,822 downwards.
AATTACATGTTATCTTGTTATAGTGATTTATAAATAAGACATTTTGTAATTAAAGAAAAATGTAATATCATGTCCTTATTTTGACATTGTAAAAAGTACAATTTTATAGTTAATCGATTTACAAATGTGGCTATGGAATAGGCAAGTTGAGAGTATTAAAGGACCTGTCAGGAACAGCTGATAGCTTCCTGTACAGTTTTTTGTTTTCCCGTTTGCTTTGAGCGATCCCCTCTTAAATACTACCGCTGAGTCAAGAAGGTGCCACCTGCGACGTTCTCATTTCGGTCGAAATGCAAGTGTGACCAGTGCTGCCTCTCTGTGGTCGAACGAATCGCTGTGAAGTGATGTCTTGGCTGTTGTTTCCTCAGCACATCGGAAAAGTCGGGTACGCATCCGCAAAAGGCAGAGTTCCTGCTTTCTGGCAAAAAGGTTTTCAATTCTGGTTGAGCTGTGATCTGCAAAGCACCCGGCCTGGAGCGCAAGACTAGTTACCTGGTTGTGAGGGGAGTTGAATGATTTCCTATTCTTTGACTGACGTCATTTTCAAAGCACTGTATTTGATTGTAGATAATATTATTAAAGTCATTTGTTTTTCAAATAAACAATGTGCTGCAGCACTTCAGCACATAAGGTACGGCCGCCTCTGCCTGTAAGTGAAGCAATGTATAATACTGTCAACAATAGAGAGATGCACTGCTGTCTCGATCTTGAAGGGCTATCTTTCGAGAACAATGTAGTAGGCTTTACTACTATCCGGCATTCTTTTCACAACTAGTAAGAAAAGGGTATTTCATCTTCTCACCACTAACCCACATATAATGTGCTGCTGTAAATGTAAAAATAAACATCTTAGAATAACACGGCTTCGGTGTAAATTAGGCATATCGAACAACTGAATATGAAGCACCATGAGTAGCCTTGTCTATGACATCTTGCCGGGCTGAGTAGCTCGCACGGTAGAGCGCTGACCTTCTGATCCCAATCTGGCAGGTTCGATCCTGGCTCAGTCCAGTGGTATTTGAAAATGCTCAGATAAGTCAGCCTCATGTCGGTAAATGTAGTGGCATGTGAAAGAATTCCTACGGGAAAATATTCCGGTACCTCGGCGTATCCGGAAACCATAAACAAGTAGTTGGAGGGACTAAAACAAATAACATTATTATAATTACATTAGACCTATGGCATCTTGCAGAACATTTAATTCTGGTCCTCCTCTCTGTTACGTTCCCTGACCGACAACCCTTGGCGTAAGCCACAGGGCCGTGAAAATATGTGGCTCGTCAACCGGTACCCATCTCGAATGCCCTATTTTAATGATTGTATGGTTTTGTGATACGGGTTAGAATTTGAAATTAGACTGGGCAGGTCAGTGTGTGAACTTCATTACTTGCCTTTGTGTTTGAGGCCTTGAGTCTCGTATTGACCAAACGTGTCGATGAGAGAGTTACCTGATAGGGGAAATTTTCTATACATCTTAGCAGTCATGTTCCGTCCGCCTTCTTTCTCTTGGAGTGGCTATACTGCCACTCTTCATCGATGTCGGCATTACGTACATACCAACCGGATCCTCTAATGTGGCGAAGGGCCCGGCTTTAACGAATTGTACTTATTCAGGTGCCAATTAGCGGCAATGCCCCATATAGGGCAGGCATACTCCAGTAGCGGTCTGACTAGTGAAGTGTTCACTTGAAGCTTGTTTCCTAGTGAGAGGCCGTTTTGAGCACAGAGTAATGGGAGTAAGTCAGAGACAGTGTTGTCGGCCATTGCCGCATTTTGCATATCGTCGTTGCCGGGACAAAACCTCCTATGTGTTAATATTTTTGGAGATATACTGACCCGCAACACATACATTATGAAGAGCGATACTGCCTTGACCATATTCACACAATATTGCACCTTACATGACAGAACCTTACCGGTCAAAGTTCTAGGCTAAAATATTTCACATAGGAGGTTTTGTCCCGGCAGCGACGATATGCTGACGAAAAGTCTATCCTCGGTATAGGGTGACACGTAGGTATTTGGCATTCGAAGACCATCAAATTACTTCTCCAAGTAAGGTTACGCCACTCTCAAGTCCATCTTTACGCTTGGTAAAAATTGTAGCGTGACACTTACTGACATCAATTTTAATTCTACACTTTTCCAGCCAGGCTCGAGAGTAGAGACACCGAGGGGACAGATGCCCAGACAGATCACTATATTCGGTAACAATTTATTCAGCCGTATCATATGGTTTTCTTGACTTGGTTTGCAGCCTGTCATTTGAGCAAACCATTAGTTGAACTCTTGATACAGAATGAATCCCGTTGTTAAACTAAGGTCAGAGTTAATAAAATTCACGGCCCTGCAAAGTATCAATAATACTTTTCTTACAAAAAGTGAACAATACGGCTTCGGTGTAAATTAGGCCTATCAGAAAATTCAATATGAAGCACTTCAAATGAACTTTAAATGTTAATTATCCTCCCTATTTCAAAGAACGTTTCTGTAATCTCTCATAAAACCACGAAAATAAACACAAGAACATTGAACATGTACCGTATATCTTTACCATACTCGGTCACGGTCCTCAGTATGTGGCAATTCCTTCCTTTTCTTGCTTGCTCTTCCTTTTCCTCTTCTTCTTCTTCATGTCTTCCGAGCGCTTATATTCACTATTTTTTATTCGAGGAATATCGAGACTTTCCAGTGTTGCAGTGCACCAGGACCCACCTTCCAATCCCATTCCTTCTAACACCAATTTTTTTGCTTGATATCTATCACTAAACACAGAAATAGCATCTAACACACCAATGGTGTTGGAATCCCTACCAAAAACTTATCTTTGGGGCATCTGTTCCAGATAACAGCATTGAGTGACTCATTGGAATTCTGGGTCTTTTCATGGAGGCGCTTTTTGAAGAGTTCTGGATGGGCAAGTTCTCTGTAGATGGGCTTTATTTCATCATTAACAGGTGCCTGGAGATAACGTTCATCTTTATAATTAATGCTGTGATCAACAAGGGAGTTGTCATAAGCACACCATCTATCAGGTCCAGGGGGACAGAGGGGATGTTGTGGGGCCTGGTCTGTAGTAGCCTTGTGAAAGAATGTTGCCCACACTGCCTGCCTCATACGGCCAAGGTCTCCGGCATTTCTCCTTATGGCTACACCATAATAATACTGAAGATAGTCGATTTCAGAATCAGAAAGCCTGCCTTTACCTCCCTTTCCTGATAGCACCTTCCCATCGGACAATTTCTTTCCCTTGAGGCTGTCACGTAATTTTCTCAAGCAGCAAACCATTATTTTTTTAATGCGGTAAATGCATTCCAGTTTTCAACCTGGACAGCTTCCACATAGGCCATGGGTATTCCTCTCTAAAACAGCTTTGAACCCCCTGCTATCTCCTGAAACGTTATTTAACAAATACGCTAGTTATGTGATATAATTTGGACAATCAGTTGTCTACGCAACATATGTTTAAAATGTGTCCCTTTTCGGCACTAGTAATCTTTGGTGAATTATTACATTCTGCTATTGGACCTTGTATTCGCGGCCTAGTGCCTGTAAATTGAGCTGAGACTGGAATTCTACACTAGTTGAAGTATTGGATGACTAAACCTTGTACCTGGTGGACTCTGATAATTTAGTGCAGGAGCGCTCTGAACTGTTAGCCTGCTGGTCATCTACTCTGTCTATACGTGGCAATTGTGACTTTTCGCCATATAGTTATTCTGTATTTGATTTGGGAGTTCGAAATATTACAGTAAAACCTCGTTAACACGTACTTCAAGGAACCGGAAACTTAAGAGTTAATGTTTAAAATTGTGTTAAAGGAGTATCCTAATTTATGATCAGATATCAGTCATTTCATTACAGAATAGGCTGTCTGGTCGGCTCGGCTCACTTGGAAGGAACGAGATTGTATTGTTGACAGCTACACGGACTCTTACGCCATCTGTGATAGTACATAGCTACGACAGTGTGTGTTTTGAATGGTGTGCGCCGGAGTGTGTAGCGCTGTTAGACGGTGTCGCGCCATGTGGCGAAGTGCGGAGTGTAACTTTCGGCTGTTGGAACTGCTCGAGTGTAGACGCTGATGGCCATGTCTAACGGCTGTGCTGCTCCTAATATAATTATGATTGAATCGGTCGGTATTCAGTAATTAAGGAGGTTATACCTCGCTAAGCGAGGAGGACAAAAATGTATTTAAAAGTATCGTAGTTACATTAGAGTTAATGAAGTAAAGTTTTTTCTAATTCTTCCTTGTGAGTGCCGTAGTAATTAGGTGAAACACGATGGGGTTACCTGGACATAATTGGTCACCATGAATGTACGCCTTTAGGATTTATTACTGTATATATTACTTTCTTAGTGTGTGTTACTGTATTCTATGAGTGTATTTATTGTAGTTGAAATTATGTCACTGTTTGGAGATGGCGTTCAAACTTGAAGTATATAACGGCGAAGTGCATTATTTGATTTAGGTAACCGTCAAAATTCTTCCTTGCTTTTTTCTAAATTTTGTGTTTCCCTTTGATTTTTTCTAATTTCTGTGTATCTGCGTGTGTTTTCCCTGAGTCTTCTTGATACGTGTGCGGGTACTATTGGTAAATTTTATTTTCATTGTTGTTATCGCCGTGTTGATTTGGCGTACATTATGGTGATTTATTTGACGTTGTAATTCTCATATTATGTTGTGCATCATTTCGTGTGTTTCGGCATCATGCTACCCGTGTTCCAACCTAAGTACTATGTTTGCACTAAACACCACCCCTTTTTTTTTAATATTATGATTATTAGTATGATATTTCGTAGATTTTATTATTTGCTTGATACGAATAGTTAGGGATTAGGACTGTATATTTCTGCGTTACTGCGAGTGGTTTTATTTCATTATTGCCTTATTACATGGGGATACCCACATTAATTTCAAAGATGTAGTTCCTTAATAATGTAAATTTTGGGTTTTAATTGAGGGTTTGGACACCCCTAGTGTGGAACAATCGTAGCTTGGGTCTTATCTACTCTTCTGATTGTTATTTGCTTATCTCATTTATCGCCGTGTGGCAGTTACGCAACTGAGATTAGGCATTATTTTCTCGTTTGGATTAGCGTCCGCTGGTGTGTGCCGCTGTGAATATAATTATGTATTGTTTGGTGGTATTGAGGCGAGATCGTGTATCTTCTTTCTTGTAGTTGCGTGTTCTGCCTCATTATATTATTTATATCGGGTTGTGTATTTGTTAATTTCCTTGCCTGCTATGTTGGGTGATTTAATTCATTATTTATTTGAGTTGATATTATTTTAATTTCGGTACGGTATGGTGTTTAACTTATTGGTCCGCTTTGTGTGGGGTTTCTATTTATGGTGATGCGTTGTTGGATATACGTTATGTGGTTTTTACGAAGAATGATCCTCCCACCAGGGTGTGTCGGAAGCCCTCCATTAAGCAACTTTTTATTCTAATTAAAGCTTTAATAATTTTTTATGGATATTTCCTAACAACTTGTGAGGTTTTAGGCAATCCGGTGCACCAGGATTTTCTTTTAAAATGAAGAAATGGTTTTATTTTAAAGAATATTAATTTTATTTTTATTTAAATTATTCATTTTACAAACTCTTATGTATGCCATTAGGATTTTCATTCAAGTTCCTTTTATATTAGCAAGGCCCTAAAGATTTATTTTATTGTAAATATTATTTACTCAAGTATATATTTATTTTAAAGATTTTAATGTTGGTGTCGTTTTGGTGTATTCTTTCGCAATTCCTAGTGATACCCACCTCTAATTTTATTTTATGGGTAGGTTCTTGCACTCTTCCTCCTTTCCTTGCTTCCCTATATATTTTGATGTGTTATTATCTGATTTATTTTGAATTATTTGCTTTTCTTTAAATTGTCTTGTGTGCACACTTCCCTCTGGCGTTCTCTTCAGCATGTCATTCTTTATCATTGTTAGGGGGTGTTGCACTTCATCACCTATGTACTGTGAGTACCGTAACCCATGTTTTTCCTATGAACGACAAAACATTTTGACAACACCTGCCACTTCCATACTCCCTGAAGTCCCCCAAAAAGTAACCTTGCACTGCTGTCTGTGAGTTTTAGACTGCTCCTTTTTCTGCTCACTGTTTAGGTTAACAATCAGCATACAACTATGGCAATATTTATTGCTAACTACAATGTGTATAACTTTACCAGTGTCAACAGCAATTACAGCTGTTACACCAAAAAATGAGGTATGACCTCTCTTCTGCCAGTTGCCATCAAATTTCACTGCTATGTCCTTATTATTTTCTGAAAGGTCATTTGCAACAGACCCAGCATTACTAATACTAAGTTCTCAAAAAGAAGAAGACTTCCTAAGCAAGGGAATGTATCGCTAAAAGTTTGCTACCGGAGGTGGCATGTTCATTACAACACTAAATCGTTTGGTACATTTCTGTGACTTTCCGATGCATTTCATACCATAACATAATCTAATATTCACATGAAATAATCCCTTGTCCTCAACAATATCTGAAGTAAAATACTATTCTTGAAAGTCACAGTTATCAAACAATAACAAAAAGTTGAAAGCCCATCCTTTACGTGACTTCAGCTGTTCTTCCAAATATAAATAACCATTCTTGCATACACTACATAAATAACAGCACTGAAGAATAGAATGAAGAATATATTCACTGAATCCTATATCCACTGAACTGAAAGTCTGAATCAGTGAAATAGGGGAGATTATTGCAACATATCTTCCTACAATCTGCACTCGTGCTGACACGGATTCAGAATTATTTCATAAGATAATCAGCTATGTGGGAAACGACATAGAAAGGAATGTGATTGTAGCGGGAGATCTTAATTTACCAAATGTCAATTGAGAAGGAAATACGAAGACAGGAATCATGACAAACAAATGGCAAATAAGCTAATATGGGAAGGACAGCTGATTCAGAAAGTGACGGAACCAACTAGAGGGAAAAATATCCTAGACGTGGTGCTAATAAAACCAGATGAGCTCTATAGAGAAATCGAAGTAATAGATGGTATTAGTGATCACGAAGCTTTTTTTTGTCGTAGTTAAAAATAAATGTGATAGAAGGAAAGGTTTTAAAAGTAGAACTATAAGGCAGTACTATATGGCTGATAAAGCAGGCATGAGGCAGTTTTTAAAAAGTAGTTATGATCGGTGGAAAACGGTAAATAAGAATGTAAACAGACTCTGGGATTGGTCTAAAGAAATTGTACCTTTAAAAGTGGTAAGGAATGATAAAGACCCACCTTATTATAACAGAGAAATAGAGAGACTAAGAAGGAGGTGCAGACTGGAAAATATTAGAATTAGAAATGGCTGTGGAGGTAAGGAGAAATTGACGGAACTTACTAGGAAATTGAATCTAGCAAAGAAGGCAGCTAAGGATAACATGATGGCAAGCATAATTGGTAGTCATACAAATTTTAGTGAAAAATGGGTATGTATATGTACTTTAAGGCAAAAACATATTCCAAGAAGGACATTCAAGGAATAATTAATGAACAAGGAGAGTGTGTATGTGAGGTTCTTCAAAAGGCAGACGTATTCAGTCAGCAGTATGTAAAGATTGTTGGTTACAAGGAAAATGTCCAGATAGAGGAGGTGACTAATGCTAAAGAAGCATTAACATTTACATACGATGATATTTACAATAAGATACAAAAGTTGAAAACTAGAAAACCGGCTGGAATTGATAAGATTTCGGGGATATACTAAATTCAATGGGTTGGGATAGGGATATCTGAAGTACTTATTTGTTTATTGTTAGTTGAAGGAGCTATACCAAATGAATGGGGAGTTGCTATAGTAGCCCCTGTGTATAAAGGAAAGGGTGATAGACATAAAGCTGAAAATTACAGGCCAGTAAGTTTGACATGCGTTGCATGTAAGTTTTGGGAAAGCATTCTTTCTGATTATATTATACAGGATTGCAATATTAATAATTGGTTCGTTAGAAGGCAATTCGGTTTTAGGAAAGCTTATTCCACTGAAGCTCAACTTGCAGTATTCCAGCAAGGTATAACAGATATTTTGAATTCTGGGGTTCAAATGGACTGTATTGCGATTGACCTGCCTAAAGCAGTTGTTAGGGTGGATCATGGGAGACTACTGGCAAAAATGAGTGCAATTGGACTAGACAAAAGTGTGACTGAGTGGGTGGCTTTATTTCTAGAAAATAGATATCGGAGAATTAGAGTAGGTGAAGCTTTATCTGACCCTGTAATAATTAAGAAGGGAATTCGTCAAGGTAGTATTATTGGACCTTTTATGTTTTCTTATATATATGATATGAGTAAAGTAGTGGAATCGGAGGTACGGCTTTTTTTCGGATGATGTTATTCTCTATAGAGTAATAAATAAGTTACAAGATTGCGAGCAGCTACAAAATGACCTCGATAATGTTGTGCGATGGACAGCAAGCAATGGTATGTTGATAAACGGGGTTAAAATTCACGTTGTGAGTTTCAAAAATAGGAAAAGTCCTCTGAGTTTTAATTATTGCATTCATGGGGTGAAAGTTCCTTTTGGGGATCATTGTAAGTATCTGGGTGTTAATAAAAGGAAAGATCTTCATTGGGGGTAATCACATAAATGGGATTGTAAATAAAGGATACAGATCCCTGCACATGGTTATGAGGGTGTTTAGGGGTTGTAGTAAGGATGTAAAAGAGAGGGCTTATAATTCTCTGGTAGGACCCCAACTAGAGTATGGCTCCAGTGTATGGGACCCTCACCAGTATTACCTGATTCAAGAACTGGAAAAATCCAAAGAAAAGCAGCTCGATTTATTCTGGGTGATTTCCGACAAAACAGTAGCGTTACAAAAATGTTGCAAAGTTTGGGTTGGGAAGAACTGAGAGAAAGAAGAAGAGCTGCTCGGCTAAGTGGTATGTTCCGAGCTGTCAGCGGAGAGATGGCGTGGAATGACATTAGTAGACGAATAAGTTTGAGTGGCGTCTTTAAAAATAGGAAAGATCACAATATGAAGATAAATTTGGAATATAAGGGGACAAATTGGGACAAATATTCATTTCTAGGAAGGGGAGTAGGGATTGGAATAACTTACCAAGGGAGATGTTCAATAAATTTCCAATGTCATTGAAGTCATTTAAGAAAAGGCTATGAAAACAACAGATAGGGAATCTGCCACCTGGGAGACTGCCCTAAATGCAGATGAGTATTCCTTGATTGATTGATTTGTAACACACAATCTACTCTGCTTATATTTAGGGCTTTATTACCGCTAGCCTTCTTTCTGGTATGAATATGGCCAGTAGACTTCCGTTTCTTTGACCACCTGGGAGAATTATGAGGCATCTTCGATTACTTCCGAAATGAATAACTCAATTAGAACAGCACACACACACACACACACACACACACACACACGCGCGCGCACTCACACACTCAGTATTCAATTACTACAACAACAAAGAAATGACACGCGTATATCGTTACAACAATATTGCATGTGCTGCCATCTGTGACCGGAGAAACGTAATAACTACTTTAGAAGGAAAATTAAACAGACGGATGAGTGGGTGAAATACCTTGAGTCCAGCGAAGTGCGTAACTGTTTGCTGACGCACTTAAACGTCAAACTGTATTGGCCCATAAATCAGAAAGTAACACAGATATTAACACGAAAAAGCTTTTCCTGGGAAGTTTAAGGCCTGCAACATTTAAAAATAAAAATAAAATGTAACATTTGATTTTTTACCGAAAAGCCAAGTTAACGCCCCCAGTAAGATATAATGTCGCAGGAGGTGAGCAGTTCATAGTTCGTGGTTAACCAAAATTTGTGTTAACCGAGGAGACCTTCAATAAGAAATAATACACTCTTTGCCGGGACCAAAATTTTATTCATGTCATCTCGTGTTAATGTGATTTCTCTAAAAAATTTCCGCCTTTTATGGTTCTTCTTCATAAATAGGACGTTATCCGAAGAAGTTCAACACATGCTCTTATACTTCAGTTAACGCGTTGATGGACTGTTTATCTCATTATTTCGTACCTTAATGTAACCTTCAGCACAAAAAAAAGTTCGTGAGAATAATCTTCTGAGTACAAATTGTCTTAAATTGGTCGTTTGTATAAAAGGATATGATAAAAAATATACCTCCTGAGATTTAAATTCGAATTGCATTCCTTCTTCACACGTGTGCAATGCTATTTCACAAGAATGGTAATAGATCAAGGGCCTCACCGCCAACTTTTCTTTTCGATATTATGTTTGCAGCAAACCAGCCGAATAGAAGCCAACTCACGACAGGAGCTATTCATACGCAGTTAGTAAAGTCTGCTGTACACGTTTCGTTACCATGTATAGGTCTTGCCCAGTCCGTCAGAGAATATATACCAGCGGAGTGATATTGCATTTTTGGAATGCTTATACATTACACTTAGATGAAATAAGCCCCATCCCACTACAAACATATGTACTTCAAAACATCAATGAGCCTGTGATTCAGTCAGTCACATAATACTACAGTATTACTGGATTCAGAACATCGTTACCCTAATACTGAACTTTTTAATTTAAGAATTATTATAAATCCAATGGAACCTAATATTTCCAGCAGTCTACCTTCATAACAAGATACTTTAACAATATAAAATTATTTCAGTTATGTTTATGCATGATTTGACTGAGTCATATTGACTCCTAGATTTATGGATAATACCTTGTTTTAGATTGCTACCATGAATATTAATTGATTTTTACTACCATTGTATTAAGCCTGAAGATGTCTCATAAGAGAGACGAACATGCCCCTTTCTAAATAAAAAAAAGAATGTACATTTTATAGTATTGTGAAGGTAGAATTAACCAACCATTTAGAACTCATAATGTGCTTATAAAAGTTACGTAATTGTATCATTCTTAAAACGAACTGTAAGAATGATCGTCTACAACCACGGGTAAACTGAATCTGAAATGTTGTTGCAGAGATGTATAGTGAGATTCTTGAGTAAAAGAAGCCAATCAAAGTATCGAATCCGACACGTACTGATGATTTTTAGAGAAATTACACAAAAAGATTGCGTTGTACCACAAGACAATGTAGGAGTTACCTATCTCCGTTCTCCCGGTTAAATTAGCATGTAATTTCTTAGGATGTCCTATGAGCCAGTTTGTTTGTAAACAATTCTTCACAATTTCATAATTCCACAGCTTCCAGTGATGCCTAATTTAACTTGGACGGATGTTAAAATGACCAGCAAGATTATTTAAATATATGGAAAATAATTAGAGGGCTGTTATGAGTGACTTTTAAGGTAATGTGTTTAGAATTTGTTTCGTATCAACCTAAGATGATACTCAGACATTCATCGACAATCGAATGTTTTGTGAAGTCTTTTTTTTTTTTTTTTTGCTATTGGCTTTACGTCGCACCGACACAGATACGTCTAATGGCGATGACGGGACAGGAAAGGGCTAGGAGTGGGAAGAAAGCGGCCGTGGCCTTCATTAAGGTACAGCGCCAGCATTTGCCTGATGTGAAATTGGGAAACCACGGAAAATCATCTTCAGGGCTGCCGTCAGTGGGGTTTGAATCTACTATCTCCCGAATACTGGATACTGGCCGTTTATGGAAGTCTCTCAGTCTCTAGGAATTATTGGTGTAGAACAAATTTGAAGGTATACTCAACATTGACCCTCCTTCAGATAGACGTCTATTTTCAGTAAGTACCGTTCAGTACAAGGGGCTGGTTCATTGTGAACTGGATCATTATATTTTAATCACGATGATGCTTTACATTAGTTCTCTTGCTTAGGTTCTTCAACAAATAAGCTGAGTACGCCAATTTCTTCCTCAAAACCCTCCCTTAACACTTACAGCAACAAAAGATATAATTAAGAAAATGTTTTGTGAAAAATTGTCAAAGGACTTTGATTACCAATCTCCGACGATACAGTTACTTGCCTAATTAATACCATGGCTAAAAATATAAAATCTCTAATTATTGGAATAAAAGAAAGTTCGTTCCATTCACTTCAGACTGACTACGGAACAGGTGCTTCAAACGAACCGCAATTGCTTTGCTACGTCAGGTACGAGTCTAATAACGACATTCAAAAGGATATGATGCTGTTCTTCAAGACTTAGCCAACTGGAGACATATTTTTAACATAGAGAACATGTACGCAGGAGCATTAAAATGATTGAAAGTGACATTTTGTTTTTTTGTTCGGACGGTGCTCCTGTTCTCACCGGTAGGCTAATGGGCGTTGTTGCTTAAAGACATTGCTTCGGATACAATTTGGACTCACTATTTCATTCACAGGAAAGCTTTGGTGGCCAAAGATATGCCATCTAACTTGAAAGCCGTATTAGAAAAGATTGTTTGTGTTACATTGTTTTACGTCGCACCGACACAGAGAGGTCTTATGGTGACGATGGGATAGGAAAGAGCTAAGAGTGGGAAGCAAGCAGCGGTGGTCTCATTTAAGGTACAGCCCCCAGCATTTACCTGATGTGAAAATGGTAAACCACAGAAGGCATTGAGTTTCGAACCCATTATCTTCCGAATGAAAGCTGACAGCTACGTGACGCAAACCGCGGAGCCACTCGCTCGGTAGTGTTAAAATTATAAACTTTATTAAAGCCAGGATATGCCTCTGCTGGTGAGACCTAATGTTTACAGTGCACTATGACTCCAGGTATAGGATAGAACAATGTTGTTACTTTCATTGATCTGTTTCAGTCATATCCTGGGTGATGATGATGATGAAATTAAATGGAACTGCGTATGGCTTTTAGTGCCAGGAGATCCCAGGACGGGTTCGGCTCGCCTGGTGCAGGGCTTTAGATTTGACCCACGTAGGCGACCTGCGCGTCGTGATGAGGATGAAATAATGATGAAGACAACACATACACCCAGCCCCCGTGCCAGGGAAATTAACCAATGATGGTTGAAATTCCCGACCCTGCCGGTAATCGAACCCGAGACCCCTGTGATCAAAGGCCAGCACGCTAACCAGTTAGCCACGGAGCCGGACGGTGAAGGCCCCTAATGGTACAAAATTAGACGTAATGGAATTACAAATTAAAAGTCCAAAATCCTCCACTGAACAGAATTCAAAACGTGAGGACGATGAATGAATGGATGGATGGATGGATGGATATGAATTTAAAACAATCAGGGGATCCGACCCGCAATGTCTCGCATTCGCAGAAACTGACGTGAAACAATAGTATTACTGACGAAGGGACTGCGTCTATAGCATAATACCGAATCGATTATGCTTCCAGTCTGAAGGGGTCCAAATTATAAGTCATCGGCCCCTCATAATGGTACTTATCGCTAGGAAAGTAGAGACATGGTATTTGTCATGTTGCGGTACTAATCAATAGCAGCGTAGACTCGCGGCGTTCCACACATTATGGTACTACTCACAGGTAATGCAATTCGCACATGTATTACAGACCTATTGTGTTTCGCGCATTGCAGCTCCATTTACAGGCAAACGCAAACCTATGGTGTTCATCACATACCTGTACTCACCAGAAGGATCCGCACTATCCCGTGGTGGTCCTCATATAGTGGGTACTAATCATAGGCAGGCAACAACCATTATGTCGCTCACCCATGGTGTCGCTCCTAAAGTGGTACTAATCACAAACCTATTTGGTACTTAACATAGTGGTAATACGCGCAAGTAAAAGCGGCCCATGGTTTTCCCCACATGGTGGTACAAATCACAAGTAGTTTCATGGTTTTAATACAATCATTCCTTGGTCGCCCCTTTTAGTCGCCTCTTACGCAGGGGATACAGCGGGTGTATTCTTCGTCTGCGTCCCCCATCCACAGGGGGTTCATATCCGTGGTTTGACAATATGAAAGTGAATGAGGCATGAGCGATGCTAGTATAAAGTCACTCCTTAGGCAGTCAGTCCCTGCCATGAATAGTATGAGAATGTGGCTCATAGAGTCGGTTGGTGCATGCATTTCAGGGGGCTTGGCAGATTGAAATATAATAGCTCAGTGAAGAAAGCAACTGGAAACTCTCTCTCTCTCTCCCCTCTCTCCTTATTTCCCTAGTACGCCTCTTCACAGATGCATAAGCCATCTATGACAGTCCTCTGTACAGAACCTGTTGAGGATCCAACCAGCGTTCGGGCTCTGGCTAGCATACAGTATTCATTAATTTGCTAACATATGAGTATTGAGCACAAATAGCTTCTATTACATTCTGAAGTTCGCTGGCATTCACGGAGTAAGATTCTCGCAAGACTCTTTTAATTAATACCGGAAATCGTATTATTTGGAAACTACCAGATGCATTACATTATTACATTGGTTAGGAATCTTGGTTCACCGGCGAGTGCGTACGGAAGCAAGTGAGGAGGTGACATTGCATCGTTCGTCTACAGTTGTCTGCCGACTGTTATTTATAAGTTTTGTTTAACAAATTACGGGTAACTAGTTTCAGTAACCAGTGGTATGTCACATCAAACAAATAGTTTATCCTCCTTTGGGCGACGATTTCCAACGAAATGGAAAACATTTACTCTATTAATACATCAAATGTAAATGTGCCATGTAACGTTCTTCGAGTTAGTGTTCCCGATAAAGAAATGGTGTCCCGATATAAACAAAGCATGGCGTCCCCCACCTCCTCGCTTAACGTATTACTGCAGATAGACAGTCCGCTACAAGACTGTTGCGATAGAAATGGGCACAGTGGTGGATGTATAGCAATACACACACAGTGCCTTCAACACTATCCCTTCACTCCCTTCCCCTCCTTTTCAGCACTGAATGACCTACAACACTACCCCTTCGTTCCCCCCACTCCTTTTCAGTACTGGAGTGGGTCAGTGTTGATTGTTTATGTCGGGACACAATTTCTGTGAATGCGTGTACACAGTTCGTTAATAATCAGACGGAATGCATACTCCAGCCGGAACTACTCCATCAGCAACGCAGGTAGGCCTAGTAAAGTGTGACAGAAATTAAAGGTCTAGACAGGTGGAAGAGACTTGATTTGATAAATGTGATTAGCTTGAAGAGGAAAAGCAAAAAGAAGGAACCCTTCAAAACTGGTTTCTCATAAAATCGCGGAATCACTCTAACAATAGTGGGCCCGTATATTTTTGACAGGCCTCTAAATATGTCCTGCTTACTTGCAGCCCTGGTGTGCTAACAACAACAACATAGAGTATCTAGTTATTGATCGACTTTCCAAAATCGACTACCTCGCCAAAGATGGAATCTGTGAACTTGGGATCATGAGTTGGACATTCCAACACTGATCTACCGACGTAGCTAATTACAATTCTACTACATAATAATCGATGTAGTTATTAATATTTGACCACTTAGGGTCTTTTGGGTGACGAACGAATTTCATGTCATGAACGGATTGTTCACAACCTCCAGGGCTGCCGTGGGTGTGGGGCGAGCAGGGTAGTCGCCCCGGGTGGTGGTGGTGGTGATTATTGTTTTAAGGGTAAGTACAACTAGGCAACCATCCTCCACATAACATTAAAATAATCAGAGAGAGAAAAATGGAAGCTATCCAACACTTCGAAAAAGGAAAGTATCGGACAAAGAAAGACAAGAGCCACGGAGGGCGTGGAAATTAACACTCCCTAGGCCTCGAGTGCTCGAATATCGTCGGGGTCGGAAAATTGCTGTCAGCATTGATTTATTGAACATAACAGGCTTTCGCCCAGTTAGAATGTTCCAAATATGCAATTCCAAACTAAACACTTACACACTATTTATAAGCTACTTACTACTTAACTACCTCTAAATCTACTATGTAGCATCTTGCACTTGGGCGGATAGCCAGCTCCACGTGGAACACGCCACCTTTACATCTTAACTAAACTAACTTAACTACATTAAATCTATACTAATTCTATCCTAAATCTGTCTGGCCGCGACATCACGGGGTCGGAAAAGAACAAGAGTTGACCAATGGAGGTCAGATAGGATAGATGAAAGTGAGGATCCCGGCACAAGTAGGTTGAAGAAATTCGAGGACTCAGCTAACGGCCCCCACTGTCGCCAACGCATGCTCCACAGTTCAGAGCCCCTGGAGCAGTCGCCCCGGGCGCCCGTATTATGTACCAATTTGAAAATACAACGTTTTATTTAAGAAGTCCTTCTAACGAATATTTTTGAACGTCCACGTATAATTGTGATCCTAAACTTCAGCTGACATTGCTTTAACTAATTTGAAAGTGATTAACTGTCGTATGATTTGTACTGCAGCAAGAAGTAATGAACAGTCTACAGCCTTCTTGCTCTTTGCACTGTGATATAAATTTGACTGATAATACGAAAAGTAAACGTAAAGTTATAACACAATCTTGTAGTTACCTACGTAACGTGCACGGGACGATTACATTCGGTGTTTAAATTTGATTCACTGCCGATTACTAGGTTTGCAGCCAGGCCCTGCTATGAATGGTGTGAAAATGTTGCTCATAGGGTCCGTTGGTGTATGCATTTCAGTGGCCTTGGCAGGCTGATATGTAATAGCAAATCTGGCTCGGTGAGGAAGGTACGCCTCTTCAGTGATGCCTAGGCCATCTATGACAGCTGATGGCAGAGCTGTTGAGGATCCCACCAGCGTTAGCGCTGACGGACTGAACATACATACATTACTATGTTGCACGAATGACCACTGGATTTTAATTTTTCGTAATAACTACAACAACAAAAATGTTCGCCATTAATAGGGCTATACGTTGCACAGGTTTAGTCTGATTTTAGATATTCGGTAACCTCTATTATTATTATTATTATTATTATTATTATTATTATTATTAT
The DNA here is from genome assembly GCF_040414725.1 of Anabrus simplex. NCBI lineage: Eukaryota > Metazoa > Arthropoda > Insecta > Orthoptera > Tettigoniidae > Anabrus > Anabrus simplex. The sequence goes on along the minus strand of NC_090267.1, from coordinate 119,349,010 downwards.
TATTATTATTATTATTATTATTATTATTTATTAGCTTTACGTCGCATCGACACAGAAAGGTCTTAAGGCGACGATGGGTCAGGAAAGGCTTAGGTGTAGAAAGGAAGCGGCCGTGGCCTTAATTAAGGTAGAGCCCCAGTATTTGCTTGGTGTGAAAATGGGAAACCACGGAAAACCATCTTCAGGGCTGCTGACAGTGGGGTTCGAATCCACTGGCTCCCGGATGCAAGCTCACAGCCGCGCGCCCCTAACCGCACGGCCAACTCTCCTTGTGTCAATGTGTTACCATGGTGCAAAAAACACTTCCGAGTAACATCTCACTGCTGCCAGTTTTCTCTCTTCTTTTCTCATCTATGTAAGTTACAGTTACGGCTTTGTTCCCCGCTTCCCAGACTATCGAAACAAAAGGTGACAGTTGCATTTTTACCGAACATATACCGTGCTTTTGAACGAGCTCTTGTTAACGGCGCAGTCCTTTCAGTGAGATTTCTTTGAAGTGATTCAAGAAAGTCGCTTTCATTGTGAATATCTTAGTCGCAAAAAGAGCGATTAACCCTCATGGCTTATTGGAACTCATTGAGGCAAAGAGGAAATTAACCCCTTGGCAGGAAGAGTAATTACATTCCTGTTGCTTCTCTTGCAGAGACAGTATGTTTTAACACTAACGTTAAAACGTAACGATACGCTTATAGTTAAAATATTGTTCACAAGTTATGCGGAACTAACAAGGCAATGAAAGCACAAACAGTGAGAACTAGTGCTTTAACACTGACCTACTCTGCAGCAGAATATGCATGCCCTGTTTAGTATAGATGATGTCATGCCAAACAGGTAGATATTGCTTTAAATGAAACTTGCCGGTCTGGTGATAAGGAATAATGCTTGGCTGGCATTACGCCCCCAAGATATTAGACGTGAAGTAGCTGCCAAACATGAAAAATCTTAAGTAGGTGTTTCCCAATCACACCCATTACATGATTATCAACCTGCTCAACAACGATTGAAATCCAGGAGAACTTTTCTACGTTCTACTGAATGCCTTTCGGATTCACCTCAATCCGGATTCACCTCAATCATCAAGACTAACTCCCTGGAGATTCAGAAAACTTCATCTCAAGAGAAGCATGGATCTATATGAAACTCCTCCAGCCGGTTATGAAGAGTCGTGGTCTACATGGAAGAGTCTGAACAGGCTGCGGTCTGGAGTCGGTCCATGCAAGATAATATGAAGAAGTAGGGTCTATCTGAAGAGTCAACCCTCTGTGCCTACGGAGAAGAACAAACCATGGCACATCTCCTTCATTGCAGCTCCTGCCCTCTCGTTTGCAGTATGCAAGATTTAGTGAAGGCCACACCAAATGGTCGAGATCTCGCCAAATTCTGGTGCGATATGATGATATAATTGCTACTTTGAATGTACCTCCAGTGTGTTTTTATCAGTTATCATTGTTCTCATTCTTAACCAATAATTTATACATGGTGCATTGCTTCTGATACGAATAAAATAAATAAATCCCTTACATTTTGGAATTCATATCACACTACCTGACACGAACATTAACCGACTAAAACTTCCAGAGTACTATGACAACCGAAATGAAGACGTATATTATCATATATATCTTAAAAATTTACTAAAAACAGCTTTGTCCAGTCCATCCATCCGTTTTACTGCACCAATTTGCTTCAATTTGGTTTTATTCTCTCCGAAATTACCTGCCAGTGAATCATCAGGCAATGATAGGTCTCTACGTTCAGTCAGCTTTGAGTAATCCTTAAATCAAATCACTAAATGACCACTCCAATAATTTGTTAAGAAGGAAGCCACACTTTTCAAAGTCGACTCAGTTCAATGTAAAAAGCTTTTCAGTCCGTCGAACACACAATTTCCGTATCAATATTACACTGTAACGTATTTGGAGAAAAACACATTTTTAACCAAGGAATAACACGAGAAATAATAATAATGAGGAGAGCAACAACTTTGATAATGCATGTGCTTGTGTCACTAGATTTACCGTCGCGTAAAATAACTCCCACAGAACAAAATTCCGGTACCGTGGCACCTTCGAAAAACATTAAATTAACTAGTAAGATGTAAAGTCACTTAAATTGTTATTATTACCTTTCTTTTCGTACCGAGCGAGTTGGCTGTGCAGTTGATGGCGCGCAGCTGTGAGTTTGCATTCGGGAGATAGTGGGTTCGTACCCCGCTGTCGGCAGCCCTGAAGACGGTTTTCGACGGTTTCCCATTTTCACACCAGGCAAATACTGGGGCTGCACATTAATTAAGGCTACCACCACTTCCTTCGCACTCCTAACCCATTCCTATCCCATCGTCACCATAAGATCTATCTGAATCGAACCGACGTAAAGCAGATTGTAAAATAAAAATTAAAAATATATTAAAAGCGTTTACTAAAACCAGATTTAACAAATCCGTCCGTCCATTCTACTGGACCGACCTGCTTCATTTTTGTTTAATTCTCTCCGGAATTACCTGCCAGTGAATCATGAGACACTGATAGGTCTCTAAGATCAGCCAGCTTTGAGTAATCATAAAATTAAATAATTAAATGATAATTTCAATAACTTCAGGCGAAGGCTGGCCCAAACCCGTAATACATTCTGTACTTAGCAGGTTGCTAAGGGACTAACACTTGTATTAATATTCTGATACAGCCTATGCCATTCTCATCCTTAGTAATGTAACATTAGCACAATTTTGTTTTACGTCGCACCGACACAGATAAGTCTTATGGGGACGATGGGAGAAGAAAGAGCTAAGAGTGAAAAGGAAGCAACCGTGGCCTTAATTGAGGTACAGCAACAGCATTTGCCTGATGTGAAAATGGAAAACCACGGAATGGCATCTTCAGGGCTGCCGACAGTGCAGTTCGAGCCCACTATCTTCCGGATGCAAGCTAACAGCTGCTCCCCCTAACCGCACGGCTAACTCGCCCTGTAGTAACGTGAATGTATAAAGCCATGTTTAATAACTACCTGTCAACACTTTTTCAATACAAATTACGTGTTGTGTAGATGTTATTTACATTTATTTAATATGGGACCGGTCCCATATTAAATAAATGTTGTAAATAGCATCTACACAACACGTAATTTGTCTGAAAAAGTTGAACCTTATAAATAACTTATCTCTGTGATCTCAGTTCAATACAAACACAACAATGTAGCTTATAACTTTGAACTACATGTCAAGCCAGAGATTATATACTTCCTCTGATCATGGAAGAATATTATTCTGTGCTATATACACTTTGTTTTTCTGACCTTCCTCAGCTTCTAGATATACTCAACAATGGCAGAACTTTCATCGTATCTTACATGTTGCTAATAAGAAAACATAGATGTACACACAGACGGGAAGGTATCAGTCAACTAGCCTTCTGTATGACCATTACTAATAATAAAGCGCATGGACAACTTCTTGAAAAAGTGCGTGTCTACTTAACCGAACCAGTATTCAGTCATGGCAATTGTAATAAAGCGCATGGACAACCTCTTTTAGTGCGTGTCTACTTAACCGAACCAGTATTCAGTCATGGCCAATTGTAATAAAGCGCATGGACAACCTCTTGAAAAAATGCTTGTCTACTTAACCGAACAAGTATCCGGTCATGGCCAGTTGTAATAAAGCGCATGGACAACCTCTTGAAAAAGTGCGTGTCTAATCTTAACCGAACCAGTATTCAGTCATGGAGAGTTGTAATAAAGCGCATGGACAACCTCTTTTAGTGCGTGTCTACTTTACCGAACCAGTATTCAGTCATGGAGAGTTGTAATAAAGCGCATGGACAACCTCTTGAAAAAATGCGTGTCTTATCTTAACCGAACTAGTATTCAGTCATGGCCAATTGTAATAAAGCGCATGGACAACCTCTTGAAAAATTGCGTGTCTTATCTTAACCGAACTAGTATTCAGTCATGGCAATTGTAATAAAGCGCATGGACAACCTCTTTGAGTGCGTGTCTACTTAACCGAACCAGTATTCAGTCATGGCCAATTGTAATAAAGCGCATGGACAACCTCTTGAAAAAATGCTTGTCTACTTAACCGAACTAGTATCCGGTCATGGCCAGTTGTAATAAAGCGCATGGACAACCTCTTGAAAAAGTGCGTGTCTACTTAACCGAACCAGTATTCAGTCATAGAGAGTTGTAATAAAGCGCATGGACAACCTCTTGAAAAAGCGCGTGTCTACTTAACCGAACCAGTATTCAGTCATGGAGAGTTGTAATAAAGCGCATGGACAACCTCTTTTAGTGCGTGTCTACTTAACCGAACCAGTATTCAGTCATGGAGAGTTGTAATAAAGCGCATGGACAACCTATTTTAGTGCGTATCTACTTTACCGAACAAGTATTCAGTCATGGAGAGTTGTAATAAAGTGCATGGACAACCTCTTGAAAAAGTGCGTGTCTACTTAACCGAACAAGTATTCAGTCATGGAGAATTGTATGTTGCTCTATCTCTAACAAGATCGTCTGAAAATTTTAAGATCCAGATACTGACGTACGGTCGAAGCACAGTGAATACTGTGTGGAGAGAAGTGTTATAAACTTCATTAGGAATGAATGAGTTATTATATACCGATACTAAATGTTCAAATAACTATTGGAAAGGGCAAACAAAACATTATGACTGCGACAGGCATAGCAAGACGAGTTATCTCACCTATTTATAACGAATGCTGCGGAGCAGTACGAGTCCTCTAGTTATTATTATTATTATTATTATTATTATTATTATTATTATTATTATTATTATTATTATTATTATTATCGCCATTACCCTTACCCATCATCATTACTGAGTGGAAGTTTAGTTTCCAGTCTGTAAGACGAACTTCGTCCTCTGATTATGATTTCACTTTGGTTTTCCTACAGCAGTGCCTCTGGACAGTACTGAAGAAAACATTTCATTAATAATAATAATATCAAAACTATGATTATTTTGAAAATTCGACAAATACTTCTTGAATAAATGGAGTATACGGACTTGCATTTATCAGCCGAGTACCGCCCTATTCAATTAAATAACAAACCACGCGGCTGAAAGACGTGGTACGTACGAAATATTAGCTGTTAACATTCCGAGTTCCTTCACTTTCTTCTGACAATTGGGTATTCGCCCTACTGGGCCCATAAATATTCTATGATAAACTGTATGACAAACTCTTTCATATTGTCGCAGGTAAAAAGTATAGGAGGAACATATATGTGACGGTTCCCAATGGACATCATTATCACAAAAATATAAAAATACACACAATCGAAAGAGCTGGTTGCGCGGTACGAATCGCGTAGCTGTTAGATTACATTCGGAAATGAATGTTTTTTTTTTTTTATTGCTAGTTGCTTTACGTCGCACCGACACACATAGGTCTTAAGGCGACGATGGGACAGGGAAGGGCTAGGAGTGGGAAGGAAGCGGCCGTGGCCTTAATTAAGGTACAGCCCCAGCATTTGCCTGGTGTGAAAATGGGAAACTACGGAAATCCATTTTCAGGGCTGTCGACAGTGGGGTTCGAACCTACTATCTCCCGAATACTGGATACTGGCCGCACTTAAGCGACTCCAGCTATGGAGCTCGGTAAATGAAGGTTCGAAATCCACCATTGGCACTTTTGATAATTGTTTTCCAGGGTTTCCCAATTGAATTTTATCATTGCTGAAAGACCCTTTGTCCACATTTGTGTAAAAATGAGTTAACCATGGATTTAACATCCTTACGTAGGCGTACACAGGCTGTGTAGAAGAACTTTTTATGCAGTGTACACATACAGCCATAGCAGCGTACTGAAGTTTGCATTCCTTGCTAAAAATGTCCTCATTCCGGGATGAGGGCGTTTTAGCATTGTACATGTCTCTAAGTAGTGCTTCTGTCTGGTGATAGAAATCTATGCTCACAGGTTCGGTTGTATGTGGATTGTGCTGTAAAGATATTTTATTAGTTCTTAAAATATTATTTCTTACTAGTACACTAATTTATGTATGCCTGCTTGAGAGGAAGGGGCTGCGTGGCAGAGGCGGTCAAGGCGTGCTCGTTCATCCCAACAACCTAGGTCGAATCCCCGTTGGGATGTCTTAAAAGTTAAGAAATGAAGATGCACATGGCCCTGAGGTCCACTCAGCCTACACCGAAAATGAATACCAGATTCATTCCTGGGGTCAAAGGCGGCCGGGCGTAAAGCTAACCACTCTACCCTACCAAGTACCGAGGTTACGGATAGTAGAAGTCTTTATTTTCCACCGCTCCAAGGGCTTTCATGGCCTGTACGGAAATGACTTCGCCTTTAAAAAAAATTGAGTGAAGGATGAAGACTGATTGTGTTAAAACAAGGAGAAGTGGTAATGTGGAAAGCTGAGAAATAAATATAATAAAGAAAGCCAAAGTTAAGGGCTCTGAACATGTGCCAGAGTCTGCAAAATTTGAATACAGAAAGAAAAACAGCCTGCGGTAGAGATTATGGTTTAATTAAAAGGACCACGCCAACAGAACATGTATAAATTATTGCTAATTCCAGCCAATACGGAAAGTTTGTAGTTCACATGATGGACACACAAGAAGTGTTTGACTTCAACCAGTGGTGGCCCAAAGTTTACAAAAGTTTATGTGCCAAAGTTGGTCCTTCGAAGCAGCCACTTTCTTGGTTACCACACTTTAACAGGTGTATTTCAGACTAATATTATAAACTGGATACGTTTTGAGGTCTCCAATTTTAGCTGCAACTTCAGTATAAAACTAACTCTGACCGGTAGCGCTACCTCACGCCTGATGTCGGTGTATATATCGCTTTAACATGTCACATCGGACGTTGGTGATCATTCTGATTATTATAGTGTTGTTGTTGGCTGCGCGGAAAAGCGAAATGCTTGTTTGTCCGAAGAAATGTCGCAGGTTCTCCAGCCAAGACGTGCGGGGTCTTCCAGGACCTTTCCTCCCCTCAAACTTCCCTTGTATAATAGTTTGCAGGATGTCCGTCTCCATACCTAAATGCTGGCCATTGGGTACAGGGTTACCGGGTTCGATTCCCGGTAGGGTCAGGAATTTTAATCATAACTGTTTAATTGTGTTGGCGCGGGGGCTGGGTGTACGTGCCTTCATCATCGTTTCATCCTCATCACGACGCCTGGGTCGCCTGCGGGTGTCAAGTAAGAAAAATGGCCTGAACTTGTCTTCGGACACTCCCGACACGAAAAGGCATACCTCAATCCATTTCATTTGCAGGATGCTATAAGTTTTTGGGTGCCCTATGATATGACCAAAGTAGAAAAGCTTCTTGATATTAAGAGCTCTACACAGTTCTTTTCTTTTACACATCCTGGTCAATACCTCCTCATTCCGTATTCAATCCACCCAGCATTTAAGGAGCGAGTGACAGTAGTCCAACATTTAAAACACTTCTGATCTTCTTCTGGTGGCTTGATGCAGTACACACAACACATATGATTCTCACCCGAAGCTGCAAAGGCAGTTCTTTGCTACAGAACACTGTACGGAGGCTTGTAAATGGTGCCCTGGTCTTCTCAACGAGACACATTATTTCATGGGAATGGCTCCAGTGTTCGATGACGCCTATGTTCGTTATTTTCTCAAAACTCTTTATTGGCACTCTGTTGATCAACAGGCCTGGATATATGACAGGGCCCTTGCTCACAATCATATATTTGGTCTTGATGGTGATGATGATGATGATGATGATGATGATGATTCTTCTGTTTTAAGGGGCCTTACATCTAGGTCAAAGGTTCCTATTGGTACGAGGTGAAACGAAGTGTAATAGTAATTCAAAATTGAAAATTTATTTGCCAACTAGAATTTAAAACAAATGACAAAGTAAAAATGTTTCTGAATTTAAAACAACCAGTGGATCTAATTCGCAATGTCTTTTCTTATAAAAGTATATAAAATATAATTTAAGTAGAATAAAGGATTGCTTTTGAAGTGAAATCATATATATCATTCAAATTAAAAGTTTAAAGGCACATTAAAATCCACAAAACTAACTAAAACAAAGTCAATATAATTGAAACAAATATCAAATCAGCTTTATACACGATGAATCAGGCCACTATCCCTCATGAAACGGATGACGAAATCTACTGACTGCTTGTCATCTCGTAGAATGAGGAAGACGGTACTCGAAAGATTTAGACTACGGCACAAATCGGCCAGGTCCGCGCACTCCGTAAAGATGTGTACCACGGTAAGATGACCGCCGCAAAGGTACACCGGGGGCCCTTCTGCCTTCGGTAAGAAGAAGTGCGTTGCTATACCGTAGCCGATCCGAAGGCAACACATTACCACTGCTTCTCTCCGTCTTCCATACCGTCAAGGTTCCTTTAATCGCTCTCAGATTATTTGGAAGAGGGGTGCCCTGCCACTAAATTTCGTAAAGGGACATAACCAAATGTCTCACCTGTGAACGAATATCACTGGATGGAACCTTGTACGGCAACGGCAGCAATGTGACCGCCTCTTTGGCGGCCGTATCAGCCAAATCGTTTCCCACTATACCCATGTGACTTGGCAGCCACATACAGTACACGAGATTCCAGTGTTAGCACTCCAACACCCGGCCAACCGGTCCTGGATCTGCTGCACCAGAGGGTGCCGCGGGAAACATGCATTAATAGGCAGTAACGAGCTCAATGAGTCAGTACACAGCAGAAAGTGCCGACATTCATCGTGACGCAGAACTTCAAGGATAGCATACATCTCTGCTATATTCACGCAACTGGCTTCCGGTAGAGGGAAAAGGAACCTCTTATTATCAACAATGAACGCTCAGCCTACTTTCGCTTTTGCCCTCGAACCATCCGTGTGACTAACTACGGAGTCTGGATATTGGCTAACAACGAACAGGAAGAGTCTCCTATATATGAAGGGGTCCATGCTCGTTCTCGTGCCGGTCTGCCGATCCAGGATGATTTCAGGTCGTCGTTTTAACCACGGAGGTACCTTACTTGGTCGTCTAACAAGACAAGGAACTGAAGGTACATCAAACAAGCTGTAACTGCTATCCAAGCTCATACCAACCGGCTCCGTCGCTCATAGATAAGCAGCGTACAGCCGACAGTTTCCATCGTGGAATACGCAGGGATGTCACGGATAAAGTGGTATTTGTCGCAAATTCGCAGCATAAGACAATAGCATTTATTGGTGCCTCAGGTGCAGAGGCCGGCCTCAGAGCTATGTCACCTACAAGTGTTAGTGTTAGTTTGGTAGTGAACGCACACACACACAAAAAATCGCAAGAAAGAAGTAATATCAAAATTTAGCAGAAAATAGGGAGACATGAATCTAAACTATGCGATTTCCCCGTAATTTGTGAATCCTCAGATGTTACGAACACAAAATTATATCATAAATATCTTGCATGTAAGTTAGGGTCGAGCCCTTCCCATCTTCAATTCCTGGCTACGCCACTGATTAATGGTACTCCACTTGAGCGGATCTAGCACCCAGAGGTGGAAAAGGACTTGGGGCCAGTATGTCGTATCTGTGTATGTTTCTAGAATGTAATAAAATAATCCCAACCCCTAGTTCCGAATAATTGAAAACTGATGGGAGAGTATGTATTGCAATCCAAATTGTTCTGATACATGCATTCGACTTTTAATTACAATTATCTTTCTGTAACTACATTACGTATAATAATAATTAAACCTAATAAGTATGTGTACCCGTTTTACAATTATCACATTTTTTTCCTCTTCTGGTTCGGTGAGAAAAGCAACGGGAGAATACCCCACTCCCCCTTTCTTCAGAATGCCTCCTTAGTGACGCCTAGGTCATCTACAACAGCTGATGATATAGTTGTTGAGGATCACACCATCCTTCTTGCTGAATACCAAACACAGACTTCATACAGAGAATCCCGAATGTGCTGATGTATCACTGCGACGGCGGGTTGAGGCATGTATCAATGCTAACCGAGGGCATTTTGAACATTCCATATCCTGGTACGTTCTGTTCCTGTCTGTTTCCCATGATTAATGTACCATGGAGAGTTGTTAAAAATGAGTTCTAACAAACAAATAAAGAGCTTCTGGACCCATGTCCATATATCATATTTTGTTTCTTCTACCTGTGAGTATTGTGACCTCGAAGTTTCGCCGTAACTTATAGTTGCACCGCATTATATTCTAGGACCCTTCATTCGTTAAGTTAGTGCGTATTTTCTTTTGCCACATAGCTTATTTGTTTAAATAGGTCTACTATAAAATGCGACACACTCTTTGTTTAATCATTTTACAATTATGTGGAATCCTCTCTTTGCATTTTTGCTTTATCCTACCCTAAGTGAGTATGTTTCCCCACATATTCTCAAAATATTTGCCTTTTCCATTGTTTCTCCACTTAACAAACAACGATTCTCATCATGTTTCTCTCTTTGACCATACCATACAGAATACTTCTCTATTCGTAAATCTGTATTTCTTTAATTACAACTTTTGGATAATTTCGCACGGTTCTAGTAATGTTCTACCGAGCTCGATAGATGCAGTCGCTTAAGTGCGGCCAGTATCCAGTATTCGGGAGATAGTTGGTTCGAACTCCACTGTCGGCAGCCCTGAAAATGGTTTTCCGTGGTTTCCCATTTTCACATCAGGCAAATACCGGGGCTGTACCTTCATTAAGGCCACGGCCGCTTCCTTCCCACTCCTAGCCCTTCGCTGTCCCATCGTTGCCATAAGACCTATCTGTGTCGGTGCGACGTAAAGCAACTAGCAAAAAAAAAAAAAGAAAGTTATGTTCTTTTGGTTGTACATTCAGACATGATCACCTGCTTCTCCATAGTTTTCCCTGTAATAGAGCGTTCGTTTCTATCTAGTTGATGCGGAGATATTGCATATTCATTTTCTGCTTTCGTTTCGGCCAACTATGGACCACGCTGTTTCAACCGTTTTCTATCTTGAGCTTTAACACTCGTCCAGTACTCCCGCATCCTCCTTCGGAGGACTTCCCTCCGTTCTTCGGTCCACGTCTTACATTTCTTAATTTTAAGCCTTCTTTTGAAACCTCTGCAGACCTTCAAGTTTCTTCTTTAAAGGGTCACGGTGCAAGATTTCATCAGGTAAGACGCCCAATTCTTGGAGAACCACCTCGGTAAACCAGACACCTTTAGTGTTGTTATTCAGAAAGTAGGCAAATTTCGAGTGGACAATCCTTCGTTCATGTTAAGTGGCCATAGAAAGAAATCCGTCTTTTCCTAATGGTGTAGTATTTGCTTCATATACATATATAAAATAAGAGTTTTGTCTGTGCATTGCTCAGAATTTGAAAAGAATGGTTTTTTTGTGCCGGTCATGTCCAAAGTAACAAGAAAATGCACTTTTTAATTTTTCGTAATGTCTGTCTGTCTGTCTGTCTATCCCTATGTATTTACACGCATCACGAGAAAACGGCTGACTGAGCTCGATAGCTGCAGTCTCTTAAGTGCGGCCAGTATCCAGTTATCGGGAGATAGTGGGTTTGAGCTCCACTGTCGGCGGCCCTGAAGATGGTTTTCCGTGGTTTCCCATTTTTACACCAGGCTAATGACGGGGCTGTACCTTAATTAAGGCCACGGCCGCTTCCTTCCAATTCCTAGCAAAAAAGAAAAAAGGAAATGGCTGAAGAGAATTTAATGAAAATCGGTATGTTAAGTCGGGGGATGAGCCACTACAATCTAGGCTATATATAATTTTATTCACGCTGAAGGAAATGGTAGTTTAGGGGAAGGTTTATAATTAAATTTGTCGTGAACGGTGGTTCGCGACGCGCCTTTCGCACATAACAGAGTGAGCGAACGGAATTCGAATCCACGACCTCCAGGGTACAAAGCCTGTGATTTGAAACGTAGCAGGCATATAAACACATGTATACATGAAGGGAAATTACTGGAGTGTTTGTACATGTCTATAATTCATAATCGATAAATGATAGTGATAATAATAGTAATGGGAATAACAGAATAATCCAAAGAAGGATTTATAACATTCGATGTTGCGTAGAAGGTCGTAAGCCAAGAGCTGTGTGTCTTAATATTGTGAAATATTGTGTGAGTTAAATGCGCACTTCTTCTGAGTTGGAAATACACGAAGTCACGTGTAAGGGACATAGAAACAGCTTCCAAATTGTTCGAGAACATCACATGTAAGTACCGCGTGACTGGGTGGTTCCATACTAAAGAACCAATCAGAGAACAGTGATACTGTGACGCGTACGAGTGGTCAGTGCTGGTGGTCTTACTCAGTGAATTATTCTGGAAGGAATGGAATAGGGGATATAAGCTCAGAACTTGTAAACAACAAGGCTTTTGACTCACGACGCTCGGAGAGAAGGCTTTTGACGTTCATCACCCGATGGAGTCGTTTTAACTGTAGAATCTATCGCCGAGAGCACTGTTAGTGTGCTGGTATAGTTTCAGTAAGAGTCGCGAATTAGTAACTGAAAACTGTTAATAAGTTAAAGGGACATTAGGCTCTGAAAGTAAGTGTGATTCGTCAGTGAGCGATCACAAGGGTTTACCACACCGATTGTCAAAGTAGGTGTTGGAATATAATCATCGTCATAAACCACTAAATACATATATTTGGGAGAATAACGCCTCGCCGCGAAGAGTGACGGGTTCCAGGGATATCTACACAGAAGAAAGAAGAGAGAAGACCTCTACTGGACGAGCTTCAATTCTACTCCGTAGTTAAGTATTCAACCAGTGAATATACTTATTATTGTGTGTAACATAAAGACTCAAAGACATTCAGAAAGACGTAAAGTTGAGAAGGGATTGAGATTTTAAATGTTGTCAGAATATATATTGTGCTTACAATTGTACATGTAACTTGTATATATCTGTGTGTGAATATTCTTTGGTTTTAGAATATAATTGATGTTCAAACTTTGCCGATCTGACTATACGCACCCAGAATTCGAACCTAAGTCCTCAGCCTGTTGATATCCCTTAGGGTCACGACAAATTATCAAATATTTATATTATCAGTGGTCCTATCGACAAATATGGCATAACAAAAGTTATCTAGAATTAAATTTCCGATCATTTATGTCTTATACATTTTTACCCTACCGGCTAACACAGATATTCATGAATTTGTATTTTTGTTGTTAAGTTCATATCACCGCCGAACCACGAGAAAATGGGTTAACACAATTTAATGAAAATCGGTATATAGAGTCGGGGAATACGAAACTACACTCTAAGCCATAAACAATTTTATTCACCCTGGATAAAATTGTAGTTTAGGGGAAGGCGCCTAAAATTTAATTTTTAAGTACGTATGTTATTGGTCCTATCGAAAAGCACTACATAACAAACGTTATATAGAATATAATTTCCGATCATTTATGTTTTATTCAGTTTTACCGTTCCGAATATGATAAGAGTGGTATTTCTTCCTTTTTTTTTTTTTTTTTTTTTTGCTATTTGCAGATATGTCTTATGGCGACGATGGGATAGGAAAGGCCTAGGAAGTGGAAAGAAGCAGCCGTGGCCTTAATTAAGGTACAGCCCCGGCATTTGCCTGGTGTGAAAATGGGAAACCATGGAAAACCATCTTCAGGGCTGCCGACAGTGGGGCTCGAACCCACTATCTCCCGATTACTGGATACTGAGTGGTATTTCAGAGTCGGAAGAAAACTAAATATGAAGGGCTTCATAGATCAATAATAACATTACACTGACCATTGTTTGTTGTAGTGTTCTTTGTCTCTTATGCTGCCGATCAACTCCGATAGATGGGGTTACTGCTGTGTACCGAGTATAATAGCCTGACTGAATACTGGCGGGAATTAACTGGAGGATTAGAAAACTTTCTGCTTTAGCATGCCATTCCTGCGGTTCATACATTTTCTGATACTGCTGGTACGGAACATACTGGTTCATCATAGTATTCCAGCTATTCGATCCCTACTCTGACGCGCTGTTTTGAATGATAAATGTGTACACTCAAGGTAGAGGCTCACTTAGTAGTAGTAGCAGTATGAGCTGGTCTAGAATTACAATTTAGGCCTATTCCAAATTATAGCGCCACAATTCACGAAACAACTCAAACTTCTACCCTGAAAAGAGTAGTTTCTTAAGAAAGGCTTCTTCCTCTTCACTTTTATTAAATTCTACATTCATTTTATTCCGAATTAGCAGTGAAGAGGGAGTTTCTCCTTTGTCTTGGTGGAAAAATTAGCGTCGACGTCAGGTAGATTTTTCCGCCGCCAGTGTAGTGAATTGAGATTTTTCAACTCATCGGGTACTCCTAGTAAACAGATTAGTGAAAGGGCATGGTTTTTCCCAGGGACTCTCCACTATTCGAAACCCCTCCCCGCCGAAAACAGCGCTGTACTGTCCGTTAAAAGTGAGAAATGTGTGGGTTTTCATTTGATCGAGTATTTCATATGAAAGCATTGCTTTTAATTGCGCCATTCCTACGGACGTTATTGTTCATTTCAGTTTGGAAAACCACTAAAGCAGTCCTTCTGAGGATGTAAAAAGGCAGGTTGAGAGTGAGTGTCTGCCATTATAATGAAAGCTCTCAACCTGTATGTGACTGATGATAAGCAAGCGGGTGTACCGTTACAATGAAAATTCCCTAACCCAGTCTTCATATGAGACAAGACTTTTGGTGGCTTCACCGTCGCATGTCTAGGATAACGTTAATAGCTACGATCTTGCTCGCAACGTGTACACTACCCTAACTTAGAATTCTGTATACAATGTACAATTCCGCAGCGAACCAGGGGTACATCAGCTAGTATACAAATATCGTTCATGATTGTGCCTTCTATGTTCTACACTTCACTTTAATGGGCCCAAGATCTTCTTTAGAATATTCCTTTTCTTTGGCTTCTTATTCAATGAGAGGCATTCTGCTGCATATAGAGCTACACGTCGAATTATTATTATTATTATTATTATTATTATTATTATTATTATTATTATTATTATTATTATTATTATTATTATTATTATTATTATTATTATGCATATATCTACCTTCTTACGCATTTATCGCTGTTACGGGCCATTTATTTTTTATAGTACACTCTGACCCGAATAAAGATAGAAAGAAAGAAACAAAGAAAGAAAGATGTCATTGTCGTCGAATTCCTCCACGTTCTATCATTATCTAAAGATCTATTTGTTAAATAAGGAAGCCATCGCAGATGCAAAATACATTGACATGGTAATGTGGGGTAGGGTTAAAGTTGGTAAACGTCTATGCCTTTGAAGTGTAATCTAGTCGTGAGTGTTGCTGAAGCTTGTAAAGGAGGATTACTATTTGCCTGTATCATACGTAGCTCCCATCTTGTATTCCAATGTCTAATCATCAAATTGCAATTTGCCTCAGATACTACTAATTAACATAGACAAGAAGTCACGTCGCAGAACCTAAACAGTCTTGTTGTATGCAAGACAACTCGTTACCTAATATCTTGAATTTATGACGTAATTTGTATTTGTGAAATTACACAACATTTCTATAGGCCAGGTTTCAATGGCTGTTGGTAAATCCTTTCTATACAATCCTGTTTAATCGTCTGCAGAAACTTGACTGCTCAGCTAGTTTCCACAAACTCCTCCTAGAGCCATATTTCATGGCTTCCCCTATCTGGGTTGTAGCGCCGCACCGTGTTGCTCATTTGTTTGCTTTGTGACGTCATAAAAGTGAAGTAAGGGGCCAGCTGGATGGAGGGTATGGTCAGGTTGTTTAGAGGGCGGTGATAAATATTGTACTAATAATGCTTGCACTAAAGTGTGTGTAAATTTGCTGTATCACAATTTTTATATCATATAACGCTTAGACCAGGAATTCTGCCTGAGGCACGTATTGCAATGCCACTACGAGTTTGTTTTTGTTCCCTTGTCACTTACACTACAACGATACATAATTCTTTTCTTCTGTAGTACACTCTTCAGTGGGTTATATCAATTTCAGCGAAAATTGTTTAATTCCCCTGGGACGGGGACTTGGTTCATGTGTCGTTCTCATCATAATTTCATCCTCATCCCGACGCGCAGGTCGCCTACGAGGTCAAACAGAAAGACCTGCAACTGGCGAGCCGACGTCCTCGGACACATCCCGGCACTAAAAGCCATACGTCATTCCATTTCACTGTAAAGAGCAATGACCAATGTATCTAGAAACAATTACTTGGTATGACGTCATCAGGTGATGCAATAGCACCGCCATTGTGAGGCAATAAAATCGCCATGCTGCGAGATCAAAATTGAATGCACTTATGGATTGCTGCGTCGTAACATGTTGGGTGAGGTGTCATTTGCTTTGTTTCAGTGAGTTCTATTCATGAAATCAAATAGAGTACATTTTATTAAACTGCGGCATGAAGAATTTTGAAAAGAATTCTTCCCGTCGCAAATTATCGTGACATTTGGGCAATAAATGCTTTCAGAGTTATGGAAAACCCATTTGAGAGGATACAGCTGCTTGTCAGAATTCCTAAAAATCCAAAATATGAAATGCCGAGCTTCAAAAGATTTATCACCGGGCGAGTTGGCTGTGCGTGTAGAGGCGCGTGGCTGTGAGCTTGCATCCGGGAGATAGTAGGTTCGAATCCCTCTATAGGCAGCCCTGAAAATGGTATTCCGTGGTTTCCCATTTTCACACCAGGCAAATGCTGGGGCTGTACCTTAATTAAGGCCACGGCCGCTTCCTTCCAACTCCTAGGCCTTTCCTATCCCATCGTCGCCATAAGACCTATCTGTGTCGGTGCGGCGTAAAGCCCCTAGAAAAAAAATTATCGAGAGAGTCTCTAAATTTAAGGCGGCCGAGCTTTATAAAGAGTGTTTTGCGCTACAGAAGCCTTAGTCGATGACGTCTACTGCCCCATTGGTGGAAAATGGTCTGACCTTACGGATCAACCTGGTCTGAGACACTGTTTTAAAGATGTGTAAATATGTTTTTGAGAAGTAAAATGTCAACAATAGCATTTCAAAACCATATTTTTCTAAAATTTTACAATTTACTTTCCGTCGCACCGGCACAGATAGGTTTTATGACCACGTTGGGACAGGAAAGGGCTAGAGGTGGGATTAATCGACGTGGCCTTTATTACAGCTCCAGCATTTACTTGATGTGAAAATGGGAAAACCAAGGAAAACTATCTTCAGGGCTGCCGACAGTGGGGTTCGGGGTGCATGCCATTTGCGCTAACTGACCGTGGGATACTGCGACATAACCGCAAAAATGCAGGTTACAGTATCGCAAATGAGTGTGACAAATTAATCACACAGTGAGGGTGATTACATGGCTAAAAGCTCTAACTATGGCATATAAATCATTCGTAAAAAGGAAAATTGAGTCTATCACAAATTTATCAAGCCGTCTTTTAATATATGAGTTTACGAACATGCCCATATGCTACTGGTGTGGCAGCACTGATGAACAATATTATGAACACAGCTTATGTGGCAGTACTGCTGAACAGGAGACATTGCCGGTGTGATAATATACGGAGACGTTCTGCAGTGTGTCAGTACTAATGCCGGCATGGAGCTTGTGAAAACAGTGACCAACCGTGGAGTGCAATGCATAGTCTGGGACAATTTTAAATACCGTAGACAATATGTGATGGGTACAGGAAATACATCGTGGCGGTGCACTGTTAGAAACTGTGTAGATGCATTACATACTAACTCAAATGCTAATGAAGGTGTGTTTACAAGAGGTGGGCATACACATGAAACTGAAAGCGAACAGTGTATCGAAAATCATATAATCAGAGGGAGAGAGATTTATTACAGAAATAAATCATCCGTCCGCCAATGAGGGTGACTATTTGGATCCGGAATACAGTTTCAATTCAATGGAGTTTAAAAATATCGAGAAATGAAAATTTAATCGTTGAAGCTGTTATCTTCTATTTTCCCAGGGTTAGTGGGGGAGAAATGTCAATCACGTTCTCAGGTAGAGATGGAAGTGAATGATTTGCAGAGAGTCCCTCAGTATCTGTATTACTATTTTTTCTAACTCGCAGAATGGAACTTTCAAGTTTTGTAGGAAGTTCGATGTCTGACTAGGGAGGGCGCCTCTTGCTCCGAATAGCAGGCCTCTGAAAATCCACCGAACGATAGGTATTTTATACTTAGATGAAAGGTAAGGCAAGCATGGAACATAAATAGCTTGCTTTTCTAGGTCCACATCCCGAGCCTGATCCAGGTCCCTTTCAAAGCGAATGGTGGGATCTAAGACCATCGCTTTAATGTCTTCTCTGTTGATGGCTACGTTGTCATCGGTAGAGACGCAGTGAACCTCCTCGTACACCTCCCATCCACGCTGTCTCAAGCCTTGAGCAATCGACGATCTTACACGGTGGTGGCGGTGGTTGCGCATTAGTTCAGTGCTCCGACAGAATCCCAGCACATGTCCAAGGGTTTCTATCTCGTTGCAGCCATTTTGGCGGCAACGGGCTGTGTTGAATGACCTACCGGGTACCGACCTGACTGCGGTGAGGTTGCATGTCATCTTCACCGCATTTAAGTATTCGGAGGAGGACAGAGGTGATTTATGAGTCATCCAGGAGTTTGCTTTCGGGCAGTCTGAATAAAACTCTACTCCTTTTCCTTTATGTGGTAGCTGACACCACGACTGAAAGGATCGATTTCTCATAATTTCGCGCAGTTTTCTTCCGTCAATCTTTGAGGGGGAGACTTTCCTTTTTTTATGTCAAGTCTGTGGAGTGCCATATCTTGTTCTTCAGGTAACTTCCTTACGTATGGTAGGTGAACGTCCTGAATATGGAGTAAGCAATTACAAATATTGTAATGCTGTATATTCGCTTCCCATTCTGCGCAAATTATTCCCATCCCTCTGACTTTTTTGGCACTATACAGCATCGAATTTGTAGTATCATCAGGCAGCATCATTATTTCTTTTACAGAACTTCTTATAATTTTGTCCAGATCTTTAAGAAAAGTGTTTGATAGTTGTAACCTCAGCTGCAGAGGACCTGACTACACAACCACGTAACATTATTCGTAAGGAACTCTGTAAAGTCAATTGCAGATCATATTCACAAAGGAAACATTCGTACATCAATGTACAGAGAACGAAGGAAATTACTACCACTTCTACCTCGTACTAATAAAGTTACACGAGTTAAATATTTTAGGTAACAAACATGAGAAATTTTGCTACGTAAATCTTAACAACGAAATTGTGTTATTTACGTGTGCAATTAATTTTAAAATGTAATTCAATAATTACAGTATATTAGCAGATGGCACATTTTTGTGAGCCCGAAGCATTTTTATCAGATGTGTACCATTCATTCATATACAAATTCCGGATACATTCAACTTATATTTTATTTAATTTTATCCAAAACTGTTCAAACGTATGGAAACATGTGGAACGATATTCGAAAGTTATGTAAAAACAATTTTAACCCTGAATGTATAATTTTAGAATTTGAATTAGCAACAAATAGCAATGTTTCAGTTTTTATTTGGGCCGGGCCTGGCTCCGGAAAATTGTAATAATCGGGCTGAAACATGAGTATATGAATAAAAATTCAAAATTAGGACAACATATAACATATTTCTTTGGTTTGCAGTATTTTCCTCCAGATACTGTAGGTGATAAGTTTGTTGAATTTCACAGCATAATTGCTGATAATCCCCAAATTAATGCTTTCGTCGAGTATGGATTAGAAAACTACATCACTGATGACGCCGAATTTCCACCTGTGTTATGGGCTAGTTTTCCTTCAAGCGATTCACGAGCGACAAATGGGGCTGAGTCTTTCCATAAACATTTTGAAAAGCAATTTCGTGAATCACATCCATCTGTTCATATGCTGACTGCACTGCTTAAGGAATTCCAGAGCGAAAAATACACCTCCATCACTTCTTTTCAGAAGAGAAATGTTAAGAAACATATCATGCAGAAACACACATACAATACGAATCTCTGGAAAAGTTATATAGCTGATACAATATCGACACCGTTACAAACCACAACAGCTGTAAAGAAAATGAGTGCTATGACGAATGGATGGGATAGGAAAGGGCTAGGAGTTGGAAGGAATCGGCCGTGGCCTTAATTAAAGTACAGCCCCAGCATTTCCCGGGTGTAAAAATGGTAAACCACGGACAACCATCTTCAGGGTTGCCGACAGTGGGATTCGAACCCACTATCTCCCGGATGCAAGCTCACAGCTGCGCGCTTCCAACCGTACGGCCAAATCGCCCGGTCTTTGAAGAAGAGAAAGCGAGTACAGATTCTTTGGCTGTTCCCCTCTTAGTAGCCTCTTACAACGTGCAGGAGGTACAGATAAAGCATCCTTTCGCTCCACCCACAGGGGAGATAAAGAGTTCCTAAAAATCGAAATAAATATGCGGCATTATAACCTACATCCAGCAATATGGCAGCTGATCCAACACACACACCATTCCCCTGCCATGATAGCCAGCCCCACATATCAAGATCTACGTCCAGCAAAATGGTAGCTGACTAAACACACAATTTTATGGCCATAAATATTCGCGTGAAACCTATTCTGGGAAAATTTTTTGCCGATTTTGGTGACGTTACCGTCTATAAGGGGCTTTACTGTGACCTGAACGAAACACCAGTCAACGAGAGTGAAATACGGCGTCATCTGCACGTACTGTATAAAGTAGGCAGAATTCTGGCACACGCTAATAACGTGAGGAAGACGACGACGAAGATTTAGTACTGAACGAAGAGCACTGGTTACCATGGTGGCCATCTTCTTCTTCTTCTTCTTCCTATTTTTCTTTCTTTATCTTTCTTTCTCCGGAGCTCAACTCACGGCCGGCTCATCCGACACGGAGAGGGTATGTCCGACGTTCTCGCACCGGATCTAATGGCACTTCGCTTTTTCTTAAGGCAGCCTCAGCAGTTCGTTTCCATTTTACCTTAGGGCGCCCTCTTCCTATCTTTGGCTCTTCGATGGCAAAAGATTTCTGTGCTAAATGGTGTTCATTTCTTCTTCTGACGTGACCATACCAGCGGAGCTGTTTCTCCTCCATCTTATCTCTGATGGCACAACTTTGAAAGATCCTCGCACATGTTCACTGCACACTTTGTCACGCAGAGTGACTCCCGCCGACCATCTCAACATCCAAATCTCACGACAGCGACATGTATTCACTGGTCATACTTTTACTGCCTTGTGCAACATTCGGAACTGTAAATGAGGGCATACCGGACAGTGCTTTTGTACGCTTTACCCTTTAATTTGACTGGCATCCGCTTATCACACTGACACCAGTAAGAGACCACCATTTCATCCAACCAACACTGATGCGGTTTTCTGTCCACGCAAAATTGTCTACGCTAAATTAATGCCGCTATTTCCAGACAGACCCAGCTCAAAAGCATATCCCTGTTAAAACACATCACATATAGCATTTTATTTATTCCCAGGGAGGAAATCAAAAGAGTAACAACGAAAACTGTGGGTTCAAGGAATACGCAGCAACAATTATTCCTCCGCAAATAAGTTACTAATTCTCCTTCCTTTAGAACATTTAGAACATTTCTACTAGTAGAACTTGGTTTTCCCAGCGGTTGTAGCATATCGGTACAATTACACATTGTATTTCTTTCACATTAATTACATGATCACTAACACAAATATTTCTTCATTTCTTTAATCGATTCTGAAAAATAATGCCTACTTTTAACGGCATGAGGCCATATGTAATTTCTGTCACATATAGCTGATGAATGAATGCCGTCAGCTCTGTCCTGTAGTTAGTTAGCAATGGAGAGAGAGCGCAGCGCCTTCTTCTTCTTCTTCTTCTTCTTAGAACGCCGTCTCCCTACGAAGGTTGGTGTCCCAATTGATCATGGTAACTCGTGAAACAGCGGCTCGAAAGTTTTCAATGGCAGTTCGTCCATACCAGCGGTGCTTTTCTTTAAGCTAGGAATTTCTCCGTCTCTCAACAGATTGCTTTCTTTCAATTTTCCCCTCGATGTTGAGTTGGAGATTATCATATCGTTCACTTCTTATGATGTGCCCGATGTATCGGAGCTTTCATTCTTTGATGGTTGTTGAGAAGATCGTTTTTCTTATTTAATAAGTTGAGGACTTCCTGACTGGTCTTCCATTCTATCAAGAATATTCAAAGTGCGGCGCCACCATTACAAATTTCAAACCCATGTACGACGCGGAATGTCGTTATTGTTGAAATTTTCTCGTTGCACTTCCCTTTGAAATAATAATTACTGCCGCTATCTAAAGTCTGCGGTTCGTAACTTTGGTATCCAAGGAGAATCATAACCATTTCTCCCACGTTACTACTGATGGCAAATGAGTTATAATTGAATGGTCTCATGCTAAACCTGAGCCATAAATTAGCCAAAACGAGGTATCCCCGAGAACACATCCTGGAGGAATAGATGCAGCATTTTATGCAAGAAGGACTTCAGTTCGATGCGTGTCGACCAGAGAAAAGCACATAAGCAAACAGTGAAAATCTTCAAACACTGACGAAGGCCCTTCTAGCTACTTATCCATTACGCAAAGTGCCTTTAAAAGCATTCTAAAGTACAAAACATCAACAATTTTCTGGCTTATTTCCACACAAACATTAATACTGATATGATAATATAACTAACCGGTTCGCTGATGAAAGGTAATAAGGACCATATAAGGACTAAATAAGGTCAATAATGGTCAATTTGTGTCACATAATGTACTCTCAACTTCATGTATTTATTCATCTCATCAATGACAAATGTAAAATACAAATTGTATTGTATGAAAAATTAAAATATGAGCCAAAACGGCGCCAGTCGAGAAACAAACCTTTTTTTGCGGCAAAACTGAATGATCAAATGTAATTCTCCTTATATGAATGAATTCCTAAACATTCATTGACAGAACGTGTTTCTTCTTCTTTCTGCAGGACATTCCTTTTTTGTCAGGGACAATTTAAAGTAAATTTCATAGACTGAGGACCTTATCACATGGATCGATTCGGTTACGAGGGCGAATCAAAAAGCAAGTTACACCTCCAAGTTATGGCCAATGATGAAACCATCTGCACATAGACAACACGGCTATGACAACATACAGTCCAAGTTCACTTTTCCACATAGTCCCCAAGGGACTGTAAGCATTTCTCGGAACGGTCAACCAACTATTCGATTCCAGATGCGTAGAAATCACTTTCAGGGCTATGTAACCACATAGAGGCAGCTGCTTTCACCTCCTCATAGTTTCGAAATCGTCGTCCACCAGGATCCGTTTTCAGCTTAACGAATATATGATAATCGCATGGCGCTAAGTCTGGACTGTATGGAGGATGTTGCCATAAATCCCACTTTAATCGCTCCAGCAGTTCGGACGTTTGGCGGGCTGTGTGAGATGTTGCGTTACCATGCACCAAAATCACACCGGCCCTCAATCTTCTCGCCGCTTTGCTTTAATTGCCTTACAAAACAGGTTCAACGTTTGAAAATACGAAGCCGAGTTGATTGTTGTACCTTTCAGTGTAAACTCCACGTGCACCATTCCCTCCATGTCAAAGAACACTGTCGCCATTATCTTTCCTGCTGAAGATTGGACCTTGGCCTTCTTTCGTGGCGGTGATGTGGTGTGCTCCCATTCCATCGATGTCCTCTTTGTTTCGGGGTGAAGTGGTAGACCCACGTTTCATCCCCTGTGATGATTCGCCGCAGAAACTCGTTACTCTCTACAGAATTTTTGCTGGTGGCTTTACGTCGCACCGGCACAGATAGGTCTTATAGTGATGATGGGATAGGAAAGGACTGGGAGTTGGAAGGAAGCGGCCGTGGCCTTATTTAGGGTACAGCCCAGCATTTGCCTGGTGTGAAAATGGGAAACCACGGAAAACCATCTTCAGGGCGGCCGACAGCCCAATATCTCCCGGATGCAAGTTCACAGCTGCGCGCCCCTAACCGCACGGCCAACTCGCCAGGTTCTCTACAGAATAAAGTTGCAAAAATGTCAATGACGATTGGAATCGTCGCCCCTTGTGAACATCTGTGAGCAGATATGTGACCCATCCTTGACTCAGTTTACAAACTCCAAGGTTCTGGTGAACATTCGAGAACACACTGAACCCTTGAACTTACTGTTTCATCGTTGGTCGTCTGCCTCGGCTGCTTTGGTAGTGCAACATCGTACTCTTCAATCTTGGGGTCGTTGCGAGTTTCTTTTTTGTCACTTCATCGACCAACTGATAGGGTTCAGATGAGAGCATAACTACTTCAAATGAGGAGTAACAAATGTGCTTACTAAAATATGTATTCAATGTAAATCACGATAATTTATTTATTAAATAGGCAAGAAAAGGACTGAACATTGTCACAACATGTTTTGCCGCAGTCAAAATGCAAAGTTTTATTGAAATTGTTTATTATTTTCTTCCAAAGAATGAAAATATAGTGTAACATTCGTGGACAGCAAAAACCAGAAAAGGATTTTTTTAAACCTGAAAATCGGGCAACATTGATCCAAACGATAACTGAGAGTTAACCCACACGATCCGTGGAAAATCTGATCTTCAACAAGTAGAATTTCAGATTTATATTTAATTAACCTTATCCACCAGTCGACTATCCTATCGGATATTGGAACACCCTCCGAATGGATTCCTAAGCGAATCAAATCGACTATCTGTTTCGTTGGATAGTTTGCGAAATATTACTGGAAAGCATGGTGTTAATTACTAGTTAACAGCAATTGTCACATTCAAAATTAAAATTTCAATAAGTATTGTCATCCCGTGACACCCTTAAGTTACAGAGGAATCCCGATGCTGTATATGCATCACACCAAAAGAGATGATCAGAACGAACCAACAACACTTGATCCATTGGTATCTTACGTTACATCGTTCTGAGAGAACAAAACCAATAAATGCAGAAAAAATTAATTCTTTATGCATTTAGAAGAAATGCCAAACACTAAAGTTAAAGAAAAGTGATAAATCACTTGAAAATATTCTTACTACCTCAACTTTCAGGTTATGAAACAATTACGTCGTTGGAATTGTTAAATAACAGTCCACAATATAAAAGAAAAAAATAAATCTTTCCAATTTTCTATAACTACGACTACAATTACAAATCTGTCTACCTACACTTGTCCCATTAAACTAAATTACATGTGATCGGTAGATTAACGTCTCACACAAATAATGTGAATAACGAAAAATTAAAAATGAATATATTAACAGCTGACGAATCGAAACCGCATTCGTAGTGTAAATCATCCATAAATGAACTATGTGTCAACGCACGGCACTATCATAATATCGGACACCCGAACAATAAATATTAAAGTAAAGGCTAGCAAATAGAAAACGAATGTTCATCGAACTTGAACACGCGCGGCTAAGCCGTAAGAATTAGTCTCCACTGGCCAGGTTTCCACGTGGGACAACCCTTACATTCATGCCACTACTGATGCAACGCTATTATGGCAGCGCCTTCTGGCTAGTAAGAATTATTTCGAAACATGATCTAAATAGTACCTGCTCATGTCTTTCACATTCATATCCACTACTGCAAATAATAACATCATACATGTCGATTTGCAAAAATGCCTAACCTATGACTTGGCTATGTTCAGGCGGCATCCTAATCCTCTCGTTAAGTGAACGTTACAGTGTCTACTCATCCTTAAGTAATATGATACACACGGCATCCTAAATCCATCGTTGAGCCAACGTTATGGTATCTACACACCATTCATACTGACAGGCTAAATCGAAACTTTTAACACAATATCCGGATATTTAAATCTGATCCCCGCTGAAACTTTAACACATGAAGTGAAATTCGCTACAAAAATGAACTCGAACCTGGAAATATTACTCTGTCTATTTTCTACAATAAAGCGTGAAATCGAAATTAAACAATATGTTCGAATGGTTTAATCTATTCTTCAATACAATCTCAACACATCCCAAAAATGCACTTCGCTGGTATCAAATAGAACCGTCACATAGACTTAACTGCCGTTAACTACAGTCTTATATAAAATAATAATCATGGGAGAACATCAACCTGTACTTAAAATACGCGTTACAACGCGCACACTTGGATTTTACAACTTTTATATTCATGAATCGTTCTGGATTGCTACAGGCCTTCACTCCTCTCATGCAGACTGTCTCAGAAAAATTACACCTCAACTTATACACCATGTCACAAACATTCCTCTCCGTCGAAATACTCTGCATTTAACATCCTCCTAATTATTCTCATAATATTTCATTTCCATTAAAATCCATTTTCTTCTTGTTGAAACTTTTTAAAATACAAGTGATCACATGACCAAACAACTTTATAATGATCTCACAGTTAACTTCTCAAAACTTTTCCGTACCTCAGGGGCAAAATAGCATACCGTGATTTTCTGTATCGCAAATACACAGTGTCACAAAATTTAAATTTCCCAAAAATGCCAACTTTATCATACTTCACTGGATTTCGATATAAACCACAAATCTCGCTTACCTAACTGCTGGGCGCATAATTACCATCATCTCAAATTTTATCCTGACGTGAATATTATTATTATTATTATTATTATTATTATTATTATTGGATACGTTGATATTTGACTTTATCACACCCATAACTGTTATTTTATTGTTATCATTAAAGTAATTTTTCTTGCTAGTGGTTTTACGTTGCACCGACACAGATAGGTGTTATGCCTGCGATAGGATAAGAAATGTGTAGGAGTTGGAAGGAAGCGGACATGGCCTTAATTAAGGTTCAGTCCCAGCACTTTCCTGGTGTGAAAATGGGAAACCACGAAAAACCATCTTCAAGGCTGCCGACAGTGGATTCGAATCCACTATCTCCCGGATGCAAGCTCACAGCCGCGCGCCTCTAACCACACGGCCAACTCGCCCGGTATTACAGTAACTTTCACCAGCCTGAACGTTAGTTAATTGATTTTCATTGCAATATTTTACTTCACACTTAATTTCTTTTAAGAAATTTAAACACACTTTAGAGTCTCGCGTGCGGACATAAATAACTGACAATTCACCTCCACACTAGAGTAACGACAAGACATATCCTCGTCGTCGCAACACTTAAATTTTACACACGCTACATAATACACGATGCTATGATTAATTAATTAAAAAGGTACAAGCATTTACATTTCTAACTATAAAATATGATACTTAAATTCGACAGACCTGTAAGTGCGTGGTTGGCATTGCGTTATCTCAGCTTCATTTTACGCAAGCCACCTCGGACTAAGCCTCTCATAATTGCAGGACTCATTCTTCGCTTAAATACTACCTTATAAATACACTGATTCTGCACTCGGCTTGATGCGATACACATTAAACTTTTAATAAAACACTTCACAATAACTTTTATTCTGAATACATATACACAATTAAATCGCCCCACTTTGTGTCCAGAATTCAGGTAATAAAATTTGCGGGGACCTCCATTTCCTTCTCTCCAGGTGTTTCACAGATGTGACTGACCGTCAGACAATAGCTTATCTGCGCCAGACTACCTCAGTCCTCCCTTACCGATTACCAAAATAACATCTT
Organism: Anabrus simplex; assembly: GCF_040414725.1. NCBI lineage: Eukaryota > Metazoa > Arthropoda > Insecta > Orthoptera > Tettigoniidae > Anabrus > Anabrus simplex. The sequence goes on along the minus strand of NC_090267.1, from coordinate 119,321,438 downwards.
CCCCAATAATTCACAGGAGGCATCTATGAATCTGCAGTCTCCCTACACAAACGTTCAGGATTCATACAATTATTTAACTAATGATTTCTTCCCCGACCGGGATGGATATCTCGAATATAATGTTTCAGTGTCTCATTTGTCTCCGCTCACCATTTACCACTTGGTAATATTCATCCCTCCAGCCAACTGGCTTTAGAGATTCTACAGATCTATTTTGCACACTTTAAGCCTTCTTCTTAATTTCGCAGATTCACCCTCTCGGACAATTTAATGATGACTGATGCTCTTGGTTGAGGAGGGGGTATTTATGCATTTTCTAGGGATTCTCTGCTTGGAGTTATCTACTTTTGTGCAATCATTCCATTTGATGACCACTGGACCGATTTCTTCGAGACTCATCACAGAGATTCCACCTATTTATCCAGTCATGATGCTGTTATTTTCCGACTTTTTCTATTTCTTTAAAGAGTATAATTAATTAATTTCGTGCACGAAGGTTCCCGCGCATTTTGACTATGTCCTTGACACGTGTGTTCCTCTCGGCCAAGATAGGTGCTACCTTCTCTCCAGATTGAATACATTTCCACCCTCTATCAAATATTTCCCAAAATTCTTAATTACTTATTTCTTTGTTAATGACTGTGCCGAAATATCTCGCAATGGGGGTTATTATCCAGAATGTCATTATTAATTACCCGAAGTCTTCCGAAATGTTCCGACCTCGTTTCATGTTCGGTGGGGTGCTTCCCGCTGTGAGTTGTCCTGCCACATAACACGAGATGAGCTTGCAATAAAAGTATGGATCCACTCCATCTTATAGTTGAAATTTCAGCAATGTAAAATAATTATGGGTTCAATACGAAATGTCCAGCATGCTGGCAATTTCCTTCAGTTACGCGCCAATTCTTTATACTGATCCCATCTACACGGTCGACATTTGCAACGGTACTGGACGTTGCGGCCCTGCCTTTGCAATATTCGTCCATGAGATCCGTGCGTCCGGCATCAAATTGCATACACCACTTTACAATACCTGGGCAAGAAATTGCACGCTCACCATACAAAGCAGTGATTCTACAATGAATGTCCGTGCAACTGAGCCGTTTAGCCCATAGAAATCTGTTCGTTGCACGCACCTCCAATTTGGGGTAAACACCCAGTTGACCCCTAGCCCGCTCTGTACACACAACACGACGGGATACCACACAAACCTTCCTATCGAACATCTCAGCAGCTACTGTAGCTTGCTCCGCATTGCCCACGGTCACGACAAACAGAGTGCTCTCTCAGCAAGCTAGTTTTTTTAGCTGTTGGATTGCATTCCGCGTTGCCACCCATGTTGTCAAGGGGCTGTGTTTGTCGATATGGAATCTTGCAGTTATTTTTCAACTCGCCTGTTGGCTTATTTCCTTCGAGATGATGAACTGTTACCAACGTTTATATTGTGACGTGAAATTCACTGTTAGCATATTTCACAGTGGAATGTATTAGTCCTCCTTTTTCTTTAGGATTGTACATGTATGTATGTATGTTCAGTCTTCAGCCCTAAGGCTGGTTGGATCCTCAACAGCTCTGCCGTCAGTTGTCATAGATGGCCTAGGCATCACTGAAGAGGCGTACTAGGGAAATGAGGAGTGAGGTAGTTTTCCGTTGCTTTCCTCACCGAGCCAGAAGTTGCTATTACATATCAGTCTGCCAAGCCCACTGAAATGCATGCACCAACCGACCCTATGAGCAACATTTTCACACAATTCATAGTAGGGACTGGCTGCAGAAAGAATGGCATTACCAGCATCGCTCATACCTCAGTCACTTTCATATTGTCAAAGCCAAGGATAAGACAGAGATAGATCAATGAAAGTAACAAGATTGCTCTAGCCTATACCAGAAGACATAGTGCACTGTAAACACTAGGCCCTGCCAGCAAAGGCAAAGGATTGTACATCTGTTAGGATAATACCAAGTGAATAGGTTAGTTCTGTGGTATAGTGGTTGGTGTGATTACCTGCCACCCCCGGGGGCCCGAGTTCAATTACCGGTTATGCCACGAAATTTGAACGGAGGTACGGGGACTGGAGCGGGGTTCATTCAGCCTCGGGAGGTCAACCGAGTAGAGGGGGTTCTGTTCCCACCTCAGCCATCCTTGACGTGGTTTTCCGTGTTTCTCACTTCTCCTCCAGGGGAATGCCGGGGTGGTACCTAACTTAAGACCACGGCCGCTTTCTTCCCTCTTCCGATCTTTCCATGCCTCCCCCCAACAAGGCTCCTGTTCAGCATAGCAGATGAGGCAGCCTGGGCGAGGTACTGGTCCTCCCTCCCAATTTCATTACCCCGCCCCAAAGTCTCACGCTCCAGGACACTGCCCTTTAGGCGGTAGGTGTGGGATCCCACGCAGAGTACGAGGGAAAAAACAACCCTGGATGGTAAACAGATTAAGGAAGAAAGAAAGAATAGGAATAGGATAATGGCATACTGGACACAATTATTTAATAACTTGGTTTGTGCAGGATTTAAACTGACTTTTACGAAGCTGTATAAGCACTGTCGTGGTATGAAAATGCAGTTATGAAATTAAGTGAGTTGTGCGTGTGTTCCTAATTCTTCAGTGAGCTTAAACACTCATTATGAATATCATCATTTATTTCAAATAGCAGCATGAAGGACACAACTACATTCCAGGTAAGTGAACCTCCATTTACCCTATTTGCATTGAGATTAGATTGTTCTGATAATGTATGGTGATTTTGATACGTAATCGGTCAAGTTGGCATCAATGATTAGTCTTAAATAGGGCTGCCATATTCGTTTTTCATAGAAAAAACTTGAAATGATTTGAAGTTCAAGTAAGGTCCTTTACAGTTACTTTGTGAATTTAGCAGAGTAAAACAAATGCTCAGCCGTTTCTTCTTAAAATAGATTGCATGACATTTTTCTATTTCATAAGATTTAAGCAACTTCATACAGATTGAAGTAAGACGAATTAGTAGTTCTACTTCTGTGAGAGAAATGTTCTCTTATCCTGGATTTGAAATGACAAACCAATACATGACAGCTGTTCAAAATGAGAAGTCTTACAAGAATGTCATCTAACATAAACGTCGAAGGCGAATAGGAAGCAGAAAATTGAGTATGAAATCTGGAAAAGTAAATTTTAAACAGGAAACAAATAGAGACTTATTTCCTCTCTGATAAGATTGCTGTACACGAAACATGTGGAGAAAAGGAGCAGTGGGGTGGGGAAGGAAGTAAAGGTTGGGAGGAATTCGAGATTTAGAAGCAAGGGGAAAGGAGAGGAATGTATGTATAGGGTAGCTCTGGTGAGCAGTTGGAATGTGCGGCGAAGCATGTCACAGCCTGTGACGTGCAATAAAGCACACTAAATACGGGAAAGAAACTTTCATTCACACGCTCTTTGACATATTAAAGCGATTTATACACCGACGTAAGGTGTGAGGTATTGTTACGGTTAGAGTGATTTTTTTCTGAAGTTACAGTTAAAATGAGAAATTTCAAAATTCATCCAGTTTATAGCATTAGGCTCAGATACACCTGCTATAACTAAGGTGTGGTTACAAAGAAAATGGCTGCTTCGACGGACCAACTTAGGCACACACAGATTTTATAAACTAGAGGTACCCTAGAGCTTCGGTGCACATACAAATCGCAAAATTTTAACCCTTCCACTGCCATGGTATATACTGTATGTATCCGTTTGTCCTATACACCAGCTTACTAAAAATATACCAGTTATACAAAATGCAATTTTATGTGTAGCTGTACTGAAAATCGTGTGATAAAGCAGATAAGCACGTAAAATTTGCCAGATTTGTATTCTTAAACGTACAGACCACATTCCATTTTCCTTATATGTATAACCTGATTCCTTTCTTCCTTCTGCCAGGACTGCCTTATAATTGGTGTCCACGATAAAAATATATCGGGCGCTTCGATTTTATTCTTCTACAGATTGTTTGTTACGTTACGTCATTAAAAATCAAACGAAACTAAACCCCATGGCGCAACAGCACCGAAGGGTCATGGCCTACCATGCGACCGCTGCTCAGCCCGACGGCGTGCAGATTACGAGGTGTCGTGTGGTCAGCACGACGAATCCTCTCGACCGAAATTCTTAGCTTTCTACACCGGAGCCGCTATCTCACCGTCAGTTAGCTCCTCAATTGTAATAACTTAAGCAGAGTAGATCTCGAACCAGCCATAAAATCCAGGTAAAAATTCTCTGACCTGGCCACGAATCGAACCCGGGTCCTCCGAGTAAGAATCAGCCTCGTAGGCCGACACAACTTCGCTTTACTACTATAGATTATTTCACTTTTGTTTGCACCCCGATCCACCTATGTAACATGCAGGTTCGGCGGTCTATATTTGCCGTGTTAGTCGGACTAAACTCATCTAAAACGAAAGATCAGTGACTATAACTGTATAATACTGTGGCATATAAATTATTTATTTGACACCGTATACTATTTTATAACAACCATAAAACCTAATTCTCTTCCGCATAGATACCACTTTAAATGACGAAAGCTTCGCATCCGTCGCATAATAAAGATACGCCGACTGTGCGCTCTGTTTGCCGTTTCGCCGAGGCAAACATGAGGAGCTTGAATTCAGTCGGGGCGCGCTTGCACAGAGCTGACCATGCAGGCTACTACGCTCGCGTGTTTGCCTCAGGCGAGAGGCTAACTTACCAGTAATCATAATATGAAGTGTTCAGTATTGCTAGGAGCGTGTCTTGTGCTTGCTGTGGCTTTCTTGTTGTTAAGGTAAGGTAAGGGTTATTCTGCCCGAAGGCAGGTCCGAGCCTCCGCAGAGGTGTTCCTGAGCCGGAGTTTATGTGCGGTCGGGTGGCCAGTTCCTTTCCGCTTCTCCATTCCCTTACCCCCCACCAACAGCGCGTGGCAACCCATCCAACTCCTGAGCACGCCCAATGTTGCTTAACTTCGGAGATCTCACGGGATCCGGTGTTTCAACACGGCTACGGCCGTTGGCTTTTCTTGTTGTTAAAGAGAGATTTAATTATGTTGGTGGACGAATGCAGCTGTGTTATTGAGGACTTATTAACACATTCATTCTCTAGTCGAACTCTTGCTGCTTTGATACAAATCACAGTCAATGGGAGACCCACTCCTAGTATATCAGCTATAGTAACAGAATGTAGAGGCAAAATGCGTCATTTTAATCATTCCTGGTACACAAATGGTACATGGCTGTGTGGCTGTAAGAAGCGCTCCTTGTATTGCTGGCCTTGCCTTTTGTTTTCAACAGACATGAGTGCTGAGACAACAAAGGGAGTTTGTGTTGTTAACAGTGATTATATATTAAGGAAACGATATGAACAGTCTGTAGACTATGCTAATTCCAAAGTAGCTTTACTGAAGTCCGGTAGCACAAGCATTGAGGAATCCCAAAATGAATTGGGGCAAACCTAATGAAACAATGAAAGCATATGGGTATATTGTTAGTTATCCAATAGAAGCTGTTTGTTTCCTGGCGAAGCGAGAGCTGAATTTCAGGAGCCATACTGATAACATGACTCAATAGAAGAAATTTTGTTGAATTGCTCCATTATACAGCCAGTTATGATGAAAAATTACGCAACCACTTGGAAACTCTCCTACTTTTCTTGGTACTTCCCATGATAACCAGACCGAGTTAATTCAGTCTCAGCTGTTTTGTTAAATAAAATGGAAGAAGCGATGAAAGAAGCACCATTTGTGGCCGTGATAAAAGGTGAAGCCACGGACTTAATAAAAAGATCTCGACTTTCTTCTGTGCTGCGTTATGTTACAAATGATATTCAGGAGAGAATTATTACCGATCGCTCTGCTGTTTCTCTGGCTGGGCATGATTTCAATTTAATCAATGAATTAGAATTTAGTGATACATCAGTCGCTCAAAAGTACGATGGCTGTTCTGTTATGCCCCGAGCACATAACGATCTACAACAGATTATTCTCGCCAAACATCAGTCAGCCTTATTTGTGCACTGTTGTGCACACAACCTAAACCTAGTACTATAACAATCTGTTAAAGGCATTAAGAAATGCAAAGTACTTGAAGCTTTATCTGCGTTTGAAACTATTCTATCGAGATCTTTAAAGAGAAAAGCTGCATTTCAGGCGTTTACTAGTAAGTATTCGTCATCAGTTACCCCGACCCGCTAGATACATACAGATCGCTTGGTTGAAGTAATTTAAGAAGTATTAAAAAAACAAAATCTTAAGACATTCTTCACGTCAGTCATAAGCAACCAACACTGACTTAAGATATTATGCTGCCAAGGTTGATGAATTCAAGAGTTTTATGAATGGCAAACGTGATAAATTGTATTTGTTTTGGAAGCAGTGCACAGACGAACATTCGTCAGTTTCACCAAATAAAAAAATGAAGTTACTGTTAAAAGGCGGTGAAGTGATGATGTGGAATTTACCAAACTGCAGAATGCATTGTAAAGAACGTGATACAATGGTTCGACATAAAACGTACCTTTTCTTTTTTTTCGGAACTGAATATGCTGGAATTTCTTTCTCATTAGGATTTTGACTTGTTTGAAACATACCCGGACTCTTCTCCTGCTCGGTCATTAGAGTTCCTGGTTGAATCATTTGGTAGCAACCCCAATGTCCTGGTACTCAAAACCGAGTTGTCGGCCATCCACCCCAGAGTCCTACAGCCAGACCCACCGCGTAGCACTTCAAACCCACGGGCTCCGGCAGCCCAGCCCGTGCAGTGCCGTTCTCTTCTGACGCGGCAGCGTATTGGCCCACATCACTGGGCTCATAGAGCCCACCGCAGTCCACCGTACTGGGCGTGGCCCAATAGAACAACCTTGAGTACTTCTCCACAATAACATGTGCGCCGTGCACAATGAAATGTTCACGTCACACTACTATACGGATCATTCTCTCTACGAATTCCCGTACGCTAATAACATATTTTAAAGTAGGCTAATCGTATATGAAAATTAAACGGTAGAGGTTTCTCCTGTATGGTAATTGTACCGGGCGGTACACCTCCACGCCGCTAATTTAAAATTTGCGCCAGTTGAAACTCCTCTGCTGGAGGAAGTCTGAACTTTATCTACGCTATTAATTCTCTACTTTCTCAGAAGATGTCACCACGTGGAAAATTTTGAGTTTTTGAACTGTGTCATTTTTGATGTGTTTTTGTTTCGCTTGAAGTAAGAAGTGTGAACTTTCTCTTCTAGAGGACACTACTGAAGATCAACAATAGTGCACCCTAGTGCGAAGTCAAAGAACTATTTTGTTGGAGAAATTTTTATTTCAAATGTTTGTTCTTTGCTAAAAAATTTTTCAGTCATGGGTTAAGTTGGCAATATTAACCCCTTCTTTCCCCTTGTTTCTAATCTAGCCTATCCCGAATTTCTTAATTTTCCACCAATTATGTGTTTCTTCTTAGTATTGTGTAGGGGGTTTATTGATGAACCAATAAAATCCTCGTGGGAGGGTGTTCTCATTCCCCTAACGCCTAGAACCTTCCGCGAGAGTATATAAACTGCTGATTTTAGGGTCTCCGGGGAACTTCTGTTCCATCTTTCAGTGTATAAAGTACATAGCAGGAGGCGGGAAGCGCCTCTTTCCTCGGCAGCGGTCAACAACAAGGTAATGGCCAATTAATAACTTCTTTCTTGGCTAGCTCAGCAGTTTAACTCTCGGGGCGGGTTCTAAGCGTTCCACCATGTAACCTTTTCCTAAATGTAACTACTCTTTTCATATATTCTCTTTTAAAGCTACATACTGGGATAGAGAGTGCTAACCCTCTCGAGCTCCCACTCATATTGTTTTGAGGTGAACTTATTTTTCTCAACCTATTCTTCGTTAACGCAAAACAAATTGTTCTCTTCTTAAGTCACCTCTTTAGTATGGGATTAGCCCTTGTATTAACGGCCTAGAGCCAAGTAGGTCTTAATCAAAGTGTATTAGGAGTGCAAGTTCGCCTCCTCTCATATTGTTATTTTAGAGGTCATTTAATTAACCTTCTTTTCATTTAATAGACCTCAGTAGATTGGGTATTTTACCCCTGTGTTTATGTCCGTTGAGGACAGCTTGAAGGTGGAGTTTGGTGTGGCCTGGGAGAGGCTTAAATTTGAGAGCGAGTGGCTCTTTTGAAAATTGAGTGTTGTACGCCTCGTGGAGGCTTTTCAGTGTAATTTGGAGCAAGGGCTCCTAGGCATGAATGGGGTTTTCTGCCCCTCTGTCGAAACTTGTGTTTGGGGTAAAACTGGGCTGATTGCCCTAGCATTGTGAAGTCAGGGCGCGAAGCCCAAATCCTGTAAATATTGTAACTACCCTTTGGACTTGCTACTTTGTACCTGCCATGCTTGTTATTTCTTTGTTTTAAAAAAGAAAATATAACCTTGTTAAATTTTAAATTAATTTTACTTTAGTAGCTTGAGACCCGTTCACCACCCCGCACCTTCTTTCACGCATAACTACCACAAAACTCGGTAACAGTAATAATAATAATAATAATCATAATAATAATAATTGTTACCGTGTTTTAGTGGTAGGTAGAGGTGAAAGAAGGTGCGGGCGTGAACGGGTCTCAAACTACGGAATCAAAGTTAATGTAAAATTTAACAAGGTTATATTTTCTTTTCAAAAACAAAGAAATAACAAGCATGGCAGGTACAAAGTAGCAAGTCCAAAGGCTAGTTACAATATTTACAGGATTTGGGCTTCGCGCCCTGACTTCACAATGCTTGGGCAATCAGCTCAGTTTTACCCCAAACACAAGTTTCAACAGAGGGGCAGAAAACCCCATTCATGCCTAGGAGTCCTTGCTCCAAATTACACTGAAAAGCCTCCACGAGGCATACAACACTCAATTTTCAAAAAAAAAAGAGAGCCACTCGCTCTCAACTCTAAGCCTCTCAAAGGCCACACCAAACTCCACCTTCGAGTTGTCCTCACTGGACATAGACACAGGGGTAAAATACCCAACCTACTGAGGTCTATTAAATGAAAAGGGGCAATTACATGACCTCTAAAATAACAATTTGAGAGGAGGCGATCTGCACTCCTAATACACTTGTTTTTAAAACCTAATCTGGCTCTAGGCTACTAATGCAAGGGCTAATCCCATACTACAGAGGTGACTTTAGAAAAGAGCAATTTGTTTTACGTTAACGAAGAATAGGTTGAGAAAATAAGTTCACCTCAAAACAATGTGAGTGGGAGCTCGAGAGGGTTAGCACTCTCTATCCCAATATGCAGCTTTAAAAGAGAATAGATGAAAAGAGTAGTTACATTTTAGGAAAAGGTTACATGGTGGAAACGCTTCGAACCCGCTCCGAGAGTTAAACTGCCGACCTAGCAAGAAAAGAAGTTATTAAGAGGCCATTACCTGGTGTTGAACAGCTGGAGAAGAAAGAGGCGCTTCCCGCCCCCTGCTATGTACTTTACACACTGAAAGATGGAACAGAAGTGGCCCGAAGACCCAAAAATCAGCAGTTTAAATACTCTCGCGGAAGGTTCTAGGCGTTTTAGGGAAGAGAACACCCGCCCACAATCACTTTATTGGCTAGGGTACAGAAACATATCCAAGTTGGGGGAAGATACATCGGATTGGTCGGAAATTACTAAAAGAAATTCGGGATTGGATAAATCTAAAACAAGGGGAAAAAGAGGGGTATACAGCCAACTTAAACAATAACAGAAAGAAATTTAACAAGAAACAAACTTTTGAAATAAGAACTTCTCCAAAAAAAAAAAATAGTTCTTTCACTCCGCACTAGGGTGCACTATTGTTGATCTTCAGTAGTGTCCTCTAGAAGAGAAAGTTCACACTTCTTACTACAAGCAAAACAAAAATACGTCGAAAATGACACAGTTCAAAAACTCCAAAATTTACAGGTAGAGACATCTTCCGAGAAACTTGAAAATTAATACCGTCCATAAAGTTCAGACTTCCTCCAGCAGAGGAGTTTCAACAGGCGCACATTTTAAATTAGCGGCGTGGAGGTGTACCGCCCGGTACAATAATAATAATAATAATAATAATAATAATAATAAGAATAATAATAATAATAATAATAATAATAATAATAATAATAATAATAATAATAATAATAATAATAATAATAATAGAAAACAAACAGAAACTTTATTATAAACTAATATTCGTCTGCAATTGACACCAAATTAACTGAAAATGAATCTAAATAACACGAAGCATATTCATAGAACTTCGTTCGCGTTTACCTCAAAATAAAATACAAACAGAAATGACGTGCAATATGCCAACAACACAAACAAACCTGAACATAGCTTTTACTTAGTGTGCGTAGTTTATTGGTCATTGTTAATTGTGGTGGAATGGAATGACTGTGAATGAAAAGAAGAGCATCAGCAATCGTCTGGTTGTAGAAGAGAATGAAGCCCGCTGAACTGAAATTTATCTCTGAAGCTGAACTTGATGCTTGAATATTACTTTCTTAGCCATCTGGTGAAATTTGGATAGTTTTGTCCATTTGTTCTCCAATAGGACGCTATATCCATCTTCTTCCATTCCACAATTTTGCTTTAAATATCTTTTCAGTTCATCTGTTGGAATAGGAGCATCATGAACGTCAGTCCACGAAGAAAATTTCATTACTTTGGCAGGTTGTGGCATAGTCGTGGAGTGCGATGACACGGAAACATTAGAATGCTCGTCATTCAAGCACACCTCGTTCAACATAAGTTTCTTATCTCATCATAAAAAGACAAAATCAGTCCGACTCCTTTAACCTATACTAAAATAATAAAGATAATAATAATAATAATAATAATAATAATAATAATAATAATAATAATAATAATAATAATGTTATTTGCTTTTACGTCCCACTAACTACTTTTTCGGTCATCGGAGACACCGAGGTGCCGGAATTCAGTCCCGCAGGACTTCTTTCACGTGCCAGTAAATCTACCGACACGAGGCTGACGTATTTGAGCACCTTCAAATATCACTGGACTGAGCCAGGATCGAACCTGCCAAGATGGGGTCAGAAGGCCAGCGCCTCTACCGTCTGAGCCACTCAGCCCAGCATATAATAAAGAGAGAGGGCGAATTTTGTTAGTTTTTGTATATCTGGAGGGTTATCTCAGAAACTACTGGACCGATTCTAAAAATCCTTTTTTAAATGTAAATATGCATTATCCCTGACAGACATGGGCTGTATTTTATTTTCAAAATAATTCGAGGTGGGGGGCGACGGGGGAGATATCAAAATAATAGGCTAATATAGGCGAAATAACGAATTTGTCGTGCAACGACGAGACTAAGCTCATTTTAAGCCCTTTGGCCCAAAGAATAAATCTCGGTAAGCCCTACGGGCCCGAAAACCATGTTTTAAGGCCCTAAAACCGACCATTATGGAGATGTTGGCGCCACACTACGCCTGCTCTCGGAATTGGATAAGGACATGAACTGCCGTAACCATGGCAACGCCAGGTCCAGGATTCTACAGCAGCGAGATTATGCGTGTACGTTTGGGCATAGCTGCCAACCAAAATTTGTACACATAATCCCTGAGCATATCTACAATATATCTCGAAAACTTAACATGTTACAGACGTGAAGTGGTATTTATAATCTCTTTTAAAAATAAATAGACCTGTATTATTTTGTTTTCGGAAAAGACACTTGGGGGGGGGGACTGAAATGTGGGCTGGCGTGAATTCTTAAGATGAGCATATCTACAGTATATCTCAAACACTTAACACGTTACAGATGTGAAAAAATATTTTTAAAATAAAAAACAGGTATTATTTTGTTGTTTTTGGAAAACCACTTAACGGGGGGGGGGGTGTAAAAGGGACTGAAAAGCGGGTTGAATTAATTTCATTATGGAACTGATATCTCAAAAACTGAAGTTGTTACAGACGTAAAAGGTGGTATTTAGAGTCTCCTTTAAGAAGAACGACCGGGCGAGTTGGCCGTGCGCGTAGAGGCGCGCGGCTGTGAGCTTGCATCCGGGAGATAGTAGGTTCGAATCCCACTATCGGCAGCCCTGAAGATGGTTTTCCGTGGTTTCCCATTTTCACACCAGGCAAATGCTGGGGCTGTACCTTAATTAAGGCCACGGCCGCTTCCTTCCAACTCCTAGGCCTTTCCCATCCTATCGTCGCCATAAGACCTATCTGTGTCGGTGCGACGTAAAGCCCCTAGCAAAAAAAAAAAAAAAGAAGAACGAAATACGTATTCTTTTAGTTTTGGAAAATCCGCTTAAGGGGGGATGAAAGGACTGAAATATTAGCTGAATTATTTGTGTCAGGATACTTATATCCAAAAAACCTAAAGATGTTGCAGACGTGAAAATGGGTATGTATTTGAAACCACCTTTACAAAAAAAAACACTCATTTTGTGGGGTAAAATTAACTTCGGATTGGGGAGGAGGGGTTGAAATCGATGTTGAATTATTTTCATGAGGATACAAATATCTAAAGAACTGAAGATGTTACAGTCGCGAGAATTGGCATTTTGCAGCTCCTTTATAAATAAACACGTATTATTTTGTTTTCGGAAAAACCACTTAAGGGACTGAAAATGCTTGGAAAAGCAGATGAATTTTTAAAATGAGTACCGGTATATCTACAGTGTATGTCAAAAACGTTACATATTACAGACATGGAACTTGGCACTTGGAATGTCCTTCAAAAATAAATCAACATGTCACTCATTTTTGTTTTCGGAAAATCCACGTAGGTGTGGGTGGAGGAAGGGCTGATAAAGGGGTTGAATTCTTTTTATGCGGATACTTATATCTCAAAACCTGAAGATGTTACAGATGTGGAAATATGTATTTGTTATCTCCTTTAAAAATAAAAAAACTTTTCTTTTTTTTTTTACTTGAGAGGACGTTCTCACGTGTACAGTTCTATGTCGCATGGTCATCTCAGCCCCAAAAGGCAATACCACACACTTGGTTTACAAAGAGTTTCTGGGGTAAATGAAATTCAATTTTTCAGTGTGGTTTTATACTTCAGGGATTTTTCAGATAATGTCTTAGTACAGTACCATGGAACGATTACTTTTATCAAATTACGAAACCCACGCGAGAAGCCGCGGGTAACTGGTAGTGTGTACATAAAGTTCATTGCAGATCGTACAGCTCACAAAATTAACGTCTTTCCCATCACCATCAACTGCAGGCTTGAATACCAACCAAATACGACTTAAGTTTAGGATCCGGTTCAGAAGTCTTGTATTGTACGGCTTTTAGTTCGTTTGTTCCTTCTTTTTTTATATACTTAACGATTTTTTGCCACGGTTTCCTTTCTTTGGGATCTACAGTCCACATTCGTTTCCGATAACAGGATAGACGGAGAAGTCACACTGAAAACCACAGCAAATTTGATCGGCTCCACTCGACCGTAATGCAACGCGCTCCGCTAACACGCAGTACGCTGTATACATTGAAGCAGTCAGCCCATAGAACTACCACAGCCGCGCTGTCCTTGGCTCACCGCGTACGAATGACAGAGTGCTGGCCCAAACCGGCCCGTGCGATGACGTCACGGGCTTCCTATGTTCGAGGTTTTCAAAGGCCATTGCAGCCTACTGCCGAAGCAGCTCATGGGCTGGGCCTCTCTGCAGGACTCTGATCTACCCATCAACAGAACAGTAGTTCTGCATAGTAGAAATTTATAACATTTTCATGATTAAATATGGCATTGCCTGAAGTAACCGAACTCTGTTCTTTAATTTTGAATATACCGAGCACGATAGCTGCAGTCGCTTACGCGCGGCCAGTATCCAGTAATCGGGAGGTAGTGGGTTCGAACCCCTCTGTCGGCAGCCCTGAAGATGGTTTTCCGTGGTTTCCAATTTTCACACCAGGCAAATGCTGGGGCTGTACCTTAATTAAGGCCACGGCCGCTTCCTTCCCATTCCAAGACCTTTCCTATCCCATCGTCGCCATAAGACCTATCTGTGTCGTGCGACGTAAAGCAAATAGCAAAAAAAAAAAATCCTATTCCTGCTAATAGCGCCTCTATCGAACGACCTTTCTCGACAATGAAGTGGATAAAAACTTGTTTAAGAAGTACGCAAGCACAAGAAAGATGATTAAAATTGTATTTAATTTCAATTGAGAAGAACCTCCTGAAAAGCTGTAGGAAGAATCCGTGGTTCCATGATTCTGTTATAGATAGTTTTTCTGCCAAAAATCGCCGGATAGAGCTGTGATACAAGATGAAATACGTATATGTAGATGTACGGAGAGGATTAATTTGTGCAAGATTAAAACTGCATTGTTCTATTTGAGCTTCAATGCCCATACATTGTTTTTACCCATGTTTCTACAGACGAGTGTTTACACTTTGATAAGTGTCACGCGCCGCCTCTGATAACATGATCATCTGTAGTACCAAAACCCGTCTGCTGGCCACCATCGTTAAAACATCAGTCTTTACACTCTGTCACTGTCGTTAGCTGCTTTGAGTCCCGACTTTTCAGGGTGGAGGTGGGGGAATCTGCGTGCCAAATGTCTATGTTCAAGTCCAAACCTCTCAGCCGTGTTCAAATGGAGTGAGGGCATACGAAACAGTTAATTAATCATTGTTCGTCAATCGGATGGATTTGTTAAACCATGAAGATACCACGTGATTTTATTCGATAGGTGTAGCCCATGTGCCGACACTGGATTCCACCCACTCCCTGCCTCAATATCATCACCATACACACAGACGTGCAGGTTGCCCACGAAAGTCAAGTAGAAAGACCTGTAGCAGGCTAACAGAGACAACACATTGGCATCATCATCAGCATCGTAATCATGTCTTACTTTGTCACATTTCCTTGAATAAGAAACAAACCTACTTATGCGTATCGTGCCATTTACTTCGTAAGTTCAATGCTTATCTAATTTCAAAGTTTGCTACAGTATCGTTATATTTAATGCGGTACTTTGTAATCTAGAGTCTTCATATCCAGGAAAGGAAATATGTTCTTTGGTTCACCTGGAAAGAGGTGGATTCGTTTCCAGTGAGAAAATCTAGAAACGAGACTTCCGTTTCTTGAGAGGGTTATGGATGTAGTTTACAGTAATCATTCCAATGCCCGGACATCATTGCTTCCAGGAATTCTCATTTCTGTTGAAGGGCGATTGCACTCCCGGGCCATGTCTTCGTCCAGAAGTCCAAGTCACTTTACTGTATCTTTCGACTTCCTGGCGGGGAATAGAATCGTCAACCTTTCGGGTGAACCGAGAACAACTTGGCACACTCGATTAAGGTAGTCCCTTCCTAGTCACGACCAGTATCCATGAAGTACTATCCTGCATTTACCCTTGAGTGTTTCTCGGAGAATGAGTGCATATAGGATCCGGAATGTTTGCCTCTGGATATTGCTGATGGTAGAACGTACCATATTGCAAAATCAAAATGAGCCTACTTGTGAACTGAGAATCTCAGATATATGCATACCAATTTTCAGCCCCGTTGATCTAATAGTTTTTGCGTGATTAGGCGAGAAACAGATACCGTGACATTGTTAAGCAATCAAGCGACTTTGCAAATGACTTCGAAAATATATATATTTCCAAGTACATATTATGAAGACGTCATAATTATCTTGAAAATTTTCACTGCGAATGTTTAAGCAAAATGTCATTAAGAGGTTTAGACAACGTATCGCTTCGGGAAGTGTACAGATGGGTGTCATTTCAGTTTTTTTATATGGCGACAGTAGTTCACTGTCACTAAGACATAAATATGATGATAATGATGATTATGATTATGATTATGATTATGATTATGATTATGATTGAATTTAAATGGGACCTAACAGCTAGGTCATAGACCCCTAATGGTACGACGTACAACGAAATGAAACGATAATTAAAATTCAAAATGTGTCCACTCACTAAAATCTAAAACGAATGATCATGAAAAAATGACCATGAATCCAAAACAATCAGTAGATGTAATTCACAATTCCTTCTTTTTTGAGATGATGCATTTTAAAAAATGGGGTGCAAAATCCAGGTCGCCGGCCCCTCATAATAGTACTAATCACTGGTTTAGCAGAACCATGGTGTTCCTCATATTATAGTGGCACTAATCATAGTCAACGTAGAATCATGGTATTCCTCGCATGGTGGTACTAATCGCACGTAATGAAGACCCATGGTTTGTCACAAACAATAGCTCCACCCGCAGGCAACACAGGCACATTGTGTTCCTCACATAATGGCGCCACCCGCAGGCAACACAGGCCCATAGTGTTCCTCACATAAGGGCACCATTCCCAGGCAACACAGACCCATTGTGTTCCTCACATAAGGGCACCACTCGCAGGCAACACAGACCCATTGTGTTCCTCACATAAGGGCACCACTCGCAGGCGACACAGACACATTGTGTTCCTCACATAATGGCGCCACCCGCAGGCAACACAGGCCCATAGTGTTCCTCACATAAGGGCACCATTCCCAGGCAACACAGACTCATTGTGTTCCTCACATAAGGGCACCACTCGTAAACAACGCAGACCCATAGTGCTCCTCGCACAGTGGGACTAATCGCGGACTCCGGTATTCCCGTGGTGTTCATCGCATAGTGGAACTAATCACAGGTCACGTATACTCTTGGTGCCACTGACCTGGTGGTACTGATCATAGGCAGTACCAACCCACTGAGTATCATACATTACGGCAACACTCACAGGCAACACAGACCCATGGTGTTCCTCACATAGTGGTACTAATCACGGGCAACAAGAAAGAAAGAAAGAAAGAAAGAAAGAAAGAAAGAAAGAAAGAAAGAAAAAAGAAACAAAGAAAGATAATTGATATTACACTTTATATTCGTCGTTGGGACATGTTCTAAAATTATTCAACCAAATAGCCACCATAGATTTTTTATTTTTTATTTGCTAGTTGCTTTACGTCGCACCGACACAGACAGGTCTTGTGGCGACGATGGGACAGGAAAGTGCTAGGAGTGGGAAGGAAGCGGCCGTGGCCTTAATTAAGGTACAGCCCTAGCATTTGCCTGGTGTGAAAATGGGAAACCACGGAAAACCATTTTCAGGGCTGCCGACAGTGGGGTTCGAACCTACTATCTCCCGAATACTGGATACTGGCCACACTTAAGCGATTGCAGCTATCGAGCTCGCTAGCCACCATAGAACTTACATAACTGTTATCCGCAGTATTTGACAAGAAGGTAGCATGATGTTTCATATTTTGGACATTTCTGGACGTTATTTTGGCAAATAACATAAGATATGAAATATTATTGAGTATTATGTCCATTGCATGGTAATTAGCAAACAGGAGTTAAAAACACTGGAAGAGACTAACTTTTGACATAAGTGTTCTTTATCAAAATGAGGATATCAGTGGAACAACTTTAATCTTGTTAATGTAAGAATTACTGCAGTAGTAGAAAATGGACAGTTCGGCAGCCTCCTCCACCGAGATGTATCGGCTGCTTTCCAAATTGCTCATCAGGTGACGTCATGTGAGGTACAGCATGCACTCTTTCAAATCGCCCACCGAGTGACGTCATGTAAAGTACAACATGTACACTTAAGATGAGGTCTAACAGAACGCAACGCTATGTTCGCTACGCACGCTACGTACGAGATGTGTGCTATCTTCCCTACCCCATGTGGCCACACAGAAAGTTATGTTTTGTACGAGACTGCTCAGTCTTGGCCGAGATGTTGGCTGATAGTGCGCCGTGGATGAGCAGTCATGACTCCGAGGATGAGCTATTGTTGTTACTTTCTGTATGAAAGCGTAAAAGGGAGTGGGTGCATGGGGTGAACTTACAGAGAACAAAGTTTGGCGAATTTCATCATTTGACAAAGTAGGAATTGTAAGCAGAGTGGGAAATGAATGACGAGGAATAGGCGTGCAATGACACCTCGCAGCTATATAGTCCAGTGCGCATGCCCATCCAGCGCGACGTTTTCCAAATATAGCCTAGCATTATACCTACTGATGTGCTTGAGCCCGGCTCGAGCTGCTCGAACAGATGACGTCAGAGTTGGAGCAGTTTCGAGCTTTGCTCGAGCTTTTGTACGCGCCGCATTCTAGCGCCTTGCTGTTACTAACACCCAGCAAACTTGAGAAGGATATGTAAGAGTATTATGCTGGACAGTACCGGTTCGTCCTCTTTACTGTTACTTCCGTGTCTTTTGTACATATAATTACGACACATACTTATATATTAGAGACAATCAAAATTTGTGTTTGTGCGATGATTTGTTACAAATGTGTCCATCCGAATAAACCAACTGTCTACTAAAATGAGTTGTTTGGGCCGTATAAATACAGGAAAAGGAAACCGCTAAACGTGTCGTAATAGTTACATATTTGAATGTGCTGGGCTGAGTGGCTCAGATGGTTGAGGCGCTGATCTTCTGACCCCAACTTGGCAGGTTAGATCCTGGCTCAGTCCGGTGGTATTTGAAGGTGCTCAAATACGTCAGCCTCGTGTCGGTAGATTTACTGGCACGTAAAAAGAACTCCTGCGGGACTAAATTCCGTAAAAGAAGTTAGTGGACGTAAAGCAAATAACATTATTATTATTAGTATTATTATTATTATTATTATTACTATTATTTTTATTATTATTATTATTATTATTATTATTATTATTATTATTATTATTATTAAAAATGTATGATATTTTATCTTTAGTTGTTGAAACATTTCTGACTCGGCTGCATGGCTCAATGGCTAGCGTGTTGGCCTTTGGTCACAAGGGTCCCGGGTTCGATACCCGGCAGGGTCAGGATTTTTAACACCATACGATGTTGTCTTGTTTTATTTGTTCCAGATGGGCTCCAAAACTACCGGACCGATTGACCTGAATTATGGTAAAGGATACAGCTTGAAATCTCGAGTCAATTTTGATTTTCATATATATTTCAGCCAATCAGACAGAAACATTGCTGCATAATAATATTTACACATGTATTTGTGTACACGATTGATGAGATGTCAATCCACCGAGCTCGATAGCTGCAGTTGCTGAAGTGCGGCCAGTATCCAGTATTCGGGAGAGAGTAGGTTCGAACCCCACTGTCGGCAGCCCTGAAAATGGTTTTCCGTGGTTTCCCATTTTCACACCAGGCAAATGCTGGGGCTGTACCTTAATTAAAGCCACGGCCGCTTCCTTCCCATTCCTAGCCCTTTACTGTCCCATCGCCGGTGCGACGTAAAACAACTAGCAAAAAAGAGAAATGGCAATCCTTTTTACTCAAAATCTTCTATACGAGCAAAAAAGGTGATTCTCTCCCAAGGAGTGGATTCAAACCACCGAACATTGAGGACAGAAGGAAACATCGCCGTAACAATAATATTGCTGTATTCATAACTTTTCACGGCCTAGAAAGCCAAGAATAACAGACGAGAGGATCTGTAGTGCTGACCACACAACACCTCGTAATCTGCAGACATTCGGCATGAGCAGCGGTCGCTTGGTAGGCCATGGCCCTTCGGGGCTGTTGCGCCATGGGGTTTGGTTCAGTTTTTATTCATAATGTTGCGCCAAACAAACAGTTGTTACAAGGCACACAAGTACTGCCTTTGAAGAAAATACTTCTGATGATACGCGCGGAATATTACGGATACATGCTTTGTCCTTTTCATTGCATATTATCATAATCTAAGCCTTCTAATTTTTGGGCAATCTTTATTCCCCATAAGATATACGTCAATGACTAGATGTAGTAATATGTGAAAGCACGCACCTTCGTCAACAGTAGTGATGGGCAAACGATACCCATGTTCGAGCGGGATCGAGCCGACCCTATACACGCCGAGGTTCGAGCCTGTTCGAAGCAAGCTCGAGCAGTCATTACGTGACCGAAGGCGCAGTTGACTCGGGGTATAGCTAGTGATGGGCGAACGATACCCGTGTCAGAGCAGGATCGAGCCGACCCGATACGCGCCGAGGTTCGAGCCTGTTCGAAGCAAGCTCGAGCAGTCATCACGTGACCGAAGACGCAGTTCACTCGGGCTACAGCTAGTGATGGGCGAACAATACCCGTGTTCGAGCAGGATCGAGCCGGCCCGATACGCGCCGAGGTTCGAGCCTGTTCGAAGCAAGTTCGAGCAGCCATCACGTGACCGAAGGCGCAGTTGACTCGGGCTACAGCTAGTGATGGGCGAACGATACCCGTGTTCGAGCAGGGTCGAGCCGACCCGATACGTGCTGAGGTTCGAGCCTGTTCGAAGCAAGCTCGAGCAGTCATCACGTGACCGAAGGCGCAGTTCACTCGGGCTACAGCTAGTGATGGGCGAACAATACCCGTGTTCGAGCAGGATCGAGCCGACCCGATACGCGCTGAGGTTCGAGCCTGTTCGAAGCAAGCTCGAGCAGTCATCACGTGACCGAAGGCGCAGTTGACTCGGACTACAGCTAGTGATGGGCGAACGCTACCCGTGTTCGAGCAGGATCGAGCCGATCCGATACGCGCCGAGGTTCGAGCCTGTTCGAAGCAAGCTCGAGCAGTCATCACGTGACCGAAGGCGCAGTTCACTCGGGCTACAGCTAGTGATGGGCGAACAATACCCGTGTTCGAGCAGGATCGAGCCGACCCGATACGCGCTGAGGTTCGAGCCTGTTCGAAGCAAGCTCGAGCAGTCATCACGTGACCGAAGGCGCAGTTGACTCGGGCTACAGCTAGTGATGGGCGAACGCTACCCGTGTTCGAGCAGGATCGAGCCGACCCGATACGCGCCGACGTTCGAGCCTGTTCGACGTAAGCTCGTGCAGTCACATGACTGAAGGCACAGTTGACTCGGCCTACAGCTAGTGATGGGCAAACGATACCCACGTTCGAACAGGATCGAGCCGACCCGATACTCGCCGAGGTTCGAGCCTGTTCGGTCACGTGACTGCTCGAGCTGCTTCGAACAGGCTCGAACCTCGGCGCGTATCGGGTCGGCCCGATCCCGCTCGAACGCGGGTTTCGTTTGCCCATCACTAGTTCAAATATGTCAACCTCGTGTCGGTAGATTCAATGGCACGCAAAAGAACTCCTGCGGGACTAACTTCCGGCACCTTGGCGTGTCCGAAAACCGTAAAAGTTGTTACTTGGACGTAAAGCCAATAAAATTATTATTATTTCTTGGCCCTTATATTTTTCTAGCCCGATATCCCCAGCGCTTTATAGCGAGGATGTAAGGGGTGTTTATTTCCTGTTTGGGGCCATGAACATAGAAGTAAAGAACTCCATTGTTCGTTATTGGCTTTACGACCTACTAGCTACTTTTTCGGTTTTCGGCATCGTTTTATTTAATTGCCCATCTTCTTCTTCGTCTTAATCTGTTTACCCTCCAGGGTCGGTTGTTCCCTCGGGCTCAGCAGGGGTCCTACCTCCACCGCCTCACGGGCAGTGTCCTGGAGCTTCAGACTCTCGGTCGGTGGATACAACTGGGGAGGATGACCAGTACCTTGCCCAGGCGGCCTCTCCTGTTATGCTGAACAGGGGCCCTGTGGGAGGATGGGAAGATTGGAAGGGATACACAAGGAAGAGGGAAGGAAGCGGCCGTGCCCGTAAGTTAGGTACCATCACGCCAATAGCCTGGAGGAGAAGTGGGAAACCACGGAAAACCACTTCGAGGATGATTGAGGTGGGAATCCAACCCACCTCTACTCAGTTGACATCCAGAAGCTGAGTGGACCCCGTTCCAGCCCTCGCACCACTTTTCAAATTTCATGGCAGAGCCGGGAATCGAACCCGGACCTCCGGGGGTGGCAGCTAATCACACTAACCACTACACCACAGAGGCGGACTAATTGCCAATCAATGAATAAATTGATGGTTTCATAACGTAATGCTTGCGCGCGTAAAATCGGTATAAACTGTATACCTCAACAGTAGAGTAACTATGCAGACCCTGTCTAGGCGGACATTCTGAGCCTTTCGCCAGTCAAATGCGAGCGGCCGTCCACTGTGCTATTCATGAAAAACAAAACGGAACCTATTAAGAATATTTTACCTGCATATGTCGACGTCGTTTATGTGGAGGTGTCTCCCCCTCATTTGGAATGATGTCATGCGACGAAGGACGAAGATTATGAATTGTTAAGTGTCTTATCACCGTCGATGTATTTTTATTATCGTCTTTTAATAATTTATCACATCGTGTGCATTTTACTCGTTTGTCTGGAAGCTCTTCAAAGTAGTCCCAAGTCCATGACCTTTTTCTTTCTTAATCTGCATACCCCTCGAACTCAGCGAGGGATCCCACCTCTACCGCCTCAACGGCAGTGACCTGGAGCTTCAGACATCGGGTCTGCGGATACAACTGGGAGGATGACTGGTACCTCCCCCAGGCGGCCTCACCTGCTATGCTTAACAGGGGCCTTGCGGGGGGATGGGAAGATTGGAAGGGATAGACAAGGAAGAGGGAATGAACCGGCCGTGGCCTTAAGTTAGGTACCATCCCGGCATTTGCCTGAAGAAGAAGTGGGAAACCACGGAAAACCACTTCCAGGATGGCTGAGGTGGGAATCGAACCCACCTCTACTCAGTTGACCTCCCGAGGCTGAGTGGACCCGGTTCCTGCCCTCGTGCCACTTTTCAAATTTCGAGGCAGAGTCGGGAATCGAACCCGGGCCTCCAGGGTTGGCAGCTAATCACACTAACCACTACACCACAGAGCCGGGAATCGAAGCCGGGCCTCCGGGGTTGGCAGCTAATCACACTAACCACTACACCACAGAGGCGGACATAATAATGTATTACTGGGAGATAGTGGGTTCGAGCCCCACTGTCGGCAGCCCTGAAGATGGTTTTCTGTGGTTTCCCATTTTCACAAGAGGCAAATACTGGGGGTGTACCTTAATTAATGCCACGGCCGCTTCCTTCCCAGTCCTAGCCCTTTCCTGTCCCATCGTCGCCATAAGACCTATCTGTGTCGGTGCGACTTGAAGCCAATGGCAAAAAAATATATATTACTAATTATTAATGAGAGAATAATAGCTCGCAGCATACGATAAACATGTTAACTATCGGTACTTGAAAGTAATGATTAACAACATTAAGCCTGCAAAATACGACAAAGTTATACAGAAACGCACATCTGGAGAGCGGACAAAATGTAAAATGCAAAGGTACATATTAACGAAATAAATATTACCAATCTGTTGTTCGTACTGCCAGAAAGACTTAAACAAATGCTCTTACCGTTCACTGAGAACGTTGTGTTCACCACCCGCCCACACATAAATATACTGAGTGTACCTAGTAGTAATGTAATATGACAAATGGTCCGTCCGCGCTCCGCTTAGTCGATGTGTGGTGTCGCCTGACAGTTCGAACAGGTTCGATACGGCATCGAGCCTACGTAGCGTATCGGGCCGACTCGAGCCTGCTCGAACTTCCGTATCATTCCCCCATCACTAATTATACCTCCGTGACGTCGCTAACGTAGCGAACAGAATGAACGTAGCGTACGGAACTGTGTGTGGCCAGTCACATTGTCAAAAAAGGAAGCTATTTCCTGATTGCATAGCGACCATCGCGTACGTAGCGCTCTATGTGCTGTGTGGCCGCACATTTAGCCGACATTTCTCAGTGGAGGAGGTGTCTCCCAGACCCTAATAGAGGCGGAGGCTATCGAATTGTCCAATTTCTACTACTTGCATCCAATCAGTCCTAAATAATGGGCTTATTTGACCATATCCAAAAAAAAAAGCAAAATCATGAATTTTCTCAACTTTTATTGAATAAGCAATTTATCATGCTTCCCAAGTGCACCTAAGTGAAAGCTATAGTATCCATCGTCACATATCACGTGATTAACGTGAAAGAAAGGTAGCCAGATTGTTCTATGACGTCACACAACTAGCGAAATGTCAACGTAAGTACTGAATATAAAACAGCGTTTTGAAGTAATTAAATATCGTATATAATCATCTAAAATAATATCGTTACACCAGAAAGTCTTACAGAAATTCTCTCCATATATTCAAAACAGTCCAACTTTAAACACTTGAAAACCTGAAACATTGCTACTTACGATTTTCGAACGTAACACTGTCAGAAACGACGCGGGGTTAAGGATATAACTTCTAAATCACTCCGTAAAACGAATTAATTTATAATAAGGTTCTCCCCATACACTTGAATTCCTGTGAATTTCTTGTTGAAAATGTAACTGCCCAATTTTCGCCCGCTGTGGAAAATTACTATACCAACACTCTCCCTTTCGATTTCATATGCACTCGAAATTATTACACCACACGAAGTTACGTATTTACACCACAATTCCACAACAATTCAATTCTATTCTATTCTAACACTGCATATCGACTAACCAAATGTTCGAATTGTCAACAGTGGTACGAAAAGTATTCAAGAACACATAACCGATTTTCATGGTATTTCAGTTTTTTTTTAACAAATGATTGTTGACGAGCCTGTTTATGACTTAAATAAGTATAAACTGCCAACCACCAAGTTTAAGAACATTTGTAAAATGTCTCTGGCATAATACGAGTATGACGTCACGAAAGTTATTTTCCTCCTAGTGAATTGATATATCCTTCCAGCTGGTGCGCTGGGGTATAAAGTATACCACTGCTAATTATTTCAACGTGGCAACACTGCAGCTTTTCTAAGATTCGTTGCTCGTCTGCTATTCCTCCAATGTGACCTTAGTTGTTGAATGTGACAGTTTGGAGTCTCTGTGAGTGCATAAGAACGGGCTGCATTGTAGTCAACTCGGAACATGAATATTGAATCATCACGACCGCATTGTAATCGAAACCGACTTTCAACCTATTAAGTCGTGTTACGTACATTTAGTACGTGTTGAAGAGATGTTAAGTACAGAAAAAAATGTCCAACCAGACACCAGTGGGATCCGAACCCACAACCTCCCGATTTCGCGTCGGTTGCTCTACCAATTGAGCTACGGTGGCCTAGGCCATCTTTGTTCTGTTAGAAAGGATCTAAGCACCGCCGTCTCAATCTCTATATACTGCCTGCTCTGTGCCGCGAGAATTGCGTTTACAGCGACATTGCAGGTGGCAGCACTTACCGCACCCAGAGCACATGTTGGTTAATTGACAGTTGGTCCGTAACACCAATATAAAATGTAAAATAATCCTTAACATGTTACTAATTGAGAAGATAATGCACATACAGGAACTAACATTTCACATTTGAGCTTGGCTTAAGATATAGAAACGTAAAATATATCGGTTATAATGGATATATTAGGATCGTCCCACTGCTGCATGGTACATACAAATTTCAGAATTTTCTCGACACGAGTAACGGAACACCTTTTCAGTTCCTTTCTTACTGTTATTTACCAGCAGTGGACGCAAAATTTTCTATCACTATTTCGTTGACCCTTTCTTCATGACCAGATTTCAGGATACGTTTTATAGCACATAATGCAGTGCGTGCGTTTGTCATGTCATTAAATCCACCACCCAATCTCCCTGAACTAAATAGAGCTTCTATTGCGAGTCCAGAAAATCATCCAGTGAGAACATAAAATAACCAATACTTTAACAGATAAGACACACAGTCCAATATATTTCACAGTTAGCGAGACAGCATCTGCCGTCTCATTAGTCAGACACTTCAGTTTTTCACATTTTGATTCTAACCGAATTATGTCAACGTACTCGATGAAGTCATCATTCAACCATTGTAAGTATTTTATCTGCTGGTGAATAGAAATGCACACAGTCTGGCTTGTTTTGCCGAAAGGCATTACAGTAATCATTTCTGAACTAAAAGGGATAGGTCGGAAATTTCTAAGCCTTTAACGAGGAAGTAGGCAGCAGGACTAGGGGAGCTTTTTGAAATTCGGATTACAAGAAAACATAACAGTTTATTCGCGAGAGCAGGAGATTTTACAATATATGTGTCGCATGCACCTTCAACATTGACCACGCAAACGAACTTGTCACTGGTTCGGCCGTAGAGGAGCCGAACCTAATTAGCCATTTAATCGGCGATCACTGTTACACTACTGTCTCTTGGCCTAGGAGATTTACATTTAGCTCTAACTCTTTCCTTCACTAATTGGGAAATCCCGACAAACACTATCAACATTTTCCATTAAGGCTACCTGTTCAGAGTACTTTGTGACGGAGCTGACACTAGACCAGGAGTCCTGTCATATTCGTAACCGTTTGGGATACTATTCCCCACGCCACATAGTACCGCGTGATTTGTTCTGACTGCCCGGATTTTGTCTTGCGAAAATTATGGATTTGATTTTAAAAACGGTCGTTTTTCCTTTATATTTGGCTGTTTCTTTTATTTTATTCAGACGATCAATTTCTGGGTTTTCTTCGAATTGTCTCTGTAGTCTTTTAATTTCATTATGGTTAGTCATCAGCTGTTATCGCAGTCTCAGAATTCTTGATCGGAGCCTCTAATGCCTTATTTTCTGATCACTCCTGTCATTCTTACTCGTTGGAAAATGACTTGGATTGTTACATCGTTGTTCAAATTAATTTCGTACTCGTCATCCAACGTATTTCCTGCGGTTGAAGAGTTTGTTTCATCAAAGATTTCTTCCGAAGAAATATCTTGTCGCTGTCTGGTCTTTCGTGGAACTATTTTTTTGGTTTGAAGGTAATGGGGATAATTCGAAGACCGACTAGGCACGCTCTCTGGCTTCAATATATGTTTCTTTTAGTTTGACCTTTTATCTCCACCTCTAAAATTCAGGCTACAAACACAAGAATAATCGGATGGAATATTGATTACCCTTGGTTGATCCTTGCCTTGATGTAGCGTTAAGCCAATTTTCCCAAAGTTCTTTACTTGCGCGGGGGAGGGGGGGACAGGAATCCTCACACCTGAAGATTTCAGATTTCCTGCTTTGATATACGGAGAGGAATACAACAATTAAGCATTTTACAACCAGAGACACACAAATAAACGCTCGATGCAAACGCACTGGAACACAATAGCGTGGGTACGGAGATAAGTTGGGTGCGTTAGCTGGCGCCCCTAGCGGAGGTTCGTGACACTAAGAGCTCACGCTGAGAAGCACGTTAACCGCATAGCATAGAGCAGGCAGTATATAGGATTGAGACGGCGAGACGGCGGTGGATCTAAGCTACAGGCCTGGTACTACTACCATCACACTGTAGAGTGCGTTTAAGTTGCCCGTTGAGGGCCAAGTCAATGCATATTGAATTTTCACGACCGCATTGTAATGGAAACCGACTTTCAACCTATTAGGTCGTGTTACGTACATTTATTACGTGTTGAAGAGATGTTAAGTACAGAACAAAAATGGCCAACCAAACACCAGTGGGATCCGAACCCACGACCTCACGATTTCGCGTCGGTTGCTCTACCAATTGAGCTATGGTGGCCTAGGCATCTTTGTTCTGTTGGAAAGGATCTAAGCTACAGGTCTGGTACTACTACCATAACACTGTAGAGTGCGTTTAAGTTGCCCGTTGAGGGCCAAGTCAATGGAGAAGTATTTCGATTACATTATTTACGAATGATTTCAAGCACATCACCGTTGAAAACACTCAATTTATTGTTATATTTCTAATTACAATATATTTCCCGATTATTTAGGACATTGACGCCTGAGGAAATAGCCAAATTACTTCACGAACATCCAGAGGAAGATATCTTGGACAGCGCAGAATTATGTGAGGAATATGATGTGATCACGCAACTGAATCTGAGGAAGGTCTCCTTTCAGAGGACGGATCTGACTCAGAAGGAAGTGGAAATTAACGTTATGAATACGTTATTGGGAAAACAATACCATCAGGTGTAGGAAAACTGATTTTTCAAAGGTATGCAAAATAAAACCAAAAATGATGTCAAAGTATTTCCTGATCCTAAACGTAATGCAAGAGGAATCATAAATGAAATATCTTCCTTACATAAAATAGTTGTCCGCCTCTGTGGTGTAGTGGTTAGCGTGATTAGCTGCCACCCCCGGAGGCCCGGGTTCGAGGGCTGGAACGGGGTCCACTCAACCTCGGGAGGTCAACTGAGTAGTGGTTTTCCGTGGTTTTCCACTTCTCCTCCAGGCGAATGCCGGGATGGTACCTAACTTAAGGCCACGGCCGCTTCCTTCCCTCTTCCTTGCCTATCCCTTCCAATCTTCCCATCCCTCCACAAGGCCCCTGTTCAGCATTGCAGGTGAGGCGCCTGGGCGAGGTACTGGTCATACTCCCCAGTTGTATCCCCCGACCAAGAGTCTGAAGCTCCAGGACACTGCCCCTGAGGCGGTAGAGGTGGGATCCCTCGCTAAGTCCGAGGGAAAAACCGAACTTGGAGGGTAAACATGATGATGATGATGATGATGATGATGATGATGATGATGATGATGATGAGATAAAATAGTTGATGAAGATATGGTGTAGATGACACGATGACTCAGACGAACATTACATTAGAATTTGCGCAGTGTCTGTGTATTAGAAAATGCATGTATAATCGGATCAAATTTCGGAAAAGTTTTCAAGGTGCAACTAACATTTATTGGTGCATTTTCACTTGCTGCAATCTATAATATGCTAACATTTATGATTATTAGTGATGGGGATAAATAAAATTTGATGAAAATGAGATATTTACTATTAATATGTGTTGTAAGTGTGCGGGGTATAAAGTACACCACGCGCCTGGTTATGTAACATTTTTAGGCACGCCTGCTAGAGGGTTGATATATAATAGCCCGCCTGGTGGTCATGATTGTTAAGGCGTTGAGGTCTACATTACCTGACACCGTGGTTAGCCGGTTCGAGTACCGTTGGTAGAAAAAAGTCTCCATCAAAATGTTGGTCGGCAAGGTATGGGAGGTGGTGGTATATAACCTCTTATCACTAGATTGCGTGCCAAAAGCCTCGATTAAATTCCATATCTCCCCGCAGTGCTCATGTGGACTGAGGGCATATGATGCTGTTGATGGTGATTTGCTAGTTGCTTTACGTCGCACTGTCACAGACATGTCTTATGGCGTAGATGGGATAGGATAGGCCTAGGAGTTGGAAGGAAGCGGCCGTGGCCTTAATTAGGTTACAGCCCCAGTATTTGCCTGGTGTTAAAATGGGGAAACAACGGAAAACCATCTTCATGGCTGCCGACAGCGGGATTCGAAACCACTATCTCCCGGCTGCAAGCTCACAGCCGCGTGCCCCTGACCGCACGGCCAACTCGCCCGGTGTTGATGGTGATTCCCACGTTGGATGGGGACATTCAGCAGACACCTTGCTGTTATTCGACAGCAGTCGGCTACGTGCCGACAGTGCGTTTCACCCTCTTCCTACCTAATTATTGTCCCACATTCAGACGCGCAGGGGTCGCCTATGGGCGTGAAACAGAAATCCATGCACCAGGCGATCCGAACATGTTCTCGGACACGCCCGGCACTAAAGGCCATATTATACACTGACTGACAGAGCAAATGCAACACCAAGAAGGAGTGGTCAGAACTTTATGCCAATTGCAGGGTAGACTGACGTCACTGAGGTATGCTCATGATGTGAAATGCGCCGCTGTGCTGCGCACGTAGCGAACGATAAATGGGACACGGCGTTGGCGAATAGCCCAATTCGTACCGTGATTTCTCAGCCGACAGTCATTGTAGAACGTGTTGTGTGCCACAGGACACGTGTATAACAAGGAATGCCAGGCCGCCGTCAACGGAGGCATTTCCAGCAGACAGACGACTTTACGAGGGGTATGGTGATCGGGCTGAGAAGGGCAGGTTGGTCGCTTCGTCAAATCGCAGCCGATGCCCATAGGGATGTGTCCACGGTGCAGCGCCTGTGGCGAAGATGGTTGGCGCAGGGACATGTGGCACGTGCGAGGGGTCCAGGCGCAGCCCGAGTGACGTCAGCACGCGAGGATCGGCGCATCCGCCGCCAAGCGGTGGCAGCCCCGCACGCCACGTCAACCGCCATTCTTCAGCATGTGCAAGACACCCTGGCTGTTCCAATATCGACCAGAACAATTTCCCGTCGATTGGTTGAAGGAGGCCTGCACTCCCGGCGTCCGCTCAGAAGACTATCATTGACTCCACAGCATAGACGTGCACGCCTGGCATGGTGCCGGGCTAGAGCGACTTGGATGAGGGAATGGCGGAACGTCGTGTTCTCCGATGAGTCACGCTTCTGTTCTGTCAGTGATAG
This sequence comes from Anabrus simplex, assembly GCF_040414725.1. Lineage (NCBI taxonomy): Eukaryota > Metazoa > Arthropoda > Insecta > Orthoptera > Tettigoniidae > Anabrus > Anabrus simplex. Next base: position 119,291,300 of record NC_090267.1, on the reverse strand, counting down.
TCACCGCAGACGAGTGTGGCGTTAGCGTGGAGAAAGGTCAAATCCGGCAGTAACTGTGGAGCGCCCTACCGCTAGACAACGCGGCATCATGGTTTGGGGCGCTATTGCGTATGATTCCACGTCACCTCTAGTGCGTATTCAAGGCACGTTAAATGCCCACCGCTACGTGCAGCATGTGCTGCGGCCGGTGGCACTCCCGTACCTTCAGGGGCTGCCCAATGCTCTGTTTCAGCAGGATAATGCCCGCCCACACACTGCTCGCATCTCCCAACAGGCTCCACGAGGTGTACAGATGCTTCGTGGCCAGCGTACTCTCCGGATCTCTCACCAATCGAACACGTGTGGGATCTCATTGGACGCCGTTTGCAAACTCTGCCCCAGCTTCGTACGGACGACCAACTGTTGCAAATGGTTGACAGAGAATGGAGAACCATCCCTCAGGACACCATCCGCACTCTTATTGACTCTGTACTGAAACCATACGCGTTATCACGTGACAAAGAATCTAGGTCAATAACTGAGCCCAGAGAGTAGGTCCAACGTGAAAACTAACATTATACCATGTTTTCCTCGCTCATCCACCACTACCAACTTATCGCGTTCAGCTGTTTTATTTCTGTTAATTTTCATAAATCGCAAAATACCCAATGGATAATTAAGCGCAAACAATCATTTGAATCAGGGAATTTTACGCATAATTATGAGACCAAGAAGTGCTCTACTTAACTGACAGGGCAGTAACTGCGCTGTAAACAAGGGCGCGTCTTAATGACTAACAGATGTTGGACTCTAACCGTGCCAAGGAACACAAGGAATCCCCTGTGCTCGTCATCATTCACCGCCAGAGACAAAAGGACGCTTTTAAGATTGCTTCAAAACCTACGAAGTTATTTTAATAACAGTCACTCAGTGGAGATGGGAATACAAGAGCTACATTTTGATATCCTGTTCGTTACTGTACGTTGCGTATTAACGGACCAATGTGTGAGAAAGGATTGCATTTTTCCCCCCACCCTCAGCATTCAGGTCTCTAGCGTAGCGCGCCTATATATTCATGAGCTGAGAAGGAGACACCACCCAGTCCATTCTTATTGTAACGCCAGTACGGTAGTATTTCGTCGTGGTTTGTGAGTGAGTTGTTTGTGAAGAAATAATCTTGTAATTTGAGTAGTGTAATACAGTGATTCATTAAATTCTGTGAGTATGTGGAAATAATCACCCTCTGAGTGAGATGTTAGCGTGTACAGTGTGCCGCAAATTAATAAACAGGAACGGTACGAAACCGTAATAACTGATACCCGTGTGTAGAAAAGGTCGTACATCAAGCCTCCTATGTGTCTAAGTTAATACGGCTCAGTTAACATATATAGTGACGTACTTAGCGAAGTGGGTGGAGCGTACGTGCTTGATATCAATATGAATTACCAAGAAAGTCAGTGAACAGCTCAGTTAGACCTAATTGAGGACAGCGCCACGTTAAAATAACCCGCAGTACAGTTGAGAGCTCGACTTACGGCTAAGTGCATTAGAACAGGCCTGAACTAGTGTCATGAATACGAGAATGCTAATACATTAGTGGCCTAACCACTGTCGTTTCTAGGGAAACTAGTGAAATTTCTGGGCCTATAATCGCTGCCTACAAGAAGAATAGATAAATGAGAAGGGATTAATGTCGGGCTTCTGGGACATTACCGACATTAGGTTGGAATGCTCGTGCTATTGAGCAGATCCAACCATATATTCAAATTGTGGTGTGTGATAAACTAACGTATTCACTTGAGATAATTTCCCCTCATTTACATGTCTACGTGAACGCCGGAGTGAACGCCGACGCCCATCTGAATGCCAGAATTTTGCCTGCATATTAGAGAGAACCAGACTCCTAGCATTCTTCGCCTGGTGTAGCAGAGAACGCCGAGAACGTCATACCAGATCAAGCCGTCATGTTCGTGACCTGCCAGGAAGTCATCATGGGTCTTCACTTCACCGATGACGTGATGCAAGCAGTCTAAAATCCATGGAGTGCCTCCCTGTAAAGCTGTGAACGTGGTATCCAGAAGACTGAGTACATTTCCAAGTATTTATATCTTTGAAGGTCGTGTCCCATTGTAAATATGTAAATTTTCCACTTAGATATAACGTAGACTGCAAGCACGCCATTTCAGAGGGATAATAATTATAATTTCATTTTTATTTGGGTCTTTTATGGAATACTTCTTCATGGTTTGGGAACGACCATATTTTACTTCCATTTTTTTTACAAGGGTTTGATAATGCATGACGTAAATTTAAGGACCTCAGATTAATTATGTGTGAAGTACTGTCAAGTAAAAGGGCTTGAATATTCTACGTAAACGACTCCAGTTATCATCTTTCTACAGCCAATAGGATTCCTCAAAGATATCTCAGTAACTGATTTTTTTTTGTACTTCACAAGCTCTTAGGAAATCCTCCTTACTAGAAATTAAAACTGCTGGAACAACGAATGGAGCATGAGATTGGGGTATTTATCTTACATCGCTAATTAGTTCGCGAATGTGCAAATTAACTTGGACCCTGATGGCAGGAGATCATCGTTAGATCTGCATCGTGGTCGATGTACCGAGAGGAAATGAAATGGCTGAACAGGCTGTAGCCATAATATATATTGCGAAATGAAATGTGAAGTTCCCTTGGAATCTGTCATTAAGACACGCGAGGTGCATATCGCGATGTGAATATGTTGATTGGGCCGGATATAGGGCCGTGATTTGTGTGATGTCATTTATGGCCAGTATTGAAAGAAGTGAATAGATTATTTGCCGTGAAGTCATTGCCCGAGAAGGCTAGTGGACTGCTCTTTGAAAGTGTGGCACGGGTAGCTCCCAGCGGGAGTTTTATGAGCCCCTTTAAACGGGGGAGTGAAGGCGTTTCTTCAGTGAAATAGAACAGATACAAGTGGCGAGTTCCTTTTCCTCTCGATACAAAGATTATGTGTGCTAATTTAAATAGAGCCAACGTCGCAGAGGTTCCAAATGAGCATTAAATGAAGGACCCCTCCAATTTATTTCTTTAATTATACACAGCGTATAGGGAATTCCAGGTCAGATATACCCCGTCTCAGAAGGTCCTGAGTTCATCGCAGGAGACAGTAAAGCCTCCTGTCACAAGCGGCAGGTGAAATAAGACCACCTGCGGCCCATTATGTGTATGTGAAGTGTATATATTCTTGTCCATTTGTTGCAGGTAGTGCCATAATACTTTGTTTATGATGTCTGGTATTGAAGTCGCTAAATGCTTGTCCATAGGTAACATCGTTGTGTAAATAATGTCCTGATATATGTGTTGATAAAAATCCTAATGAAATGGGCGTGTTTGTCATACTGCATATTTGGCAACGTATAACTTAAAGTACTGTTGTAACGCGACTTTCAAAGGATTGGGAGTGTAAATTGCTTATCTCAGTTCATACGATACTAGCAAACTTATATCATAATTTGATGCAAATTGAATATATTAATTTTCGACAAACAAACAGAATTACAGCTGGGTATGCCTATGTTGAATAGATGTGTGTGTAAAGTGATTAGTGTAAGTGTAAAGTGAAATAATTAGAGAGAAAACGCCTCTCTAAGTCTGAGGTACCGGTAGTGTAATAGTTCGAGAGGGAGCGCCTTCTTAATTTTGAATATTTAAACGTATAATGAAGTGTAGAAAAGACTACCGAACATTTAAACGCTAAGATCACCCAAGTTAATATATGTAAGGTGTTTGTATGGCATACCCATGTAAATAATGTGTTTCACTAGTATAAGTAAAAATTTATTATACAAGATATTGTCTCTCTTCTCATTAGTAATGAAATGGTATTCCTCTCATAATTAACTTTTCCCCCTACTATAGAGACTATTACTAAAGGACTTACCGCCCCATCGGACAGTCCACAGACCCGAAAATGCGATACCGACTCGGCTAGCGAACTATTCCAGTAGGGGAAGGTGAGGCTTCGACAAACCGGGCTGAGTTCGAAGCTCACCGATGGTGCTCCATTCTAACGTCATATTTATGAACAATGGTAACTGGTTTATGTACAGATGCCTTGGAAAGTTTGCATAATTGGCGCCCAACGTGGGGCCTTATTGTTGTTTGGGGCGAGCTACATATTGTTCTCGCGACGCATAATTTAGCGTCCCGTTGTTGGGGCAAGTTTGTAAAGCCCTACGGCACCATAAATATTGATATAGCCAATATTAAGGCACAAGTTCGAATACCACTACTATAAAAGGAGTACCTAAGGTAGTAGGATTATCAAATTGATTCGGTTAGAACTGAACGAATGGAAATACCAAATTTTACCCGTATATTAAATTTGCTAGAAGAGAGGAATACAAAATAGAATCAGAGCGTGTGAACGTGATAGTTAATATGGATAATGTGTCGGATGGAGTGCGTAAGCCGCTACCATGGACAGTTACGTCACGCGCAACGATATTTGAATGAGTGACGGGAATAAATTAAATCCGACGGATGTAGGGAGAAGAATGAAGAGATCGTGTACCAGATTAAGTGGAAATATACACGATGGTCACTCAGAAATATGGCGGACCTGAAAAAAAGTTATGGAGTTGTGTCACTTCAGGGGAGCAATAAAATGACCTTCCCATTGTTGAGGATAAAATGACTGGACTGAGTTCTTCAAATTCTTCTGGTCACAGGTTCATGCCGAAGGCGATGCGTTTGTAGCAGGCCTTGGTAGTTTAGGGGATTCATCCAATGTAAACAGGGTAGATATCGCGGACAAGAGTGGAAGCCTCATCACTCTTAATTTTTTTTTCTCTCAAATGAACAGTGCAATGTTGTCAGTTCGAGACGGGGAATTGTCTGCTAAAGCATCTTCCAAATCTCGAGGCTGAAAACATCCAATGTTTATTAAGTGCATCACATTTCTGGCACACGTAAAGTACCGAGCCCATTTAGGTCGCGGATTTAGGTAATATTTATTTTTAAAAAAGGGCTACATAAATTTAATTATTAAAAAAAGAAACAATATGTCGGGATAATGTTTATGAATTACGTAGGAAAATACTAGGTAAACACAAGTAATTATTAGGAGGTGTGACGCAGCTGTTTTGAAGCTAATTTAGGCGTAAAACGACTTGGTCATTTTCAAAAATTGCACACCTTCCTAAGTTTAGGAAACTGAATCGTATGAACTGAAATACCACGAGCAGCTTAATTCAGGGGGGCACACATTTCTCAAGAAGTGAAGTATTATGGATGTGGAAGGTATTAAACAGTTGATGGCCGCCTTACTGGCCGAACAAAGTGAGAAGCAGGCAGAGCTTTTCAGGGAACAGAGTGCGAAGTTTGATGAGCGTCTTGCGAAATTGGAACAGGCTAATGCGGACAATAGTGAAAGACAGGCAGGACTCTTAAAGGAGCAGTTAAAGGCTGATAGTGATAGGCAGGCAGAACTATTAAATAAACTAGGACAGGCAACCACACAAATTGAAGAACGTTTAGACCAGCACAATAGTCGAGTAGGTCAGCTCACTGCACGGTTAGACGGATACGAGGCGTCGTGTAAAGCCCAAGCTGCGGAGCTCAAAGAACATGTTAACTCTCGCATTGATGACGTGACGACACGTATAGATTCCCTCGTGGTGAAGCTAGAGCAAACCAGTCGCCGTCTGGATGAGCGTACGGCCGAAATAGAAATAAAAATGACAGCTCAGGAAAGCAAAATGGAAGAAATGGAATCGAAGGTTAACGCCAGCACGGAAGCCATGATAGACTTACAAACAAGATTTGAGGACCTGTCTTTAAGGACTGAAGAAATGGAAGGACAAATAACGCAGGTTCGGGACGGCACAGAAACTAAATGCAAGGAATATATTGATCAGCACATGGATCGGGCGAAGAATGAATTGAACGTTACCGCCGAGGGAAAACAACGGGAAACGCAGGGAAAGGTCCAGGAGTTGAAGGACAAAATTGATAAATTTGAACTGAAGGCTCATAAAGCTACCATTAATTTAGACGTCCACGAGAGGCTAATCTTGGAACTCCAAGAAGAAGTAGAAAACCTTAAGACGCAAGAATCTCGAGGAGACAACGTGTTGAAATCCATTTTGAACAAGTCCGCTAAGAAGGACCAGGAACCGCCAGGAACGCACAACGAATCTGACTTGACGGGAAAATCAGTTCCAACCCATGAGAACAATCAAACTCGCTTTATGTCAGGACGTAGCTCAACACCACAGGATCTTGGTTCGATCCCATTTTACAACCTTTTGCGTTTCAGTCATGATGAACCTAAGAAATTCGGGTCCAATGCCCATATGACACCGAAGGGGTTCTTAAATGAGATGGACCAATATTTTTCCGACCACAATGTCCCCGCAGAGAGGCGCCTACGGATAGTTGAAGATATCTCGCGGACCAGCCGTTGATATGGTTCAAGGCATTTAAATACTGCTTTGACGGATACGAAGAATTCCGGCGTAGGTTTTTAGAGAAATACTGGGGGATCGAGACACAGCAAGGGTTACGCCTCGAGCTGTACTCACGGCGATACTCGGCAACTGGACAAACGAGGTTTTGTGAGTACTTCGTCCATCAGCTTCTTCGCATGAAAGAGTTAGACAGCCCACCTTCCGAGTTAGAGCTGATCTCAGCGATCGGGAAGCAACTTCCGCCGGAAGTCCAAAAGATTCTCATCTCTGCCAATGTTAAGACCGCAGTAGAAGCTGAGCACATTTTGCGCCAGTTGGACCAGACAACAAGTGGAGGACATGTGAGGCAGAGACACCATGAGACGGTGCACACGATAGACGTGAAATCAGAAGGAGGGTCACCAAAACGTCGAAATCAGGGCACGAGTACCGAAGAGAGAAGGGAAACTTACTCAACGTCGAGGGATGGTGATAGAAATCCTCCGAGATGGAGTGAGCCGAGAGATAGACGCCGTGAAGAGTGGAATTCCAGGAGTTATGACTACCAAAGGCGACCTGAACGGAGAAATAGGTTTAGGTATAGTCAGGTCGACCATTGTAGAAGGCCATACGGTAGATGGAGAGGAGAGAGTAGACGGTCATGGGATAGACCGAGGAATATGGACAACCAGATACGGGATCGACAAGCGGAATCGAAGAGGTACGTCGAGCAACTCCGAAACCAGCCCGCAAGAACGGACAAATGGCAAAGGCCTATCCAAGAGATGGCATCATCTGAGGAAGTCACGGGAGCTGAGAGTATCGAATTTCAAGCTCAAAGGGAACAAGACCGAGGAAACCGGCTGAACCCTCATGCGTCAGAATACTTCGCAGGGGGCGGAGCTGTTAAAAAAAAAGCAGAACTAGGTAGCGAGGAGATAGTTTCTCCAAACATTAGCAACCATCGAGACGATTCAGACTTAGTCATTGTCACGATTGACTCATGGGAAATTCAACCCGAAGATTTGTTAGAGGATCCAAGTCCATGTTGTAAAAAGATTATCCGAGAACTTCCAGTAATTTATATTCGTGTCCAAGAGTTACGCGTACGCTGTCTAATAGACACAGGAGCTAGTGTCAGTGTTGTTTCAAGAACGTTTGTACGTGAAATACAGTCAAAATTCAAAATTCCGACTTTACCCGTTTCCAAGGTGAAGGTGCGAGGCATCATTCCGGATCGCACGGCAGTATGCGACACGCAAGTGTATTTGGATTTACAAATAGGCAACACCACACTCGCACATCCATTTCTGGTCATGGACCGAATGGAATACAACGTTATCCTGGGATCTGACTTTTTACGTGAATACAAGGCAGTCGTCGACATGGATCAAAACCATGTTAAGTTGTACATAAATATGATTCAAGAGAACGTGAAACTGAATGATAAACCAGAAACCATGGACGGAGAACGGATATGGACGACCCAGTTGTCACAAGATGCAGCGGAAGACTACCATGAATTCTTGAATTGGGACGAACAGAAAGTTGAAGAAATTAGAAAACAATTCGACGAGATGGTTGCTAATCTGGAGAAAGTGGAAGAAGCAGAACCGAAGTTTGAGGATATTGTACAGGTCAAATTGAGCGAGGCGAAGATTGATGACGAGAGCAAGTGTAAATTGAAGGAAATTTTGGAAACTTATCGGGATGTTTTTGGATCTCAACCAGGGAAGATCCTAAATTTCAAATATAACATGGTTGTAACTAGTTGGGAACCATTTAAGAAAAACCCCTACCCTGTACCAGAGAAGCACTATCCTAAGGTACGTGAGATCATCAAGGAGATGGAAGACAATGACATCATTTCAAAGGCTCCAACACCGTTTCTAAATCCATTGGTCATTGTTGCTAAACCAAACGGATCTCTGTGGGTTTGCTTGGACGCCCGAGCAATTAACGAGAGACTCGTGCCGGAATACGACCGTGCGCCGAATATCAAAGAGCTCCTAAAGAAATTTCAGCATATGCAGTTCTTTTCCAGTGTAGACTTGCGAGCATCCTACCATCATGTAGAGCTGTCAGCCGAGTCAAAGGTCTTGACTGGTTTTCTGTTTGACCAGCAGACATACGTTTACAACTGTCTCCCGTTCGGACTCAAAAACGCTGGGTCAGCCCTCATCCGAGCACTTGATCGCAACTTAAGTGATAAGGTGAAGAAAATCACAGTCCAATATGTAGACGACATCTTGATAGCTACGCAAACTTTGGAAGAACACATGGAACATTTGCGTCTCGTTTTGGAAGATTTAGGCCGAAACAATTTCAAAATTAACCTTGAAAAATCCCATTTTTGCCAGCGCAGTATCCTCTTTCTAGGGCATGTTATTGATGCCGAGGGTATCTCTCCAAATCCTGTGAAAATCAAGGCAATTCAGAACTTCCCGAAGCCAACCAGAGTGAAGCACGTTAGGCAGTTCTTAGGCTTATGCGGATTCTTTGCGGATCACTGTCCGTCATATACCACCACGGTTGCTCCGTTGCAAGAGCTATTAAAGAAAAACAACCGTTGGAAGTGGGATACAACCTGTGAGGAAGCTTTCCGTAAGACTAAGGATCTGATGAGTAACAGCGTTAAATTAGGATATCCTGATTATAGCCAGAAGTTTATAATACAGACGGATGCGTCCATGATTGGTGTCGGCGCAGTGTTATATCAGGAGAAGGACACTGAGCCACGAATAAATTACTTGGCCTTCATGAGCCGCAAGCTACGCGGACATGAGCAAAATTACACTGTTACCGAATTGGAGATGCTTGCGATCGTAACTGCATTGAATCACTGGCGCAAATACATCTATGGTTTTCCCATTTTGTTACGAACGGATCATCGAGCTTTAACATTTGTACTCAAATCCACCATGGCCTCTGAAAGGGTAAATCGTTGGACCCTGTTCGTTCAACAATTTGATCTGGAGATAGAGCATTGCGCGGGCAAAGAAAATATCATTGCAGACGCCCTTAGCAGAAATCCTGATCCCGAGGGCGAAGCCATACATCATCTACAGCTAGTTGAGGAAGATCGAGAGACCTTGGATCGACTCAGACAAATTCCTGAAGAACAAGGAAGTTGGCCGGAGACCCGTCGAATGATTCAGTTTCTGCGAAAACAGTTGCAACCAGGAACGCCAGAATATCAAGACGCTGAGAGACATGCGCAAAACTATAACTACATAAATGGGATCTTGTACAAATATGTGGATGATGCGCATACTCGTCTTAGAGTGGTCGCTCCACCCATTCTCCAGGTTGACTTAATATGGCTGACGCATCACTCCATAGGACACGCTGGTGTAGACAAAGTCATGGCGACGCTTAGAGACACCTTTACATGGCCGCGAATAAGGAGGATGACTCGTACAGTTTTAATGACTTGTGTCATCTGTCAACGTATTAAGCCCAACGCGTACTTACTCAAACAACCACCGAAGCCGTTGATTCCTGAGAAGCCCCGTGAACTGTTTTCCATGGACTTCTATGGTCCGCTTCCAAAGGCGACCAGGGGGCTCCAATTCATTTTGGTGTGCATGGACGTCTTCAGCAAATATGTTATGCTGTGTCCAGTACAAAAAGCAAATACACGTACCGTTGTCAACCAGATAAGGAATAAGATCATTCCCAAGATGGGCAAACCCGATAAACTCTTAACCGATCACGGATCGCAGTTCACATCAGCCGCGTTCCGTAGAGACATGGAACAGATGGCAATTCAACACCTCATGAGTTCGATTCGACATCCAGAATCGAATCCGTCTGAAAGGATTATGAGGGAGATCGGAAAATTTTGCAGAATCTATTGCCCGAGACAGCATTGGCGGTGGGTAGATGTTGTTCCAACCATCATGGAATGCATAAACTCAACCGTACACGAATCGACAGGGCAGATTCCTAGCGTCGTGCACTTCAACGAACATCCCGAGAGACCATGGAAAGATGTCGTGCCATGTCCAGAAGATCCAAGACCATCAGTAGAGTTGAGGGTGAGAGACACGTTGGAATCTCTGAAGAAACAGGCAGAGAAGCGGTTACGACGATTGCGACGCAAACGATTCCACAGACCTCTACGTGTGGGAGAACTTGTATTGGTCAAACGTCCCGCAACTTCGGATCCACCACGGAAATTTTACCACAAATTTGCAGAGCTGTATATTGGGCCTTATCGAATAATTCAAAATTTAGAAAATAACGCGTACAAGGTACAATCCATGGATGGGACAACTGAGGCTATCTATAACGCCTCAAATCTAAAACTATACCATGTGCCAGGACAATTACCGGAGGAGAATCCAAACGATCCAGATGACCTAGAAGATGAAGGACAACATCCAGAAGAAGACGAGGACGACGACGGAGTGGACGTCGCGGATGAGGAGGATCCTGAAGAAGAAATGGATGGAGTAAACTACATGGAACTAGAAGATTACCATGGGATGGATGATAACATTGGCGAGTCGGGAGATGAAGATTGTCTAGCATGCACGGAAAGACGAGATATCATGACCCAAGAATACTTGCGTATCCTTATGTCCAGATACGCTCTAAGACAAGAAAACGCTATCCTACGATACACTCACATTTAATAACACGAGAACAATGTGATTGGTAAGAAAAATCCCTACACGTGATTTTTCTTCTTTTAAGCAGGGGAGGGATGTGACCGTTCACAACGTCACCTATGGTATGTCATGATATCCAGGAGATGAAATATGCCGTTTTCCGCGTTATTCTACGATAAAAACTGCCCAAGTTAGAATTTTTCTGCCCGCTCCAGGACTCGAGTTGCAATATCCAGAGTCGCGCGACCCAGCTCTAGTTGCTGGTAATTAGCAGCAAGGCGGTGCAAGAGCGCTTGCACTCGAAGCTCTCTCACTCCCACCGCGAGCGAGATGAAACCATACGCGTTATCACGTGACAAAGAATCTAGGTCACTAACTGAGCCCAGAGAGTAGGTCCAACGTGAAAACTAACATTATACCATGTTTTCCTCGCTCATCCACCACTACCAACTTATCGCGTTCAGCTGTTTTATTTCTGTTAATTTTCATAAATCGCAAAATACCCAATGGATAATTAAGCGCAAACAATCATTTGAATCAGGGAATTTTACGCATAATTATGAGACCAAGAAGTGCTCTACTTAACTGACAGGGCAGTAACTGCGCTGTAAACAAGGGCGCGTCTTAATGACTAACAGATGTTGGACTCTAACCGTGCCAAGGAACACAAGGAATCCCCTGTGCTCGTCATCATTCACCGCCAGAGACAAAAGGACGCTTTTAAGATTGCTTCAAAACCTACGAAGTTATTTTAATAACAGTCACTCAGTGGAGATGGGAATACAAGAGCTACATTTTGATATCCTGTTCGTTACTGTACGTTGCGTATTAACGGACCAATGTGTGAGAAAGGATTGCATTTTTTCCCCCACCCTCAGCATTCGGGTCTCTAGCGTAGCGCGCCTATATATTCATGAGCTGAGAAGGAGACACCACCAAGTCCATTCTTACTGTAACGCCAGTACGGTAGTATTTCGTCGTGGTTTGTGAGTGAGTTGTTTGTGAAGAAATAATCTTGTAATTTGAGTAGTGTAATACAGTGATTCATTAAATTCTGTGAGTATGTGGAAATAATCACCCTCTGAGTGAGATGTTAGCGTGTACAGTGTGCCGCAAATTAATAAACAGGAACGGTACGAAACCGTAATAACTGATACCCGTGTGTAGAAAAGGTCGTACATCAAGCCTCCTATGTGTCTAAGTTAATACGGCTCAGTTAATATATATAGAGACGTACTTAGCGAAGTGGGTGGAGCGTACGTGCTTGATATCAATATGAATTACCAAGAAAGTCAGTGAACAGCTCAGTTAGACCTAATTGAGGACAGCGCCACGTTAAAATAACCCGCAGTACAGTTGAGAGCTCGACTTACGGCTAAGTGCATTAGAACAGGCCTGAACTAGTGTCATGAATACGAGAATGCTAATACATTAGTGGCCTAACCACTGTCGTTTCTAGGGAAACTAGTGAAATTTCTGGGCCTATAATCGCTGCCTACAAGAAGAATAGATAAATGAGAAGGGATTAATGTCGGGCTTCTGGGACATTACCGACATTAGGTTGGAATGCTCGTGCTATTGAGCAGATCCAACCATATATTCAAATTGTGGTGTGTGATAAACAAACGTATTCACTTGAGATAATTTCCCCTCATTTACATGTCTACGTGAACGCCGGAGTGAACGCCGACGCCCATCTGAATGCCAGAATTTTGCCTGCATATTAGAGAGAACCAGACTCCTAGCTGTCTTCGCCTGGTGTAGCAGAGAACGTCGAGAACGTCATACCAGATCAAGCCGTCATGTTCGTGACCTGCCAGGAAGTCATCATGGGTCTTCACATCACCGATGACGTGATGCAAGCAGTCTAAAATCCATGGAGTGCCTCCCTGTAAAGCTGTGAACGTGGTATCCAGAAGGCTGAGTACATTTCCAAGTATTTATATCTTTGAAGGTCGTGTCCCATTGTAAATATGTAAATTTTCCACTTAGATATAACGTAGACTGCAAGCACGCCATTTCAGAGGGATAATAATTATAATTTCATTTTTATTTGGGTCTTTTATGGAATACTTCTTCATGGTTTGGGAACGACCATATTTTACTTCCATTTTTTTTACAAGGGTTTGATAATGCATGACGTAAATTTAAGGACCTCAGATTAATTATGTGTGAAGTACTGTCAAGTAAAAGGGCTTGAATATTCTACGTAAACGACTCCAGTTATCATCTTTCTACAGCCAATAGGATTCCTCAAAGATATCTCAGTAACTGATTTTTTTTTTGTACTTCACAAGCTCTTAGGAAATCCTCCTTACTAGAAATTAAAACTGCTGGAACAACGAATGGAGCATGAGATTGGGGTATTTATCTTACATCGCTAATTAGTTCGCGAATGTGCAAATTAACTTGGACCCTGATGGCAGGAGATCATCGTTAGATCTGCATCGTGGTCGATGTACCGAGAAGAAATGAAATGGCTGAACAGGCTGTAGCCATAATATATATTGCGAAATGAAATGTGAAGTTCCCTTGGAATCTGTCATTAAGACACGCGAGGTGCATATCGCGATGTGAATATGTTGATTAGGCCGGATATAGGGCCGTGATTTGTGTGATGCCATTTATGGCCAGTATTGAAAGAAGTGAATAGATTATTTGCCGTGAAGTCATTGCCCGAGAAGGCTAGTGGACTGCTCTTTGAAAGTGTGGCACGGGTAGCTCCCAGCGGGAGTTTTATGAGCCCCTTTAAACGGGGGAGTGAAGGCGTTTCTTCAGTGAAATAGAACAGATACAAGTGGCGAGTTCCTTTTCCTCTCGATACAAAGATTATGTGTGCTAATTTAAATAGAGCCAACGTCGCAGAGGTTCCAAATGAGCATTAAATGAAGGACCCCTCCAATTTATTTCTTTAATTATACACAGCGTATAGGGAATTCCAGGTCAGATATACCCCGTCTCAGAAGGTCCTGAGTTCATCGCAGGAGACAGTAAAGCCTCCTGTCACAAGCGGCAGGTGAAATAAGACCACCTGCGGCCCATTATGTGTATGTGAAGTGTATATATTCTTGTCCATTTGTTGCAGGTAGTGCCATAATACTTTGTTTATGATGTCTGGTATTGAAGTCGCTAAATGCTTGTCCATAGGTAACATCGTTGTGTAAATAATGTCCTGATATATGTGTTGATAAAAATCCTAATGAAATGGGCGTGTTTGTCATACTGCATATTTGGCAACGTATAACTTAAAGTACTGTTGTAACGCGACTTTCAAAGGATTGGGAGTGTAAATTGCTTATCTCAGTTCATACGATACTAGCAAACTTATATCATAATTTGATGCAAATTGAATATATTAATTTTCGACAAACAAACAGAATTACAGCTGGGTATGCCTATGTTGAATAGATGTGTGTGTAAAGTGATTAGTGTAAGTGTAAAGTGAAATAATTAGAGAGAAAACGCCTCTCTAAGTCTGAGGTACCGGTAGTGTAATAGTTCGAGAGGGAGCGCCTTCTTAATTTTGAATATTTAAACGTATAATGAAGTGTAGAAAAGACTACCGAACATTTAAACGCTAAGATCACCCAAGTTAATATATGTAAGGTGTTTGTATGGCATACCCATGTAAATAATGTGTTTCACTAGTATAAGTAAAAATTTATTATACAAGATATTGTCTCTCTTCTCATTAGTAATGAAATGGTATTCCTCTCATAATTAACTTTTCCCCCTACTATAGAGACTATTACTAAAGGACTTACCGCCCCATCGGACAGTCCACAGACCCGAAAATGCGATACCGACTCGGCTAGCGAACTATTCCAGTAGGGGAAGGTGAGGCTTCGACAAACCGGGCTGAGTTCGAAGCTCACCGATGGTGCTCCATTCTAACGTCATATTTATGAACAATGGTAACTGGTTTATGTACAGATGCCTTGGAATGGTTGCAGTACCTCGACGTGTTTCTGCGTGCATCGCCGCTCCCGGTGGTCCTACATCCTACTGAGTCGATGCCGTGCGCATTGTGTAACCTGCATATCGGTTTGAAATAAACATCAATTATTCGTCCGTGCCTTCTCTTTTCTTTCCCCAACTTTCATCCCTTTCGAACCACTCCTTCTTGGTGTTGCATTTGCTCTGTCAGTCAGTGTATATAAAATGAATAAATGCTACATAATACATTTCGTCACGCATTCCCAGTAGCGAAAATTCGAAATTAGTTTTTTGATATTAATTCCCTGTCAGGTGTGACGTCAAAACCCTTCAATCGTCCTTTGACATACGTTACCGTCTTCATGTATAGCGCACTAATTTTTTGTTTTATACCTCTGGTGAATCTACAAGAACGCAATTCTTCCGCACCTTGTAATGTTTCTCGCACCTCGATGAACAGATCTAATAGCATTTTAGAGTGACTATAGGCCTAAGTGAATTGGCAGCGGTCCGTATCTTTACCTTAATTGACCTATATGATTGGAAAAGATCCAGGAAAGAAGAAGAGAAATTTAGCGTAATACAAACTCATAATCATATCCAGTTAAATCCGACGAACATTTTTCTTCCTCTGACTACCTCAGTTCCGAATTGGTATATTTTTAAACCGTCACTCAAGAGTACACATTTGTAGATATGTGTGCGTAATACTATAAATATTAGCAACGCCCTGTGGGTGGGGGACGCAGACGAAGAATACATCCACGGTATCCCATGCCTGTCGTAAGAGGCGACTAAAAGGGATGACCAAGGGATGATTGTATTAGAACCATGAAACTACTTGTGATTAGTACCACCACGCGGGGAACACGATGAGTCGCTTTTACTTGCGCGTAGTACCACTATGTTAGGTACACAATAGGTTTGTGATTAGTAGCAAAAGAGTGCGCTGCCGGCTTTTACAGTACCTGTGATTATACCACTTTAGGAGTGACACCATGATTTTGGCTTGCCTATAATTAGTAGCAACTATATGAGGAATACCAGGGGATATTGGGAGTCCGTGTGGTTAGTACACGTATGTGATGAACACCATAGGTTTGATTTCTTTGCTAGTGGCTTTACGTCGCACCGACACAGATAGGTCTTATGGCGACGATGGGATAGGAAAGGCCCAGGAGTTGGAAGGAAGCGGCCGTGGCCTTAGTTAAGGTACAGCCCCAGCATTTGCCTGGTGTGAAAATGGGAAACCACAGAAAACCATCTTCAGGGCTGCAGGCAGTGGGATTCGAACCCACTATCTCCCGGATGGAAGCTCACAGCCACGCGCCCCTAACCGCACAGCCAACTCACTCGGTACCGTAGGTGAAACAACATAGGTCGGTATTACATGTGCGAATTTTTTTACCTGTGAGTAGTACTATAATGTGTGAAATACCGCGAGTCTAAGCTACTTCTGATTAGTAGCGCTACATGATAAATACCATGGTTCTACTTTCCTAGCCATAAGTACCATTATGAGGGTCCGATGACTTGGATTTTGGACTCCTTTAGACTAAAAGTATCATCGATTCAGTATTATGCTATAGAAGCAGTCCCTTGGTCAGTAATACTATTGTTTTACGTCAGTCTGTGTGAATATGAGGCATTGCGGGTCGGATCCATTGATTGTTTTAAGTTCATATCGATCCATTCATTTTCGTCCTCACGTTTTGAATTCTGGACTTTTAATTTGTCATTCCATTCCGTCTCATTTCGTACCATTAGGGGCCGATGACCTAGATGTTAGGCTCCTTTAAACAAGAAGCATCATCATCATCATCATCATCATCATCATCATCTACACATTAGCACGGTACAACTCTACAGTTCACGTTGTAACCCCCCGCCAGCCTTGAGCGAACCACGCTACGGCAATTGTGATTATGAGAAGGAGTCACAACTATGCCATCAAGGTACAATGAAACATATTGTACTTATTACTTCTGTATCGACTGCGCGAATCTAAAATCAATGGGGTGTCTTAATATTTAAAACTTGGATTTGGTGGAGCTGTTAATGAATGATCAGCATTAACAGAAGATGAATACAGACAAACGCCTGTGTCATAATGGGGAAGGAAAAATGGGTCAGTCGTTATAAAACTGGCAAAGGTACATGCGTAGAATAAGAGAAGCATACGTTAAGTAAATTTACTACAACGAAGCTATGCCTATACTGGGAGAGATAAACAAGATTCAAACAGAACTGGACTAAAAATCGTACACAAGTTTTCCTGAAATGGAACGGCTTCTTCGAGGTATTCCCTCCAAACTGTGCTGCGTGTTCCGTTTCAATCACATATTACATCGCCATGCCAGACTTAAAATATTTTATTGGGTGAGAATTAAACCCAGGATTTCTAGGACGACAGCTAATAGCGCTCATCATTATACTAAGGAGGTGGACAAAATGAGATTAAATGTCACACAAAGAGAGATTTAAAAACATATTGAATGTCCTTAGTTAAACACACTCGTCTATTATTATACCAGTCAATTTTATGGAAGGATATTGGTGGACATTCTCCTGTCTAAAGTTCTACGAAATTAATACCTACTTCACTACAGTTCTACCTACATGAGATAATACAGTCAAAGAAGACTAGCTGAAAATGAGCGATATTCCACACTCACCCAGTCTCCTCGCCTGACCTTACCTTACAACAAGTCAGATACCAGCTGTTTCAAGTCTGTTCCTAGAGAAGTCTAGGCTTCACACTGCCAGCGCGCACACACTCACCACCGCACACTCGTCACATCCAAGCGGATAGGTACCGTTTACTAATCAAACTTCTCAGCACAAGTTCCTTCTTCCAGTAAAGCGCACGACCCTGGAGCGGGGAACGTTGCTCTGTTGTTAGTCGCTGCGTAGCTTGCAGCTCTGTACGTCACTTCCCGGGGTAATGCTTCCACATTTGCGGGTGAGTTTCGGAAGAGAGGGTAGAGGATACAAGACACAGCATAGCAACGTATTTATAGAGTGGACAAAACTTGAAATAATAACCATTGAAAGACATTTCCAAGACAAGATTAGCTGCCGTAAAGCGGCGTACATGCCTCTAGTATCCCCTGGGAGAATTTATGCCGAGCGAAGCGATTTACATTTCATTGCACCGCAGATGCCAGTGACATCAGTCTAGGTACGTATATGTATAGAATTTTGAGGGTGCCAACATATGGGTTATTTAGCAAACTTCAATGTTTCTTCACAGGTCTATTCTCAAGTATGTCCGTATTTTCAAGACCTTTTACTGTAAAAGTAACCGAGCTTGATAGCTGCAGTGATTTAATTGCGGCCAGTATCCAGTATTCGGGAGACAATGGGTTCGAACCCCACTGTCGGCAGCCCTGAAGATGGTTTTCCGTGGTTTCCCATTTTCACACCAGGCACCTAATTAAGGCCACGGCTGCTTCCTTCCTTCCCACTCCTAACTCCTTCCTGCCCATCGTCGCTATAAGACCTGTCTGTGTCGGTGCGACGTAAAGCAAGTTGCTTTGAATACTTCTATCTCTTCTACACGTTTTATGTTTCAATAGCTGCTCTACTTCTCAACGACACAGACCGGTCTTATTGCGACAATGGGGCAGGAAAGGGTTAGGATTGGAAAGGAAGCGACCGTGGCCTTAATTAGGATACAGCCCCGGCATTTGCCTGGTGCAAGGAACGTAAGTCTATGTTTACAGGGTCGAATTCCGATATAATTCTTCTTGTTATTGTTATTTTGCTATTAGACGTCTCTCCAACAATCACAGTTATTATGGCGACGATGCGAAGGGAAAGCGCCAGAAGCCTCATTTAAGGTACAGCCCAGCATTTGCCTCTTGTAAAAATGGGAAACCAGGGAAAACTATCTTCAAGGCTGCCAACAGTGGGGTTCTAAAGAGGTTATATGTTATTTGATCTTCTCTGAGAGTAGTGTTGAACAGTATAACCATGCTCCCACATCATGTTTACTACTCGACCTAGAAATCGATTGTTTGTCGGTATAAAATCAAAACGATTACTATCAAGAAAACTAGAATTGGTAAAATTACTTACGAAGATTTTTTATTTCTCGGGGTAAGATGGATAGCGAAATGGGATGGACTGCGAGTTAAAATCTTAAAATGAAATCCAATCTCTTCTAACTTTAGTTTCCTCAAGAGACTGGTCGATGCTCGGGTAGTAACATGAAAAAGATTGTTTGGACAACAGTCTAGTGAAATCAAAGACGAACGATCTGCAAACATTGTAGCGCTGGGAATAATCTAATGGAACATCAGAGACTCGCATCGAATAAAGGAACAGCAACCAATACACTCAAGGGGAAAGTGGTGTACGCAGCTACTGCAGAAGGAAGTTATGAAGGAAACTGAACAAAGAACATCTAAATGAAGGGAAGGGACATAATATTTACATACTGACATGAATTACTGAGATATTATTTTCACTAAGAAGCTAGGTATTCGAATTCTATGCTGGTATTAGTAACTAACAACGGAGTATGAGTTTATAAGTAAAATTATAACACTATCTATGCACTTCAAATGTTTGCCTCAATCTTCCTCATTATCGCAGATTAGATAGGTATATGTTGTAAAAATACGCGTATAATTTCAGTTTGTCTCTCTGTTTGTTTTTATTTTAGAACTTTATGTTTTAAAAGTTGCTTTACCTCGCACCGACACAGGTAGGCCTTTTGGTGACGATGGAATAGAAAAGGCCTAGGAGTTGGAAGGAAGTGGCCTTGGCCTTAATTAAGCATTTGTCCGGTGTGAAAATGGGAAACCACGGAAAACCAAATTCTAGAGTGCCGGCAGTGTGGTTCGAACCCACTATCTCCCGGATGCAAGCTCGGGGAGGTAGTTTATATAAGTTGAACGAAACCGGATAATTCACTGGCCTATATACAATATATTATACGATTAGTAAAGAGAACCTGTACGTGGCAAAAGAAAAACATACACAAAATATAATTCGCGAGAAGTTTCGTATTTTTTATACGAAAAAATAACATAAATATTTGTGATTATTACATTTCTTCACATGCTTCCTAGTATCACCGTAAAGTGCAGTTTTATGTAAACACTACACGTAACAAGAGATGAAAAATGTATAATATTCGACTCTTTATAACTCATACATGTCCGGCTCCATTGCTAAATGGTTAGCGTGCTGACCTTTGGTCACAGGAGTCCCGGGTTTGATTCCCGGCAGGGTCGGGAATTTTAACCTTAATTGTTAATTCCTCTGACACGGGGACTGGGTATATGTGCCGTCTTCATCATCATTATTTCGTCCTCATCACGAGGCGCAGGTCACTTACGGGAGTCAAATCGAAAGACCTGTACCAGGCCTCTCAGAAGCCAAAAATAATTTCATACATACGTTCCGCAGTAAAAGATGGCTGTATGAGCTGGAGAAGCATTGTCATCTGCATGACTGTTCAGTATTTTTAATCCATACCAGCAGACAAACACACAAGCCGACACTCTTTAGTAGAATTTTAATGTCACTTAACTTAAACAGGTTGGAAGCGTATGAACAATATTAGTATTGGATATTTCTTCGGGAAATGGGAATGTGTAATTAGCCTTATTGTTTTCGTCGTTGTTGTCAGCCGATACTCGTATCCGAGTGAGCATTTCCCCTTCCCACCTGTTGTTCCTTAGCTTCATCTACTGTATAAGGATGCAGTTGATGAATTAGGAGGCCAATACTTCCAAAAAACATATGCGGTAAAACATGTTGCACTTAATGGAAGTTAGAGGAACGTGCGGCTGGATTTTGGGAACTTCCTGTCATTTACGAGCCTCTGTTTTTTGACTTCGCAGTACGTCTACAAATTGTACAATGCCAGTGAGTACGGTATTCTGCTTGAACATGCCAGGTATTATACCATCAGTTTTGTACATACCCTCATATCTTTAGGAAGAAGTTTCTGAAGCTACAGTACACGAGTATCATTGATTCTGTTTTCCATGCCCTTCTCCAAAGTACATCGTATAGAGACGATATTCGCAAAGTAAGGTGTTCTACTTGTTTCAGAGATTTATTTAAGATGCTAATACGAGTATTAAGATCCTGGAAAAATAATTCCAGAGAAAGGTTGTACAAGCACTTTCCGAGTGTTATTGTTAGAGCAAACCGTTCATACGTATTTTTGAAGCAGTAGAATGATGGCTGTACGAGCTGGAGAAGCATTGTCATGCTGTAATTCAATTACATGGATGAGCTTGGTTAGTCGTCATTAGCGCAGTCTGTCCTGATTAAAAAGGCCTCCATCAAAGCGTTATCTCATAATACACACATATGTTGTTAGTCGATGATATCTCGTGGAGCATGGCTGTATGGTACAGGACAAAAACGTGTAGAGGCAAGACACAGCTTTGCTCAAACACATTAGAAATTGGAAATTCTCGTGATATACCATTTTGATACAGAATTTGTCTAACTATGCCATCGCGAAGTGCTCTGACTAGTTTTACAAAATGTTCAGGACAGCCAAAGTGCTTTAAAACTATCCACCTAGCTTGCCTATGCGAAGTAACAAAGACCCTTTTCAAATTGTAGAACACTAAAAGCAGAGGTTCTTGTTGCACCCTGCACTTCTCTGGCAAACGTCTTTCATAAAATATAATATTGATGGTGCTTCTAGATGTATGAAACCCATATAAATTTACCTACAACCTGTTTTCCAGTCATTGACCGGGTCAGGGATGGAATGAATGAAGCAGATATAGGCTCTTAGTACGATGGTGTCGCCACTAGATGCAATGAAATGAGAATGGAGAGTATTGCTGGAATGAAAGGTGACAGGGAAAACCGGAGTACCCGGAGAAAAACCTGTCCCGCCTCCGCTTTTCCCAGCACAAATCTCACATGGACTGACCGGGATTTGAACCACGGTATCCAGCGGTGAGAGGCCGACGCGCTGCCGTCTGAGCCACGGAGGCTCCCTATGAAACCCATACTGAAAGTATAAAGGTACCCTCTCTGAGAGACTTTAGAGGCGATTCAACGTGATTCTAGTCATAAAGAATCCTGCTATGGAGAGAAAATAAATGCCACGAGTTTACTTTTACTTTTCCTCTACTGGTTTAACATCGCACTAACACATCAAAGGTTTCCGGCGACGAGAGGATTGGGATGGTAGTGGCCTTGGCCTTTATTTTTTTTTTTTTTTTGCTAGGGGCTTTACGTCGCACCGACACAAATAGGTCTTATGGCGACGATGGGATAGGAAAGGCCTAGGAGTTGGAAGGAAGCGGCCGTGGCCTTTATTAAGGTACAGCCCCAGCAGTTTTTTCTTCTCCACCGAGTCAGCTGTTCAGGTTTTCCCGTACCCTGACAAAGGGCCCAAATGATTCTAAATACGTGTTACCCCTCACCTATTCATCTCTCATCATTTGCGAAACGGGGCCCCGATCATGACAACGGTTTTGCGGAGTTGTTATTGTTTCAGGTGTATATGAAATTGCATTTATAGAAGAGATGATTTACAAACTCGTTCGGTGTGTGTATGTAACATTCAGTTCGCACACCGGGAAACAGGCGATAATAAGTAAAAAAGAATCTGATAATGGTTTTCAAAATTTTTACTCGAGGGGTAATATACCAATGGCAAAGACTTTTCTGTTACCAGGAGTGTTATGAAATTATCTTCTCCTGATAATCATGCGATTGTAAGTTGTTCAGCGCTGGGTAGCACAATTAGTGTGATAAAAGTACAATTATATCACCACTACCACACTGAGAATAGTCTCGGCTTTTATCAGGCCTGATAGAAATACGAACCTAAGAGTTCTATTTTTATCAGTTTTAGACCGGGGGGGGGGGGTTCGTGAGTAATAACTTTTGAATGTTATGTTGTATAACATACGGCACGAGTTGATACGATGCCAGGCCACACGATAGGATGAGTATGAAATGATAATGTAATAATAACCGTATGACCTTAGCTACCGAGTTGTAGACTTCCTGAAGTGATGACAGATAAGTGGGCTGTCTAACAATTTCGACAAACCGATTGTGCTGTTATCTAGCAATAAAAGTGGAATTCTACGGGACAGTTCTGATGGCCAAGTTACTTTAATTTAGTTAGGTTAGCCAGAGTAATTAACCAAACGCAGTTAAAATATCCGGCCTGACAGGGAATCGAATGTGGATCCTCTTGAACCGAAGGCCATTATACTGACGATTTAACCAAGGTGCCGGATGAGTTCCCAACATAATTATTAAATAATAATTATTCAGTTCGTTACATAGTTTTTTGTTATTTTACTGAAAATGCTTGCTATAGTTCAGAATGTTTCCTTTCCACGATTCCACGACTTTGTTTTCATCTTAATCCGCAAGTGCCGTGCTTTCAGTCATTCGTGTGTATTTAACTTCATCATTCATAATTGTGAAGATGCTGTGGACTTACAGTGGAAGAAATAGCGGAATACTTCGAATTAGGATAGTTGCCAATACATGTAAACGATAGACACAATGTACATTATCATGGAAAGGAAAATAATAAAACTTTAATATGAACGATAACAGGGTGATACTGAGTGGGCACCGGGCGACTTGGTCGTGCGGTTAGGAGCGCGCTGCTGTGAGCTCGCATCCGGGAGATAGTGGGTTCGAACCCCACTGTCGGCAGCCCTGAAGATGGTTTTCCGTGGTTTCCCATTTTCACACCAGAAAAATACTGGGGCGGTAACTTAGTTAAGGCGACGGCCGCTTCCTTCCCATTCCTAGGCCTTTCCTGTCCCATCGTCGCCATAAGACCTATCTGTGTCGGTGCGACGTAAAGCAACTAACCAGCCGATACTGAGTGGTGTAAGACAAAATTTGAACGATGCTAAACCCGTTATATCTGTGACGAATTTAAACAGTGTAACGAATTGTAACTGTTACGAATTTTATTTGCGTGATCAAATGTAAATATTGCGAATTTTATTTCTAAACCAAATTAGGGAAACAGGAAGAAAAAAGTTGAGATTGCACAAATGTGGTTTTGAAGAATAATTGCAAAAACAGGTCGGATGGATAGAAAAGCAAATGACCTTGTTTAAAAAAAGTAATGGCGAATCGATGTTTATTGGATAGGATAAACAAGAGGAAAACAAAGGTCCTTGGAAACGTACAGCGACATCGTCCCTGTACTTTACCTTCGATATGTTTATTAAATACGAGACTATGGGTACGACCAAGGATGTCATATACATCAGAAACTACGTCGATGAACTGGCATGTGCTTTATATAGCACCATGAAGAGGCTAACAGAAGATCATCAGATGTGGGTACAGCGGCAAGGCATTGCATTTAGTAGATGACTAGCAGAAGTACCCGTTCTTCGTACGGGTTATCAGAAACTGGTTTTAGTTACCCACACTATCGGCGTGACTGACTTCATTAGATATTTATATCACTGGTGTATTTACTTAAGTACGTAGAAATTATTTGTCATAATTATAGTGTATCTTCTTCTTCTTTTCTTCATGGGGCCTCTAAACATTAGTTCCTAATTAGCGTCGACCTCTAAGATCTTTTGCTACCATGTTTTTCCTTCATTCCCACCTAGATATACCTGCTCCCTTCACAAAGCTGCAAGTTTAGTGTAAGTATAGGGCCTACTTCCGCTAGATAGTACCACAAATATAAATATTATTGTATGTATTTGTTTGATCCGACATTTCGTAACTATTACAAATGATCAAGGAAATACGCGATGCATGAAAGAATCTACTATAATTATCGAGAATTATAATTCTCAGGGCTTGTCACTCATGTCGCACATCATATAATGAATCTGAGTATAAATTCTGTACAGTATATAGGTTGTTTTCATGGTTACAATGATCATAAAAGTGAACCAAAATATCGGCACTAATAACATCACTGATCCTACTACTCCATGATCTGATAGAAAATAGTTTAAACTATAGGTAGCAGACTCCGCAAAATGCTGAAACCTAAGCCAGTATGTAAAAGCGGAGGCCCGTCGGCAAACGCTGGTCGCTGTACTACGGAGATCTCCGGGGCTATTCTTTGTATACTTCACTCCCTTTCCATCCCCACCCAAAGGAGTGCTATGAGCGTCTTACACAACAGTTTATTTTTTCCTGATAATAAGTCGTATGTGTATCAGTTTTTGTTGGCAGCTATGCCCAAACGTACATGCATAATCTAGCTGCTGTAGAATCCTGGAGCTGACGTTGCCATGATTACGGCCGTTCGTTTCTTTATCCGATTTCTAGAGCAGGGGTAGTGTGGTTCCAATATCTCCGTAACGGTTGATTTTAGGGCCTTAAAACATGGTTTTCGAGCCCGTGGGGCTTACAGAGTTTTGTTCTTTGAGTCAAGGGGATTAAATTGAGCTTTATCTCGTCCTTATACGACAAATTCGATATTTTGCCTATATTAGCCTCCGCCCACCCCCGCCCCCCACCACGAATTGTTTTGAAAATAAAATACATCCTGTTACGCACTGGCAATGTAGCTTTCTATAGGTGAAGTAATTTTTTTAAATCGGTTCAGTAGTTCCTGAGTCTATTCGTTACAAACACACACATTTTTCCTCTTTAAAATATTAGTATTGTAACGGTTCAAATCCCGTTACAAGAGGATATCTGTATTTTTATTATTGTATGATTTTATCTGTATTTTATTATTAATATTATTATTATTATGTTAGTATTATTATTATTATGTTATCTGTGATATTGTTACTATTATTGTAATTATCAGTTTTATTCAATTCGATTTTGCAATGCCTGTTGCTCGCAAGATTGTACTTAGATGTATGCATATATACGTATGTGTAGAATAACACTCAATACCTGTACAGTGAGAATTGTTGTATATATCAGAGATTGGATGTGACGTTGGTACATTGTGCAAGATTGGTGGCGATTCTGCCAAGTCATTGCCACGCCATGGCTACGTCATCGTATTTATTTAGCAATGCGCTCAGAGACTCAGCCACCCCGGGGGATTTCACAACTGCATGTAATATTTGCCGCGTTGTGGGAGTATGTCATTGTTATTTCTGGATATTACGTAGCTGTGTCAACCAACGTCTATAAAAGGTGGGTGCATATTGTAGTGTCAGTCATTATTTAAACGGAAGCAGTACAGTGAACAAGTCTACTAGATGACGAGGCCTCAGTCGGTCAGTCAACGAGTGTGAACGAGAGATGGAGAAGACTCAGTGAGCCATTAATTATTGGTCATTGAGAGAGTGAGGCCAAAGTTGGTCCGTCACTTAGTGGAAGACACGGACGAAAGGCTTACCATGGAGTCAGAGAGGGCAACCCTGGACCTGCCAAGAGGTAATACCATATTGACTTACAAAGAAGTCAGATGATATGGAGAAGAAGCAGTCACAAGGATGTATCACCAAGTTAGGCGTGACACATCTACAGTAAACACCAGATCAAAGGAATACGTCGTAATTACACTAAAAGTGTTGAAGGTACAATCAAGTGAATCAGTGAGGGAAATATTTCGTATAAATTGTTAAATGTCCGGTCAAGAAGAATTCAAATTCATGCCTAGTTTCTTTCAGTTGCAATGTCATAATTTCATATTCTCATCTGTTTTATCGCAACAAGACTCACTATTTTTTGATATATTATTTAAAGGATATATATTGTTCTATCAAACGAATTCATAGTTTCATTTCTTTGACAGTAAAATATTTTAACCTCAAAATTAATGGGGAAACCGAACGCCAATCTCCTTTTCCCAGAACTTATATGGTATGTTGTCAAAAGTAAGCTTATTACCCCACACCCTAGAGATAGTCAAGAGTCTCATTCTATTATTGCTGTACTGAGTGACAGCTGGCGCCCTTCAAATAACGTATGTGTAAGTAAGCAGGTAACAAGTAAGTGTGAGTACAAGGTCCGACGAGTGTGTATTTTATTTAATGAATATTAATTTTCAGATTTCCCATTTTAAATGCAGATATTCAGATTTTTTAAGTTAAATGCAGTTTTATAATATGTGTAAAGTATGTAAGAGAGTTAGGAAAATAACAGTATAGATATAGATAACGATGATGATGCCAAATTTTAACTGTGTAATTAATTGTAGCGAATTCCTTGGATCACTTTGCCAACATATTTATCCAGTGTCAAAGTCTGAAGGGGTGGATTAGTATATTCAACAATGGCAGAATAATTATTTCCCCGGTGTTAAAACCGACCTACTTAGATTTAATAAACAAAATCTGTTTTCAATATACGAAGAAATAACAACCATCTCAGAATGTGGATCAACTATTAGATGTACAATTTCATCAATGGGAAAAGCATGCTAAATGCCTTTGTGAGAGAGATTCACTCATAAGTATTGATATCAACCTGCGATCATCCTATTGCTTATACTTAATAAATCAGTTCAATGTTCCAATTATTGAATAAAATGAATAAGCACGTCTAGATGAATGCTGCCTTTCCAACTGAATGTGATATATTCGATGTTCTTAACAATGTTATCTGAAAGGCTGAAAATTCGAGCAGTTCAGTTCCTAACTACAGAAATGAATAATTTAATCAGTGAGTTTGCTGTTGTGTGCGTTCATTGTTATGAGAGTTCCGTAACAAGATTCCTAATAACGTATAGTTACTTCTACAGACAGCTAAAGTTAGTACATTAAGCAACAATTACTGAAAAACCTCCTGCGTTAGTCACTATCATATAGCGGTTCAACTTCATCGAAACGAACCTAGCGTAAGAAAAGTAAGGAACATTGCCTCGCTTCCTGAAGAAGATATCAGATCTGTTCCTGAACAATGTTTCTGCACATGTTATGAAGTGAAGTCACCGGTAGTACTTGCAACCGAATGTATTTCGGTACTGTATAATGAATGGGAAAACATCGTTTTAACGAATATTTGATGCATTATATTTTTCTCAAACACATCATACTCAGTAAAATCCTTTACGCAGCACACTAATACATGACCGACAGAGGAGCGCCAGGAGAGCACCGGTATAGGTACCTCACATACCACCCATCTCTACGGAGTTCTAGAAGAACTTCCAACTACATGCAGCGATAGTAATGAAGGGGGTTTACACGGTAATTCACGGAGAAACTAAAAATGTAGAGAATTACAACGAATTATGCATTATCGCATAGATATGAATCGGGAATTACGGAACTTTTTGTTAGTTATCTTTGCAATAGCACATCTTGGCTAAGTAAATATGTACCATGCGCTCAGATATCATTTATACAATCTATTATCAGTTGACAAATGTTGTGATCATGCATCTATAGGCAATAACTTATAATTTAAATAATATACAGTCACGTAAATCGGCTCGCTAGAAACCGAAGGCGGCCTATTCGAAGGAAATGGTTTTGTGTTTTAAACATACAGTATAGGGCCTAGTACACAAGGTTCGAACCCCACTGTCGGCAGCCCTCAAACTGGTTTTCTGTGATTTCCCATTTTCACACCAGGCAAATGCTGGGGGAGTACCTTAATTAAGGACACGACCGCTTCCTTCCCACTCCTAGACCTTTCCTGTCCCATCGTCGCCATAAGACGTATCTGTGTCGATGCGATGTAAAGCAACTAGTAGAAACCTAGTACACAAATATAGATTTTATACCAATAGGTGCAACAGTTAACACTTTAAATGTAGAGGCAATACATGGGCAACTAAAATCAGTATAATGTCCGGCTCCATGGCTAAATGGTTAGCGTGCTGGCCTTTGGTCACAGGGGTCCCGGGTTCGATTCCCGGTAGGGTCGGAAATTTTAACCATCATTGGTTAATTTCTCTGGCACGGGGGCTGGGTGTATGTGTCGTCTTCATCATCATTTCATCCTCATCACGACGCGCAGGTCGCCTACTGGCGTCAAATCGAAAGACCTGCACCTGGCGAGCCGAACATGTCCTCGGACACTCCCGGCGCTAAAAGCCATACGCCATTTCATTTCATCAGTATAATATACAGTGTTTACAATTGATCTTGCCGATTTGTTCAACACTTGCTATTGTACTCATTAGCTGTTATGCAATCGCGCCAGTACAATATCATCTAACGGAGATGATTTGCAGCGGAAGTGACAGAGCACCCTTAAGCTAACTACAGTTAGTTTAATGCTACTCTTGACTGTGTTAGAGGCTTAGAACATATAGGCAATCGGCCTGTCGTCTTATAAGTCAGCGATATTAGCGCATCAGAGGCCTAGGAGAATATAATTTTAGGTTTTGGACTTATTAACGGAAAAAAGTACATTTCCTGTTTTCTTCCGAATATTGCTTCACCTATGTATACTAAATCTATAATATATGGCCTATCACATAACCCGGGTATTCTCGAACTTAAATTCTGAGTTTCGAGAATTTTTGTTAAAACACTTTCCCATGACGTCATAATGAGGAACAGACAGACAGATCATAATTGAACTGAAGTTACTTTCGAATTTCGTGTACCTACTCTGGGATAAATACAAATCATGAGGCAAAAATTTGAAGTCTATAAACGTCATTATAATCTTATTTATACAGATTATACTTCTATCAGCACAGAGCGAGTAGTCATGTAGTTCGGGTCATGTACTTGTCAACTTGCATTCGGGAGATAGTGGGTTCGAACCCTACTGTCGGTAGCCTTGAAAATGTTCTTACCGTGCTTTCCCATTTTCACTCCAGTAAAATTTTGGGACTGTATAAGGTCATCGTCGCTTCCTTTCCCCTCCCAGCCCTTTTCTAAACCATCGTTGTCATAAGACCTGTCTTTGTTGGTATGACGTAAAGCAAATTGAAAAAAAAAACACTATTAAATAGTTCTCGAACATTTCTTTCTTGGGCCTATGCAAGAGCTGTTTGAGTAATCACTCCATAGGTTGGTTTGATGCAGCTTTCCATGTCACCCCATCCTGTGCTAACCTTTTCATTTCTACGTAACTACTGCATCCAACATCCGCTCTAATCTGCTTGGCTTATTAATATCCAGGTCTACCTCTACCGTTCTTACTACATATAACTTCCCTCAAAAATCAACTGAACAAGTCCTGGGTGTCTTAATATGCGTCCTATAATTCTATCTCTTCTTCTCGTCAAATTTAGCCAAATCGATCTCTCATCAATTCGATTCAGTACTTCATCATTCGTGATTCGGTCTATCCTTCTCACCTTCAGCATTCTTCATTAACACCACGTTTCAAAAGTTTCTCTTCTCTTTCTTTCTGAGCTACTTATCGTCCATGTTTCACTTCCAGAAAAATGTCTTCCAAAACATCTCCCTAAATCCTGTATCAGTGTTCGAAGTGAGCCAATTTCTTTTCTGCTAAGCTCTTCCTTTCTTGTGCTGGTCTGCATTTTATGTCTCCCTTACTTCCGCCATCGTTAGTTATTTTACTTTTCAAGTAACAGTATTCATCAACTTCTTTTAAGACTTCATTTCCTAATGTAATATTTCCTGTATCCCCTGACTTCGTTTGATTGCAATTCATTACTTTTATTTTGGACTTATTTATATTAATCTTTTACTCCTTCCCCAAGAATCTATCCACACCATTCAACAATTTTTGCAGATCTTCTGCAGTCTGAGATAAAATAACAATATCATCGGCAAATCTAAGCGTTTTGATTTCCTCTCCCTGACTTGTGATTTCCTTTACCGCGTGTTCTATATAAACATTGAATATTGAACTAGAAATCTATTTCATGAGCAATGGCAATAGAAATATTTCAATATTTATATCTTTGTCTCTGGTTTCATAATTCAACTTAGCATTGTGCAGAGCTACATATAACACTTTCTCACTGTCTTGCAGAAGTATACGACTACAGAACAATAAGAATTCGATCTCAGAGAGATAAACTATCTTCGTTTATATGGAAATTGCTGGAAGAGAAGAAGATTACAAACGCAGTAGCTTTAACTCTGAGTAAATATACACAAGAACAGAGGAACGTAGAAGTGAGTTTCAGCGGAGACAGCAAACAAATGGGGTTAAGGAAGTGAGCTAAGTCTTTCTCATATGTGTGTATATGAGAGAGAGAATGAGATAGACGGAGAAGTAAACAGTCAGAGTGAGTGAGAGCGAAAGAGAGAGGGAGAGAGAGAGAGAGAGAGAAGTAGATGGATATAGAGGATGAGTCGATTAATTGAATTTATTGATAATTTAGTTGTCAATGAAACCGAAAATAACCGTTTAAGTAACGTGTATGAGAGAAGACTTACACAGAAGGAAGCAATAAAAAAGGAGGTAAAGTATAGAAGGCAGTGGTGGTGATTATTGTTTAATAATAATAATAATGTTATTTGCTTTACGTCCCACTAACTAATTTTTAAGGTCTTCGGAGACGTCGAGGTGCCGGGATTTAGTCCCGCAGGAGTTCTTTAACGTGCCAGTAAATCTACCGACACGGGGCTGTCGTATTTGAGCACCTTCAAATACCACCGGACTGAGCCATGGGTTAGAAGGCCAGCGCCTTAACCGTCTGAGCCACTCAGCCCGGCGATTATTGTTTAAATGGGAAGTGCAAATAAATGACCTTCCCTTCCTAAGTCTGATCAGAAAAGGAAAGGAAAATGATCTGAATCTTGGGAAGAATGAAGGTAAAGGCAAAGGAAAGAGAAGGGCCACGAAGGGCGTGAAGAGGAGAGACTTCGTAGGAAGAGTTGACAAGAGTACGGAAGCTCGGAAGTGCAAAGAGACGGAGAGACAATGAGAGACAGACGAGATGGCAGTAGGAGAGAGAAGACTGTAAGGTAAGACAGAGTGAAGAGGGCAACAAGGAACTATGTGAAGTTATGGAAGGAGATGGTAAGATGCAGAGAAGAAGGCAGTTAGAATCGGGAGGAGGGGAGAGAGAGAAACAGACAGTTGGAGAAAGGAGAGAAAATAAGACCGAGTGGAGAAACAGAGCATGTGACAATGAGGTAAAAACTATGACAGAAAGAGGGCGGTGGGGGGGGGGGGGGGCGTGGAGGGCAGGAGGGTAGGATAAGATATAAAAAATAAGGAAGTAAGAAAGAAGACAGGCATATAGGGGGGGGGGGGAATAGGGAAGAGAAAAACAGTAGCAGTAACACATAGAAGGTGGCAATGGGGTAAAGAGGATAAGGGAGAGAGAGTGAAAGAGAGTCACAGCTGAAGAGGTGTATATGGAGGTATCGTGTGAGACATATAAAGAGAGAGAGAGAGAGACAGAACGAGTTGGGTGCGTTGTTCGTGTCACGGAAATGTCGGGTTCGTACCACATGGTAGGCAGTCCTGAAGATGAGTTTCCGTGGTTTCCCATTTTCCCATTAGGTAAATGCTGGGATGTACCTTAATTAAAGGTCACGGCCATTTCTTTCCCAATCCTAGCCTTTTCCCATTCTGGCGTCGTTAAAAATTATCCATGTATTAGTGCAACATTAAACCACTATCAAAGTAAAATAAAAATACAGACAGAGAAAAAGGTAGCGGGAGGGAAGGACTATTAAATTTTGAGGCACGGACAAGGAAGCTCTCAGTAAGTAGTATTTTCTCTCTTCAACTGAGCCTGAAGATTTGAAGCATCAACGGTACTTTACAGCTTCCTTTCTCGAAGACAAAACAAACTCATCGATTTTATGAATATTTTTCGCATTTTCATGTTCCTTCATTGCTAGGTAAGGAAAGTTTTTTTTTTAAATTTATTTGGCTTTAGATCAGTTACAGACCAAACAGCCACCTGGATATTACAGTACGCTGGTTTGAACTTTACAATTCATTACAAGTAATTGTCACAGTGTGAAATATATATACATATAAAAGACATACTAGATGTTGCACATCATTACATTAAAATCACATAATTTCACAAAAAATCAATCAAATTTGTAGACAAGTTGTTGTTAAATAGTTCCCAATAATAGTATACACTTTTCCGTTTTTTGGTCGCCAGTAGTGTATTTACACAGGTTGGTAACTGTTGCTTAGCGTGAAGCAGAGCTGTAAGAAACATATTTTGTTGTTGGTGGTAATGAGCATATGCAAAAAAGAGATGGTTTAGGTCCTGAATCGACTGAAAGGAAAGTTAAATTGTCTACCTTTTCTTGCTACGGTTGATTTAAGAGACTTTGTATAAGGTGTTAACTCCTTCGTGTAATTAGCAGAGCTTGTGATGCCTGAACTGTGGTGCACGGTTACGCAAGGATTACCCGTTGTGCTCGGGTAAAATCAGAGTTCTTGATCGTTACAGATGTGATGTGATCGACCGATTGAGTGAGGGGCGAAGAGGTTTTAAATAGAGTTCGAGAGCAAAGAAACATGTTACAGATCATAACGAATAGAAAACGGAACTGGATAAGACACAATTGCTGGACGTCGGAGATAAACTACCTTAAGTAATATTTCACTGATTTTACAGGAGAGCTCGTACGTTGAGGGAAAGTTATTTTTCTCGAGTTTCCAAAGACGAGGCCCTATATAGTAAATGTTGCAGGCCAGAATATGGTGGGTTTTATTTGTCTTTTATGCCGTTTTTCAGCGTTTTTTGGCTTATTGGTGCATCTCTAGCTTTTCTTGAGGTCTTAACGGCTATTTTTGCAACTTAACCTTCTTTTGACTACATTTTTACTGCCCATTCTCAATTAGAATCATTAGTTTATCCGTCATATCTGAAACATGTTTTCTTCTTCCTTTTTCTACCGCTTTGTCCACACCTGTGGGGCCGCGGGTGTGAACTTTGTAGAACGTGTGGATTTGGCTCTGTTTTACGGCCGGATGCCCCTCCTGACGCCAGCCTTATACGGAGAGATGGGATGTAATCACTATTGCGTGTTTCTGTGGTGGTTGGTAGTGTAGTGTGTTGTCTGAATATGAAGGGGAAAGTGTTGGGACAAACACAAACACCCAGTCCCCGGGCCAGAAGAATTAATCCGAGGCGGTTAAAATCCCCGACCCGGCCGGGAATCGTACCTTCTGAACTGAAGGTCTCAACGCTGACCATTCAGCCAATGAGTCGGACAAATATCTACTGAACAATATCTGAAAAGGTAGAAAATGAAATGAAAAAATGAAACTAGCCTAGTGTTTGAAAATAACTAGGAGTATCAAATTACATGTAATATAAATTAAATATTGAAACGAGTTTGCCTGCTGCCATTTCTTGATGGATACAGTACTTTTGTATCCATCTCTTAGCACAGGCCAGAGTAAAGTGTAGCTTCCACCAAGTCCCAGTCTCATCCATGGCTGCGACAATATGGAAGTTGCTGGGGTATGGGTGGTGCTGAGTAATGACATTCAGAGCACGACTAGTGCATCTGAGTGTTATGAAAGGTGTTGCTCATAGGGTCAGTCGTGCTGCAATAGCACTTTCTGACCCAGTGAGGAAAGCAATGGCAAACTACCTCACTCCTCCTCTTGCCTAGTACGCCTCATTTTGGTGCTGCCATTGGTTTTTACGGTTTCCTTATAACCGCATAACCTTTGGTGGTGCTATTTGAGGATCCAACCAGCCTCTGGGCTGATGACCTAACAGACAGAGATTGAAACGAGAGAATTTGGATTTGACTCTTTTTGGAGGAGGAGATCTCGTTTAATTTGAGCGTTTAACATCCATTGATGTGGGGGGAAGTTTCTCGATGTTTCGCAACGTGCTGTCTGAAAACCGATGATCCTTTATAGCTAAGAACCTGGAGATGACTATTGTGATATACCAAATCCAACCGAGGTAAGGTTTCCGAATTCCAGTTTGTGTAATCGTAGCGTGGTTAATCCAAATATGATTCCAGTTATACCAAATTCAATTTATTTTTCCAGGATGTCCACTGCGGGTTCGCTGAATTCATTCTAGGTGGAAACAATATTTCATTCTAAATTTTGCAAGTATAATTTTAAAACAAATACGCATTTTTTAAAATTATGTTAATCTAAAAATATATACTGTCTAAAAGAAGTATTTCACTCATATATTTTTGCACTTTACGTTACACACCACCAGATTTTGGACTTTTTAAACATTTTATTCCTTCATTAAATATGTAGTTAAACCCGCCTGGTGGCCATGATGGTGGCGCTGAAGTCTAAAACGGTCTGACATCGAGGTTAGCAGGTTCGAGTCCCGTTGGTCGAAAAACTGTTCACCATCAGAATGTTGGCCGGCAGGATAGGGGAGGTTGTAGTATACAATTTCTAATCACTAGATTGCGTGCCAAAAGTCTGGATTAAATTCCAAAACCTCTCCGCAATGCTCATATGCAGTGAGGGCATATGACGCTATTGATGGTGATTCGTCCGTCGGATGGGGACGTTAAGCCTTGAGCAGACCCCCTTGGTGCTGTTCGACAGGAGTAGGCTATTTGCCGGCACCGGGTTTCACCCTCTCCCTACTATCATATATCACGTCATTCATTTCATCTCATTAACTCCTCTGATGAGGTTGACGTCAGGAAGGGCATCCAGTCATAAAAACCCGCCACGACAGATTTTAATGTCCTTTTTGTTACTTTTTAGGTCCTTTCTGAATATTTTAAGTCTTTTCACGGGTGCCTTTTTAGGAAATGTATAGGTCTTCAACTTACGAGTGCTAGCAGGTCGAATCGACAGTTCTGACCATAGTAAACTATCGTAAGAGCCAGTGCGATGAGGAGTAGGTGGATGGCATAAGGCTGAACTGTTGTATGATCACTAACCATTATTTATAGTTTGTTTCTCATTGCACATACGATAGTATCATAGCTTATCTTCATTCCTGCGAAAAATACGCATACAATAGTGTACCCATAAGAAGTCACGATCAAAACAAGTCACATACGATAAAAACGTCAAAATCGTCGATTTAGCACTTTAGTTTGCGTTCTAGTCGAGGTAATCGAAGGATTAGTACCGGGAAAGAGAGTCAGTTGAAGAAGATACCAGATGTTCGACGATTTAAGCAGAACCGATGGAGGCTATGAAAGAATTAAGAAGAATGGCCTGCCACTAAGCAGAATACTACAGTAAATGTGATGTCTTCTGATTTCCGGGGAGATTATTCGCAGATCTTTCAAGTTGACCCCTATGGGAGGCCTGCACATCTGGATGTGTGGTTATCATGATGATGAAGTAGAGAGAGGGTGAAACCCGGTATCGGCACATAGCCTATGTTTATCGAATAACATCAAACGGTCTGTTCAAGAGTAAAGATCCCCATCCGACAGACGATTCATCATCAAAAGGGTCATATGCCCTCACTCAATAAGAACACTGAGGATGAGTTTTGGGACTGAACCCAGTCTTTTGGCACGTAATCTAGTGTTCTAATCTGCTGGCGAACATTCCGATGGTGATTTTTCTCCACACCAACGGGATTCCAACCACCTAACCGCAGTGTCAGACCGTTAAGAATTGACGCCTTAATGATCATGACCAGCAGGCCAAAACATTGTCACTGAGCGAGTTGGCCGTGCGGTAAGGGGTGTGTGGCTGTGAGCTTGCATCCGGGAGATAGTGGGTTCGAATCCCACTGTCGGCAGCCCTGATGATGATTTTCCGTGATTTCCCATTTTCATACCAGGCAAATGCTTAATTAAGGCCATGGCCGATTTTAGTCCAGCTCCTAAATCTTTCCTATCCCATCGTCGCCATAAGACCTCTCTGTGGCGATGCGACGTAAAGCCACTAGCAAAAAAATTGTCATAAGATAATGAGGAGGATGGACAAAGACCAGTTACTTCGAAATGTCCACACTAAGTCAAGAAGTAACTGCAAGGAATACCGCCATTCAGGAACTCATAATACATCTTAGGGGCAGTAACTCCGACAAAAGTGAAGATGTAGACGAAAGAGTGAGGGAGGAGAACGAGTAGAAAGAGGAAATCCTAGCAGTTCTATTTTAGGTGGTTTCGACTTTTCAGTCGATAAGGTTGTGTGTGTGCGTGTGTTCCTATTCTCCAAGTATACGTTGTATATTCCTATTTTTACTAACAGTGCTAATATGGGTTGACCCGATAAACGGGAACTGACTCCATTCAATTAATTTATGCATTTATTTTACCTTGTGGAGTCGCTACGGGAAATGTTACGCAGAATGTCATGCGGTGTAGATTACATGGTATCAGATTACAACACAACCTCTCGATGCTTGAGTACTGCGTTCAAGAACATCATTTTTATGACAACTTATAGGAGATATTGCTCTTAACCTGCTTCGTGTCGTAAGTGTTGTGAACTTTGCTGTAAGCACGGGTAATCGTAGGATTAGGGTTTTTATAACGTACATGCATTTCAATTCGGAGTTCATTGTGATTAACGAGAACATCGTGTATATTGTGAGCGCAGAACCGTGTCGAATCTTTCTTTCTCTCACCAATCTGTGTGCCATTGCGGCAAAGTGCTCAGTAGTACGCGCGCTGCTGGACGAGACCATGTGCATAGTTGTTCTGTGGTTACCAGAGTACTATTGTGAGTATCTCGCATCAAATGGGGATAAGATGGAAAATGGATCAGCTACACATTAAATGGCTGATACAATCTCATAATTTGTGAAAAGTTGAATCAATAATTCTCGTAAACACACATCGAATGTTGAAGTGAGGTGTTGTGTATATCTAATTCCCTTCTTAGTGATATATTCCTTAGAGGATAATCTCTAAACGCCTTATTTTTCAGATCCTCAAATATGTGATAGATGCAGCAATCTGACACCAGCTAACGGAATGACAGTTACCATGCTAATCTGCAGGCTGCGATGATGGTCGCATAGAAATGCTGCTTTGTTGGTTTCTTAATATAGGAAATATTAAATGTCCAGTCCTAAGACAAGTTATATCTAATGCAAACATCTACTCCGAAAAAATGCTCATTGTCTTCTACTTACCGATTCATCAATCTTGATCGTGATCTCTAAAGACATTTATAATTGTTTAAGTTTTCATTTTTTTTAATGTGTAGTTTGATCAAGGGTTGACATAGCTGTATGCTTTAGGAGTTCATTCAACGTGTAGGAGTTTGTCGACGTTTCCTATTCCCACGGACTTGAGATTAAGATTAGGCCTGGGTATTTTCCAAGAGACTACCTTCTTCCTGTCCCGTGATGTGACCAAGAAATTGGAGAATTCTTTGTTGTCAAGGCTGATACTGCCGCTCAGTTCGTTGAGGATGGACTTACTGCTGCGGAATACCGTCCAAAGGATGTAAATACTTATTCTCCTTCAGCATTACTTTCTAAATGGGTTGAACTTTCTCAAATATCCACCACTTCGGTAGATGCAGAGTACAGAGTGGATCTCAACCCATAAGTGGCCACGGCTGGCCCGTGGTCCAACAACCCTGCACTCTGACCGACCAACCGAGCAGAGGAGAGGTGTCTACGGATCTACCGTGGCTCTACACCTCTGTATTCGGGAGATGGGACAGGGCTGGACCCCACGGCTCGCCCCAACCGTCGGCTGTCCTGAGAATGGTTTTCGGTGGTTTTTCATTCTACTGCACCAAGGCGAATGCCGGGACAGTTCCTAGTATAGGCCACGGCCGTCAACCCCCTCACTTTCTCCGAGCATCCCCTTCACCGCAACAAATCTCCCGGTCGGAGAGACGGCGTCACCGTCTAAGAGGCCCGCTCCTTCCCCTACAGGGGAAGAATGAAAACATTTTTGTAGTAGTAGTAGTAGTAGTAGTAGTAGTATACGCACCATAGAGGGAGACAGGAAATACTAATGTCTAGATGAATCTTATCTTCAGCCTTTTCGAAATGGAACGATCCTTCCAAGATAGTTGAATCATTATGTTCTTGATCTTGCCTCTCCTTTTCCTGCACTCCATGTCACAACTCTTGATGTTAGTTATAATAGCATCAAGGTAGAACATATCTGGAACTATTTCCATACATTCAGTTTTCCAGTTTTCCAGCCTTATCAGGCGCAGTCTCAGAATATCAGAGTCTCAAAATATCTGAACGTAAAATTGACGGAAAACAGTATCAGAATATCCGCAAAAAGTATGTAGCCGAAATAATTAAGGTATTGAGTCTAAGAATATCCGAGAAGTATAGGTAGATGCATAGGTGACAGGGACTTTTAGAAACAAACCGTTTTTAAATTTACTAGCTGGCTGTCCTTACTTCGCCACGGTGAGGATGAATTTTAAATAATTTTATTTGAACGCTTCTTGGTTTTTTTTACTACTTCGACGAGCAGTGGCAATGGAATCCACAAATGCCACTTGAACAGTTGAATTATCATGGAAAATAACACCGAACAAACAATGCCATTGAAGGATGGAATTCTAAGGGCAACCGTATCTTAAAAAAGACCCAGCCCCCAATTCAAGTTTTGCTATCTTGTTTGAATAAAGAAGTTAAAACATCTGATTTTCATATAGACAGGGTGGATATGAATCTCGAATGTTCGAAGAAAATAAAGAAATATTGCGTTTTAGACGAAAGAATTAAAAGTATTACAGCTTAATATGAGAAAATTGAAGACATCAATTTTGTTTTGAGAACAGTCTGTCAGTCTGGACTGAAACTTGTGGCAGCATTCTGATGAAAAGGTGTTAAATATTTTCATAGTAAAATTTGTAAATAATCAGGACTGTACATACTGTACATGACAAAACAATAGCTGTAACGTTTAAAATAAAACTGCGCCTAACTTTGTAGGTCGCAGTATTGTACATATACGACAGTCAATAGCTACATCTAAGGTATGGGACTAGGCCTGACTTTGCGCTGGTTCGTGGCTTTTTTTTTTTTTTCGAAGTTGCTTTACGTCGCACCGACACAGATAGGTTTTATGGCGACGATTGGACAGAAAAGGAATAGGAGTGGGAAGGAATCGGTCGAGGTCTTAATTAAGGTACAGTCCCACAATTTGCCTGAGGTAAAAATTAGAAACCACGGAAAAACATATTCAGGGCTGCCGACAGTGGGGTTCGAACCCACTATGTGCCGAATACTGGATACTGGCCGCACTTAAGCGACTGTTGCTATCGAGCCCGGTACGAACATTTGTGGGTATCTTGCTGTTTCCTGACAAATGCGGTATTACTCTCATTACAAGATGTAAATTACACTAGGAGAGGGACTGTTGAGTAAGGAATCTTTATCATATCGCCAAGCTCGGTGACCTCGGTTGGTAGTTGGCTTTCTGTTCCTAAGATAGCACGTTCGCCTCAGATCGCTGACACTTGGCAATGTGTAATTGCGACAACTCTATATCCTTGATTTTCAATATACTAAAGAACTCAGCCGGGAAAATACACTGACACCTGGCGTGTCTTAAAATCAATAGCATTTGAAAGTAGTGGTCGTGGTGGTTAACTTCTTTTTTTTTTTTTTGCTAGTTGCTTTACGTCGCACCGACACAGATAGGTCTTATGGCGACGATGGGACAAGGAAGGGCTAGGAGTGGGAAGGAAGCGGCCGTGGCCTTCATTAAGGTACAGCTCCAGCATTTGCCTGGTGTGAAAATGGGAAACCACGGAAAACCATTTTCAGGGCTGCCGACAGTGGGGTTCGAACCTACTATCTCCCGAATGCTGGATACTGGCCGCACTTAAGCGACTGCAGCTATCGAGCTCGGTGGTTAACTTTTGTTTTAAGGGGAAATACAACTAAATAATGATTCCCTCTTAACATTAGCCAGGAGAAAGGAGGAGGTCTAACACTTCGGAGAATGAAGCAACCGGAAAAAGGAAGAAGACAACCATTTTTACAAGTTGTTTTACGTCGCACCGACACAGATAGGTCTTATGGCGATGATGGGATAGGAAACGGCTAGGAGTGGTGAGAAAGTGGCCGTGGCCTTAATTAGGGTGTAGCCCCAGCATTTGCCTGGTGTGAAAATGGGAAACCACGGAAAACCATTTCCGGGCTGCCGACAGTGGGGTTCGAACCCACTATCTCCCAATTACTGGATACTGGCCGCACTTATGCGACTGCAGCTATCGAGCTCGGTAAAGAGGACAGCCAAAAGGAGGCCAACATAAAAGAGAACCTTGGAATCGTAGACCTAATACCAGTGAGTTTGGAGCAGAACGAGAGTTGATCAGGAAATATTAGAGAGATACAATAGAGGAGTCTGGCAAAAGCAAGTGGAAGCAATAGCAGACTCAGCAACGGACCCGGCGTACGCCAACTCACGCTTCCGAGTTCTAAGACTTACAATTGGCTTTACGTCGCCCCTACACAGATAGGTCTTATGGCGACGTTGAGATAGGAAAGGCCTAAGACTGGTAAGGAAGCGGCCGTGGCCTTTATTAAGGTGCAGCTCTAGCGTTTGCCTGGTGTGGAAATGGGAAACTACGGGAAACCATCATCACGGCTGCCGACATTGGGGTTCGAACCAACTATCTCCTTGATGCAAGCCCACAGCTGCGCGACCCTAATCGCATGGCCAATTCTCCCGGGTCACCATTTTAGTCACCTCTTACGACAGGTAACGTACACCATGGATGTATTCTATAGTACCAACCACTATCATTATTGTTATTATTATTATTATTATTATTATTATTATTATTATTATTATTATTATTATTATTATTGTTATTACTATTATTATTATTATTATTATTATTATTATTATTATTATTATTATTATTATATTTTATTTTTATTATCTGCCAGAACACAGTCCCCTTAGAGAACGAAATAGATTCACAAGCAGAGATGTATATTCACTGAAACGCTGGAACGAGAACGCAACTGCAACGCTGGCTAAAACTGACCCAAAACACTGATTCTCACTATCCTGACATAAAAGAACTACACAAGTTTATTGGCGAAAAGCGAATTTTACACATGTAGACTAAGGAGTAAGACAAGATCCATTCTTATACAAAGGATCTTAACACGGGAAAATGTGACGTCCTCTCACTTTTTGTCTTAGGAAATGTGTGTTTTATTATCGTCTAAGCCAGGGTGAGTAGTTCAGTCGGTAGAACGCTGGCCTTTCGAGCCCAGCTTGGCAGGTTCGCTCCCGGCTCAGTCCGGTGGTATTTGAAGGTGCTGAAATACGACAGCCTTGTGTCACTACATTTTTTTACACGAGAAAGTACTTCTGCGGTACAACGTTTCGGCACTTCGGCGTCTACTAAAAACATTAAACTGTAGTTAGTGTGACTTGAAACGAATAACATTGTGTTACTATCGTCTATAAAATATGAAGAATTTTTTATAGAGCTCGTAGGATAATTTATTATCCTCTTTAAATGTACCATGTTCAGAGATGCCCAACTGTCTATCCAAATTTATGTGGGAAAAAAAAACTACAAAATGCCTTTGTTATGTTCATTAACCGTAATAATGGTTATCCAGTTGTACTTACCCTTAAAAATTAATCACCACCATCCGCAGTAATTGTGAAAAGGCTTTTGACAACGTTAAACATGATGTCCTTATTCATCCGCTGGAATATACTAAGGTTGGCAGTAATTACATTAACATCATCGTGAAGCCTTTGATAACTGACAGCTCACATCAAATTTGATCACCTCATTTCTGAAGAGAACAAGGCGTAAGAAGGTGTGAGGCTAGGCCAGTAACTTTTCTCCAAAACTTTATAACATGTCTTCTAAAGCTACTTTTGGAATTGTCCTTGATGAAGTTGATAAAATAATCAGGATCAGTGGGGAACAAATAAATTCGTACGCTATGTAGTTAGCACCGTAGTACTTGTACACAGTTTAGAAGAAATTCAATTCCTTCTGAGCAGCATTGACAAGGTGAGAAATGAGTTTTGCCGTAATATCAAAATTCAGAGGATTAAATTCATGGTAACTAGCAAGCAATGCCGTCATCACCCTGGACGGAAACACCATTCAGTGGTGTCATATTGCAAGTACTTGGGCGTGTTGTTGTTGTTTGTCCAACCCTTGTCCCGTTTCCCTACGGGGTCGCGTATGAGGTGAGATGAATCTTGTCTTGGCGGGTTTTTATGATCGGATGCCCTTCCTGACGTCAACCTCATCAGAGGAGTTAATGAGATGAAATGAATGACGTGATATATGATAGTAGGGAGAGGCGCCGGCGCCGGCGCCGGCACATAGCCTACTCCTGTCGAATAGCACTAAGGGGTCTGCTCAAGGCTTTACGTCCCCATCCGACGGACGAATCACTATCAACAGCGTCATATGCCGTCACTCCATATGAGCACTGCGGAGAGGTTTGGAATTTAATACAGGCTTTTGGCACGCAGTCTAGTGATTAGAAATTGTATACCACCACCTCCCTTACCCTGCCGGCCAACATTCTGATGGTGAAAATTTTTTCGACCAACGGTACTCGAACCGGCTAACCTCGGTATCAGACCGTTCAGACCTCAGCGCCTTAACGATCATGGCCACCAGGCGGGCTTATTTCGAGTACTTGGGCGTGTACTAACACAAAGGTGGGATCCAATAATAGAAAGGATAGATACTTTAACTCATTCCAGTATTATTTGAAGGTTATATGACACGCCAGCCTCGTGGCGGCAGATTTACTGGCACTTAAAGCAG
Source organism: Anabrus simplex (assembly GCF_040414725.1). NCBI lineage: Eukaryota > Metazoa > Arthropoda > Insecta > Orthoptera > Tettigoniidae > Anabrus > Anabrus simplex. Next base: position 119,247,892 of record NC_090267.1, on the reverse strand, counting down.
GCATGACAAGGTCACGAGCTGACTGACAGATCTGCGTGTATGAGAATCAGCTGTTACGAGCGTAGACCAGGATGTCATCGGATAGCGCAGAGGGGTGTATATTACACTTTCATAACTTTGGTACTACGTGCAATACATGCAGACAACAACAAGAACGGGTTGTGCTAGATTAACGGGAGTTGGTAGGCGTGTTTATACATCTGAAAGATGGCGTTGGTTCAAATTTCCCTCAAATCGCTTTAGCGTGGAGGTAGTAGCGGCCTCATGACCTTGCACATCAGGTTTGCTTTAAATACGGGCTGTACTGTGCGAGAGCTTTAGTTATCTGTGGGACTGGACGGAGTGACTGTGACTGGGTCAAGAATGCCTTTACGATGGCGAAGAAGCCAATATCAACAGCTCACTGAGGTTGAACAAGGTCGTATAATAGGGCTACGTGAAGGTGGATTTTCCTTCCGCACTATTGCAGAACGACTTGGCAGGAATTTCTCCACTGTGCATGCGTGCTGGCAGCAGTGGTAAGGTGAAGGTACGGTCGCAAGAAGACCGGTCACCGGACATTCCCGTGGCACTACCGTGAGAGAGGACCGCCGTATTCGGCGTATGGCTGTGGCACAGCGGACTGCGTCTGGAACAGCAATTTGAGCGGCAGTTGGCACCACAGTGACGCAATGAACTGTTCGAAATCTGTTACTTGAAGAATAGCTGCGAGCCAGATACCCTGCGGCGTGCATTCCACTTATCCCGAACCATCCCTGCCTGTGACTTCAGTGGTGTGAAGAGAGAGCTCACTGAAGGATGGAGTGGAGGTCCGTTGTGTTTTCCGATGAAAACCGGTTCTGCCTTGATGCCAGTGATGGCCGTGTATTGGTTAGAAAGAGGTCAGGTGAGCGCCTGCATTCCACCTGTCTGCGGCGTCGACACACTGGACCTACACCGGGAGTTCTGTTTTGGGGAGAAGTTTCCTATGACAGCAGGAACACTCTCGAGGTTATCCCAAGCACACTGACTGCAGATGTGTACGTCCGTCCGGTGATTCCACCTGTTGTGCTGCCATTCTTGAACAGCATTTCCGGGGGTGTTTTCCAACAGGATAATGCACGCCCGCATGCCGCTATTGTAACCCAAAGTTCTCTACAGAGTGTCGATATGTTGCCTTGGTCTGCTCGATCGCTCAATCTGTCCCCAATCGAGCACGCATATGGGACATCATTGGATGACAACTCTAGCGTCATCCGCAACCGGCATTAACCATCCCTGTATTGACCAACCAAGTGCAACAGGCATGGAACTCCATCCCACAAGCTACATGTACATTTACATTCCTGCATTCAAGAGCCAAGCGATTACACCTATTATTAGTGGACCAGCATGGCACATTTGCGATGGCTTTTCTCACACAGATATTAACCTGTAGTCTTGTAACTTTAATCAATTAAATATGTTACCTTGACAAATATATTGCCAAAACTTCTGTGTCCTACATTCCTTATTTCATGGTGCTTGGATTTTATTTCCGCCAGTGTATATTCTTTCATATAAGGACGTACATAATTACATGTGTTCAATACGGCGTTTCCATGAAATGCGCGAAGCAACATGATTTGTAATCACCATGTATCAGGAAAGTAAAGAACTTTATAAGTTGCCATAAATTTTGAAGTACAAAATTAAAGTAAGTTTTAGGGGCTTTACATGCTCAACGCTCCCACGAACAGATATGAACCAGAATAATGGCGAATACTATGCCGCTACTATATCGCTTCTGTAAAAAAAGTCATATTTTTTATAATCTTAAACACAAAAATACGCTTCGATAAATATAGCAACTGTTCAAGCAGCCGCGTTGATACAGAAGTACACAAACGCAACTAACAAATTACTGTGTCAGTCATTATGCCACAGCTGGTGCAGCTGTATGTTTCAGTCTTTACTTATAGGCGGAAAGAGACAACTGGAATCTGTCATGGATAGGCGTGCACAAACCTGGGTCAGCAACATGGGAAAGTACAAGCCGACTGCGGGGAAGAGATTTGCGCCAACGTACACAGGTATTTCTAGCACGGGTACTGTGATTACGGTGGGTAAGTTTCAACACCTGCAACTTAAAGGAACTCCTGCGGGAAAGAATTCCGCACTTCGGTGTCTCCTTTAACCGTAAATGTAGATAGTGTGACGTTAGAAATATAACGTTATTATTTTGTCTCCTAATTTATGAACTCTAGATCGAGAAGCATTAACTACATGATTTATATTCCAACTATCATCTTATGAACCTTTCAGTAGCGTAATGAGAACGTCTGAAATTTTTGCTCCTCAGTTTGAGATGTTACCAACCCACCCATGAACGTCTACTGTATCCATTTATCTGTCAGTCTCAGTAGCTCAGATAATCATCAGTCATCAATTAAAAGCTGGGTGTGAGCTCGAGCACTATATATTACGGAATTATCACAGCTTTCGTGTCGTATTTAGAGATTAATCAGAGGCGGTTCGTCTTCATCAAGGCGACTACAGTTTCTGTCCTCCTCTATGAGATTAAAGATTCATTATAAATCTCTCTCTATTTGCTCGTCTGTCTCTCTCTTTAATAATAATAATAATAATAATAATAATGTACTTTTAAAAGTTGAAAAGTCTCAAGCTAGGCGGGAAAGAAACGAAGTGAGATGGCTATAACACGGCAATCAATCCTGAAGCATTATACGCATATTGGAGGCAGGTGACTAACTAACAAATTTAGAAAAACAAGAAAGAAAAATCTTTCAGAAAATCCTTGGCCAAGTATGCGTAGAACGAGTGTGGATGAAAAGGTGATTTGCTGATTTATAGCAGGATTCTAAAAACTACACTACTCTACAAATTTTTAAAAGCTTTAAGGAACTGACTTGAAGGTGCATGATTGATAATTATTTGGCTATGCTGATTTCGAATCTGTCATCCTTTTTAACATCACCCTCAGTTCTTTTGTTATTACTAAAAATGTCTAATTATTTTTCATTTTAGAGGTTCATCACAAATTATATATTTGTTGTTATTAAATTTGTATCATAAGAACAATGTGGCACACTCAGAAATAATGCTTAAACATCCAGCAAAAGTATCAGATCTGTGTACCTCGTATATTCTGAAATAATGCGTCATTAGTGAGGTAGGTCTTGACGAATTCCGTAAAGTTATTACATCACGGATTTGGTTGGATGTACCTCACAGGATTCGAACAAAATTCTGAAATTTGAAGTTCTTATTCATCTATCATACAAAAAGGTATGCATTACATGCAGAATATACTAGTACATTACCTTTAGACTCCTGATCGTGAAGCAGTTGGGAAGCTTTCTCTAAGGGATTTTCTTTTATGCGAAGCTGGACCTTCCTGCTGAAGAAACCAACAATTGTCTCTCATCATGGAGGGATCCCATCTACCTTGATATCACCGTTCCATTTGTAGTAAATCTTGGTGAAAACGTTCGCCTTGATCATCGCTAACTGCACCCAAATTCTCAAGGAAGAAGTCTATGTGCGAAATAGAAAATGCATTTTCACTGACATCCTACATCCTAAGTTTCTGTAGTTATCTGAAAGATCATAGATAAGTGTAACACTATTTTGTACTTTCCTGTTACCTAGAAACACATTCACCACTTTTTTGAATGACAACCACGCAGCAGGATCAACGGGATTCAGCTTAACATCAAATTGTGAATTCTTAAGCAATTGTCTTATCTGAGGACCAATGATAATTCTTTTACCTTGGCTGCACTTGTACTGGGAAACAGAGCTCTTAGGTATTTGAAACCTTCCCCTGTTTTGTCCATTTCCTTCACAAAGTTTTCCACAAGCCCCAGTTTTATATGTAAGGGCGGAATATACACTTTGAAGGGTTCACCAATGGCTTGTGTCTTATATTCTACTTCCCAGTTCAAATTCTTCTTTTTCTACAAGTCGCACCGACTCAGATAGGTCTTATGGCGACGATGGGGTAGGAAAGGTCTAGGAGTGGGAAGGGAGTGTCCGTGGCCTGAGGTGCTGTCCCAGCATTTGTCTGGTGTAAAAATGGAAAACCACGGGAAGCCATCTTAAGGGTTGCCGGTGATGTAGTTCGAACCCACTATCTCCCGAATGCAAGCTCATAGCTGCAAAGCCAACTCGCTCGGTAAATCCGTTTTTCGGTCAGATGAACCACTTAGGAAGGTTCCCGAATAACGAGAAAACGACTTATCCTTGTGGCAACCAGTGTTCATGAATATCATTAACAATATACAGTAGGAGAGTAGGATAGATTGCACATTTTGAACATATGCTGCACGGGCGTGGTTAGACACATGTTGCCGTGATCACCTTGCACGTTGTAATGACGTATCTTGATGTTCAGAGCTTGTTCGTAACTTCAGTAATGTTTGTTTGTTTTGCTGCATATAGTATATGTAGGCTTCATTAATCTAGAAAGATAGTAAAAACATTTTACCCCTTTAAATTGTAATGGAAGGAAGCTATTAGTTTTACGCGACGGTTGATATCATAGTCATGGTCATGGTCTTCAAGTTTTATGTAGAAACCGAATCATTTTTCATTTCAAAAAAATATCCATCCAGTGGCTGACATTTGAGCAGTGCCGTCTTGGGAAGAATCTCTTCTATGAGGCCTCAAATTTCCATTTATTTTTCATACTTATATACATACGTACATAAATACATACCTAAATACTGTATATTCCGGGGTTAAAGCTTAAGTCATGTTAACAAATTTTTCCTCATTTGCACGGCGCTACCATACAATGATACAGTATATCCTTGAAAGCATGACACTCCAAGTACATAGATACAGCACGAGATGGCGGTGCATTGGAAATGTACCACGCAAAGGACGATGAGGCACAGTAGTGAACCAGGCTCCGTGCAGAATGGATGTAAGGAAGCAAGAATGGCGAACAAAACAACCAAAATCTGTCGTACTTCTCTCCTTCTTCACTTTCCAGTTCTCTCACCATGTGCCCGTGCTTCAATACATTGTTTATTATGTTGTACCTGTCATTACCAGGCTTGCTCTGACGGAGGGTTTCGTCCTAGACTACTGTACACGTCTCTATTCGGAATTTCTTATACTTCAACCCTTCATTGAGCTTCATATTCTGCGCAAGCTTTTGAATCAATCAATCAATCAATCAATCAATCAATCAATCAATCAATCAATCAATCAATCAATCAATCAATCAATCAATCAATCAATCAATCAATCAATCAATCAATCAATCAATCAATCAATCAATCAATCAATCAATCAATCAATTCTTCATCGGCCGCTCTTCCCACACCCGTGGGGTCGCGGATACCAGATCGCAAATGTGGATATGACGCTGTTTTACGCCCGGATGCCATTCCTGTCACCAACGCTAAGTGGATGGATGTGATCACTAATCACTAATGCGTGTTTTCGTCGTAGTTGGTAGGGTGATGTCTGAATATGAAGAGGAGAATGTTGGAACCAACACAAAAACCCAGTCCCCGAGACAAACGAATTAATCACACGCGATGAAAATCTCCAACCCGGTCGGGAATCGAACCCGAAAGCCTCCAAACTGAAGGCTTCAAAGCTGACCATTCAGCCAAGGATTCGGACTAATCAATCCTTATATACCTAACTAGGAATCCGACTTTTCCCACCTTTCGATGGGTCAGCGAACAAGGCCTCTCCACCAAAATCTGTCGAACTCCTCTCCTCCATTTTTCTGGTCTTTCGCCATGTCCCTGTGCCTCAACATTAAGACATAGTTGATTATTTCTTTAGTTTCTTCTCGGCCGTACTAGGTGCCAGGCAAATTGTTGTCCCTCAGCAGTTCAATGACGCGCCAGACGCCAGAGCTAACGAAACGGAGTCCGCTGTCTCAAGATTAACTAGCGAATGTAAGTTGGTAAAAATGTCAAAATTTACGAGAGTCAAGAGTGGAATTAATGAAGAATTCCTCAATATTCAAACTCTTCCTCTGTTATCAGAAAGTATCACTTACAATTTTAACAGATGCGGAAAAGTAAGTCATCGCAGCACCTGTTAAACTGACATTGTTCTTGTACGAAATCAGTCTTACCTTTGCCAACATTAATGGAAGCCTTATTAGCAGGGCTGTGCTATTGTTTATATCACGTAAGAGGATTACTCAAAGAGTGTCAGAAGACGAGATGGGATTAGAAAAGGCTCAGGTGAAAACAGGAGAGAGCAAAGTGCTCCTACTACATCTATTCATGTTCTAAATACTAATGTTGGAGCCTGATGCGACAGATCATTAAAGGAGAAAGAAAGTGAAAGCCACAAGTTGTGTGCATGCGAGGATTTTCTTCTGCTACTGGCCATTCAAGTACAGTAAGTAATACACTCTTGAAGCTGGAGAAAACACTCATCTATATACATTGATGATCAATAGAATCAGTTGGCCGTGCGGTGAGGGACGCGCTGCTGTGAGCTTGCATTCGGGAGATAGTGGGTTCGAACCCCTTTCTCGGCAGCCCTGTAGATGGTTCTCCGTGGTTTCCCATTTTCACGCCAGGGAAATTGATTAATTATAAAAGCTGCGATTAATTATTCTAAAATTACAAATGATTTATTCTAAAATTAGGCATTCAAAAACTAGAACACAGTATACATTTCAAATATAAATTCTACCTAAATACAGCACTGCCTGGGAAGTAAAAAGCCTAAAATTATTATTTTAAATTTGGCATTCACAAACTGATACACACTACGAGCTTTCAAATATCAGTTTTATCTGTATACTGCACCTAATCAAATTTTCAGAGCATTCGTGACCAAAATTTCACATCTGGCGACTGCAACCATGTTAGAGCCGAGCTTGTCGCAATGATGAGATCTTGCAACAATCCGTGGTACTTTCTCACAAGGTGTTCCACAGTCTGGTCCTGAGCTCGACAGTCACAAGCAGGAGAGTTACAAATTCCCATTTGTACATGGAAGTGTTTCGTCCGGCGTGGAATCTCCTCAGTGGGTTCAATTCATTCCACACCTCTCTCTTTAAAGTGAATCCTTGTAGTTTCCTGGTAGGATCTGTAACACCTTAGTGGTTAACTGGTGCCGAGTTTCAAACCAGGTTCCATTCTTATTTGATATTGAAGTTATCTCGTACAACTTCCCATAGGGAGGACCTAGACTTCAGTTGGTTTGATGGAGGATCGTTAAGGATATCTTGTATAGGGAAATATTGAGAATGGTTGGGGTGGTGTAGTTTCCTCCATTCTCGTACCGTCACTTCCTGTTTCCTCAGTTGTGTTGGTTGACGAATGCTGATGGTATGCAGCCAGCGAATAGGAGTAAATTTCAGGGCGGGGTGCGACGTGAAGACAGCCTCGACAAAGGCGCACCCTCGGCAACGGACTGCTAAGAGAGGACGACTGAAATTCTACACATATGGTGGCTGAACTAGATCACAGATCGCTCACGGTCATTTCAAATAACAGCACAAAGCAGAATGCGCAACGGAAGCAACTGGATTTAGCACGTATAGAAATTCCAAACCCACTGGATGTAAATACGTGTTTTCACCATACACCAGTGTTGTTAACGCAGGTTACCAAAAATGTTGTGGTGTACAGCATAATGCATTATAACCCCTGGATGTCACACGTTACAATGAACATCACTTTCACACAACCACCTTGTGCAGGGCGTATTTTCGTTGAACGAGCTAATCCAGTTTACCCTCCATCCAGTGGATTGGAATGAATCTTAGTAGTTTTGCTATTACCTTCTATCCTAATTTTGTACCCTGATGAGCAATTGAATTAGGGCTTCAATACACGTACAGTTTCATCTAGAGTTGAACAGACCGGAGACAGTTCTACCCGTTCCAGCTCCTCGCCGCACACATAAAGATCGAACTGTCCGGTTATCAACTTCAGTTAGCCATGTAATACGGCTGAGTGTATATGTGTACACGTCTTTTGTGGGAAAAATATCGTTAGTAGATGAATTGCTTGCATATACAGCGACCGCATAGTCTTAGAGAAGATAGAACGGGAACGACGCAGAGTGTGGAGGAAAGGGTGGTTGAGCCGGAATAATTACACCCATGAGCTACAAGTGTACCCAAACGCAATTATTTACGTAGGGATAAACCTACTCTTTACGTTTTACTCATCACAAAGAAGCGAGACCTCTGAAGCCCTCAATAAAAAAAAAATAATTTGACCAGGTGGCAATATTTCACTATCCACACGAAGATTAGACTGACTGACCATTTGGTCTGCTGATCGGCCGTGATTCTCCCATACACGTCCAATCCGTCTGTCTTCCACGTCCTTCATTTACAACTGGCGGAATTCTTGCAGCCCAACAGTCCAAACGATCGGCCGGCCACGCCATACACGTCAGTCTTCAGCTGTTCAAGCCGATTGCAAGGCTAAACTCTCCATGTACGGGGCCCCTTAGAAATAAGTGGCTAGTAGCGTGTAGCTCCCCATTTCGCCTCGATGATGTCAGTGATGTGGCATGACATGAACTCCACAATATATTGAAGGCGTTAGGAAGACATACTGATCCATGGCCACCGCACTATAACGCACGAAGATTGGTTGGAGTAGCATCCAGATAATATCTCAGAGCTCCTCAATACGATGAGATCTATGACATTCGGGACTAGGCAAGCATCGTTATGTTTGTGGGATATTCACTGAATCAGTCGGCCTCAATTCGAAAGAGATGGGCTACAGGTAAAAGGTTTCCAGGAGGGCGCTCGAGACGAATTAGTAGGTGGTCATGATCAGGGGGCAGGTTCCTGTAACATTCGGCGGAGAGGACATTTGCAGATAAACCATATGTCCCATTTCATCTCACGTGAAGAGTCCTCATACAACGATACCGTCACCACCCACTGAGCAGTAATCTATTGGCAAGAGAGCCATTGTTTCATGTGATGGGTCCGTACTCGTACTCAATAATCGTTTGCGAAATTAATAACTGGTTCGATAGAAGTCAGTTCGGGTTTGGGAAACTGTAGGAAACTTACAGGATTCCAGCAAGATATAGCAGATATCGTGGATTCTGGAGGTCAAATGGACTGTATCGCGATTGACCTGTCTAAAGCATTTGATAGGGTGGATCATGGGAGACTACTGGCAAAAATGAGTGCAATTGGACTAGACAAAAGAGTGACTGAATGGGTTGCTATATTTCTAGAAAATAGATCCCAGAGAATTAGAGTAGGTGAAGCTTTATCTGACCCTGTAATAATTAAGAGGGGAATTCCTCAAGGCAGTATTATTGGACCTTTATGTTTTCTTATATATATATATATATATATATATATATATATATATATATATATATACATGGTATGAGTAAAGAAGTGGAATCAGAGATAAGGCTTTTTGCGGATGATGTTATTCTGTATGGAGTAAAAAATAAGTTACAAGGTTGTGACTAACAGCAAAATGACCTCGATAATATAGTGAGATGGAGAGTACGCAATGGTATGATAATAAATGGGGTTAAAAGTCAGGTTGTGAATTTCACAAATAGGAAAAGTCCTCTCAGATTTAATTACTGCGTTGATGGTGTGAAAGTTCCGTATGGGAATCATTATGTGTAACCGGGTGTTAATATAAGGAAAGATCTTCATTTTTGTAATCACATAAATGGGATTGTAAATAATGGGTATATATCTCTGCACATACTAAGGGAGGTGTTTAAGGGTTGTAGTAAGGATGTAAAGGAGAGGGCATATAAGTCTCTGGTAAGACCCCGACCAGAGTATGGTTCCAGTTTATGGGACCCTAACCACGATTACTTGATTCGAGAAGTGGAAAAAATCCAAAGAAAAGCAGCTCGATTTGTTCTAAGTGATTTCCGACAAAAGAGTAGCGTTACAAAAATATTGCAAAGTTTAGGCTGGGAAGATTGGGAGAAAGGGGACGAGCTGCTCCACTAAGCGGTGTGTACAGAGATGTCACTGGAGAGATGGCGCGGAACAACATTAGTAGACGAATAACTTTGACTGGTGTCTTTAAAAGTAAGAAAGATCACAGTATGAGTATAAAGTTGGAATTCAAGAGGAAAAATTGGGGCAAATATTCGTTTATATGAAGGGGAGTTAGGGATTGAAATAACTTACCAAGGGAGACGAACATTACATTTCCAGTTTCTTTACAATTATTTTAGAAAAGGCTAGGAAAACAACAGATAGGGAATCTATCACCTGGGTGACTGCCCTAAATGCAGATCAGTATTGATTGATTGATTGATTGATTGATTGATTGATTGATTGATTGATTGATTGATTGATTGATTGATTGATTGATTGATTGATTGATCGTCTGGTATCAACTGGTATCTCGACTCATCTGACCAGACGATCTTCTTCCATATTTCGAAAATCCAAAGGCGGTGTTCCGTTTGCCCACGTTCGACATTGTGGTTTCTGACATGGGATGAGCTGATGTACCGCTGATTTGTGACTCTTGTACCGTATTGCGAGGAGATGGTTGTGGATTGCATAGCTGCTCACACTTCCTTGTTGCCCAGCATTGAATTCGCTGGAGATCTACTGCGCTCTAGGCACATCTTTCACCCCTTATCATCTGAGCTAACGGACGGTGACCTACGTTTTCAGTATATTGTACTCAACAGCAGTAAACCTGGAGGTGGTGGTATTTCACGAATCCACGTACCCATTAAACACTCTTGCCACAGAGGCCCGTGGAAACCTCAGTGCCTGTATAAATTCGGAGATGGAATTATCCATAGGTCTGGCACCAACACTCTGGCCGCAATGAAATGCGTACGGATGTCGTACCTTGCCAATCCTGTCGTCAACTGTTACTCACACGGTCAGTACGAGAGCTGATGACATCGCACTGACGTTCTACGCTGTACTATTACATTTAACGGGCCGACTGCTGCGCCATTTCGCCAAAATAGCAACTATCTCTGATTCATTTAAAAAAAACTTGTTTTACGTCGCACCGACACAGATAGGTTTAATGGTGAAGTTGGGATTGGAAAGGGCTAGGAGTGGGAAGAAAGCGGCCGTGGCATTAATGAAGGTTAATTTACTTTCTAGGAATCAAATTAGAGAAGCAACAGCATAAAAGTCTGTGATGTCTACTTCCCCCAACAAAACACCACATACTTTTCTTTTGTAAAATATTTAGGTGTGTGTTTTGTTTCTTTATATATATATTGTACCATATTTCTTGTATAATTGTTAGCAGTTATTTTCTGCCATGCGGTAAATAAAATATTCTGCTGCTTTCCAGATGTCGCTCATTATCCAGGATGACAGATATTGTAGCTCATGACTCCCATATTGTTATTGTATTTATGTCCTACTAACTACTTCTAAGGTTTTTGGAGACGCCGAGGTGGCGGAATTTTGTCCCGGGTAAGTTCTTTTACGTTCCGGTAAATCTACCGACATGGGGCTGACGTATTTGAGGACTTTCAAATATCCTCGGACTGAGCCAGGATCGAACCTCCTACCTGCGCTCAGAAAGCCAGCGCCTTATCCATCTAAGTCACTCAGCGTTGCCTTCATGACTCAGCGTTTTGTGTGACTGTGCGTTTAACGTCGCACTAACTGTTGTAGGTTTTCTCAGACGGTGGGATATAGAAAGACTAGGACTGAGCAGATAGGACTACCACTGTAATTAAGGTACGTTTACTTGGTATAGCTCGCCCCTACGTTTTACTCGTAGAGAGTCCACCACCAGATCCGAAGATCGCGAATTCAAACTCGACAGAGGTAGTCGGACTTCTGAAGGATGGAGTGAAAGTACATTCGACACTCCATATCATAAGATCTCGTCATGTAAGAGATTTCTGGTGATACATTTCGTGTTTATCCGAAAAAGCAATTAAATCTCAGGCATAGATAGACCAACTGCGAGGCGGTTTACACTGTCATCTAGGAGAGTAAAACAGAACATCGAAACTGACGTGCAGGCAACATCGAAGGTGTCAAATTAAAGTATCTGCACGTGGTAACTGAGACTTCACGATTATTATTATTATTATTATTATTATTATTATTATTATTATTCAGGTGATATCCGCGGTCGGCAGAGGTAAGGAAGCGTGTGGGGTTAATAACTGGACAGTGAGGTAATTATCCTAATATTATTCGAGAAATTTTATTTCTTTCCTTTCTGATTAATTTCAAAATAATTTTAGCATAAACATCACCCAACAAAAGAGCATATGTGCTCAACAATATGACAGCATTAAAACAACTGGAGCGCGTCTGCTCTGAATAAACGACAAAGAGCTCGTAAATTCCGAATCAGGTACAATAATGAGCGTATAGCTTCAAACAGGTACATTAATCGCCGAAGGAACTCCAATTTTTCCTTCAACATACTAGGTGAGCATATTAGATATTTACCAGTACAACCAGCGGAGTAAAAATTCGTATTACAAATAGGTTAACCACAATTCAAAGGGAATACATAGTGTGTAAAGGGGGCACATCGCTTGGTACACTTTTAATGGAATTGTCACCACCCGGTGACCCCATCAAATATGCCCATGTTGATAAATATAAATTTACCTGGAAAAATTCATAGTAACATAGCTCACTTTACCGAGATCGATAGCTGCAGTCGCTTAAGTCTGGCCAGTATCCAGTATTCGGGAGATAGTAGGTTCGAACCCCACTGTCGGCAGCCCTGAAGATAGTTTTCCGTGGTTTCCCATTTTCACACCAGGCGAATGCTGGGGATGTACCTTAATTAAGGTCACGGTCGCTCCCTTCCCACTCCTAGCCCTTTCCTGTCCCATCGTCGCCATAAGACCTATCTGTGTCGGTGCGACGTAAAAGCAACTAGACATAAAAAGAGCTCACTTAATGTCAAGGTTACCTTTAACAGATTAGTATATGCAGAGCCATATGACCCATACTACGCGGCCACGAAAAATGAGAAAAGGAAACGTTTAACAGAGGCCAGAATCCAAAAATTGAACGTAGGCGGAAAAGCAAGCACACAGAATAATTTAAAGGAGAAAAACGTAAGTGGGCTTAAGGCCAAACACGCGGGTGCTAATCCGATGCTACCGGATGCCTAAAAGGTAAAACATTTCAGCTGGAGAACAACATTTAAATATAGAAGGTAAGAAATGTTAGTTACCCAATTCGAATAGAAGGGGAGGATTCTGAAGGTAACCACTCGTGCTCCCTTACGTTTAATTAACTTCCCAGTTTGAAATAAGATTGAATACCGAAGACAGTGCAGAATGCACTACATTACTGGAAATGGAAAGGTCTAACTATTACATTCTAAATGAAAAATCGCTGAAAAGTTTCCCACACTTCACTCGCAGGAAGAGTCACTTACCGTATTTAATTTTATACTGCCATACCTTGTTAGTTTGTACCTCCTTCAGGCCGGGAACCCCACCTCTTTGCTTCCGAGGGAGCCTCTCTCAATCCTCCTTCACGATGCACACACTACCGTGCTAGCGAGAAAAGTCCCGGAGACAAAGAATCGCTCCTCTTATAAAGGAAGAATGGAAAACAAATAGTTTACAAACCCAGGATGTGATTGGGCAGCCGCGTGTTACAAAACAGGTCCACGATTGGTGAATTATTTAATTTTCTAGCTTGTAACGAGCTGTTAGTATTAGTGGAGACGTTGGAGATATTATTGACAACTTTGCAAACACAAAATATAACATAAGCTTAACGATTCAACATTAAAATTTTCTCACCGATTAGTTTTGGACTTTGTCCTCCAGAGTTCATTTCAAAATATACGTTAGAGCCATCCTGAGATCAGAGTAAGTACTTTTACAACATTTCAAAAGTTCTTAGTTGCTATCAGAAATGGGCATAGTGGAGAAGGCGCGCAAAACAAACAGAAAGTGAAGGTGTACCCCTGGTACAAAAATAATAATAAATATTATTCAAATGGAAGGGTAAGATTCCGATGGCAACCATTCGTGCTCCCTTACATTAAATTAACTTCCCAGTAGGGAATAAAATTGAAGACCGAAAACAGTGCAGTAAGCACTAAGGCCTAAATATAACATTCTCATTCTAAATATTATTATTATTATTATTATTATTATTATTATTATTGTTGTTGTTATTGTTATTATTTCGGAAATTCTGTGGAACGCAGATGTGTAAGAAGATGGTGGGGCGAATGGATGGACAGAGAAAAATCACAGCCTAATTATGTAAAACACAAAAATTTTAAATTTTATTTCTTTCCTTTTTGTTCTCTCTGACTTTAAACTTTGAAAAACAACAATTCAGGAGCTCTTTGCTCAAATGACAGGAATGATCAAAATTTCAGGTACACAGTAAGTTGTAGAATGAGCTTGTAGCTCCAAAGTTACACTATTCAAAATAGCACAATTGCTGCATTCAATAAATACTCTAGAAGACTGAGCTCCAAAACTTATTACACTAGCTTCTCCAAGGCACAATTTTCTAATCCAAATTTTACATTAGATCATTACGAAACAGTTTTACTGTCTCACCCGCTCGACGGTCTGATTTACACTTGACTATGAACAGCTAGAAATTAAACAGGGGCAATAAATATCCATCCTAAATGGCCGTAGAGTAAAAAATGCTAGGAGTCGAACACTTGTACTCCTTTGGAAATACACTTTGAAATATTAAAAATCCTATCTGGACTTATGGCCCTTAGTCACAGAGGCTAAACTTATTCTACAAAGGGTGACTAGATGGAGAAAAATATAACGTTCCAAAAGAAGAGATAAATTATAAAGTTTGCAAAATCTTATTCACCCCAATACCAAGTTGAATGGAAATTAAAAGAGGGTGAACACTCTCTATTCCCTAATTTAAAATTTACCCAACAGGAATTTGAATATAGTCCAAGGACTTGCTTGAGAATTTACATTTAAAAGATGATATACGACTTAAGAAATTTACATTAAGAAAGAATTTTGAAACCGCCCCCTCATGTCAGCTTTCTGAAAGTATTACATGTTTAAAAGATGTTCGCAATCACCTTCAGCTGGTGGACCTTCCAAGGTTTTTCCCTGCCTCCACAATGTATGCACTCTAAACCTCTAGATTGGAGCTATGGAAAAGACCACATGGCCCAACAGCTCCCATCTTTTATAGCGGAGGGGAAGGTTCCAGAACTCTCTAGGCCTAAGGCCTGTACACACCCTTAATTTTGATTGGCTAATTGAATTAATATCTAAAATTTCTGATTGGCTAATAATCTCATGAATAAGGAAGAGACAGAAGTTCTAGCAACCTTAGAACACCAAAGACAATCTACAAACCCTTCAGTTTAGAAAACCTCGGAATACCAAAGTCTCCATGAATATTAATTTTTCATCCTCCCACCAGAGGGGGTACATAAGTCAATAGTAGAGACATCTGAAGATTAAAGTTCAACCTTCTTCCAATACACAGTTCAAGGTTCACATTACAGATGGCCTTCTAAAAAGCGCTTAGTTTACATGCTCGGAGCAGGTGAACCTCCGATACAATTATTATTATTATTATTATTATTATTATTATTATTATTATTATTATTATTATTATTATTATTATTATTGTTACCGTGTTTTAGCGGTAGGTAGAGGCGTAAGAAGGTGCGGGCGTGAATGGGTTTCAAACTACGGAATCAAAGTTAATGTAAAAGTAATTTAAAATTTAACTAGGTTATATTTTCTTTTCAAAAACAAAGCAATAACAGACATGGCAGGTACAATGTAGCAAAACAAGGGGAGATACAATATTTACAGGTTTTGGGCTTCACGCCCTGACTTCTGCGATCAGCTCAGTTTTACCACAAACACAAGTTTTAACAGAGGGGCAGAAAACCCCATTCATCCCTAGGAGCCCCTGGCTCCGAATTACACAGAAAAGCCTCCACGAGGCATATGACACTCCATTTTCAAAAGAGCGATCCGCTCTTAAAATTTAAGCCTCTCAAAGGCCACACCAAACTCTACCTTCAAGCTGTCCTCTAAGGACGTATTCACAGGGGTAAAATACCCAACCTACAGAGGTCTATTACATGAAAAGAAGGTTGATTACATGACCTCTAAACTAACAATTTGAGAGGAGGCGATCTTGCACTCCTAATACACTTTGTTTTTTAAAACCTAATCTGGCTCTGGGCCGCTAACGCAAGGGCTAATCCCATACTACAGAGGTGACTTAGAGAAGAACACTTTACATTACATAAACGAAGAATAGTTTGAGAAAATAAGTTCACCTCAAAACAAATGTGAGTGGGAGCTCGAGAGGGTTAGCACTCTCTATCCCAATATGTAGCTTTACAAGAAAAAGATGAAAAGAGTAATTACATTTTAGGAAAAGGTTACATGATGGAAATGCTTCGAACCCGCCGCGAGTGTTAAACTGCCGACCTAGCAAGAAAAGAAGTTATTAATAGGCCATTACCTGGTGTTGAACGGCTGAAGAAGAAAGAGGCGCTTCCCGCCTCCTGCTATGTACTTAATACACTGAAAGATGGAACAGAAGTGGCCCGGAGACCCCAAAATCAGCAGTTTATATCCTCTCGCGGAAGATTCTAGGCGTTAGGGGAAATAAAACACCCTCCCTCAAAGTTTTTATTGGCTAGGGAAAAGAAACCCCTACATAGAGGAAGAAGAAACACATTATTGGTGGAAAATTAATTAAAGAAATTCGGGATTGGCTAGATCCAAAATAAGGGGAAAAAGAGGGGTATACAGCCAACTTAAACCATGACAGAAAGAAATTTAACAAAGAACAAACTCTTGAAATAAAAATTTCTCCAACAAAATAGTTCTTTGATTTCGCACTAGGTTGCACTAGTGTAATTCTTCAGTAGTGTCCTCTAGAAGAGAAAGTTCACACTTCTTACTTCAAGCGAAACAAAAACACATCAAAAGTGACACAGTTCAAAAACTCAAAATTTTCCACGTGGTGACATCTTCTGAGAAAGTAGAGAATTAATAGAATAGATAAAGTTCAACCTTCCTCCAGAAGAGGAGTTTCAACTGGCGCAACTTTTAAATAAACGGTGTAGAGGTGTACCGCCCGGTACAATTATTATTATTATTATTATTATTATTATTATTATTATTATTATTATTATTATTATTATTATTATTATTATTATTATTATTATTATTATTATACATGGTTCGATCATGGGAAAGCACACAAGACCATCTCCAAGGCTGCCGACAGTGGCAATCGAACCCATCATCTCCTAATTCAAGTTAAGATCTTCTATGGTTCTCATCTCGCAGCTAACTCACTCACACTGATGTGTTTGTAGCAGAATAATTCAGCAGAATCACAGAGTGTCTACTGTAGATTATAAGACAACGAAAGGGGGGAAATTTCTCCCGAGTTACAATAGAGCATATAGAGCATACATTTTAATTTTTTAATTATCCGTGCATGACTGAAATTAATTATTCTTCACGTTTCTAGCTCCAGTTTAGTTGCGTGTTAATGTACGCAGAGGATACTGTAGATTTTTTGGCACAGCTTCTTAGCTGAATGGTCTTCGGTTCAGAGTGCCCCGGGTTCGCTTCCTGGCAGGATCGGAGATTTTATCCACGTCTGGTTTATTCCTGTAGCTCGGCGGGCAATGTATTTGAGCTCGTCCTAATACCCATCTGCAACCAAATACAACATATTACAATACAAACCATCAAACGAAACGCGCAATAGTGAATAAATCTCTCAACATATGGTTGGAATCACTATAGGTAACATACCATGAAATTAGGCTTAATCTATGTATACTGCCAACGTAATTGGGAAAAGGCTAGAATGAAGAAGAAAACTTTGGATGTCTTCTATCCCTTATCCGCGGAGATCTCTTTGACCTGTCGGTGTTAAGCCAACCATTCCAAATGAAAGACATTAGACAATTTTGTCAGCGTAATTTACTCCTGATGTCAGGCTTTCTGTTCCCCAGTTCTCCATTATGAGCAGGCTCTCACTGGTGCTATTGGGAACGTCAGCATTTAATCATGTTGCATGCATGGGTTCACACATCGGACTGACTTCAAGTGTGAGATCTAAACGGCACGGTAAATTAGTTTGATTGAGGACCATTATCTTAAAGGACCATTTCACTAACGGCCGCAGCTGTCAGTGACGTCAGCCACCTTGACAGGTTCGGAATAATTCGAGATAGCTGCACTTATATTATGACCTCCAGGGGCGTAGCCAAGGAGAGGGCAGTGGGGGGTTAGAAACCCCCTCCCCCATGGAATTTTTACATAATAAAATAATCAGAAACTAACAATAAACAAGTGAAATTCGACACAATGGATTGGCTCATTTGAACATTCACAGAAACATAATTGTAAAATCAACAGATCTCTTGAATCTATTTTCTGAGAAGCGTCGAAAGTATGATTTTAGATTGTAAAACTGAACATACCATTCATTGTTAAACTGTTGACCTTGATCATATTGTTCTCTTTCTATATTTAAATATAATATTTTTTTATGTACCGGTACTGCAATCTGAATATCAACATAATTCATTTACATCAGTGTCCTTATAATGACATGCATGCATGCGCGCACTAAACACGCACAAACATTATGTTCCATCACCATTGTTTAACTATACCCATGAAGTGTATATTTACCGGGCGAGTTAGCCGTACGGTTAGGAGCGCGCGGCTGTGAGCTTGCATCCGGGAGGCAAATGCTTGGGATGTACCTTAATTGAGGCCACAGCTGCTTCCTTCTCAATCCTAGCCCTTTCCTGTCCCATCGTCGCAATAAAACCTATCTGTGTCCGTGCGACGTAAAGCCACTTGCAAAAAAATATAGCAAAAAGGAAAGAAGTGTGTATCATAGAATATAGAATCATAAATGCGACATGACGATATCATTGTATTAGCTAAATTATAGCAGAAGTTACATGGGTACGATTTTTTTAATATCCAAATATTCTGAAACATAACCGTATTTGACATAACTGAAAAGATCGCCATAAGACCTATCTGTGTCGGTACGACGTAAACCAGCTAGAAAAAAAAAACAGAAAAGAGGAATTCGATCAGGATTGAACTATGCCATCACAACTATTTTCAGACTTATATTCCATAAATTATATACGTACGACTTACATAAACTCACGTGCCGACTGGTACGAAATGATACGGAGTGGTACGGCTGGCGATTGTTATGCCTAAATAATTATAGTTGTAATACTGAAAGATACGTTTTGACAGTTCTTAGAGGAAGGTTCGTTTACTGCCTACCTGTGTGAGGAGGAGGGAGTAGGGCAGGGATGGCGAACCTTTTCCAACTAGTGTGTCATTTTAAGTCTGGTTTATTATTGTCAACTGTTGACCGTGCCACTTGTTATTTTGCTTCAAGGAAAATGTACAACCTACAACACCGCCCCCCCCTTCCAACATGTTGTCGTAGTTCGTATGCTCAACAATTTAACTAATTTCTACCTCATCACATGTCCGCAAGGAAATCAGAAGAAACAGCCATCCTTGCCTGTAAGATCACATTCATGCTTTCATCAAAACATGCTGTATACATGAGGGAGTTATCCAAATTAGCTTTCAATTGCTCCGAAACTTCTTCACTCATTTTTATTACAATATCCTTGACAGCGGTTCAGCTGGCTGGCATTCCTTTAATTCTGTTAATTATTAGCTGTTAGGATAGTTTTCAAATAATGTGTCGGACGTCAATAAGAAAGTTTCTTTCAAGAGCTCACCATTAGAAATCAGTTTCCCATGTACGCTGTACTATGCAGTGAGACAGATGGAAACAGACGCACTGATATTCCTTGGCCGGAAAGATGATACAAAATAGTTTGTTATGTGTAATGTTCGATTACTCTCTTCTTTCTTCATTTGATATGGAACAAACATTTGAATGATTAGTCTCGAAATAACGCTTTACATTAAATGTGGGGGATACAATTGTTTTCGAACACAGGCAACACATCTTTCTGTCAGTCCGAATTCCCTTGTCCAGAGTTCTTGAAATATACGGTCACCACCTTTGTTAAGTTAATGTTCTTTTCGGCACCGAAAACATGTTTGCGATGTCCGTATACAAAACCACCAGAAAACGACACTATTTCACCTGCCTTTCGTACGTATCAGTATAGCAGTGTTGCCATATTGCACGTCCAAATGGAGCTAGTATTTAGATTTTCAATATTTATTTCTTACAGTTGAAACACTATAAGATATGTATTGTCTGTACTGCAAGACGTATATATAAAAAACATTATTATGTTCATGTGGCGTGCCACTGAAAACAAGCCCACGTGTCACCCAATGACACGCGTGGCATAGGTTCGCCATCCCTGGAGTAGGGGGTATGGTTGTCGTGCAGGTGGCGTGCCAGATGCGACCATGCCGCATGCGACCCGTGCCACTAGCGACCGCATAATCTGTAACCGTGCCGGATGCGACCGGCGTTGACAAACAAATTGTCATTTGATAAGTGGTGTCATCACCCAAGATAAGGTAAGCTAACCGAAGTGCAATGCCATTTCAGTAAGTCCTATAAGCAACTACTGCCCCTACTTTACATAACACTTGTGGGGGAAACTCGTTTTACAATACGAAACATGGTGATGCGTTTACGTCTTTACCGGGCGAATTGGCCATGCCCTTTCCTATCCCATCGTCGCCTTAAGACCTGTCTGTGTCGGTGTGACGTAATGCCACTAGCAATAAAAAAGATCCTAATTCTCTGAAATGATTTACGACTTAGGCCTACTTATTTATGGTGTCCTATTAATACCAGGAGTGTCCGAGGACGTGTTAGGCTTGCCAGGTGCAGGTCTTTCTACCTGACTCCCTTGGGCGGCCTGCGTGTCTGGATGTGGGATTATGATAATGAAGTAGGGAGAGATGAAACCCGGTTTCGGCACGTAGCCTACTCCTCTCGAATAACACCAAGGAGTCTGTTCAATGCTTTACGTCGCCATCCGACGGCCGAATCACCATCAACAGCATCATATCCCCTCACTCCATTTCAACACTGAGAAAAGGTTTGGATTTGAATCCCGGCCTATGGCATGCAGTCTAGTGATTAGAAACTGTCTACCACCAACTTTTCTACCCTGCCGGCCAACATTCTGATGGTGATTTGTTTTTCATCCATGCTAAGTGGCTCAGACAGCTCAGACGGTTGAGATGCTGGTCTTCCGAGTCCAACTTGGCAGGTTCGATCCTGGATCAGTCCGGTGGTATTTGAACATGCTCAAATACGTCAGCTTTGTGTCGGTGGATTTACTGGCACGTAAAATAAGTCCTGCGGGACTAAATTCCGCAACCACGGCGTCTCCTTAAACCATAAAAGTAGTTACTGGGACGTAAAGCCAGCAACATTATTATATTTTTCTTTCGACCAATGGCACTCGAACCTGCTAACAACGGTGTCAGACCTTTATTTTAGAAAAGACCAAGTTAGCTACTTATAAGCAATCTGTCACTTGGTGACAGCCCTTAATGCAGATCAATTGTAAGTGATTGATGGGTCGCATGCGGCACGGTGCTTATCCGCTCGGTCGCTATTGGCACGATAATGGCCGGGTCGCATCCGGCACGGTCGCATCTGGCACGTAACCGTCGAGCAAACATGGGCGGAACCCCTGCGGTTGCCATAGAGATGAGCCGGGCCGGTTCGTGTTGCTTGGCGTTGCCAAACCTCTCACTTCTGAGTTATGTGCAATAGAATACAGCGGTCTGAACGAACCAAGAAGTGAGCCGGAAGGGAGGAAAGGGAGAAGGGATTGCAGAAATGTGGCAATACTGTGCAATGGCACGTGAAATGTTCCTCAATCCAGCCCGATTTGTCAAAACGCTTAATATTACAGGTATAGCATCCATGGTTTTAGGCGACCAGTCAGCCAAATGTCCTTCACTGTAGAGTAACGGTTACTATTGTTAGCTGCCGTCCTGGTTAGGATAACCGTGGTGGTACTATCACCTTGGGCTCAGGGAGGTATTTCTAACGGTGCCCTATATGAAGGGTCGGAATTGATATTTATCAGGTCAATTTGCTGATTATTCGAAAGAAAATTGAAACTTCAGATTTTCGGCCCCTCCCTTGCCATGTAATTCTTTGAGATATCGAACCATTTTCTTATGCAATTGTAAGACATGGAATACTCTATCTTTATACAGATTAACCTCCATCATATGCCATTTTATTTCCGAGTTCTAATAATAATAATAATAATAATAATAATAATAATAATAATAATAATAATTTTTTTAATGTACCACTAACTACTTTTACGGTTTCCAGAGACGCCGGGTGCCAGAATTTAGTCCCACAAAAGTTCTTTTACGTGCCAGTAAATATACCGACAAGAGGCTGACGCATTTTATCACCTTCAAATACCATCGGACTGAGCCAGGATCGAACGTGCCAAGTTGGGGTCAGAAGGCCAGCGCCTCAATCGTCTTAACCACTCATCCTGGCTCCGAGGTATTAATCGCATACTAAATCATGCAGTACAGTATATCTCAAAAACGTCACTTTCTAAAAGTCCTTCTCCCACCAACGTATTTAATTGTGACCCACCAAGTGTCACAGCATTCTACATGCGCCCCCCCTCCCCCCATTTCAAATCAAACTGTACCTCGACCTCTAGTTCCGAAATTATAAGCCCGAACGTGAAGACATGATTTTGTTACACTAAGTTTCGAATGTAAGTTGACTGGTTTCATAGGCGCTGTCGCGCCAAAATTGTTTGATTGTTAATGTTGTGCGTAATCATATTAATGCAGTAACATTTCATTGACTTTTTTCATCGCTGATGCATATTTAATGCAATACAATAACTTTTATTACGTGTAGTTAATCTGCTTTTATTGAAAAGCAGTGAAGCTTTGTATTTGCCATTTAATTCGATACAATATGTTCTAAAATTATAGTTCAAAGACACAATAAAAAGTTATGGGGGTCGTATTTAGTGCAAGTGTATGATTCAGCTTTATAATTTCTACCTACAAAATTTGATCTCTGTAATTCGTACACCAGGCAACATTCGACCTTGCTGTTTAAAACAGCATAATTCCACGTTCAGTAATTGTCGAGTTCTGTGGTGGAGTGTTTGTCGACGAAATCTTCTCCACTCGTGTACAAATTTTATCACTTCCAATTTTTCAAGATAGAGTTGTTAGATACATGAATTGAAAGCAAGTTGGTTGATAAAATGTGAATATTTTAACTTAAAAATATTGCAAGTCAATTTCATATCAGGTTTGCCTACGATAACATTCCTCGTGTGAAGATTATGACACTTCGCTTCATTTTAAGGTCATGGGTATTTCGTCAATACTTGCTCGCTTGAAAACCATGCAAGTGATTACTCATAAGCGATAAATGACAGTATTAGCACACTTTCCGTTGCTCTTTTTTCATAAAAAAGAGTAAGCCACCGAGGTTTTTCTCCACCCTGATAGATGAGATTTGGACGCTGGTGAATCCTACGTGGGATTACATGTACACCCTCCATACCACGTATCGTCAGTAAGAGTATTCGGGCTAAAATAATCCATTAAACCCCGAAAGTTAAAACATAACTGAGGTAAGCTAAAGGAAGTTTGTATATACGAATTCCAGGCAAAATCACTTGCGTACAAACCATGAAAGGTCTTGGAGGAGTGGAAGATAAAGGTTTCACTAACTGCAAACTAGGCACTACGTGGGTTTGAGTGGTGAGTTCTACCTCCAGCCACCTTTCTCCTTCTCCCTAGCATTGAGCGCGCTTCACCGCGAGATCCGCTCCTTTAGACTGATGCTTGGCGTCGTTTGGATTTATGCCCTCGGAGGACATGTCCTCCTTCAGAGCACGAGTTATTGTTTCCTTTTGGCCGCCGTCGTAGTTGACGGCCGTCATGTTTCAATTCTAATGCTGTCCTATGAACTGAAGTATCATTGCTGAGCCCGTACCAGCTCACTCGAGCCTCTCGCATTTTCTCAGGTACTGGAGTCAATTCAAAGTCTGGCCTCACACCGTGGTTTCTCACGTGGTCCAGTTTAGTGAGACCCTTTGGCCATAACGTGGAGGTGTTGTTCATGTTTCTCTGTACAGACTAGCCCTCCGTCCCGTACAATGTCACTTCAGTTTTTATGTACAGTAGCAGACGAAAAACTTCCGTAACCTGGCGACACTCCATTCAGTCCCGGAACCGTTTATCCTCCAGGAATTAACATCGTACTCATTCATACTGGTACACCGGCTAAATGGTTAAATGTTTAGCGTGCTAGCCTTTGGTCCAAGAGCCCCGGGTTTGATTCCCGGTCGGGTCGAGATTTTTAACCTTCATTGATTACCTCCTATTGTTTAGGGGCTGGTTGTGTGTGCCGTCATCATCATTAGAATTCGACACGCAGGTCACCTTTACGGCGTCAATCGAAAGACCTGCACCAGGCCTCTTGGGAGGCCACACGCCATACTTTTTATTAACCTGGTACTCAATCTTAGTGCAGGCTGAATGAACTTCTTGGTCATGTGCCTCACCAGAAGTAAAATCTCGTTTCTAAAGTTTTCTATTTCCTTCTGGGTAAACAGACCACGCCTTTACCGTCTCTGCTTGACAGCCCCTATATTAATTCTACTCATCATATTTTCGAATTCTAGTTTCCCGGTTGTGGTGTACAAACGCTCGCCATCTCTTCCTGACTGCATCTGCTGTTCAAGGACATCCTTCCGTTTGATACCTCTCTCCTAGACATCTGATATCACTGTGTCTATCCAGCGTTTCCTTGGCCTCCCCTTGGTATTTTTAATTGGACAGTAAGGTCTCTCGCGCTTCATTCTCATAATGTGCCCATATCACTCAAGTCTACTCTTCTTCATTACCTTGGCAATAGGGACCTCAAAGCCAGCTACATTCCAGTTTACTTCATTTCTGATCTTATCATTTCAAGTAGTTTGTTTCACGTGTGTGTTATGTTGGGTATTCAGCCCAAAGGCTGATTTGATCCTCTACAGCTCCACCAACAGCTGTCATAGATAGCCTAGGTGTCACTGAAGAGGTTTACTAGGGAAATAGGAGTGAGGTAGTTTCCCGTTGCTTTCCTCACTGAGCCAGAAGTTGCTATTACATATCAGTCTACCAAGCCCACTGAAATGCATGCACCAACCGTCCCTATGAGCGATATTTTCACACCATTCATAATAGGGACTGGCTGCATAAGGAATGGTATTACTAGAAAGTTTGATAATAATAATAATAATGTTATATGCTTTACGTCCCACTAACTACTTTTACGGTCTTTGGAGACGCCGAGGTGCCGGAATTTAGTCCCGCAGGAGTTCTTTTACGTGCCAGTAAATCTACCGACACGAGGCTGTCGTATTTGAGCACCTTCAAATACCACCAGACTGAGCCAGGTTCGAACCTGCCAAGTTGGGGTTAGAAGGCCAGCGCCTTAAACGTCTGAGCCACTCAGCCCGGCACTAGAAAGTTTGTATCACAGTTATAATAAATCTCATTTCTTTCGCCTGAATTTATCTGCAGTCATTGTTTAGTAGAGTACACGCCTCTAAACCATATGTGAGAATCTGTACGAATTAGGTGTGGAACAAGGTTGCTTTTGCTTCTTTTTGTGGTAGTTTACAGTTCAACAGCATATTTCAGACGATTGTAAAAGTTTGATGCTTTCTGCATCCTGCTGAGTATTTCCCGTTACTGCTCATAAATAAATAAATTAAATAAATAAATAAAAAATCTATCAAACTTATGGCATTTAGAACCCACCTTCTACGATGATTACTGCTTAGTGAGATGTCTTGAACATTCACGCGACAATATCTTTAACTATACAGGATGAAACAATATTTTATTGACAAACGTTCAGGGTGCATTCCTCACAGGTAGAAGAAGAAAATATGATATATGATATATGAACATGAGTCTGGAAACGCTTTATTTCCATGTTAGAATTAATTTTCTTCAACACTACACAGTACATAAATCAAGGAAAAGATGTAGGAACAGAAAGTACCAGAATACTACATGAAACTCTTCCTTACATAAAATGTTGAAAAGGGAAGTTACAATGTAACTTGTCATGAAGGCCAAGAAAATACAATACTATCTAGCCTCTGGAGAAGTAAAGGATGAAAAGATAGTTAAAAAGGATTAAAACGACAGGGCATGGTAAAATTAAACGGTATCATTGTCATATTCAAATGGGGACTGCGTGGTAGAGGTGTGAAAAACGACGTCTGGAATCATTCAAACATATTTATAAAGGTTGTGTCTCGTCCAATGTTTCGAATTCTAGATTCGGTAACACCCTATTTCTCGAGCAGTCTGATCAATGGCGAGTGTTCGAAAGGACCAGACTCGAAAAACGCTCAAATTCACTGAACAAATGAGCAGAAACGGGCCTGAACAGATCGAGTAGCTCGGAAACTTGAAAGTTAGAGTGCCTCACTCATTGGTGCACCGTTGCTACATGCAGTAGTTCTCTACACTTCTTTATTGTACAGCCATCACCGTAACGCTGCCGGCAGACCTGGAGATGATTTTCTGTTGTTTCCCATTTTCACACCACACCTTAATTAAGACCACGGCCACTTCCTTCCCACTGCAAGCACTTTCCTATCCCATCGTCGCCCAAAGACCTATCTGCGTTGGTGCGACGTAATGCAGATTGTTGAAAGAAAAGGAAATGGTCCGGGCTGAGTGGCTCAGACGGTTGAGGCGCTGGCCTTCACCTCAACTTGGCACGTTCGATCCTGGCTCAGTCCGGTGGTATTTCAAGGTACTCAAATACGTCAACCTCTTGTCGGTAAATTTACTCGCACCTAAACGAATTCATGTGGGACTAAATTCCGGCACCTCGGCGTCTCCGAAAACCGTAAAATTAGTTATTGGACGTAAAGTCAATAACATTATTAAAAAAAAATTGGTGGTAGGCTCTCACTATTGTAAATACCGCGGAGTTTTGAGGGTTTCGTAGACTTATTAGAAATAAAAGCCACACAGCGGCAACTGATATAAGAGTATGAGTGTGAAGTCACATATTTAGCACAAATTTCCCTTACTTTCAAGAGTTGTTTCATGACCACTACTTTTCAAATTTTCAGTTTTACTTTTCATTTCTTGCAACAGGTCGCCTCCTGGGACGCTAAACATAATGTTAAGTTAGACACTCTCGGCGAGATGCGCGTTCAAGCCAAACACTAAAAGTATCTTATATTTTTCTTGCCATGTACCCGTTGTCGAGTACCGTAAGTCTACATTAAAACATCATAACGCAGGCACAGGAAGCAGAAACAAGGCAACAACTCTCAGTTTGATCGCCTATTGGGAGAACAACTGAGCTGCAAGTACACCCACCGAGCCTGTTATAAAGTTGAGGTTGGCGAACACAGCTCGCTGTTCAAATATCGAACACTTTGACTGAGCACCAATGCGTCTGGTTCGAGTCGGTCCAGACTCATTCATTTACGAGTCTCACTGTGCAATCTCGTCCTCTGTTAACTGAGTAGGGTAAGTAGAGAAGTACGAACTGACAGAATGAGCTCAGCATCACTCATTACCCGGTCTTTCCCCGTCGTCGACAGCCCAGTTCCCAAATTACCAGCTCTGGGTTTCCACTTCTAGACGTCTGTGATGACAGCTAGGATGTATTCTGCGCTCCAGTGAACATAGGTAAAAGTCACGAAGAGCGTGCAGATGAAAGACCTCTGCATGGCTTCACAAACCTACTGCCGTCAAGTAAAATTCAAACGTTATAGGCCTAATATATATTTTCTTAATTCGACATTGAAATGCTGTTTAATTGTGTCGGTACAGTGTGTTCAAAATGTGTACCACCACGTACCACACATTGCTGAATATTTTTTAATATGTTTATGAACGATTATTTTCAGGACCTAAAAATGCCGTTATCCTGTGGCGTAAATTCTGCAATATTTGAAGGTGGTTAATCCGTCTTGAAAATTGATTCATTCAACGTGACCCATATGTAGGCATATGAGCCTGTGAAATCCGGTAACCAGGAAGGGTACGGTATTGGAGTTTTATGAGAAATTCAACAATTGTTATAGAAAGATAAGTTACTCCTCCACAGTGTGGCCTGTAGCTCCATCTTACTGCATCCATTGTCGTTGAAGGGGTAAGTTTCTCGTGTGATTAGAAGGTAGCAAATCCCGCACGAATGGGTTAGTGAAAAAAGAAAGGCGTATGGCTTTTAGTGCCGGGAGTGCCCGAGGATATGTTCAGCTCGCCAGGTCTTTTGATTGAACGCCATTAGACGAGCTGTGCGTCGTGATGAGTATGAAATGATAATTAAGACAACGCACAAAACCAGGCTCCGTGCGAAATTAACCAATGTTGGTTAAAATTCCCGACCCTGCCGGCAATCGAACCCGGGACCCCTGTGACCAAAGGCCAGCACGCTAACTATTTAGCCATGGAGACGGACAATGGGGAGTAATGGGGTCTCTGTAGACTACAAGGCTCACGGTTTTTGTATTCTGTGGAGCATTCTCGACGAAATAGAGACCTAATATTTCATGATCAGACAAAGCGCACCAAGCAATAACCCGCGCACTGAGTAGGGTTCCTGCACAACGCCTTCAGGCTGTGCAAACCCGAAAATACCGGATGTGTGTCTATTTTCTTCAATTTCCTTTACGTTGCACAGACGCGGATAAGTCTTAGGGTAACAATGGGGTAGGGAAGGGCTGGGGTGGGAAGGAAGCGGCCGTGGCCTTAAATAACTTACAACCCCAACATGTGTCTGGTGAAAGTGGGAAAGCACGACAACCATATTCAGGACTGCCGACAGCTGGATTCGAACCCACTATAGCCTGAATGCGAGTCTCACAGCTGAGCGACCATAAGCGCACGGCTGTCTCGTTCGATTGTGTGTCGGTTGATGTGGCCAGTAATTTGAATAAGGTTTTCATCTGAAAACCATATGTTGCAGAACAAAGATGGACCCTCATACGTCATGGACAACACTAAGCTAGGATACCTTCTCTTTAACGCTGAGCAACTCGAATGCAGTATGCAAAACTACCCAGTTCTTTAAACATCCGCCGAATAGACCTATCGCTCAAACCGAGTTTCAGCTATGTTCGTCTGTAACTCCTGTTGGAGAATTCGTCAATGATTCATATGTGTGGACGGGGTTCTTCGGCGCTCTGTTGTTCCCTTTTGTTGACATCAGACTGGTCTCATATGATGAAACGTAACAACGACAGCTAACATTGTTTTATTATTTGACGTCTCCTTATACCGGATGGGCAAAACTAAACTGGCGCGGAAAATACTTACACTAAGGAGTGACGCGGATTTGACCTTGTTAATGAACATCACAGAAAATGCTGGAAATGGCCTCATGAGGATTTGAAAGTCCTGACTCCATTTTACCCAGAAACCACTGGCAGAACTCAACACCCGAAGGTTCGTCTGGACGCTTTAAATTGTGCACAACAGTCAATTTGTAAGAATACACATGCAGGTCCTTTTTCATAATGTTTCGGCAAAACGATCTCTTATTTCCCTCTTGAACAGATAAACGGCGTTGAGATTTCGTCCGACTTCGTTCCAGGCTTGACTTCACTCGAGCAATGTTTCTGCTGTTCGAAATTTTTTTTGGATAGTTACGGTTTTAAACGTTCAAATACCTGGGGAGTGAATTAATGAAGAATGCTCGACTGGATGCTGAGATTAGTAAGAGGATTCAAGCTGGAAGTTGTTTCTATCCTAGTGTAAGAAACATATTATGGGACAAAGATGTGCCAATGGAAGCAAAGGGAACTATGTTTAAGATGTATTACGTACCCATAACAACTTACGGAGCAGAAACTTGCATAATGACAAATAAGGATGAGAGTCGAATACAGGCAGCCGAAATGTTTTTGAACAGTGTAATACAGAGGAGTAGAAGAGACAAAATAAGGAATAAGAAAATCCGGGAAGAATTTGGGGTGGAGAAAATGGATTATAGCAGGGCCTCCCAGGGTGCATGCTCTTGGTGCATGCACTGTGCACGGTGCAAAAGACGACTTCCCTTGGTTGACCAGAGTGCAGAGCCCCACTCATCGATTTGGGGCAATAGCGCTTACTCTCTCTTTCCTCACGCCTGTCTCGCTCGCTCCCCCTGTCTCCCTCTACCACACTTGCTCCGTAGCGCTCTAAATCCGAGCTGACTTGAGCCGAGTATAGCCGAGCTTAGCCGAGCTTAGCCGAGCTTAGCCGAGTAGCATAGAGACGAAGCACTGATCCGAGCTGAACCGAGCGGGACCGATGCACAGTGCACGGAGCTCTTGCGCCTCGATTTGCACGCGTGAGATTTTGGGCGTTTGAGAGGCCCTGAATTATAGAATAGAGAAGAGCCGACTAAGATGGTTTGGGCACATGAAGCGAATGAGTGACGGAAGAATGCCTAAAAAGGTGATGGAAATGCAAATGCTACGAAGGAGAGGCTGTGGTCGACCACGATTGAGATGGAAGGATACAATCCAACGTGGTATTATAGAAAGAAACCTGGACTGGGACGCAGTGTTTGGAGGAGGAGTGATGGAAAAACCGAAGAAGGTGGAGAGAAACCATATTTGCCCCTATCCGGCTACAGCTGGATAAAGGGAAATGATGACGATGATGATGACATGATGTTGAAATATTTTATTCGCTGCAGAGCCCATGTCATGATATTTTGCCAATCTGTTTTGCAAGGCCATCTTTGCTGGAGATTTTGCCAAAACACTTTCACTCTTAAAATCTTGCGCAAACTGTACCTCAAAAGTTTTCCACGAATCGAGCTTTGCATAACACTCAACAACGAACACTCGCTGTTCTATCGTGAGCACCCTGTTGTGTTGCATTCAACTGGTCACTAAACACGCCTGCTCCTCTCACTCACTCACACATAATGACTCAGCGACGTACTCGGGACAGAGCACGCGCAGATATGTGACAGCAACAGATTGGTGCATCAAAATCACGGTTTACGGCGTTTCCTGTGATGCGCAATTCTTCTTTTCAATTCCGTGTAAGTCTTACAAATATTTTGCGCGCCAGTTTTATTTTTCCCACCATGAACAATCATTCCTCCGCCTGTTCTTTGTCGTGAAGCAAACTCAGCCCATTCTGTCGCCCCACTGCGTATGAACGGAAACAATGTTCCACGGCCATAATTGAAGAAATCAACACAACATTGAATTCACAATCAAACTATTATATCCGGGGTCTCTCATATAAAGTAAGACCGAACGCACGGTATTTGTAATCTGCGCTACAGCGGCTGCCTCAGCCGAGCTCTCGCGCGCAGCTGCACTCCAATAAGCTTGTATACAATCTTATTTGATATCTTACTTATTAAGGAAGCGGGAAGTGTCGTCCTTCCTGGGTTATACAGGCATTGTATCTGGTAACCGCATTCTGGATGACGCGAGTGAGTTCTACCACTGTAATGTTTCTGATTTCATTCGTAATGTTTTCTTTCAGTTATTCCAATTTGTGAGGATTTGTTCGACACGGTTTTTCTTTCAGTTTACCCCACAAGTAAGAATCGCACACTGTTAGATCTGGAGAACGAGGGGAAAATAGACTAGTAGTAATCACTCTGTCTGCAAACAGTTCCGAGGTTGTAAGAAGGAAATCTTCTGCTGTATGAGCAGGGGATGAATCTTGCTGATTCCACCCACGCGATTTTTTTTCTTCCGTTAACTGATGGAAGAATGGCGTCAAAATGTCATCGTGGTACCTCTCTGCATTTACTGCCGTCTCGAAAAAAATTAACTCAATTATTCGTCTTGCACTAAACGTACACCAATCTTCCTCTCATATACATCATTACGATTTCCAGCACCTCAATAGCACAGTTATGATTGTTCACTCGACCATTAAGAAAAAAACAAAACTCTTACATAAGGAAATACGCTTTTGCAATGATAACTGACTCACCATGTTAACAGTTGAGATTTAGACTGGCGACTAATGCTTGCCAGGTCGAACACATGCAGGCTGTTTGGAAGGTCAAGAACTATGCGCGCGCCTCCCATATTGCAACTTACACATTGCCGCTTCGACGGTCTTTGATTATATAAGAGACCCTGTATTCGTTCGAGAAACGTGAACATCAGATGAGAAATTATTACAGTGTCGTTTGTTTTGCCACATACCGTAGATCCTAGTAACTACTGTACTTTCATGAATCACCGAGGTGCCCAAATTTTATCATTTAGACTTTCACGGCCCGTGTAGCTGTTGATGAGGTATATATTTGGGCTTATGCTGTGTAATTAATTATAAAAACACACTCAAGGTTCCTTTCGAAACGCGTTGAGTGTGTTTTTATAATTAATTACACGGCATAAGCCCAAATATATACCTCATGAATATGCCCAAATTTTGTCTCGCAGGAGTTCGTACTATTAATTATACCAGCACGAGGCCGACGTGTTTGATTAATTTCAAATACCACTGGAATCAGCCGTAATCGAACTCGCCAACTAGGACTAAGAATTACAATGTTGCCGGGCTGAGTAACGTTTTTTTATTTCGTGTGGCTATTTCTAACCGAGTGCAGCCCTTGTAAGGCAGACCCTCCGATGAGGCTGGGCGGCGTCTGCCATGTGTACGTAACTGCGTGTTATTGTGGTGGAGGATAGTGTTATGTGTGCTGTGTGAGTTGCAGGAATGTTGTGGACAGCACAAACACCCAGCCCCCAGGCCAATGGAATTAACCAATGAAGATTAAAATCCCCGACCTGGCCGCGAATCGAACCCGGGATCCTGACGATCTTAGTTTATATAAGAGACCATCTAAGCCACACAGTTCAGCGGTGAGAAAAGTGAAAAGTTTCATCGAGTCTTAGAGCCAACAACACAGTACTTACTTAGGCAATTCACACAACACTTCAACTATGCTGCAGTAATCAGTCCGTTATATTTCCGGCTCTATGGCCCAGGGATTAGCTTGCTGACCTTTATTTTAAAGGATCTACGGTTCGATATCCGGCTAGGTCAGGGATTTTAACTTTACCAGTCATTGGTTAATTTCTCTTGTTCGGGAACCGGCTGTGTATGCCACCCTGAACATTACATTCCAACATCCTCACAGACGCGCAAGTTCTATGGGCTTCAGTTCGGAATACCTGCACTAGGCCTCTCTGTAGACCACACGCCATTATTATCATTATTACAGCCCGCTATAATGTATTCCTGAGTTTAGAATAACAAATAGTTTGTGGGGCAAGGTAGAGAGAGTACTCCACACTATGGATAGTAGGTCTGTCGAGCCAGGTCAGCTGAGCACGATATCTCTCCCTAATGCCGGAACCGCCGCCTTAAGACCATTACCGGTGCTATGTAACCACAACTCAGCTCTTATCTCGTCCAGTGGCCGGACATTCCCCAGCTCGCTCCACGGGATTAAAAATAACCACGGATATTACACTATTGAGAATCGTATTGATATAATTTATACAGTAACTATCTGCAAGTTAAACAGACCAGTGTAAGATAAGCGTTGTTTATTCACCTCTTCTTTAGCTAAGAAATATTCTGACTAACGGAGGGAAATTAGCAAGCCTATCTTCCCCCAAATAAAACGTAGAGGAATACGTTGGTATTTCAAAAATCCTCGTTAGTTTGCAATGACTTTGTTGTGAAAATTGAACAGGTCATTTGGAAAATGGCACATGTAACACAATCATTATATTTGAGTAAAATGCAAAAACACTATTTCAATTATCGTACCGCAAGTACAACAGACATGGCTTCTTGACACAGAGAGCATTCTTCGTTTCCCGACTAGAGTCCCTGTCTGAGAAGGAGCCATACATTTGAGGGTGGAGTCACCAATTAGCGAAGGGACCAACAAAGAAACGGCAAGCCAACTCCTCAAAAATCAACATGACATTTTACTTTCTTAGAAATGCAATGGTCACGCAGGGTGATGGAGTACTACAATCTTCGGGGGTTGGTCGGAATGAGTTCATTCAAGTTTTGCCTTCAGAAAGCCCACGCAGACACCAAGTAAAAGAACAGTACAAGCAGAGACTGGTATATGCCTTCAGGCCGCCTGGGAGGTCCCAGCCTGACACAATTGCTCCTTCCCAAAATTACCGAAGGGGGCTACCTGAGGCTGGCAGTCAACGAACACGTATATGCACTGGCAGACAAAAACGTTGAAGCAGCTGGAAGATATGGCCGGATGTCAATGTAACTTTGTACGCGTACACACTGTAAATTATTAGAGTTGCGATTCTCTGTGATAGGTAGAACGGCCATCAGAGTGCATTATAGTTGTTCGTGTTTAGTGTTGTTACTAGGCCTTGTAGGGTATATACGGGGCGTGAAAAGCGTCAGATGTTGAGGGATCACTGTGAAGAACGAGTAGATGCCCCTTACTCGAGTGAGACAGCGTTAACAGCACCTGACAGAGTTTGATTGGGGCCTCATTTTGGGTCTCAATTTGGCCGTCTGGTCGAATCGTACAATACGCAGATTTGTGGGGCATTCCGACACGACAGTCTCCCAATGTTGGACTGCATGGGAACGTGAGGGCAGGCATACTCGTCGTGAAGATTCCGATCAAAGACGTCTGATCATCACAAGGTAGGATCGCCGTATTGTGCACTAAGCACATCGCAATCCCTTCACACCTACGCCTGCCATCCGAGAACAAGAACTGGACTCCCTGCAACATTCTGTGTCAACTCGCACCATTAGTCGGAGACTAGCAGCAGCCGGATTAGGGAATTACCGTCCCATACGTAGGCTGCAGTTAATACCACAACATAAACGGCTGCGTCTGGAGTGGTGCCGTAACCAGGAAGCATGGAATACTGGCGAATGGCGTCGCATTGTGTTCAGCGATGAATCGCGGTTCTGCACTACTCCGAATGAGCATCGTCTCCGAGTATGGCGGCAACCTGGAGAGAGGTTCCATTCTTCCAATGTTTTAGAGAGGCACAGCGGTGTTACTCCTGGCGTCGTAGTGTGGGGAGCCGTCGGGTATGACTTCAGGTCATGACTGATAATGATTGGGAGAACTCGGGCGTCACAACGGTACGTTACACACTTTCTGTGCCTCATGCGACAGTATCGTGGTGCCATTTTTAAACAGGACAAGGTTCATCCACACTCGGCACGTGTCTCTATGAACTGTCCGCGTGATGTTCGGGGTACTCCCCGTGGCCAGCAAGATCCCCAGATCACTCCCAGATAGAACATGTTTGGGATCAACTCCGAACAGTTACAGCAGTTGTGGCCATGCTTGCCTCAGAAAAGGGTACAACGGCTTTACGACAATCTTCCCAACCGAATCAGTGCATGCGTTCAGGCCAGAGAGGATGCAATGTTATACTGATAAGTGGGCTCGTACTGACAAGTTCTTAGTAAATTTGAATCGATATTGTAATCATTGTAATAACATCACATATCTTCTCGATATGTGAAGTGTCATTTCGTTTCGTTATTCACTTCTGGGTGCTTCAATTTTTTTGTCAGGCAGTATGGAATACCACACTAGTAACATCTTCGGAATTATTAATTTATACGGCCTTAATTCATCAATGGTTGCTTTGTTAACAACACTCTTATATCTTCCATTCATTCAGCAGTAAAATTCCAGTTGTTGTGCTCATCTCTTGCTCCTTTTGAATTGTGTAATTTAAATTGTTTAATAAAAACATCAATAGTTATGAAAACAGATGGTGATGGTGGTGATTGTTGTTTTATGAGGAAGTACAACTTGGCAACCATCCTTTATTATCAGTAATCAGAGGGAAAAGAATTTGAGTGATCCATCACTTCGAAAACTGCCAAAGAAAGGCACGGCCATGAAGGGCGTGAACATGTAAGACTCCCTAGGCCTCAAATGTTCTAATACCATTGGGGTCAGATAAGTACAAAAATTGACCAAGGTGGGTCGGATAGGAGCCTGGCACTAGTAATTAGAATCAATTCCAGGAATCACCTGAGGGCCCCGTGGTCGCCAACGCACGCAAATTAAGAGACACTGGTTCGCCTTTTAATAGCCTCTTACGAAAGTCAGGGGACACCGTGGTTGTGTTCTACCGCCCCCACCCACAAGTGGTTGATACAAATGATACAAATTAATACAGATTCCTATATTAAATAAAACAGTCATTGCTCCCCTCAACGTACTATTTGATGACGGCCCATATCACCCGAAATAAGTACATATTTATTCTTTACTGGACCTTTTCCCAATTATCTCGTGTTATCACTAATGTCGATTAAGGCCAGTTTTAAGGGTGGATGCTCTTCCTGACGCCAATCCTATATGAAGAGATATATTCACTAATGCGTGTTCCTGTGGTAGTCAGTAGAGATGCCCGCAGGAAATCTTTTACGTGTCAGTAAATCTACTAAAACGAGGCTGACGTATTTGAGCATCTTTAAATACCACCGGACTTAGGCAGGATCGAATGAACCAAATTGGGATCAAGAGATCGTTCGAGCTACTCAGCCGGGCTTACTAGTGTGATAATATGTTGTGAGCTGGCATTTGAGGGATTGCGTGTTCGAACCCAACTGTCGACAGCCTTGAAATTTGATTTTCCGAGTTCACCACTTTCACACCACGCATATGCTGGGGTTGTACCTAATTAAGCTCACGGTAGCTTCCTTGCTATTCCTAGCCCTTTACCATCCCATTGTCACCATAAGACCTATCTGTGTCGGTGCGATATAAAGCAAGTAGTAAATATATATTATGTGTAAATGAAGAAGTGTATTAAGGCAATCAAAAAACCCCAGACACTAAAGCTGGAAAAATTAACTAAACGTGGTTAAATTCCTTTGGTATTTCCTCTCATTTAGGAAGTAATTCGTGTAAGAGTAAATGTATTCAAGACCAACACTCATCTGAAATTGATTATTCCCCCGTCAGATAGCTCCTTAGCTGTAATTACATACGCTGAGTGGACCTCGGACGAGCCCACAGATTCATGTAAACATCCTTGACCTGGCTGGAAATCGAATCCAGGGCCTCCGGTTGAGAGATAGGCAGCCTGTCCCTAGACCGCCAGTGAAATTAATAATGATGATCATGATGATAATAATAACAATACCCTATTAAGCCCCATTCAATTAAGAGATTTTAAAATCATATACATATCTAAATCTTCTTCTTCATATTATTATTATTATTATTATTATTATTATTATTATTATTATTATTATTATTATTATTATTATTATTATGTGCGTATGGACCCGATGGATCACGCAAAGCTCTAACGATTCTGTTTTCTGAGTTGCGAAACAGCTCTCATCCTTTCTCCGTGGATTCTTTTTCGTTCTTCTGTCCACTTTGCTCCAGTCTTATTTTTCACTTCGTTCTCTGGTTGCACTTTCCATCCATTAATTTTTTTTCCTGTAGAGGTTTCTGTCCGCGGTGTTAGTTGAGTCCATATGGGCTTTTTCTAGGTCCTTCTTCATTTCCAGCACCCATGGAATATTTTTTAGATGTTCTATGTAGGTGAGAATCTTGTGTGTCAGTCTACTTGCCGGCAGTCTGCGAACGTGCCCATAAAATTTCAGACGTCTTTTGCGGATGTCTGCTGCAATGTTGGAAAGCTCTTCTGTCACTTTGCGTGACCTCAGTCCATATCCATCTTCTGTTTTTCGGGGGCGGAGAATTTTCCTCGGGATTCTTTTTCTTCTTTTAAAATGTTTTCTAGATTATTATTATTATTATTATTATTATTATTATTATTATTATTATTATTATTATTATTATTATTAGCAGTTTCCCGCTGGCTCTGCCCGCAATGTACAAAGTATGGTGTTGTTCGTTACTGTCCTCATGCATGTATTTGCAAACTTTCGGGTTAATTAAATAAATCCCATGATCTGCTGTGGTAATAGAATGTAATATTATGTCAACATAACACCTGAAAATACATCACACAACAAAATTGAATTAAACGTTCCTTGGAACAACACTACGCGCCGAACTGTTAAAATGTCTTTCAATGATCTTCGTCATGGAGACAAATGTAATCATAACTTTTCTCAGAATCTACCAATTTAAGTAGTTATTGCCTCATAAGAAAGCGCTTGATCCCGCTAAGTGTTTTTAGACCAAAACGAACTGCGTACCTCAGTTAGAACGAAAGATATGATTACTTCAATGAGATAAAATGTTGAAAAAATGAGACGTCAAATTGAATGTGCACTCTAAACTTTCCTCAGAATCACCCAATTTGAATAGTTCAGAACTGAAATGAAAGAGCTTGATCCTCTGAGTGTTCTCAGGCCCAAACGAACTCCATACCCCAATTAGAGCCAACGATATGATTGCTTCAGAGAGATAAAAAATTGAAAAATGCAATAATTTGAGGAAGGCGGAAGTTAAGTGATTTACTACCTGATGACAAATCTGTGCGTAAATACCATTTAGTTTTAAAAATGAAGGAAATCGACCGAATAGAATGGCCGGACTGACTGACTTTAGATTCCATAAGAAATTTATTATTATTATTATTATTATTATTATTATTATTATTATTATTATTATTATTATTATTATTGTTTTACGTCAAACTAACTACTTTAACGTTCTTCGGAAACGCGAAGGTGTCGGAATTTTGTCCCGAAGGAATTCCTTTATGTACCGGTTAATATTCAACCCTTTAAGGTCCTTTGCAGTTTACCAACCTTCCTTACCCATTAGCAAATCGGCATGAGATCTTTCTCTTTAGTCGTCTAGGGTTCTTCGTCACTTGCTTAGGTAAGGGGCGGATTTCAGTAAGTTAATCTATCTACTAAATGAGAGAAATCGAGTCAAAGAAATTGATGTTCATTTAAGTACCTAATTTAAACAGAGGTCGAAGAGACACGTGACATTTTAATCACGAACTCAGTCTTGTCCGTAAAAATATAATTACAATCATAACGCAGAGTAGAGAGATACTGGCTTAGGACTTATATTCAACTGCCTGAGGGGCATCCCTACTAGAAACCACTGTCTTAAGCTACGAGTGAAATAAAGAAAGTCTGAAGATCCCTAAGATCGGATTCCATGTGAGACTGAATGTACCATCATAATGATTCGTGATGATCCAGTCCCAGTAGCACGAGCTCTGGACGCTTGGTATAACTAAGGCAGTCGAATTGGTATGTGCCACGCAGTGGTTGTACGACATGGACCCTTAATTGAATCGATGTGACCTTCGACTATGTTATGGACCGACATCTAACTTTGTATTTCACGTTAAGGTAACTGATTATGACCACAAGGAAAATGATGCTATAATGGCAGGTGGCCCTAATCTAAGTCACTGAGGTTGATGACCCCATGAGCATCAAATTCCTAAGTCGAAGGCTAAACACAATTAAGTTACAGTAGTTGATGACCTATGTTACCATATTAATAAATCCCCAGTACATCTGATGCTCAACAAACCAAAATCAAAATGACAACAACAACAACAACAACAACAACAACAACGAAAGCTCACAACACCTGTGGCATTAAAGACCCTTGCCATCCGACATGTACCCTTAATCGTAACGTTAATAAGTTGAGATTTCGCATCAAATAAAATAAGATTTCCAGAATACATTTTCAAGTTAGTCACTTGGTTTTGAGTTAACTCTCAAAATTGGACTTCACCGAATTTAATAATCTAATAAATTGAAGTAATCTCATAGTCCTTATTATCAAGAAATTCTATCTGCCCGGACGAGTGGTTTCTAAAAATAATAATGCCTAATTATTTCAATTGCAATATTTTCTTTTTTATTGCTTGTATTTTCTAAATCGCTGCTGAAAATGTGATACATCTTATAGTCTCGAGTACTATTTATTTATTTATTTCATGACGTAACTCAACAAGCTTGCATTAACACTAAAAATTATTAAGAAACTAGCTTTGATAATCCTAACATTAAATACTACAATCTGCATAAATTAACGCACAACCCAAAAAATAACCAAATCCCTGTCACATCGCGTCGTGACATTAAAATATAAGTCTTTGCACAACCCCCGAATAATGTCAGACAGCAATCACTACCACTTCTCAGATGCTGACATCCCTGAAATCGTTATACTCCAGCCTTATCGTCTCATTTCAGTCGCTTCAAAACTGAATTCAAATCTTTATTAAATGAGTCTATTCAA
This sequence comes from Anabrus simplex, assembly GCF_040414725.1. Lineage (NCBI taxonomy): Eukaryota > Metazoa > Arthropoda > Insecta > Orthoptera > Tettigoniidae > Anabrus > Anabrus simplex. Next base: position 119,207,805 of record NC_090267.1, on the reverse strand, counting down.
AAGATTGAAATATGATTCTGAACATTTTACTATCAATGAGAAATTCACGTTACAGTTAGGTGATTTTAGTTGCGAGCTCTAAGGACTACATAACAGCTGGCTTGGGATAACGGGAAACAATTCTCCCCTCTGTTTTCTTCACAAGAAACTCATGGGCGCTGGTCGTGTTTTAACCGGCATCAAATGAAAGGGAAAAAACTTGCCTTAATGAAACAACAAATACGATCTCATAACATATAATTCTTAACCCACATAGATTATGCGAAGTGATTTAATTTAAAACGTCACTCAGACATTCTTATCCTTCACGGACCTTCGGTTTCACGTGGAATCCTAATTAAGGACTGAGCCTATTCCCATCTAAATAAATTACCTCGGGTTTCTTACACTGAACATCCCGGCATCAATACTACAGGATTTCAATATCCTGATCCATAATCCTTCATTACCTCCCATTGTGTAAAACTTGAAACATTTGCTCGACACGACACTAATACGGAATATCTCTCTTGGGTGATCCACAGCGCTGTTATACAAATACTCTGTGACGATTAACCATCTCTCCACGCATTCAAGAGCTAAACATTGATCTCGACTTACAAAAATTTTATTTTTGTTTTCTCTCATCAGTTCTACACATATTTCAACAGACTTTGGAATAGCAATCCCTGTAACGAATTTTATGGATCTCGCCTCATAACTTCCCTGAATAAAATTTACATCGCTTAACACAACAGTCTGCCTTCACGCGAACTCTAAATGAATAACCACGGATTACACTGACATGAAATTCGTATATACATGCGACAGAATTTTACGATAAATTAATACATTAACTTTGACAAACCACAAATAATGAAAATAAACGTACGGAAATGATACTTCACTTTATACATTAAATTCATTTCTTAACCATCAAAATCTACTACTCTACAACACTTCACACGCTAGTTTTGTGACTTTCCCGATTATCCAAGAAAATAAAACAAATAACCTTTTGTCACATTTATCTGATATTTCACGAAATAAAAGGGGGACCAAAATGCGTCACAAATACATACACAAGAAGAATAGTGTCATCATAAAATATATAAAAGCATTTTTACAAGGTGGTAATTCACATACCTGTTAACCGAACGCCTTCTCCCATCTTTACAGATTCACCAGCATCTCAATTTTTTATTTCGCCATCTCGACAGATAGAGCTTTTACAGACATATTTTTCATTTTATTTTATTCACCTGAAAATCATTACATAAACAAAAATGTACCCTTCACATGGTTTCTTTCTTGCATGTACCGAACAGATCTGTCGAAAACAATCCACAGTCGCAATGACTATTTTTATTTGTAACTTTAACTGCAGGAATTGCAGGAACGCGGCATTAAAATGACCGTCTATTACCTGTCCTTGAAATTTAACGTAAGGTTTTAAACCTACCTCCACTTTGAAATTATATTACAGCCACCTTCAGCCAAAACCTATCTTCACTTTGGAGTTAGTCTTTCAAACGCTGGTTTATAAGGTTACTCTGAAATACGTGGGCTCGCCTTGAGTTCGATTGAAACAATGCGTGTTTCAAGATAGCATATCGTTCTTTTATAGCATTTCCTCCAACTCTCATGCCGTTTTCATTTATCGCCAAGAATTTTGCAGACACTTTTCCTACCACAAAAATGTATTGCAGGCGGGTCGTCACTGTAACACAGTTTTTAATTTAGTAAGAATTGATGAGCATTTAAGAATTTCTTTCAACGAATTTAATTGTTAAATTACCTCATAAGATAGGCACTATATTTGGTCGATGTAACCGACTTTAAACGAACAGGTGCGTCTTTTGACACTGTAACTGTTTAACAGGGTTACAGATTTCATTCATCATTTATTTATATTATTATTATTATTATTATTAATAATAATAATAATAATAATAATAATTATAATTGACCCGATTCATTAGATTTCACATTCTGTTCTTCATCATTTTGACCATAATAATTAGGTATAGAGCATATTATATTATTTAATGATTGGATAAGGGAATTTTGTTTGTAATTATTCTGTATATTAATACGTGAGATTTGTTGGTTTGAGATAGTCATACTGTAACTTGTAACTGTGGCCAGATGAGCTGGCATATTATTTTGCAATCGAGTCTAAGTTTAACCCAGACTGTGTTAGGCAAGTTAATTTTCCGCTGATATATGCTATATAGTCATCGTATGTACGCGTGGTCAAGCCTTAAGACACATGACTGATGACGTCAGTGCGTGGTCATGTGGGTTCGACCGAGTGTCTGTATTCTCTAGCTACCGTGTGTGTATATGGAAGGGATGACCAGACAGTAGGGAGATGAGTGGTCATTACGAGTTTATAAAAGTAGAGGTAAGAATAGTTGGTCGGTCTAAGAGTGGTGGTCAGTCATAAGAAGAGATCTACGTGTTCTAAGAGGTGTTTGAAGAGGTCTTAGAATCGTAGAAGAGATCTAAGAGTGGTGGTTTGATTTGAGTAGTGGCTGGTACTGGGCTAATAGTGAAACATCATCTACTTGTGAGGGAGATTTAGTGCCGTGGTTTGCAGAAGTATAAGATATATATATGGAATTTTACCGATATATGCAGTTAATTGTCGTCATGGTACTTCGAAGTCTTTATTGAATTCTATTATACAATTCACGAACTTTGTTCGAGAATTCGAGAATGGAATTTAAGGTAGATGCATCTAATACCGCATAGAACTGTTGTATATATTTCAACAGTCTCTCTATATTACAAATCAGGACGTGAGAATCTAGATAGTATGCCTGGATATTACAGGTGTTTCAGTAAAGTTTTCCAATTTCTACTTATAAATATTGAGTGGACGTAGCCGCATTGGAGGTCACTACACTCGGAAAGGAAATGTAGGTCAACTCCAGGTTACATAAGAAGATAAGTTTACAGCAGACGACTTCTGAATTCAACTCTGTGTTTTTTCCAGGAACTTTAAGTTCAACAGTGGTGTGTGCAGCCATCAGGTATTTACAGCATCCGACATGTTATGCATTAATAAAATGAAGAACAATGTAATCAGCGGCGATATGATATTTCACTTCAAGTTCATGCCAATAGTTTCTTTTTATTTAGATTAATTTTTCAGCCTCTGTAACAGCAAATCTCACAGGGTATATTTTTGTGTGTTAAAATTAAAGTACGGCAATGCTAGTTCATTGTGACGTAAAGTATAGTCATAAATTCAGTTTTCTTTTAATAATAATAATAAGTTACTCTATTTCCAAGTACAATCCCCAATTGTGGAAATGCAACCGCAATCTACTATTGTCCTGATCAATATTCCTGTATATTGCCAGATATCACGTCACGCCTTGCGATAATTGAGATATGAGGCATTCTCTCCGAATGTTGTTGTTTCATACGGCAACTGGCGCTAAACAAAACGTAATGTATATTGTGTGAAGGACATTAAGTTATAAGAGTAGTGGTAGGAGTAGTTACAACACATTACCTTCTGGAGCTATCTAGCGATCTAAAATTAGTATCAATATTGACCAAGTTGTTTCACTCAAAATTTCTTGACATTTTTACAGTAGATTCTTTGCCAATTCTTTTTAAAATGTACTTTTTATTAGAACAAAAATTCACTGTATCAATGCTCCTTTTCCACGTGCTGGTGACGTAATTTCTTTACCGTGAGAATGAGAACTAACACCGGGTCCTCCACGTACCGTCTCTGGTCAGGGATAAAAAAAATGCAAGTAGAGCTCCTGACTCGTAATTTATGCGGGACCTAATGTAATGATTTTAGGATTCTGGTTCCTTATGACACAAAGATCATGGGTTCAATATACTGACATGAGATTAACGTATATGATTATCTTTAAATTTCACCGATATGAGCCCGAATCAATCTCGCTAACAAAATGACAAATAGCCTATACAGTATATATAAAAATGTGTAGTTCAGTGGTTGGATGTACATGCCATGGGAAGAACATAAAAGAGTGAATTTGAGGGAGGAAAAAGGAACAATACAGATGGCGACCAGGTCCAAGAGAGACACCTGTTTTCTGAAAAAGTACTTGTTCGGCCTTAGCAATAATCACACGACTAACAACATCTTAGTCTCCACACCTAGCATTTTGGAAATAATCTTTCCTTGCTTCGTCCTCATCGATATGTGTAGGTCGGCCCAGATGCATTCAAGCCAGCTCCAGTCCATTTTAAGTTTGATGGTGGTAGGTTTTTTCAGGTCCATTTGCTGATTGTCCCAGACGGTAAACACGTTGGTCTTCTGATCCCAAGTTGGCATATTCGATTCTGGCTCAGTCCGGTGGTATTTGAAGGTGCTCAAATATGTCAGTCTCGTGTCGGTAGCTTTACTGACACTTAAAATAACTCCTACCAGACGAAATTCCGCACCACGGCGACTCTGAAATTCGTCAAAACTAGTTGGTGGGACGTAAAATCAATAACATCATTATTACAGTAGAACCTCAATAATCGGGACTTCATTCGTTCGGACTTCTCTTCATCCGCGCAGCCATTTAATACTAATACATAAATGCAATTACGATATGAAGCTGAGTTACAAGCGCAATGTTGTAAACTACGCAGAGGAGGTGACGGTAGATACTGTGATCGCTGCAGAAAACTCTGAAACGGATGAATATGACCAGGACAAGGCAGGTGGTATTATTAACCCTAAGCTGTAGCTTAGTAAAATTAAATACCACTTAAAAATTGTCATTAAATACGTTGAAAATAAAAACGATGGAAACATACCAGCATAATACGAACATTTGTGGCATCTGCGTGAGTTAATTATTAGAGATAATAATATCAAGGGTAGACAACAAAAGATCAGCTGTTTCTTCAAACCAGCAAGCGTGTGACGTGTGGTCAATGAAGGTGTGCCTTGATTGCCATGTTCTAATTCTGTATTGCACTGGTTATTCTGTATTTTGTAGGGTGTAATACAAATACTAACTAACCTTTTCATTCCTTAAATTTAAAATACTGTACTCTGCACCTTCTTTTTACTGTATAGAGTCTTTAAATATGTACCTTGGCTCATTTCATAGTTATTTTGATTAATCGGGACTTCCATTACTTCGGACAACCTAGAACCCCAATTACTCCGGATTAATGAGGTTCTACTGTATATAATTTATTTCCATGGCTTCCGATTTTCCTGCTTATTATATTTTTCAGAAGATATATTCAAAGATATCAAAAGTCTGCTTCTAATTTCTACGTGTACTGATAGCCTAATAAATTTCTTATAATTCTTCATGAAACTGCAACTGTCGTTCCTTCACTATCTACGTTTTGCAGTAACATCAAGTGTGGTTTACACTCTTCCATCCACGGAGAGGTTTTAGCAGCAATGGAACGGAACAAACAACGGTACCTTTATACACTCAACCATGATAAGCCTATTAACGAGCTCCCATTGCCGTAAAGAACCCGATATCCTCCAACACAGTGATTTTTTATATCAGTGAAGCCAACGCCAGTCTGCTTACCACGTTATTCGCCATGCTCAAGTTTGCTGACAATTGTGTGCTATATAGAGTGGCTATTATTATTAAAAGCATACAAGTTTCTCTAACTAGGTTTCTTATCAGTACGGTATTTTTTTAAGAATTTACTTAGTAATAGTGAAAATTACTGTGGGTTAATTTTAACATGGGGTATATTGACGTTTTATGTGCTTTTGATATCATGATCATATTCTTTTTTTATAACTGTTAGGCTCTTCAGTTTTTCTTGACTTGAATTTCCACAACAGATTTTTAAAACATAATTTACGATGATAATTAAAAAACCTAAATTGACAATAATAATATAATAATAAAAAACTGCAAATACAGTTCCAAAAGATTTGACGTAAGCGAGAATGACGCAACGAAAATTACTGAGGGAAGGGAACAAGTGCTAAATATACGAAACTGGTTGGCAAAAACCTAGAGTATTTAAGAAAATTGATCCCAATGATACATTCAACAAGGATAAATTCAGAATGCTGATCAGAAAATCCGACAGTCTCCAATCTCTGGCTGCTAAAACATTCCGTCCCGGAGAGGGGGTGAAGAGGACTCAGGAAAGGAAAGCAACCCACAGCACAAAGATGAAGGAATACTGGGCTAAGAAGAAAACTGACCAGACTTAGGAACCGCGTGGTCCAAGGGGCCTCAACTAAAGGAGAAGAAGAGGGGAGCACTAAAAATTAAGCACCTAAAAGTAAACTATAGCATTTCACTGACCTAGCCAGGGCGTAGGCGTGGCACGGCGGAAGGTGAACGGATCGACTAGCCAGCTGGAATCACGCCAACGACAGAGTAACGGTACTGCAACAACTTGCATTCTGTGCTAGAATGGAGAGCAGCGAGGACTTCATTACGGTAATTACCAACATTAAAGTTTTTAATGATTTAAATAGAAATGAACGTATATGCTTATACATTTTAAAATATTTTTGAGTGTGGCTTGATAGAGTCTGACGATATTCTTTCAAGAACGAAAACTCATTCTATTTTAATTAAGTTCTTTTTTTTCAGATACTGTAGATTATAAATGTATTTTTAAATTAGTTTCTGCAAGCTGAAGAACCTGAGTTAAAAGTGAAAATAGATGGCTTCAGACATCACAAAAATGTCATGATCATAGTCACCAGATTTCCAGTTTGACATGTGATATTCATCCTAAAATTCACAAATAAATTTACCACGATTTGAACCATAATCACGACGCTAACGAGAGTTACCCCCGCTCTCTTCTTGAAACTAATGAGAGGAGGAAGTTGAAAAAATCGGACGGTTTGAAGAAGGGAGGCATCGATAAAAGAAAAAGAAGAATCACAATGATAGCAGAAATGAAAAACTACCTATGCTTCGCAAATGTAATATTATCGGAGTCGGAAGATAACAAGAGTTGATCAAGGGAGGTCGAATAGGAAAGTGAAAGCTGGAAGCCTGGCACCTGTAAGTGGAAGCATTGTTAGTCTCAGCTATGGGACACTTGGTCGCCACCCCACGTTGGTTGTCCCTCTCAGTCACCTCTTACGACATTCAGGAGATTTATTCTTCCACCCTCAACCACATGTGTGTAGCTTGATTGGTAGCCACTAGTCATGCCACTTAGCTATCACATTCCAATATGTATTACAATGTTAGAGGGAAAACTAGGCATCACTCTTCTTCTGCTCCTGGTTGTTTGACCTGTCCTCAACATTTCTGTAACTCACACACAAAACTACCCTCTACCACATCAACAAGCCTCATTGGTCTACACGGCATATGCCACCCACCTTCATCGGAGGGTCTTCCTTAAAAGGGCTGAACCAGACTAGCAATAGCCACACGAAATGATAATTGTATTATGGCAACCTATATAGCAAGAAAGGAAGACAGCATACATTGCTTTGACCACATTATCCGTAACGAGAAATACCGCCTCCAACAACTCATACTTCAAGGAAAAGTAAATGTAAAAAGAGGCCCTGGGAGACGACGCATTTCCAAGTTGGGAAACCTCCACCAGAGATCATCATCATTCAGTCGTCTTATTTAGAGCAGCTGTTAGTAAGGAGGCCTGGATCAAATTGACCACCAAAAATCCATTAGGATTTGACATTTCAAGAAACAAAATAAGAAGATATAGCAAAGCTAGAGGGAGAGCTTCCTCATTATCAGAGCAAATTTGACGGGGTGGTAGCTATTACTTTAGGAGGAAACATTGTTAGTGTAATCCGATTAGAAAATATAAAAGAACCGACCCTTCAAGGAATTAATATTTCGGCAAAAGAAAGAGCGTAAATATTAAAATATCCCTAAACTTACGAAATATAATACCATCATAGTCGGAAGAGAAAAAGGATCTGACCAAGGGAAATGATAGAAAAATCTAATGCAGTCAGTCTGAGTTAAGTAATTAGAAGTAACTCTTCGCTAAGCTAGTAGCCTTGTGACTGCTACACCAAGCTTACAAAATAAAACATCTGGGTAGTGCCTCTTAGGACACACAGGTGATAGAGTGGATGTATTCCAATCCGCACCAACCGCAGGGTAATAACCAGAAGGGAAAAAAGGAAAACAGTGTGAGTATCGGTAGTAAGGAAAGAACAAGTCAGTCACACCAAGAGCAGTAAGCATGTTTTTTATTTCCTTGGTTCCTGATAAAAAATCTTCTTCTTAAGCCGTCGTCTCCAAACGGAGGTAGACGATCCACACGACCAGCTCCGATCTTGACGTTGCAGCCATGCCATGTGGATTTATTGGAATATCTCTCAGGGTCTTTAATGCAGTGGTTTCCCGTTGCCTTCTGCATCCTAATGCCGTTGACCAAACTGGTTCCCCCGCCTTTGGGAACAATTTCTTGTCCCTAGGACAATAGAGTGCCCTTACCCATAGCCGCTCATCCACTCTCAAGGAGACTGTTGACACTTGGTATAGGAGATCTCATTATACCGGGAGATAATCGGTCCCTTCATTCGTAGGCCGCCTGCATATAAAATATTATTTTAGACCAAAACTAATAACATAAAAATATTATTTTATTTGCGGTCGTTGCCCCCTCTCTAGCGTGGGGAGGTGAATGTCAGGATTTCACCGTCATTGAAACAGGAAGCAAATGGCATTTCCTTGTTTCTCTGGTTCTTTTGAGATAAAAATACAAATGTTAAATTTTGTGTTTTATACTATTAAGAAGTCCAAAAATGAGTATCAGGTTAATTTCTGGGGGCAAAGGCGGCCGGGCGTAGAGCTAACCACTCTACTCCACCAAGTGCCGAGGTTACGGATAGTGGAAGGCTTTACCTTTCTCTCCGCCGGTGCTTTCATGGCCTGTACGAGAGATTTTTTCGTTACTATTAGGAAGTCGAAGGTGCATAACACAATTTGCAAAACTGTATGACCGTTATCTTTTGGGGTGTAAAAATATAAAAATCAGAATCGTGCTCAAATATCTCACTCCAAGAACTGTGGAATGACCTAATAGCCTCAGATAATAGGCTTTGATAATAGCGGTACCTCTTTTCTTACATTCAGGAACCATAAAATATTTTCTAATATCGTTCAATATAATAATATTGTAGAAACTACTGACAACCGTTGTAAACGGGAAACAAGAAATACTCTACAAGGATAATTTTATACTAGGGAGGAAGTAGTTTCGAAAACATAAACACATAGGAACGTAAAGGTAGCCGAGGAAATAGAAAGCTTATAAAGTACGTTTTCACATACGAAATGAGTAGTTTTGAAGAAGTATGTATGATGGATCGAGAGTTCTGAAAAAGCATGTCATATCTGAGATTAACTTTCAAAGCTAAGGAACGCAAATCTATAGACGTCTTTGAAAGACATCGTAAAGCTTATATGTCCACCACTACCCCACTGACGGCAGCCCTGAAAATGTTTTCCCGTGGTTTCCCATTTGCACACCAGGCAAATGCTGGGGCTGTACCTTAATTAGGCCACGGCCGCTTCCTTCCCACTCCTAGCCCTTTCCTGTCCCATCGTCGCCGTAAGACCTATCTGCGTCGGTGCGACGCAAAACAACTAGCAAAAAAAGTGTCCACCATTACCTCATAAAAATTGATATAAGCGGATTTAGAATTCGAGGATTCCTGTCAACAATTCGTCTTACGAGTCGGTATGGAACAACTCAAGTTTATTTCCATTTGCAGCCTTGTAATTATGGTACAACTTAATCTCTACATGTCATGAACTATGAGAAAAGAAGACCCACAGCCTGTTTCCAGTCATTCTATTGGGTCAGGAATGGAATGAATGAAGTATCCATCTAGCGGTGAGGATAGGAATTGTGCCCGCTGCCGAAGCCTGTCGCACTCCTCTGGGGCAATGATTAATGAATGATTAATGAAATGATATTGGAGAGTGTTGCCGGAATGAAAGATGATGGGATAAACCGGATTACCCGGTGAAAAACCAGTCCTGCCTTCTCTTTGTCCAGCATAAATCGCATATGTAGTGACCGGGATTTGAACCACGGAACCCAGCGATGAGAAGCCGTCGCACTGCCGCCTGAGCCACGGAAGCTTCATGTAATCAATAATACATTTATATTTTAATTCATTTGATGAAAAACAGATGAAGTCGTACAGAACATATTCTTAAAATCAAATACAGGTACCCTAACGGGAATTTATCTCTCTTCCGAGATGTATGCAATGACCTAGTTAATGAGGACCTCCCACTCAAGAAAGGAACTTCCTTAATGAGATACAAGTAGAAGTAACTAGACTGGATCACATTTAATAGAAGGATAATTTAGAAACACTTCCCGCCACACGAACGAAGAAATAATGAGAGCGCGTGTAACTTAGGGAGAATACCTCACTGCACTTTCTTATATAGTCCGAGATAAGGCACATCAATAGTTAATTGCAGGCCTTCAGTTGCAAAGACAGGAGTTCAGTAACTTTGGAGGTATATACTGGTGCTTAAATGAAGGAACTCTAAATCCTTAGCTTGGAGGATTTGAAAGAACTGCCATGAGACAAAATTCTAAATTTTGATGTCTCTTAATACCTGTGCCAATCGGAGGGAAATTAAATTATAATAATAATAATAATAATAATAATAATAATAATAATAATAATAATAATAATAATAATAATAATAATAATAATAATAATAATAATAATATACTCATGTTCATAAAAACAGAAACCTTTGAAAGACTAGAGATAGGAAGTTCATATTCACAAGACATGTTCATTAGTATGTTCTGCAGAAAAGATTAGCATGTCAGTCACCTAGGTTCAGAATGTGTCCTGTTGCCTAGTAGGAACTGGGTCCTCAATGGGCACTGATAAATTGTTCCATACGTGATGGCATCGACGCGCAAAGGCCCGAATGGCGTCCTGGGTATAGTCATCCATGCTGAATTCACCTGGTTACACAGTTCATCTTCGGCGGTTGGCTTTGGGTCTCAGCGCCACACCCGTCGTTTCACCATATCCCACACATATTCGATTGGCAACAAGCCCGGTGATCGGGTGAGCCAGGGCAACAGTCTGATATTCTGTGACAACATGAAGGCACGTGTTCGTGCAGCAACGTGTGGTCGCGCATTGTCCTGCTGAAATATGGCGTCAGGGTTGTCGTGCATAAAGGGTATGGCTACGGGCCGCAGGATGACATTCACGTAGGTCAGACTGCTCACAATACCCTGGACACGCACCAACTGTGATTTGTGGTTGCATCCAATAGTACCGCAAACCATAAGGCCTTGAGTTAGCACTGTCTGTCTCGTGCAAATGCAGTCAATGTGATGCCTCTCACCCTGTTTGCAGCGAACAAAAATGAGGACATCATTTTCAAACAAACACAACCTGGATTTGTCCGAAATCACTATATGCTGCCATTTCTGTCCCCAGTGACGTCGTTCCATACACCATTGCAAACTAGCAAGGTAGGCGGAGAAGTGGACGACATACCGGTAACCCAGACATTAATAAACGGCGACGGACTGTCACTCCTTATAGTGTACGATGTATTGCTCTCTTCCACTGTTGCGTCAGAGCCGAGGAGTACGCAGATTTGTCCTGCAATACCATTTGGATGAGGTGTCGATCTTCTCGGGAGTGGGGGTGGTTGATGCGACCAGACCAATCTCGTCGTGTTCTACGGCCTTCTGTGAACCATACTGTTCACACCTGTTGCACTGCCGACACACTTCGTCCCACACGAGCAGCAATTTCCCGGATGGATGCAACACGTTATCTCACGCTAATAATTCGCCCTCTATCAAACTCACTCGTTTGACGATACGGTTGACGCATACGTCTGCGAGGCATCCTCCACGTCTGCTCAAGTCACACTGATCCATTACATTTGGTTTGTAGCGATAACGAGAGCTGCAGGCACATTTCACCAGACAGTGGTTGTGAGCCGAGATATCGATGTGGACCTTGAATCTGAGAGTAGATACGGTTCAAATGCTAATTATTTCTTCAGAACATACTAATGCACATGTCCTGTGAATAGAACTTCCTACCTCTAGTCTCTCAAGGCGTTCTGGTTTTATCATCATGAGTGTAGTTTGAGTAAAAAATCAAACTTGGAATATATATCTTCAGATAAATTACGCACTCCTTATCAAAATTAAATTTCTCACCTCAATAATAAGATAAAAATACCCCCTTACAGTATATAAATTGCATGCATAGTTTGGGGGTACCCTAGCTTTAGTGAAATAACAGGATTGTTTTATATTTCGGATTTAGTATTTTTTAGATTTCCTTTTTATTATTATCCTAAAATAATTCACCTCCCATGTAGATACAAATCCTGTGGATACCCACAACATACATTATATCTAGAGATTCAATTGTCCATTGTGCCGGAAAAAAATTATCTGCGAGGAACTTATGATACCATACACTCACTCAGTTTTGAGCGACTGTACATATATCGGGAAGAAAACAACTGATGTTAAAATGTTTAAGCTCCTCGGTAAACATCCTGAACGAACACACACCAACATCAATCTTAATGACTACATAGTTTCCCTTTTCTAGAAAGCCTGCTCATCATTGACAACAGGTGCAGCAAAGAGATCAAAAGGCGAATAGCACTTGCCAAACAGGCCTTAATAATAAGGGTAATCTTTTAATTAGTGCACATTGCGATTTTGGAATTAGGTATAAATTTGTGATTTCTTTTGTATGAGTATGTTATCGAATGGCTGTATATCTTGGACATTCAGAGATCAGGATTTGAAACGACTGGAAGCATTTGAGATCTGCGTCTAGATACTAATGTAAATGAGAAGAGATGATATGAGTAAAGGAGTGGAATCAGAGGTAAAGCTTTTTGCGGATGATGTTATTCTCTATAGAGTAATAGATAAGTTACAAGATTGTGAGCAACTGCAAAATGGCATCGATAATGTTGTGAGATGGACAGTAGACAATGGTATGATGATAAACGGGGTTAAAAGTCAGGTTGTGTGTTTCACAAATAGGAAAAATCCTCTCAGATTTAATGACTGCGTTGATGGAGTGGAAGTTTCTTTTGGGGATCATTGTAAGTATCTGTGTGTTAATAAAAGGAAAGATCTTCATTGGAGTAATCACACAAATGGGATTGTAAATAAAGGATACAGATATATGCACATGGTTATGAGGGTGTTTAGGGGTTGTAGTAGGATGTAAAGGAGAGGGTATATAAGTCTCTGGTAAGACCCCAACTAGAGTATGGTTCCAGTGTATGGGATCCTCACCAGGATTACTTGATTCAAGAACTGGAAAAATCCAAAGAAAAGCAGCTCGATTTGTTCTGGGTGATTTCCGATACAAGAATATAGTTACAAAAATGCTGCAAAATTTAGGCTGGGAAGAACTGCGAGAAAGGAGACGAGCTGCTCGACAAAGTGGTATATTTCAAGCTGTCAGCAGAGAAATGACGTGGAATGACACTAGTAGACGAATAAGTTTGAGTGGCGTCTTTAAAAGTAGAAAAGATCACAATATTAAGTAATGTTGGAATTCAAGAGGACAAATTGGGGCAAATATTCATTTATAGGAAGGTGAATTATGGATTGGAATAACTTACCAAGGGAGATGTTCACTAAATTTCCAATGTCATTGAAATCATTGAAGAGAAGGCTAGGAAAACAACAGATAGGGAATCTGACACCTGGCCGACTGCCCTAAATGCAGATCAGTATTGATTGATTGATTGATTGATTGATTGATTGATTGATTGATTGATTGATTGATTGATTGATTGATTGATTGATTGATTGATCGATTGAAAAGGGAACAAACAAAAGCGTTCTGCAAAAATTCAGCGGAAGAGAGAACTAATGTTAACGATACAGAGAAGAAGAGCTAAATTCACTGGCCATATCTTGCGACACAATAACCTTCTTACCAATCTGCTGGAAGGGAAAATCACGAGAAAGGCCGAGGATGACCCAGAAGAAAGTTCCTTCAAGATTTCGCACAGAGTCTTCATCATGGTTCTTATTATGAAATGAAACGAGCAGCTGAGGACAGAAAACGGTGGTTGGAATGACGAGACATTGCCTTTAGATACTGATGATGATAATGAAGCCTTTTCAATCGTGAAATTACCAGCGTTTCACACCAGTGTAGCAATGGCCTACCGATTAAATAAAATTATGGTTTTATTCTGGGAATTTAATTTTGATATAAATGCCAAATGCAGGCATTTATACAAGTGGAGGCACTTGATCCCCCTAGTGCACCATCCCTGCATTGTCCTATATAGGGGGCTTGCAGTGATCAGTAGAAGCAGCGTGGGTCTCGGCCCATAAGTGACCACGGCTGGTCCGTGGTCCGACAGCTCTGTACTCTGACTGACTAACCAGAGGAGGGATGGGCGAGGCTCTGCCGTTGCTCTACGCCTCTGCATTCGGGAGACGGGGAGGGGCTGGACCCCACTGTTGGCTGTCCTGAGAATGGTGTTCCATTCTCTTGCACTAATGCGAGCGCCGGGACAGTTCCTAGAATAGGCCACGGCCACCAACCCTCTCACGTTCACCGTAACAAACCTCCCGGCCTGAGAGATGGCGTCACCGTCTAAGAGGCCCATCTCACCCTTCAGGGGAGGAATGAGAACATTGCAGTAGTAGTGTCTCAACGGCGCACTAGCCATCTTAGTCTTCAAAAAGTGTAGCAATCCAACTGATGAGTCCACTGCTACACTGGGGTGAAACGCTGCTAATTTCACGATTGAAAAGTCGTGGAGAGTTTAGGGGATGGCTTCCTATTTCGCACCGCCACTGTGTTTTTGCCAAATATGAATAGTATTGGCAAGTAAGTGATCTAGTCCGGAAGAATAACACTGTGGTGGCGAACATTGTATGTCGTGGTTATCGAATTTTTATTGTTTTACTGCCTCTGGAAGTAGTTTCTAAACATCATTCGTAAGCCTGTACAAAGCCTAAAGTTAAGTTTTACTCTCTCACAAGGTTTTTTATAATGAAAGTGAAATATCCTGCAAGTATTCAATAGTTTATTCTCAGGGGAATACCAAATATATATAAGGCTTCAAGTGTTTGTTTCCGTGTGTCCGTTGTGGCATATGTTATAGAATAGCAAAACGGAAATATGAAGCTTGGACAAATTTGGACATGGTTCTTGCAGTTTATAGGAATGGGGACATAGAATTCAATTAATGTTGTCGATATTACAAACATCCAAAGCCAACTCTGAGGACACTTAGATGGCAAAAATTTTAGAACCAATGAAGCATTAAAATAGAACTATTTATTCATGAAGAATATAAGTGAATATTTTAATTCGTGACTAAAACCTAGTTGATTATTATAGTGCTACTACTTAAGACGCTGGTGACACGATTTACGAGACTGGTGTGCTGCATCGTACCATTTTCAGACGTTATAAAGAAATATTTATTTTAAATATTTATTGCTCAATATTGCAATTACTTTAGCTGAAGAATATCAATACACCTGTCTAGTTTTATGAAAAATATAATTCAGTGTGTTAAATACCAATTTACGACAATGAAAATGTGGCAAGGAGTACGATTTGGGCAAACTTAACCTCATGTTTTTAACAATTGCTATCGAAGAAATTAAATTGTGGTTTCTTTCTGGAAACTTAAAATTTATACAACTGATGTTGTCTACAAGGAAAATTTATAATACCATAAAAAATTGCTTCCGTTTGAAACTGGTGCAGGTCATTTGTTAAATTAAAACAGAACACGTTTTTATACCGACATCGTTCATGTTTCACTGTGGAAGTTTGTATCATTTTAAATATAAATATTTTATTAGTTTGGACTAGGAAACAATCTTGGAGTTCTCTAAAGCCCATGTTATCGCTCTGTTCTTCCTCGGAAATGGAATAGCTTCAGCTCCTTCTAGTCTTTCTCGATGTAATTCTATTCAAACAAGATCCTTCTTTCGAAAACACATTTGCATATTTCTTAACTTTTGCTAATGATGCAGATGATCACAATAATTGCATTGCATGAATATTATTTACATGCTATTAATGTCACTCTTGAGTTAATAATAAGTATCAAGGTGTGCAAACACTCCACAAAATAGCATGTCGCTTGAAAGATGTCGGTGAATAATTCATTGGAGTGTCTTTAGATTTTACCAGGATGGAGGTTAAAGGACCATTAACTTTATACAACGAAGAGCGGTGTTCATTAAAAAGTCGTCAGACAGTGTAATTCTGTTTTAATTAATTTTAGATTCTGCAGGGTTGAGGCTTCGAATTGTGGTACTAGTGATGTCGGAGGTTTAATATATACCAGAGTAAAGCAAAACCGACAGAAGAGAAAAACGATAAAGAAAATGACATGGTATTAATGAGAAAGGCTCTACTTAATCCCATATTAAATTGATCTTCTTAGAGATTAAAATGAAACTCATTTCTAGGTATTAAGAGCATAACTGTGTACTAGTTTTCAGCTTTAGAAGCAGCTTTCCAGCAGGCAGTTGACTGAATCCTCGATCTGATAAGAATAATAGACTGTTTTAATGGACCGGAACACAGTATAATCAACCACTGACAGTGAGTGTCGCTTAATGTAAAGCAATAGAGACAATCTTTCTTTCCTGACACTAATTAGAAGAAAAAAGCTAGATCGTCAGAAACTTTTCGAGAATGCCGGTATTGGCGAAAATAAGGGAAGACGTGCAAAGGGTGTTAAAGAATCCCTAGACCTCATTAATCTGACACCATAACTATGGGAAGAAAACAAGTAGGCCTACTGACCGCAAGAAAGCTGAATAGGAAGGATGAAATTGATTGCGCCTAGCCCAATTTGATCAAAAAGTTTACCATTCAGGGCGTTGTTGCAACGGACGTGCAACGTAGGGCGATTCCTATGCAGGTATATAAGCACGGACATGTAGGCAAAGGGATTAGCGTGGCAATCATGTCATGTGCGTGTGTTAAATGCCGACTACGTGAATTACCAAATGCGTCCAAACAGGACCAACGTGCTGTTATTCTGTTCTTGGCAGTCGAAAGACAAACACCGGTGGACATCCATCGGAGAATGAAGTCTGGGTATGGGGCAGCATATCTGTCGAAAATCATCGTTGTGGAATGGCGCACCAAGTTCCGTGCGGGTCGCGTTTCGACACAAGGCGCCGGTCGATCTAGGAGGTCAGCCTCATACATTGCGGAAAGCAAGAAGCGGGCGGTGGATGAGGCGGTTACGGTGTACCGGGGCATAACTATTCGTGCAATGGATCTCGATATTAGCTTCGGTAGTGTCGACATTTCTTGTCGGATGAGGATGTGCAGCAGGCGGTTACGGAATTCTTCACGCAGCTGGACACGGGAAACTTCAACCTGGTGCGTCGGTGGGATGATTGCCTCTGCTCACGGCGATTCTGCCTGATTAGCATTTTGATTCAGGACTGTACGGCCGTCGCGCCTTATGGTAGAAATAATGCTAAGTCATGAGCCATCAGGGAGTACAATCGTCTGAGGTTTCATGCTGATAAAAACGGAGAGATGAAAATCCTTTACAGTAGGCGCTCTTAAATCCGGTATTCTACGGTTTGGCACATTCTTTAATTCAGCACCGACCAAGTCGCTCGCGATCGGACTTCCCCGGGTGGATTCGTGCGTTCGTTGACTTTGACTGCCACGTCATGCCACTACGTTGGCTGTACTCACCAAATTTTTGTCAACCTGTTCTTCAGTATTTTATGCAATTATACTGTGCTAACTACTCTTGTAAACAGGCTTCTGATGCATTAAATGCATTTATGAACTTTGCCGAATGCAAAAACCTACAACTTTGCAGAACTCGTAAATTTGTGTATAATCCGTAAAGATTTTTTTTTTTGAAAGGAAGCTCCGAAACACGGAAGCAGTGGTCTATTAGAGGATTATTTAAAAAGAAATTCTGATGTGCCATAGAGCAGCTTATTACAACTCATTTTAAATATCATTAAACTGTATTAATTTTTATTTTGTGCTGTGTAATTATCACACCTGTGGGGTCGCTGGTGCGAACAGTGATACATTAAATGGATCTGGCACTGTTCATGGCTGGATACCCTCCCCGACCCCAACCCTTTGTGGAGGGATGTTTCACCATTGTGTGTTTGTGTGGTGGTTGAAAGTGTGGCGTGCTGTCTGATTATGAAGGGAAGATCATTGGTACAAACATAAACAAACAATCTCCACACCAGAAGATTTAATCAGATGAGATTAAAATCCCAGACCCGGCCATGAATCGAACCCGGGACCGAAGGCCTCAACAAAAGACCATTCAGGAAAGCAGTCGGACTGTGCTGTGTTTTTTATTAAACAATAAATAAATGACTATTCAATATTTGAATGTAATTTTGTGTTGTATGCTTCTCCTTAAACGCGGCAATTGTTCGAATGACGAAATTGAAACTACAGTGGGAGATGCTGGATAATCCCGTACGGCCGTGGTGGTACCGAATGTGCCGTGTTAAAGAGCGCCTACTGTAAAATCCTATCAGAAAAATGGATTCCAATTTCAACCGCATACGGAATCCAAACATTCTGCTTTCAGTTCCCTATCCTCACAAACATTTGACGGCGATCATGGAGTATTGTCCAGCTCCATGGCTAAATGGTTAGCGTGCTGGCCTTTGGTCACAGGGGTCCCGAGTTCGATTCGCGGCAGGGTCGGGAATTATAACCATCATCGGTTAATTTATCTGGCACGGGGGCTGGGGTATGTGTCGTCTTCATCATCATTCCATCCTCATCACGACGCGTAGGTTGCCTACGGGCGTCAGATCAAAATATCTGTACCTGGCGAGCCGAACTTGTCCTCGGATACTCCCGGCACTAAGAGCCATACGCCATTTCATTATTCATAGAATATTTATTCCTCTGTTGCATTTCCCGTATCAGCATTGTGGTATCGTGGACGTCGAACCGCTATCTGAGATTCCACCACCTGGATATTTTTCTCCAACTAAGTCCTAGTATCACTTCTATTTTATCATCTACGGCTACCTGTATTTATGTCTAACTAACATTATTCCAGTTTCTTGATACGGGATCGAGGATGAGCTGAAATGAAATGTAAGGCATGTTTTCACGCCAACCTTAGTTTAGGAGCTACTGAAGATGAAATGAATGATGGTGAATTAAATTGTGTAAGGAGGAGGAAGGTATCCGCTGTGGCCTATGAACTCGAACTGTCCCAACATTTGCGTGGAATTGAAAATGGAAGACCACACAAAACCATTCTCAGGACAGCCAACGGTGGGGTTCGAACACACTTGTCTCCCGAATACAGAGCTTGACTGCATAGTTGCCACTCCACTCGGTCTATGATTCCGTATCAGAATGCATTTACCATTTCGGTAGATGTTACCCATATAGAATTATTACTTTTCCGAATTATTTGAGGGTTAAGGCTTCACACAATTTCCCAGCATGACAAAATACCTCCCCTGCCCATGCAACCTTCAAAATTCTCAGATGAATTTGCATACCTCATCCTGTATCTCTTCCATGACGAAGCCTTTACTTTCCAGCTTTTGACATTAAAGGAGCACCGGCAACATATAATACTACACGATGAGTTTCGAATCAGAAGTAACGGTTGTGTACAAGATAATTTTATTTCAGAAAAATATCTCTAGCGATGCCCATTCAGGTTTTCATTTCTATCATTGGATTCAATTCTTTGAAAGATTATTTTTAAAAATCATTCGGCAAATCGAATTCTTAGACAAACTAGTTTACCCCAACTGTTTATAGGATGACGGTCTACCCTAGTGCACGCCAATTTATCCTGAAATCAAAGTGGAGTTCCCAAGACATTCTAATTTATCACAGTCGGAACGTGTAATTAAAACAGAGAGTACTTCTCCGTTTGTTAAAGCTTACTACCTTATTTTGCCCCAGTTACCATCATATCAGAGTCTGCTGTCCATCTCACGACTATGTTAAGGTCTCCTTGCAGTTCGTCACAATCTTGTAACTTATTTGTTGCTCTATTACTATACAGTACATCATCACCGCACTGACTCCAGTTCTTTACTGCTATCATTTAGGCCTATATACACGGTGGTCGGAAACAACGTGAGCCGAGTATATGAGTGTTACAGCGTTGGTTATACTGATAATTAGTTTGAAAAAATTACGTCGATATCTCGCGCCGTTTTTATTTTATCAGCTGCTGAAGTTAGCCAATCAGATCGTTTCGCTGGCGTATATTCAAATGGGCTATACGAGGCGGTGTTGCTTAATCTGGACGTGGCTTGGTCGAGCTTGAGAGACATGGCGAGAAATGAGCTTTAAACACTAACACACAGTGGGTTTCAGCCAATGCCATCGTAGCGTGTTTGCTATGGGCCGAGCTTATCAGCAGGGAGGTCGTTGTTCAAGTCGCTCCCCTGGAGAAGTTCATTTCTTCTATTGGTGCTCTCAAGCCGGCCATAAGCTGCGTGCAAATTTAACAACGCCACCTGGTATAGCCCATTGAATTCGCCCGCGAAACGACCTGATTGGCTAACTACAGTAGCTGATAAAATGACAACGGTGTGAGATATCTAATAATTTGTTTCCATTTATTTACCAGTATGACCAGCCCTCTAACGCTCAAATACCCAGTTCAAGTTGTTCCTGACCACCCTTTATATGAAAACACGGAGGACCAGAAATACTGCTTCTATATATAAATGAGTCCTTTGCAATTATTGGATATTGAAGCCAAGGATGATGAAACAGCATGTGCAATGATTTACAGTAATAATACCACAAGAGTAAACTAGCAATCATTTCAAACCTGCAACCAGAGAGATAGATAATGTATTCAATAAAACAACTCTTAGGTAGTTAAGTGAAAACAAATATATAAGGAAAAAAAAAGATACGCACTTCATATCTGCATGCTAAATAAATACAGATACGAGTACAATATACAATTAATTATTGGAACAGACATGTAGCTGCATTTCTGAAAATGTGTATAGTATGTATAGACGAGTACATATTGTTTTTTGATGCTCGAATATAGGTCAACATGGCTGATTTAAGTACGACAAGATTATAATTAAAACAATCATATGGCCTCAGCTAGCGTGAACAGATATTTTGATTTAAAGCCATATAAGTCACTTGGGTGTCAATTCTGACGATACGTTTTGCTATACTGGATAGGAGCAATACCTTATTAAGCTGGTATTGAGCAATTTATTGTTGTGTTTTGAGGTAGAATATTCATTCAGTTTCAGAACCATACATGGGCCGACGAGCCCTACAAAATCATGAACGTTTTGAAATTATATTTGAAATTCACATGCGATGACAGTGTTCATAATCAATGTGGTAGCCACAATTGACTTAATTTTGGTGATGCAATAGCACCGCCTTTTGAGGTACTAAAATCGCCGTGCCGCGTGGATTACAATTGGATATTTATCAGTAGAAAGTTGCAAAGTGCCAAATTTAGAAGAAAAGAACTTTGAAATTTTGCTAGAAAAGCGCAAAGGGTCAATAAGTATTACATATAATCAGGCTAGGTCCAGATTAAAGAGCTCTCATGTATCTACCGAAACAATGCAGTGGTGCTAAAGCCGCAAGCTCTCACATATGAAAGGTGCAATGTACAATTCATTTTCCGTGATTAAAGTTTCTTATATCTGGTAGCAAGGAGGTTATACGAAAGTATAGAACAACGGTTTCTTGTTCATGGAAATAGTTTTCTTCGCTGTGATTCTTATTTTTCTCGTACATAAAAGTAGTCACACAGGCATAAATGTTCCCTGTGATCTCCATGAAACATCGAAAATTTCCTAAGCTGTCAGCGTCAGTTAAGCCCCGTCAGAATATTAGCACCTGTCTATCTGAAAAATTGTACAATGAGATTGAGATTGGCCGTAAGGTGAACGTTCTATAAACAAGAAACGCATAAAAGACATATACTCAGCAAAGCTAGAAGTTAGTTCCTTTATATATTCGATATCACTCAAAAATTAACGATTTGAAGCACATGATTCCATATGACCAAGAAAGAGAGTAAATAAATGTAAAAGAAAACATATGAAACGTTTGCAAGTCTTTGGCATCTTTCGTAACATGTAATTTTTTTGTTTTCTCAGAGTGGTAATTTTAACTTTAGTGTCACGTGTTAAAATTTAGTCTTAGGGGAAACTTACATGAAATACCCACACCTATATAAAGATTAAACAAACCAACAAATTTGAACATAGCGAAATGAAATTTACTACAAGGATTATCATAATATTAACACACGTGTTATAAAGTTGCAGGATATTATATGCAATTTTTCATCCAATTACTTTAAAGAAATTCAGAATTGTAAGTATTAAATACTTGTATGAGCTGGCACAGGGGTTCTTGCGTATACATGGGCTCTTATGTCACTAGCCCGGCGCTGGCTGTTCTAGAGCTTTTCGCATATTATGCTACTTCAGGGTTCTATCCTGCTTAATTCGAAAAGGCTACAATTTCAGCTGTCAACTCTTTTCCAGATTATAATAAATGATGTAAGAACTATGTACATACCTGTTTTCATAAAAAATTGTGTAACAAGCGCATTTTTCAGAGGCAGTGACATAAACTGCGAAATCGTGGATTTTGAATTGCAACACTTTCGTTCTCGACCAGCGACACATGTTTGATCAAATCTGAATAAATTATCAAGACAAGCACAGATTCATGTTGGGCTGGGAAGCGCCGGATGGTCACGGAGTTCCTAGCTAAATCCAGCGTTTCTTCCACTTAGTCCAGTGACTCGTGCAAGGACCCTCATTCTTTTAGACCTACCTTGGGCGGTAGCGTAGTTATAGTTACAATATGACAGAACATAATGCAGGTGATTTTGCGCGCATGCATAAATGTTATAATATGAACACGGATACGATTGAATTATTTTGAAATTCAGATTGCAGTACCTTAATACACAGAACAAGAACAATATAATCAAGATCAACAGTTTTGCAGCGAGTGGTATGTTCAGATCACTATCTAAAATCCAACTTTCGAGACTTCTCAGAAAATGGTTCTGTTGGTTTTACATTTAGGTCTCTGTTAATATTCAAATGATCCAATCCACTGAGTCGACTTTCGCTTGTTTATTGTCAATTTCTGCTTACCCCCCCCCCCACTTTGGCTAAGCCCCTGACCTTGGTCTACCCTTTTTTCATGTATTACGCGAGGCCTAGATAATCTTCCCCATCCACACCCTTTGTGGCCCTTCCCTGTATTTTATGACACATTAATTTCCCACCTATTCTGTTTTGTTTGTCAGTTAATATTAAGAGGGGATTATTATCTGATTAATTTCCTTTCAAAACAATAATTACCACCGCCATCACTAATTCATTCAGACGGACATATTAATAGACGTATTTAGATGTAAATATAACCATCGTTCGTCGTATGGATGCCAGAACAACTGTTCAAGTATATCTTGTGCTCATTTAATTCTCGGCACAAGCAATAAAAGTAGCGCATACTTCATTGCCTTCGCTAGGATCACATTCCAGGAATGTCTTTCTCTTCCTTCAGCCTCAAGAGAGTACACTTCTCCATGTAATATCCTAACATCATCTCTTTTTACTATCTCACTTGACCTCAAAATGCACATTACCTACTTTTTATTGTCTTTCGACTCGCTTAAACTTTCCTTAATTTAATGTGTGATAATGATATGAGAAACAAAAATTTAATTTCTTTCTTACCGATTATAATACATCAAACTCCTAACAACATCTCTCGATTTATTTCTACAAATTAACTTGCCTCGTTTTACAATACAACTTTTGGAATAATAATTTCACGAAGCAAGTGTTAGCGAACCATTTTTAGGGTATTTGCCAGTTAGCAGTAAATAGTCATCAGGAAAAGAGTTTTCAAGACGAACGTTAGGGAACCTCTTTTTCTATTCCGGCAGCCAGCTAGGTACGATCGTTCTTTTTTTGTATTTCTATCCCCATTTTGTATTTTACTTCCTATCGAAGTCATGCATTCTTTATCTGCCATTGAATGTAAGTTCATATGTCAATGTCATCTGACGAATACTGCTGACTGTTTCGTGTGGTGTACAGTAGGATGTCTGACTGAAGGACGATAATATTTAAGATCTTTATTATCATTGTTAAGATTACCCACTCAGACCTGTGCTCTTTAACATAGCGGCATACCACGTGGTGACAGCAACTAAGCATGGAACAGTAAATGTTAATCGAAACAGACTTTCAACGTATTAGGTCGTGTTACGTACATGTAGTACGTGTTGAAGAGATGTTAAGTACAGAACAAAAATGGCCAGCCGGACACCAGTGGGATCCGAACCCACAACCTCCCGATTTCGCGTCGGTTGCTCTACCAATTGAGCTATGGCTTCGGATCCCACTGGTGTCCGGCTGGCCATTTTTGTTCTGTACATAACATCTCTTCAACACGTACTACATGTACGTAACACGACCTAATACGTTGGAAGTCTGTTTCGATTACAATGCGGTCGTGAAAATTCAATATTCAGTAAATGTTAACATATTCTTGTAAGCAGATGATATGGTCATTGGTTCGAGTTCCCTACCTGAATTTAAAAAAACCATTGAAAATCTAGACAGATGGGCACAGGATAACAATATGAAAATCAACACTGAGAAAACTGTAGAAATGACATTTATAAAAGGAGGCAGAGAAGCAGCTAGTGACAAGATTTACCTAGATTCAACTCCCATAGTCAGTAAATACATTCGCGTATCTAGAATTGAGATACAAACAACAGCTAGAGTCTACAGAGCCCACATAATGTCTCGAGTAAGGGCGGTAACCAAAGCCATATATGAAATTAAAACAATCACTAAGCTTTCACTGGGAACCACTATGAGATTATTTGACGCAAAAATAGCTCCCATTGACACATACGGGCTGGAGAACATCTGGTAGAAGTTGACCATGGCGGACTTGAGGACATTCGAAACAGTTAAGTCGCGCTTTCTGAAAGGTACTCTGGGGATATCAAAATACGCAAAATCTCGACTAGCATATTGTAACCGTTCACCATCATGCCATGGACATGTTAGGAGGTCTGGCTAATTATATATGCCGTTTTCCCCAACATCCTGTGACATATAATGCAGTAGTTACAATTCTGTATGCCGAACCGGGGTGTGATCCGCGATACGCCAGTCCGGAGGGAGCAGTTTCCTATGCTGTAACGAGAAGAGGACAGCGCAGTATTGCTAAACCTTGAAATCGCGCTCTCACTCGGTGCGAGTGGGAAGAGATGATGACGCTACGCACGGAGATGGAGGTTGTTGGAGACTGGGCCGAATTAAGGTGTGTTAACCTTTGAAAAATAAATGCCCACTATAAATTCAACACCGCATTCATTAGTACCACTTCACCATAATTTACTAAAAAGAAGAATACTTCTATATGAAATAATTTTTCTAAATTTTTCAGTCAGGTCTCATTCGAACCAATGTATTTTATGCTGACTTTCAATGCATATAAATACAATACTTTAATAATGGATCAGTAATGATGCCTATCATACAGTAGTACGCAGATCAAAGGTGACTACTGAAATCTGACAACATGTGGAAAAAAGTGGGAGATATTGCATGATCACGACGCGTGATTTTCCAAAAGGAGATTATGAATGACCTACTGATCGCTTTGGTTTCACATATGTTCAGTAGAAAGTAGAGGTCATAAGCTTTAATTCGATTGTTATCACGTCGTTCAAAGACTCTGATTACCGGACCGTTATTTGCAGCGGGGACATAATTCATCTCCCCCCTGACCATTATATTTCTTCGTCTGGTAAAGATCTTCAGATTAGTTTGGATATAAATTATACGTTTGTGATTCAGGTATTTGTAATCCCGGATAATATTAGATAATCATTGGAGTTGATCCAAACCGAGGTATAATTAATTTATAATTATATATGAAAATGTGAGAAGAATTAAATAGCCTGAAAGAATGGAGTCTTCTCTGTGAATTAAATGAACGGATTGAGAAACGATGACATGATATGAGAGGGCGAAGCAGTAACATGTTATGTTGTTGGAGTGGTAAGGAATAATAAATAATTATAGCTGTTGTGAGATATTGAATTGGGCTGAATATATAGCCAAATAATGAATAATAAGAAATAATGGCTTTCAGCGCCTTTGCTGGCGCGACCTAGTGTTTACAGTGCACTATGTCTTCTGGTATGGGCTAGAGCAATTTTGTTACTTTCATTGATCTGTCTCAGCTTTATCCTTGGCTTTGACAAAATGAAAGTGACTGAGGTAGGAGTAATGCTAGTAATGCCATTCCTTCTGCAGCCAGTCCCTGCTATGAATGGTGTGAAAATATTGCTCATAGGGTCAGTTGGTGCATGCATTACAGTGGGCTTGGCAGACTGATGTGTAATAGCAACTTCTGGCTCGGTGAGGAAAGCAACGGGAAACTACCTCACTTCTCATTTCCCTAGTACGCCTCTTCAATGATGCCTAGGCCATCTATGACAGCTGATGGCGGAACTGTTGAGGATTCAACCAGCCTTCGGGCTGAGGACTAAACATACATACAATGGCTTTCGTGTGAGTGCATACTTGACAATAAGCCGAGATGATATGTAAGGAAAATGAAAGAAAGAGTGAAGGACGATTTATGGTGTCCGCAGCCCAGGGCTGGTTACACAGCTGTTATCGTTATTGACAAGTATATGGCCGGTCGACTGTAGGCCGAGCGAATCTTTGCAGTTTCTAGCAAAGCGATGTTAACGGGCCAAGCTCTTTTCATTCACCAAAGTAGTCTCAATCCCATTCTAATTATACGTTGCGAGTAACACGGATAATTTTCTGATTTTGTGAGGGATAGATCCCTTCTCATGCTTAGGCATTAAATTAGCCTCTGATTGGAGTTCAAAAATGTTTACCTTGGAAGCCGAAGCCTGTGGGTTCGAACGATGCTGGAGCGAAGAATTAACCAGATATTATGGTTTGGTTAAGCCATATCTTCAAGATGTGTTGTGTAAATATATTTGATATTTTTATATGTATGTTTCTGTGTGTTTTATTATTTCCCAAAGTGTTCTATGGTGATGGGTTCGATTCCAGCTTTGGCTGATTTTCTTTGAATATATAATTTGTTAGGTAAACCCAGGATACGCACATATATGTTCAGCGTGTATGTTCATCGTAAGTGTTCAATGTAAATATACATTTGTCGTGGTCAAATGGATCACATGTTTGATACTCGGCGATGCAATCTCGTGTGTATAACAGATGTGCTTATATTGTGTTATAATTTTTCTTCTTCTCTTTCCAAATCATGACCAGTAAAACAAAGGATACTATTTAGTATCCATTTATGACCAGTAAAACAAAGGATACTATTTAATATCCATTTATGACCAGTAAAACAAAGGATACTATTTAGTATCCATTTATGACCAGTAAACCAAAGGATACTATTTAGTATCCATTTATGACCAGTAAACCAAAGGATACTATTTAATATCCATTTATGACCAGTAACACAAAAGATACTATTTAATATCTATTTATGACCAGTAAAACGAAGGATACTATTTAATACCCATTTGTGACCAGTAAAACAGAGGATATTATTTAATATTGATTTGTGACGAGAGTTTAATAAATAAAGGATACCATTCAATATCCATTTTTATAAATAAATAAACTCATATATCAGTGTGTGTTAATCGAGTGAATTGATGTACGCCATGAACTAATTATGCCAGGACAATTTCAAGAAAAGAAGGCATACAATGTACATAATTGTGTCAGTTTAATTGTTTCCTTTGCTTATATGTTGAAATAGAACATTATTTGTGTGGTTCACATCAGTATAATAAAAAAATTTAGAATATATACCTGAACGGAGATTCTTCTCATTTGACAATATTAGCATATTCCTCTCATATTATAGAATCCTACTTTCATTATTTTAGATAGTGCCTATTTTATTTCTTTATCGAACATTCCATTACCCGTATTGCTCTCCGAATTCAGACGGTGATGCTATGAAAATAGCGAGGATGAGACTTCAAGCCTGGTAAGTGACTTCTGGCGGTTCTCATCCAAATGTTCCATCTGTACATCTGTTTGTAAAACCAAATTAAGTAATATTGCCCTAATTATACCCAGGGTAAGCCTCATTTTGTTGCCCAACTAATGGGGCCAGTTTCATTTTGTCGCCCGATGTGCTCAGGGCTGGTTCATACTTAGTTTTGGTGCGACGACATATGCCCTAACGGTTACATCGACTAGCATATGAACTTGCCAAGGAGACCTTCTTCGAGGCCCTCCGGATGAAGATAGCGTTACAGATGCCTGGGAGATACTAATGCAGGACAGCGAAGAAAAGAGACGAAATCTGGATCGACTTTTATACAACGGAGGTCATAATGAATAAGACATATACAAATACTACCCAAGACCTGCGACACATTTTAACTCGATGGCGGTACATGGATACCACCATAATCTGTGTACTACCAAGTACTTTCATGACCCAGACGAATCCTACGTACGTAAATTAGGCAGTGTGCAACAGCCGATACCATGTATTCGGTGTACACATCGGAGATCTTCTATTGTGATCTGTTGTAAGTCAGTATACATGATAATTCTAGCTTGTTCTCAACTCTATGCACAATCTGTGCACTGTATCTTCAAATAATAGTTAAGATTACTTAGTAGAGTAAGCTACTTGACAGGATTTCGGATCGGAGGACCCCGACTGGGCCAGATATTTCATGGATTTTAGCCAGATTTGGTAAATTTCTTAGACTCGCGGACCAGATTTTTCTGTTTCCCTTTATATACACCTCTTCATTTTCACGCAACTCACCACAGTACCAAATATAACAGAAACATGAAATAGTTGAATACATCTGACACGTTAGGAAGAACATTGGACCGTAAATCTGGGCCAAGTCCATATCTGTATCACACATCGCACCAGAGACTATATCAGGGTCCATTCTGTGTTCCGTTAACTTATTTGTTTTTAGATCAACCTATTGTATTGTTATCTGAATGACCAGAACAATTTTAGAATGTGTTAGCCATTAGTCCTTTTTCTGGGCATGGGTTCGGGGATGAGGTGTGATGAATAAATATGGCATCATTTTATGGTCGGATGCCCGTCCTGACGCGAACCTGAGTGAAATCCCAGTAAACATATTCTATACGAGTGTTCTGTAAGTTTTTGCCATGGTAACACTGTAGATTTAAATTGGTTCCAAGGGCTAGCAAAGGTACATTGTTACATATCTGTTACATATCTACTCCTTGAATTTTCATTAAAATTTGCCTGATATGTGCAATATTAATGGACATCATTTGATGCCCATAGAATAGCAAAGATTTATGAACCAAAATGTAGTTTTGAGAGAAATGCGATTAACGTTTTACTGAGGGACGTATGCACCAAAAGATAGTTTTGTAGAACAATGCGATTAAAGGTTTACTGCGCTTTACTAACAGAATCGATAAAGACATTAAATCTTGTTCAGATGTGAACATAACGTATTAATAGTGTAAATTATGATTGTAAAATGCTACTTGACAGATATTCAAGGTTTCAGAACGTTAATTTCATCGACATTGTTATTTAAATAAGGTATGCATGCGTGTGATAGCCGAAACTGTTTTCCACTAACGTTAACATTTTGCAAGAATTATTCTAAATTAATACAAATGAATGAATAAAGAAATGAATAAATGAATGAATGAATACTGATCTGCATTTAGGGCAGTCGCCCAGGTGGCAGATTCCTTATCTGTTGCTTTCCTAGCCTTTTCCTAAACGATTTCAAAGAAATTGGAAATTTATTGAACGTCTCCCTTGGTAAGTTATTCCAATCCCTAACTCCTCTTCCTATAAATGAATATTTGCCCCAGTTTGTCCTCTTGAATTCCAACTTTATCTTCACATTGTGATCTTTCCTACTTTTAAAAACGCCATTCAAACTTATTCGTCTACTAATGTCATTCCACGCCATCTCTCCGCTGACAGCTCGGAACATACCACTTAGTCGAGCAGCTCGTCTTCTTTCTCCCAATTCTTCCCAGCCCAAACTTTTCAACATTTTTGGAACGCTACTCTTTTGTCGGAAATCACCCAGAACAAATCGAGCTACTTTTCTAATTAATAATACCAAATAAAACATAATGAATAAACTAATTAATATAAAGAAATACGTAACCATAAAGTATAAAGTGTAGTGTCCCGAAGATGCCTAAGTGCTGGTCCAGGTTGGCTTGTCCGGTGAGGAACCATGCATATGTCAGTAATGTAAAGTGTCATCAGCCACTGATGCCCCTCCTTCTCCCTCTGGTGTGTGTGGTGCATGTTTTCTTGATCAGTAAATATACTTGTGAAGTGTGCATGAAGATGCGGAGGGAACGTACGGAAGAAGTGTGCGAAGATCTGCAAGTTTTTCTGGTGAAATAACTAAGATTTAGTGTACTTATTCGGTAGACTGACTGTCGAAACATTTAAATAATGATCGTAGCCCTTCACGTGTCCTCTTTGCAGCTGCACTTGTGAGTAGGTTTAATGCCAAATCCCATTTTGTAGTTGCTGGAGAAAACAAAAGCTCTTCCCTCTGAAACTGACGCCCGAAACTTGCCACATCGATATGTGCTGTTGCAAAATTCCCACATATTTAAACTGGTCTCTCGTTATCATAATGACAAACAAAGGGTTCTTCCTTCTACAAATTCTTATTTGTTGGCCATACTGAATCCCAGTAAACACTTCTCTTTTCCTAAGATACAATTCCATATTCCAAAAATCACGATCACCAGGAAGATAAGAGTGGCAGAGAATCATGAAGACGTGTTCAATATTTGAGAAACGGTCTGCATGTATCTGAGACAGGTCAAAACCATGTTCAGATTTTTATTATGGCCACTACAATAACCGCTGAAAATACACAATATCTTCACTTCCGGTGGTATTTTACTTTCAATATAGTGCATGAGGCAACTTACAATTTCAGCAAAACCTCGTTTTCCAGTACCTTCATTCCAAAGACACATTGAATCTGTTCTGTCCTTTATGTTGTGGATACCAAAATTAGAAGTCCATAAGTTCCTCCTGTTAAATTGGATTCCAGTCTTTATTTTGGGTGTGGGAAGCGCCTATTGCATGTTACGTTGGATCCTTGTTATCAGCCATTTATTTTAACGGTGTTTGTGCCATCTTAGCTCTGCGTTCATGCAGACATATTTCTTGTTTTATTCTGTTATTTGTTCGGAATTAATGTCTTGTATCACTGTCTCTAGTTGTCGCTTTGCTTTGTCACAATAGTTGCAGGTGTCAGACAAAGGAGGAGTAAATCCAAGATTAAATTCTGCGTTAAAGATTTGACGGTAATATGACGCAGAAACTGGAAGATCTTCAGGATGGTTTTCAACAATCTAGTCACAATAAGCCTCGTAAATTTTGGATATATTTAAATCAGAGGCTAAGTGTTTCCTGTGTGGACTTTTAACTCTGCTGACGTGGCTGTATAGGGCAGGGAAAATGTTAATGCGTGCCTTTACTTTTTCTCTATGTAAATCAGGTATTCTTCTTGTCTTTTTCTGATGCCCACGATGATCTACTTCAATGTTTGCAGTTCCTGTGGCCTTGTCACGAGAAGTACGCAGTCGCTTTCAACTCACACCATGTATGTTGCGGAAAGCAACTGAGCAAACTTTGTAACACTTATTTCAATTAATC
Source organism: Anabrus simplex (assembly GCF_040414725.1). Classification (NCBI taxonomy): domain Eukaryota; kingdom Metazoa; phylum Arthropoda; class Insecta; order Orthoptera; family Tettigoniidae; genus Anabrus; species Anabrus simplex. The sequence goes on along the minus strand of NC_090267.1, from coordinate 119,176,076 downwards.
ACTTTATAATCTACTGTGCGCAATCTACGAGGCGGCCTAACTTTTACAAGCGATCCTTTTGCATCCACATTTGTCATTAGTTTATTTCAATAATTATTATGTATCTTGTAATCCCCTATGTCTCAAAATGTTTGAAAAATCTCATCAATATCTTGATCCAGTTTTTCAAAACAACCACACCGACAAGCAGACCCTACTTCATTGGCCTTTGCAACATTTTTCGTTTTCACACTTTTTTGTACCAGTATTTCTCTTCTTGGCCACGTTATTCTCCATTCCTGTTTCAGCACGGAGCGTTTTCTAGGATGACTTACGTGATGAGATCTAGAATCACGGTCTGTATCATTCATTGTGCTTATTAAACGTACATCATTACGCTAAATACACTTAAGGTTTGTTGAGTGCTATCATCAATACACAACACTATATGCGCTCAATAAACCTTACTTCGAGAGCTACAAGCCACCAAATTGCACATTAAAACACCGAGCTCGATAGCTGCAGTCACTTAAGTGCGGCCAGTATCCAGTATTCAAGAGATAGTAGGTTCGGACCCCACTGTCGGCAGCCCTGAAAATGGTTTTCCGTGGTTTCCCATTTTCACGCCAGACAAATGCTGGGACTGTACCATAATTAAGACCACGGCCGCTTCCTTCCCAGTCCTAGCTCTTTCCTCTCCCATCTCACCATAAGACCTATCTGTGTCGGTGCGACGTAAAGCAACTAGCAAAAAAAAATGCACATTACAACTGTTTCCGCACGCAACGGACTCAGCTCGACAGGTACCCGGCCCCGGTCGTCAGGCTGGCCCGTACGCCCTTTGCTATTTTCGAGATTCCGGTCAGGCTGTAATCAAATTGCGAGTTCGTTCATATCCAAGCCGTATCGACTATTCGCACTCAGCAGGTATGAAATAGTACGCTTCATACTGAGCCCAATTGGCTCATATCATTGTCTTTAAGAATATTAGAAATTAAAAAAATGGCATATGAGGGAATAGCCGCAGTTACATTATAGGCCGGATGTGTGGCGCCATTACGCTTGCCCAGGTTTAAAGATAGTTCCACGTGTCAAGGTCATCTTGTGATGAAATGGAAAGCATTGGAATATTCCATGAGGTGTGATGACAAAAGTCACCAGATTTAAGTTGGCAACATTTTCAGGCAGCGAATCGCAGCAGAGCAGGTTTTGGAATGATGGGGGTAAATTAAAGATGGGTGCCGCATAAATGACTTCTAAAAATGTTTAAATCCACCAGGGGATAAGGTGAAAACAAGATTAAACCATTTTGAGAACAATAATTAAAGACGGCGTATTTGCAACAATTTATTGGAATAAATAATCGCAGGCATATGTGACGGGATGTTACATCATTGTTAATGGGGTTCCCCGAGCTTCCTATCCAGGATCCGGCGTGCATGAAGGAGACACGTGCCGCTGAGAAGAGGCACTCTGCTACGGAAATTTGAACGTGTCGGACGTACGTGTATGTGGTTCACGAGAACCCTAATCTAGAGCATTTCCTATCAAATAACTAGCTGTCGAAGATACTACGGGTCCGATAGACTTTGCATTTAACTCAATAATGACCGAAATTTTTGTAAATTCAAGAAGGTGAATTTTTACAACATTAACTGAAAAATTAGGATCGGAGCGAGATCAAACAAGGACGCATCGCAGTGCCACGTGTAAACTCGCGGAAAGCAGAGACAAAGTGTATATTACAATTGTGAAGAAGTGTATGTGCTAGAATAATTTAACTTTATCTGTGTTTTTTATATGTATTTTAGTGTAGTAGGAAGCGATGAGCGTGTGATTTCATGAAAGCAACAAGAGTGAAGACCATGGGTGTGGAGAATGGTATGGGTTCAGGTTTTGAGGCCGTTAGCATGATGGCTTAAGTACATCATGGGGCCGACCTGAAACCATGAGGCCGTGGAGCTGAGTATGGAGCGTCGCCGAGTCGATAAGTACCCTGATTCATTATCTAGCATGTGCATGATTAGCTGTTAACTGTAAATAAGTTAATGCATGATTATTCGTTTATTTTCCTTTTTAAGTACTGTAGCAAGGATAGTTAGGTTTTTTTTTTAGGTTTTATTTTATGCTGATGCCTAGGGGGGTGTACATATTGTGATATTAGCGTGTGTTAAAATATGGTCTTCGCGAGTGTGGAAATAATGTGTGTAAATAATGATTTTCCATTACGGGTGTGAAACATGGTTTTTTTTTTCTCAGTGCGTGATCTTCTAGCAAATATTAGCGTGTGCGTGTGTGAATATTTAATGACGTAGGAGGCATCAGTAAGGATTAGTTAGAGGGAATAGATAGATTAACCTGGCATGTCGCATGAAAAGTTCGTCAAGAAAATTTTCACTGACCCAAGTTTCGAACCCGGACTGTCTGGCACATTACAGTGGGATTTTGGAAAATATATGTCATCAGTAAGTAACGTGCACCGTTAATCAATGAGAAATTTTGTGCTGAAGGGAATAATTGTCATCCTAAAAATGTCCGAGAAGTAGTTAGCTAGTGTTGAAATAGGGACCTCTAAGACACAAAATGCCGACCGCAAGAGTCGAACCAATGATTGTGTAGCGCCATATATATATGTAAATACCGGCATAATGATATACGTGTTCCTGATAATGGAGTGAGAAATGTAGAATAATACGTGAAATATGAAATGAATAAAATATATTGAGAGTATTATATAATTAGTAACTGTTCGCACAGGCGCATGATATTGTGGAGGAACATATGGCTTCATTTAGAGTAGAGAGAGAGAGAATTTAAGTGGGTGCGAACATGTTAGAATGCCGTGTCAATGAAATGAGTCGGGCGTGCGATAAGGCTACAGACCAGGACGGCGCGTTGTGTATTAGAGAGGCTATGGCAGCTGTAGTAAGGTCTTATAAGTAACAAAATATCGCATTCATCCGTAAGAAAAATTCTGTTTGTGGAACTCAGGACAGCACAATTAGATTAAATAATGATAGCTAGACTTCGTGACAGATCATTGCGGCAAGCATAATGATAGGTCACTGTAATGATGCCATGTTGAGGGTCGGAGTTCGATGCCCGGCCGAGCCAGTGTATAATGATTTCCCCTGTGACTATATGATTGAAATTATGTTGTGTTTGTTTATGTTATATGTTCTTCAATATGTGGGCAATGCAAATTTGATTTTGCAGTTGCAATATTTTTTTTTGATGTTGAATTCAGTTCATGTGGTTGTTTATACTTGCGGCAATGAGGTTCATCCCATTGTCTGTAGAATCAGTGTAGGTTAAGATGTATTTAATATTATAGTATAGGGTTTCTTGCTACAGGGTAGGCATATGTTTTGTATATGATAAAACAGCTAATTAAGCATATGTGAGATATTTATCATTTTAATGAATCGGTAAATTAATTTAATTTATTTATGTCAGGGTTACTTTTCGATTTCGTGCGTGCGTTCCATATTATCAGCATTATATGAAGGAGGATGGTATTGAGAAAGAATAAGTTAAATAGTTTCGGACTCAAATCATAATAGGGACTATTTTTTTATATAAAATTTGTGATGAATAATTTTATGATATATAAAATTTTGGATTGAATTACCAAATCTAACAAACTTAATTGGATAAATTTATGATTTTCAAGGTAACAATTATACCGACATTGATAACTGCGAATTTGTAAATTATAATGAATTTAATGGATTTAATTAATTAAAAGATGAGTTGTGAATTACACGGCGGATGTTGCTTAATGAATTTACACAGCCTCATACATTTCATTTCGAAGAGTGTATTTAAATAAATAATTTGGTATCTAGTAAATGGTAACTACAAGGTTTATAATATGGTGAGGAAATAACTTAAAGGTATGGAGAGCAAATACGAATTTGTTATTCAAAGAATGAACGGAAGAAGTTTTGGTTGTATTAACATTTTAAAAGGTACTTTGACAAATTAACAAAGGTCATGATGATAGATTATTATAATATTTTATTATTGAAAATTTTGAAAAATGGTGGTACCAAAAAATGAGTGGAATGGAATTGGATTAAAATTTTTGAAGTACTGAAGTAGAGTTGATGAATAAGATGAAAGGGAATTGTAATAAAGATGAAGTAATGTGTTTAGAAGGATTTGAAATCTATGAGTCATGAGGTTGATATTTTATAGTCGAGGGTGATAGAGGTTGTGAACAATATTTGGTCCGAAGAGATTATTGTTTGTATAGAAGTATATTGCTTTGCCAAAGTTTAGCCTTTTCAATAAATTTTGCATTCGTAAATGTTCTCATTCGGATTTTATTTAATTATTTTATTTCTTCTCTTTATCCTTCCCGCTTGATTAATTTAAGGTTAGTTTATAATATTTGAAGATATCTCTGAGGGTAGTACCCAGTCAACGACCCTGGGATGTCTCGAGCCGGCGCCACATTTCAAAGGCAGGAAGGGTAGAGGGTTGAGTTGTCGCCCGTGACGTGGGGCACGATTGTGTGTTTACCCATTAAGTGGAACCAAGTTGATCATGGTGATGATAGAAATTTTGGAAATTTTTTTGGAAAAATCCTAAATTTCGGGTTTCACGATTTTGTTAGATATTTTATGAGTGACATGTAAATGTAGATTATTTTGCGAAACTGAATGAGAACAGATCGTGAGTACCATTGTTATGGACATAGGCTCATGGCAGTCACTTAATAGAAATGCCCGAAAGAATAGAGGGATTGTGTTAAATCCAAACGAGGTTAAAAATGTCTGGTTTATTCTTCAAATAAATTCAGCCAGGGGCAATAGTTAAGAATAATCGTAGATTTTCGTGGAAGAATGAGATGACCTCGGTCTCAAGTTGTGGAAAATGGCAGTGACAAATGTTATGGTGTCAGTTTACGACGATATGGACCATTGTTTCGGTCATATCCGCCGTAATGCTGAGGGCATGTGTTTGTATACTGGCATGTACTGTATGTGAAGTACTTAATAATTCGAAAGCCCAATGATAGTAGCGCGATATTCGGTGGTTCGATGTTAAATTTCTTTGGGGCTGTGTTAATTAGTGGTTTGTGAATTTTTTTTTCCGGGTTTAGTTTTCTTTGTATAGAACTTTGGCAAAATGTAGATGAAATAGGGACAGCTTATAGATGGCAATGTTTGGCCAAATTTTTGATTGATATTATCCACGTAACGTAAAGTAAAGAAGCTGGAATTAAATTATATGATAATGATTATGGAAATTTGAACTTATTCTTTCTCATATCCACGGCACATGGTTAGAGGGAAGGCCCGTTTTCTCAGTGAGATAATATGGTAGATGTGGAGGTGGTGAAGGGTCTTATGACCGAACTCATGAATGAACTGAGGGAGGACATGAATGAACGATTTAGGGAAGTTAAGGAGAGTGCGAATGAACAATTTCAAGGTGTCAATGAACAATTTAGGGAAGTTAAGGAGAGTGCAAATGAACAATTTCAAGGTGTTAACCAACAATTTCAAGGTGTTAACCAACAATTTCAAGGTGTCAATGAACAATTTAAAGAAGTTAAGGAGAGTGCAAATGAACAATTTCAAGGTGTTAATGAACAATTTAAAGAAGTTAAGGAGAGTGCAAATGAACAATTTAAAGAAGTTAGGGACCAGATGGTCAGTATCAAAGATCAGCTATCGACAGAGATAACTATAGTTAAAGAGGGCTGCGATAGGAATGCTCAAAGATTAGAGAAGCAGATAGAAGAGGTCCGAATGGAAGCAGTTACCCGCAGTGACAAGGTGGAAGAAAAGATAGATCAGGTCGCTTTAACAGTATCGCAAGTAGATGCCAGGTTGTCGGAGAAACTGAGTCAAGTCGAAATAAACGTCGAGGGTCAACAGAAAGCTGTAAATTCGATCAAGGATAAGATGGTTGATATTGAGGAAGCGATCGTATTGACAGACGCCAAAGTCACCAAGCTACAAATAGAAACACATGAATCGTTTGTCAAGACTGCCGAGGGATTCAATGACCGGTTGTTGCAATTGAGAGATAATGTCCATGGAGAAGTTAAGAAGGTAGAAGACCAACTGAAAGAAGAGATGGCTGAAAATAGGAAGGAACTCTTGGAGGAAATAAATGGAGTGCAAGCGGATCTTCGAGCTGAAGGTTGTGAAGTAACGAAGCAAATTAGTGAATGGGCTCATAAATGCCATAAGACGGAAGTGAAGGTGGACATACATGAAGAATTAATGAAAGAAATGAGAGAGGAGATCGGACAAATCAAGGGACTTAAGGAAGATGTCGAGATATTGAAATTACAGGAGACTAAGGGAGAACTGCTCATGCGATCGATGATAAATAAACAAAATGTCTTAGAGCAAGCAGGAAGCCATTCTAGTAGTGTAGGATTGGGAAATGGAGTAGATCAGACCCGTTTACCTGAAACTACCAACCAACCATTTGAAGAACGAACTTCAACGCCACAGATTATGGGACCAATTCCATATTTTGAATTGATGAGATTATCAGAGGGAAAGCCAAGGAAATTTACTGGCGGGCCCGAGATAACACCGAAAAGTTTCCTTAGAGAGATGACAGAATATATTCAGGACAATAGAATTCATCCGGATAGACAGTTGAGGATTGTAGAGCGATTTCTAGATGGACAACCATTGATCTGGTTTAAAGCATTCAAATATTGTTTTGATGACTACGAAGGGTTCAAGCGTGCCTTTTTACAAAAATACTGGGGTCAGGAGGTTCAACAAGGACTCAGACTTGAACTGTATTCACGAAAATACCAGAGCACAGTACCCACGAGATACGCAGACTTTTTCAGTGGGCAACTTTTGAAGCTTAGGGAGTTAGACTGTCCGCCTCCAGAAGAAGAGTTAATCGCATCAATCGAAAGACAGTTACCTGTGGATGTGCAAAGGACATTGATAGCTGCGAACGTGAAAACAGCTGTAGAGGCCGAAGTATTGTTGAGGCAATTAGATCAAACATCGAACTTGTATCATCCTAGGAATCGGAATATTGAAGCAGTCCATACTATTGATTTGACCAAGGAAGAGAATTCATCAGAGAAGAAGACCCAGGGAACCAACACGTACAACAATAAGAACGATGATAATCAGAACAGAGAGTATCGAGGAGGATACCAGGGAAGAAATTGGAAAGCTCAATCCTTTGGAAGAGGACGAGTCAACGATAGAAGTTATGAGTCAAATTATAATCAGAATTATGGAGGAAACAGAAGACAAGGGTACCGATATAGATATGGAAGGTTTGGAGAGATGAGAAGACCATATCCACCATATAATAGACCAGGTGATGCAAGAGGTCGACCAAGAAGAGAAGAAAATGACAGAATGGATCTTCAAGAACGCAGGAATGAGTCTAGAAGATATGTTGAGGAGTTGGCCACGAAAGGAGTATCGTCAGACCAGTGGAAGAGTGCGATTCAACAAGGGAATCAGGACAGAAGTCATGGAGCTGAGAGTAGGGAATATCAGGCTCATAGACGTAGAGAGGAATCTGGTGGATTAAATATAAATGCCCCGAGGTTTTCAATGGAGGGAAGTGGAGCTAAAAAAAAAGCCGAAATGTAGTATTCCAAGATAGTGCAACCGCAGGACGTCGCCATCAGGATAATCATGGATGGGCAATTGCAACCATTGATTCTTGGATAGCTAGACCAGAAGATCTTGTAGAGGATAAAGATAGATTTGTGAATAATGAAATAAAGAAGTTACCTGTCATTTATGTCAGAGTTGGGAGTCTGAGGGTCAGGTGTTTGGTGGATACTGGGGCCAGTGTCAGCGTGGTATCACAAGTTTTAATCGATGAATTGCAGAAGAAATGTCAAATACCAATTATACCAGTAGCATCAGTTAAAATTCGAGGCATAATACCAGACAAAGTTACAACATGTAAAAGTCAAGCTTATGTAGATGTAGAAGTTGGAAGTAATGTCATGTCTCACCCATTCATTATAATGAACCGAATGGAATTCAACATGATTATAGGGGCTGACTTTCTCCGAGAATTTAAGGCAGTTATTGATATGGAAAAGGATGTAATAAGCTTCAATCTCAGTGATGATCAGTCAGAAATTCAGTTAAACCAACTACCAAACGTTGAGGGAGAAGAAAGAATTTGGTTGGCAGAACAATCGGTGGAAGAGATAGTTAGAAACATACATCAAAATCAGGATGCTATTCTAGAAGAATTTGAGGAAATGATTTTCGCATTGGAAAGGGAGACTGAGTTACCAGATTTCGGGGACAAAGTCAAAAATAAAGTATCAGAAGCCATGATAGGAGAAGAAGATAAGTCAAAATTAAAGGGAATTTTAGGCCACCATAAAACAGTATTCGGATCCAAACCGGGGAAGATTCCAAATTATAAATATGAGCTGAAAGTAAATAGTTGGGAACCGTTTAAACAAAGACCTTATCCAGTAGCAGAGAAGTTTTACCCTAAAGTTAAAGAAGTAATCAAGGAAATGGAGGATAACGGTTTAATATCTAAAAAACCTACACCATTTTTGAATCCTTTGGTGATTGTTGAAAAACCTAATGGAAGCATCCGTGTGTGCTTGGACGCAAGGGCCATAAATCAACGACTTGTGCCTGAATACGATAAGGCCCCTCCTATTAAGGAATTGTTGAGAAAATTCCGAGGCAAACATTATTTTACGACTATTGACTTAACGTCATCGTATCACCATATTGAGTTGGATGAAGCTACTAAGGTTTTGACAGGATTTCTGTTCGACCAACAGACGTATATCTTTAATCGATTACCTTTTGGTTTGAAGACAGCTGGTTCTGCTTTGATCCGAGCCCTAGATAAGAATTTAACGCAGGAAGTCAAAGATTCTACGGTCAGATACGTAGATGATATCATGATTGCAACGGAGACTTTGGAAGAGCATTTTGATGTATTGCACAAACTTTTGGAAAATTTAAATCGTGCAAATTTTAAAGTAAATCTTGAAAAGTCTCACTTTTGTCAAAGAAGTATTATGTTTTTAGGTCATATTGTGGACGGTAATGGCGTCAAACCTAGTCCTGTAAAGATCAGATCAATACAAAATTTCCCCAGACCCATGAGAATCAAACATGTTCGTCAGTTCTTGGGAATGTGTAACTTTTTCTCAGACCATTGTCCTTTGTATACGGAAGTTGTTGCACCTCTTCAGGATTTGTTAAAGAAGGATAAGAAATGGAAATGGGATGAAAATTGTGAAAATGCATTTTTGAAGACGAAGGAATTATTGGCTAATAGTGTGAAATTGGGGTACCCAGATTTCGGAAAACCATTTATAGTTCAGACAGATGCTTCAGCTGTGGGAATTGGAGCGGTCTTATATCAAGAGTCGGAAAACAAAGATCACCAAGCAAATTATTTGGCTTTTATGAGTCGCAAATTGCGGTCTCACGAAATTAAGTACACTACGACGGAGTTAGAGATGCTTGCCATTGTTACAGCATTGGGACATTGGAGGAAGTATATTTATGGCTATCCTATTATCATTCGGACGGATCATAAAGCCTTAACCTTCCTTTTCAAGACAACTATGTCAAGCGAGAGGGTTAGCCGATGGGGCTTATTTGTTCAGCAGTATGATGTTACCCTTGAACATTGTGCTGGCAAGTTAAATGTGATTGCAGATGCGTTGAGTAGAAATCCTGAATCTGGAAAAGCAGAAGTAAATTTGATTGAAATTACACAAGAGGATAATCAGTTTTTGGAAAAACTTAGGAACATTTCGGAAGCACAAGAGTTGTGGGATGAGACCAAGAAATTGAGGGATTATTTTCAGAAGAAATTGCAGTCGGGAACAGTTGAATATAGAGAAGCAGAAAAACAAGCTATAAATTACAGTTTCTTTAATGGCATACTTCACAAATTCATTGATGAAGAGCACACGAAATTGAGAATTGTTGTACCACCACAGTTGAGATGTGAATTGATCTGGCTTACACATCATTCGATAGGACATGCTGGGATTGATAAGGTGACGGCGACCATTAAGGAAAACTTTATTTGGCCAAATTTGAAAGACATGGTGCGGAAAGTCATAATGACATGTGATATATGTCAGCGAATTAAACCTTGTCCATTTTTAATGAGACAAATTCCTAGGCCAGTGCTACCCTCTAAGCCTAAAGAGTTGTTTGCAATGGATTTCTACGGCCCTTTGCCACGTGCAAGTAGAGGATTAAAATACATTCTGGTATGCGTTGATGTGTTCACAAAATTTGTGACATTATGCCCTATCCAAAGAGCAACTACGAAAGCCGTTATTAATCAAATAAAGAACAAAATTATACCTCAGATGGGAAAGCCGGAATTTGTACTAACGGATCATGGGACTCAGTTTACGTCCGAAATTTTTAAAAGGGATACTCAGAATTTGGGAATAGGACATGTGCTCAGTTCAATTAGAAATCCCCAGTCAAATCCTGCTGAGAGAATTATGAGAGAGATTGGGAAGTTTTGTAGAATTTATTGTCGGAATGAACATTGGAAATGGATCAGAGTATTGCCAATCATAACTGAGAGTATTAATTCAACGATACATGAATCTACTGGCCAGATACCCGCTGTCGTACACCATAATGAGTATCCAAAAAGACCATGGGAAGGTATAATCCCGTTACCAAGTGATCCAAGACCTTCACACGAGCTTTGCGTCCAGAATACATCTCAACATCTCAAGGAACAAGCTGAACGACGTTTACGAAGAATGCGTAATAAGAGGTTCCACCGAAGTTTACGTGTGGGAGAATTGGTGCTCGTGAAGAAACCTGCAGTCTCAAATCCTAGTTCAAAATTTTATCATAAATTTGCTGAACTTTATATTGGGCCATATGAAGTCATACAGGACTATGAGAATAATTCTTATAAAGTCAAAAACTTAGAGACAGGAGTTGAAAGCACTTATAATGCTGGAAATTTGAAATTATATTATCCCACAAGGAGAAATATTGACCAGGAAACAATGGTTGACGAAGACGATCTTGAAGGACATCCTGAAGAAGATGAAGGAGGAGAAGAAGATGGTGGAGAAGACGATGAGATGGAAGGTGAAGAAGAAGAAGATGTTATGTTAACCTACGATACTACATACGAGATGCCCAGAGGAGAAATGGATGAAAACGAAAGTTCTGGCGGAGAATGTGCCTGTGAAGAATTAATTGAATTAAGAGGAATGATGGAGAAGGTGGTTACTAAGTTAACAATGAATAATACTCGTCTTAAGGAAGAAAATTTGAGTCTAAAATCTGGATTTGTTAAGTAAATAATGGAAAGACAATGATATATTTGGAAGATGTGTGGTTGGAAAAATCCCTTGTCAGTAATTTTTCCAAAAAGAAAGTGGGGGAAAGATGAGCCCAATTGGCTCATATCATTGTCTTTAAGAATATTAGAAATTAAAAAAATGGCATATGAGGGAATAGCCGCAGTTACATTATAGGCCGGATGTGTGGCGCCATTACGCTTGCCCAGGTTTAAAGATAGTTCCACGTGTCAAGGTCATCTTGTGATGAAATGGAAAGCATTGGAATATTCCATGAGGTGTGATGACAAAAGTCACCAGATTTAAGTTGGCAACATTTTCAGGCAGCGAATCGCAGCAGAGCAGGTTTTGGAATGATGGGGGTAAATTAAAGATGGGTGCCGCATAAATGACTTCTAAAAATGTTTAAATCCACCAGGGGATAAGGTGAAAACAAGATTAAACCATTTTGAGAACAATAATTAAAGACGGCGTATTTGCAACAATTTATTGGAATAAATAATCGCAGGCATATGTGACGGGATGTTACATCATTGTTAATGGGGTTCCCCGAGCTTCCTATCCAGGATCCGGCGTGCATGAAGGAGACACGTGCCGCTGAGAAGAGGCACTCTGCTACGGAAATTTGAACGTGTCGGACGTACGTGTATGTGGTTCACGAGAACCCTAATCTAGAGCATTTCCTATCAAATAACTAGCTGTCGAAGATACTACGGGTCCGATAGACTTTGCATTTAACTCAATAATGACCGAAATTTTTGTAAATTCAAGAAGGTGAATTTTTACAACATTAACTGAAAAATTAGGATCGGAGCGAGATCAAACAAGGACGCATCGCAGTGCCACGTGTAAACTCGCGGAAAGCAGAGACAAAGTGTATATTACAATTGTGAAGAAGTGTATGTGCTAGAATAATTTAACTTTATCTGTGTTTTTTATATGTATTTTAGTGTAGTAGGAAGCGATGAGCGTGTGATTTCATGAAAGCAACAAGAGTGAAGACCATGGGTGTGGAGAATGGTATGGGTTCAGGTTTTGAGGCCGTTAGCATGATGGCTTAAGTACATCATGGGGCCGACCTGAAACCATGAGGCCGTGGAGCTGAGTATGGAGCGTCGCCGAGTCGATAAGTACCCTGATTCATTATCTAGCATGTGCATGATTAGCTGTTAACTGTAAATAAGTTAATGCATGATTATTCGTTTATTTTCCTTTTTAAGTACTGTAGCAAGGATAGTTAGGTTTTTTTTTAGGTTTTATTTTATGCTGATGCCTAGGGGGGTGTACATATTGTGATATTAGCGTGTGTTAAAATATGGTCTTCGCGAGTGTGGAAATAATGTGTGTAAATAATGATTTTCCATTACGGGTGTGAAACATGGTTTTTTTTTTTTTTTCTCAGTGCGTGATCTTCTAGCAAATATTAGCGTGTGCGTGTGTGAATATTTAATGACGTAGGAGGCATCAGTAAGGATTAGTTAGAGGGAATAGATAGATTAACCTGGCATGTCGCATGAAAAGTTCGTCAAGAAAATTTTCACTGACCCAAGTTTCGAACCCGGACTGTCTGGCACATTACAGTGGGATTTTGGAAAATATATGTCATCAGTAAGTAACGTGCACCGTTAATCAATGAGAAATTTTGTGCTGAAGGGAATAATTGTCATCCTAAAAATGTCCGAGAAGTAGTTAGCTAGTGTTGAAATAGGGACCTCTAAGACACAAAATGCCGACCGCAAGAGTCGAACCAATGATTGTGTAGCGCCATATATATATGTAAATACCGGCATAATGATATACGTGTTCCTGATAATGGAGTGAGAAATGTAGAATAATACGTGAAATATGAAATGAATAAAATATATTGAGAGTATTATATAATTAGTAACTGTTCGCACAGGCGCATGATATTGTGGAGGAACATATGGCTTCATTTAGAGTAGAGAGAGAGAGAATTTAAGTGGGTGCGAACATGTTAGAATGCCGTGTCAATGAAATGAGTCGGGCGTGCGATAAGGCTACAGACCAGGACGGCGCGTTGTGTATTAGAGAGGCTATGGCAGCTGTAGTAAGGTCTTATAAGTAACAAAATATCGCATTCATCCGTAAGAAAAATTCTGTTTGTGGAACTCAGGACAGCACAATTAGATTAAATAATGATAGCTAGACTTCGTGACAGATCATTGCGGCAAGCATAATGATAGGTCACTGTAATGATGCCATGTTGAGGGTCGGAGTTCGATGCCCGGCCGAGCCAGTGTATAATGATTTCCCCTGTGACTATATGATTGAAATTATGTTGTGTTTGTTTATGTTATATGTTCTTCAATATGTGGGCAATGCAAATTTGATTTTGCAGTTGCAATATTTTTTTTTGATGTTGAATTCAGTTCATGTGGTTGTTTATACTTGCGGCAATGAGGTTCATCCCATTGTCTGTAGAATCAGTGTAGGTTAAGATGTATTTAATATTATAGTATAGGGTTTCTTGCTACAGGGTAGGCATATGTTTTGTATATGATAAAACAGCTAATTAAGCATATGTGAGATATTTATCATTTTAATGAATCGGTAAATTAATTTAATTTATTTATGTCAGGGTTACTTTTCGATTTCGTGCGTGCGTTCCATATTATCAGCATTATATGAGGGAGGATGGTATTGAGAAAGAATAAGTTAAATAGTTTCGGACTCAAATCATAATAGGGACTATTTTTTTATATAAAATTTGTGATGAATAATTTTATGATATATAAAATTTTGGATTGAATTACCAAATCTAACAAACTTAATTGGATAAATTTATGATTTTCAAGGTAACAATTATACCGACATTGATAACTGCGAATTTGTAAATTATAATGAATTTAATGGATTTAATTAATTAAAAGATGAGTTGTGAATTACACGGCGGATGTTGCTTAATGAATTTACACAGCCTCATACATTTCATTTCGAAGAGTGTATTTAAATAAATAATTTGGTATCTAGTAAATGGTAACTACAAGGTTTATAATATGGTGAGGAAATAACTTAAAGGTATGGAGAGCAAATACGAATTTGTTATTCAAAGAATGAACGGAAGAAGTTTTGGTTGTATTAACATTTTAAAAGGTACTTTGACAAATTAACAAAGGTCATGATGATAGATTATTATAATATTTTATTATTGAAAATTTTGAAAAATGGTGGTACCAAAAAATGAGTGGAATGGAATTGGATTAAAATTTTTGAAGTACTGAAGTAGAGTTGATGAATAAGATGAAAGGGAATTGTAATAAAGATGAAGTAATGTGTTTAGAAGGATTTGAAATCTATGAGTCATGAGGTTGATATTTTATAGTCGAGGGTGATAGAGGTTGTGAACAATATTTGGTCCGAAGAGATTATTGTTTGTATAGAAGTATATTGCTTTGCCAAAGTTTAGCCTTTTCAATAAATTTTGCATTCGTAAATGTTCTCATTCGGATTTTATTTAATTATTTTATTTCTTCTCTTTATCCTTCCCGCTTGATTAATTTAAGGTTAGTTTATAATATTTGAAGATATCTCTGAGGGTAGTACCCAGTCAACGACCCTGGGATGTCTCGAGCCGGCGCCACATTTCAAAGGCAGGAAGGGTAGAGGGTTGAATACTATATGTTGAAATAAAAAAACCCAAAAAATACTTTGGCGCTTACGCCTCTGCTATTATAAGGGTCTCATTTATGGTATGAGAAAGATTGATTTTGTTTAATCACCTGAATATTAACGGCTTTTCAAATGTGTTCCCAAATTTTACAGAAATCACAGCAAGCACGAAAGTAAAGCAAATATGGGCGAATGTTTCACTTCTCTTGGAAACAGAGATTTTCTTCTGCACATTGAACCACAGTGAGATTAACGGCTACATTAATAAAGATTCATATTTAAATCTTTAATTTTGTTGTACGTTTTTACTTATAACTGTTCAGATTTTTAAAATTATTATTATTATTATTGTTACTATTATTAATAAATACATCGCAATACATCCCAGTGACAATGATCACTTACAGTAGTGGGATAATAAAGTTAAAACATAATTACACAACAACAACTACTACTACTACTGGATGGGACTTTGGATGCGCTTGTGAACGGTTGGCTGATGAGAGAGCTCTTGCATTATTGTAGTGATAAAGTAGTTAAAACCTATTGAAATTATTTAAATCTTGTGTGTGTGTGTGTGTGTGTGTGTGTGTGTGTTCCATTTAGTGCTATTTATATAGCCTATTGTTGTTTAGTCCTTGTTGGTAGAAATTGGGACTAGTGATATTTATTTGAATTTTATAACAAGTAATTCATTTGGTGTTCAGTTGATTACTTTTTCTGGGTTAAGTAGGCTAGTTAGGTGTACTTTGTTCCGAATTGTGATTTAGGAAATACTTTAGGTAATAATATTAGCTTTTTTTGCTAGGGGCTTTACGTCGCACCGACACAGATAGGTCTTATGGCGACGATGGGATAGGAAAGGCCTAGGAACTGGAAGGAAGCGACCGTGGCCTTAATTAAGGTACAGCCCCAGCATTTGCCTGGTGTGAAAATAGGAAACCACGGAAAACCATCTTCAGGGCTGCCGATAGTGGGATTCGAACCTACTATCTCCCGGATGCCAGCTCACAGCCACGCGCCTCTACGCACACGGCCAACTCGCCCGGTAATATTAGCTTTTGAAGCAATAATTTTAAATATCTGTAGGTTCGTTGGTATTATACTTACAAAGGCAGATTCTCGTAAGGAGTTGTAACTCATTGAAATTTCCGCCGCAGCTATCTCGATATTTAGTATAGATATCCGTTCAAAGTATCACGACGGTAATAATTTATTACATTAAATAACACGGTACGCCTGTAAATAAAGAGAAGTTAAAGAGAATAAAAGGTAATTTCACTGGATAACTACGGTACTTAACAGTTTTTTGGATTGTTGACGATTGTTGCTACATGCACGTGGTGTTTGTGTAAATAAATACAAAATCAGCTGATTCATTATTCCGATAATTTGTAGTCTTAGTTCCCTGCATACTTTGCACTTTCCACTTTCGTTTATTCATCGAGTAAAAGTTAATAATCAAATTGCTATATCCCAATAAAATTGCAAACAAGCCCTCGGAGTGGTATTGACAGATATTATTGTAAACAAACTCTTATTTCTCAGCATTTAAGGACACTTTTATTCTCCGTCCCGCGTAGTAGGGAAAATAGTAGTAATCCACCAGCGGTTGACCTGTCTAAAGCATTTGATAGGGTAGATCATGGGAGACTACTGGCGAAAATGAGTGCAATTGGACTAGACAAAAGAGTGACTGAATGGGTTGCTATATTTCTAGAAAATAGATCTCAGAGAATTAGAGTAGGCGAAGCTTTATCTGACCCTGTAATAATTAAGAGTGGAAATCCTCAAGGCAGTATTATTGGACCGAAGAAAAGCAGCCAAATTTGTTCTGGGTGATTTCCGACAAAAGAGTAGCGTTACAAAAATGTTGCAAAGTTTGGGCTTTGAAGAATTGGGAGAATGAAGACGAACTGCTCGACTAAGTGGTATGTTCCGAGCTGTCAGCGGAGAGATGGCGTGGAATGACATTAGTAGACGAATAAATTTGAGTGGCGTTTATAAAAATAGGAAAGGTCACAATATGAAGATAAAGTTGGTATTAAAGAGAACAAACTGGGGCAAATATTCATTTATAGGAAGGGGAATTAGTGATTGGAATAACTTACCAAGGGAGATGTTCAATAAATTTCCAGTTTCTTGGAAATCATTTAGGAAAAGACTAGGAAAACAACAGATAGGGACTCTGCCACCTGGGCGACTGCCCTAAATAGAGATCAGTATTGATTGATTGATTGATTGATTGATTGATTGATTGATTGATTGATTGATTGATTGATTGATTGATTGATTGATTGATTGATTGATTGATTGATTGACAACAACAACAACAACCATGGGAGTACAACAGGCAATTCAATGGCAATAAAATGTTACAAGGAATACTACTACTTTAACATTCTAAATCCAGCATCATCATATACAAATTCAACACAGTGTTTAACACTACGGCTTACCGCTATCTTAACATTACAACACAGTCATATATAAATTCGCACATACCTTAAATATTTCAGTTGCCTTAATACTACAATTTAGAGTGGGTTGAGCGTTGCATTACACCATCACATAGAAATGTATATACACAATTAAATCAATCAATAAATACTGAACTGCATTTAGGGCAGTCGCCCAGGTGGCAGATTCCCTATTTGTTGTTTTCCTAACCTTTTCCTAAATGATTTCAAAGAAATTGGAAATTTATTGAACATCTCCCTTGGTAAGTTATTCCAGTCCCTCACTCCCCTTCCTATAAATGAATATTTGCCCCAGTTTGTCCTCTTGAATTCCAACTTTATCTTCATATTGTGATCATTCCTACTTTTATAAACGCCATTCAAACTAATTCGTCTACTAATGTCATTGCACGCCATCTCTCCGCTGACAGCTCGGAACATACCACTTAGTCGAGCAGGTCGTCTTCTTTCTCTCAATTCTTCCCAACCCAAACATTGCAACATTTTTGTAACGCTACTATTTTGTCGGAAATCACCCAGAACAAATCGAGCTGCTTTTCTTTGGATTTTTTCCAGTTCTTGAATCAGGTAATCCTGGTGAGGGTCCCATACACTGGAACCATACTCTAGTTGGGGTCTTACCAGAGACTTATATGCCCTCTTCTTTACATCCTTTCTACAACCCCTAAACACCCTCATAACCATGTGCAGAGATCGGTACCATTTATTTACAATCCCATTTATGTGATTACCCCAATGGAGATCTTTCCTTATATTAACACCTAGATACTTACAATGATCCCCAAAGGGAACTTTCACCCCATCAACGCAGTAATTAAAACTGAGAGGACTTTTCCTATTTGTGAAACTCACAACCTGACTTTTAACCCCGTTTATCAACATACCATTGCCTGCTGTCCATCTCACAACATTTTCGAGGTCACGTTGCAGTTGCTCACAATCTTGTAACTTATTTATCACTCTATAGAGAATAACATCATCCGCAAAAAGCCTTACCTCCGATTCCACTCCTTTACTCATATCATTTATATATATAAGAAAACATAAAGGCCCGATAATACTGCCTTGAGGAATTCCCTTCTTAATTATTACAGGGTCAGATAAAGCTTCACCTACTCTAATTCTCTGAGATCTATTTTCTAGAAATATAGCAACCCATTCAGTCACTCGATTGTCTAGTCCAATTGCACTCATTTTTGCCAGTAGTCTCCCATGATCCACCCTATCAAATGCTTTGGACAGGTCAATCGCGATACAGTCCATTTGACCTCCAGAATCCAAGATATCTGCTATATCTTGCTGGAATCCTACAAGTTGAGCTTCAGTGGAATAACCCTTCCTAAAACCGAATTGCCTTCTATCGAATCAGTTATTAATTTCACAAACATGTATAATATAATCAGAAAGAATGCCTTCCCAAAGCTTACATACAATGCATGTCAAACTTACTGGCCTGTAAGTTTCAGCTTTGTGTCTATCGCCCTTTCCTTTATACACAGGGGCAACTATAGCAACTCTCCATTCATCTGGTATAGCTCCTCCGACCAAACAATAATCTAATAAGTACTTCAGATATGGTACTATATCCCAACCCATTGTCTTTAGTATATCCCCAGAAATCTGATCAATTCCAGTCGCTTTTCTAGTTTTCAACTTTTGTATCTTATTGTAAATATCATTGTTATCATATGTAAATTTTATTACTTCTTTGGCCTTAGTCTCCTCCTCTATCTCGACATTATCCTTGTAACCAACAATCTTTACATACTGCTGACTGAATACTTCTGCCTTTTGAAGATCCTCACATACACACTCCCCTTGTTCATTAATTATTCCTGGAATGTCCTTCTTGGAACCTGTTTCTGCCTTAAAATACCTGTACATACCCTTCCATTTTTCACTAAAATTCGTATGACTGCCAATTATGCTTGCCATCATGTTATCCTTAGCTGCCTTCAATGTGCCAATTATGGTTCATCTTTGAGAATAGTTAATACTTTAAACTGATTTAACCAAGTCAGTTATGGAATATGAAGCTAAAGCTAAAGAATTACTGTATGTTCGGCCCCACGTCACTTGGCGGGCCCGGGTTCTATTCCCGGATGGGTCAGGGGTTTTTAATTGTAAATGATTAATATCCCTGGCCTGGGGTCTGGGTGTTTGTGTCGCCCTTAACTTTCCTTTCCGCATAGTCAACACTCTATACTTCCTCCATTCGAATTACACGGAGGTTCATATCACATGGTGCAAGTAGAGCAAAAGGTCTCTATAGGTCGACGCCCCGGACGAATAGCATTTTAAAAAAATGCTGTATTCTTTGTTAAATCATTGACAGGAGAGTAAGTTATAACATTGGAATAATGGGACCTCTCCCCAGGTCACCACCGTTCTCGCAGACGATGGTCATTCACAGTTATAAAATTCAAACAGAGCTCCAGAGCGAACATCCCACGGCAACTCTTCACTAAAATGTAAATATTTACATAAATGAAAATTATAATTAATTTTTTATTTTTACGAGATAACATATACATAGACGAAAGCAAACGTTATATTCCTTTTTTTAAATTGTACTTACATCGCACCGAAAGAGGTGGGTCTTAGTACGACGATGGGATAGGAAATGACTAGAAGTGGTAAGGAAACTGACTGCGCCTTAATTAAGGTAAATACCCACCATTTTCCGGGTGTGAAAATGGGAAACTACGAACAACAATCTTCATGGCTGCCGACAGTGAGGTTCGATCCCTATATTCCCGAATGCAAACTCACACCTTCGCGACCCTGACTGCATGGCCAACTTGCTCGGTAAAAAGGAAACTTTATCAACAGTATGAGGTGAACAAAATAAGCAAAACAATTTAAACAATGTTTGAAGATGCATAGTTTTGTTACTTCTTGCGTCATGGTATGGGGAGCCATTGGGTATGATTATGGTCACGGTTGATAGTGATCGAGGGAACTCTGACGGGATAACGTTACGTCACGGACATCCTGCGTCCTCATGTGTTACCTCTCATGCGACAGTTAATACACTTGTACTCTTTAGCCATTCTTTACGGACAAAATGAAAAGGAAAGTAAAAGTAAAATAACTTGCTTTGTGTAAAAGGGAAAATAAACGATAAGAAATATTGTCTAGGGTAGTACTCAAAGATCACACGACAATAAGGTAATTAATATACGACTACACTACAATACTACTTAGTCGTACTCTATTTTTATCCTACAACCCCTAACAGGATAAAAACTGCTGTTAATTACTGAATACCGAAAGGAATACACAAGAAATACACAATTCCAAACTGCAATTAAGCATATCCTAATTACAACAACAGAATTTTGGTAAGAGTTTCTACCTCTGCTACACCAGTAATACATAAATATTTTACAATAATAAAATAAGCGCACTAAATTCTAACAGGATATTACTCGTATACTACTGTACAGTACACTACAATACATTTTAAACTACGTTTAGACGTATCCTAGTTACAATTCCGGTACCGTATGTCACTACTAAGCACAAACAGAAATGAAATTTGCAAGAACTACTGTACTCAAAGATTACCAACAAAGCTAAATGCTTAGACGGATTATTATTAGTACTATGCTCTAATAGATACACACGAAAGATAACACACGAATATAGCAGGCAAGATACGGCACTACCTATATATACTGTATCTGCATTAAAATTTTCAGCTGAAATGTGGTTATATGAACTTTTACCGCTCTAAACATCCAGAAGAAATCTTCGGATGTCAATTAACATCGGGTGATTTGAAAATGATTTGAGTTGCAATTCTCTGTGACGGGTAGAACT
Organism: Anabrus simplex; assembly: GCF_040414725.1. Taxonomy (NCBI): domain Eukaryota; kingdom Metazoa; phylum Arthropoda; class Insecta; order Orthoptera; family Tettigoniidae; genus Anabrus; species Anabrus simplex. The sequence goes on along the minus strand of NC_090267.1, from coordinate 119,154,857 downwards.
GTCAGCGGAGTACATTAGTGTTGTTGGTGTTTAGTGCTGTTACCAGGTCTGGTAGGGTATACAAGGGGCGACAGTATCGCGATGCCATTTTTCAAGAGGACAATGCTCGACCGCACACGGCACGTGCCTCTATGAACTGTCTGTGTGATGATGATGTACTCCCGTGGCCAGCGAAATCTCCAGATCTCTCCCCGATAGAACATGCGTGGGACCAGCTCGGACGTCAACTCCGTCCCAGAGATAGTATCGAGGATATCAAGGACCAGTTATAACAGTTGTGGGCCAGCTTGACTCAAGAGAGAATACAACGGCTTTTTGACACCCTCTCCATCCGAAACAGTGCATGTATTCAAGCCATGGGGTGCAACGTCATGCTGATAAGTGGGTTCGTACTGCCAACTTCTTTATAAATTTGACTGGATTTTGTAAATATTGAAATAACATCACATACCCTCTCAACACGTGAAATTTCATTTTTTCCCCCTCCCCTTTTGGGTACTACAATTCTTTTGTCAGGCTGTGTAAATGATGTACGTGAACAACATAGCACACAAGTGGCTACCGCAGAAACACGAAAAAGGCAATATATTCCTCCGCGTAGAGTTGACGTTAGGAAGGAATATCGCCCGTATAACTGAGCTTAATACACATTATCGCTGACCTCAGATAATTGGGAAAGAGGCCTATAAGATGAGAAGAAGGAGAAATTATTTATATGGTCAAGCATACTGGCATTTAATGAACGAAATTCGGCGGAAAGGTTTTCTCCTGTTCTAAATGGCTATTATTATGGTGAAGTATTGAAGGAGAGGAAGGTACTTGATATAAAGGAGTCCATAAAAATGGAACAACAAAGCCTGGATTCGATTCCAAACCTCTCAGCAGTGTCTATACAGAGTGAGGACATAGGTCACTGTTGATGGTGATTCGTCCATCGGATGGAGACGTTAAACTGTGAGCGGCCTCTTTGGTGCTATTGGACCGGAGTAGGCTACGTGCCGGCGCCAGGTTTCACCCTCTGGATTGCTACTATCATATACCACATCATTCATTTCATAGCATTAACTCGCCTGATGAGGTTGACATCACGAAGGGCATCCGGCCGTAAAAAGACGCTACGAAGATTCACCTCACTTCATACCCGACCAGTAGAGGAACGGGACAAGGGTTGGACGTACATACAATAATAATAATAAAATAATAATAAGAATATAGCATGAGGTACTCAGAGCAGGTATTTCGACCTGACAATACATAAACTGCCTGCGTGTCAATTTCAACATTCTGCATTCCTCTTCCACATGAAAGATAACTCTATTGGACGACGATTCACAGTACTTTCATTATTCATGTCGGATATACACCGAATGTATCACCAAAGATCTCTTACCCGCCGACATCGCATGTCATGAAGTGCCGAATGAACTATTTTACATCTTTACAATACATTGATTATGTTGATGATGATACATTAGTTATCTTCATAATTTTATAGAGATCATAACAGGTTCATAATTTTAATTCCGAATATTTTTTATGTAATGTTAAAAAGAGTATTACGCTAGACTATGAAAAGCCCGATGTAGATAAAATATAAAAGTCTTTTCTTCCTGCAAAGTTCTACTTTAATGACGTACTTGATTTGGGTCTCTACTCGGTTATTCGCGACCTCGTTAGCCATGATCATATCTTGTGTCACGTGATCACGCATCAGGGCGTAGCGTTATATTCTGGATCGTCATTAATCAGCAAGGGCATTATCTTAGTAGTACCCTATCAACAACCTGATGGCTGAGGGAGGATTTTATCGGGCAAGTGTTCATCGATCTAGCTTGCACAAGTGCGTCTAAGAGATTTGTAGCCACGAAATACAGTACCCTAGCATATAATTCAGTGAAGTGCGAAATTAACTACAGTCAGAACACTTTAAATGTGACTGCCTGATCAGTGAATTTCGACCGGTGTTAGTTATTCCTATATTCTTCTATGCCGGTTGGCATTCATTAGTTGACATCTTGGAAATCGATAACAAAACGAGATTAAATTTCATCACTAATTCCCGCAGTTGTATTTGAAACTGATGGAGATAATCACTGCTACATAACCAAGAAAAAATGTACAACCCAGCGGTGAATTATTTAAAAAATATGCACATCCTCAAAGATGTTAGGTTAAAGTGTTATGGTCTTATCCAGGGGAACAATTACCAAATTCCTATGCAGCATCTCTACCCACTTCGGTGTAAGGAAACAAGTTGTTCAGGACTAAGGTCTATTGGTGCCGAGGGCTCCCCTCAACTTTTGAGAAACAATCTGTACACTTCGTGTTGGTAGATAATCTAAATCACATCGTAAAAATTTCCTCCATACCATTGATCACTTATTCCATTTTAGATGTGTATATTTAGGTCTTATAGCGACGATGGGATAGGAAAAGGCTAGGATTGGGAAGGAAGCGGTCGTGGTGTTAATTAAGGCACAGCCAGGCATTCACATGGTGTGAAAATGGGTAACCACGGAAAACCATATTTAGGGCTGCCGATAGTGGGGTTCGAACCGACTATCTGAATTCATTTAAGATATTTTTGTATAGTATTACACCCTTCCTGCGTCCAGGTCGGTCAACGTAAAATATTCCCAGCCAGCGTCTCAGGGATTGTCGATTTTTCAGTTTAGTTTAACGTGGGATTCGAAAAAGACTTCGACGCATCGATACATTGTTACTCATTTTCAAACTTCACGATGGACGTCTCCATCCGACGCATCGACGGCGACATTCCAACTTAATGATACGCAGTAACTTATCTGATATACTTCACTCTAACATTTAATCCATAAAAAGTTCTCAAGTGATTCCTTTTTACTAGAACTATTTATTTATAAATTAAATTTAGAAAGAAAAGAAAAATTTGAAGAGAGAAATAACGATATTTGCATAATGATTACCAAACTGATTACATGCTGCTTGAACAGCTGATCCCTTACATTACAATAGTATCATCCTACTTGCTCTCATCTTTCGCTCAAGATCAATTGAAACAGGCTAACATTATCTTCATACAATTTCACATAATGAAAATCTTTAACTGCGACCTATTCCTTAAAATGCATTTTAGCTGAAAATGTAAGTATCTTCTACCGTAACATACAGTAACTCCGATATTTAACATTTCAGTATCGTTCTCATAATTGAATTATTTCATAAAAATTACCTAAAATGTTTATATATCTTCTTTCATTGATCTGAGTTTTATCATGGGCTGCGTTGTCTACTTAAGCTTCGGAATATTCAACAAGTTTCTTGTAATCTGAAGCTAAAATTCGCTGTTATTAATCTACTATTCATTAAATAATAATACCATGCCTAAATTAAAATATCCAATATATATAATGCACTACCAAGGTCAAATATGTCACGTCTAGCTCATTTTGTGCGTGTGTGCCAGTAAACGTAGTAAAAACTCTCAATTTCTGAAGATATGTTACTATATAAGATCATTTACTCTCTCGTGTGCCACTGAAATGATTTATTTCTTAGCTTTAACCCTGACTTGGTTTGTGGCTCTGTATGTGATGATTAACCAATCCATAACCTAGTATTATGCCATTTGTGACTATACTAAATCATCATAGGTCTTATTTCGGACTGAACACCTTGCAATTACGGTGGTATACATATTCTCGGCCTACGGCCGTAGCCGTGTTGAAACACCGGATCCCGTGAGATCTCCGAAGTTAAGAAACATTGGGCGTGGTCAGGAGTTGGATGGGTTGCCACGCGCTGTTGGTGGCGGAGCGGAAAGGAACTGACCACCCTACCGCACGTAAACTCCGGCTCAGGAAGACCTCTGCGGAGGTTCGGACCTGCCTTCGGGCAGAATAACCCTTACCTACCTTACCTTACCTACCATATTCTCGAGGACGACATCATTTCTATTCAATCACTGACAAGTATGATCCTGTCTTGTATTAATATTACTACCTAACATATTCCATTTCTTCTTTCATTCGACTACGGGTAGATTTCCATATGCTTCGTATCCCATATTATTCTTTAATCAACTTTACTACCTCATAATTACTGCAGTTCACATCGCATCTTTTCTCAATATCTACACTTCACTATAGGAATGCCTTCCCTCGACGTATCATTGCTTCTATTCTCACATATAATAATTATAGGATCCTTTCTTCTCGTATTTTTATAGCCTTCATCCTGTCTGGATTCTGGAGGTCAAATGAACTGTATCGCGATTGACCTGTCTAAAGCATTTGATAGGGTGGATCATGGGACTACTGGCAAAAATGAGTGCAATTGGACTAGACAAAAGAGTGACTGAATGGGTTGCTATATTTCTAGAAAAAAGATCTCAGAGAATTAGAGTAGGTGAAGCTTTATCTGACCCTGTAATAATTAAGAGGGGATTTCCTCAAGGCAGTATTTTCGGACCTTTATGTTTTCTTATATATATAAATGATATGAGTAAAGGAGTGAAATCGGACGTAAGGCTTTTTGAGGATGATGTTATTCTCTATAGAGTAATAAATAATTTACAAGATTCTTACCAACTGCAACGTGACATCGATAATGTTGTGAGATGGACAGTAGGAAATGGTATGTTGATAAACGGGGTTAAAAGTCAGGTTGTGCGTTTGACAAATAGAAAAAGTCCTCTCAGTTATAATTACTGCGTTGATTGGGTGAAAGTTCCTGTTGGGGATCATTGTAAGTATCTAGGTGTTAACATAAGGAAAGACTTTCATTGGGGTAATCACATAAATGGGATTGTAAATAAAGGATACAGATCTCTGCACATGGTTATGAGGGTGTTTAGGGGTCGTAGTAAGGATGTAAAGGAGAGGGCATATAAGTCTCTGGTAAGACCCCAACTAGAGTATGGTTCCAGTGTATGGGACCCTCACCAGGATTACCTGATTCAAAAATTGGAAAAAATCCAAAGAAAAGCAGCTCGATTTGTTCTGGGTGATTTCCGACAAAAGAGTAGCGTTTGAAAAATGTTGCAAAGTTTGGGTTGGGAAGAATTGAGAGAAAGAAGAAGAGCTGTTCGACTAAGTGGTATGTTCCGAGCTGTCAGCGGATAGATGGCGTGGAATGACATTAGTAGACCAATAAGTTTGAGTGGCGTTTATAAAAGTAGGAAAGATCACAATATGAAGATAAAGTTGGAATTCAAGAGGACAAACTGGGGCAAATATTCATTTATAGGAAGGGGAGTTAGGGATTGGAATAACTTACCAAGGGAGACGTTCAATAAATTTCCAGTTTCTTTGAAATCATTTAGGAAAAGGCTAGGAAAACAACAGATAGGGAATCTGCCAACTGGGCGACTGCCCTAAATGCAGATCAGTATTGATTGATTGATTGATTGTCTAATAACGTTACTCTTTCACAACAAATACAGCGTAAAACCTCTACGATATTCTCTGAATGACATTTACATTAACCTTAATTATGATTTGTGGTCTACACATATTCTCGTAATACGCTCATATATGGCATAAAATCTGTTCGCAGGCTGAGATTCAATTATGTCTAGGTCACTTCCTACTTCAATATAAATAGATTGGCACATAAGTTATTGGCGAGAGCTTGCTATCTTAAAGAAGTTAATTTCTACAATTACATCCGGCACAACGTTTATATTTCACTTGAAGTTAACCTATAGGATTATTTTCTATCAAATTACACAAACATTTTTAAATAACAAGAAACATATCTCAATTCCTCCACCGTTTAGGATGGTCTGGTCTGCTCAGCCTCTGCCTGCGAATCTCGCGGGTAGCAGCTGACTCTGCTGCCGTCATCTGTGATCTCGGTTGATCATCTTGGGTTGAATCGGGCAGTTCCGAATAGTCTGTTCCCTCATCTTCTTAGAACTCTTCCATGTTGTCAAGCTCGTTCATGATAGGATAAAATATAATTTGTGTCAGTCTATACATGATGCTGATGTTTCCTTTAGCAAACTTTCCATTGAATAAATGTTAGCCCTTGTATAATGTACTTGCTTTGGTCTCTACTTTTAAACAATTATTTCCTCAAATACTTCTGCAGCTCAATTAAATTGGTGTAGATTAGCTTTCTTTACATGGGCTACTCTGAAGTTAATGCGTAGTTCTGTTCTTTTCTTTCTCCAGGTGGATCGATTGTATACGCGTATCACACTCTAGTCTTCTCCCAAACTTAAATGCACTTTACGTGAAATTACGCGTTCTCTCTTTTATTTCTTAGCGGATATCGTTAACTTGACAGACTACTATTATTAATATCCTCCTAGTTCAATATTCTTTTTCTTCTCCGAAGTTTTGTGAGATTATTTCTTTCTCTTGACCCAAGTGCGTCTGTATGCTGGAATTGCCGATCACAAAGTCATTCATTTTTCTACTGTTGTCCTGGTTCAATAATTCAGATCCCATTTCTTTGTCTTTTACACGACCACCGCGATTCTATATATCCTACTATTATGTCGGTCAGGACTTCTGTGACATTGTACGCTCACTTATTCTGTTCAATGTCGCCGTCGGCAATCGTATTTACTTCGATCTTCTTTAGATTTCCACTTTAGAGATAGCGTAATGGTACAGTATGCTTTGCTGCTCTTTGAATATTCAGCATGTTTGCGCTCGGTTTAATACACTGAAGAAAATTGAAATTGCAACACCCAGAAGAAGTGGTGCTACATTGCTGCAATTGAACATGCAGGACGAATGTTTGGTTGTAATTCGATGATTACACTTTCATATCCCTCTGACCGCAAGTTTGGACAACAATCAATACAAGATGTGCCCACCACGAGCTGCAATACACTGATGAATTCGTCGAGGCATGGAGTCAATAAGGCCCAGGATCGCTTCCTGAGAAATTGTGGCCATGCTTGCTGCACTGCACGGGTCACTTGTTCCAGAGTTGCGGGTGGCTGAGGACGGTTGACCAGTTGTCGACCCATCATGTCCCACACATGCTCAATAGGTCTGAGGTCCGGGGATCTAGCGGGCCATTCTAAGATTGTGATGTCGTGGAGAGCTTCTTTGGAGATGCGTGCAGAGTGAACCCGGGCATTGTCCTGCTGAAACATCCCATTAGCAATGTTCGCCATCATAGGGACAACCACTGGATTGAGTACCCTATCAACGTACTGTCGAGCAGTCATAGTGCCCTCAACAAGCACTAAATGTGATTTCACATTAAAGCGAATAGCTCCCCAGACCATAATGCTTGGTGTTGACCCTGTGTGCCTCTCGACAATAAGATCTGGGCGGCCCCTCTCCGCGGTACGTCGGCGCACACGATTCCGGCGATCACTGCGGGCAAGAGAGAAGCGCGCTTCATCACTAAAGACGACCCTATGCCATTCGTCGACCCACGTCGATCTCTCTCGACACCAGGCCAGCCTTACCAACTGTTAGTTATGTAACGTGGGTTGCCACAGCTGCTCGAATTTGCGCTGCTGTTGCATGGGGTTCCATCCGGGCCATCCGAATGATGCGGCGATCCTCTCTCACAGTTGTCTGTCGCGCTGGGCCTGTGCCAGGTGCCAGTCATTTGACCACTGCTGCCATACACGTTGCACCGTAGATGCCTGTCGGCCAACACGTGCAGCGACACTCATTAGCGATAATCCAGCCCAATTATCCGAGCTCTCTCAAACGGCGACAGTTGTTGAAAGCGTGCACTTCTCTGTCGCCGAGGCATGTTTGACGGGGAACACTTTACTGCACAGACTGCAAGTCAACTACGCTACACCAGAGTTGGTATACTGGAGTTGATTCCTCCGCGACCAATCACGAAGGTAGATCTGTAGCAACAATCCAATGGGTCTGAAAGTTTGATCGTTTACATACCTACATGTCATCGTTCCATATCTTGAAAAGCCACACAAACGACCAATGCCTTGATGGTGTTGCAATTTCCAGTTTCTTAAGTGTATTTTAACAGCGTGTGGTTAAGTGATAGGCTGTCTGTGTTAGCCCTAATACACATTCATACAACACACTATCATTGAAAACATGCACTTATTGTAAATTCTTCCCTCCACATAGAAGGAAAACTGGGCCAAAATGTACATCAATTGTCGACACCCTCAAACACTCTCCCCCCGCCCACTAAATGAAAGAAAGAGCCAGTAAGAAGAATGCTTTGTCGTAATAATAAAATATAAATTTGGGGGGTAATTCAGTTACGTTATTCCTATTTTTATGCCGAGAAGTAAATTTATGGAAAACAGCTTATAGTTCTGAAACATGTACCTACCTAACTTCCGAAGGCAAGCAAAGAAATTGTCATCTTTAGCTGGACAAAGAAATACGATCACTGGAAACGAGCAGCCTAGAAAGAGAAAACATTTTAAGAAATGTCATGGTAAAGACAGAAATACTCAGTA